>NC_060120.1:846042466-847330252 GCF_021461395.2 Schistocerca americana | reverse complement strand
AGTACCGCACGTCTTCCTGAATGGTTTGATGTATAAACCATATATACACTCCTGGAAATTGAAATAAGAACACCGTGAATTCATTGTCCCAGGAAGGGGAAACTTTATTGACACATTCCTGGGGTCAGATACATCACATGATCACACTGACAGAACCACAGGCACATAGACACAGGCAACAGAGCACGCACAATGTCGGCACTAGTACAGTGTATATCCACCTTTCGCAGCAATGCAGGCTGCTATTCTCCCATGGAGACGATCGTAGAGATGCTGGATGTAGTCCTGCGGAGCGGCTTGCCATGCCATTTCCACCTGGCGCCTCAGTTGGACCAGCGTTCGTGCTGGACGTGCAGACCGCGTGAGACGACGCTTCATCCAGTCCCAAACATGCTCAATGGGGGACAGATCCGGAGATCTTGCTGGCCAGGGTAGTTGACTTACACCTTCTAGAGCACGTTGGGTGGCACGGGATACATGCGGACGTGCATTGTCCTGTTGGAACAGCAAGTTCCCTTGCCGGTCTAGGAATGGTAGAACGATGGGTTCGATGACGGTTTGGATGTACCGTGCACTATTCAGTGTCCCCTCGACGATCACCAGTGGTGTACGGCAAGTGTAGGAGATCGCTCCCCACACCATGATGCCGGGTGTTGGCCCTGTGTGCCTCGTTCGTATGCAGTCCTGATTGTGGCGCTCACCTGCACGGCGCCAAACACGCATACGACCATCATTGGCACCAAGGCAGAAGCGACTCTCATCGCTGAAGACGACACGTCTCCATTCGTCCCTCCATTCACGCCTGTCGCGACACCACTGGAGGCGGGCTGCACGATGTTGGGGCGTGAGCGGAAGACGGCCTAACGGTGTGCGGGACCGTAGCCCAGCTTCATGGAGACGGTTGCGAATGGTCCTCGCCGATACCCCAGGAGCAACAGTGTCCCTAATTTGCTGGGAAGTGGCGGTGCGGTCCCCTACGGCACTGCGTAGGATCCTACGGTCTTGGCGTGCATCCGTGCGTCGCTGCGGTCCGGTCCCAGGTCGACGGGCACGTGCACCTTCCGCCGACCACTGGCGACAACATCGATGTACTGTGGAGACCTCACGCCCCACGTGTTGAGCAATTCGGCGGTACGTCCACCCGTCCTCCCGCATGCCCACTATACGCCCTCGCTCAAAGTCCGTCAACTGCACATACGGTTCACGTCCACGCTGTCGCGGCATGCTACCAGTGTTAAAGACTGCGATGGAGCTCCGTATGCCACGGCAAACTGGCTGACACTGACGGCGGCGGTGCACAAATGCTGCGCAGCTAGCGCCATTCGACGGCCAACACCGCGGTTCCTGGTGTGTCCGCTGTGCCGTGCGTGTGATCATTGCTTGTACAGCCCTCTCGCAGTGTCCGGAGCAAGTATGGTGGGTCTGACACACCGGTGTCAATGTGTTCTTTTTTCCATTTCCAGGAGTGTATTTGAGATATTATGAGGCACGTTATTTGGTATTAAGTCTACCAACCCCGCACCCCTTTGAACAGCATTCTTCTGTCACACATAAGTGTATTTCTCTCTGTAGAATGCCAATTTTTATGTTTGCACCAAAGATTGTCATACGTGAAACAAAGGAGTATTGATATCGATAACTTCTCTCCTGCTATCGATATGCATTGTTTTGATCGCTGATTTCGTTTGTTCGCTGTTTGAATGGTTTGCAGTGTGTGTTGTGTATTTCGAAACGATTTCCATTTGGCTATATTGTTTCGTGTTGTATGTTGTCGCAAATGTCACTAGTTCAACAAATACACAGTAAAGGGTGCTACAACAAAGGTCAATTGCTGGTGGTGAAGAATATAATCAGTGGTGTTCTCTAACAACTGCTGTAATGGAATCTATCAAACCTAAATTTAGGGACACAGCAAATGAAAACTTATTGAAGAAATGTGTTCATGGTGGCACACAAAACTAAAATGAAAGTTTTAACCAATATGGGAAAGATTGCCAAAAACGAGTTTTGTGGGAAGAAATGCTATTGGTGGTTATGATGCAGTTTCATGTTTTAATGATGGTGTGCGAAGTAGAAAATACGTTTTAGAGAAAATGGGAATTCAGCCTGGAGTGAACTGCATCAAAGCTTTGTGTACGTAGACAGAGAGCGAGTAGCGAAAGCAGATAAATCATTTTTGGAGGTGATAAAATCAAGAAGAGTGCACCATAGGAATTGAAAAGGAGAAAACTGATTTAGAAAATGAAAAAGAACTAGCTTACGGTTCTGGACAGTTCTAAAAGAATGCCACATACAAACAGAAACTTTAACGGCCATTTTCCGCAAAATACAAATTTCTGTTCTTAGGTACATGTAACATCCAAAATAAATATCCTTTTACTTTCAAACTTGGTATGATTATTAAACACAAACTCTTTAATGCAAAACTCTAGAATTTTCTGAATCTATTAAAAGCTGTGGTAAAAACTGAGATAATTAAGTATAAAATTAACTATAACATTTGAGCTTTTTCTAAACATAAAAATTTAAAATGTAACAGCTCATTCATTTTTTCATAAATTAAATAAATTCTGGAGTTTCATACACCTGCAAGTATGGTTTGCATGCTGTGCAAAATCCATCGAAAAATCTATCTTACTTAGGAAGAAAAGTGTACCTATAGTAACAAATGCAACCAATAGTAAGTGAAAAAATGATGAAATTTCACATGTAAAAAAATTATTTCGTTATGTTTTTGAACTTCCACTGCTATGAGTGTGAATTCTGAATCCTTTTTGCTCAGGCTGACAAAGTTTTATGAATTTAATTGTAAAAGTATAGACAGTGGAAATTAAAATGTCCTGTGGTGCTTCTCCTGCTCCAAGTCAACCCGTCTGATAACCTACTCCCCTTAAGTGGAATGATCACATAAAACAAATAGTAGGAAAATCATATGCCAGACTGAGATTCATAGAAAGAATCTTAAGGAAGTGTAACTCATCCACGTAGGAAGTTGTTTATAAGAGACTTGTTCGATTGATTCTTTAGTATTGTTCGTCTGTCTGGAATCCTTACCAGGAAGGCTGATAGAAGATATAGAGAAGATCCAGCGAAGAGCGGCGCGTTTCGTCACGGGATCATTTAGTCGACGCGCGATCGTTACCGAGTTGTTCATCAAACTCTATTAGCAAAATTACCTCGTGCTACACACCAGAAGGTGGCTTGCGGAGTATGATGTGTATGTATCTGTACTGTTGGTCAATAAAACTGTATTAGCAGGAACAGTAGAATATAACGGAATTTTATTTATTGTGCTGACACAGGATAGTAAGAAAAATTCATGATTAAATTTGTAGATGACTTGTGTGTATATAGTGTGCGAAATTTAGGAAACACGTTTGCCACCTGTGGCACGATGATATGGCTGTAATCTGTCTGTGCACCGACTCGAACTGAGCGTCGATAGCAGATTCGGGCACGTCACTCCTTGCTGCTCAGAGCCCACGAGAAATGCGGGCCCTGCAACGAACTTGTGACGTCACACTAGCCGGCTTGTCCGCCACACTGCGCAAACGATCGGCTCGGTGCAGAGCCCACGGGAAATCAATATTTAAGTGAAAGGTACGCTACATAGGTCTCAATTTTATCGTATGCTAGCGAGAACTTGCATGCACTGAAACATGCAATAAAGAAACACTCGTCTGAAGTAGATACGCGCTCCCTGCCGGAGACGGCTGCTGGCAGTCGTTATACCTGCAGTGTCACATGCTGTGACTTACGCGCCACGGTCTGTCTTTCACGTGGGCCTCAAAACACTGTCTTCCCGGAACCAACCAACAAACATGTAGTGTACTTGATACCAGGTTCACGTTTGTTGAAGGTCTCGTTCATGGTGGTGCAATTTTAATAGACAACAGCAGTGTAGATGTAAGTATCAAGCAAATACGGCCAACAGTATCACAAGTCTTACTACTAGGGGCGATCTATAAGTATTGTGACAGTTTGTTTCTGAAAGCAAGTTGGTTTTAGTCTGGATTCCAATACACCCAATTACTTTCCTCTCTTCTGGCTACAAAACCCTTTTTATCAACAAATTCTCCATCAATGCAGTGCTTTTACGCCACCGTATTGAGTGGCCCTGTATGCCCTTATGGTACCTCTCTATTGCACAACGTCTGCAGGTCGAGGTCTAAGGCTAGTGTTGCTGCCTCTGGATCACGGGGTCCCGGGTTCCATTCCCGGCCGGTTTCGGGATTTTCTCTGCCCGCGGACTGGGTGTTTGTGTAGTGTCATTTCATTATCATCAGCATTTGTGAGAGTGATTAGATTGGATTGTGAAGAGAAATGGACTGTGTAAAAATTGGGACTTTGTACGGGTGCTGATGAGCTCGCAGTTGAGTGCCCCACAAACCAAACATCATCATCATCTATTGCTCAACGTCTTGCTGCATCAGTAACCTCCTCATCTCCCACATATTACTTCCCTTGTAGTGCATCCCTCATTGGGCCCAAGTAGATGGAATTCGTAAGGAGCAAGATCTGGGGTGTAAGGTGGATGAAGCAAAATAGTGCAACGACGTTTTGTGAGCTTCTTTCGCGCGGGCAGACTTTTTAGAGGTTTTTCGTTGTCATGGAGAAGGAGAGAATCGCATTTTTGTGACGAAGAACACGCTGGCGTTGTTTCTTCAGCTTCCTAGTATAATACATTGCAGACCTGAACGTTGCTCCGTGAGGGAGGACGTCAAACTGAATAACGCCTTCAGTCTCCCAGCAGACCGTCCCTATGACTTTATTGTCAGATGGCTGTGTATTTCAACTTTTTCTTCAGAGGAGTGGTGGTGTGGTACCGCTCCATGAATTGCTGTTTTGTTTCCTGTTCGTAGTGACAATTTCTGACAAAAAATTGTCACGATCATTCTCGTAACACGCAAGCAGTTCCGCGCCGATTGTCTGTCGTTGCTCTTTATGATCTTCTGTTCTTTCAGGACTACAACTAATGGAGTAGTGTGACAGCGGAGACGTCCAATTGTGAAGCGAGGTGTCTGATTGTGACCCCGTCGATCATCTCGAATGAGAGTGTCAGCACGTTTCAAAACGGGAACCTCAGCTGTATGCGGCCGATCAGCACGTCAACGATCGGACATGTTTGCGCAATCTTATTTCCATGCTGACAGACACTTTGCCCAACGACCCATCGTGTTTTCCTACACTGGCAAGTCACCGTATATATTCTACAAGTGTCTATGAATATCTGCGATGCTCTAATTTTCTGCCAAAAGACCATTACAGAAGCCACTTTGAAGGCTACTTATGGGGTAGCCACTTACCAGAACTTCATGGAACTATAGGGACTGAAGCCGGAACATTCCACAGCGTCCCACAAAAAAAATTTCGTCTTTTTTCAACCGAAACTGGCCGAGAAAAAAATGTGTTCCATTATTTATTGAACGTTCCAAGTAAATTTCACATTCTATACCCCTCCCCCCCCCCCCCCCCCCCGCAAAAAAGACAAAACTCTAGCAAAAATTTTATCATGTGTTCTTCGTCCTATACCGGAGCAAACACGTTATTATTTGTTCTTCCTCCTATATCAGACATGCAAAATAGGAAAATTTCGTTATTTGCTGTCCTTCCTACAGTTTCACCAGCCGTCTTGTACTTAAAAAAACGTAGATTATTAAACGCTACAGACATCTTGAGTGCATCGCTGACTGCATTACACCACAGATTCTAGCGGAGTAAGCAGTACTCGAAAATTATTCGCTATTATTACTTAATATAGCGGAATGGGGAACTAGAGCAAACGATGAGATCTGCTTTGTAAATAGTTTTAATTACGTTGTCTTAATTAGCCAAGTTACGCACGGCACTTGTTAGTGCCCTCGACAGCTGTACAACTCGAAGATAATTACACAGCTGCTGACTTCATTAAATACGTAATTCTTCATTCTTAAGCCTGCAACGTTGCGGTAACTGCTGCGTAAAATGTCGGTTTTGCCCAATATTTCGGCCAACAAACGACGTAGTGTGATCCGCTCACGAGTACTGCTGTGCAAAAAATACAGCCATAACAGCAACTGATGTAGCATATGGGCAGTAATCAATAAACAGAAAAGAATGCTCCAACTTTTTTGGTCTATATGTTGATAAAAACTTTAACTGGAAGAACCATATTACTGACCTTCTCAAACAATTACGTTCAGCTACTTCTGTTCTTCGTATAGTTGCTACTCTTGGAACCAAAGTGTGAACCTCCTGACACATTTTGCATATTTCTTCTCAATAACGTCGTACGCAGTAATTTCCGGGGTAACTCTTCATCAGAAAGGAAGTGTTCATTCCATCAAAGAGGACAAGAAAAATGGTTCAAATGGCTCTGAGCACTATGGGACTTACCATCTGAGGTCATCAGTCCCCTAGAACTTAGAACTACTTAAACCTAACTAACCTAAGGACATCACACACATCCATGCCAGAGGCAGGATTCGAACCTGCGACCTTAGCGTTTGGGCGGTTCCATACTGAAGCGTCTAGAACCGCTCGGTCACAAAGGGCCGGCTCAAAGCGGACACTAAGAGTAATATATGGTATGTGCTATTGACCCTTGGTCGTCATGTAGGTACCTATTCAAGGAAGTAGGCAATTTAACTGCGCCGTTATAATACGAATTTTCGGTAATGAAATTAATTGTAAATAGTCCATGATAATTTGGGAAGAACATTGGTGTCCATACCTACGACACTAGAGGGAAAAATGACCTTTATTAGCCATTATTAAAGTTGTTGGTGGCTCAGAAAGGAGTTCAGTATTAAGCTACAAAAATTTTTATCATTTGCCGAATAATATAAAATGCCTGGCAGGTAGCAAAGCAAGTGAATTACAAGTTACCGGATGACGTTCTTCCGCTTTTCCTGTATGCGGTACAGTCTTCGACACCGCGCCTCATGAACAACCAAATCTTCTAGCTCCCTTATTTTCGGAAACACCCACCATATGAGCACCAACCATTTACCCGCATTCGAATTCACTTAGCTCCGACATAATACACTCAAAACTAAATCTTGCATACTGCACAGCTACTGTTCGTGATCAAACACTACAGAGCAACCCGTGGGCTGGAGTAGCATCTGCAGTTAAGTACAAGTAGGTATTTCTCGCCATGTTTCCATAATTTTATACAAATCTCATAGGAGAGCGTGTTTAGTGTAGTGACAAATTTGTGTTTCATATGATCAAAGTCGCCGCATAACCTGCTCCTGTTGAATAGCACCAACGCGGCTGCCGAGCTTAACGCCCTAATCCAAGGGAAGGATCAGCATCATCAGTGTCACATAACCTCACTCAACACTGAGATGACAGAAGTCATGGGATAGCGATATTCACATACACATATGGTGGTAGTATCCCGTAAGCAACTCATAAAATGGCAGTACACTGGCGGAGCTGTCATTTGTACACAGGTGATTCATGTGAAAAGATTTCCGACTTGATGGCTGCACGACGGAATTAACAGACTTCAAACACGAAATGGTAGTTGAAGATAGACGCATAGGACATCCCACTTCGTAAATCGTTAGGGAATTCAGTATTCCGAGATCCACAGTGTGAAGAGTGTGCGGAAAATACCAAATTAGAGGCACTACCTCTCACCATGAACAATGCAGTGGCCGACGGCCCTCACAACAACCGAGAGCAGCGACGTTTGTGTAGAGTTGTTGGTGCTAACAGGCAAGTAACACTGCGTGAAGTAACCGGAGAAATCAATGTGGGGCGTACGATGAACGCATTTGTGAGAACAGTGCGGCGAAATCAGGCGTCAATGGGCCACTGGAGCAGACGTCCAGTACGAGTGCCTTTGCTAACAGCACGACATCGCCTGCAGCGCCTCTCCTGGGCTCGTGACCATATCGGTTGGACCCTAGTCGACTGGAAAACCGTGGCCTGGTTGGATGAGTCACGATTTCGGTTGGTGAAAGTTGATGATAGGGTTCGAGTGTGGCGCAGGCCCCATGATGCCATGGACCCAGGTTGTCAATAAGGCTCCATAATGGTGTGGTCTGTGCTCACATGGAATGGACTGCGCTCTCTGATCCAACTGCACCGATCTTTGACTGGAGTAGACCTTTTGCAGCCATTCAGGGACATTCCGAAATAACGATGGAATTTTTATGGATAACAATGCGCCTTGTCAATGGGCCACGATTGCTCGTGACTGGACTGAAGAACGTTCTGTTCAACTTGAGCGAATGATCTTGTAAGGTGTCAGGCAAATCCAACACCTTCCATGAAAACCCTGATGTGATAGCAAATCCGGCAGTATGTCACATAGCTCCAAATAAATCCTGACATTAAATTAACCAAAGCAATACGATCAACGAGTGAGCAAATGGAATACCACAGACTAACACAAGAACGCCTAAATGCATGTCATACCTTCCCACCGTGAAACAGACGCAGTTCCCAGGGGAGAAACGAGGACAGAAGTTGAGAGCAGAATCGTGTAGGCTCGGAGGCCCTACGATAAGGGCCGGACACCCACGTCGCCAGCTGACCGCCAGGACCACCCCCCAGCCCATGTTAAAAGATAGAGCCCTCCAGAAGAACAGTATAGATCTTAAAGGGCCACACCAGCTGCAAGTTTTAGCGTGAGACTTTTTCGCGTCTCTGTTACGTTGCAAACGTTAAAAACATTGCCCCACCACGAAAAGTATAACGTTTCTCATTGGATAGACAGAATTTTGTAGGCAGAGCTTAAGGTTAACATTGAGACCCTGATTGGTCAGTTGAAAACACAGCCAGATAGCTTTTTTCAAACCAACTTCGGTGAATTGTAGTAAGGAGAAGTTAGGAGAGAGTTGCTTCCGAGACGGCGAGGTGCATGGAGCTGTGCCGCCCGCCGCCCCCTGACGCTGACTAAACACCGACAAGGTAATGAACGCATGCGATGCCGAATTTTTGAGCGCATAAGGCTTCACTCAGAACTGCAGAAGTCTCATCTGTTACATCCCCTTTTTACGTAATACTAGTGTCGATGGTCAATTAAATCTCATGGTGTTCACATTTGCTACTTGAACTAAAACTCTGAAAGGCGATGATTTTTCTGTTATATAATTATTGAGAAGCCACATCAGCCACTGGTCTGGCGTCTCCTTACCAGCAACAGGTCCCAGGTTCAAACTAGTCAATTCCCTAAAAAACAGGCTCAGATCGTCGTTGCGCGAAAGTGGTAGGGAGACACGACTTAGAACAAACAGACACCACGCAGAATGTTAGAGAATGGCGACCCTGCCAGGATGGTAAGATACCATGATTGACGGTCGACCACATGCCCAACTAGGTCAGAAAAGTATCCTGGTAAAAATTTTTGTAATAAAAGTTTTTTTTGAAAGGAATAAATAGTTGAAAACAGTAGCTGCAGCGATAGATAGTAAGAAAGTAATCAATAGAAAGTGAGATATTCTAGCAGAGACAATAGCATAATTAAGTTATCAATTTTAATATTGTTAGAATTAAGTTTTCTCTCCAATGCAAGCGCACAGGTGCCGGATACATCGTTGACAAGTTGGTTCTGACCCAACAAGTAAGTGAATGGATTGTCAGTCTTGGGTATAATAAGTGTCAAGTCGTGTGAACAATAAGTTTATGAAACGCGTGAGATCGTATGAGCGCATGTTGACGCGAATTAGGGCGCGTGAATTGCTTTTAAAACAGGAAATAAGGGATTCGGAAAGATTAGCAATGGCAGATCGAGACATTGACCGAATTGAGGTAGAGACCCAGCATGAAGACGGACAGAGAATAGAGGACAGTACAACAGTCGATGCAATATCGGGAGAAATAGGACAGATAACGCACCATAACGAGGATAATGTACGCCAAGGCACAGAAAACCTAGCTCAGCATACGACAGAGGAGCAGGAAAGTAGGGAGACAGCCGATGATGATTCTAACTTGCGTCTTGAATACTTAGAACGAAAGTGCAAGTAATCAGAGCTCCCTCACCCCAGAGTACAAGGAATTCGAGCAGAATCGTGTCACCGCACAGTTCAATGCAATCGGTTGCAAACCAACACTTGGGCGAAAGTACAGAGCGAAGGACGTCGAAAGAAAACGCAATAGGACCCACCAATCTGGCAGAATTATTACAACAAATGACGGAAACCATGACAAGACAAAATAAAGAAATTGCGAACCAAATTAAAATTCAAAATGTAGAAACGACGAAACAAATTGCAGAAACCACGAGACAAATGCGTGAGATTAAAGGACAAAACAAAAAAATTCAGTTACACCTAAGTCATATTGAAGACGAGGCAAAAGAATCTCGAGAAGTGATAGGAAACTTAATAACAGGTCACAATCAATTGAGAACAGACGTTGACAAGGTACAAGCGGACGTACAAACATTGCGTAATGATATTCAAGACGAGATCAAAACATTACGTAACAACACCCAGGGAGAAGTCAAGAAACTAGAGAAACAGATAAACGTAATTACTAGACAAGCAGCAGGTACAGCGCGTGAAATTGTTGAAAACAGTGTGTTACACAAACGTATCTCAAAAAGCAGCGCTGAAAAGATATGATAATCGCATAGTCAAAATAGAAGCGCAAACGGAGCAACAATTTCAGAAGTTGCGAGCGGAGTTGCTGCAAACCATTGAAGAGCGTAGTGAACAAGATCGAACAAGCACTGAGTCTGCAACCACATCCGTATCTGCAACAGCACCGGAAAAACAAGCAATTAACGAAGATATCATGCATTTTCGATTCCAATCACAGGCGGAAAGTAACATACGTGAAATCAGATAGCCTGCACCGCAACAAACACGTTTCGAAATTCTTGATGAACAAACGGCACCACAAACACATGCAGAACCACAAATGTATGTTTCAAGACAGTGTGGATCGTGCAATGAAGCGGCAAGGTTAGCCAGACAAGATACCGAACCAATACGTGGCAATGGAAAGCCAGGTCGCGAAGAGTGCAGTGCAATGCATTCAGCTACACGTTCACAACCGATAGAAGAAAATTATTGCGTACCACTGCAACGATACTACGCAAGGGCACGTGAAAGTTACAGTGGACAATATCCAATGGATCTACCACAACCGGAAAGAACGACGGGAGAAATGATCAGAAACAAAAGTGGCGAAGAATCGCGAATTTCATATGGCACTATGACGAAGTACGACAACGATCATTTCCTCACAGTCAGAAAATTTCAACACTTTCGAGAAGGAAACTCATTACATCCACGAACTTTTATTGATCAATTCCGAGTAGGATTACCAGAACACTGGACACTAGCATACAAATTAGTCTTTATATGTTCACACATGTCAGGAACAGTCGCAGAAACCATGCAGAATGTTGCAGCGACATGCAGATCGTACGAAGATTTCAGAGGGAAGTTTCTCTCACGATATTGGTCCAGCGAAGCACAGAACAGAGTGAAGTATGAATTATTACAGAACCCATATTTTGAAAATTCAGGAGAGAAGAGTCCCGCGAAATTTTTCGAAGTAATGGCAAAGAAAAATCAATGCTTAGATGTACCATACAGTGACGGAGAATTGATTAAATTATGCGCGATGAAGCTACCATTGAAATACCAGCAATCATTAGTAGGTCGCGGAGGCTATGACGTCGAAGCATTTAAAGGAATTCTAAGGGAACTAGAGTTTATATTTTCGGAAGATGACGCAAGAAAAAGACGAAGCGCACGTGAAAACGAAAGCAAAAAGCAGTGGAATCCACAAGACACAGTACGAAGAAACAATAATTACGAACCACATGATAACTTAGCACCAAGACATGACAACAGATTTCAACAAAAAAACGTTTATGGATTTAGAAGAGAATGTGGCAATAACTATAATTCACCCAGGAACAACGGCAACTATTACAGAGGGAACAATGACAACCGGAACGGGTATTGGAGAACCAATAGACCGACAAATTATCAACAAAGAAACCAATATCAACAAGTGGAGCAAGAAAAGAGAATACAGATAGAAGAGGTGGATTTAAGACCACCAAACCCCGAAAAACGTTCGAATTGACAGCTAAGCGCCCATGCCAAAGAGAATGAGGCACCAACCCAGGACAATTGCAGCACCTTGAACAGAGAAGTAAATACCTTATCACGAGAAGAGAAGAAGGAAGAAACAAAACCGCAGGGACCAGATGAAAACGAAGACAGGAAAATAACAATATCGTGTTGAGACGAAATTAATTGGGAGAATACTGACGAGGAAGATGAATTGGCTGGCTCAAATGGCTCTGAGCACTATGGGACTTAACTTCTGTGGTCATCAGTCCCCTAGAACGTAGAACTACTTAAACCTAACTAACCTAAGGACATCACACACATCCATGCCCGAGGCAGGGTTCGAACCTGCGACCGTAGCAGTCCCGCGGTTCCGGACTGCGCGCCTAGAACCACTAGAACACCGCGGCCGGCCGAAGATGAATTACCAGAGGCATACACAACGAATGTAGGAGGAAAGGACGAAGTAATGAGTATTGCACAGCTATTTGAGATGGAAACCAGGGAAAGCGAATTCAATGAGAATAATGCACAGTAGAGAGAAGTTGAAAATAAGTTACTAGTGGGCGCACAACCCAACGTAAATAATGAAGGAAGTTATGAAGCGATAATTAGAACATTTAGATGGGATTATGTGGAAGTGGCGACGAAGAAGGAGAAGATAGACGAGGATGAGGAAAAAGTAGAGGATGTTGAAGAAAGTGTAAATGAAGGAGGAAATAGAGAAGAGGAAATAAAAGAGAAGTAGCAGTTGAAGCTTATCCTACAGGAAGTTCGAATTCACAATGGAAAGTCCTCAAAAGACTCATGTATGATTCAGTGGAGGACTCGTTGATGCAAGAAGAAGAAGAACAGAACCAACCCTTTCAAATTCAACCAATTGTGAAGGCCATGGTAAAGCATATCCCAGTCAATATTGTAATTGATAGCGGAAGTGAACTGACTGCGATCTCAGAAAATTTATTCATGCAGTGTAATGCCAATGAGGAATTGCCAGTTCTGAAAACACGTAAGATTAAAGTAATAGGTCCTATTAGAAACAATGCTGCGGAAGCTACAAGCCAAACAAGGTTAACTCTTTCGTGCCAAGGTCAAAAGATCGAAGCCAACTTCATGATTATACCTAAACTAACTGTAGATTTGATTATAGGTGCATATTTTTTAAATGAGAGACGAGCGATAATAGATATGGGGAAAGGTAGCGTAACATTCGGGAATGTCACACTTCTCTTTGAGCAAAAGCTAAAATTAGAAGAAATACCAGTTATAAACAAACAATTAAGAAAGATGCGAGATAAAGAGGATGAAGAATTAGAATGGTATGCACAAAAGGGGGAATCGCCTCAACTCATGTTAGAAGTCCAGAAAGAAATTGACGAAAAGTTTCAAGAAGTTCAAGCAAATAATCAGCACAATATTTCAAGTTTATGTTGCAGATAAGATCGTCAGGAGAAACAGGAATGAAGGAGAGGAAGGTGGGAAAAAGAAAGTAGTTTCAATAAAATCAAAAACGAAATTAACATCAATAGTAGCATAGATTAAGGTGAAAGGATAAAGCGTAGATAGTCAAACAGCATTAAATACTAAAATGCTGTACACCATGACACTACACAAATATAAAAAAACGAATTTGACGATTCTTGTAGAAGTTAAGACTCAAAATAACTTAGAATTGTAACATGGAAAGGGCGCCGAAATTTGTAAAGCTTTTTAAAAAGGCGTAAAACAATGTAGGTTCTAGACATATGTTAGATGAATATAAGTAAAACTTAACTCCAGCAACAATCAGATGCAACGATCCACAAGATACAATGAGAGAAGTATCAGGAAAGAAAAGGATGTAATTAGCAAGACACGATTTCTACAAGGCAGAAGCATCGAGAGAAGGGAAAGGACAGCAAGACCAACAAAGTGTCCGAAGTGAGCAGTAAATCTGCTGGTAAGGGGAACCACAGAGTGGCAGAACCCTGCTGGGACAGAACACGGAAGGCCAAGAGAGTCCTGGGGCACCCTGACTCAGCGGAGTGAGCAAAAAACGGTCCGACGAGAGGACGGCTTGGGCAAGCCGCCACTGGCAAAAAAATATGTGTAAAAGTCACACTACTGCTATGAAACGGCATGCTGCAGTACGAAACTGAAGAAAACTTCCACAAAGTAAAAATGACACGTCCAAACAATTTATCAAACTGTTACTAAGAGGAGAACTTCAAAGTGACTAGTTATCAATAAATATTCCCATATCCTGCCCAGAGAAGAACCAAGAATGAAGTAAGAAGAAAGAGAAAAAGCAGGAAGAACAGAAGTTGAAGATTCACAAGATTGAGACCAAGAAAGAAGATGGGTGAAGAATAGACAACATACCTTCCCAAATCCCTATCCTATTGTAAACTAGTTGTCTGTGAAGTATTACAACGAAAAACGACTGCTTTCAGCGACACATAACGATGATTTTCCCGCATACAAAGCCAGTAAACTACGAGATTCTGCACTCACAGCGCCATTCCATTATGGGATCTCCACAACAGCAACACACCGTTGCAAAGGCAACAAGGAACGACGAACAAAGCTGTACATCAATACCCACATCCATCTCACTCAAGTCCATCACCTTCGTGCAAAAAGATTCGCCAACCTCATGCTTAAACATTCATAGGATTGCGTGAATGTGTGAAATCAAATTATGTGATGTACAAATTGTGCAAAAGAATCATGTGAAGAAACTAAATAAGTTAAGCACACCAGACAGCTAAAAACTACAAAATAACAGTCATTGACTATGGACTTAAGTAAAAAATAGACTATCGATAAAAATAAGTCATTAGTTCTGAAATGGACAGTATATAAAGAACAAAAGTAAGGCATAAGAAACACTAAAACTATATACCACTTATTTTCTACTCATAAAAATAAAAGAATAACTATATTTTACCTATTTTCTCCTTATAAAAACAAAGAATAAAAAATTATCTTGTTGGATGTTTTCCTTTTTTTTAACATTTGTACCATTTGTTAGGATAATATCTCAATACTCCCTGCCGCCGTTGGATAAGCAGCTGAGCAGCAAGTCGTATACTCCTAGCTCACTCATTTGTTACATAGTTTAATTCTTAATTTCTTTGCGTGTTTTTGGTGCTTGCATTGTTTAATTCATAAATTTCGGGCGTATTATAGTATTTGAGAGTTGTAGCATCGCGTTTTAGTACCTGAACAGTGTAAATTCGCGTAGTCGTTTGTCTACTGTTTTTGTTTTGAACGGCCAGTGTCGGTTGGTCACAGTCAGTGTGCTCCCTGCCGCCGTTGGATAAGCAGCTGAGCAGCAAGTCGTATACTCCTAGCTCACTCGTTTGTTACATAGTTTAATTCTTAATTTCTTTGCGTGTTTTTGGTACTTGCATTGTTTAATTCATAAATTTCGGGCGTATTATAGTATTTGAGACTGTAGCATCGTGTTTTAGTACCTGAATAGTGTAATTTCGCTTAGTCTCCTTCCGCCGCCGAGCAGTGTCAGCAGTGCGCAAGTAGCAGCATTACTGCATTTACTAGGCAATCTTGTATTTTAATAACTGTTTAAATTTTGTCGATTTGTTTGCGCTCTCTGTAGATTAGTTCAGACGTTCTTTGTAAAACAGTTTTTAGCATGGATAGGAACTGCAACTGCTGTGTTCGGATGCAGGCTGAGTTGGCATCCCTTCGCTCCCAGCTACAGGCAGTGTTGGCTTCGGTCACACAGCTTGAGGCTGTTGCCAATGGGCATCACTGTGGGGGTCCGGATGGGGGTTTGTCGGGGACGGCCAGCTCGTCCCACGCATCCCCTGATCGGACTACGGCTGTGGTTGCCCGGGATACTGCCCGCATTGAGGCTGATCCCTCACCTGTGGTAGAGTGGGAGGTCGTTTCAAGGTGTGGCAGGGGGCGAAAGACATTCCGGAGGGCTGAACGGAAAGCCTCTCCAGTTTGTCTGACGAACCGGTTTCAGGCTCTGTCTCAGGCTGATACTGATCTTCGGCCTGACATGGCTG
Organism: Schistocerca americana; assembly: GCF_021461395.2. NCBI lineage: Eukaryota > Metazoa > Arthropoda > Insecta > Orthoptera > Acrididae > Schistocerca > Schistocerca americana. The sequence continues at coordinate 847,314,201 of NC_060120.1, read as the reverse complement.
CTTGTCCTGTTCCAGAGGTTGCCCCTCAGTCTGCAAGATCCGGGCAGTTGCAGAGGGTGGGCTTACTGGTAGTTGGGAGCTCCAACGTCAGGCGCGTAATGGGGCCCCTTAGGGAAATGGCAGCAAGAGAGGGGAAGAAAACCAATGTGCACTCCGTGTGCATACCGGGGGGAGTCATTCCAGATGTGGAAAGGGTTCTTCCGAATGCAATGAAGGGTACAGGGTGCACCCATCTGCAGGTGGTCGCTCATGTCGGCATCAATGATGTGTGTCGCTATGGATCGGAGGAAATCCTCTCTGGCTTCCGGCGGCTATCTGATTTGGTGAAGACTGCCAGTCTCGCTAGCGGGATGAAAGCAGAGCTCACCATCTGCAGCATCGTCGACAGGACTGACTGCGGACCTTTGGTACAGAGCCGAGTGGAGGGTCTGAATCAGAGGCTGAGACGGTTCTGCGACCACGTGGGCTGCAGATTCCTCGACTTGCGCCATAGGGTGGTGGGGTTTCGGGTTCCTCTGGATAGGTCAGGAGTCCACTACACGCAACAAGCGGCTACACGGGTAGCAGGGGTTGTGTGGCGTGGGCTGGGCGGTTTTTTAGGTTAGATGGCCTTGGGCAAGTACAGAAAGGGCAACAGCCTCAACGGGTGCGGGGCAAAGTCAGGACATGCGGGGACCAAGCAGCAATCGGTATTGTAATTGTCAGCTGTCGAAGCTGCGTTGGTAAAGTACCGGAACTTCAAGCGCTGATAGAAAGCACCGAAGCTGAAATCGTTATAGGTACAGAAAGCTGGCTTAAGTCAGAGATAAATTCTGCCGAAATTTTTACAAAGGTACAGACGGTGTTTAGAAAGGATAGATTGCATGCAACCGGTGGTGGAGTGTTCGTCGCTGTTAGTAGTAGTTTATCCTGTAGTGAAGTAGAAGTGGATAGTTCCTGTGAATTATTATGGGTGGAGGTTACACTAAACAACCGAACTAGGTTAATAATTGGCTCCTTTTACCGACCTCCCGACTCAGCAGCATTAGTGGCAGAACAACTGAGAGAAAATTTGGAATACATTTCACATAAATTTTCTCAGCATGTTATAGTCTTAGGTGGAGATTTCAATTTACCAGATATAGACTGGGACACTCAGATGTTTAGGACGGGTGGTAGGGACAGAGCATCGAGTGACATTATACTGAGTGCACTATCCGAAAATTACCTCGAGCAGTTAAACAGAGAACCGACTCGTGGAGATAACATCTTGGACCTACTGATAACAAACAGACCCGAACTTTTCGACTCTGTATGTACAGAACAGGGAATCAGTGATCATAAGGCCGTTGCAGCATCCCTGAATATGGAAGTTAATAGGAATATAAAAAAAGGGAGGAAGGTTTATCTGTTTAGCAAGAGTAATAGAAGGCAGATTTCAGACTACCTAACAGATCAAAACGAAAATTTCTGTTCCGACACTGACAATGTTGAGTGTTTATGGAAAAAGTTCAAGGCAATCGTAAAATGCGTTTTAGACAGGTACGTGCCGAGTAAAACTGTGAGGGACGGGAAAAACCCACCGTGGTACAACAACAAAGTTAGGAAACTACTGCGAAAGCAAAGAGAGCTCCACTCCAAGTTTAAACGCAGCCAAAACCTCTCAGACAAACAGAAGCTAAACGATGTCAAAGTTAGCGTAAGGAGGGCTATGCGTGAAGCGTTCATTGAATTCGAAAGTAAAATTCTATGTACCGACTTGACAGAAAATCCTAGGAAGTTCTGGTCTTACGTTAAATCAGTAAGTGGCTCGAAACAGCATATGCAGACACTACGGGATGATGATGTCATTGAAACAGAGGATGACACGCGTAAAGCTGAAATACTAAACACCTTTTTCCAAAGCTGTTTCACAGAGGAAGACCGGACTGCAGTTCCTTCTCTAAATCCTCGCACAAACGAAAAAATGGCTGACATCGAAATAAGTGTCCAAGGAATAGAAAAGCAACTGGAATCACTCAGTAGAGGAAAGTCCACTGGACCTGACGGGATACCAATTCGATTCTACACAGAGTACGCGAAAGAACTTGCCCCCCTTCTAACAGCCGTGTACCGCAAGTCTCTAGAGGAACGGAGGGTTCCAAATGATTGGAAAAGAGCACAGATAGTCCCAGTCTTCAAGAAGGGTCGTCGAGCAGATGCGCAAAACTATAGACCTATATCTCTTATGTCGATCTCTTGTAGAATTTTAGAACATGTTTTTTGCTCGCGTATCATGTCATTTCTGGAAACCCAGAATCTACTATGTAGGAATCAACATGGATTCCGGAAACAGCGATCGTGTGAGACCCAACTCGCCTTATTTGTTCATGAGACCCAGAAAATATTAGATACAGGCTCCCAGGTAGATGCTATTTTTCTTGACTTCCGGAAGGCGTTCGATACAGTTCCGCACTGTCGCCTGATAAACAAAGTAAGAGCCTACGGAATATCAGACCAGCTGTGTGGCTGGATTGAAGAGTTTTTAGCAAACAGAACACAGCATGTTGTTATCAATGGAGAGACGTCTACAGACGTTAAAGTAACCTCTGGCGTGCCACAGGGGAGTGTCATGGGACCATTGCTTTTCATATTATGTATATAAATGACTTAGTAGATAGTGTCGGAAGTTCCATGCGGCTTTTCGCGGATGATGCTGTAGTATACAGAGAAGTTGCAGCATTAGAAAATTGTAGCGAAATACAGGAAGATCTGCAGCGGATAGAAAATTGTAGCGAAATACAGGAAGATCTGCAGCGGATAGGCACTTGGTGCAGGGAGTGGCAACTGACCCTTAACATAGACAAATGTAATGTATTGACTTCCGGAAGGCGTTCGATACAGTTCCGCACTGTCGCCTGATAAACAAAGTAAGAGCCTACGGAATATCAGACCAGCTGTGTGGCTGGATTGAAGAGTTTTTAGCAAACAGAACACAGCATGTTGTTATCAATGGAGAGACGTCTACAGACGTTAAAGTAACCTCTGGCGTGCCACAGGGGAGTGTCATGGGACCATTGCTTTTCATATTATGTATGTAAATGACTTAGTAGATAGTGTCGGAAGTTCCATGCGGCTTTTCGCGGATGATGCTGTAGTATACAGAGAAGTTGCAGCATTAGAAAATTGTAGCGAAATACAGGAAGATCTGCAGCGGATAGGCACTTGGTGCAGGGAGTGGCAACTGACCCTTAACATAGACAAATGTAATGTATTGCGAATACATAGAAAGAAGGATCCTTTATTGTATGATTATATGATAGCGGAACAAACACTGGTAGCAGTTACGTCTGTAAATTAGCTGGGAGTATGCGTGCGGAACGATTTGAAGTGGAATGATCATATGAAATTAATTGTTGGTAAGGCGGGTACCAGGTTGAGATTCATTGGGAGAGTGCTTAGAAAATGTAGTCCATCAACAAAGGAGGTGGCTTACAAAACACTCGTTCGACCTATACTTGAGTATTGCTCATCAGTGTGGGATCCGTACCAGGTCGGGTTGACGGAAGAGATAGAGAAGATCCAAAGAAGAGCGGCGCGTTTCGTTACCGGGTTATTTGGTAACCGTGATAGCGTTACGGAGATGTTTAACGAACTCATGTGGCAGACTCTGCAAGAGAGGCGCTCTGCATCGCGGTGTAACTTGCTCGCCAGGTTTCGAGAGGGTGCGTTTCTGGATGAGGTATCGAATATATTGCTTCCCCCTACTTATACCTCCCGAGGAGATCACGAATGTAAAATTAGAGAGATTAGAGCGCGCAGGGAGGCTTTCAGACAGTCGTTCTTCCCGCGAACCATACGCGACTGGAACAGGAAAGGGAGGTAATGACAGTGGCACGTAAAGTGCCCTCCGCTACACACCGTTGGGTGGCTTGCGGAGTATCAATGTAGATGTAGATGTAGATGTACTTGTGTATGTCAAAACAACTCTTGGAAATAATTCTTATTTGTTGGTGTAACAATGTTGAAATGCGTGTCTAGAAACAAAAACATTTTACTTGTACATAACATTTAGAAAATGTGTTAGGGATAGATTTTACTTAATTACTACATTTATATGAAAAAATATTTATAAGAAAATCGATGTGAAAGACTCCTCACTTTCAATAACAAACTTCTTAAAAGAACAAACTTCACATTTAAATAAAGAACGAAAATAATTAAAAATTAATAATGATAATAGCATAAAAATATTCTTCTCTTGTCAATATAAACATATTTTTGAGAATAATGTGGAAGAATATAAAAATATAAATTAGTAATACAAACTAGCATAGAATCAGGATAATGTGGCTGAACAGTAGGCAACAAAATTTAGATAAAGGAATGATTTTTGACTGACTTAGACAATGATTCAATCATTGCCTAACATCAGTGCAGAAATTAAGTTCAAAGGGTGGTGATATGTAAGGTGTCAGGCACATCCAACACCTTCCATGAAAACCCTGACATGACAGCAAATCCGGCAGTATGTCACATAGCTCCAAATAAATCCTGACATTAAATTAACCAAAGTAATACGATCAATGAGTGAGCAAATGGAATACCACAGACTAACACAAGAATGCCTAAATGCACGTTATACCTTCCCACCATGAAACAGACGCAGTTCTCAGGGGAGAAACGAGGACAGAAGCTGAGAGCAGAATCGTGTAGGCTCGGAGGCCCTACGATAAGGCCCGGACACCCACGTCGCCAGCTGACCGCCAGGACCACCCCCAGCCTATGTTAAAAGATAGAGCCCTCCAGAAGAACAGTATAGATCTTAAAGGGCCACACCAGCTGCAAGATTTAGCGTGAGACTTTTTCGCGTCTCTGTTACGTTGCAAACGTTAAAAACATTGCCCCACCACGAAAAGTATAACGTTTCTCATTGGATGGACAGAATTTCGTAGGCAGAGCTTAAGGTTAACATTGAGACCCTGATTGGTCAGTTGAAAACACAGCCAGATAGCTTTTTTCAAACCAACTTCGGTGAATTGTAGTAAGGAGAAGTTAGGAGAGAGTTGTTTCCGAGATGGCGAGGTGCGTGGAGCTGTGCCGCCCGCCGCCCCCTGATGCTGACTAAACACCGACAAGGTAATGAACGCATGCGATGCCGCAATTTTGAGTGCATAAGGCTTCACTCAGAACTGCAGAAGTCTCATCTGTTACATCCCCTTTTTACGTAATACTAGTGTCGATGGTCAATTAAATCTCATGGTGTTCACATTTGCTACTTGAACTAAAACTCTGAAAGGCGATGATTTTTCTGTTATATAATTATTGAGAAGCCACATCAGCCACTGTAATTTACGACAAGTTAGTTAAGTAATTAAAGATAATTGAGGATCACTGTAGACCATTTTGATAGTTTTCTCTTTTATGAAACTTGATTTAAATCTAGATTATAGATGTAATATGGCATAGGTCATCCTTCGATCCATTGTAGAACTTGGAAACCCATTCAGGGAATATTCGTTCACATTTTTGTTGAACGCATTGGTTTTTTATCATCCTGTATTAAAACATTTCCTACTATCAATAGTGAAATTTATAAACAATGTTTTTTGCGTAGAATAAAATTTCCATTGGTAAACTTAACTGCTTTTTCGACGTTATTTTACCAGCTAACTAAAAATAGGAAAGCCTTGAACCCCTTCCACTAAATTTAGTTAGTATTAAGATTCTTTTACAGGGAGTGCAGTGGAGCTGTCGCTGAAATCATTAAGTATTTGATTATATCATCGCTAGTCTCACTGAACTCTTCTGAACTCTACATGTCATGTGTGGTCTGGCGTCTCCTTACCAGCAACAGGTCCCAGGTTCAAACTAGTCAATTCCCTAAAAAACAGGCTCAGAGCGTCGTTGCGCGAAAGTGATAGGGAGACACGACTTAGAACAAACAGACATCACTCAGAATGTTAGAATCTGGCCACCCAGATAGCCCGACATGAATTTCATCGAACATTTATGGGATATATTCAAAGGTCAGTTACTGGACAAATGTCGTACTGGCAATACTTTCGCAATTGTGGACTGCTATAGAGGCAGCAAAGCTCAAAATTTCTGCAGGGGACTTCCAACGACTCGTTGAGACCTCTCCACCCCGAGTTGCTGCCCTACACCAGGAAAAAGGAGGTCCGACACGATATTAGGAGGCATCCCATTGCTTTTGTCACCTCAGCGTGTAAGACGCTGTGGAGAATCTGAAATTTTATCCAAAACATCACACATGGGACCAGTTATCAGGATCCATGGCGGTCCTGTGCCTACTAGGCAAAACGACCGTGGTGGCTGAAATGCTAATCATTTCTGCAGAACATACTGATGTACATGTCCTGTGAGTACAAACGTCCTTCCTCTCTTCGTTCAAGGCGTACTGTTTTTCCTGAACATTAGTACTAAAATAAATTCCCAGCAGTCTTCGAAAAAGGTTTATCTATATAAATTCCTGTATAAAAAATTACTGCTAACCGCTTAGTCGTTATATTGGTATTTGGCTTGCTTCTATCATTCAGGCAGGTCGGATATATTGTGACTTTCAACTTGTACTTCAGAATGGCTATACAGCCGAAATCATGGTTGTGTCATATAAAAGTTGAAAGACGGAAATCTCTTTCTAAACGGTTGCGTATTTAGAGGGAATGTCGCGAGTCCGCGGTTATAGCTGCGAACTCATGTATCTGCTCTCATTTCTGAGTGAGTGGAGTCCACTTCTACGCGCAACGGAGTGAGGGGACGAGTGAGCTGCAGTGGAGTCTATAGGCACTTGTAGACGGCGAGTTCGGAGATGTCATAGGACTCGCTGGCGAATTTAAAGCCAATATATATATATATATAGGTCTGCTCTACTCGTCAGGATACCCGACAGCGCTAGACTCGGGTAGGCGCGCCAGCCCTGCGGATCAATGGCGAGGACCGCTGTGCTGGCCAGCCCGGATATAATTTTTAAGCGGCTTTCCACATCCCGCTAGGTGAACTCGCTCACACTATTCAACGAATTACACTAGACACAGACAGCTGGGGTACATTACTTCCGTCCCAGGGGGTACGAGGTGGCAGTAGGAAGGGCATCCGGCCACCCCCTTCCACTAACCTTCCCAAATCCGTTCCTAACAATGCCGACCCTGCGTCAGTGCGGGACATGGCACCAGTGAAAGAAAGATATGTATGTCTGATCTCTAGAAGCCAGACACTGAAGTTATGCTTTACAGTGGCCGGCCTCTGGGATGACAAGGTGCAGTGATATACGGTCGGCGGACGGAAGTAAAGTATTCTCTGGCCAACCGCCGTCCAGTGTCAGAACACCTATTTCACGCCGTGGGCTGTACCGTAGTGTGTGACAAGCAGGAATTGGGGGATTCCGAATATGGCCGACTCCGCCCGAGTTGAGCACGAATTGCTTGTGATGAAAGGGCGAGTGCGAAAGTGTGTTCTGTACTCTGTGTCACTAAAGACTTGCTCTGCTGAGAACAGAAACTGAACTACTATGAGAACTACCGGATAGACATGAAAGTACGGGAAAGGAGACAGGTGACTAACGACACGCATCCGTTACTCTGAGACTGCTGAGGGTAATGGAGAAGTAGAAAAGTACGGACTAGGTCCGAGTCGCGCAAGTCGTGCTGGGAAGAAAACATGCGGCTGACGAAACAGTTCAAGCTGTAAGGAAACGGTGCCTCTAGTTTCGTGGAATACTCTAGACTCTATAACTAATAGTGCAATGTACTACAGCTCTAGTGACTATTGGTCACGTGAAGGCTGTGAAATAATTAATAGGAAGCTGTTTTCAGTGTCGGAATGTAACAACAGCTTTGCTGTGGAGTAATTTTATACCATGATTTTTCTGTTAGTGTTCTTCTTTTAGCTCTCATGCTCTCGACAGAATTTTGATAAACTGAAATAGATAATAAAAATAATAAAGAGTCATGTTATTTATGCAATTCGCCTTTGTAATCAATGGTATATTGCAGGGCCGGTCACGGTGCGGAAAATTCGGGTCGGGTGTGTGGGCCGCGTGCGGGCCAAGGTCAGCCCTGTCTCGGCTTCACGAGTTCCCTCCCGCAAGTACTCGGTAAAGTGCGACGTTTCATACAGTACTGACTTGAGGCATTTGTCGGTCGGCACAGTTCTCTTCAGCTCGGCAGAATGTTGGTGTCAGCGCTGTTTACTCTTCGCGATTTGTTTGTGGTATGAAGATTCCTGTGCCTGTTTGTATAAAAAAGAGTCACTCTAGCTCTCTATTGTTATTAGCGTTTCAAAATGTATAGAAACGACAGAAGAAAAATGGTTCAAATGGCTCTGAGCACTATGGGACTTAACTTCTGAGGTCATCAGTGCCCTAGAACTTAGAACTACGTAACCTAACTAACCTAAGGACATCACACACATCCATGTCCGATGCAGGATTCGAACCTGATACCGTAGCAGCAGCGCCTAGAACCGCTCGGCCACAGCGGCCGGCGAACCCGTCTCTCGCTGTAGCCACAGTCCGAGGACTCCTTTGACGCAGATCTTCACGCTAATCTGTCTTGTGTTAAGTCTCTTTATCTGTCTTACGCCCATTGTAACTGCTTATTGTACTCAAGCGCAAGCACTGATCATGTATTCTCGCCACCTTCCCTACACTTCCCTCCATTACGTAGTTAACTATACCTTGATACCTATGACCGTAACCCTTTCAGTGAATTTTTGCCATAAAGGCTTTTCTCCAACATTAAGTTCAATACCTGTTTATTAATTCTTCAATCTCCTCAATAACCTGTATCATCACCTTTGACGAAACCCTGTTATCTTATTAACTGCACTGTTATCGTCAGCGTTTCCCGTCCTTATAATGATACGCACTAAATACCATTTTTTTAATTTTTTTTTTTTAGAGACGGGTTGGTTCCAATGGGGAAAGCAGAGAAATAGACAAATAATCTTATAACGTCTGTGATAAAAATGAATTTCACGTCCTACATGGCGCAGTATGTATTGCTACAAATAATCAGTTACTGTCTGTGGTATATTGAAAATGCCGGCAATTCGTACTGGCGAAACGTCAAGAGAGTCGTTAATCAAGCGTCAGTCGAAGATCTTTAGACAAACGCCACAGGCAGAACGCCACAAATAAAACTACTGTGTCCGGCGGTACCAACAAATACCTTTCTGTGAGACTATAGCAGAATAACCCACCAACGCAGATTTTTCGACTTCTGTCTTATTCTCTATGTAGTTGATATCATCAAAAAGCTGTCGGGACAGGTGGTCTAGTGGTAAAGAGCGTGCCTGGAAACCACGGAATATTTCAGTCTGTCTTGAACCTAAATTTCACTTCCGAATGATTTGTACATTCGTCAGGAGCTATACATGGCTTACATTCCGCGCTAAATGTAAGTCGCCTTTCACCGGTACAATTTCTGGGGTGCCTTAGCGACACGCAAATCGCCGAACTGGTGTCCAAAAGAAAAACTTCTGCCAGGCCTTTGAGCCTCATGTAATTATTATCATTACCAAAAACTAACTAAACTGATGTTATAAATCGGATTATTTTAACGTCCACCCATCTCAGCTAACTACAGTCATTCTGTGGCAGCCTATACACAAAATCGTGGAAAAATCCTTAAATTGAGGCAATACTTGCCGTTAATTTGTCAAATATTTATTGAAATAAATAGGTATTTACTGAAGGAAATATTCTTTTCAAATATATGAACGCAGATTGCATTTTGAGCTAATAGAATCTGTGTACGTGAAAGGAGAATTTCTATTGTCAAGGAACCAGGAATAGTATCGGAGGATCTTGACTGTATTGTTTCATACAGACCACCTACATTCTTGTATAGAGCTGCAGTGACGAGAACCCGACAGAGCTATTGAATGGCCACAGCAACAAAGGTGTACTGCTGTTATTGATACCATTTGGCATCAGATGACTGAATAGGCCCATTGTTGCAACCGGTACTGCTTTGGTGTATCGAGTTTCGCCCAGGAGAGCACTGAGGCGCTGTGTACGGGAAGTGCTAAAGCTCTGGACTGCCTCCTGCTAGCGGCCATATGTTGGCAGCTTTCTATCAGACAACTTGGCTGAGTACATAAATGTCATTCATTTACTGTAAATTATCAATCTGTCAAGCGTGTATAATAATCACATTTTAACCCCCGACGCACGCAGATGATTGTTGTAAGTTTCTCGTGTGAATCAGTGTGTTTGTCTATGTCATCTTAGCTCCCAATGGAAGGTCCCATTTTAATGCAGTTTTTCTTTATTTTATTCGAAAGCTCGTTCAATCAGGATGGTTCTTGGCCGTTCCATAAAAGTCTGTTCAGCCGTTTAAATTTCCTCGCCTAAATTTAAAAAAAATGTTTTCCGCCAGCGCGCTCTCTTGATATACGCTATGTAATACGAGTGCATAACAGCTACATCAAGTTACGTACAACCAGATTGGAGAGCTCAGTAAGATCTAAATGGAAGTCCACGAATACATGTGTTTGTATTTTACGTTTGACCAACAACGATGATTTTAACTTTTAACGTCACCCGTTTCAGGACCTACAAAGCAGAAAAAGTGTGATTGTGACTCAACTGTAACAGATAAACATGTACTCTCACAGAATTTTTTGTAGTTCTTTTGGAGGTCTACAGTTTAGTACTAAATCAAATGATTTTGCTCTAATAGTTTAGGCAGCCTATTCTATACTGCAAGAGAGTGGAATGGCAGGCCACTTCCTTCCGACTTGATTTACAATTATCGTCACTACTTATTGCTTGTCTTAGCTAAATTAGGTAAATATATTCTAAAACACAGTCAATGAATAATTAAAACAAGAAACATGTAAACCGCGTAAGTGAACAAAAATCAAAGAAAAGAAAGATGTCGGAATATTAATTTCAGGTTGAAACTCAAAATCACAGATGCGATACTGCATTACCAAAATCTTGCAACAGTATTTATGAAAACACATCTATTGTCAGAATACGTAGATATCAGTACGGCAAGATTTGTGTCCCATTTTCGTGTTTCGTTCCGGAATGTATTTGTGTGAATATGGCGATAGTGTCTACGAGTGAAATATAAAGCTTAACAAGCATGCATTTAAAAAACGATAAAAACACCTCTAAAATGTAAAAAAGTAATGTGTTGCCTTTTTATATTTAATATAAGTAGTAATATTTTCATCCAAGACCCGTCGCGTCTGGGGGACCGCTAAGGAAATAAAATGAAAACAGATTACATCTAAAATTTATAAAGTATTAAATATAAATATAAGTAATCTACCTAGCAAGGTAGGCAAATATCAAAACTACCATATATAATTGTAGAGTCTAAGTCTTAACTACTTTACTCCGAAAAATCGCAATGTAGACATAGCCGTCAACGACGCCTGCCTTCACGGGACTGCCCGTTTGCGATTTGATGAAGCACGAGTGAGTACTCTGCCATCAGACCGCTGCAGGTCACAGGCCTCGTAAGATAGATTAATAAGTAAAACTAAATTCGTAAGTAATAATTAAAAATATGACACAAAATAAATAAATAGCTCTACACGCTAACAATGTTAGACAATTAACGACAGATTGGTTTTTACATTTTATATAATAAGTAATTATAATATGACTATTTTCAGGTGTGCATGCGGGTAGCTCAGGATGAAGAGATGACGCCAAACAGAAGAGGATTTACCCAGCAATAGTGAAAGTATGCTGTTCCAAAAATGATGGCTGCTGCTAGCTTCTTGTTTTTCTATTTACTTATCGGCCCCCCGACGCGGCGACGCTTGGATCAATATATTAAATATTGAAGAAATGTGTGATGAGATAAAAGAAGTTATTCAGATAGTGAAGGGAGACGAAAATTTAATAGTCATACGGGACTGTAATTCGATAGGAAAAGGAAGAGAAGGAAAAGTAGTAGGTGAATGTGGAATGGGAATAAGGAATGAAAGAGGAAGCCGCCAGGTAGAATTTTGCACAGACAATAACTTAATCATAGCTAAAACTTGGTTTAAGAATCATGAAAGAAGGTTGTGAACGATGAAGAGGCCTGGCGATACTGGAAGGTTTCAGACAGATTGTATAATCGTAAGACAGAGATTTAGGAAACAGGTTTTAAACTGTAAGACATTTCCAGGGGCAGACGTGAACTCTGACCGGAATCTATTGGTTATAAACTGCAGATTAAAACTGAAAGAAGAATTTAAGGAAAGAAGAATTTAAGGAAATGGGACCTAGAAAAAAGTGAAAGAACCAGAGGTTGTAGAGAGTTTCAGAGAGAGAGCATTCGGGTACGATTGACAAGAACAGGGGAAGAAATGCAGTATAAGACGAATGGGTAGCTCTGAGAGATGAAATATTGAAGGCAGTAGACTATCAAGCAGGTAAAAAGACTAGGGCTAGGAGAAATCCTTGGGTAACAGAAGAGATATTGAATTTAATTGATTAAAGGAGAAAATATAAAAATGCAGTAAATGAAGTAGGCAAAAAGGAACACAAACGTCTCAAAAATGAGATCGACAGGAAATGCAAAATGGCTAAGCAGAGATGGCTAGAGGACAAATGTAAGGATGTAGAGGCATATATCACTAAGGGTGAGATGGATACTGCCGACAGGAAAATTAAAGAGACCTTTGGAGAAAAGAGAACCACTTGCATGAATATCAAGAACTCAGACGGAAAACTAGTTTTAAGCAAAGAAGAGAAAGCAGAAACGTGGAAGGAGTATGTAGAGGATCGATACAAGAGCGATGTACTCGAAGGCAATATTATGGAAATGGAAGAGGACGTAGGGGAAGATGAAATGGGATGTATGATACTGAGTGAAGAATTTGACAGAGCACTGAAACACTTAAGTCGAGACAAGGCCCCGGGAATAGACAACATTCCATTAGAACTACTGATAGCCTTCGGAGAGCCAGCCCTGACAAAACTCTACCATTTGGTGAGCAAGATGTATGAGACAGGCGAAATACCCTCAGACTTCAAGAAGAATATAATAATTCCAATCCCACAGAAAGCAGGTGTTGACATATGTGAAAATTACCCAACAATCAGTTTAATAAGTCAAGGCTCAAAATACTGACGTGAATCCTTTACAGACGAATGGAAAAACTGGTAGAAGCCGATCCTGGGGAAGATCATTTTGGATGCCGTAGAAATGATGGAAACATGGGGTAATACTGATCCTATTATTTATCTTAGAAGATAGATTAAGGAAAGGCACCTCTACGTTTATAGCATTTGTAGACTTAGAGAAAGCTTTTGACGATGTTGACTGGAATACTCTCTCTCAAATTCTGAAGGTGGCAAAGGTCAAATATAGGGAGCGAATGGCTCTTTACAATTTTTACAGAAACTGGATGGCAGTTATAAGAGTCGAAGGGCATGAAAGGGAAGCAGTGGTTGGAAAGGGAGTGAGACAGGGTTGTAGCCTATCCCCGACGTTAGTCGACCTATATATTGAGCAAGCAGGAAAGGAAACAAAAGAAAAATTTGGAGTATGAATTAAAATCCATGGAGAAGATATAAAAAGTTTGAGGTGTGCCAATGACATTGTCACTCTGTCAGAGACAGCGAAGGACCAGGAAGAGCAGCTGAACGGAGTGGACAGTGTCTTGAAAGGAAGATATAAGATGAACATCAACAAAAGCAAAACGAGGATAATGGAATGTAGTCTAATTAAATCAGGTTATGCTGAGGGAATTAGATTAGGAAATGAGACACTTAAAATAGTAGATGAGTTTTTCTATTTGGGGAGCAAAATACCTGATGACCGTCGATAAAGGGAGGATATAAAATGTAGACTGGCAGTGGCAAGGAAAGCGTCCCTGAAGAAGAGAAATTTGTCAACACTGAGTATAGAAGCCTTTACTATAGGTATTTGCACGGAGTATAGCCATGTACGGATGTGAAACATGGACGATAACCAGTTTAGACAATAAGAGAATAGAAGCTTTCCGAACGTGGTGCTGTAGAAGAATGAAGATTAGATGGGTAGATCACATAACTAATGAATAGGTACTGAATATAATTGGGGAGAAGAGGAATTTGTGTCATAACTTGACTAGAAGAAGGGATCGGTTGGTAGGACATGTTCTGAGACATCAAGGGGTCACCAAGTTAGTATCGGAGGGCAGCGTGAAGGGTAAAAATCGTAGAGGGAGACCAAGAGATGAATTCATTAAGCAGATTCAGAAGGATGTAGGGTGCAGTAGTTACTTGGAGATAAAGACGCTTGCACAGGATAGAGTAGCACGGACAGCTGTATGTATGAAACCAGTCTCTGGACTGAAGACACAACTACAACAACAACATTAAACTTAAAGGGGCATACATATTATTTTACTTCTTTTTAGAGGGTTTTGCGTCCTTTTTTAAATTTTTAAGCCGGCCGGTGTGGCCGTGCGGTTCTGGCGCTTCAGTCTGGAGCCGCGTGACCGCTACGGTCGCAGGTTCGAATCCTGCCTCGGCCATGGACGTGTATGATGTCCTTAGGTTAGTTAGGTTTAAGTAGTTCTAAGTTCTAGGGGACTGATGACCACAGATGTTAAGTCCCATAGTGCTCAGAGCCATTTTAAATTTTTAATTTACGTATGTACATTTTGGACATGTCATGGAATTAAGCTCCTCTGAGGAATATGTGAAGAATATAGTGACACCTGCTAAACCAGTAGCAGGTCTGAAGATGAGAAATTAATTTGTTGGAACTGTTAAAGTGATAATAAAATATTTGTCCCAGTTTTATTCCGACACATTCTGTCGAAATTTAATATTATTAGTTTCGCATTCACTGGAGGAATCTGGCTTAATCCAACGCAGAAACACTACGTCACTGTCCACCACACTGCGGAGGAAATCGAAGAACTCTGATAGGAATCCAGTAACAATGAGAGTAAAATGAATTTGTGAAAGTGTTCAACAGCAAATGCGTTTCAGACAGACATTAAATTTTGAATAAAATAATTTTTGTTGTTAGGATGCGTCACCATAAACCTCTAAAATAACAAATTTGCCGACGTTTTGGCTGACTTTGCAGCGGTCCTCTTCACCGCTGTTAACAGTTAAACGTCAAAAAATTTACAAAGCTGTTTACAAGGCTATAGATGATTTGGAATTTACAGTTGCCAATAAGGGAGCACAGAGTTTTCTGCAAGGGCCTTCTATGTTTTGTGGATGTGTAACTAATTTTACGCTTACTCAAGAAGATTCAAATATGTCTGGTAATGGATGGATTACTGTTACTGTAGTGCGTTATCCAAGTACTACCGTGAAAGGTGTGACTTCTTTAGAAGCATTTAATAACAGAGATGTTATAGCTTATCGTACCTATCATGTTGGAGAAGTTTTCAACAAAGATATGTGTTCATCATATTTTACCTCTACAATGCCATTCACGATAAGGACAAGAAATCGTAGGAAAATAAATGAGCAGGAGAGTGTTTCTGTTTGGGCTAAAGGTGGTGGAAGATGTGCTAAAGTAAAACTTGTTGGTGATATAACACATTATTATAGAAATCCTGTGGAAGACCAAAAGGAAAATTTGCTGATCTTGTTTCTACATGTCGATACTAATACACCATCTACAGTGATCCGAACTGAGAAGTCTACTTTTTTTAAGTGGGTGAATAATATTTAGTTCGGTGAGCTCACATAGCAAAAGCAGGTCTCCAGGTTAAGTCCTCCGGACACTGTTAGAAAAAGCTGCTACTATTGTCTCCACAGAGTGATACTAGTAGCAACGAAACACCATTTACAATGCTCGCACACGACCAGGATGACTATTTTTTTGTTCATTGAACTTACATGGCAAAGTATGAGTGGCCACAGTATTGAACCCCCTGGAAAACGTTAAGGATAAGGTGCACCTATTGTCTCCAGATAGCGTGACGTTAGTAGCAGCTACACACCATCTACAGCATTCTCAAGCGATCACTGTGTTCTTTTAAAGCGTGACTAAGAGTTTATTTTTAAAGAAAACGAATCACCACAGCCGAACGACTAGTTTCGGCGGAACACTTACTTGTGCTGAAACTAGACATTTGAAATAAATTTCTTTGATGATACAGCTATGGTGGTTCGTTTCTCTTACTTATATCACAATTCGCTGTCCCGTATATACGAGAGCGATGGGTATCACGAGTTGAATATTTCTTTTGGTGAGCTTACACAAGAAAAGCAAGAGCGGCCATAATATTGAACTCTGTGAAACACCGTGAGGCAGAGGTGATGCTATTTGCCCCATATATCGATATCGGTATCAGATAAGGTTGACGGTGTCCCACTGGGCCAAATTAGGTAGCGTAAAGGGCGCGCTCAACGCCTGAGGGAGGGATCGATCGCCGTACAGGGTCTAACAGTAAGTGTAACAGATGGGCCGCGCTGGCTCTCTCTTCCGTGGACCGCCACATCGATCGCTGACCACCCGCCCAACCGCTCGCCTGCCTGCAGCTACTTAATGCTGCGTTCCCATGGGGAACTGCGTGCTAGTGCGAGCAGCATTTTCGTGGACTGCACTTGAACGAAGCGTACTGACGGGCGCTCTGACGTCACAGGCAAGCCTGAGGGACTCACGCCTCATATCAAACCCGACCGATTTTACAGACTTGAGTCTGATTCCGCCATGTCAACAATGGGACGTACGATAAAAGGAACTGTTCTGCTTCTGGAATAATATACAGTTGAAGCAGTGGTGTATGATGCAAACATGGAACATTAAAAATACGGAGACTTGAACCCCTTTCGCATGAATTCTTTTTACGAAATTAATTTCCGTGAAACAAATATCTGGGGTTAGGTTGGGACACACAAAATACTATGTAACAGGTAGGACATAAAAATTCTGATTTAATTTTGATTTGTTAAATATTTTAGATTTGTTGTCATACGGTAACAAACCGAATTTTTTCGCTAATTATTAATCGTCCAGTTACAGAGACCCGGAAACAGTCTGTGGTATCATTAAGCACCGTTTTACGTACCGTAAGAATCTAAGTTGATGTGGTGTAAATTGCAGAAATAATTCACTGTTTCAGCTGCTTACGTACACCCGACCTTCAGGAAAGATGATCGATTTTCAACATTTTTTGCGAACAGAATGGCGCTGGACACTGTCTAGCTCAATGCAGTGAGTATTGCAGATGGCAACATAGTGCATATACGAGTGGTTTTCTCAACAGAATACGTGAATTTCGGGTTTCTTGCCGACTGGCAACGCCATGCAATAGAGGGCTGATAATTTTAGGGGCGAAGAGAATTTCCAATGCGCTCGCAATTCTTGGATTCACACCAGAAGATCTGATTTCACAATTTGAAAACTTGAGTGGTACTTATTATCAGGAAATGAAAAAGATAACAGAAATCGAGCGGTCGGGTTCCATCACTTATGAGGTTTAGGTAAGTCTTCTAGTTTCACCAAATAAATATTCTTTTCATTCGCCCTTTTGCACAGCAACGACCCACACAACTGAATGTCATAAAGGAACAACATTCATATGTGTACACGAATAGTTTAAGGGGCTTGTGGACAGGTTTGAAGATATCGAGATTGACTTTACTAATAGTTGGAGCAAAATACAAACATTCCAGTCTCTTACACAGAGTCTTCGTGGGCTAAATAGCGTACTGCCTCTTCAGATTTTGTTATTTGCATTTACTGCTTGTTTCCGATTTGTAAATCGCTAATGAAACGCGTTCCAGATTGAAGAATGTTAGATACGGACCAAATTGGTCTTCAGACACTCGCAGTAAGTTTTTGAAATCATCTGGGTACCTATTACAGAGTCCCATGTCATCTAAATTATATGGCCCTGAGATCCTTTTTCAGACACACTTTCTAACCCACCATTGTCTTTTCTTTATGGCGGTTTTCGTACGGCAACTACTTATGTTTATTCTAGATTCTCAAAACTACTGAGAAAATAGAGACTTTTAAAGAGTTATCGGTTTTGAGCGAGAGTGTTTGCTACAGGTGGGTGGAATTTCGTTTTTTCTCATGACTGGGATGAAAATGTTGCAGACTTTCTTCATTTGTGCGAGCTACGCTGTGTGCGATGGGGATGGTTAAAAGAACAGTAGATGGCACCCAACAGCTTGCGCCGCGACAGAGACAGTAAAATCTGTTGGCAGCCAAAGAAAGCCCAACTTACTCTGCTGAAGATAAAGAATGCATTTTGTAAAGTGTGAATGTTCAGTTCTTGCCTGTATTGTGTACTGAACATATGCATGTGACAGGCCGAGGCTCAAACGTATTTATTGTCTTGAATTGAACACTTAACGCTGGTTAGATAATATAGGGCGCATTGTTTGTATAGGCAGTATTGTTTTGGTAGATTACAGTTAGGTTCCAGCAGAGATTCTTGAATTCTGATTTGTTGGTGATACGTTAAAGTAAAAGGACATACACTCTAGAACAAGGAAAAAAAAAGAACGGTATACCAGAAAATAATTATTCTAATGGGACGGAAATCGGTAGATGCGATGTACATATACTGACAAACAAATGATTACAGTTTTATAGAAACTCGATGATTTACTCAAGAGAAAGAGCCTTAGAAGTTGAGCAAGTCAATAAACGTTGGTCCACCTCCGACCCTTTTCCAAGTAGTTATTTGGCTTGGAATTGAATGATAGAGTTATTGAATGTCCGCCTGAGGGATACCTTGGAAGTTCTGTCCAGTTGGGACGCTAAATCGTCAGAATCCCGAGGTTGCTGAAGTCCCTGCCCTTAATGCTCCAAGCGTTCTCAGTTGCGGAGGTATCCGGTGACCTTGCTGGCCAAGGTAGGTTTCGGCGAGCGCGAAGACAAGCAGTAGAAAATCTCGTCGTGTGCGGGCGGGCATTCTCTTGCTGAGCCAAGGATGGCTTGTTACGGAAGGCAACAAGACTGGGAGTAGAATGTCGTCGACGTACATCCGTGCATTACGGAGATGGCAATCAAAGGAGTCCTGCTATGAAAAAAAAAAAGACACTCCAGACACCACTCCTGTTGCTCGTGCTGTAATTCGGCGACAGTCAAGGTGGTATCGCACCAGTGTCTGAGCGTCTCCAGACGTGTCTTCGCTGGTCGTCGAGGCTCAGTTGAAAGCGAGTCTCGTCACTGAAGACAATTATGCTCCAATCACACTGTGTCTGGAGGCGCCCCAGCCAGCGGTGCGATACCAACCTGACTGTCGCTTGCTAAACGGTCCCATAATCATGTATGATGTTCTGGGACGGCATTTATTTTGATAGCAGGACTCCTTTGGTTGTCATCTGCGGCACCATTACAGCACAGCTGTACGTCGACGATATTATACGCCCAGTTTTGGTGCCCTTCATAGCAATCCAGCCAGGGCTCAGCAAGATATTGCTCGCCCTCACACGGCGAGAGCTCCTACCGCTTGTCTTTGTGCTTGCCAAATCGTACGTTGGCCTTGGTCACCGGATCTCTCCCCAATTGAGGTTTGGACCATTATGGGCCGGGGCCTCCAACTAGTTCTGGATTTCGTCAATTTAAAGCAACAGTTGGGCAGAATTTGGCACAATATCCGCGAGGACATCTAATAACCCTATCAATCAGTGCCAAACCGAATAACTGTTTGCACAAAAGCCAAAGATGGACCAGCAATTAACTGACTTTATCAATTTGTGAAGCTCTTTATCTTGAATGAGTGATTGATTTTTTTCTTAAAAATGTAATCATTTATCTGTACATGTACGTCACATGTACCGATTCGGATAATTCCTGCGGTGTGGGTCTCTCTCTCTCTTAATGTGTATTTGTATTACTAATTCTGAATTTAATACGCTGAAATTATTATCTTCAAGGGGAAAAGTTTCGACAGTGATAAGGTAGAAGTTCTGAGAGTGTTAATATTTATCGCTTGTGGGCAGGCACAAACTTTATCTGAAAACCCCGCGCAGTTAGATTGGGAACAGTTCTATCAGGACCGTATTAACTATTAATCCTGGCACTGACATAAGGCCCCTTATCTCGCGCTACACCTGGATCATCTCTTCTGTCGAGATTCGATTATAGCACCCCTTCCCGATAAACAGACCGCTACATCTCCCATTACTTTTCCGGTTCCACTAGCTGACTTCTCTGCGCTAAACAAGCAGCAAAACTTGGAACGGACTGCAGCAGTACTTTCAATTTCGAGCTCGTCCACAATCCTCTTTCCTCAATAAACTGAATCACGTCTTCATGCATACTTCAGTTCACGTCAATTGCATCCCCAACAAGACTGGTTGCGTCACGCATCGTACGCACGAAAGCTATGCCAAAGTGAATCTCGGTTTCGTATCGACGACCCGTATGAACATAAAGCAAGTGCCGTAGCCCCATTTCCCAGAAACTACGCTCAATGGAAGAGGAGTCAAAATAAGCGAATACTTGTCTCGGCTTGTCCGTAGATACTCGATCATTTCTGAGAAACCGACGGTCAAAGTTTTTGATGGAGTTCAGATAACTTTCAGCGGACGATAAAGTCAGTCAAAGTGGTGGCACAATGGCAAGCGTCAGGCCTTCACATTTTTTGTACCCCGTGTTCAGCATCCGATTACTAATTTTATTAACTAATTTTTTTATTTATCTACCGTAGAAGGCTACTAAAAATGTTCAAATCTGTGTGAATTCCTAAGGGATCAAACTGCTGAGGTTATCGGTCCCTAGACTGACAAACTACTTAAACTAACTTATGCTAAGAACAACACACACACTCATGCCCGAGGAAAGACTCGAACCTCCGGCGGGAAGGCCGCACAATCCGTGACATGGGGCCTCAAACAGCGCGGCCACTCCGCGTGGCACTACTACGAGAACGGTGCTTATCAAGTTACAAGGGCGTTGTATTAAACCTAAAATTACTACTGGGTTTCAAAATAAGTGTCATATATTTATGATGGTGTTTTATGTATTTATTATTGCTTTATTTATTATTTCCTTTAATTTTATTTATTGCGGTATTTTCAGAGGTTTAAATTCTCATGTTTTTATACCAATTTTGTTAATTTTTATGTTTCATTCTCACTTTTATTCTTCAGTAAGATTTGATGCATTTTCTTGAAAGACAGCGATCGTAGAAACATTCGCAACATAGAAATTTAAAACAGCATGAGCGTAGCACGAAGACTTGTTTGCCACAGTCTCATTTACACATATGTTTCTTATTCTGGAAAGAAATGTCTTTAACAGTGCTGAATATTTCACACTTTGCGCTTCCAACTGGTTATGTATCAATGCAAGAACATTTACTGCGTCAGGTATAATTGTGACATCTCTTTCTTGGGCAATGAATGTAAAGTAATTCAGCACTTTTCAGATGAAATGCTTTATTTGCCGTTAAAAGTATACGTCACTGGGTTGACAGAGCTTCTCACACTTCGGAGGAATTACTGCCAACGAACAGGTAGCTACTCCACCTTCGTTCACGAATTTGTCGTCGAATAGCGGACCACTCTGTCCACACCATGAATAAATAATGAACATGAATGGCTCCGTTTTAACGTACGGTGGCATAACTTTATCCAAGAACTGATTTATGTTCTTTTTGTTGGCTTCCCGGATTTTTTGGCGGTTGCGTACATGTTCAGTTGTTGTTCAGTTGGTTGGATCACCTATTGCTCCACTCAAGGAATGGGATATGGCTCTAGTGCATCGTACTGCACCTGCAGCAGTAATTTGAGCAGCAGTTGGCACCACTGTGACACGACGAACTGTTATAAATCGCTTACTTCAAGGACAGCACCGACCCAGACGCCGTGCATCGCGCATTCCACTGATCCCAAACCAACGTTTGCGGCTTCAGCGATGCCAAGCGAGAGGTCTAGGCACATTGCTCCTACACCTGGAGCTACTGTCTGGTGTGCTATTTCGTATGACAACAGGACCACTCTCGTGGTTACCCCACGCATCGTGAATCCTGAATGCAAATCTGTAAATATTCCTGAATTTCAATGAAGAACAACTGCCAAGACGAGAAACATAGAAGTAGATGTCCTCGATGTAACAAAGAAGCTTAAATCACTTAATAAAGGCAAGGCCTCCGGTCCAGATTATATACCAGTCAGGTTCCTCTCAGAGTATGCTTATAAAATAGCTCCATTTTTAGCAATTATATACAACCACTCGCTCACAGAAAGATCCGTACCTAAAGACTGGTAAATTGCTCAAGTCACACCAATACGCAAAAATGGAAGTAGGAGTAATCCGCTGAATTACAGGCCTATATCACTAACGTCGATTTGAAGTAGGGTTTTAGTACATTTACTGTATTCGAACATTATGAAGTACCTCGAAGGAAATGATTTATTGACACATAGTCAGCACTGTTTCAGAAAATATCGTTCTTGTGAAACACAACTAGCTCTTTATACTCATGAAGTAATAAGTGCTATCGACAGGGGATGTCAAATTGATATATTTTTAGATTTCCAGAAGGCTTCGACACCGTTCCTCACAAGCGTCTTCTAATCAAACTGCGTGCCTACGGAGTATCACCTCAGTTGTGCGACTCGATTCGTGATTTCCTGTCAGAAAGGTCACAGTTCGTAGTAATAGACGGAAAGTCATCGAGTAAAACAGAAGTAATATCCGGCGTCCACCAAGGAAGTGTTGTAGGCCGTCTATTGTTCCTGATCTATATTAACGACATAGGACACAATCTGAGTAGCCGTCTTGTAAAGTCATCAGATGATCAAAACGACTTGCAAAATGATTTAGATAAGATATCTGTATGGTGCGAAAAGTGGCAATTGACCCTGAGTAAAGAAAAGTGCGAAGTTATTCACATGAGTACTAAAAGAAATCAGCTAAATTGCGATTACGCGATAAGTCACACAAATCTGAGGGCTGTAGATTCAATTAAATACTTAGGGATCACTATTACAAATAACATAAATAGGAACGATCACATAGATAATATTGTGGGTAGAGCAAACCAAATACTGCAATTAGTTGGCAGAACACTTAGAAGGTGCAACAGGTCTACCAAAGAGACTGCTTACACTACACTTGTCCGCCCTATTCTGGAGTACTGCTGTGTGATGTGGGATCCACATCACGTGGGACTGACGGATGACATCGAAAAAGTACAAAGAAAGGCAGCTCGTTTTGTATTATCGCGAAATAGGGGAGATAGTGTCACAGACATGATACATGAATTGGAGTGGCAATCATTAAAACAAAGGCGTTTTTCGTTGCGACGGGATCTTCTCATGAAATTTCAATCACCAGTTTTCTCCTCCGATTGCGAAAACATTCTGTCGGCACCCACCTACATAGGGAGAAATGATCATCACGATAAAATAAGAGAAATCAGGGCTCGCGCGTAAAAATTTAAGTGCTCGTTTTTCCCGCGTGCCATTCGAGAGTGGAACGGTAGAGAGACAGCATGAAGGTGGTTCATTGAACCCTCTGCCAGGCACTTTATTGTGAACAGCTGAGTAACTATGTGTGTGAGAGAGAATAGAGGAGATATTAACAACAAGTAAACATAATATGAAATCGTTTGCGTGTTGTGTGGAGGACGGAGGGTGTATTCATGGATTGGGGGGGGGGGGGGGGGGGGGGAGGAGAGAGATGTATTTGAAATAACAAAAACTACTGTGACAGAGTCTATCTACGATGATTAGTTTGTAAGTATCTAGACAGTGTGTAAATAAAATCAAAATAGAATATTTAGCAAACTGTATATTCAAAAGATACCCACTTGAGTTAAAAAGGCAACTCAAAGGAAAACCTATTCATGTTGTATCTTTTCTGTTACCACGCGATCTTCCACTAGCTCCCAATGAGGAAAAATTACGAAAAAGAAGACATAACAAAACATTTTAAGGACTCTAATATTTTATCCAGAACCCTTCATTATTTTGTGCTTCTATCATGCGTGTTGGCTTAGAATGTATAAGCCGTCGGACGTAACAGCCTGAAGAAGCAACTTCCTCCCAGGCTTCCAGGACGCAGTCCCGAAGCGCGCCCGCAGTAGTTGGTTGGTTTCGTGGCCAGTTCTCTGTTAATGTTCTGGCGACCTCAGCCCACATGTTTTCCGTGGGGTTCATATCAGCCGCCCGTGGCGGCCAGTCCATGACGTTGACGCCAATCGTGGAGAGCCGCTGCTGAACAAATGCAGCCTTGTGAATGGGAGAATGGTCCTCTTGCAATGTGACGTCCCCTTCTGGGTGCAGCATTCGCACTGACGGAAGCATCACATTTTCCAATATGTGGGCATACTGCACGCTGTCCAGAGTTCCTGCTATCCTGTGAAGAATTCCCGCCCCTCTCGCAGGAATCCAACCCCAGCAGGTAACAGATAGCCGGCCACTTCTTCTCGTCGTGGTTACATATTCGCGTCGATGGCGAGTCCCTTGCGGCCTGTAAACGATTCGTGGATCGTCGTTACTGGTGGAAAACACCTTCTCATCAGTGAAAATGACGTTGTCCCAGATGGAGCTCCGCAAATGCTAGCCGGTATAAAACGTTGTCTTCACTGAGCTCTTGTTTCACGGCGGATCGTCGTGCATCCAGTCCAGCGTCCCTCAGCCTTCGGCGAATCGTGTCACTGGAGGCGGGGAAGTTGGTCTCCCGCCGCAACTGCTTCGCGTTCAGAAAGGGATTTTCTCTGCTGCTAGACACTAGGTCCCTGTCTTCCTGCTGTGAGCTCACTCTCTTCCTGCCTGAGCTAGGAGCCCTGTTGGTGGTGCCTCTTTCAGGGCAGATTCTCAACCATCTCGTTGCAGTGGTATGTGGTACGCCATACCGTCTGCCAGCTTCTCTAATGGAACATCCTCCTTCTTCTTTGAGAGCGACGACTCTATTCGAATAGACCTCTCCCAGTGAGCCATTACGGCAGACAGCCTGATGTGTCGGTTGCGAGCTCTGCAAGATCCATGTACTAATTTATATTTACGTGACAAACCCTAATCCTAGGGCTATATTTTAATTTTGACAAATGGATCTATGCCGACATTTGTAAAAACGGCGATGGTACATTAGTCCTTACTAATGTAAAAGTGCCATCTTCTGAAGAAGACAAATTTACATTTGTTGAAACCTAGGTAAAGAATTCTTTATCCATTGCAACTGGTCGGCTGTTTATAATTTTATTACATGGAACCGTTGCTGTTGTGCAGCTATGCTTAAAATACTTATAAATATGTCTTTCTGATAAAGATATTTCAGAATTGGTGTGAATTGTAAGCCAAGACACTTTTAATTATTTTCCCAATTCCATTCAATTCAATTTTTAAAACATTCTGTGCATAACTAACAGTTAAGCTTTTTATTCTTGTAAATATGCATTTCTGTATTGGTTTATTCAATTATGTGTACATTGTCACTATGTGTTGCCGATGGCTAAATTGAGTACACACTCAAAGGCCGAATAAACAAAAAAAAAAAGGATCAAAAGTTACACCTAACCTACCCAAGTCTGTAGTATAAACTAACGCAGCTACAGCTATTATTCTATAATACGTGCAGGCACACCAAGAGTTGACGATTCGTTCAAATGTTTGACGAACAAGAGGTTCAAAAATACATTCATTTTAAACATAGCTACCACAAAATATTTCACCTAGCTAGCCATAGCATGACGCAGGAAACTATCCTTTCTTGTAAGCGCTCTGCATTAGATGTAGACTTAAGAAAACGTGTGCCGGCGGAGTTTCGAATCTTCCCTCGGGCATGTGTGTGTGTGTGTGTGTGTGTGTGTGTGTGTGTGTGTGTGTGTTTGTCCTTAGGAAGCCGGCCGCTGTGGCCGAGCGGTTCTAGGCGCTTCAGTCCGGAACCGTGCTGGTGCTACGTTCAAAAATGGTTCAAATGGCTCCGAGCACTATGCTACTTAACTTCTCAGGTCATCAGTCGCCTAGAACTTAAAACTAATTAAACCTAACTAACCTAAGGACATCACACACATCCATGCCCGAGGCAGGATTCGAACCTGCGACCGTAGCGGTCGCTCGGTTCCAGATTGTAGCGCCTAGAACCGCACGGCCACTCCGGCCGGCCTGCTGCCACGGTCGCAGGTTCAAATCCTGCCTCGGGCATGGATGCGTGTGATGTCCTTAGGTTAGCTAGATTTAAGTAGTTCTAAGTCTAGGGGACTGATGACCTCCGATGTTGAGTCCCATAGTGCTTAGAGCCATTGGAACCATTGTCCTTACGATAGTTTAGGTTAAGCAGTGTGTAAGCTTAGGCACTGATGACCTTAGCAGTTAAGTCTCACAAGATTTCCCACACATTTGAACATTTTTTGAAGAAAACGTGTATGCAACCACGACAACTAAGCGGAATGTAAAAGTAAACAGGTTTGGCGGCAGCTTCTCCAAATAATAGTATGTAAGTAGTATGTAATACGCGTTTTGTGCACTTATAACATGTACTCAGTGTCTCTGAAACGATACGTGCTGCACGACGGAAATTACTTTCTGCTGAGGCACTTCATTTACATCTCAATGGTACACGACTACTAGAGAACATTCCTCCTTACGGTAGTCAATCCACTTGTAAATTAACACTATGATATCGCAGATATTAGACAACACGTTACTAGGGATGAGAAAGGCTTTAAGGTTTGCAACTAAACATGCTGCTCCTAGCTACTACTGAATAAGAATTTGATTATTAGCGTGTCTTCATAACCATGTGTGCGGCGTTCGATCTCAGTCAGCATAGACGTTTTCGTCGCCTTGTTTCTAGTTGAACGTGCGCACATCTCGCTAATGGTGGACCAACATTGGACATTTCTCGTCTGTTCCTGATTAGACAACGACGGCGGTAGGCGCCGGGTTCGAATACCGGTCAGACAATACAACTTCAGTCCTCATTTAAGGTTCCAACCTCACTACTGGTGACAAACTGTGATATCTACATTCTGATTTCACGTACTTATTCAACAATCCGATTAGGTGCTGGGTTCGCATTCTTGTCACCAACATTACATGATGGCATTTCAATTTTAAACATGTGCATCCTTTGTTCCTTGACAATGCAACAATATACAACGTCTTTAGAGGTTAATTACCAAGAAGGTAATTGTCATGTTAGGTTTCCTGGTTTCTGTATAAACATTATCGTCATTTACGTTCAAGTTGAGAATTGATAACTGATACTAGTGCAAACGTCAATATTTGACGTCTCTTTCTGCCTAGTGATCGAGTCACGATAAGGCACAAAGCTTTGCTTGGTTAACAGTGGCTTTACGTTCTAGGTTTCCAACCGGATCCAGAACGAAGACGTTGGTCATGTCATTTAAAGTACAACTTTGGGCACAAGTAACCGTTGATGAGTAATGTGAACAATGATATTACTTGTGATTCGCTGTTAATGTTGGGATTTCCGAAGAGTGCTTGCAGCTGTTAATAACGTTTTCTTTTAACTGCTTAGTATTACGTAAAGTTGATGCGATGCCACTCGCAGTTGAACGTTGAACGACGTTCAGGATGTGTTGGGTAAACCTTTTAGACAGCAAAGAACTTGTTTCCAATTGCCATACAACTTTATAAATCCATATACTGTCTCAAATATTTAATTGTGCCTAAGGATTACTGAACGATTTATGTGACAAAATTAGTTGTACCATAACGTTTGAAATGTCACTTATTGTAATTAAGTTTAGTTTATAAACGTTAAGGATTGTCTGATCTCTTCTGTACTATCGTGGTGTTACTTTACATCTGGACGGACTATCATAAAGACCAGTGTTCTCTAGTAGTCTCTAGCAGTGCTCATTGAGTATCTTGCAACGACTGTACTGTGGAGGGTTGCGACGATGTGCAACACAGATATGCTATGTTGGTTGCATACATTCAGGTGCAGCCTACACGTTGGAATTCAGGCGTGACCCACTTTTTTTGCTGTCGAGTGTACATGGCCTTATATTGATGTTTCTTAAAGTTTGGTCCCTCAGCAGGTACTGTCACATTTAACTGTGAATGTATTGCGCTTTTATGCGTTTAGCGTGGGACTTATTTTGCGTGGTCCCATCGGGTACAGCCACAGGCGTTGTTGCTGTCCAGTGCAGTCAGACTGGCCATGCTCTCTGAAGGGTGCCATAGAGGAATCGCACCATGATTGGTGTGATGTACATTGTCAAAAAAGCTCATTCCCTTTAAATTGTTTGCAAGACATACTATTTTAAGTTAACAGAAAATCTGGCTAGAGGTTTGATGAATTTATCTCTTGCCTAGAAGATTTCCTACACAGTAATTTTGACTAAATAAATTGTTTTGGAACTGAGATTTACTTAATATGTCACTCTTTGGCTGGGTTGGTTGAACCTTTCATACTCAATTTGGCTTAAAATTCATGAAATTATTATTATTGGACTTAAATTGTAAATTTCGTTTGAAATATCATTCTACTTGCGAAACAACCCCCTACCCCCAAATCCCATTTCGGATTAAAAATGTTTTATAATGAGTGATAACTTGTTTTGAACTATGTGTAATATACATATATATTCTGAACGCAAGTTTTTATAAAATGCATTTTTTTAATGTCTATGTGCCGTGTATCGGCTGTTGTAGCCTGTATGTCGATTTTTTTTTTACCAGTGTGCAATACTTAAGCTTGTGGTAAATAAAGAGCATTGTTATACAGCATCCTCAGTTAGGTTCGCACATTCCACTCCAGCAGTCCTGAGCCCTGCTGTCACCCATCAAAAACAATGACGTTGCCACTACAAGTTTCCGATATTGTACTGGTACAATTTAAAAGAAACTTGTTCATATAATGACGCATGAAACATGGATTTAGCATTATCAGTGCAACATAATGTTTAGAAATGATGTGAATTTTCTATTGCTTCTTTAACGTAAGTTATTAATTACATACTTTTTTGTATTTCTGGATGGCAACAGAAAGCCGTTATGAAAAATGGGGCACAGATTAATTGCATTTAGCTATAAAAGTATACCTAAACAGGGATAGTGAATGGATGAAATAAAAGTGCAAACACAAGCGATGTGCCTGAGCTACCAAATAAGAAGGCATGCCGAAAGTTTAGGCAACTCTGCCTAACTTAAATCTCACTCCGCTGGACTTGGCGGCCTTCCCTGATTCGAGCGCCGCCAAATTGTTCAGCCTTTTCCCTGAAGTCAACAGCAAGCCATCGTGCCAGCCCACTTAGGCGTTTTCCGTTATAATTTTAAGTACACACAACGCGATGTGACAAACGGGCATTATTTTGATCCGGAGTGTTGTTGTTCCTTGTCGCGTGGCCGCGCGCAGCCTCCGGTAGGCAGGTTGTCCAGCCAGGTAGGAAGATCCATGGCTCTCGAACAAGTCTAAGTACCAGAAGGCAGTAGCTCGAGCCCTCCGTGCCTCCTCAGAGTGGTGGTTTGTGGGCTCAGGTTTCTGTCTGTAGCAGATCGCTTCATAGTGAACGTGTCCTCCGATGCTGCTGCATTTACTGTGAGTGGAACAGGAAAGAAAATGTCACTTCGGAACAGTTACGCTTTCTGATTCCAAAAATGGTTAAATGTGGTGTAGCGCGATGGACTCATAACATTAGAAATTGCAAAAGTTTTATTAATACTGACTCCATAGAAGACACCATGTGCTCGAGAGTAAAGACGACTAGAACCACTCTGAAACAGCTGGCGACAAAATTCAGTTGCAGAAAATACTTTTTTGACATAGAGTAGGAAGCTACAGAATATTTATGTGAGAACCATCAAAACCCATACATAATTAACTGCAAGGAAAACGCACGTGGAGACAACCATTAAGGATGTTGAAAGGTTTTTTAAATCCATTTACAAGGCTAGGCCAAAAATTCTACCGAAATTGCCCGACAAGTATTCAGGAGGTTCATATTGTTCTGAACACATTATGTGTAAAAACTAAAGATGAGTTGTATTTGCTGTTACCTAATGATGCAGGCAAGAACGTTGTAATATTCTATGAAACGGAAAACCTTAAAACACTTAATCAGTGTAACATAATACATGATGATGGAACTTCCAAGTATCGAAAAATGTTTTCAAATGTGTGTGAAGTCTTATGGTATTTAACTGGTATGGTCATCAGTCCCTGAGCTTACACACTACTAAACCTAAATTATCCTAAGGATAGACATACACACCCATGCCCGAGGGAGGACTCGAACCTCTGCCGGGACCAGCAGCACAGTCCGTAACTGCAGCGCCTTAGACCGCTCGGCTAATCCCACGCGGCCCAAGTATCGAACAGACATTTTTCAGCTACTTACGATCCATGGGTTCGTTAATGCACATTAGACACACATTACAAAAGTTTTTCTTTGCTGAAAAATAAGAAAAATTGATCTTATCAACATATCTTTTCAATAGTTGTTGATAAATGTGATAATTTAGGTCTATATTATCTCCATCAACAATGTTTTCAGATTTTGAAGAAACCATAATGAAACAGGGACATGAAACGTGGACTAACGTAAAAATCCAAGATTGTAAATTTCATCTAACGCAGAGCTGGTGGCGAAAGACGCTAACGTTGGGACTTGCACGTGACTACTATTCCAAAAATGAAATCGGTAAGTTTCTGTCTTATGTATTCTTATGTATCACGGTATGGATGATGACAATTTAGTAGATACTCATATAGGCGAAACCACACTGTGTCCTCCGTCCATGTGGATAGAAATGAGATGGAAAAGGCAGAAACCACCAACACTTGCGAAAGTTTCCATAGCAAGTCCAATAGCCGCTTCTACTTAAGCAACCCACACATTTCTTGAGGCTCTGAAGCAATTTCAAATCAACACTAATGTTGCAATCAATTACTAAAAAAAAAAAAAAAAAAAAAAAAAAAAACAGAAAGGAGGGAAGATCGTTTCTGGATTTAAAACTCATATACCAATAGGTGATACACTTTCTTCGACCTGGTTTGATGCGGCCCGCCACGAATTCCTCTTCTGTGCCAACCTCTTTATCTCAGAGTAGCACTTGCAACCTACGTTCTCAGTTATCTGCAGGATGTATTTCAATCTCTGTCTTCCTCTACAGTTTTTGCCCTGTACAGCTCCCCATAGTATCATGAAAGTAATTCCCTGATGTCCTCCTTGACAGTGTTTTCCTCCTTTCCTCTCCGATTCTGCGCAGGCTCTCCTGATTCCTTACCTTACCAGCCCACCCAATTTTCAGCATTTGTCTGTAGCACCACATCTCAAAAGCTTCGATTCTCTTCTGTTCCGGTTTTCCACAATACATGTTTCACTAACATACAATGCTGTGCTCCGAACGTACATTCTCAGAACTTGCCCTTTTTCCCAGTGCTATTCTGCTTTTTATGTTCTCCTAGCTCCGTCCGTCATTGGTCATTTTCCTGCCTAACTAGTAGAATTCGTTTACTATACCTACTTCGTGACCATCAATCCTGATGTTAAGTTTCCCGTTGTTCTCATTCCTGTACTTCTCATTACTTTCGTCTTTCTTCGATTTACTCTAAGTCCATATTATGTGCTCATTAGACTGTCCATTCCATTCAGCAGCTCATGTAATTCTTTTTCACTTTCCCTCAGGATAGCAATGTCATCAGCAAATCGTGTCATTGATATTATTACACCTTGAATTTTAATCTCACAACTGAACCTTTCTTTTATTTCCATCATCGCTTCTTCGACGTACAGATTGAACAGTAGGGGCGAAAGACTACATCACTGTCTCATACTCTTATTATTCCCTCTGGAACCTTCTACATATTGTATATTAGCCGTCTCTGCCTACAGCATACTCCTATTTTTCTCAGAATTTCGAACATCTTGCACCATTTGACATTGTCGAATGTTTTTTCCAGGTCGACAAATCCTATGAACGTATCCTGATTTTTCTTTAGTCTTGCTGCCATTATCAACCGCAATGTCAGAATCGCCTCTCTGATGCCTTGACCTTTCATTAAGACAAACTTGTCGTCATCTAACGCGTCCTCAACCTTCTTTTCCATCCTTCAGTATATTACACTTGTCAGCAACTTGGATGCATGGATCCTTAATCTGAGTGTGCGATAATTCTCAGCTCTTGTAGTCTTCGGAATTGTGGGAATATTTTTCTGAATCTCAGATGATACGTCACCAGACTCATACAGTCTACATACCAAAGTGAATAATTGTTTTATGACCACTTTCCGATATGATTTTAGAAATTCCGATGAATGTTATCAATCCCTTCTGCCTTATTTATCTTAAATCCTCCAAAACTCTCGTAAATTCTGATTCTAACACTGAGTCTCCTATCTCTTCTTAATCGGCTCCTGTTTCGTCTTCTATCATCTCAGTCAAATCTTCTCCCTCATAGAGGCCTTCATTGTAGTGTTTCCGCCTATGAGCTCTCACCTCTTCATTTTACCGGTGGAATTCTCGTTGCACTCTTCATGTTACCAACCTTGCTTTTAATTTCAGGAAAGGTTATATTAATTTTCATACATACTGAATAAGACCATATGAGAAACATATCTTTTTCGATTTCTTCACATTTTTCATGCAGCCATTTCATCTTAGCTTCCCTGCACTTCCTATTTATTTCATTCTTCAGTGTTATTTCTGTATTCCTTAATTTCTCAGAACATTTTTGTACTTCCTTCTATCGTCGATCAATTGAAGTATTTCTTCATCAGGTTACCCTCCATTCAGAGGCTGTTGAACGCAGCGACCGTTATTTTGATTTGTAAATAATAGATTTCAGCTATCAGTCGTCCTTTGGAATTTTTATTGGCAGATCTAGATTTCAGCTAGGAACTAGCCATTCTCAATGCTAAGAATACAACAGGTACATAGTTAGATGATGTCACAAAAGAGTTTCAATTAAGGGTTTAACTCATATGGTTTGTATATTACATACCACTATCGTTTTTTGGTCAATGCATGTAATGCCTGTTGGTCTGGCTTTGTACACAGTTCATGGAATACTAATTTTTGCGGAAGGCTGGCTGTGTGGAGAGCACATCGATTGGTTATATGGCGCCATCTATGTGAACTACATATAAACCTCAATGGACGTAAACCACTTCAAATTTAATTACGTAAAATACACAGCTAGGGCTTTAAAGTTTTAGAGAGATTTGCGTTTAGTGAAGTCTCATAAAGTCTATGGCGATCTAAAAAATATTAATGTTAGCTCAGGAAGTAGCCTGACTGGAAGGAAAATATTTGGATCAGCAGCATTCCAGTTCCCTACTTACAACTGGCGGAGTGTTCGCTACGAGACAGGCTTGAATTTTTAACATGGGATTTCACTGTTGTTCAACGGAGGAATCTTTAAACCTTGCTTATCTTCATAAGAGCTGTGCACACAGAATAAAATATTTTAATGGCTCAATATCTGAATACACTTGGTGTATCAGTTAGGTTTGCGAAGATTTATCATTATTTTACCCAGTCTGGTCGCTCATTTATGACCGATGATCATATGTTTATCCAAACTGAGTAAAAACCAAATGATAGAATATGTGTTTCGAGTTGGAAGAATGGCTTCATATCGTGTCGTCAGCATCTAGTAAATTCACAGTGACGAAAGTGCACCAGGACAAGATATTCGCTTTTAAAACAAATATGGGGTTGTTTTTCACTCACAAAAAACTAAAGAACTGGATTAATTCAACATCTAGTTTGCGCCTTTTGTAGTCCTTATGGTGAAGAGAGAAGTTATAAAACTTACAACGTAGCTTATTTTGGGTCACATTTCCATGCTGAATGTAAATCTTTAATGAGCTGTTTGTAAAACATTATGTAACAAGCTTCCTCGACTTTGTCAGTATTTTGCCTTTGGTTATCATTCAGTTCTTGCACTCAAGTTTTCAGTTTAACACTACGACCTGTTTGGCTGCAAAGTACCGAATCAAATTGTTTCCATTACTGCAAAACGTTTATCTGTTGAACACGTCGTGCAATCGTCTGCATGACCGCCTACGTAGCGGTAGCGCTAGCAGTGGAGCACCTGTTTCGCGGCTGCTGGCGCGTCGCATCGCGCCGCGTGCGTCACATTTGCTCTGGTGAGGGTGGACTGCGACCCTTGGTAGGCAGGCGGAGGGGAGTATAAACGCGCACAGGCTAAAGCGCAGCGCGCTTAAAGAGGAGCGCCCCGCGCTCGGACGGAATCAGACACTCTCCTCCCCCCTCTCCCCCCCCTCCCCCCACTACTTTGCTCCCTTCTTCCTGACAGCTGATTGTCAGTCCGGCTGCACATTACGGCCTCACCCCGGGACGGGGCGCGGTAGGCGCCCCACTGACTCACCATCTCGTCAGCTCATCTTGTTTCCCAGAAAAGCGCTTCGTTTACTCGCAACTGTACCGAGTAGAGTACTCACATTCTTTTTTCCGACAGAGCAAATGATGATGGCTCTGAGCACTATGGGACTCAACTGCTGAGGTCATTAGTCCCCTAGAACTTAGAACTAGTTAAACCTAACTAACCTAAGGACATCACAAACATCCATGCCCGAGGCAGGATTCGAACCTGCGACCGTAGCGGTCTTGCGGTTCCAGACTGCAGCGCCTCTAACCGCACGGCCACTTCGGCCGGCAGGGCAAATGAAGTCTACAGTGTTCTTTGGTCCCTCTCCACGCTTCTCATAACACTATCATTGCGACTGTATATGCTTTCTACTTCAGTATTTCGTAGTATGTTTGCAGGGTTTACAGCCGGATCGTCAAATCAATCTAACAATATTCCGGCGTTCCAATGGGCCACCATCTTCAGATGCTAAGCTCACATGCCTCACAGGCAGCGTGCGCACAAGGAGCCGTCAGTGCTGACTTCGGTTGTTAAATCATCGTAGGCTACTGCAGACTATCCAAAGTAAGCGTTTACTACGGTAGTTAAAATCGTAACCGCGTTACCTGTACGTTATGTCTGTTGGTTACCTTATTTCGATCGCTTTTTATGTGCATGTGATCGATGTTCAAAAATGGTTCAAATGGCTCTGAGCACTATGCGACTTAACTTCTGAGGTCATCAGTCGCCTAGAACTAACCTAACTAACCTAAGAACATCACACACATCCATGCCCGAGGCAGGATTCGAACCTGCGACCGTAGCGGTCTCTGATTAATGTCTTACCAGATTCCTCTAGAATCCAGGAGCGGTACACCGTCTAGGAACTGAGTGAGGATGTGTAAAGGGTCGCGTAACGCACGGAACACTTTTGTTCTACACAGTTAGCCTCCTGTCTGCTACATAAAAAACCGTATTTATAGAAAAATCGAAATCGTCAGTATTTAATTCAAGTTTTGTTCGAAAAGTGCTGATTTTTAACATGAAACAGAGAGATTTTGTATAAAAATACAAAAACAATACAGGTGCATTTCTAAGAGAAGGTGAAAATAAAAAAAAACCAAAACATCTCAAATATGGCTTCAATACTTCGCCGAGCATACATAAAACATCTTTCTGTTATTCATAAACAACTTTCATACTTATAAATAAAAACAAGAAACTCTTGCCTTTGATCATCATGAAGAACGTTTTGAGTGAGAAACAACAACAGTAGTATTTTTTTGTTTGTGCATGTAAGTGCATGTAAACTTGGTTCCATAAAAGTGAAGAATTTACGCGATCAACTAATTTTTATTACTTATAAAATGCAATTTAATTTCATAATGATACAGTATATACAATGGACTAACATTGAACGACATGCTACTACTATACGTGCAAAACAAACAAACAGGGAACAAAGACAAGTCAGGACCCAGTTTCTCTCTCACAGATTCATTTTTTTCTTTCGCTACCATTGCTACAAATATCTCCGATAATTGAATTTTCTCATTTTTGAGAAGACAGAAGGAGCGATCTGTTTTACTTGCTAAGAAACATTCTAAAGCGAAGATCGCATAAATATTTCTTTATTTAAAACAACCAGTTTCGACAGACTTTGCTGTCATCTTCGGGACTTAAAAAGTTTTTTATTATGAAACGTATTCATTGGCGTGAGTTCCAACTTAAAAGGCACACGTTTCGTAAGAAAAATGTTCTTCAAGTCCTGAAGATGACAACAAAGTCTGTCGAAAACGGTTGTTTTAAATAAAGAATTATCTCTGCGAGATTGGCTTTAGAATGTTTCCTAGCAACTATCGGTAATCTTACCGTTTACTATGTTATATATGTATTGCACCAACACGACCGAATCGTGGTTTTTGTAGAGCGCAGCTATAGTGCTGCCTCTTATCAGAGTACTCTTGCAGCGCCACTGATTGAAAGCTGAAGACTCGGACGGTTGATATATCGCATTAAAGACAGTTGCCACTAAGATCTGCCCCCGATCGAGTCAGAAACCACTGAAAATTTATCTCCTTATAAAGCTAAACTCTTGAGCATTTACCAAGGGACGTAAACTGCGGGCTGCGTTCGACGAATGCTTGCCCATGAAGTCCCTGTACGATTCCACCCTAGTGTGTCAAATCCTCGGAAATGCAGGGAATGCCTGCTCTTCGTAGAGGAAAAATAGATACAGCAAATGAAAGTCACTCAAAGTACGCCATATTCTGAGGCCAGAAAGGCGTGTAAGACCACAAGAGCCACTTACTTCTGTGCAGTGTTTCAAGTCAGTAGTGACGCAGACTGTTAAGATGACCAGCGTTGGGACCCAGACAGTGACAGCTAATGAATGCACAAATATTGCAACTATAGATAAACGTAGCTGTGGATTGTAACGTACAATGTACAAAGAGGAAACATAAATCTATAATTACGTGGAAAAGTAACAGTCTGAGCATAACTGCCAACATTTCAGGTTGTGATCCACGTAGAGTACTTCGTGTAAGAACTAATTGCAGGTTCCTCTCGAATATGACACTTATGACATTCCCTTTGCTGAGACGGCCCTCTCTGCTTCGGTGTGAGTATACAGTGTTACTTAACATACTTTAAATACCATTTCAGAAGAATAGAAGATGAGTGTTTAAAAAATGATCAAGGTTACTATAACCAAGAATTGAGTACGCTGAAGCGATGAATAGTTTCATCATGTTATTGTTGTTGTTATAATTATATCTTCAAAATAATAATTGGCATCAACCTGTACCACTTATCCTGATATGTATATTAGTATATTCATTGTAACTGCGACATTGCGTTAAGTAATCGAAAATTTGAGTCTAATTGGTTCCTGTTTGCTCAATGGTTGACGAGAGGAGTGCGACAAAAAAACAGAAGAGAAAAAAAAGGTCACCCAAAATATATGAAGGAAAAATTATTGCTCCATTATTGCTACAGTGCTGGATAGGACCGGTAAGCTTGCAACGAAAACGACTATATCAAGTGCAATTTTCATGTCGAATGACTTTCCTGGACTTTCACACTTTATGTGAAAATCACTCAGGTTATTGAACGGAAAAGATACGAATATATAAAGTGAACTTTGTAGGTTAGTTCTGTGTCATCCAGGAAGTAACTCGTCGGTCACAGGATTGCCAAACATACCCTGCGTTGTCTACAAGCTTCTGTTATACTTCTAGCAGGAAGAACACCAGCCTCGAGAGTTCCAGGAAATGACTGCGGTTTGTGTCTCAAAGATGTGGCGACCTATCGCCGAAATATCCAACGTATATGTGAATGAGTCTTATCAGCGTTTCTGTGACTGGGTTTAGGAACTATAGCGTCGACTACAAACATTAACTGTTGACATTAACAAATTAACAATTCATTAACTGTCACAGTTTTTTGTATTTCTCTGTCTTAAGCGTACTGAAACCAAAAACTCTTCACCAGACAGATTTCACATTTTTAGAACATTTCCGGTAAATATACCGTAAAAGTTATGAGTAGGCAACATATTTTTATAATAATAGACTTGGAAAATATTTTTCTTGAGATCGATGTCAATGGCACTATCCATGAAAGAGAGTCAAACAAATTAAAGACATAACAGTACAGCATTGGTTGTAAAACGTAACAGTCACAGGGGAACTATTTAAGCTACGAATAATACGAAGTTCCAAATCAAGAAATACTACCAAGCAGGAAATCAAAAGAAACGACAGAAAATATACGCTCAAAATTCCGTTGAAAATTACTTTAGCGAATGTTTGCAGCGCGACTTCGATTCCAGCTTCTGTTAATGCGAAAGGAGAAGCAACTGTTATCAGAAAGTGGAACAAGGAACACAACACGCCGACAGTAATGTCTAGAAAAAAATCATCCTTGAGTAAAACTGTTATTCAGTCCATAAATACTAAAAGAAAGATACGTGTCATCTGTTCGTTATGATTAAAATGTATCGGCTACTGATGCCTTGTCAATAAAAGCGAAAAGCGCCTATGTTGAAGAGCTTTGCAACGTGCACTATGCTTAACACAAAGAGGACCCGTAATAACATCAGGTTCACCAAGCTGAACGTGGTTCTGAGATTCTACGCGTCGCTTGCGCAGAGCGTTATACATTTAGCCTGTAACATTTTAATATTAATGACGAGCCTAGGCTACCACAATAGTTGTACGAGAATTACACTGAAGCGCCAAAGAAACTTCAATAGGCCTGCGTGTTCAAATACAGAGATATGTAAACCGGCAGAATACGGCGCTGCGGTCGACAACGCGTATATAAGACGACAAGTGTTTGGTGCAGTTGTTAGATCGGTCACTGCTACTGCAATGGGAGGTTATCGAGATTGCACTAACGCCATGAATGGACGCAGATGATCAGACAGGATGCTTACGTACGTGTCACCTGTCAGAGTCGTATCTAGACGTATCAGGGGTCCCATATCACTCCACTTGCACGCGCCCCACACCATTACAGAGCCTTCACCAGCATGAACAGTCCTCTGTTGACATGGAGGGTCCATGGATTCATGAGGTTGTCTCCGTACCCGTACACGTCCAGTGCAATTCCAGCAGGACACACCCATAATTGCGAGAGAGTGGCTTCAGGAACACTCTTCTGAGTTTAAACACTTCCGCTAGCCATCAAACTCCTCGAACATGAAAATTATTGAGCACATCTGGGATGCCTTGCATCATGCTGTTCAGAAATCCTCACCCTGTCGCACTCTTAAGGATTTATGGAGAGGCCTGCAGGATTCATGATGACAGTTCCCTCCAGCACTACTTCAGACATTAATCGAGTCCATGCCACGTCATTTTGCGGCACTTCTGCTTGCTTGCGGGGGCCCTACACGATATTAGGCAGGTGCACCAGTTTCTTTGGCTCTTCAGCGTATTTCCTTTTGCGACGGTACAGATGGGCAGACGGTTCTAGAATTTGCTGTAACAATCCATGTGCTGTTGAGTCATAAAGCCAAACTGTCGCTACATAGGGTGACAGGCCATACTTAATTTCTGCCTATGAAAGAACTGATCAACAGTGGCTGAATAGCACAATTTCACTAACCTCTCACCTCAGACGCACCACAGTCCCATTACAGTAGCCAAAGTGAAACACCATTCGCATATCCAACGGAGCAAGTGGAACCAGCATCGTATCATTAGTCGTCATAAAATCAACCAGTGATAGTGTCCTCTCTCTTTTGACCTCAACAAAGAAAGAACTCACAAAGTAAGATAATATGACACCAAACTTTACACAATAGACGAAAAGAACTAAGAAGTTTTTCTGCACTTGATCGTAGGAAATACTTTTTTGACAAGCATACAATTCATTTTTTCCTCTCATATCATAGCACTTATTTTAATATGAAGCCAGAAATAGAAATTTTAGGATAGTGAAGCGTAATATGACACTAGGCCCTTATCCTAGTCTCGATGCGAGGTGTCATAAAAATCAATAGTCTTTCTTTTCATCCATTGCTGCTGCTCTCAGATTCTAATTGACGGACTGAGGACACGAAGTTATGTAGCAGAATCTGCCATACGCTATTTACTAACCGCGATAGGGGCAACATGTAGGAAAGGAGACTAGCCCATACAGCATTGGAGATCTTTGTGTAGGTCTTCATTCACCTCTGACAGCTGCCACAACCATTTACAGAACTGACACGGCATGGAACACCATTATCAGAATATTCCATAAATTTTTCAGTAAGTCTTCAGAGATCGGCTGAAAGTCAAATTAACGCCGCTTTCCGAGTCACATTCAACACTTAGTGGAGTATTCGTTAAGGTAGTCACAAGTTGCAATAATTACACTCTAATATTTCCTATACGAATAATCCGATGGCAGAAAGGACCGGTTAGTGTGAGAACGTATCATGGATTAAATAAGATCAAACTGTAAGAACTCCATTGTACTGCTAATGGAAATTCTCATTCAAAAGGTGCTTTTCGCTTTTCTTGGCAAAGCATGAGAAGCAGTTATATTGTAATCATGAAGACTGGAACTAAATTATTCCACTCAATTCACTAGACATTTACTTGTAATCTGGATGAAAGTTTCTGAACAATTTGTGCGTAATATGTAACATAGTTTCAAAAGTATAAGTTCTGTGTTGCAAGATGGTTATTTAACTGTAAAAAAATACAATCTCTCTCTTCAATTGCTTTGTGGGAAACCTGCTTTTTTCTTCATTAATCGTTGCCACGGTTGCTAAACTTAGTGACCAGGGTTCTGTACAATAATTACATCCAAATCAGTGAAAGATTAAGCAGTGCAAAAGTATAATGTTACAATACAGCTCACCCAGAGTGCCAAAGTAGCAAATAAAGTTTCGTAAGTCTAAATCGTAAGTAGACAACTGATATATAAAAGTGTACCACACAACGCCGCACAATAATGACTTCTACAAAACTATCTATTTATCACGCAGACTAAGGTGTCAGTCACAACGAGACACAACTGCACGGTAGCAGACGACACCACTGGACGTTGGTTTCTAGCCACCCACTGACGTCCCCTAACCCAAGTACTTCAATAGCCACTCCAGCAGCCTAAAGTGAACAAAAAATTCTATGTTAAGTTACATTAAGATAATTTATCTTCATGTAACACTTTCCTGTACGCATAAGTGCCTGATAATGAGCAAGACGTTTGAAATATGTTACAATACGTTAAATTAAACATAAAATAAATAATTGAACTGCTTATCTCTGCCTTAGTCTGTACTGCACAAATCAGAAATGCTCACATTCTTGATTCCTCGGTAGCTGAGTGCTACTAAAACTGTAATCATAGGCTCAAATACTGCTGGAAACGTAACTTTTTCTTCCTCTTGTATCTTAACTGATAAAGACCACGACGTAAAGTACCAGTAAGGCATATGTTTATCCTGCAGTGCTGTGTAGGTCAAAATTAGTTTTCATAAATGTCAGATGACTAATGGAGTACGGCAAATATCACAGATCATTATTTATTAATTCGTAGGTCCTTCTCTGTCGCTTATTTTCACAATTTTGCGCATAATGGGCCTGCAAGAAATGAAACACTGTATGATCGTCAAACAGAATATTCGTACCTACCTTAAGGATTTTTTCTTCAGAGCAACGGCAGAATATTCAGAAAAGTTGATAAGAAGCTGGTTAATTTAGATATAAATCTCCATTTGGTGTCATAATTTACGGGACACCCACAGTTGGTATGTTTGCAGCGATTCACTAGCGTATACTGACACCATGTTGCGTGTAGATTGAGGGGTTAGTGTGTTGATGCTCTTCACCCACTGTTGACCAGTTCTTTCACAGCTAGAATTTAAGCATGGCGTATCATCTTATGTAGTGGTAGTTTGTCGTTATGATTCCTGCCACGTCCGTAAATTTTAATTCGTGGTATGAGTTATTAGTTTAGGAGGACTTGAAATATTTTTAAGTGTTCATAATATTAAAGAATTCATAAGTTATAAGTAAGGATGTAGTGGAATCAATCTGTCGACTACGTCTACACCGCCGGTCTTGCACCATTTTCTCTCTTTGTGCATTGTGTTTTATGCTTGGCATTAAAGGAAAATGGTATTTTCTTTGTGCGTTTGTCGGTATTGGCGTTCTGTCTTCGTGTAAATAAAGAGAACAAATGGTTCAAATGGCTCTGAGCGCTGTGCGACTTAACTTCTGAGGTCATCAGTCGCTTAGAACTTAGAACTAATTAAACCTAACTAACCTAAGAACATCACACACATCCATGCCCGAGAAAGGATTCGAACCTGCGACCGTAGCGGCCGCTCGGTTCCAGACTGTAGCGCCTAGGACCGCACGGCCACTGCGGCCGGCCAAAGAGAACAGAAATTTACATGTTTCTCCCAACGTAAGAAAACTAAATACTTTCTCTTTGATGCTATCCTCGCCATTGACGTCATGCACCATGTCACAAAGAAATTGGTTTCATGTTTGTCTCAGTCTTTTTGATCAATGGTCTAAATCAATTTAAAATAAAGAGTCTATTAAATGACTGAAAAGACTGAAATAGACAGCCTAGTTTTTGTATA
The DNA here is from genome assembly GCF_021461395.2 of Schistocerca americana. NCBI lineage: Eukaryota > Metazoa > Arthropoda > Insecta > Orthoptera > Acrididae > Schistocerca > Schistocerca americana. The sequence continues at coordinate 847,271,959 of NC_060120.1, read as the reverse complement.
AAAAAAGAGAGGTAAGTAAGCGAATTTTCCTCTACTTAGACGGAAAACAAAACGTTCATTTGTAATAAACAAAATTTTCTTCCTAAACACCAGAATAATTCAGTACCGTGTCCACTTTCCGTCCTCCTCTACAGTTCCTTTTAGTTGCCGAGGAATAGAGGCAACAACTTTCCGGACGAATTTGCAATTCTGTGACAACTCTCGCCATCCGTCATGAACTACTTCGGACAATGCTGACTTGGTTGTCGGTGCTGGTCTTTACACCTAATAATCTGCTCAGTCTATGCCCATACGTGTTGTGTGGAATTGCGGTCAGCATCTATGGGAGGCCAGTCTAGCGTCTCAAAGTCTAAGTTCATTTGAAACCAGATGTGTGGAGGGAGAACGGTCATGTTGGAAGATTATTCTGGCCCCCACGAAAATTTCAGACGTACTGAAGGGAGCATTGCGTTCTCCGTTATTCCACCGTAGTAATGACTGGAAAACAAACGGTCCAGTTGCCGCACAAAGCCACTTGCTGGTATCCATCCCCAAACTGACACAGCAATCTGGCCAGACCTTCGTCTCTGATGGACGTATTTTCTGTAGAATCTCGCTGGCTTGGTCGATATACATGGACTGAAATATCCGGTGCAGTAAAAAACACCTTCTCGACCATAAATATAATTTTCTTCCAGTACGAAAGTGGTTTCCTTCAGCATGCCAGTGCGAAGTTTAACCTGGTAGCCTTGTTCTTCAAACATTTCCTTAACAGCTGATTTTCGTCCATACCTTCAGTTCTCGGAAAGGCGACGTTGAATGGTCGACCTACTCATATTCATCTAGAAGATTTCTGCGTCATTCCTGCATCACTGCAGTGGAGTATACTCTTGTCTTAACCTTCCGAAGTAGTCCGTGGACGTCTAGGGCGACGACGACGGCTGACTTGGCCTTCCTCCGCCAACCTCTTCATCTCGATATGTGTCGTAGATATTCTGCATCCTAGGGCACGTGAAATGGCACTGATACAGTATCCATCTTCATAAAGCGCAAGAATCCGACGTTTATCAAATTCCTTGAGCTGTGACATTTCGTATGCAAGAACCTACTGAAAAGTCAGGACGATACGAAGTTCAATACAAGGGTTGAGAGCACTTCCTTCGCCTCAGTAATAAATTCATTCTCGATTACATGCTTTGAAAAAAGATTTAATGAATTAGTTCCTTATTAGTATTGTTTAGACTGTCGTAGGAATGTATTTTGTATCTAAATATCAAACGTAGTAATAATAATGACCATTTTCCGAAGTTAAATGTAAAATTTAGATTCGCGTTGTGACGCAGGTCAAGTTACTCCGTATTTTAGTCAAGAGTGTTACCTCACATATTACACCAAGTCTGCAACAACGCTTCATACAAGTGGGAGGACAATGGAGTAGGTAACGTGGTGAGTTTGCAATATCTTCTTATCGGATTCAAATTTTGCCACTTATACAACTTTTAATTCTTTGTAGACCAAGAATTTTTGCTACTGGAGGACAACGTGAATTGTGAGAATCAAAGTGGTCGTAGTATTGTAAACATTTGTGTATATGGCTTCCAATGTTCATTGATGGAACAAAGTGACAAACAGACTCTCCTCGTTTCCCTATTACAAATACACCTCAGTCTTAGGTTCTTGCTTTGTATTCAGCTAATGATTTCCACGGCGACAGGAACACAACGTGTGATATCTATTAGGCAAATTGTAATGCAGTGCTATCAGACGAAAAGCTCGGCCTGGCACAGACTGTGCAGACTTTGTTTGTAACCTTTTCCTACCTGAACAATAAGCTTTTCTTATATGATACATTTTGAACGTTGCTGCTTAAGATATTTTAAGGTTAAACTAAATTCCTTCACCTACGACACCCTTGAAAGAAATCTGGTTAACAGCACTAAATAGCGGTTTATGAAGCGATTACTATCGCATTTTGCCGTTACACTACTTAGAAGCGAAAAAGTTTACTGACTAGGAAACTAAAACTGCAGAAAGAATGAAGGAACGAAATGTAACATCTCATGGTGGAAGAGCATGTAAATTTTATTTCAATGATTACAAAATCAAGTGAAGCGAACAATGAAATTGGCAGAAGTTGGCAATGAGAGCACACTGTCGGCGACAGTATGATGTTGCAGTACCAGGGGCCTGAAATTGTACAGAACCAGTTTAGGTCAGGAATATACAGACCTGGAAACCACGGAACTATTCAATTCTGCAATTCGTATGTCTAGCTTGCACACGAAATTACTGTTGCAGTGTTGTTATAGAGACGATTAAGTCAACTGCACATTTTCGGGTGAGAAAGAACAGTGGTAAACAAGTTTTCCTACATCATTTCCACAGAGTCAGAATTCATGTTTGGCGACTAAGTATAAGGCCTCTGAGTCAGATGTCCGATTTGCAGTGTTGAAATAGTTTTCTACATTGTTAAGGTCGACACTATAGTTAGAGGAATTCTGCGAAAATTTCAGTTTGGACGACGCAAAATGAATTTATTGCAACGGGAAACAGTTAATCCTCGGCAACATTTTCTTTCTTGTATCGCTTGAAAAAGGTGACTACGACTAATTCATCTGGAGAGAATGATCGTGAAATTTAAGAGAAGACATTAACATTCTCTGGCTTTCATAGTCGAGTTTACCGCCAGTTCCAGCATTTTATAATCGTCGTTGCTAAGCGGAAGTTAATGAAGTGGTGCAACGCAATTTCTGTTATGAAATAACGTCATCATCAGTTAATTTATGTTTAATGTAATCTACGAACAATTGGAGATGTCCGATATTAAGTTGAAAAGAATTCCCTAGACATGGAAAGAACTAAGTAACTACTTTGTAAGTTCCACTTGCCACAGAACGCCGCAACCATTTGCTGCGAACTAAATATTTACCTGTTTGGGCAACTACTTCTAAAACTGACAAGAAGCATTAAATGCTTCCTTGAAGCACATGTGTAGGAGCAGCAGAATGAGCAAGTTAGCAGCAACAATGGCAGTAATATTCGAAGTATTTGGTAACTTCATACTCTGCAATGATATTTTTCGGTCTAAGAAATTTCTCGAAATAGTAAAAATTTCAAAACGGACTTGAATCGAGGCCACGGTGGTTAAAAACGTATTTACATCCCACTAACATGAGACTTGCATGATTTCCGTGTCAGAAGGTGAAACGTCTCCTCAGAAAAATTAATTAATTACTGTGCTGATAAACCTCTTGCGTTATTTGATTTTCAAACAGCTGAGCAAAACTGAACGTACTCAGACATTTCTCTCTTTACTTATTCTGATCATCACTAAACTGACACACAATATTTTTTTAGCGCAACGCAATCTGACTTTCAATAATCCCTACAAGAGAATGGCCCTGACTAACAATAATCTCTAGCTTTCATGAATCACTTACCTCACAAAAATCTTCGTTACTCAAACTACTGCAAACTGAGCACTAAGGGACTTAACTTCTAAGGTCATCAGTCCCCTAGAACTTACAACTACTGAAACCTAACTAACCTAAGGACATCACAAATATCCATGCCCGAGGCAGGATTCGAACCTGCGACGGAACTTCCACACAGTTATATTACACAAGATGGCTGACCTTGTGTAGCGCGTCTGCGAAGTGACGTAATGCTTTACGTTGTTTCAACAGATTACGATTCTGTATTATTATTATTATTTGTGTACTGTTATTAAAGCAAAATACTCTAGTTACTTAATTTCTGCCATCTCTGTGTTATGGTAAAGATAGGAAAATCCATTAATGGAGTCTTAATAACTTAGTGATGTAGAATCACATGCAAAAGCTAGCGATTTCGCTGATGCTTCTATCGAAAATATTAACGCCTCAGCACGCGAAATGGAGTCGCAGGCTGAGAGAAAATAAGTTTTTCTAACAACTAGTCCTGCTGAAGATCTATTAACGACATTAAATCGAAGGTTAGGGGTAATGATGAAAACGACTTTGAATACTTATCATTACAGCAAGATAAAATATCATCCACAAAGATAAAATGTCCCATAAGCTGAGAAAACTGTCATTACGACAGGATGCCCTAACAACCGAAATTTCGGAAATGAAAACCGCGTTCCAGGGCATTCCTGAGGCCACACGAAAATTAGCGAAGAAACTTATATAAAAACATCTGTACGGAACCTGAGTGCAAAACTACATTTTCAGTGTTGAACAAGAGCAACAGAGGGAAAGTTTTTTCACATGAGTTTTCGAAATGTGTCTGGGATAAGGACACCCAGATGAACGAAATGTCAGATTCAGAAGTACAGCTTGTTATACAACAGTGTAGTACTCAAATGTTACCTCAGACAAGCACTTCAGAGGAATGGTTTAAATGAGAGTTAAATGAAATCAATGCTATTTTAAGTAAAGATTTGCCTCAATTTATTTCTTGAAAAACGTCAATTCTCATATTAGTAATACGCAGCAGGAATTGTCCGCTGTCAAAGAAGTGGTACATGACACACACCCTCTATTTCTAAGGCAAGTGGTGACTATACTGGAAATAGTCCTGCTCCGTATGATAGAATGCCTATAGATGAAACAGATCATACTAGTCTGTCATCTAACCGTATGGCGTATGAAATGCAGACAACAGCGCAACCGTGCTGTGCGCGCGGTCGTTATTGACAAACTGTGCAGTAAATATAGATAAAATTTGCCCAACAGAGACACATTCTCAGTGCGCTTTGTGAATATTAATTTTACAAAATTTTTATTTACCGTATCTGCTGAAGATCATCTGCTGATTCAAAGCAATAAATGACAGTTTAAATCACAGAATACTGGACGCTAAGAAATGCTATAAAGATGAAAGATAAGAGGTGTCTCCAATGTAAACGTGAATCCATTTCAGATATTTAAGTCATTCTCCTTTATTCTTACTTATAGAAAGATTACGTGTGTGTTAACAAAGTTTTTCCTGTATGCACGAGTCGTGCATTACATATTTTTGATTCCTTTGTACCACTGTTACATGTAACCGGATGCCACTTCGAGATGCAATGAAACTACGTTGAGGTGTCCTGAATACACTCCTTCATAATGGATCTTTGTGCAGACGACAACTGTTGTCTACATCCTGTTCAAAAATGGTTCAAATGGCTCTGAGCACTATGCGACTTAACTTCTGAGGTCATCAGTCGCCTAGAACTTAGAACTAATTAAACCTAACTAACCTAAGGACATCACACACATCCATGCCCGAGACAGGATTCGAACCTGCGACCGTAGCGGTCGCTCGGTTCCAGACTGTAGCGCCTAGAACCGCACGGCCACTCCGGCCGGCTACATCCTGTTCTTGGGGCCACATAACCTTGTCCTTGTCAGCTGAACCATCGGACCGCACTACAATCCATCTTTTAACTTCTGATACCCATTGTCACAAAATTACGTATGCAAATCATTTTCCTACTGTAATATATTACGCGTCATATGTCAGTTATGCTATGCTACTTGTGTTAGCTATCGAATACAAAACCAAAAACAGTACCTAAAAACTACATACAGGGTAGTCCGAAAGGCTGTTGCGGCGTAGGGTGTGCTGCGAAATGATTGTTAAGTAAAAAATTCGATACGTTGTGCCGTTTTCGAGCTAATTATCATTGAAGTTAGCCAATCAGGCCGTTGTGCACGAAAATTCAAACGGCTCACCACAGACGATGTCGCCAATCGTGTTAGTCGTTTAGAATACCAAAATCGAACAAGAGAGCGATAAAATGTAAATGCCGTGTGGCTAGTGACTCCCGTCTGGTAGACCGTTCGCCTGGCGCAAGTCTTTCGAGTTGACGCCACTGCGGCGACTTACGTGTCGATGGGGATGAAATGATGATGATGAGGACAACACAACACCCAGTCTCTGAGCGGAGAAAATCTCCGACCCAGTTGGGAATCGAACCCGGGCTGTTAGGTATGATATTCCGTCGCGCTGACCACTCAGCTACCAGTGGCGGACAAGAGAGCGATAGAAAAATTGGACATGCCGCAGTAGTATGGATCGAACCCGAGTAAACAGCTGAGCAGTCTCAAGTGCTATCATCAATATTATGAGAACAGCTGACACTTGAATCTACACGCACAACGACCTGATTGGCTAACTTCAATGCTGATCAACTTGGCAAATGCGCAAAGCATTGAATTTTTTCTTAATATTTAGATCTTAGCACAGCGTACCCTACAACAACGTTAAACCGAGCGAGGTGGCGCAGGTGGTTAGAACACTGGACTCGCATTTGGGAGGACGACGGTTCATACCCGTCTCCAGCCACCCTGATTTAGGTTTCCTGTGATTTCCCTAAATCGTTTCAGGCAAATGCCGGGATGGTTCCTTTGAAAGGGCACGGCCGATTTCCTTCCTCATCCTTCTCAAATCCGAGCTTGTGCTCCGTCTCTAATGACCTCGTTGTCGACGGGACCTTAAACACTAATCTCCTCCCTCTCCAACAACGTTAAAAGTTTTTCAGACTGTTTCTGATTTGTAGAAAATCTTACGATTACACATAGGGGCGATGGGCGACGACACCGAGGACGAGCCAGCACCTCATTATGAGACACCACCACCGTCCTACACCGATACCCAATAGAGATTCCATCCACACTGTGGAACACATGGGCAGCGACGTCCATCACCACCACCGTCCACCGCTTCTGACAACGGCCGACCCACTCCCAGCACCAACACACCACACTGGCAAGTTGGCAACACTCAACACCAATATGGCCAGCAACGCAGCGAAGTTGCAACTCCTTTGTGACATCCTCAGGGCATCAGAATTTGACGTCGCCCTTCTACAAGAGTTGTGTCTTGCTACCATTCCGATTCTTTATGGATTCGAGTTGCTTTCCTCGGTCCGCAGCCACACAGGGTGCGGTGTGGCCCTCTACTTCCAGAAAGGTATCACAGGTGTGGTTGTTCTCCCTTCTGGATGGGGTAAGGTTCCCAGCCGGGTCATCTATTTGTACATCCCATCAGCCTGGACACACCGACATCAACTAACTATGTTCTATACAGAAGAAATAGCGCCATTATCTGGTGGTCGATTCGACTGTAACATAATAGAGAGCCATTTCAACTGTATCTTCCACTCAATGGACCAGACTCCCAGCTACTCAGACTTACATATACTGGTGGATTTTTTTCATCTTATTGGCACGTGGGAGATCATGAATAGTGATCCCATAGTTATACCCATCACACAAGCCGTTCAGAAAGCCAACTCCATCGGATTTATGTTTCTACAACTCTTTGGGCGCGTGTGTTCTCTGCGGAAATGTAGCTTCTAGCCTTTCTCGACCACTGGGCGCTTAACTGCGCTTTACTTCTGCCATCACAACCAGTTTGGCGTGGTCGAGGTCCCTAGAAGCTCAATATCTCTCTTCTTCATGATCCAGTTTGTCGACCATGCGTAGCTGCTACATGGACATCCTGCGAGCAATGTCTTCCTCGAAACCAATCCACACTGCTGTGCTGAATGACTTGAGCGAAGCCTGCGATCGCGAGGGTGTCTATCCAAGCGTGGCACAGGGATGCCGCAGGCTATTATTACACCGTCTTATGCGAAATTTATGTCCTCAGATTGTCATGGGATGTCTATCGCGGACCCCAATACGTCAAAGCCAAACTTCTGTCCCTTCAACACAATAAAATACAATGTGTAGTGGTGCGGTTTCGCGGTCAAGACACCACTGATCTTGAGTCTCCATCCATGCTTCATGTCATCTCCATCGTCGACGACATTTCTACGTCTCTTCCCTTACCGATGACACTGGAAACCATGTCAACACTCAAGCAGCGGTCGTCTCAGCTAATCACTACCAGCGTTATAATGAAGAATCTGCAGATTCCGACGATGTTCTACAACTCGTCCCCCTTAACAACGCAGAAGCAGCATTATTGGTGACAGAGCAGATGAGGTGATGGACGCTATCGCCAAAGTCATGCCAAACAAATCCCCAGGCTCCAACAGCCTTTCAGTTGAGTTTTATTGGATCTTCAGCACATTGATGCTTCCACTTTGGACCAAAATGTTCCAAAAGTTGTTCAATCTTTCCTTCCCTGTGTCACTATGACAACAGCATTTCATACTGGCGCCAATACCGAATGGGAAAAATAACATCATCAACTTTCGCCCCCTCAAACTACTCATAGCAGTTTAAAAAATCTATGAGCGTCTCTGGCGGCGCGCAAGCATACTGTGTTACCTGCAGTACTTTCTCCAGAACAAACATCGCGAGGTGGTGGGGCCGCCCTCCAGATGGCCACTGGTGAATGTCCCCACCTTACTGCACTGGCCGCATTCATGCAGCACTCGTGTCGTCGGATTTTAGCAGCGCCTTTGACTTGTTCTGCCTCGATTTCCTCCTGTCGGGGGCGGAATGCATAAAATTCCTCCCACCATGCAGACGACATCCTAATTCTTTCATGGTCGCCCACTGAAATACATGATGCCATAGCAAGGATCCAACATTATCGACACTCTTCAGGTAGTCACCTCAATGTCATCTGATTGATGATCATGAACATTAGACATGAACTAAGAAGAGGGATCACTACCGTTGCCCACTGCACCAATGCTCCGTTACCTGGGTATCTTTACTGGCTCCATCCAGCGCACCACAGTGATAACACATCACTGATTGCTGCAGTCCATCCATTTCCGTGTTCGCCACAACCTCCTGCACAGCCTGAACTCACTACAGAAAGTCACATATCAATATATACGTGGCGCCTAAATTGGTCTATGCCAACCTTTACCATCAATAATGATATGCCAACTCTTACACACCCTTGGGTACCTCATTTCAGCTGGCACGATCTTCAAAATCCTCAGTCTTGTCTATGTTCAGACCAGAGGAAATGCATTATATAGACACCCCGTGTTGAGATGTTGACAGGAGCCTTTGTCATCCTTTAGGCAATGCATATTGGAAAACCTACTGCCAGTATCACTTGCCCCGTCAATCAACGTGGCGCACATTGCTCCAACACTACCGCAAATTTCTACCTATTTTGTCGAAATCAGTTATGTACATGATACTCTTCCAACAGCACGCCCACCACGGGTGAGGGGTTTTTCAAAGATGTTGTTGATGCACACCGCCACAAAACGTTTGGACACGCAGTGCCCTGATGTACAATGGTCGTCCAGGTGGAAAACTGTCCATGCCCCTCTCCTTATCTCTGGCATCAGGGCGTTTTGGTACCACATTGTCAGTGACAAGTTTTCCAACAACCAACGACTTCACTGTATCGGGCTGGCTACATTGACACTTTGTACAAGTTGTCTATGTGAGGAAACAGATGAGCATTAAAAAACTTAAGATCTGGTTCCTAGCACAATGTATTCAGGCCTGTTGCCTCCACGCCCCACCAGAAATGGTACACCACAATGTTCTACATCTCCTACACACATATCATTTTTCCCAGTCTAAGCACCACACTATCGTGAGGTATCCAGATCAGGCTACCACCTACCTTTTTTGTGATCACCCACATTCCATACTTGATTTTTGGTGCCATATACTGGAAGCTCACAATGCTCTTGGCTGTTCCCTTATACATTATCGTACCTTTGCCAGTTGGCATAGTTGGGGAATACCCAAGCTCCTACTGTGTTCTTGACACGTGTACGATCATCTGGAATGGTGTGGTGTACCAACATGTTCAGGCCAGTGACCTGAATGTGTGTGTGGGTAATGGTGTAGCAGAATGCACATTTTTATTTTTCCGGAATTTAAATTTTAGTTCCTGTGTTGTCAGCCCATGATGTTGCTGGCCTCTTTACGGCTCTCCCCCTTCCTAGGAATGATCTGATATTCTGAGCCACTCTTGCTCATTGAAACAGATTTAAAAAATACAACAAAATGAAGTGAAATAAAAATAACAAAAATAAAATTTAGAAACTTGTTGTCATTACGTTGACCTAATTCCTTTCCCGTCACATCCATCGCAGCAGGTGGGGATGGGGGATGGGGAAGTCGCGGCCAGGCCTCAGGTTGCGATCCTTGCCCACTTCGATCTCCTTCCCTTCCGCCACGACTCACTTTTTGTGATCAGGGAAAAAAATAAAACCTTGACCAGGGTACATGGCTGTCATCGGAAAGACCCGGGTTCAATTCCCGTTACTCCCAAGGATTTGTTGTTGACGGGAGGACTGGTAAGGAGTGCATTCCTCCATCTGGAAAGTCTGCAAAACAGCCGAGAAAGTGGTCCACGGCGACAGGTAGACATCCCTTGGGCCTTCACTGCCTGGGTAGGAGCTCATTATGTAGTTGTCCCCAGCTCGTTCGAACTTATTTACCACTTTTCTCTTACTTTCCCCCCATTATCTACTCATTTATCCACTGTGTTTCTTGTTACGTTCTTCCATCGGGTAAGCTTCTCAGCATGTTTTTCAATTGGCTCTTCATTAATGCCTATTTCTTTTATGTCTTCATTAACTTGTTTTAGCCAGTTGTGGTATTTCATTGACAAGCCCGAGCTTAAAATTTCCCTAGTGAGTCAGCTGACGAGTCGTTGAACTGTAAATGTTTAATCGCCATTTTCTGAAGGCGTTGGTAATTTTTTCTGTAAATTGATAGATCTTCAGTGATGTCTTTTACATTCAATTTACATTTCACCATGTTGATCCTAAGACGCTATTAAGAATTTTCATTTATTGTTTTTCAACTGCATTAGCTTCTGTAGCTATGTTACACACTGTATTTGTGTGTATCAGATTCGAAATAAATAAATTACCCTGCAGTGTTTCATAACTCGGAACAGTGTACACGTTTATCGCTCTTCCTTCTGACAACCTCTCTTGCTGAAATCATTATTAACTGAAAATGCTATAGTGAGCTATGACGCACACGCCACAGCTTAACGAAATTTTTAGTCTCATTAAAAATAAACCTGCCGATATCACCTTTCAATCATCGGGCGAAAACACATTATTATCCAGTGCTCGCATCTTAATTGCAGGCATTAGTGCCAATTTCTGATAATTGCCAGGCTGATTCAGTTAACTGCGGACAGCGCGCGCCGCCGACAATTTGCTGCTACCGGCCGCCTGCTAAAACGCCTGAGCTGGCCTCATTGCAGGTGACGTCATAGAGACGGTTATTAACTTTGAGTTTAGCGGCGGCTTTCTGGCGTTGACGCAGCATGCATCAGCGTTGTTTCGCATCGATCCTGTACCGACTATAGCTCAACATCAGACTACCTCTGTAAATAGATTGAAGAGTTCCTAGTAAACAGAACACAGCGCGGCAGTCTCAATGGAGAGAAATGTTCAGACATAAAGATGTCTTCGGACACACCCCAGTGGAGTGTTTAGCATCACTACTTTACGCAAAATTATATACACTGACGGGAAAAAATTCACAACACCAAAAAATAATTAATGGAGAGTAACGAAATTTTGGGAATATGTTTGTCTGGATAACATATTTAAGAGATTAACATTGCAAGGTCCTAGGTTAATGTAAGCGAGAGATAAGTCATTGCAAATGCTAAATGCTGGTACAGTAGTTACTGCTGTAAGAGCCAGAATGTTGAATGCAAGCATGCAAACGTGCCTGCATTGTGTTGTACAGGTGCCAGTCGTCTTTCTGTGGATGGAGTTCCAAGCCGCAAGGACTTGGTCGGGAAATACAGGGACGGTTAATACTCGCTGTGGGTAACGCTGGAGTTGTTATCCGATGATGGCCCATTTGTGGATTGGAGACAGATCTGTTGATCAAGCAGGCCATGTTAACATGTCGGCACACTGGAGAGCGTGCTGGGCTACAACAGCGGTATGTGGGCGACTGTTATTCAGCTGGAAGACACCATTATTCTGCTGGAACACACCCCTGGAAAGATGTTAATGAATCGCGACGCAACGTGTTGTGACCTTGTCCGCTTCTGTTTGATGAGTGTGAAGCCGTTTTGTATCGCAGAGATACCACGAGACTATACGAGCATTGTGTCTGCTTTCCGATTTTGATGTTTGATGTAAGTCGTTTACATAGAGTGATGTCTCTCATTTGTAGTCATTTACTCACCGAAAAAATACCGTAGCCAAATAAGTACATGTATCTCACAGATACAACGCGACTAGATACGATTACTTGACATATGTACTGTCTTTACGGCTATCAATGAATGTTTCTGGATGATAATATACAATCGTCGACATCTTATAGGCCAATATGAACCAAAATATGATCTCAGTAATCCTTCTGACATAGAAATGGAAATGAACGTTTGGCGTCATTGGCCGGGAGGTCCCTTGTGTGGCAGGTCCGCCCCGATAGCTGAGTGGTGCTTGGGTAGCTCAGTTGGTAGAGCACTTGCCCGCGAAAAGCAAGGTCCCGAGTTCGAGTCTCGGTCCGGTACACAGGTTTAATCTGCCAGGAAGTTTCAGTATTTTAGCTGGAACGGTAGCTTAGCGTGCTCAGTCGGAGGGTTAGCCCCACTCCGTAGTAAAAAAAAACTGATTTAATAGATCAACAACGAATTTGAAAAGGTGTCTTACGACGTCCGCCCCTATCAGATGCAACGAAAGAAACTGTAAAAACAAAAAAAACAAACAAAAAAAAGTGGTTCGCGTGACGGATTGCCGTCCTACGGGCCCGGGTTCGATTACCGGCTGGGTCGGGGATTTTCTCCACTCAGGGACTGGGTGTTGTGCTGTCTTCATCATCAGTTCATCCCCATCCGGCGCGCAGGTCGCCCAATGTGGCGTCGAATGCATTAAGATCTTTCTGACATAAACTCCTGTTTGACGGATGTAACATGAGTGCTAATGACATTTCGAGTTTCTCGGGTTCCGCCCCAGGTCCTTGAGGCCTGGTACTAAGCCTACGGCACACAGTGTGCGATTTACCAGAAGAAGACTGTGACACGAATGTGGAGGAAATAATCGACGAATGTCAGGACAGTTCTGAAACGGAACAAAGCGACACGAATGTTTCATCTGAGGTCGAAGAGGGCGATGAATTCTATGTTCACCATCAAAAGAAGGGCAGGTAAGTCATCGACTCCATTTCCTAGAAAAAACTCCTTATTGTTCGTCGAAAAGGGGAAACATAACCCATTTAGGAAAATCCTGAGCCCGATCTGCAGAGCTCGGAACGTACACACAACTTTAGACACGTGAACATGTTCATTTGACGGCAACGTTTTGGACATCATTGTACGTTCCACAAACCACTACATCGATTCCGTGAAAGATGATTATTCACGGGAAAGAGGCATCAAACCCATTGATCATAAAGATTTGAAAGCATTTATTGGGCTTTTATGTACTGCTGGACTCTACAATGTTGGGAAACTAAACTACGAAGATTTATGGGCAAACGGCGTATTCGGGATTGAGATTTTCCGACTCACCACGACTCGTGCGGTTCCGTTTCTTACTTTGGGTTCTGACGTTTGACAACAGAGAAACAACAGAACAGCGAAAAGCTATAGATCCTCTTGCCCCTATTCGGGACATTTTTCATAAGTTTGTACTGAACTGCCAACAATGTTATTGTATAGGATATGTTACAATAGACGAAAAGTTAGAGACCTTCAGGGGCAGGTGTTATTTTATCCAGTATATACCGTCCAAGCCCGCAAAATACGGGTTGAAGATACTAGCTGCAGTAGACTCAGGTGTATACTATACAGGGAACATGGAAATTTATGCAGGAAGGCAACCCGACGGTTCTTTCCGGGTTAGCAACAAACCCGTAGACGTGGCTGGACGTCTGGTTGCTCCTCTAGCTAACGCTGGCTGAAATATCTCTGCTGACAACTGGTTTAGCGACACCACTCTTCTTCACGACTTGGCCACGAAATACAACCTGTCCTAAGTGGGAACACTCAAAAAGAATAAATGGCCAATCCCCAGTGAATTGAAAGAGATAAAAAGGAGAGAACGGTTTTCTGGTATGTTTGCGTTCCTCAAAGAGGCCAGCATGGTGTCGTATGTTCCCCAAAATAAAAATAACAAGGAAAACGTCATTGTGATTTCCAGTTTGCATATGGATGGAGCGATTGACGAAGCAACCGGGGACAGAAAGAAACCGGAAGTGATTACCTATTATAATCGCCATAAAATAGGTGTGGACGTGGTCGATAAAATATGTTCTATGTACTATGCTCCAAGAGACACAAGACGTTGGCCAATGGTAACTTTTTACACCGGTGTTCAATGTTACTGGCATAAACAACCAGATGATATGTCTAGGAAACGGAATCGAAGTGATGGCCCGCCGAATCTTCCTCCGTAATCTGGGAAAGAACTAATAAAAGGCCAGATGCTAATGCGTTCGCTGTTGCCTAGCTTGCGTCAGACCATTTCATTCCAGCTTCGGGAACTTCTTCCCCAAAATGAAACACCTGCGACACTCTGTAACACAACTGCCGAGGGCACCAAAACGCGAAAGCGATGCCAAATATGTTGGGCGAACGACACTACAAGACTCACTCACTACTAGTGCAAAGGGTGTGGTCAATATTTATGCCTGCACCACTGTGCAATGTTTCGTGCCGATGGTTGTGACGTTGATGATGACATCGAAGACGATGGCTGATGATACATCTTCCGTTTTTATTTTATTTTCTCTTAAAGGGACGTTGTTATTGTTGTGGTCTTCAGTCCAGAGACTGCTATGATGCAGCTCTCCATGCTACTATACCCTGTGCAAGCTTCTTCATCTCCCAGTACCTACTGCAACCTACATTCTTCTGAATCTGTTTAGTTTGTATTCATCTCTTGGTCTCCCTCTACGATTTTTATCCTCCACGCTGTCCTCCAATACTAAATTGGTGATCCCTTGATGCCTCATAATATGCCCTACCAACCGATCCCTTCTTCTAGTCAAGCTGTGCCACAAATTTCTCTTCTCTCCAATTCTGTTCAGTACCTCCTCATTAGTTATGTAATCTACCCATCTAATCTTCAGCATTCTTCTGTAGCACCACATTTCGAAAGCTTCTATTCTCTTCTTGTCTAACCTATTTATCGTCCACATTTCATTTCCATACATGGCTACACTTCATACAAATACCTTCAGAAACGACTCCCTGACACTTAAATCTATACTCGATGTTAACAAATTTGTCTTCTTCAGAAACGCTTTCCTTGCCATTGCCATTCTACATTTTATATCCTCTCTACTTCGACCATCGTCAGCTATTTTGCTCCCCAAATAGCAAAACTCATTTACTGCTTTATGCGTCTCATTTCTAATCTAATTCCCGCAGCACCTCCCGATTTAATTCGACTACGTTCCATTATCCTCGTTTGGCTTTTGTTGGTGTTCATCTTAAATCCTCCTTTCAAGACACTGTCCATTCCGTTCAGCTGCTCTTCCAGGTCGTTTGCTGTCTCTGACAGAATTACAATGTCATCGGCGAACCTCGAAGTTTTTATTTCTTCTCCATGGATTTTAATTCCTACTGCGAATTTTTCTTTTGGTTCCTTTACTGCTTGCTCAATATACAGGTTGGATAAAGCTGGGATAGGCTACAACCCTGTCTCACTCCCTTCCCAACCACTGCTTCCCTCTCATGCCCCTCGGCTCTTATAACTGCCATCTAGTTTCTGTACAAATTTTAAATAGCCTTCCGCTTCCTGTATTTAACGCTGCCACCTTCAGAATCTGAAAGAGAGTATTCCAGTCAACATTGTTAAAAGCTTTCTCTGAGTCCACAAATGCTAGAAACGTAGGTTTGCCTTTCATTAATCTATTTTCTAAGATAAGTCGTAGGGTCAGTGTTGCCTCACGTGTTCCAATACTCCTACGGAATCCAAACTTATCTTCCCCGAGGTGGCTTCTACCAGTTTTTCCATTCATCTGTAAAGAATTCGTGTTAGTATTTTGCAGCCATGGCTTATTAAACTGATAGTTCGATAATTTTCACATCTGTCAACACCTGCCTTCTTGTTATTTTGTATTAATTTCCTAACTGTTTCATTGCTGTATTCTACATACAGATACTGTATACGGAGTAAAGGTCCTAAATGTTAATACACAAAACTTCTAATTTTCGTAAGTAAATACTCTGTTGCTAATATTTAATACATATATGGTTTGTTCTGAGTTTTGTTTACTTATGCTCTCTGGAATTAATTGAAGGTAATGGTGCAACGTTGGCCCTATATCTTGCAGGGACAACGCGACCTCCGATGTTCCTCCAATTGAAGCGACCAGTGGAGTGTTAATAACCTGTGTCACCCCCCAGAATGTTAAACGCAAGCATGCAGACGTTGATGCATTGTATTGTAAAGGTACACGATGTCAATTTGTTTGGTGTTCTACGCCTGCTGCACTTGGTCAGCCGATACAGGGGTGGTTAATGTTGGTTGTGGATGACGCTAGAGTTGTCCCCTGAAGCTGTCCTATATGTTCTCGGTTGGTGACAGAGATGGTGTTCAAGTAGGCCAAGGCTACATCACGACATTCTGAAGAGCGTGTCGGATTACAACTCTGGATAAATGCTGTGTTCAAACACAGCATTTATCCAGAGTCACACTGTTCTTAACAATAACCCTGATAACATTCGCGCAACATGAGAGTCCTCTTTCGCACCATGAGTAGACGATCTAATATTTAACATCGACCAACGCCATGCGCCATATCTAATATCAGGTGATAGTTATTTGCCTCAAGGAAGGTGATAATTAGTAACAGGCATGTAGAAATACATAAACACACATAAATATTACACTGCCAACGAACTTCACAACAAGCATCCGTGTAGAGGTGGACAACATTAGCCCAAATCAAAGGGACCACAGACACTTGAAATCCACAGATAAAACTTCCAATAAGATTCAGTACGCAAAGACCTGATTAAAATATTTAACAGACATGTTTAGCAGACAAATTCTTGCTCATACAATTCAGCCTGCGAATTCCATAGAGGCACGGACTTCAGCACCATTAAACAGAACCGGAGCATCCAGAAATTCCGGTAAAGACGCCCCCGAGAGCTCGGCGGGTTTCCAATAATCCATTCCTGAGATTCCTCGGGACTGCTAGCCAAGCACAGGCCAACATGACCCCTGCATGTTCTTCCCAATTTACGCCAACACAGAGACAGGTGGGCCTCCTTTCCGCTTGATTGATCCACTGATACTCCCCTCAACATACTGTCATACTGCCCTTGCGGGCCCAGCAAGCCGGCCCTTCAACCCACGCCAGAGAAAGCTGTGCTCGCTGTCTTAGAAACAGAGATAAGACCTTATCGATGTCGGTACAGTACGACAACCGCCATGGATCAGTGCCATGTGGCCGTCCGGAGGTCGGTCTTCTTGCGACCGTACATTCTAGAGACTGCCGCTACCAGCAGTCATGGACAATGGCTACATTCCTGCCACGTCTTTATGCAGAAGAAACATCCAGCTTCTCGTAGCCCTATTACACGACGTCGTTCAAACTCAGTGAGGTGTTGACAACGATTTCGTTGTCGCCTTAGACGCACTCTTGACTAACATCAACTAACCACCTCGAATCACAAAAGTAACTAACAGCCTGTATTTAAAGCAAACCTGATTTGCGTCCTCATACTGGCGCTACTAGCGCCACTCTTATGCGACTGGCGCTTGATTTGAATAGATATCATCTTTCAGATGCAGAAACACGCTGACCAACTTTCGCTTATGTTGCACAACTCCTTCTTGGTGCTGCGATTTTTTTTTTCTGTCAGTGTATACAGGGCGAATCAAAAGTCCTTGGACACCTTTATAAGTTGGAAGATTAAAGGGAAAATTGAAATGTGATAATGGGAACATAGGTTTGACGTGGGGCCGCAACGTTTGGAGTGAATGTCATTCATGGCCGCCATCTTGAAATCCGCCATTTTGGATTAAATTCATTTTTTTTTAATGGGAAGGGGGATGTATGACACATCAAATAACACTCACTTGAGCTCTGGAATTGATTGGTGTAATTTGTTTTTGTCTATCTTGTACAGTTTAGAAGTTATTAATGTTCAAAGTTAACTTGATACCGTCTCATGTCTCCGGATGGACAACACGTAGAACATGTGTTGTAGCAGTCGGTATGAAGGTAATTTCCCAACTTTGAACATTAATAACCTCTAAACTGTACAAGATAGACAAAACCAAATTACACCACTAAATTCCAGAGCGCAAGCGAGTGTTATTTGATGTGTCACACATACTCCTTCACATTAAAAAAAAAAAAAAAATGACTTGAATCCAAAATGGCAGATTTCAAGATGGCGGCCACAAATGACATTCACTCCAAATGTTGCGGTCCCACATCAAACCTATGTTCCCATTATCACATTTCGATTTTCCCTTTGATCTTCCAACTTATGAAGGTGTCCAAGGACTTTTGACTCGCGCTGTATTTACGAACTAGCGGTGCACGGAGAGGCAGCTAATGTGACCAATGTTTGCTATCTTACGGAAGCAACCCTTTAGAGAATATGCGGTAATACGGATAAGCGGAGTAGGGGATCAGGCGTTGCCATTTATAAAGCAAGACGACGACTTTATGTCGGAATACTGTTTTTAATTTTTATTTTGACCTTGAATGCTTTTGCAGGACTAACTTGGACAGGCAGATGATGGGAACATGACTCCCGAAACGCGTTGCTGTGAATTATGTTCGTAATGTTAGTGGTTGTCTACTAAAATGTTTATAACACTTGCCTTAACAACCATTACGTTTGGTTCTTTAGATGGACAGTATAAGAAGGCGGCATTTTCCTCGAGCCAGTGAAGGCAGTCCTCGATTTGCTGTATCAAAGAGTGGTACGTGCCCAGCGCGCACTGTAGAGAGTACAGGAGGAGTCTGACCTTACGACAGATTTAAAGGATCTGTGTCGTCGAACTTACAGGGTGGCCTAACAAAGCGCAAGTATCTCTGCGATGAGAATGGAGGGCTGTCGTAAAAGCCAGACTTCGCTGCGACTTGGCGCACCTCGCGTCGGCCGGGCAGGCAGCTGGGAGCTGGGCGCTGGTACTTCGCGTAGCGTAATCGACCGGCCGTGGCTGTTGCCGCGCTGTGGTCCGCTGCCGTGGGGCCCGGGGATCGATCTCCGCTCCCAGAGCGCGGACCACACAGCGGAGGATGGCTGGAGCCGCCTGTTAGGCCATAGCGGCCATAATGGCTGGAATAGGCAACTTCAAAAATCTGTCACCTGCAATCAACAGGAAGGGAACACACATCCGAGAGAAGCATAACTGCTAGTGGGCACCGTCCGCTCCTACAGCTACAACTGGCCTCTGTAACGACTGTTCAAGTCGTGAATGGTCCGCGATTAGAACGATTGCTGGTAAATCTCAGTATGAGATCGGGTCTCTTTTCGCAAGATACGAGTATACGTACGAAGTAGCAACATATCGGCCGACTCTTCTAGGAATTTTCTTGAAATTTTAACAGTAGACCACGCTGTCAAGCACGTCGACTATCTTGTAGCATTTTCTCCTGGAGATGGGTGAGCATCTCTGCGCGCTGTGACGGAACGCGCCGCTCTTCTTTGGATCTTCTCTATTTCCCTTTTCAATCCTATACTGTGCGGATCCTAGACTGACAAGCAGTATTCAGGTATTGGTCAAACAAGAGTTTGTACTTGCTGAGGATTCCTCGAATGAATCTGTCTGGCGTCGTTTTTTAATTATTGGCATTAGGAACGTGCCCATACAGCCATCTCAATAGTAAGATGTAGGTTATGACGATAAGCACGTAAGGACAACACAGCACCCAGATCCCCGAGCGGAGAAAATCTCTGACCCATTGTGTCGTCTCCTGGTCTATTTTTTCCTATGAATATACTTCAAGAAAAGACTTAAGATTTTTCTGTAATATGTGAGAAACATTGGCATTTTTCCATTTGAAGTGCGTGGAGTGAAAAGGACAAAGAGAATAAGCGCGATTTATTATCTGTTTAGGCAATGACTAAAAAAAGAAAATATATACTCTGTAAATTTTGATTTGTCTGATAAAAGGGAACACGTACCTTCTACAGTAGTACCACTGACCTAGCAAGACGCACTCCTGCTACGTTCCGTGTTACGAAGTCTGTAATAAGTGTAATAATTGTTATTTTATCTAAATCGTTTTCAGAATACAAGTTATTATTTGTTACTATTGAAACCATCTTTCATTTTTTGAAGAATTTTATCTTTCCTGCGCTTACTGAAAGTTTTATTTGTTACGATCTTATCCTGTTGTTGTCTGCTATTACGGCCGATACAACTATTTTTGGTAATTACGGCTCTTGTATCCCAGATACTATTGAGATAACTGATTCAGTTTATGCATTTATGAAAGTATCAAAGTATCTCAGTCAATGTTTTCATTTCCTGAGGCAAATTTTGCAACTGTTGTTGTTGTTGTTGTTGTTGTAAATTTGCAGTATTGGGCTACAAATGTAGGGTGCGTTAATTTTCACATAGACGGCATTATAGAGAAAGCTATAAATAAATATGGTTCAGGCAGTTAAAATTAAGAAACCCGTGTGCTACTAACAAATATACATACATACGAACCCTAGAGTTTCAGCCCCTGAGGCCAAGAGTGGCTACGTTCGTATGTTGTTTTTGCTTTGGTGTGCAATAATATATCTATTCGATAACGTAACTTCAATAAAAGGAAATAATTATAATCAATTACTTAGCAGACTGAAGAGTTCGGTCTGTGGTAACACTTCGACATTCGTTGCCACTTGAGGTTAATGCGATCGTATCGGTGACGTATTAGAGCATAATCTTTGCCGCTGTTGGCATAGTGACTTATAGTTGTTTATGTTTATCGTTTTGTTTTCGAGTGTGAAAGTAATAAAAGTTATTCTGAATAACTGCGTATTATTCTATAGTTTAGGCATACTAGAAAGTCGCTACAGGTGTAATAAATCTGTGTTAACGTGTTTACTGTTTGAAAGATTGTAAGACGATCTGAGGTAAAAATAATTAACCATTATCTGTTTAAAAGACAATTTCATACAACACTTTACAATCACACTACACACAGATCATTCATTCGCATTGACATACACACACACACACACACACACAACTAGAACATGCTGGAATCGAACCCGGTCCCCTTCACTTAGTAATCAACTGTGCTGACTGCGCAGTTACCGGGACGGACATCGGACTTAGGTGAGATTTGTTTTTGTGGTCGCACCACCTAAATCGCACCGTACGCACACTCACAGATATTTGATGCATGTGACTCCATCCACTGATTTTTCTGGAATAATGTACTCATACGATAACGGATCTTTCTGATTATTTATGCCCAATGCGTTACATTGATTTATGATGAGGATAAACAGCCAGACCTTGCACCAAGAGTAGATCCTAAGTAGGTCTTCCTGTCTTTCGTTACAATTTTCTAGCTTTGTGACTTGTCTGCATACAGCAGCATCATCTGAGAAAAGTCTCGTGGAACTTCCGACGGTATCCACTAGGTCTTATGTACACAGAGGGATTTTAATTAAAGTTCCTGTTTCAAAACTCTGTAAAAAGGGAAACACTGCTCAGAATGACGTCAATTTTGAACGGAATACTAACGTAGAAGGGGCAAATGTAACGGAAACAAAAGAAATTTTATGACAATTTTACCACTAGCTGGTGCCGTAAGCAGCAGAATATGAGAAGTAAAAGTCGCGGAGTACACAGCTGTTCCTCAGTTTGCGGGTCGGACGCTCGGCATGACTGTCTCAATGGAGGACCAGCGCTGCTGGTTAAGCTCTTTCAGAAGAACGGTGACTGTGCGCCACTAGCTCTAAAAGCTCCGGACGTTCAGAGGCATGAAAAGAGGCATTCCCCCTATGTCTGGCATTATTAAGAAGTTAGAAATGACAGGTCCATCTGAAGAGCAATGTTGCAGGGGGAGGAAAACAATTGATCCGATATCAATACAGGGTGGAGAAAAATTGTCACGAAATTTTAATCCTGGATGGCTGATGTCAGTAGGAACCAAAATTACTAATGTTGTGTAGGTCGACAACGCTCCATTTTTAAACTTCTGAAACTTGGCGCCAGGCGCTCCGATTGGCCGTGGGATTGCCATGTTGCCGTACGTCGGTTGACGGGCAGCGCTATGGCTGTCGGTTCACTCATACAAACGACTCTCGGCTCGTCACTGCACCATTGTGATACGGACACGTCTCGAATAGGTCTTGCTGTTTGTTTCCACCTCACGTCAAAGGCATCCACAGGCAAGCTTCGCTTCGGAGCATACACGTCTCACCGCCGATGTAGTCATACAGTAAGCATGGCGGCAGAGAATTCGTTTTAAAAACAACGACATATGGTTTTTGTTTATGGACTAGCCTACGGTAATGCACATGAAGCTCGACGGTTCTATGAGGAATCTTGCCCAGCAAGACACCACCCACACCCGCAGACGTTTACAGCAATTCACCGGCGACTTGGCGATATAGGCTCGTTAGCGGGATATCATTGTGATGGTGGAAGACCTCGAACACGGCGACATGCTGCATTTGACGAGACCGTTCTCGAGCGCTTCGAGGAAGCACCTACGACAAGTACTCGAGCAGTTGGACCCGACATGCGTGTCACTCATCGGTTAGTCTGGGAGGTTTTGAGAGATGACGGCCAGCTGCATGACACAGGCTTGGATTTTACCGGTAGTTTCTGTGACGCGTTGAACGAGATAACGACTACCCCTCCATTTCGTTGTTTGCCGACTGGTGCACCTTCCGTTGGGATGGCCTTTACAACACACGAAACCTTCATTACTGAGCAAGGGGAAATCCTCACGTCAAGTACGTCCACGGTCAGCCGGAACGATTTTCGCCCAACATTTGGGCAGGCAGTGTGGGTGACCATCTGATTGTGGCGGTTCGTCTACCTCCTCGACTTACCGGAGCAAATAACCTTCACTTTTTACAAGAAATTCTACCCAGCCTGCTGGAATATGTTCCCCTAGACATACGACTACGCATGTGGTTGCAGCATGATGGGGCGCCCGCACTAAACAGTAGGGCTGAGCGCGGATATTTAAATGAACTCTTTGACGGCCGGGTAACTCGCAGAGGTGTTCATGGAACATGGCCCCCGCGTTCACCAGAGAACACGCCGCCGGACTTTTTCCTGTTGGGATTCTTCAAGGTTCTAGTTCACCCACCCGATTGCGTACCACCTAGAAAAGAAGAGAAATTAATGGACCGCATTCAACATGCCACCAATCACATCAGGTCAATGCCAGGAATCTTTGAAAGATTTAGCAGAAGACCGTTCGACGTTACCAAGCTTATGTCGCGTCAGAGGGTAGTTAGTAACTACAGTGGATGTGTCGGGACCCCGGCGGATTCGCCCCCAGGCCCCCAGAATGGAAGACTGGCGCGCTACCACCGAGGCCGCGAGCCGCAGGATACCCCGGCAGGCAAAGCATTTGCGGTCATGCGTTGTCCAGAGCTTCGGGCAACAGGTCAGTCCCGCGGCCAATCGGAGAGCGTGGCGTCTAGTTTCCGTAGAAAAATTGTGCGTTGTCGACCTACACAAGATTTGTAATTTTGGTTCCCACTGGCATCAGCTATCCAGGGTTAAAATATCGTGACAATTTTCCTGCACCCTGTGGACGCGGTCACAGTGTTGCAGGAGGGGCGAATGGTATTGTGCAAATAGGCAGTGCACGTGAAATTACCACAACTTTGGACATATGTGTGAGCACGCTTCATAAAATTCTACGAAACATCCTGCATTGCTATCCATATAAAATTATTTGTGTTCGGGAGTTGTGCCATGCTGGCCTGCGAGCAAAAACTTCTGCTCTAGACTTTCTTGTTCTCATGGAAGCCGACAATATATGACCTTGGAGCATGCTGTGGACAGACGAATACGATTTCGATGTCCAAGGATACATCAATACACAGAATTGCAGCATATGGGCAACGGAAAATCAATCCGCCCGTACATACAGTGCTTTATTCTGGAAATGTGGTGCAGGTTTATGTCATCGCTTATCGAACGGCCATAGCTTTTCGAGGAGATGGATCCTGCGGATCTTGTTACCTGTGCCTTCGCTGGCAAATGCTGTGACAGTCTTTTGCAGGCCAACGTCATTAGAAACCTTCTGCAGCGTGGATCCGCGGATAGGATCACATTTAAGCAAGAAGGCGCTTCTCCGCGCATAGCGCAGCCGGTGAAGCAGCAGCGGCAGACGCGATTTGGAAATGCTGAGATTGTCAGCTGTCATTTCCCTACAGCCTGTCCTTCCAGATCACCTGGCATGATCTGTGGTTTCTGGCTCTGGGGATTATCTGAAAGATACTGTGCCAGTGCTCCAACTATGAACATAGCTGAATTGAAGGTATGCGTTGTGCAACGCATTCTATACGTTACTCCTGAGACTTTCCGATCTCTTGCTGAATATGCTGTTTTCGATTTCAACTTTTGGCAGAAAACGGTGGAGGGAATATTGAAACTCGACTCTAATTATAGCCACACCCTGTGCTGTGAAAAGTTATTATCCTATAAAACTCCATTGGAGTGCGTACAAAATTGCTTTTACGTCTGAAGATATCATATCCTGTGTACTATTTTGTAGGAATTCTTCAGTCCAACCTCAAAATTGCCTGATATTCCGTACGCTAGTATTTTGCTGATTACACCTCAGTATAGAACTGTATGGAAAGAATTCTGGAAAACAAGGGACACTGTATTGCTGTGTCTGCAGTTGTAAGAGGCGGATTCGGGGTAGACCTACAAACACTAAGAAATACAGTTGCATACGTAAAACGAACACACGTTTATTTACAATGTCACCAGCAGCCAAACTGGCAAAAGCAAAGGAATTCTGTTTCCGTTGAACTGACAATTGTTCCTGTCCTCTATTTACTGATTCGTAGCTTCTTGTGTATTGGTGACTGAGCGAAAGTATGGACTCGCCATCTCGATAAGGCTTCGATGGCAGTTTTCCTATGTTCGTCGTGTCTTCTCCTCCGCGTTCTCCGCGTGGGCTGACTTTTAAGGAGGTGCGGATGAATATCATTAGATACCCTGAGGGCGTGTCCATTAGCGCCGATCACTATTTGAGTATGCAGAGCCAAACGTCGATTCACGATGACTGATGGAGAATACGGCGCGAGAGAAATCGCTCGCTGGTGGCCAGAGTGGAGTTTCCGAACTCGCCTGACTTCGAAGAAGCGCGATAGCAAGGTAGTGTGCGATCGTCGTCAACATAACAGATCCCGCATGTGTCAACTTAGGAGTCGATGTCTATTACCTTCTAGGTCTCGTCGACCAACAGATGGAGCAGGGTTTCACACCAGCGTTTTTTGTGGAATCCATGTTGATTTCTACAGACGATAATTTCGTTCTCCAGAAATGTCATCGTATGCAGGCATAAAACGTGCTGTAGTCACGTAGATGGCTGTCTCGGAAAGTTCTTGGGTCTTAAATGTGCATCTCCGGGGAGACGGACGTTTATGGATTGGGAAGTACGCCGCTGTTAGGTGTAGGAGGGACACAGCGCATACATCAATCAGTTCGGGACGGACCACAATCTCAGTAGCAGTGGAGCAGCGAACGGCTGAGCGACGCGTGCTCGCGTACGATACTTCTGGTCTAAACGCTGAATTTGTCGTTGCAAGAGATTGGATCTTTCGTAGCAATTTTAATCGCATAGCTCGAAGTTGTGGAAATACAGATAATGTGTGAGCTTTCCTTAAAAATTTATCGATAAATGAAAATATGAATATTCTTTCGCCGAAAACATTCTCCTCGTGTAACATGTGTTTCAAATGCTGAGAAATACTGACTGTTGGTTGGCTCTGTATTGCGCTTGTGAACATTGTCGTGAAACAAGACTTTCATCTAAGTGAAATGCTGAATTTGACATAATGAAAATAAATGTAGACACTAATAGTGTAATCAGTGAAAACTATTTAACTGTAACTGAATACTGAAGTACGTTACGAAAGTTGTGTTAACATGAAGTGCAAAGGTTGACTTAAACTATCCAAGAAATAAAATACTTCTCATCCCGATAGAAAATAACTGTTTAACATTACCTACACCGTTCACTGTAAATTAATCTGCTTAACACGCACAATACCTGAAGAAACTGTGTGCTGTTTTCTCACAAGAATGCAAAGTGAGATTTACCGTGAAGTAAAAATAACTTACCTCATGCTCAGCGTGCTGTTTTGCCGCTGGTGTACTGATGTTGTCGAAATCAAACTGAAATCAGCAAATGCATCAGCTAAAAAAAATAATCTTCTCGCAACAAAATTTGTTTTTGCTTGGCAGAAAAAAAAACTATAGCTTCGTGTGGCAGCAGGTTCAATACACACAAGACAAAATATTCAAAACTTTACTAAGAATGATGGAGGAGAGTTTTACTTCAAAGAAAATCGTTTTTTAAAAATTAAACTCTGATTATTGACAAAAAAG
The DNA here is from genome assembly GCF_021461395.2 of Schistocerca americana. Classification (NCBI taxonomy): domain Eukaryota; kingdom Metazoa; phylum Arthropoda; class Insecta; order Orthoptera; family Acrididae; genus Schistocerca; species Schistocerca americana. Next base: position 847,245,570 of record NC_060120.1, on the reverse strand, counting down.
ACTGTACAACATAAGAAGACTCCAACAATTCGAGATGCTTTTAATAGTTTCCACAAAGAAACGGTGTCTCGAAATCCAGAAGAAAATAAAAATAGCTTATGATAGCATGCAAAGTACACCAACAGCAAGAGACAATCACGTTTATACCACTTAATAATGGCAAGTCTTCTGGTATAGACAATATACCAGAAATATAGACAATATACCAGAAATTTCAACCACCTCCGCATGAGAAAATATTTTGTTGGCATCCACTTGCATAGCGAGAAATTATCATTGCAAAAAAACCGTAACTCGCACCGAAAGCTACGTGTGCTCGTTTTTCCCTGGCGCTCTTTGACAGTGGAATTGTGAAGAAATAGTGTGAAAACGGTTTGGTGCACTCTCTATCTGCCTCTTAAGTGTGAATTGCTGAGTTGTCAGGTAGATGTAGGTGTGGATGAAATACATCCATGTCAGTTGTAAGAAACATTTCCGCAGACGCCTCTTTTGTCGTTTCGGTGAGGTGTCACAGTCACCGAGAGAACTAGTTGTAAATTACTTGTGAGTGTATCTGAAGGAGTTTCTCTGTGTTAACAAATCTGAGAGTTTAATGTTCAAAGTCACCATGACAATATACGTGGTTTTCATTGTCCAGTGCTTGTTGTCCCTACTAATAAGGATCCACAGGATAAGAGAATAAAGTAGTGTTAGGGAGAATGGCCACCATTGGGATAACATTTTTGCATGTAAGTAACCACGTATACCAAATACAAAATATTAACCTTCGACTTTTTTGCAAAAAAAGTTCGTTCTATTAAAAATCAACATACTACTCTTCATTAGAAAACGTCCGTTTCCGTAGGTAACACAGAAGCTTGTCTGGGTTCAAAATGACGGAACAAAACAAACCTTGGCTGAAGCCGTTGGTCTTCACATACCCATTCGTCCGATCTACCCCAACCGACTTCCTCTCTCTCTGTGTCTCTGTCTCTCCCTCTTCCTGGCCCCACGATCTCAAAAAGCAAAAAAATCCCTACCACCCTACTCCCGTTTTCGATCCAGGTACCGAGACACACTCACACGCCATTGGCAATTACAGAGACAAGTCCATCATTTTTTCAACGCAAGAAGACGCGGGACTGGCAACAATTTGCACTAAATTTAATACAAACTACACTAAACTGAAAACTTTTCACGGACCGAATTTCTGGCCACAACTCTGTCTCACACAACCCATAGCTTCACGACAACCAATTCCTCCATAACAATGTAAGTAAGGCCTTTTATCTACAAGACAGTTCACCATTCCTTAAAATTCTGCGTCTGACCATTCTACTGCCCCGTAATTGACAACCCCGTCATGACTCCCTCTCTTACCTCTACCTTAAAGAATGACTTTCCTCACTCCTAAAAACCCTGGCAAACCTGTATAACGCTAGCCTCTTGAAGGCTCTTATTTTGAGCCACAGGAGATCTCCCAGTCAAATGTCTTCCTCCCGACCTATTGGCCTTATGTCAGTCGGCCTTGAATCCAACCCCTCCAACAACATCAACAAGCTCCCCGAACAACATCACTCCATTCCCTTCACCCAGTGTGGGTACCATAGTAAAGTTTCCGTTAGTGTTACAGAGAATGGCCGCCACTGGGATTCTGGTTGGCATTCAGACTAAGCATATGGTGTTTACATCCGCTTAATTTCTAATATCATTTGGGGACGTGGCAAAAAAACGACTTTTAACGTTGGTGTGTAAAACATAAGAGTCTGGCGACATACCAACTGACTTTCGGAAAAGCATCATCCACACAATTCCGAAGACGGCAAGAGCTGACGAGTGCGAGAGTTACCGCACAATCAGCTCAACAGCTCACGCATCCAAATTGCTTACAAGAATAATATACAGAAGAATGGAAAAGAAAATTGAGAGTGCGGTAGATGATGATCAGTATGGCTTAGGAAATGTAAAGACACGAGAGAGGCAATTCTAACGTTGCGGTTAATAATGGAAGCAAGACTAAGGTAAAACCAAGACACGTTCACAGGATTTGTTGACTTGGAAAAAGCATTCGCCAATGTAAAGTGGCGCAAGATGTTCGAATTTCTGAGAAAAGTAGGGGTAAGCTATAGGGAGAGACGGGTCATATACAATATGTACAACAGCCAATAAAGGATAATAAGAGTGCACGAGCAAGAGAGAAGTGCTCGTATTGAAAAGGATGTAAGACAAGGATGTAGCCTTTAGCCCCTACTGTTCAATCTGTACATCGAGGAAGCAATGATGGAAATAAAAGAAAGGTTCAGGAGTGGAACTAAAATTCAAGATGAAAGGATATCAATGATACGATTCGCTGATGACATTGCTAACGTGAGTGAAAATGAAGAAGAATTACGTGATCTGCTGAACGGAATGAAGAGTCTAATGAGTACAGATTATGGACTGACAGTAAATCGAGGAAAAACGAATGTAATGAGATGCACCAGGAATGAGAACAGCGAGAAACTTAACATCAGGACTGATGGTCACGAACTAGATGAAGTTAAGGAATTCTGTCACCTAGGCAGTAAAATAACCAATGACGGATGGAGCAAGGAAGACATCAAAAGCAGACTAGCAATGGAAAAAACGGCATTCCTGGCCAAGAGAATTCTACGAGGTGCATTCAAGTTCTAAGGCCTCCGATTTTTTTTCTAATTAGCTACTCACCCGAAATCGATGAAACTGGCGTTACTTCTCGACGTAATCGCCCTGCAGACGTACACATTTTTCACAACGCTGACGCCATGATTCCATGGCAGCAGCGAAGGCTTCTTTAGGAGTCTGTTTTGACCACTGGAAAATCGCTGAGGCAATAGCGGCACGGGTGGTGAATGCGCGGCCACGGAGAGTGTCTTTTATTGTTGGAAAAAGCCAAAAGTCACTATGAGCCAGGTCAGGTGAGTAGAGAGCATGAGTAATCACTTCAAAGTTGTTATCACGAAGAAACTGTTGCGTAACGTTAGCTCGATGTGCGGGTGCGTTGTCTTGGTGAAACAGCACACGCGCAGCCCTTCCCGGACGTTTTTGTTGCAGTGCAGGAAGGAATTTGTTCTTCAAAACATTTTCGTAGGATGCACCTGTTACCGTACGCAGTGGGTAAGGATTACGCCCTCGCTGTCCCAGAACATGGACACCATCATTTTTTCAGCACTGGCAGTTACCCGAAATTTTTTTGGTGGCGGTGAATCTGTGTGCTTCCATTGAGCTGACTTGCGCTTTGTTTCTGGATTGAAAAATGGCATCCACGTCTCATCCATTGTCACAACCGATGAAAAGAAAGTCCCATTCATGCTGTCATTGCGCGTCAACATTGCTTGGCAACATGCCACATGGGCAGCCATGTGGTCGTCCGTCAGCATTTGTGGCACCCACCTGCATGACACTTTTCGCATTTTCAGGTCGTCATGCAGGATTGTGTGCACAGAACCCACAGAAATGCCAACTCTGGAGGCGATCTGTTCAACAGTCATTCGGCGATCCCCCAAAACAATTCTCTCCATTCTCTCGATCATGTCGTCAGACCGGCTTGTGCGAGCCCGAGGTTGTTTCGGTTTGTTGTCACACGATGTTCTGCCTTCATTAAACTGCCGCACCCACGAACGCACTTTCGACACATCCATAACTCCATCACCACATGTCTCCTTCAACTGTCGATGAATTTCAATTGGTTTCACACCACGCAAATTCAAAAAACGAATGATTGCACGCTGTTCAAGTAGGGAGAACGCCGCCATTTTAAGTATTTAAAACAGTTTTCATTCTCGCCGCTGGTGGTAAAATTCCATCTGCTGTACGGTGTTGCCATCTCTGGGACGTATTGACAATGAACGCGGCCTCATTTTAAAACAATGCGCATGTTTCTATCTCTTTCCAGTCCGGAGAAAAAAAATCGGAGGCCTGGCCTTAGAACTTGAATGCACCTCGTACTAGTATCAAACATAGGCCTTAATTTGAGGAAGAAATTTATAAGAACGTACGTCTGGATACAGCATTGTATGATAGTGAAATATGGACTGTGGGAAAACCGGAACAGAAGAGAATCGAAGCATTTGAGATGTGGTGCTATAGACGAATGTTGAAAATTAGGTAGATTGATAAGATAAGGAATGGCGAGATTCTACACAGAATCGGAGAGGAAAGGAATATGTGGAAAACACTGATAAGGAGAAGGGACAGGATGATAGGACATCTGCTAAGACGTGAGGGAATGACTTCCATGGTACTAGAGGGAGCTGTAGAGGGCAGAAACTGCAGAGGAAGACAGAGATTGGAATACGTCAAGCAAATAATTGAGGACGTAGGTTGCAACAAGTGCTACTCTGAGATGAAGAGGTTAGCACAGGAAAGGAATTCGTGGCGGGCCGCATCAAACCAGTCAGTAGACTGATGACAAAAAAAAAAAAAAAAAAAACATCTATACTCAGTGGACGTCCCAAAACTACCACCTCCTATGAACCTACTGCAAAATCTGCCCATAACGTCATCCTCGCAGCCTTTCATAACCTCCTTTCGTACCAACGACGCCTCCATCTCAAATACATCACCATATTAAGTAGTATCTTTTTATCAATACTGCGAAAACACAAGAAATACAGGGAACACCGCCCAAATTTTTCGTCCCAGAGACCTTTACCTGACGGTCCACGAGCTTCCAATCTACCTAACTAAAACACTGTAATATCTTACACGAAGATCAGAAACTGACGCGGAACCCTAATCTACCAACCATCCAAAAGAAAATCCACAACAGACTGAAACTGCTATCAGCCGGACATTCGGTTTAAATTCGACAACCATCATACATACCAGTACATATAAAATCCTTGTTTGTCCCATGCTTACCTTTGCCTTTCACTCCTCCCAAGTTCTATAGTTCGCTTCAACTTCTGGAGCGCCATGCTGTCTGCCTTGCTTTCCGTATCGACTACATTTTGACTTGATCCCATATCCCGTACCAGCTCCTTAGGTTCTCACACTTCTTCAAACACTTAGAACACCTACGCAGCCCCTCCATCCTTGAGAATCCTGACCTTCTGCCACGCTTTATTAACACCTCTCACTTCCACTTCCATACACTTCAGTTTTTAACTGCCTTCTCCTCCTAGATCATGGATTTATCCCTCAAATCCTTCTAACCGGAACGTGCCCTACCCATCCTATCCTTTCCTAGATCAATGGAAAGCATCAAAATCACAGCATCCCACTTATCTGTAATACCTACGTCCTACCTGTCAGTTTCTTTGCACGTAAACATCCAAAATCATTTTACCGACCCATTTACCTTACGTCAACTTTCAGCAGGGCCCTCGAATCCATCCTCTCGAAACACATCCGTAAGCTCTTTGAACAACACTTTACATACCCGATACCATACCCAAAGTTACGAGCACCCACTACTCATGATATCATTCTACAGCTACTCCTTTGTAATTGGTGAATGCTATGAATAAAACTTGGGAAATCACTGCCTATCCCTATTAGAAAGTTAGTACCACTCACCTGCTAATCTTCTGTCCTAGGACGCTGAAGGTGTCGGGCTTCTTTTACTGGTGTTTGATCGAGTAATTGGCAGATTAATTTAAAGAAAAAGGGGCAGTGATAAAACAACAGAACAGTGATAGCCAGTAAATTCTATAAAAATTTGAACGTATATTGCTGGAAGACATAGAAATGCTAGGTAGTCTGTCACATGCACCATTCTGGATGACATGGCGAGATTCCACCTTGCTTCAGGACAAGGAATGAAAAAAAAAATCTAAACAGGAATTGGTCCAGCCCTAGAGAAATCGAGAAATGTTTCACTGAACTGAATCAAGAAACTGAGAATTCTGAGTTATAAGTCCCTTATTAGATCCACAGAGGAAGGGGTCGAATGACAGAGTTTACCGCATTGCAATCAGTGAAGTCGCGAAACTGAATTCTCTCGGTGAAAAACGGCGTGATCGCACGAAAGTAATCCCTGCAGTTGTTGCACGTTTCATAATGCAAAACATACTGACCAAACAGGACGGCGTGAACGCGAGGCTGCTGCTGCTGGAAAGGTGATGGAGAGCAACGTTTGCGTACCGAAATGGTGGCAGTTGCCGCACTCCTACAATCTGCGATGTTTACTGTCCGATCACGGTATCATTGCACTTGGCCTCCCACGTCCGTTATCGGAAACTCGTGGTGACGTTACGGTAGTCAAAAGAAGGAAAGTGCTTCACACCTGTGAGTGATTCAAAGACTAACATGCACATACCATCAGGTGTTCTCATTAAATGTTACGATAAAACCTCACAATAAGGAGAACGAAGCGCCTTCACTCCCGGTTGCAATAATATTGTGGTCGGTTGATACTCGTCCAAGATCAACAAACGAAACTTGGACGCCACACCATAGTGACAGTCTGCAGTTAACAAGTCGGTTCCCACAGCCAACATGACAGGGGCAGGAAACGGACTGTTTTTCAGCAGCGCTCCGAGAGATGGCACGGTCTCTTTGCCTCTGACGTTGGGACACCTGATTGAGCGCCAATTCCCTGAATGAAGGAGGATTTGGTAGATCTCCCCCATCGCGTTGCTTCAACTTAAAGCGAGAAATCCTTAGAGAATTTCGTCATTTTCTGCAGTTTTAGATAGTAAATAAATGGAGAGTGTGGAAATTACTTTTCTCCCTCCGTTCGATGATGCTCCATGTAAGCGATCCATCGCCGGAGTAAATTAATCTAACTGCACCCACTGATCGACTCAATTTAATAACTTTTTAATTAATGATCCATCTGGTTGACATTATTATCAATAATCTTAGAATTTTGTAATTGACCTGAATCTGCGGTTGTAATTACGGCATTAATTTTTTTTCTTCTCTTCCATTGTTACATGGACTTGCCTGTATAGCCGTTGATGTTCCGCCATGCGCGTCGTATGCTATCAAAAATTCTCCGCGTTATAATCCGTATAAAGAGACGTACAGTATATTAATATCATCGTATTATGAAAATTACTTAATTTACTTTCTTACTTCTTTAAACGGTAAATTACGTAAATCGAGGTCTGAGGAGCAGCCAATTTGGTCGCTGGCAGCTCACCTCCTGAAAGCAGAAAAATAACTGTTAAATGAAAAAGTCATCCAGTTTCTCCTCTAACGTTATCACTATTACCAGATATAACCCACGCCCTATATTGCTCCGCAGCAGGACTCCTTCTTTCCTTCCAAAGATTTCCTACTCTTTCCTCCTCACAGCGATGGCCTGGTCCCCAACATAATCACACCTCTCAAATATCCTGTTTCTCTAGAAGCCATCTTGCTACCCAAACGTGGCCCACTGATAGCCCAAATTTTAAACGAAGAGGAACAATCCCAAATCATTTCTTCTCAATGCAGGTTGTTTCCGTTTTAGAGCAATTCAGTGTTTATTTTAACCGGAGCCACGAGTGTCTCCGTCTTCCAAGGGACCTTTTGCCGTGTATCTCCAATAATAATCTGGAATAATTCATATCTGTCTTCACTCGTAATATCTCCAAGTACTGTGTCTTCCTTTGCTGTACAATATGTGGCAGGTCGTTTCCCTTTCTCATCCGACGAAGGGCCTCGACATTTGAAATTTTCGATATGAAGAGTATATGCAAAATCTGAAGATATACATTTAAAAATTTTCAATTTGCTTTCCTTTAGGTGGACCCAAGACCGAACTTCACACAACAAAGGGGAACAGAGAATACATAGTATGGAAACATTCGGATTCTTAGTTGGAAACTAAGGTAGGATCTCATAAGAATTTTCACATGCACGAGTGTTTTCTATCCTGTTCCATTCTGGAGTTTATCTGTGCTTTGAAGCATTTCTGATCCAGAATGCTGCTTAAATATATCTAGTAGGGCACCTGTTCAACTGTGTCATCTTTTACTGAGAGATTTCTTTTGATTTCCAAAAATTCTTCTTCCCATGTCCACCAAAAAGGGACACTTTTAGTTACATAATCGGTAACATGGTGTCAATATCAACAACATGTAGCTTTACTAATAATTTTCTACTGCAGAAGGTCAGAAAGGTAGTCATAAATCCATTGACATATTCAGCATATGTCAGATGGCCACTTCTTACGACTTCTGCAGTACTTCTTATGGCCGTTTGTTACTTGTTACGAGTTCTGCAGTACTTGTTAGCAGCAGACACAATGGCTGCACTAAAGACTGAGACGGCGTGGAGTTTTACAATTATTTATTGCTGCCGCCCAGCACTGCGGATCCTTCCGCCTGGCTGCTGCTGTGTAGATCTCCGACAATGCGCGCAACACGCGCCACCAGTGCTCCGCTGAAGTCAGGATGGCCTGTGGTTGAGATGAACTCGTCGCCGCTCGGCAGCCCAGTATGGCACCCCCACGGAGCCGCGTCGCCGTGAGGTCAGCTGCCGCCGCCTGCTGCACCAGTGGCTGGGAAGCCGTCAGTCGCGATGTCCGCGAGCTCCCGTCATGACGGACCAAGCGCCGTGGGCCGGGTTGCCGTGGGGTCCGGGCGTCAGTCCCCGGCGGTGACTGTGCCCAAGACCGCGCTGCAGCCAGTTCTGCTGGAAGCTTTCGCTGGAGTTAGTCAGCCATGGTGCCGACCGAACCCGGGCCGAACCCCAGAGCTGAAGTAGACATCTGGCGGCGAACGGATGACTCCTGCGAGCTGGAACAGACTTCCGGAATCGTCACCTACGAAGATTGAACATTTGGATACGGACCACGTCCGTCCTCAGATCCGAACTGCTTCCTAATGGTTTCTCCCTGTTGCTGCCTGCGCTCGACTATTTATATTCGACAGGAGGACGTTTTTTTACCCTCGGTGGCAGCTTCTTGTTATTTCTCCCGCAGTATGTTGCAGCATAACTTAGCGTGCTGGCCTCACTTCCCTTACTCAGCACTCACCAGGCTTCGCTCGGCGCTCGGTCTGCGTGCGTCCTTGCGTCAGCCGGTTGGTAGAATGCAACTCTCAGCAAGGCTATCTGTGCCACGCCTACTTCGCAATGCCGCAATCGCCGGCTGCCTCTGCTGTGCCATTATCTACTGCGTAAAGCAACGCTTACTACATGTGGCTGCAACAACTAAGTAACACTTAAATGACTGTAAAAATGCACCTCCTGATCAGATGGGATAGAATCTAAAGCATTCTCTGCTGGTAGTCAAGTTGTAATAAAAGTAGGAACCGTCGTGAAAGTTTGCTGTCAGGACCATGATACCCCAAAGCAACAGATTTCTTTTCGCACGGCGAGAGTGAATTTATGCCCACCATTTCCGCCCAATTGCAATGGTATAATCAGAGTTAAATATAAAAATTTAGGACAGAATGATGCTCTATAAACGACGGCTAGAGTGATGTTGTAGTTGGACTCGAAAACAAAACACTACCATGAATATTATATTCGTGTAACGTACAGACAATCATCCACAACGACTGGACAACAAAAGCGCTGAAAAGGTGTTAAAGAGTGCATAAATTTTCACATAAATCTACAAGAAAGTTTACTGATGATATGGCTTAGATTACTGAAAACACAAATTGACCGGTATCGAAAGTGATTGATGAGTTCAGAGAGAGAGAGAAGAGAGAAAATAAATAGTTGCTTCAGCATCCAGTAAATATTTCGACCTACATGGCAACTAAATTATAGCTCCATGTGGACTGGAAGCAGAGTACAAAGATATGGGCAGTGTGGGCTGTCTCCTCGAAATGGACCTATTAAGTGAGAAGGCCGCTATCTATTTAAAAACGTCTCTTGCAGCAAGTCCTAGGGAAATTTCATCTTGCTGACGCATCACTGCACATGAAACCAGGCTCGTTTCTACTCAGGCTTTTAATGGAGATCACCACTTGGGCAATAACTGGAAACCTATCATTGTAATATTAGTAGGACTACAAAAACGTGGGAAAAATACTCCTATAACTGAGAAATGTCACTACATTCTTGTCGCCTCTTTATTTTTGGTTGAGAGTCAACTACTGGTAACCCTTTTAACAACGTCAATGGTTTGACGATTTAGATGTAATCTAGCAATTCCCCTTTCTCTCATTTTTTACTGAGCCACCCACTAAACTCAGCGATAGCCGTACAGGTCTTCACTACAACCCGTAAATAACATTATAATATAACCGTGAGCCGTAACATCTCTGGAATGATTACTGTGTCAGCTATTTCTCACACCTGTGCTTTGCCGCAGTGCAAATGGTCGCGATCGCCTACTTAGGAGCGCTCGGAACAATTCGAAAGTGTCCCCCATGCGGATCCTCTATGACCTGATTCCTTTCCCCCATCTGCTCCTTTCCCTCGAACATATCCACATACTCTACACCTCCCGCTGCCTTGATCCCCCTCATCTCCTGGTTGCTCCTCTCCTCTCCAACTCCCACCCTCTGCTGCGCCTACACCATTCTGTCCCCCCTACCCTCCACCTCTACGCCCTTCGTCTCCTTCCCCAAGGTGGCTTCTGTCGACTCCCCCTCCCGGATGATGCCCTCTCTCCCTTCATTTGTCCCTCCTATCAACTCTGATCCTCACCTCCCCCTCCCTTCCTCTGTCCTTTTCAAAAAAATTTTCATATGTGTGTGAAATCTTATGGGACTTAACTGCTAAGGCCATCAGTCCCTAAGCTTACACACTACTTAACCTAAATTAACCTAAGGACAAACACAAACATCCACGCCTGAGGGAGGACTCGAACCTCTGCCAGGACCAGCCGCACAGTCCATGACTACAGCGCCCTAGAACGCTCGGCTAATCCTGTGCGGCCCTCTGTCCTTTTCCGGACTCCCTCTCCCTCCCCTTCATCCTGTTTTTTGAATGTCTACCCTCTCTCTGCCTCCCTTCTCTCTAGCAATTCCTTTTGCATTCCCATCCTCTGCCTTTCCCCACTCCCTCTCGCGTCTGCCTGGCTCCCGCTTATGAGTCCTCTCCCTCTGTCAGTTCCCGCCACCCCACTTCGTTTTTCCTCTCCACACCCCTTTTTTCCCCTCATCTGTTCAGGTTGCCCCCATCTGCCCTTGCCTGTGGTGTGTCATCTTCATGCCAACCTTTTTAAGCAGTGTTTTAAGTGAGTGTTAAGTGTTATGCGTCTTCCTCGAAGTGTTGCGAACTGAAATCATACTGTCACTGTGTGTGATTTTTTTATATCTCTTGCGAACAGAAACCAGACAGCCACCGTGTTTTTTAAATTCTCTGTCTATTATTTTACCTGTCTGTTTCCTGTGAATTTTATTAGCATCGCCAATCCTTTTTTCATGTTTTAACTTCCACAAATTTCTACCATTTTACAATTTAAGTCACCGTTTTATCACCTGCTTTATTGTTTATTATCTTCTAATGGTTTAAAATTTCTGGAGGCTGAAGAGCAGCGCACTAAGCTGCTTTCAGCCCGCCCCCTACAGGGGGAATCGAAAGTCAATAAAGGAAAAAAACACTCGAAAGTGTAGTGAGCGCGGCAGCGACACGTGTTGGAAGCTTCGCTGGTTACCGAGAGAGAGCAGTGACGCTGTGAATCGTCGTTGTCGCAGTATTAGTCGTGCCGTGTTCGGTGGTTGGCCCTGCGAGTCCGGATTTTGTTTCGGCTAAGAACGAGAGCAACGCTTGTGAGTGGACGACGTGGCGGAACTGGGACTGAATACAACAGTCTGCATCCTGTCACCGTGTCAAGACTTCTCACTGCCGCTGCCACCTTCAACTGTGTTAATTCTGGTTCAAAAAATGGTTCAAATGGCACTAAGCACTATGGGACTTCACATCTGAGGTCATCAGTCCCCTAACTAACCAAAGGACATCACACACATCCATGCCCGAGGCAGCATTCGAACCTGTGACCGTAGCAGCAGCGCGGTTCCGGACTGAAGCACCTAGAACCGCTCGGCCACAGCGACTGGCTAATTCTGGTGGGCGGGCTGTTTCCTCTTCCAAGATCATTCTTGTACGACTAACTGTTGGATTGCCCTTCAAGACGTTCGTGTTAAGCTATAGTACCTCGGATGTGTTGTCGCGTTTTTTGTGTGGGAGTTCCGCTCCCTGTAGGTGCCGTTTTGCTTACAAGTACTACCTGTGTCTATTACGTGAGCTGTGCACATTGTTCAAATGTGTAGAGCTTTCATCCGGGAAATTTTGCTCGAGTAATATCTGTTAATGTAAATGCCGGGCAAGTACCACAAGCGCGACGGCGGTAAAGTCTGTTATGTTGTTGGAAGTATGTTGCATTGAATAGAAGCATGTGTAGCCTTAATTGTAAGTCAAATTACTGGCAACTGTTGCTTTAGAAATACTTGATTACATAATGTTTACGTCTGCTCAACTGTGCGCGCAAGCAGCTCAAATTATGCAGCGCCGTTTTAATTGTAGTTTTCAAGGTGTAATTTTATCGTAATCCTATGAGCTGTGCTTTTAATGCTTTGCGCAGTAAGCTTCCTATTTAAATAGTTTGATGGTTAAAGTTCAAATTAAAATGTCTTACGTGCTTTAAAGTATCTCTGCCACTTGACTTAAATTGTATAGTCGTAGACGTTAATCTTATTGCTTTGCAAGATTTTTCTGAACTTCTGAACTGACATATTATTTGAACAGTCAGTAAGTTGTTATATCATTGTACCTGTGCTGTTACCAGTGTTTTGGTTGTTTTGATGCCTGGTAAATAAACTTTGTTGTTGGGAATTCTCTATGGACTTGGTCCTTTCACTACTCGGGGCTTTTAGAACTGCTAACAACATATCAAACCGATATGCAGTTTTGTATCAATAATCAAAGAGGGGAAAACGTGCTATTTCTCTGTATGGTAAAATATCGGCAACATGAATTACGTGGCAGTCTCCGATTTTTGTGACAGTGTAATTATTTTAGCTTTGTTTTGTAAGTGTAAGTAACGTTCGAGTTTGATTAGCCTTTGTAATATGTTAGAGGGAGGGGCCTATGATTCAAAGAAATATCTCTATTACCAGTTTCGGTCGAATCCCATGTCCAGCCCTGATAACTAGGAAGGTGGCGCATTGGTAAGACAATGGATTAGCATTCAGGAGAAAGACGGTTCGAAACCCCGCCCAGCCATCCAAATGTAGGTTCTCCTAAATTGCTTAAGGGAAATCTCGGCATTTTTCCCTTAACTGGGCACGGCAGTATTCCTTTCGCAATTTGAGCTGTTACTCGATCTCGAATGACATCGCGTGGGCAAGTTATTGAAGCCTAATCTATCATCCTTCCTTTTTCCAGATCTGGTACAATAACAAAGAAGTTGTCAGACGATATTACAACAGCAGTAAATTAACATGCAACACTAACATTGAATTTTACCACAATCGTTAATAACGGAGCATGAGTTAGTCTTTTCTTAGTCAGACGATATTACAACAGCAGTAAATTAACATGCAACACCAACATTGAATTTTACCAAAATCATTAATAACGGAGCTTGAGTTAGTCTTTTCTTGTCTGTTCATAGAAGATCCAAAATGTATTGACTTCTGCCGGCTCATTTTAGTCTTCTAATCGTGAAGGGAATTCGATAGTAAGACGCAATAACTAACCACATATTAACTTTCGTCTACACTTCTTTCCCTTCCGCACTGCTTCAAATAACTGCATTTACGAAACCGTTGGGAATGTGGTGTGTACTTATGCAGCGTTTTCCATTGACAGTTGCCAGGAGTTCTATCCCACGCCGGTCTACTCGAGGAACACCCTGTGGAGTGGCTTCGTGAGCATGCTGTAGGGCGGCTGTATCGACAGCTGGTCGCGCGTGCCGACACCACTGGTAGACAGATCAGAGCGCGGGGGTCCATTCAACCCCTGCAGGGGGCCGAATAACGATGCACACCCTACCAGTGCACAGTTACACAGGCATATCGAAGGAATGTTTCTCTTACTACAAAGCCGGCCGCGGTGGTCTAGCGGTTCTAGGTGCGCAGTCCGGAACCGCGCGACTGCTACGGTCGCAGGTTCGAATCCTGCCTCGGACATGGATGTGTGTGATGTCCTTAGGTTAGTTAGGTTTAAGTAGTTCTAAGTTCTAGGGGACTGATGACCACAGTAGTTAAGTCCCATAGTGCTCAGAGCCATTTGAACCATTTTTTTCTTACTACAAAATAACGCTCAATACTCGTATCTCTAACAGAACTCTCATTTAATGTAGCAGTTTGTTTAACCATACGGAAGTAAGAAGATACACAAAATAAGAGAAGCTCTGTGTCACTAAATCTGTCCATAAAGTCACTGTACAGTCCATGACGGAGGATATTAAAAACTCAGAGAGAAGGAATAAATACTGAGGTTTGCTAACGACGTTTTGTCACAGGCGCCAAATGACACAGATCAGTTGAACGGAATGGATAGTGTCTTGAAAAGAGGTTATAAGATGAATGCTAAGTAAGGGTAATGAGATACAGTAGATACAAATCAGGTGATGCCGAATGAAGTAGATTAGGAAGTGAGACATTAAAAGTAATAAGTTTTGCTGTTTGGGCCGGAAAATAACGAATCACAGTCAAAGTAGAGAGGAAATAAAATCGAGACTGGCAACTGGAAATACAGCATTTCTGAAAGAGAGGGATAAGTCGAACGTAGATTAAAATGTTAGGAAACAGACAATAAATAGTTAAGATAATAACAGACTAGTAGCTTTTCAGATGTGGAGTTAAACAAGAATGTTGAAGATTTGGTGGGTAGGTTAAATAACCATTACCCATGTTGGGTAAAAAGAAATTCATGGCACAACCTGCGTAATATAAAAGATCGATTGGCTGGAGACATCCTGACTAATCAAGAATTCTTCAGTTTCATGTGACTACGTAAAAGTTTTCCGACGAATTAATTAAGTTCAGTAAGTGAGTACGGTAACTAAGGAAAACTTGGGGTCTAAAAATTATAGACGGAGGCCAAGGCTCAAACACAGCAAGCAGGTTCTGTTGTAGACTGCAGTTGTTATGTTGAGGCTAAGAGATTTCTAAAGGACTGACTAACATGCAGAGCTGCATCAGGCAAGTCTGAGAGACGAAGGCCGCAGCACCCTAACCTGAATAGTCTTATACATATGATGCCTGCACTATACGTACGATGAGACTAGTAGAAACGATACAAGGTCTCCCTCACGAAGTAGTTCTTCAAATTTAGCAGACTCGGTCTCGGAAAAGAAATGCTTTTCTTCCACAGATTCCCATGTAAGATCGATAGACATCACTATTACACTTTTGCATTGGCTGTATCGTCCTATTGTGTACCAAAGTGCAAGAGTGGTGGATTAAGCAGTGGTAATATAGTAGTTTAACACTTGCACTCTGTCACTCCTTATATTAAACACTCGTCAGTTAGGCAACAGAAACATTATTTATCGTAACGAATGGTGTTGCTCCACTTTTCAGAGAATCAGAAATGTGCAGAGAGAAAAAAATATAAATAACAATAAGCAGAATGAAGCACTTCGTCTGTCTACAGACAGTCGTAAAAGACGATAAACTGAAGCTGCACTCATCGAGTTCTCAGTAGGACTTCTTGTTCTTTTATTTGCAGGCGTATTTCTTTTGCATTACACTGAGTGACCAAAGTCATGGGATAGTGATATGCACAGACATAGATGGCAGTGATACCGCGTACACAAGATATAAAATGGCAGTGCGTTGGTGGATCTGTTATTTGTTCTCAGGTACTTCATACGAAAAGGTTCCCGACTTGATTATTGCCGCACGAAGGGAATTAACGGACTCTGAACGCGGAATGGTAGTTGGAGCCAGACGCATGGTACATTCCATTTCGGAAACCGTTAGGAAATTCAGTATTCCGTGATCCACGGTGTCAAGAGTGTGCTGAGAATACCAGATTCCAGGCATTACCTGTTACCACGTACGACGCACTGACCGGCAGCCTTCAATTAAAGACTGAATGTAGAGGCATTCGCGTAGAGTTGTCAGTGCTAACAGACAAACATCTCTGCGTACAATAACCGCAGAAATCAATGTGGAACGAACGTATGTTACGGGAGTGCGACGAAACTTGGCGTTAATGGGCTATGACAGCAGACTAACGACGCGAGTGTGCCGGCCGGTTTGGCCGAGCGGTTCTGGGTGCTACAGTCCGGAAACACCTAAACACACTCTTCCTGGACGGCGGCTACGCCGTATAGGTACTAATAATGATGTGTGATGCAGATGGCCATCAAGTAATAAGACTTAACTCCTTGTGATTTTTATGGGGTTACATGAAAGACAACGTGTTGGTCCCACCCTTGCCACAATCTTTGCGACAACCATGAAAGCGAATCGCAGCTGCAGCAGAGTCCATCACCACCAATATGTCACACAAGGTTTGAGAAGAATGTGAATATCACCTCGGCGTTTGTCGTGAGACTCGACGAACACTTACCGAATACCTCTAACCTATAAAAGAAACTTTTAACAGGATAAGATTTGAAGCCAATAAGTTGTACCATTTAGTTTGTACGAATTTTTGGAAGTGTTAAGCTCTTTTGCTATCCCTTGTATTACTGTCATATGGTCTGGAAAACAAAGGATCAGTGCTACGTCTCATTCATAGAGAGAGGAATGCCGAGAAGAAACGGAAGGAACTGGAGAATCAAGCGAGACAAAGCTCAAAATCTGTACAAGAACCACAGATGAACTGTTGTCTAATAGCTCAGAAAATTCATCCTACACACAGGCACTTCATTAAACTGTTGTTGAGACTCAGTCACCGTTCCCCACAGATGTGCTTTTTTGCTGTATAAGGAACATTTTCAATTGAACTAATAAAGACGTAAAATATTTGGACAGCTTATCAGTTTACCCATTTCATCGAAGCCATTTTACAATATGACAAAAAATAAATGATCGATACGAAGTTGATACACCTTCCCGAAAAAGGTGTGTCAACTTTTAGCTATAAAAATTATCATCCTAGAGAACAATTATCAGGGTACTGAAATCAGTGTGATAAAAGGTGTCAGACGTATCCACCATGGTATTTGAAAAGTATTATCTTTATGATACGTGTGGTAGGAAAGATGATGTTCCTTAACTTTTATCTGCATATACAGAAGGCTCAGGGTCACTTCAAATTAGCTGAAACATATAACTGCTCTACATCGAACTCTTTAGGAAGGCATCCGCAAATGAATGAGCACATATATGAAAAAATAGTTGAACCTTTTGGCTCTATAACGTGCAATTACACTACCACACTCTGTTGCAGAGCAGTCGCAGAGAAGAATATGTGCAAGGAACGAAGGTAGGCGTAAATATTCATATATTTTCAACAAGAACGGAAGATAATGCTACGGGATAGCGGTGCTACATCTCATACAACTCAGAATCCGCTCTCGACTGTTCATAGTTGGAACAAGCAGCAGGGGATTCGCATCATGCCTGAAGGTGGCTACGTATGGATTTCCAGCCTTGACGAGCATGCACTACGAAGCACAATGTGCAAGCATACTTGGCCGATTGCAGGATAATATTTGGGAAAGCATCCGGACTGTCACTCGGACTGTTCGAGAGGCTTGAAACTTGATCGCTTTTCAGTCTAACAAAATTGTGCAAACGTAGCAACGTGGATATACTTGAAAATGTTGATGCCTAATCTATCAAGGCTTATATAAGATAACAGCAGTGGAAAAATGCTCCTATCGGAGCACAAAAAAATGCAAAGACGTTCCTATTTATTGGAAGACTGTGACTATAAAGTAACGCACCAGCTGCCTCATTCAACCTTCCTCAGAACCTTGAAAAATTTTTGCAAAAATTTTGGTTTGCGAACATATTAGCGGCTTTTTTAACACGCAACTAACCCCAAACTCCCACCAGCTCTACTAACTGTAACCCATACTCACTAGCCACCGCCGCAAGTCACTCATATCCATCCACACCACTTGCCCACTCTCACCAAATCATTCAACCAATCACATTGTCATTACATTTTTGTGTCTCTTTAGCTGCCACTGTCTCCTGCTTCACAGCTGAAGTCTTTTCGGTTCTATTCTACTACTATTGTCTTCTCTGTCAGTGTCTGCCTCCTGCTCTCACTTACTGGCGTTATCTCAATCATTCCTTCCCGTTGCTGCTGTCTCTTCTCACTGTCACTCTCACTCCCTCGTCATTGTCATAGATTTCCCCTCCCTCCCCCCCCCCCCCCTCTCTCTCTATTTCTGGCTCTCGCCCGCTTCTTCCTTCTCTTTATTCCTCTCGCACTGGCACTATCTCCTTCGATGTTTTCCTAGCACTGTTTTCCCACTGTAAACTATGTTCCACTATCATTATGTCCATCACTTTCTCTCACACTGTCATTGTCACCTTCGCTCTTTCTACACCACAACCACTGCTATGGTTCACCAGTATTTTTTATTTTTTCAGACTCTTTCCCACTGTCACTGTCTCCTTCTTTATCAGCATATAAAAGGGCAAATATGTTCGCATGCCAAAATTTTTGGGAAAATGCTTAAACTTGCTGACGGAAGTAGAACGAAGCAGCTGGTACCCCACTTTTCAGTCAGCCATTTAAAAAGGAACTTATTCGCCTATTTTGTGCTGCGTTATATTTTTTCCCCAGTTTCCCTTATCTTCCCTGCTGTAACAGGGCATGTCACTGGTATGAAAAGAACTTTAAGCACCAGTAAAATTTTGATAGTTTACTTCCGTGAAATTGAAATAACAAAAAAATGGCTCTGAGCACTATAGGACTTAACTTCTGAGGTCATCAGTCCCCTAGAACTGAGAACTACTTAAACCTAACTAAGCTAAGGACATCACATACATCCACGCCCGAGGCAGGTTGCGAACCTGCGACCGTAGCGGTCGCGCGATTCCAGACTGTAGCGCCTAGAACCGATCGGCCACCCCGGCCGGCTTGAAATATCACAGAACTAACTTTACACACCGTACCAGGTTTTTATGTGCACAAAAATTTTGCATTTGCCTCAGTACTACAGCATGGAGTTCCCAGAACGCTTGTGATGATAATGGAGACGCTTTACAGCATATTTTTCTATGCTGCGCCACATTGTAAAGAACATTTTCGGTTCACGCTGAATTTTACATGCCAATTTTCAGTGTACAAGTAAGGTAACTTTGAACCTCTGAACATCTTGGAATCGGATAAAGATATCAAGAAAATTTTCGACGTTGTTAGAGGTCTCAGGAATTCGTATTAAAAATTTCAGCTATCTGCTGTGCATAGACGTCTTGGAATCCTCTGGGTTTTGGTCTGCAGGTAAAGGCGAAAATATAGTAACAAAACGCGTTTCCTATTGTTTTCCCTGCAACCGCCCACGAACTAATGGTGCCCCCATAAATTCCATTCCATCAACCCCACCATAGCTAACGTCAAATGCAAAGAGAACAGAGCGATTTTCTCCATTTGCCTAAGCAGATGGAAGGGTGTAGTATTCATACTTTGACCCTGTATCGTAGGATAGTGTTGGGTATACAAATGGGTCCTAGTCCAAAGGCTACCCGAAACACTGGACTCTACGTTTTTATCACTAATAGAACCCGAAGCATGACCAACGGAATATCCCGTTTTACTGAGCGGCGTTTTGGAACTTATTATGTACACATACTGTCTCACGCATACCGATAACACTCTTTCCCACAGCACTATAAAAGTATGTTAATTTACTAAATTTTTGATTATGATAGTGATACTGGAGGTTGACTTCGGCAATCGGCCTGAAGCTTAATTATTCTTCCCCGAAACACGCTACAATCAGTGTGCAAAACAATGCGGATTAATAAATAGTTTTTGTTAGGTCACACAAAACTATAACTACGAGTTGTAGTGAGGCAAAATCCAGGTAGGCGGTTCAGTGCGGACGAAGTATTTAATGAGTGAAGGAGTTGAAATAACTCAACCCAAAATTTCAGTTACTTATTAAATGTGTGCGTTAACTATTTCATTACAAAGCTATTGAACCAACTTTCAGCTATGTCTTTCATTATGTGCTTTACTATGATACACTAATTAATCAGCAAATAACTCCCTCACATTACCGATTGGGAAGTATTTTGTATGGTTCTGAGCAAACATTTAACGTAATCAAGGAAATGAATTTGCAGGCTTCTTTCGTTACAGAGATGTCCCATAAACACAAGTACACATGAACGAACATGCGCTTGCCACACTTTGCGAATAATGAAACGATAAACACAACAAAATTTACTGTTTGTTTCTCGAATGATATTGTTACAATAAAGTTACTGATTTCCAAGGGAAGTTCAGTAAGTAAAGCAACAGGTCTTTCTCTCGGTCATTTTCGGTCGAAAATGTGCGGAATTTGTTGCTGAACATAGTGGAGTATTCCCACTTCCAGCCCCTAGAGTTTCAGGAAGTTCAGATAGGTAGTGGTGCTCTCCAAGTGCCTTCTGTAATGGAGGCGCTTTCCAAGCAGAGAGCTGTCATTGAGATTCTTCTGAATAAAAATTAGTGCATCACAGATAATCATAGCAGCTTTCAGAGGGCCTATGGAGACCTGGCAATGAACAAAAGCATGGTGAGCCGTTGGCGACGCAACAAGGTTGCACATGTCGACCATGTGCAAGAAGCTGTAATTCCCCTAGCGTTGGAACGTGCGGACACTCTCATTCGAGGTGATCGAGCAATCAGAATCAAACACGTGCCTGTACAACTGGATGTCTCTGGTAGTGCTGACACACTCTTCCACCAGTTGAGGTACTCAAAGATGTGCGTCCACTGGATTTTTTACCGCCTAACAGATTACCATAAAAAGAGCCAAGAAGGGCCATCTGTACAGAATTACTTGCGCGTTATGAGCTTGATCGTGACAACTTTTTTATGACTCTTCACAGGCGATGAAATAAGGGTTCATCACTTCGAACCGGAAACGAAGCGGCAATCCGCCTCTCCTCCGAAGAAGTGGTCCAGAGCTGCACCCTCAGCCGGTGAAGTCATGGCGACTGTCTTCTGGAACGCTGAAGGAACTATTCTACAGGGCTATTACAAATGATTGGAGCGATTTCATAAATTCACTGTAACTCCATTCATTGACATATGGTCACGACACACTACAGATACGTAGAAAAACTCATAAAGTTTCGTTCGGCTGAAGCCGCACTTCAGGTTTCTGTCGCCAGAGCGCTCGAGAGCGCAGTGAGACAAAATGGCGACAGGAGCCGAGAAAGTGTATGTCGTGCTTGAAATGCACTCACATCAGTCAGTCATAACAGTGCAACGACACTTCAGGACAAAGTTCAACAAAGATCCACCAACTGCTAACTCCATTCGGCGATGGTATGCGCAGTTTAAAGCTTTTGGATGCCTCTTTAAGGGGAAATCAATGGGTCGGCCTGCAGTGAGCGAAGAAACGGTTGAACGCGTGCGGGCAAGTTTCACGCGTAGCCCGCGGAAGTTGACAAATAAAGCAAGCAGGGAGCTAAACGTACCACAGCCGACGGTTTGGAAAATCTTACGGAAAAGGCTAAAGCAGAAGCCTTACCGTTTACAATTGCTACAAGCCCTGACACCCGATGACAAAGTCAAACGCTTTGAATTTTCGGCGCGGTTGCAACAGCTCATGGAAGAGGATGCGTTCAGTGCGAAACTTGTTTTCAGTGATGAAGCAACATTTTTTCTTAATGGTGAAGTGAACAGACACAATGTGCGAATCTGGGCGGTAGAGAATCCTCACGCATTCGTGCAGCAAATTCGCAATTCACCAAAAGTTAACGTGTTTTGTGCAATCTCACGGTTTAAAGTTTACGGCCCCTTTTTCTTCTGCGAAAAAGACGTTACAGGACACGTGTATCTGGACATGCTGGAAAATTGGCTCATGCCACAACTGGAGACCGACAGCGCCGACTTCATCTTTCAACAGGATGGTGCTCCACCGCACTTCCATCATGATGTTCTGCATTTCTTAAACAGGAGATTGGAAAACCGATGGATCGGTCGTGGTGGAGATCATGATCAGCAATTCATGTCATGGCCTCCACGCTCTCCCGACTTAACCCCATGCGATTTCTTTCTGTGGGGTTATGTGAAAGATTCAGTGTTTAAACCTCCTCTACCAAGAAAAGTGCCATAACTGCGACTTGATGTCTGATGAATCACTAAAGGGACACACATCGAACATTTGTGAATGCCTAAAAAAACTTTTTGACTTTTTGTATGTGTGTGCAAAGCATTGTGAAAATATCTCAAATAATAAAGTTATTGTAGAGCTGTGAAATCGCTTCAGTCATTTGTAATAAGCCTGTATTTGATGCCCTCCCTCATGGTGTAACGATAATCTCTGAAATGTACTGTGCTACATTCAGTAAATTAAAGAAACGATTTCGGGGTATTCGCCCTCACAAAAATGCAAACGAACTTCTTCTTGTGGCCGACAACGCAACGCCACACACAAGTCTAGGCACACGAGAGGAGCTCACAAAATTTCTTTGGACCTTTCTTCCTCATTCACTCTGCAGTCGGGATCTCGAACCTTCTGACTTCCATCTGATTGGTCCAATGAAGGACGTATTCCGCAGGAAGCAGTACGTGGGCGGTAGAGAGGTTACTGATGCAGCAAGGTGTCGGCTCTGACGTCGACAAGTAGAGTGACGCCATGCGACCATACAGGCCCTTCCAGTACGGTAGATTAATCCCATTGCACTGAACGGAGGTTACGTTGAAAAGTAGGGTTCTGTAGCCAAAAGAGTAGTAAATAATACTGTGTATTGGAAACCTGAATAAAACCAACCTGTGTGCAGGAAAAAAATGTGTTGCGATATTTATTGAACCCCCCTCGTGCTTCTCATGAAAGTCTTATTGTATTTACAGCATTACGCAACGTTAAAATTTCGAGCCCCCTTTAATTAGATTAAAACGTTAGGTCGTTTTTCAACATAACACAGTGCTCCGACTGCTTTTATTCAGAAAGTAAGTCTTTTTCACTGCATAATAACGCTACAGTTACTTTTTAGGATTTGGGTCAGGAACCTATCACAGGCAACACGGCTTCTTTCAGTAACAGTCTATACGCTCACGTAAGGCCAACTATATTGAACAGCGTATATGATGGCTCTTCTGCTAATTAATCTAACTGAGAGGTTAAAAAATCAGCCAACCAGTTTCAAGACAAAGGTTTATTATCCCTAGACCTAGGTCTCGATATTTCTTAACAGGTTCTTCAGATGGAGCGGGCCTCGTTACGTCACATGATGGTACAATTAGATTAGCTCAAGCGCAGGGACTTGGCGTGTATAAAACAGACAAAGACAATTATCCTAAGCCATGGCTTCAGTTAGCAGCCACATTAAATTTAGCGTACTTTAGAATGAATGCTCACTGGTGAATGCCCACTGGTTTGGGCTCTTGTCAACATAAAATTACAGCAGGAGTCACAGGATAAAATATTTGCGTAAGTTAAGCGTCCACCATGCCACAGACAAAGGCCCATTTCTTCTGAAGATATTTTTAGAAATATCGAAACGTATGTCAAGGGCTAATAAATCTTTGTCTTGCAACTGGTTAGCTGATTTCTTTCAACCTCTTCAGGTTTACACAGTTGCTGATTCGCAGCCATGTTTAAAATTTTGATGTAATTAACTGTTGTCCTGGAGCCCTGTTTAAATAGTCCACGTTGTTACCATCTGATCCAACGAGCTTCCAAGATAATATTTCTATGTAGCTGCATAGATTTTAGCCTCGCATGCGATATGCGATATGCAGTGATGGGTGATTACTCACAGGTGATTTGTCCGCAGCTGGCGAGCTGTCCACGTGTCCTCCATCATTTTAATTGGCGCGCTTTTGCCACGTTAACACACAGAGTACCTCTCTCCAGCTTTTTCTATCCTGTCGTTACATTTCAATCGAAAATATACTGTACATTATCCAGTCACCCATACAGTATTTTCACAGATTACATTCCATGTATATAAATGATTAATATTTGATACATAATTAGAAATAAAGATAAATAATGATAAAATATACATGAAAGAAAGGCAAAACGCTGTAGATAAACGACTAAAAGTGTTGGCGTCACACTAACATCAGCTGTGAGGCAACGTTCGTAGGCCACGGGTGATGTGAAGCAAACCAATTGCAAGATTCTGGAAAAGTTTGAGTGTTCGCAACCAAAATCTGCGTGAGGCAAACAGTATTCTAGATAAGACAATGATCTGTGGTTATAATAAGACAAACTTAAACATACAGTTTTAGGTAATGCACTCCCGTTTACTAGAAAAACAGACAGTTTAACTAAACGAACAGGTATTCATGCTACGAAGAAAATTCAGCCCTATTCAGTAGTGTTTACGAATAGACAACTGAAAATAATCCAGTAGACATGTGACAGAACCCTGACGAGCACGTGAAGTACGAAATCCGACTATTTAGCCACAAAACCACACCTTAATGAAAAGTCATTCGATTTACAGACGAGCACTGAAATTGTGAACAGTTGTGGAAGACTACGAAAGCAATAGGCGTCGATCCACAGTAACACACGAAAATGCAGCTGAAATGAAGGTCCAATTACAAAGTCTGTTAAGAATCGGGAAATTAAGAATTCCAAAATACGTCAAACGCAGAAAGACCCTTCAATTTGTCTAAAGCGTTTAGGATGAAACAACTTCACAAAATATGCAACTAATTATGGTTAGTTTGCCTTATCACCCGACCTGGTAGGCATGTAAAAACCAGAAACACTCACCACATACGAAAAAATATTCTCAACTAACAACGTAAACTTTCTCTTCACATTATAAACTTGAAACGTCGCTATAAAGCAAGATTAACTGTATGAAGACCACTCCAGTACCTCTATCTCATCTTGGAGTGTCTGGAAAAGACCCAATCTGACTTACCAGGAGCTCGATCAATGTTGTTTGATGATTCGACTGACCAGGGCTTCCCCACTCAGGAAGCCAGGAAGCGGGTGAGTGTTAAGCACAAGAGCACTGATAACCGATACCAATCCTTGCACAATCTCTGATGTAAAATCTGTTGGTAAACCTCTCAGCCCTTCTTCCTAACCACCTTATGTTGGCAAAACTGCCCTTGCAGACTACAAGACAACCTTCACCGATGAGAAAACCACACTCAAAGCAGACGGGATCGAAACACAGGGTTAGGACATGGGGAAAGGGATTACGATAACCAAATAGAGATGCAGGGTGCAATCGATAGGCGTAGTGCTGGCGCCTGCTATCGACACTATAAAGATGCTCCTTGCTATCGGAGCATTGGGAGCAACACCGATAAGATGTAAGTAGCAAGACGCGCCCACAGAACTTGTCCGCACCACCGTCGGTGGCCTGTTGTGAAATAGAGCGGCACACGGACAGGGGCAGTTCTACTCCAGGCTGCGTTCCAGTCAACGCGTAGTCCACAGCAAGCAAAGAGAAGAGTACAGTGCCCAGTTAGACACAACCAGTTTAACTCTTCCAGTTAATCTGCAACTCTTTCCATATCTTTATTAGCTCTGTCTTTGTTTCCATTGAACAGTGCTTCGAGTTGTATTACCAACGACAGTCAATTTCCTCACAAGTGTGAGATTGGTTCTATCGCCGAATACAAATGTACCTACGCTCTGATCCACAGTCACAGCAAAGAAGAAGTCGTAAAACAAAAGATAAGTGTTCATTTTAACTGTAAATATATTTCAATTCTTACATTTTACGCGTGCAATAACCATGTCATTTAACACCTGTCTAGAACCCAGCTCATTTGTGACAACACGTCACAACACAGTGATTGAAACAAAAGATAAAAATACGGTTCTTTTCCTCCCTCGAGGTCACTTACAGAAAGCCGAAACTATCGAAAACCCAGAAACAACGCACATGGAATGGATCTGGCAGAACCTTTCTCTCTCTCTCTCTCTCTCTCTCTCTCTCTCTCTCTCTCTCTCTCTCTCTCTCTCTGTATGTGTGTGTGTGTGTGTGTGTGTGTGTGTGTGTGCGCGTGTGTGTGTGATAGTTTGAATGTTATGTCATTACTAAGATGAAAAATTCTCACAGAACCAACTGTAGGAGGGAGACAGAAAAAGAAAAGATTATTATCGATTAATGTGGGTTTATAAGAGGCAAGCATGTAGGTATGCGAAAAACGGCAATATTGCTGTTCAGTTTTTAGTGTGGTGTTGCAGCTTCTCTCATTGTGTCCTGCTTTATAATCAAACATCTAGTGAACATGAAATAATGATACCAGACACATGGATACATCTTCAGCTCGCGGCACTTAATGTTAGAATATGATTTTCGTTTCATTAATAAGACTTTAGCCTGCGCATCATGTTACGAGCGAATCCTAGTTGTTCGAACTTCACATAACCGAAGTACAAACACGTGTTTGTACAAGCATGCTGTGTGGAGGCGAAGGTGACTTGTGCATGCTTGCTACGATTGCAGTTTAAGGTTCAAATGGCTCTGAGCACCATGGGACTTAACATCTGAGGTCATCAGTCCCCTAGAACTTAGAACTACTTAAACCTAACTAACCTAAGGACATCACACACATCCATGCGCGAGGCAGGATTCGAACCTACGACCGTCGCGGTCGCACGTTCCAGACTGAAGCGCCTAGAACCGCTCGGCCACATCAGTTTAAGGGTATTACCGCCTTAAAGCGCCTGCGGAGAGCCAGCACGGTGACATTTAGAGTTTCAATGAATTTGATGGTAACGTTATCGACGATTGTTCACCTGTCACCTTCCTTTTAGAGTATTCTCAAACAACAGCTCTAAATTTACCAATCACATTCAACCGCTCGCTCGCCGAAAGATCCGTACCCAAAGACTGGAAAGTTTCACAAGTCACACCAATACCCAAGAGAGGAAATAAAAATAATCTGCTGAATTACTGACCCATATCCTAACGTCGATTTCTAGTAGGATTTTGGAACATGTGCTGTGTTCGAAAATTATGAGTTATCTCGAAGAAAACGATTTCTTGACAATAGCCAACACGTATTCAGAAAATATCGTTTTTGCGAAACACTAACTAGCTCCTTATTCTCACTAAGTAATGAGAGCTTTTGACAAGGGTTGTCAAATTGATTCCATATTTTTAGTCTTCCAGGATGCTTATGACACCGTTCCTCACAAGCTGCTTCTAACAAAAAAGCGTGCCTATGGAGTAGCGTCTCAGTTGTGCGAATGTATTCGCGATTGCCTGTTAGAAAGGTCACAGTTCGCAGTAACTGAGGGAAAGCTATCGATTAAAACCCCCCAGAAGTAATATCTGATATTCCCCAAGAAAATGTTACAGGCCCTATGCGTTCCGGATTTACTTAAACAATTTAAGACACAAACTGTGTAGCTTTCTTACATTGTTTGCAGACGATGCTGTCTTTTACTGTCTTATAAACGGTATCAGATGACCAAAACAAATCAAAAACTATTTAGACAAGATATATGTACGATGCTAAAACTGGCGATTGGCACTAAATAATGAATAGTCGGCTGTCATCCACATGAGTACTAAAAGGAATACGCTGAATTTGGGCAACACTATAAATCATCAAAATCTAACGGCTGTATTTATTGCTATACAAATGAGGAATTAAATACTGCAATTAGGAATAGCTTCAATAAGAACGATCACATAGATAACGTTTTGGTTACAGCAAATCAAAAACTGTGCTTTAGTGGCAGAACACTTAGAAAATGCAACAAAAAGACTGCTTACACTATGCTTGTCCACCCTCTCTGGAGTACTGCTGTTCAGTGTTGGATTTGCATCAGATAGATCAACGGAGGTCATCGAAAAAGTTCGAAGAAGGGCAGATCATTTCGATCTATCGCGAAACAGGGCAGGGAGTGCCAAGGATATAATACACAAACTGGGGTGTCAATCGTTAAAACAAAGGCGTTTGTCGTTACGGCAGGATCGTATCATGAAATTTCAATCTCCAACTTTCTCCTCGGAGTGTAAAAATATTTTGTTGGCGCTCACCTACTTAGGGAGAAATGATTAGGGTAATAAAATAAGACAAATCAGAGCTCGCACGGAAAGATTTAAGTGTTCGTCTTTCCCACGCGCTGTTCGAGAGTGGAACGGTAGATAAATAGCCTGAAGGTAGTTCGATGAACCCTGTACCAGGCACTTAACAGTGAATTGCAGAGGTATCGTGTAAATGCACATGTAGGTGGACTGTTACAGAGGACTCTTGTCGCACGGGTAGCGGCCTATGCAGGCTATATCGGTGCCTAGTGAGCGGCGTGGCGCGGCTAAAACCGAGACAAGAGCAGTCGGGAACACCTGTTGTGCAGGGCTGCCAATAGCAGGCGGCGGCTGCCTTGTCGGCTACACGCGTCCTCTCCTTTAATTAATGCGCCCGCTTTGTCCTCGCCCCACCCGCTGCCACCCTTCCTTCTACTTTATGGCACCAACAGCCACGCCACACCCGTAAAATTCTAGCGTCCTGTCAGTCCACAATCTCTCCACTCCCGTTTCAACGCAGTTGCAATACCTGCGCGAATACTGGTGATAGGAGGGAAGGTGTGTGTGAGGAGGGGGGGGGGGGTGGGGGGAGGGCATATTCATTCCACCACTTACGTACAACACTTGCATATTAGAACAAACAAGAAAGTACTTTAAAAAATTACAGTGTCCGTAAAATCGCCACACCTGTGGATACGACCTGTTCGTATAATCTAATATGCCTGTTGCATTTGTTGTGCTTACCAGTCTAGGAACAGGTTTCATGCAGCTCTTCACGCTAGTCCACCCCGTCAAGCCTCATCTTTCCATAACTACTCCAACAACATCAATTTGAATCTACTTACTGTAATCCAATCTTGGCCGCGCTATGCAATGAGGCGACGAAGGCCTTATCTTAAAAATATTTTACATAAAAGCTCGGCTGAAGGCCACACACTGGACATTGAACAACTCAGGGCTTAAGGCCTCGATAACAAGAATTTCAGATAGAACAAACTTTCAAAATTTAATTTTTAAACAAATCAATCTTCAAATTTTAATTTAAGTCGGCTGAAGGTCTTATTTTAAAATCAAAACAAACTAAATTAATAGACGGCTGAAGGCCTCGTGCAGTACATCAGACTAAAATGGAAACCACAGTCTAAAACCAAAAGTGATCCAAGGGTCGGCCAGAGGAGGTAGATCTAACGTCTAACGTAAGGTGAGGTGAGACAGGCAGCCAAGAGTAAGGTTAAATAATCGGATGGCAACTCGACCCAGGGACGGCTGAAGGACCGACCAACAACCTAATCAATTCCCTTCCGCCCGACCAACGGCACGATAATGGAAAGTATCAGCCGAGGACGGAGATACCAGGAGCACTACGTCTTCCAAATTGGCGTCTAAAAATAGCCAAGGCACAATAACCACTCTAAGAATAAAAATACGAACAAACAAATAAAAGGCTGTCGAACTACAATCAGTGCCGGGCAGCATCAACACGGCGAGGAAGAACACACTGCCGGAAAACTACGCTAACGACCAGGGCAGGTAACTGGGGCGTTAGTGGCCACAAGGCAGAAAATACCGCTGGTGAAGTTCACTGATAAGTAACAACCAATTTCATAGTTAAAGATCGTACAGGAAGACGGTTGCAAAATTTCGCCAACTCCAACACATCATACGTTGCTGCTAGTCGGAACGGCCCCGGAAGCAACAACCGGCAATGAACGAAGAGATGTCACAGCAGTTGAGGTTTCATAACAGATTAACTGATCACTCAACTTCAGTGTCCAGGTTCGGTGGGCAACGAACTTTGTAGTTCTCGCAGCTAGCGCCTCACAATCTGACAGCGCGTGCACAGCTGCATGCCGGCGGTTGTGGCCGAGCGGTTCTAGGCGCTTCGCTCTGGAACCGCGCGACCGCTACGGTCGCAGGTTCGAATCCTACCTCGGGCATGAATGTGTGTGATGTCCTTAGGTTAGTTTCAGTAGTTCTAAGTTCTAGGGGACTGATGACCTCAGATGTTAAGTCCCATAGTGCTCAGAGCCATTTGAACCATAGCTGCTCAGTCAAAATCCACACAAGGTTCACACGGTTCCACCAAAACACTTCCACAAACAACTCGAACAATACTAAAACCAGTGACTGTGGAACAACAAGGACGAATCACACGTGGACACACACGGAGAACCCAGAAGCAGTCGGCGACCAAATACACGGTGTTCGATGAGACGACCGACCGAACGACCAACCAATGTCGTCCCCAATCAAGTCATGTGTGTCGGCAACAGTCGGGCGAGTCATGGCTGTCCGGACCTCACTGCTGCTCCGTCCCGACTGAACCCTCGTCACATGACAACCGGGAAATACTAGCAGTCACTCTAAAGATAGTACGACAGTGCTCTTATCGATAAGTGCTGCTGCTGCCGCTCGCAGGCAGGCAAGCCAGCAACTTAGTGATGCCAGTAAATTGAACAAGAAACGAGACGGCGGTACCGCCAAGACAAGATGTCAACACGAACACGAGCAGTGCACGCACGGCTCGAGCTTCACGCACGACGGGAATTAACAGACTTAGAACGTGGAATGGCAGTTGGAGTTAGATGCATGGAACATTCCATTTCGTAAATTGTTACGGAAACCAATATTCCAAGATTCACAGCATCAAGAGCGTGTCGAGAATACCAAATCTCAGGCATTATCTCTCACTACGGACAATACAGGGGCCGACGGCCTTCACTTAACGATCGACGGCAGCGGCGTTTGCGTAGAGTTGTCAGTGCTGATTGACAAGAGACACTGTGCGAAATAACCGCAGAAATCAATGTGGGGCTACGACGAACGTACACATTAGGACAGCACGCCGATATTGTGCGTTAAAGGGCTATTGTAACCGACGACAGACGCAAGTGCCTTTGCTAGAAGAACGTCACCGCCTACAGCGCCTCCCCTGGGCTATTGTCCATATCGGATAGACCCTACACGAATGGAAAACCGTAGCGTGGTCAGATTAGCCCCGATTTCAGTTGTTAAGAGCTGATGATAGGGTTCGAGTGTGATGCAGACCACACGAAGCCATGAACCCAGTTGTCAATAAAGCACTGTGCAAGCTTGTGGTGGCTCCACAACGGTGTGGGCTGTATTTACATGGAGTGGACTGGGTCCCCTGATACAACTGAACCCATCATTGACTAAAAATGGTTATTTTCGGCTACTTGGAGATCATTTGCAGCCATTCATGGACTTCATGTTCTCATGGAATGTTTATGGATGATAATGCACCATGTCACCGGACCACAATTGTTGGGCACGGCCGATTTCCTTCCCACTCCTTCCCTAACCCGAGCTTGCTCTCCGTCTCTAATGACCTCGTTGTCGACGGGACGTTAAACACTAACCACCACCACCACCACGATTGTTCGCCATTGTTTTGAAGAATATTCTGGACAGTTCGAGTGAAAGATTTGGTCGCCCAGATCACCTGAAAGGAATACCATCAAATATTTATGGGACAAAATAAAGAGATCAATTCGTGCATAAAATCTTGCAGTGGTAGCACTTTCGCAATTATGTACAGCTATAGAAGCAGCATAGCTCAATGTTTCTGCGGGGGAATTCGAACGACTTGTTGAGTCCATGCCACGTCGAGCTGCTGCAATAGACTGGGCAACGGGAGGTCCGACACGGTATTGGGAGTATTTCATGACTTCTGGCTTCTCAGTGTACAATTTTGGTCCCTACACCGAAACTACCCTCCGTTTCCAAACTGAATACTGCAGGACACCTCAGGATGTGTCCTATCAAGAAGTCCTTCTTTTTTTCAAATTGTGCCTTACTTTTTCCTCCATTCGATTCAGTACCTCTTCATTAGCTTTGAGATGTGTCCATCTAGTCATCAATATTCTTCTTCATCAACACATTTATTTTGGGGTGTCAGCTATCAGGTGTGTCAGCTACTTAGGATGTCATCTTCTGGGAGAGTGTCAGCTTCTGGTTCATAAAATTGTAGTCCACTACCAGTAGCTGACGGTGTGTATGTACAGTGGAAGTCTGGCATTGCCCAAAATATGCAATTCCTACTATTTTGGATCTATGATGGTCAGTTGACAGGGTGACTACCATAACCTTCGCAGATGAATTCATCTCATCTTGGCAAAATATATGTTTGAAGACTGAATCTTGCGCATGTACGAACCTCAGTAAGTCTAACCATCATATCACATCAAGCTATATCTCAAACAAAACTGGAAAATATTATCCCATAAATTGCAAATATCACAATACATCTACATTTTACAGAAAATTGTACAAACTGTCCACTTGTTACAGCAAAATATAAAAAACAGCACTATACATAACCATGCCACAGCAAAAGTTTTAAAAAACTGCTCCATACAAAACTACATTACATCAAAACCGTAACAAATTGCCTCATACATCACCAACTATGATACATGTTCCAGCTTGAAAGTTAACAGTTCCATAAAGTCAAGACTTGTGCAACAAGTGAAGATTTTTCCAGCGTCATGACATCACATGCACATGATGTCTCAAGGTTGTTGACCTTAACTGAATGACATCACGATCCAAAATGGCGAAAACCATGAGTCATGGTCACATTCATTTTAATCGTCAGTAAAATTCTGCACTGTGACTGTCTGTTCCTTTTCAAGACTGTTTCAGTGCCTTCATGATGTCATGGATTCTGCTATCTTGGACTGTGACATCAAGTGGGCAAGAGCAGTTACATCGGCCCATTGTCGTTATGCTATCATATTATAGGGAGTGTGAAGTCACGGATAAAGAACACGTAATGTCACGAATATGACTAACTGTTTTGTTTGTTCAAACAAGTTTTGACTTAGACTGTAGAACAACAACTGCTACCAGTCACAGTAGGTGATTTTATTTGATGCACTAGTGGTTTTAGTTTTGCATCCATCTTTAGATGGTTTTACATTCAAGTACATGTTTCTGTGGTTAGTGTTTGAGGTCACTGTTTAAATAAAAAACAGATAGTTTGATGATGACTAAATAGATCCAACTGAAACGACTGTAAGTTGCTAAGCGACTTGTTTTGTAAAGTATTATAGTACTCCAAATTACAGTCATCACATTTTTCACCAAAATATGTCTATTTTTTACACATTAACTGTATATTATACGGAATGTTTAATATAGGTACCGCCATTTTATGCAGTAGGTGTTAATAACTTCAGAAGCACATACATATGTTTACATAGGGAAATCGTATTTTCGGGATATCAATCTTTCATCTCTATGTGTGGAACTTCTGTCCACCATTGTCTTTGGCCATGAATATTTCGGATTCCATGCGTTATAAAGGTTTCAATTGCATACTGCAAAATTATACATTTTAAGTTTTACAACACAATAAGGATGCTATAAAATGCCTTCTTCTCTCTTGAGATATTGCCTGATCAGTTCGTTTGCATTTGATCATGTTGTGTGCTTGTACATCAAGTATTTTGGAGCATTATGGTTAGATTCTTGGTATTATTAGTTGATTATGGAAATAGAGTCCGTAAACTTTTTAAAGAGCCTTGGCACCATAGTTTTAATTGGTAAATGTTGCAGCCGTCCTCAAAACTGTTCATGTATATAATATGGAGTAAGGACAGATTAAATGCAATCAAAAGAAGTATTAGACTCTCACCAATATTAATTATATTTTTGTAGTCTTGAGCATGATGCATTATTTTCTTCCCACTTAAAATTATGCTTTGTGAGATAATTCATTACTGATAAACTTTTGAAACGTCAGTGCATGTCCATTCATAGCTGTGTTATCAGCCACAGAGCGAAATATCAAAACCATTTACATATTTTGGCAGGTATTAAAGACGTGTATATACCACTGTAAAACCTAACATACACAATGTGTTTGTTATTGACACATTTTTGAAGCAATGATGATACAACTGTGACACAGACATTGTATTGTTTGTGATGTTGACTTTTCTTTGCAGGCATTTTAAAGGTTTAATTTGTATTGTGACACCTCACAAGCGTCGCAATAGAGTTTAGATCTGGAAAACAGTTAACCTGAGGATCCATTGTGCCCTGCATCAAGTATTATACAGAGATTGAAATATGGATGTTCACAAGTGCTATTTAAACCTAAGTTCATGCTTTAAACATTGTGTGTTTGTGTGCGCGTGTGTGTGTGTGTCTGTGTGTGTGTGTGTGTGTGTGTGTGTGTGTGTGTGTGTGTGTGTGTGTGCGCGCTCATGTGAGTTGATACGTGCAGTTTCTGATACAATCGTTTTTTTCGTATTTTTCACTGATAATTAAGTCCATTCAGATAACTTTGAACGTAGTGAGTACATACTGCTTGACCTGTTTCATTTTATTGACCAGTAAATTAATGCACTGTGAATGGCTGTATTGTGGTTTATATACTGCACTGCACTGTGGTTCGAGGAAACACACTTGGCTTACCACCATCTTAAATTGTGATATGCCGTACTACTCCTGTTCCACAGAATTTACTACATGTTCCGTCATCTTCCTCCTTCCTCTGATTAGAGTTTCCCACATATTTCATCCTTATGTGATTCTACAGAGAACCTCTACATTCTTATCTGTACACTTAATTTCCTGCACCACGTAACACTGCTCCTCAGACAGTTCGATTCTCTTCTTGCCAAGTTTTCCCACAGGCCGTGATTCACTTTCACACAATTCTGCACTAGACACCAACATTCTCAAAAAGTCTACCTAATTTTGGGGCTAATGATTGATATTAGTGGGCTATCTCTAGCAAGCACTGTTTTCTTAGGGGCACCTTCATCTACAACAATTAGTCTACTAGCTAGTTCCCTTTTTTGATCTTAGGTCTCTATATAATTACCCTACTACTACTCCTAATACATGAAAATTTCTTTGGTTTACTCTGTCTCCATACCAACCAAGTATGTTGACACCTGTAGGCAACTCTTCACTGTTTGTACTTGTACACTGAAGTTATAAGTGTATAGTGTTAAATGACTCACTGACCTCCTCTTATCTCCACTCAGATAAAAGAGCAGAACACAGGTTATTTAACACAGAAACCATTTTACCATAACGAGTGACTCACTGCGAAGCTTCCCTGGCTGGGATATCTTGGGACTACCTGCTCATATGTCTGCTCACTGCAGTGTCTGAACACTAACTCTTCGCCCTGGAGAACGAGACCAACTACTCCTACTTTCTGCTTTCCTAACAGATTTTACTCGACAGGCATGTCCGCAGGTACACTGCATCGAACTATACAGACTCTGTCAATTACAGATATTGCACTAACGTATTTCAAGCAAAAGCCAAGGTAGCTTGCGAGAAAAGTGAAGAAGTCTCTCCCTTGGAGGAAACACTCTAGCACTGTGGGAAGCAGACACTGGGACATTGAAGATACGGGCCACTCCTGAAACAGGCTCGGTAGCCGAAGTTGTGAAGGCGACCACTCACAACAAGCGGTAAATCCGGGTTAGTCTCGGTTGGGCACGAATTTTTGTATTTTTCCAGTAAATTACAGAGCTGCTCTATCATATTCGCAGTGTATGACTAAATTTCATCACTCTTAAGTGTTTGACAGAGGCCGCGCGGAGTGGCCGTGCGGTTTGAGGCGCTATGTCACGGATTGCGCGGACCCTCCCGCCGGAGGTTCGAGTCCTCCCTCGGACATGGGTATGTGTGTTTTTACTAGCATTAGTTAGTTTAAGTAGTGTATGAGTCTAGGAACCGATGACCTCAGCAGTTTGGTCCCTCAGGAGTTCACATACATTCGAACATTTTGAACATTTTGACAGAGGGTTCCTAGAATCAATTTCAGACTAGTTCTGGACCGTTCCGCTCCCGAATAGCATATGGGAAAAATATACACCTAAATCTTTCCGTTTGAGCTGTGACTTATTTTACTTTCTCACTACGTCGGAGGGAGTCAGCAAAATATTTGGAGAAAGTTGGTGCCAGAAATTTCATGAAAAGATTTAGTTGGAAAGAAAATCGTCTTAATTTTAATGACTGCCGCTGCAGCTCACTTATGATATTCGTGGCACTCTTTATCCTGTTTCGTGACAATGCAAAACGATTTTTCCTTCTTTCAATTTTCTCGACGTCCTCCGCAAACCAACGTGGGACAGTAACTGCAGAAGGGGACAGTCAAGCATAATGTAGGCAGTCTCTTTAGTAGACCTGTTGCGTCTCCTAAGTGTTCTGCCAATAAAACACAGTTTCGGTTCACCTTCCCCACCACATTTTCTATGTGATGGTTCCAATTTAAGTATCTGTGTGTATGAGTATAATGTCTTCGCATTTAATTGAACCTGCAACCCTTACATTTGAGTTATTCATCTTTTAGTGGAAATTTAACCGAAGTTTTTAATATCATGTGGAAGATCTCACACTTTTTCTTGTTTTCGATCAACCAAACCTTTCGTACTATGTAGATATCTTGTCTAAATGATTTTAGCAATTAATTTTCATCTTCTGATGACTTTTCTGGACGGTAAACGGCAGAATGATATGAAACAATGTAAGAGACATGCTCATATCGTCTCCAAAATCGCATAAAATGACTAAAAGTTTAATGAATTTGCTTCTTTCATGGTGTCTGTGCCTTTATAGGTCATAATACGTTAAGTAGGTGTTCACTCTCATGCACTATTATATGTGCATAATTAAATCTACATCTACATCTACATCCATACTCCGCAAGCCACCTGACGGTGTGTGGCGGAGGGTACCTTGAGTACCTCTATCGGTTCTCCCTTCTATTCCAGTCTCGTATTGTTCGTGGAAAGAAGGATTGTCGGTATGCCTCTGTGTGGGCTCTAATCTCTCTGATTTTATCCTCATGGCCTCTTCGCGAGATATACGTAGGAGGGAGCAATATACTGCTTGACTCTTCAGTGAAGGTATGTTCTCGAAACTTTGACAAAAGCCCGTACCGAGCTACTGAACGTCTCTCCTGCAGAGTCTTCCACTGGAGTTTATCTATCATCTCCGTAACGCTTTCGCGATTACTGAATGATCCTGTAACGAAGCGCGCTGCTCTCCGTTGGATCTTCTCTATATCTTCTATCAAACCTATCTGGTACGGATCCCACACTGCTGAGCAGTATTCAAGTAGTGGGCGAACAAGCGTACTGTAACCTACTTCCTTTGTTTTCGGATTGCATTTCCTTAGGATTCTTCCAATGAATCTCAGTCTGGCATCTGCTTTACCGACGATCAACATTATATGATCATTCCATTTTAAATCACTCCTAATGCGTACTCCCAGATAATTTATGGTATTAACTGCTTCCAGTTGCTGACCTGCTATTTTGTAGCTAAATGATAAAGGATCTATCTTTCTGTGTATTCGCAGCACATTACACTTGTCTACATTGAGATTCAATTGCCATTCCCTGCACCATGCGTCAATTCGCTGCAGATCCTCCTGCATTTCAGTACAATTTTCCATTGTTACAACCTCTCGATACACCACAGCATCATCTGCAAAAAGCCTCAGTGAACTTCCGATGTCATCCACAAGGTCATTTATGTACATTGTGAATAGCAACGGTCCTATGACGCCGTCTTGCCGTAAGCAGCTAAGTCTGACAAACACTGGACGGAAACAAAATTGGGGCAGACCCAGTGAGTTTCAGCTCAGCAAATGACTCAGACATCTGCTGTAACGAATTTACCGTGCCTACTCCATGTCTTCAATCCTGTCATTGTGTGTGGACACACAAGGGATTAGGAAAGGCGAATGTGATCTTGCCCCGTTTCCGCATTGATGGGCCACAGCGGACCAGTAGGGCAATCGCGATATGCAATCAGCGATGGCAGATGGTGAAAACGGCGAATCCCCCCAAGCCGTGAGCGCGGGCACGCATGCGTCATGCTTTGTGGTAGCCACCCGCGGTAAGGACCTCAGCTTGCCACAGAACTTTGAACCTGGTCTGAATTTCTTCTGGCCTGTGGTGTGTATTTGATGACAACATACTTATTCCATCGCCAAGTCTCCACAAATAACTACCACGAAACTAAAATGTATTAACTGAATTTGAAACCATTTTTGTCAGTATATGCGCTTCTTAGTGGACACATGTGATATTAACTGAATATTCCTGCGGTGTTTGGCAGGTATGTTGAGAGTTAAATTCAGAATTTCAGCCCTCATAACGCGTTTACCTATTTTTACCTTTCACAGGAATAAAATTGCACCGATGTAGAACTATTCTTTCAGCCACAGAATAGAGATTGCTAGCTCTTACCTGTTGTACGTGTAGTAATGTTCGTCAACTGCCCTCGCATGTATGCTTGTTGGGATAAGCATAACTCATGTAGTGCGACCCCCTTCCATCCCTTTACAGAGACAACCTGCGAAATACTCCT
Organism: Schistocerca americana; assembly: GCF_021461395.2. Classification (NCBI taxonomy): domain Eukaryota; kingdom Metazoa; phylum Arthropoda; class Insecta; order Orthoptera; family Acrididae; genus Schistocerca; species Schistocerca americana. Next base: position 847,207,324 of record NC_060120.1, on the reverse strand, counting down.
AGCTGCCTGGGAGGCCTATCAAGTGATTGCGTAAGTACAAGCGCCTTGCTACTTCGCAGGCTTTCTCTGTAAAATTCTCAAAAAATTTATGCGTATGCCACGGAGGCTTCTGCCGAACAGTGCATCTTAGAAGGACCCTTTTTTATCCTCACATGTGTCAATGTCGCTCGCCTCCACGCCACACGAGGGCGTGCAACAGGAGCTTTGAAAAAGCGAAAGGACTCTTTGACGCTTTGGGATCACGTTAAAATTCCGTCAGATGGTTTTGAATGGTCCTTAGTAGTTCCAACCTGTACACGTGAGCAACAATTATGATCGCACTGCTCTACAAATGTGTACTACAATCACATTCAATGGTGATGCAGGGCCTTAATGTTCATAGAGAAGGGCTGAAACGTCCGAAAGTGTCAACAACAAAAATGGCTCTGAGCACTATGGGACTTAACACCTGAGGTCATCAGTCCCCTAGAACTTAGAACTACTTAAACCTAACTAACCTAAGGACATCACACACATCCATGCCCGAGGCAGGATTCGAACCTGCGACCGCTGCGGTAGCACGGTTCCGGACTGAAACGCCTAGAACCGCTCGGCCACACCGGCCGGCAAAGTGTCAACAGTATCACAGGTTATCAAAACTTCTTCCTGTTGCTCATCGCACTGCTAACTGTCGTTTCAGACCGCGAAATGTGTGCGAGTCAGCGTCCCAAAGAAAGGGGTGGTTTCACGTCGACGTCTCTTTAGCCACCACCAGAGGCCTTCTCATTTCGACCCTGAGTGGCGATGTGTCTGAAATGTTTTCCTCCATTACTCATAAGAAAACCACATGATTTCAAAGGTGGGGTGAAATGTTAGCAAGAGCGTATGTGACGACCATGTCATCATGTGGTACGCCCACGGTGGGGTCGGAAAAGACTGTGGCGAAATTTGGTGCCAATGTGACACCATTAGCCCACTTTACACGTCACATTAACTGAGTTCTGACCTTTTCCTCGCAAGCAAGCGTCGTCTTCGAGACCGAGAATGTCGTCGCTGGGCCTCGTGCCTTTGGACCTTTACAGAGGAAGGCTGTAGGCACCTTTGAACCAAATTTCAAACTTATGCGTTGGAACGGGAGACAGTTAGGGCTTTCGAAGAAGTAATTCTTTAATTCTGTTGCGCAGTGTATCGGGATGTCTATTAGTGTGCATGAATATGGCGAGTCTCACCTCTTTGTCATTATGGCGGCTTGGACCCTGCAGGGGACACTTTTAATTGGGTGTCTGAATATCTGTGGAGGAATTGCAGCCCACTGTGACCTAAATCAAAGAAGGTAGCGATGTTGGACAGTCCGATCTGGAGCGACGTCGACGCTCTACCTTATCCCAAAGGTGTTCCACTGAGTTCACGTCAAGCCGTTCCATTTCAAGAATATTATTGTGCACAAATCATTACTTCGTAGGTGCTGCTTAATGGCAGGTTACATTGTTATGCTGATACAATCGTCGTCTCCGCATTGTTCCTCTATTGTATGCAATGGACCTGTAAGACTTGTTCATATCCTTCTGCGTTTAGGGTTCACTTATGTGCAACAAGGGGACCATACCCTACCCACGAAAAACATCCCCGTAACGTAACGCTACCTCCTCCATATTTCACTGCTGGTACTATAAATGTTCTCCAGGCATTCATCGATCCCAAACCCATCCGACGGGTTTCCACAGAGTATAACGTGAGTCATCACTCCAAATAACGCCAGTCACTCTGTAACTAATGTTGATGGTGTTGAGACAGTAACAAGCCACAAATTTAGAAGGCCGATATGGCCGAGCGTTTGTAGGCGCTTCAGTGTGGCACCACGCAACCGCTATGGTCGCAGGTTCGAATCCTGCCTCGGGCATGGATGTGTGTCATATCCTTAGGTTAGTTAGGTTTAAGTAATTCTAAGTCTTGGGGACTGATGACCTCCGATGTTAAGTCCCATAGTGCTCAGCGCCATTTGAACCGTTTGAACCACAAATTTATTTTCAGTTCCTGTATTCAAAAGGTACCGTTACCGGTTTCGAATCATTACGATTTATCTCCAGACGGTTTTCATGGTTTCACTAGAACATGTGGTGCGTTTTTTTTTACGGATTAATTGTCCTAAAATATAAATAAATACATAATTATAAGCACACCACACAGATGGTTGCGTTACAGATGCACCATAAATCTGTAACGCAACCATCTGTGTGGCGTGCTTATAATTATGTATTATTTATATTTTAGGACAATCTGTAAAAAAAAGCCACATGCTCTAAGGAAAGCATGAAAACCGTCTGAAGATGAATCGTAATGATTCGAAACCGGTAACGGTACCTTTTCAATAAAGGAACTGAAAATAAATTTGTGACAGGTTGCTGTCTTAACACCATCAACATTTGTCTTCTAATAACAGCCACGGTCTCCAACCATGTCATCGTATGAGAAAATTGCACTCTGTAACTAGCTATGTTGTTCTTTACACCACCGCAACGGTCGCTTGCCATTGACTGTAGAAATGTGTGTCTTATGAGGTGCTGCTCGACTATTGGACACCACTCTTTTAAACTCCCTGTCCATGGTCACTGTGGTAGCTGGACTTCTGGTAGATGCCTTCCGTCGATCTCACGCAATTTTTTTCACAACCACACTCCTCGACGTTCCGCAGTCCCTGTCCTACAGTACACGAGGTGTGGCTGTTATTGATTCAGCTGCGTTTCTTTCGCGTTTCGACTTGACACTTACATCACTAACTCTCGACTTGAGCAGCGTTATAAGGGGTGAAATGTCGCTGATTTACACAACATCCAGGTTCTAAATTACTAGCTCTCCTTACCAAGCCATTCTACATGAAAACTGGTCTTGCAGGACAGAGCGGATCAGGTTGTGGAAAAGGGCCAAAGTCAATTACTGTTAGTTGTACAAGAACACACACAACTTTATTCCTCAAACCAATGCACAGTTTTCTCTTTAATACAACAAAGATCAATTCACGTCTGAGGGCCCAAGTAACTTCCCCAGAATAAGTTTAAATGATGCTTTTAAAACACCAGGATCTAGAGTAACGGCTGAAGGCCTTAATCAAGTAAAATTACAAAAGCCGAAATTATATTTCAGATCAGTTAAGGAAATTCTTTAAAATTTACCAATTAAGGAAAATTGAAGTTAATTCTTCGGCTGAAAGCCGAATAAAAAATTTTCTTTGCATAATAAAAGAGAGGCTTTAAAGATAAGCTTTTACACAGTACAACAGAAAAACATCGTAAGAAAACTTGAAGTATCTTGTCGGCTGAAGGCCCAAACAATTACTCAAGAATAATTGAAGTCAACCTTAAGATAAACATCTATAGAACCCGGCTGAAGGCCGTTTCAAGAATTCAAGATAATTCAAGAGAAACCTTACAGACAAGGTTTTACATACTAAAGCCACAGATTCTGAAACAAACGCGGCTGAAGGCCTAAATATAGAGGAATAAGAATTTTAAATGAAACACGGCTGAAGGCCTAATCTTAAAGTTGTTATGAAGTTCGGCTGAAGGCCATGTACTAAACATAAACAGACAATATTAATTAATACACGGCTGAAAGCCTGGCACAGCACCTGCGACCAAATAAAATGACAATCACAAAAAACAGTGGTGCTCAGAAGTGTTCCAAGGGTTGGCCAGGAGAGGGAACTCTAACAACAGTTTAGGTGAGACAGGCAGCCAAGCGTGACACTACAGAATCGGGTAGCAACACGACCTAGGGACGGCTGAAACCAACCAACAACCTAATCGATTCCCTCTGTCGCAACCGACCAACTGCCTACTCCAGTACGCAGACAGCATTAATCTGCTCAGTGGAAATCACAGAAGCTACACACGGTTCCACGTAAACACACTTGCACAAGAACTCGAACAATCGTAAAAGGAATCACTGTGGAACAACCAGGATGAATCAGTTCTACGCACAGAGAGTTTCCACAAGCGGTCGGCGACCAAATACACGTCGTCCGATGACACGACCTACCGACCGACCAACCCAGGTCGTTCCCACTCAAGTTACGTGTGTGGGCAACTGTTGGGCGAGTCTTGGCTGTCCGAAGCTGACTGCAGCTCCAAACCGACTCAAGTCCATGTCCGTTCGGAACTCGGAGACACGGCGACCCGGGCACACTGGCTCGTATCCAACCATACAGAGGGGACACTTGCTCATTGAGCACCCTACATCTCCGCTCAAGGAAGGAACCGACCCACGTCCGGCAAGATTACTAAGTGACGAGGCCCGGAAACGGTCAAAAGTCCAAATACACCTCGCCCGATGAGAGGACCAACCGAACGACCAACCAACGGTCGTCCTGCTCCAATCTCCCTCCGTCGGACAGTTCATGTGTGTCGCCAGCGGTCGGCGAGTACTGGCTGTCCGCACCTCTCTGGCGCTGCGTCCCGACTGCTGCTCCGTCCCCGACTTCACTGCTGCTGCGTCCCGACTGAACTCAGACAGACGACGACCCGGAAATACTAGCGGTCGCTCCAGAAATAGTACGACAGTGCACTTATCGATAAGCGCTGATGCTGCCACTCACGGCCAGGTAAGGCAGAAAGTTAGTGACGCCAGTAAATGGAATAAGAAAACGAGGCGGCAGTACGGTAAGAGAAGATGATAGACAATAAACGGCATGAACACGAACCGCGCACGGCTCACTATAGTTGCCGCCACTCTACTGAAAACAACACTTCCCGCCTCCATATTTACAGGCGGGCCCGCCTCTCTAGATTCCTAGTGGTTGATCAGTCACTATGTGGATTAAAATCACTAATGAATACCATCCACAAAACCGAAGAAGTCAAGGTAAGATAAATGTAAGAGTTATGACACATTTCTTTTAATAGCTCATACATCCAAGTGACAGACACGAACTGGAAACAAAAGAATGGAAAAGGAAACTGAGCTTTTGTTAGATGACAATCAATTTCGATTAAGAGAGCTAAGACACCCGAGGGAAAGTCATGACGCTGCGCTGGACACAAAGATCAAGACGTTCTCATAGGGTTTGTCAAACTAACAAGAGCGTTCAATAACGTAAAATGGCGCAAGATGTTTGAAATTCTCAAAATGGTTCAAATGGCTCTGAGCACTATGGGACTTAACATCTATGGTCATCAGTCCCCTAGAACTTAGAACTACTTAAACCTAACTAACCTAAGGACATCACACAACACCCAGTCATCACGAGGCAGAGAAAATCTCTGACCCCGCCGGGAATCGAACCCGGGAACCCAGGCGTGGGAAGCGAGAACGCCACCGCACGACCACGAGCTGCGGACTTGAAATTCTCAGAACCATGGAAACAAACTATGGAGAAGACAGGTAATAACTGCAGTAATCAAGAGGAAACAGTAAGACTGGAATATCAGAAAAGAAGCTCTAGGACTTAAAAACGCATACGGAAGATAAGATATTTTTCTTCCCTACTCTTCAACCTGTGTATCGATGGAGTAATTACGGAAATAAAGGACATGATCAAAAGTGGGATCAAATATTCAGGGTGATGAGGTATCAATGACAAGACATCGTCAGCTAAAAGTGAGGAAGAATTGCAGGAACTGTTGAATGGAACTAGAGAATGTTATGAGGGCTAGCACAAATGATATTATCGTTAAAAACTTAACATCCAAATGGGGAACGAAATGAAGGAATTCTGCTACCTTGGAGTTAAATAACGGACGACGGTCGATGCAAGATGGATGTGACACGAAGTCTATCTCAGACAAAGAGGGCATCCTCATTGACAGAAATCTACCAGTATCAATCGTAGACCACTATATGAAGAAAACTTTTTCAAGAATGTACTCCTCAGGCAATAGCACTGCATGGGAATGACTCATGGACCGCGAAAAAGCCGGAAAATAACAGACTGGAAGAAACTGAAATTAGTGTTGCATAAGGGTACTGAAAATTGAGTAGAGAGATACGAAATGACTAGATCCTCAACAGAATTGGTTAGGAATATAATACTTTGTAGTGGGTGTGAAAGAGTGATAGTGTGTGACTGTAGTCCGGTAACCATTCTGTTGCCACTTAAGATCAGTCAAAAGCTTGTTAAAAAAGTTACGACCCAAGTCGTCAGTCCGGCACCGAAGGAGAGCCCTTCAGGGAATGCGACACCGTGATAACGTTAGCATGACACAACGATACCAGAGTCCTCAACACCTGGCCGTGAATTATAGGGACGTTTGAGGTCTTCCAGCACAAAGTTAGCATCTTGGGACGAGCAACGAAGAGGGGCATCATTGTCAAGGAGGAAGTGGCTGTTGTCTTATACTGATATATCATCGAGGAATAAGTTACGACGAAAGCTCTGCGTTGATCCGTGGAGTGCCAAGGAACTTCATACCAAGACATTGTCTCCGAAGAGCTTGTACTCAAGGCCTCGTAATCAGGACTGGACATTCACCAGCACAATGATGATATTTGTCTAGTCTGATTCCCATTCCAGTCCATAGTGGTTTCATTTCAGTCTGGCGTTCATTTTCACGAGAATTCGTCTTTGTTTCCGCTTCTGATGCCTTCCTTCTGACTCGGACCTTTATGTTGGTTTTGTAATATGACGCAGATATTCATCTCGATGTGCCTGCTGAGAACGAGTCATTCTCCTGACCTCCCTCTTCCATTCGGATCCATTTTGTGCTGCTCTGCAATTCCGCTGCATGCATAATTCCACTACATTCCATCCCACGCTAATTTCAGTTTCTTTCTTATCCCACGATTCGGAGACGACAATGCATCTCTTTCTATAGCTCCAGAGTGTGAATAACAGCCGATGACTTGAACGATGAAGAAGCCCGCCCTAGTAGCCTCGGGCGTCAAATAAGGATCTTAAACAGCTTTACTCGCACAAAAGGACAGAAGGACTGCCGACAACTCTCGATCATACGTCACGCGCGGACCGCTCGCCCAGATACATGCGAGACAGCTGCAGCTCAGCACACAGGCCGCCACACATCACCGCCCACATAACACTCTTCGCCGACGATAGCCGATACAAGACCTGGGCGAGACCAAACAGCAAACCTACCTCATCAGAGAACCCATAGCGTCCAGTAAATCCAGTCATTGTGCAGTGTCCGTCTGAGATCCAAAACCCTTTACGTATTTGCATTGTTTTAATAAACAGATATTTGAAATTAATAAATATGTTCTGTTGGTAGTTATACAGTTCTATTGCCGGCGTCCAGCACTAGAAGCCTTATTTCAGCGGAGAGGTGATGTTGAGTCTAATTAATGACAATCATGTCTGGCGCCCAGCTAAATGGTAATAACTAATTATCCCCTATACCTCAGCACAATTTCAATTTATCACATTTTTGGGGCCCAGCGTGGGGCATGATATAGCAGGTGTAGCATACACCATCTAGAAGAAGGGACAGGATGATATGGTAACATCTCTGGAGGGATACATAGAGGCTAAATCTGTAGTAAGGACTAGGTACAAGGGGGGGGGGGGGGAGGGGGAGAGATGGCAAGGGCTCGAATCTATCTGGGAAATAATCGGGGATGTTTACCTTTAGTGCAACTGTGAGATGAAGAAGTTGGCGCAGGACAGGATAAAGGCCTCTCCTAGATCTTTGAGGCATTACAGTCTTCAGTGACATAAATCAAACCACAACACTAGAGTGGAGTGTAGGTGATTTTTACGTATAGTAATCTATTTGTATCTCTATCAATCTTGGGCTTATAAGGATTGTTTCCAACAAACAAACTCAATAAATGAATATACTGCGACGAGTGATTAATACACTCCTGGAAATTGAAATAAGAACACCGTGAATTCATTGTCCCAGGAAGGGGAAACTTTATTGACACATTCCGGGGGTCCGATACATCACATGATCACACTGACAGAACCACAGGCACATAGACACAGGCAACAGAGCACGCTCAATTTCGGCACTAGTACAGTGTATATCCACCTTTCGCAGCAATGCAGGCTGCTATTCTCCCATGGAGACGATCGTAGAGATGCTGGATGTAGTCCTGTGGAACGGCTTGCCATGCCATTTCCACCTGGCGCCTCAGTTGGACCAGCGTTCGTGCTGGACGTGCAGACCGCGTGAGACGACGCTTCATCCAGTCCCAAACATGCTCAATGGGGGACAGATCCGGAGATCTTGCTGGCCAGGGTAGTTGACTTACACCTTCTAGAGCACGTTGGGTGGCACGGGATACATGCGGACGCGCATTGTCCTGTTGGAACAGCAAGTTCCCTTGCCGCTCTAGGAATGGTAGAACGATGGGTTCGATGACGGTTTGGATGTACAGGGCACTATTCAGTGTCCCCTCGACGATCACCAGTGGTGTACGGCCAGTGTAGGAGATCGCTCCCCACACCATGATGCCGGGTGTTGGCCCTGTGTGCCTCGGTCGTATGCAGTCCTGATTGTGGCGCTCACCTGTACGGCGCCAAACACGCATACGACCATCATTGACACCAAGGCAGAAGCGACTCTCATCGCTGAAGACGACACGTCTCCATTCGCCCCTCCATTCACGCCTGTCGCGACACCACTGGAGGCGGGCTGCACGATGTTGGGGCGTGAGCGGAAGACGGCCTAACGGTGTGCGGGACCGTAGCCCAGCTTCATGGAGACGGTTGCGAATGGTCCTCGCCGATACCCCAGGAGCAACAGTGTCCCTAATTTGCTAGGAAGTGGCGGTGCGGTCCCCTACGGCACTGCGTAGGATCCTACGGTCTTGGCGTGCATCCGTGCGTCGCTGCGGTCCGGTCCCCGGTCGACGGGCACGTGCACCTTCCGCCGACCACTGGCGACAACATCGATGTACTGTGGAGACCTCACGCCCCACGTGTTGAGCAATTCGGCGGTACGTCCACCCGGCCTCCCGCATGCCCACTATACGCCCTCGCTCAAAGTCCGTCAACTGCACATACGGATCACGTCCACGCTGTCGCGGCATGCTACCAGTGTTAAAGACTGCGATGGAGCTCCGTATGCCACGGCAAACTGGCTGACACTGACGGCGGCGGTGCACAAATGCTGCACAAATGCTGCACAGCTAGCGCCATTCGACGGCCAACACCGCGGTTCCTGGTGTGTCCGCTGTGCCATGCGTGTGATCATTGCTTGTACAGCCCTCTCACAGTGTCCGGAGCAAGTATGGTGGGTCTGACACACCGGTGTCAATGTGTTCTTTTTTCCATTTCCAGGAGCGTAGTCACAACCGTTCATATTCCTACAGAATATACAGGCGTCAGGAAATTATTAGAAATGCTTGGGCTATAATGAAAACATTATAGATCCGATCATATCCAATTAGGGAAAGCGACGTCAGTAGCTGAATAATAAAAAAATTAAAAAAACTGATGAAAGGAAATCGTAGCGGAGGAAACATGACAAAGAGGTACAGAAGAGTGAAAAGCAAGACACAAAGTCATTGACAAAAAAAGAAATTGTGTGTCTTTTAGATCGCAACGATATTTTCACTTGAGGGTTAATGTTATCAGTTATCATCATCTTCAGATCCGTCTGGAAAGGCGGAAAAAATTTGCCAGTGTCGAACCTGCAAGTACAGTACGCTGAAACAGGGTCCACAAAATGAGCCACGTAGAATGTCTTATTAAACTTTTCAGGCAGATGTTACACAAATGGTATCACTGCCGATTTCAACAGCTCAATAAGTCATCATGGAATGATTGTTTAAAAGTAAAGGAAATGGAGAATAATAAAATACTGGGACACTACATTACAAACTCCAACTTGTATGCGTAACTATACGGACCTGAATGCGTTAGATAGCAAGACCAAGAGGCTAGGAGAGGCGCGCACACTGTTAACGTCTGAGTGTTGAAATTGAAGGATAGTCTACGTAAAGGTATTGCTGTATCTCCTGGAAGATACAGAACGTAACCTACGTAGAGGAGCGCCATGTTGCCTACGACTCAGGCGCAATATAGTTAAGGCCACTCACCAGAGAGGGAACCAGCCAATAAGGTCTATTTGAGGCATCCTCCATACGTCACTTAATTTTTGGTGAGAGGCCATCCATCCGCCAATGCAGATATAAGTGGATTCATCTCCACTCACCAGCACAAAACTAACAGTATCCGCACAGTATTAGCAGTACTTCAAAACAGCATCAGGACTGTTTCTGCACTCACCGCAAAGAGGAGTCAAACTGTTGAGCAAGTGATTATAGTTATCATTCACTGTATTCAGGACTACTTCTTCTTTGCCGTCTTCTTCAGCCTCTAAATATCTACCCCTGGACGTAAGTCTCTTATAAATACTGCCCTGTCGATCGTTGTAAACGGTCTAGGTACAGGTTCTTCCCGCATGTCCCTGGATGTTGTCTCTCCATCTCGTCAGATGACGGCCGGCACTTGTCTTTGACTCTTCCGGACGCCATTGCACCAGTGTACAGCCCCTTTGCAGTTGTTGCTGGCCGCGTGCCCTTCTCAACGCAACTTCAGTCTCGGTATCCACTCGACAGCGCCACAGACCCCCGTTCTCCTCCTCATCTTATCACTCTTCAGAGTGATCGGTGCGAGTGAAGACTGAAGTAGTGCAGCGCACGTTTAGGCTACAGGTATTAGAAAGCTTCTTTTAACGAGTGATTATAAAATGTTGCTAATCTGTGTTTTCCATAGTGTTGCCTAAACTTATTTGTGCCATGAGGAGACTAATTGCTTGCTATGCGCCTCATAACAGCAACTACTTGTGTTTTTCTAAAAGTTTAATAAGTACAACACGTATTCATAATACTGATTATTCGTCGGTAGTACATTCTCCTCCACTATTTATAACAGTCTGCCAAGGCTGGGATAATTTCTCGATTCCCTGAATGTAGAAATCCTACGGTTTTTAGGCGAAGAAGTCGTGGAGCCACGTTGGTGCACATTTTTATCCGGAAAGGAAATTCCCTGAAGTTTGTTAGATGGAGAGCGGAGAAGGTGAAAATCTGAGTGTGCAAATTTAGGTGAGTAAGGTGGATGCGGAAGGATTTCCCAATCCCTATATATTATTTCTCGTCAGTCTAGCAGAATGCGTGCGAGCGTTATCGTGGAGTAACATCATTCCATCCAGCCTCCCTGCGTCTGCAAGAAGTCACAGTTGTTAACAATAAATGCGAGCAGTGATGGTTACTCCTCGGGGAAGCAATTCGTATTACACCACACCGCCGCTGTTCCACCAGATGCATTACGTTCTCTTTTGTGAATGTGCTCCGGTCTTTGTACGGGAAATTGCTGCTTTGGTTGGGCTTAAGCATACTTTCCTTTTCCTTATGTAATCGTAAAGACACCATTTCTCGTCACCAGGTTCGATACAAGATAAAATGGTCCGCGTTGTTCACATCGAGTGAGGTGTCGCAATGGTTAGCACACTGACCCGCATGCCGGAGAACGAAGGTTCAAACCCGTGTCTGGCCATCCAGATTTAGGTTTCCCATGATTTCCCTGCACTGCTGCAGGCAAATTCCGGGATGGTTCCTTTGAAAGTGAACGGCCTATTTCCTTCCCCTTCCTTGACACAATCCGAGCTTCTGGTCCATCTCTGACGACCTCGATGTGAACGGGACGTGAAACCCTATATTCCTTCCATCTTTCCACGTTGTCTACGAGTCAGTTGATTATGAGTAACCAGACATGCATAAGAAACTTCTTGGCAGATTAAAACTGTATGCCGGGCCGAGACTCGAACTCGGGACCTTTGCCTTTCGCGCGCAAGTGCTCTACCGTCTGAGCTACCCAAGCACGACTCACGCCCCGTCCTCACAGCTTTACTTCTGCCAGTACCTCGTCACCTACTTTCCAAACTTTACAGAAGCTCTTCTGCGAAAGTTTGGAAGGTAGGTGGCGAGGTACTGGCAGAAGTAAAGCTGTGAGGAGGGGGCGTGAGTCGTGCTTGAGTAGCTCAGACGGTAGAGCAATTGTCCGCGAAAGGCGAAGGTCCCGAGGTCGAGTCTCGGCCCAGCACACAGTTTTAATCTGCCAGGAAGTTTCATATCAGCGCACACTCCGCTGCAGAGTGAAAATCTCATTCTGGAAACATCCCCCAGGCTGCGGCTAAGCCATGTCTCCGCAATATCCTTTCTTTCAGGAGTGCTAGTTCTGGAAGTTTCGCAGAAGAGCTTCTGTAAAGTTTGAAAGGCAGGTGACGAAGTACTGGCAGAAGTAAACCTGTGTGGACGGGGCGTGAGTTGTGCTTGGGAAGCTCAAACGGTAGAGCACTTGCCCGCGAAAGGTCCCGAGTTCGAGTCTCTGTCCAGCACACAGTTTTAACCTGGCAGGAAGTTTCATATCAGCGCACACTCCGCTGCAGGGTGAAAATCTCATTTTGCAGACATGCATATATGGTCAACCCTTGATATGGTACCAATACACCCAATTTTTGAATCTTCCCCATTGTTTGCAAATGTCGCACAGTGGTGGAATGATCACAATCCACCACATTGGCAGTTTTCGAATACACTGCCGCGTATCATAATGGGTAAATACGAGGGTTGTACAGAAAATAAGTTCCGATTGGTCGCGAAATGGAAGCCATTGACAAAATCAGGTAATGCTTAGCCCATATGTGTTGAGCAGTGTCTCTGATATGCCCGTCGATCGTGTCGCGTCGCTCTTTTCGGTTTTGAGTGAACAGTGAGCATCTAAAGATGCGTAGGAAATAGCGTCTCCCGCCAAGTATCAGGGCCTGATTAGAGATTTCGCCTGTCTCATGCAGCCCACATAACACAACTGTCGAGCAGTTCCTTCTTCATTCCAATCCTCAGCTGCACACTGCAGGGACAATGAAGACGCTACTGCAGCGTTTCCGATGAGAAGTGTCTGATCACCCACAATACAGTCCGTAATTGGCTCCCCCTGAGTCTCTTTTCTGTTCACAAGAACCGCTGGCTATGAAGACAATTTTTTTCCACGGACAACGACCTGCAAACCAGTGCAGATAACTGGCCGAAAGCACAGGTGGTTGCATTCTATGACGAGGATATTGGAAAGTTGATACAACACTACTACAAAACTCGAAGCTGGAACGGCGAATATGTACAGAAGTAGGTGGAAGGTGTACCTAACTGTTGCAAATAAAAAGTTTCTGGTTTTCACTGTGGTTTCCATTTCGCGACGAATCGGAACTTACTTTCTGGACAACCCTCGTATATTAAAACGAGCTTCATCAAACCCCTAAGATATTCCAGAATATGGAGTGTCACTAACGTCAAAATGATTCTCGTTAAAACGTGAAAACTCCTTCTCTGGCTTCCTCTGTCCACTGGCATTATCCCAATATGTTTCTGGCTGTGTCTGCTGCCATCCCACTCACTATCTCCAAATAATAAAATGACATTATGTAAACTCAATTAACAACAGTGAACTACAAATAAATAATGACAATCGATAAAAAAACCATAGTAACCGGGATACCAAAATGAAAAGCCAAAAACGCTACGAAATTATACACCAACCGAAAAGTGTATTTGATACCAACAGCAGTTGCTGAATACAACATTTTTAAATCAGTTTATTTTTAAAACGCAGATATAAGGTTAAATTATAATAGATTACTCTTTGAGATATTTCCACGTCAAAGACTTTAGAAGTATTTTCTGACCTTCTATAAAATCTTATCTCCCTGTTTTTCATCTTATTCTTTTATTAGGGTTTTCTTCTTTTGGTTCGCACTCATCTAACAACAGATTTATTTAGTATTTATTTCGTACTGACTGTTTAGTGCACACATGCGACTACCGGCGACTACCCGTGGATCACTTCCTTAGGCGGCCGTGATTCAACCCTCTTCTAGTGAAACCCTTGCTTACATTTACAAGCGGACACCCAACTTTTGCTTATTTTCAGTAAGAGAAAGGAGTACCTCATAAGCGATTTCGTACTGGAAATTTTTATATATCATTTGCGATTTAAAAGTAACAAGCTTTATACCGTTATGAACTCAAACTGCTGTCGTCAGTTGCGACAGTCAGAGTGGAGACATTAAACGTTCACTCTAAGAAGAATCTGACGGGAATAGCTGTCTCTTTAGAAGTCAGAAAACGTATATGACTTCGGACCGATACTCACTGTTTTCCTTTGTTTATTTTTCAGCACTCTGTGTAGATACTATCTTCACTGAACCCTACAATCAAGTTAAACTATTTGAAAGTCAGTTATATATAACATTTGCTTGATTTTCAATTCCGCATCTTACCTGTTACTGTTTACGAGAACCTATAAGTTTGAAGGAGTGCCGTCTGTTCGCTAAGACTGACTGAATAGACTGCGTCAGGAAAGCTGCCAGTATCAACCGATGCCATTCGACTTCTGTCGATACAGCTACTCCCGTCAGCAGACAATTACTACGTGCACATTATGGTCCGTATAGTTGTATTTCGACGATTTACTTTGTAACGTGTTCATCTATACGTCGCTGAAAATAGACCTTACTTTTATTTTGCAATTTAGCTTCCTGGCGTTTTACAGACCCCATTTCTTCCTCATTTTTAAACATAACATCTGATGATGAGTTGTTGATGAGGCGAAATATTTGTGTAATTTGAAACTGAAAAGTAAAATAAATGAATGTCGGCTACAAGAAAGTCACGTATTAGTCTAAGGGAGCTTGCCTCGTCTGTGTCACAGTTGTTTTCTCATTAAGATTTATCATGTTTTATGTTTTCTGTTGCTGGCATTGTGGACGAAAAACTTCATGTTTTTAAACAATTTCCTTAACCCAGATGATTTACCTCACAATGGTATCACGCTGTTTCTCATGCCGCATCTTTTTACGTTTTACGTAGATCTTATTACTAATTTTTACTCATCGTGTGACATTGTTCCATCCGATATTTATGCATATATTGTTTGTCTTCCCTAGAACTACATGAATATGATCATAATTGATCGAAACTATACTCATGCTCATAAATTAAGGATAATGTTGATACATGGTGAAACATCGCTCTAGTGGGCGGTTTGTGGGTTTAAATCACCTCGGGGTATGACCATGCGGTGCATTGGACCTGCGGTCGTCGCACGGTGGCGCTGGCAGCAGTCCACATACGCAGAGGTGTGTTTGTTGGTTTTGTTGGTGCATGTCAGAGTGCGGTGCAGCGAGTAAGTGTACAGACGTTTTCAGACGTTCTAATGGTAACTGTGTGTTTAAAATGGCTCAAAGAACACATATTGATGACACTAGGGCGACTGGAGGCGAGTCAAACACAGCAGGTCGTAGCACGGGCCCTTCTTGTGCCACAAAGTGTGATCTCAGGATTATGGCAACGATTCCAGCAGACAGGAAACGTGTCCAGGCGCTACAATACGGGACGTCCACAGTGTACAACACCACAAGAAGACCGATATCTCACCACCAGTGCCTGCAGACGGCCACGGAGTATTGCAGGTAGCCTTGCTCGGGGCCTTACCGCAGCCACTGGAACAGTTGTCTCCAGGCACACAATCTGCAGACGACTCAACAGACATGGTTTATTCGCCCGGAGATCTGCAAGGTGCATTCCACTGACCCCTGGTCACAGGCGAGCCCGTAAAGCCTGGTGTCAAGAACACAGTACATGGTCACTGGAACAGTGGTCCCATGTTATGTACACGGACCCCCTTAATGTCATTGAAAGGGACCTGTATGGAGGTCGTGGTTTGATGGTCTGGGGTGGGATTATGACTGTGCACGTACACTCCTGCATGTCTTTGACAAAGGAACTGTAACAGGTCAGGTGTATCGGGACGTCATTTTGCACCAGTATGTCCGCCTTTTCAAGCGTGAAGTGGGTCCCACGTTCCTCCTGATGGATGATAACGCACGGCCCTGCCGAGCTACCATCGTGAAGGAGTATCTTGAAACAGAAGATACCAGGCGAATGGAGTGGCGTGCCCGTTCTCCAGACCTAAACCCCATCGAGCACGTCTGGGATACTCTCGGTCGACGTATAGCTGAACGTCTCCAAACCCGTACGACACTTCAGGAGCTCCGACAGGCACTGGTGCAAGAATGGGAGGCTGTACCCCAGCAGCTGCTCGACCACCTGATCCAGAGTATGCCAACCTGTTGTGCGGCCTGTATACGTGTGCATGGTGATCATATCCCATATTTATGTCGGGGTACATGCACAGGAAACAGTCGCGTTTTGTAGCACATGTCTTTCGGAACTGTTTTCTTAACTTAACACCAATACCGTGAACTTACAGATCTGTGTCGTGTGTGTTCCCTATGTGACTATGCTATTAGCGCCAGTTTTGTGTAGTGCCACGTTGTGTGGCACCACATTCTGCAATTATCCTTAATTTATGAGCATGAGTGTAGTAACCGATTAAGAATAATCATTGTTATCAGAGGCTTATACAAATTCTACAAATTCCGTACTAGGTTGCTGTATCCCTTGTTGTGACCATGACATACTTCTTTTCGTTTTTAAAACTTTGCCTCTCGAAAAACGAATTTTTTTATTCTTTTTAATTGTGTACCCAAATATACACCTGTGTGTCGCGTTCAGTGAGTATCGTTTATTTCTGTAAAATATTATATAAAACTTTTGGTTGCTTTTCTATTTTGAGTGTAAAAGCTACAGCACGAGCTTCTTTATTTCGTAGTGAGTTGTCATCTGAAGTTGTGTTTTATTTTAAAGATGTACAGGTTGGTCTACTTTTACGGGTTTCATGACTTGACACAATCTGCAAAGTCACGAAAAACTATGTTACTTTGTTTAAAGAGTAATATTTCAAATAGTTTCCTTTTCTCATATTTTTCACTTTAGTCACATTTGTTATTGCGAGTTTTCACGCATAAAATAAAAATTTAAGAAAACTTGTGTTGTCACACATATTAAGAAATAATTATTTATTCTACTTTGTGCAATTATTTCACCTGGCAGGACTAGGTCCTTCAGGTCCTCTCTTGCATTTTAACCAGACTTTCTCAGTGAGTAATCATTGTTGTCGTACCTCAGTAATATATTATTAAAATGATAGAAATAATATAACGACAATATGTACTGTAATGAACTTGTGTAATTTAAGAATTGTCAGTCTTGTTGCTGTTTGTTGTTGTGGTCCTCAGTCCGAAGACTGGTATGATACAGCTCTCCAGGCTGCTTTACGACGTGCAAGCCTCTTCCTCTCCAAATACCTATTGAAACCTACATCCTTCTCAATCTACGTACTGTATTCATCTCTTGGTCTCCTTCTGCGATTTCCCCTGCCCACCTCCACTTGCCTCCAGTACTAAATTGGTGGTCCCGTGATGTCTCAGAATGTGTCCTATTAACTGATCGCTTCTTCTAGTCAGGTCGTGCCATAGATTTCTTGTCTCCCTAGTTGTGTTCAGTACCTCCTCATTAGTTATGTGATCGCCCATTTAATCTTCATCATTCTTTTTTCTTCTTCTATTATCTTCTTGTCTAAGCCATTATCGTCCATATTTAACTAACACACATGGCTACAATCTATACAAATACTTTCAGAAAAGACTTCCTAACACTTAAATCTACATTCGATGTTAACAAATTTCTCTTCTTCAAGAATACTTTCTTTTCCATTGCCAATCTGCATTTTTATGTCCTCCCTTTTTCACCTATCATCAGCAGCAAAACTCATCTACTACTTCTATTGTCTCGTTTACTGATCTAATCCCTTGCGCATCACCTGTTTTAGTTCGACTTGCTTTTGTTAATTTTCATAATATATTCTCCTTTCAAGACACTGTCCATTCCGTTCAACAGCTCTTCCAAGTAGTTTGTTGTCATTCGCAAACTTTAAAATTTTTATTTATTCTCCTTGGACTATGGAGTAGAATTAAAGTTTTCTTGGTTTCCTTCACTGCTTGCTCAATGTACACACTGAATAACATAGGTATATGTTACAATATGCATAGAAGTTGACAATGTGGATAAGAAGTACACTTGTCAGAGGAGAGTGAGAAATTATACAGCAGTATTAACAGATTAGATGGAAGAAAACATTAATAGAAATGGATAATAAAAGCACAGATGTTCTACAGTGTGACAGAGATACCGGTTACATGTTGTACACCAAGAAAACAGCTGAGATATGCCAAGACGGAAGCTACGCCGAAGAAAAAAGAGAGAGTTGTAATCTCCTCTCGAATGCAGAGTGATTTTGGATAAGATGCAGGTTACTGAGTGATTTGTACCACAGTCGTCTTCTACAGGGGATGGAGGTGGAGGTGTTAAGCACAGGTATCGCCAAGATGCTACACGTACCCTATTTGTTACTGCGGTTATGGAACGATGAAAGATATTTCATATGCCATATTTCATTTTTTTTAACTAAAAACATACTAGAAGTGGGTAATACGCTGCGTTTGTCGCCTGCCCCTCTCTCTGCCTCTGCGCCCGCTTTAAGTGCCGGAGCGTCCGCGTTCGATCGCCGTAGCCAGAATTAGCTGCCTGGTGGCCCCTGGGAACTCTGAGCGTAGGGCCGTCCGTCAACCCCCACCCTACATCCGCCGCCGGCCAATCTCTCTCACCCTCCACACCACATCCTCCACTGTCGTCTCTGCGACGCAGCACAAAGCAAATGTTAAAGTCATTCCGCTGCCATCAGTTCCGCCGAAGTACCGCGTATTCCGGCGCTTGTCTCCATGGACTGGAGGGTTTGCAAAGCTGAAACTGAAATGGCCTCTCCGATGGAGAAAGAAACCGGCTGCGCCCATCGACGTGTTATGGGTAGAGAAACGGGCGCTAAAACCGTTCCTCGACATTCTCGAAAGGAGGTAAAGCTACGTTACTGACAGGCTTCCCGTCGGTGTAGAGGCGATAACTGACACAAGGAGGGAACAGGGAAAATATGGGAATCTTGTTGAAGGAACTAGCTCGATGCTCGTTTACGTTGTAAATAAAATCAAAATATGTGTAGCCGGACGGTGATTTGAACGCCACTCGACCCGAATTAGAATCCAGTCCGTGATTACTTTGCCTTATTCAGTAACACCGCCGGACTTCGGTTGTTTGGTGGTACAACGAGCTGTATTCGAAGACTTATTTCCAGTTCTTTCGAACTTTTGGCAAATACTATACACGTTCCCGATTACGGCTGCATGGTGTTTCCCAGCCCACACTAGTCGAGGCTCTAGAGGAAATTTAGTAGACAAATTATTACACAGGGACACGTGTATGCAAACGGTCAATTTCAGTGGTATATACACTGTGTGTAATAAAAGGGAGCGCTCGTTAAATGTAGATAACTGCCGTTAGTGCATTACAAATGTGAAAGAAATTAATAGTATATGTCTATATGACTCGAATGTTAGTCGTAATATACTTTCAACATTAAATATTTGCAGTGGCAGTAAGGCGCATTAGGGAATAATATAAATAACACTGTAGGTTAAGAGGCAGATGGAAACAACAAGAACACTAACTAATGAATTACGAATCAATGCTGAAGTATACAAATTCCTAGTAAAAATTACAGATGATGTTTAGAAAAGAAGACTGATGTTCTATAGATGCCTTCAACAAATGGGTCGTATCTGACGACAAAAATTGTACATAGTTTTGTAAAAGTAGAAACGAACGTGATTGACCAAGAAAACTACGTGAAGAATTAGGAGAGAAAATGGTAAAAATAAGGGAAGGATTAAAGACAGAGGTAAATACGGTAACATAATTTAGAACTGGATAGCTTTCCAAGAAGGCAGCGAACAAAATGAACAGCGAAAGAAAAGGAAAAAGTTGGACTAACGAAGCGTGTTAGAGAACATATATACCTAATACAGCGGCTTAAACATAGTGATTGCCGTAAGCTTAGTGACAACAGTGCATCCCAATTTAAGTTATACAATATAGCACTGAAGATGGTCACTCAGTGACAGAAAATCGATTTTGCAATAGTAAAAAATATACGACCAATGCTGTCTCTTTTTTCAATTAAACATAGTCTTTAGTTCGTCTCCAAAGCAAGGAAGGTGGAGGGTGAAGCGTTCCTTCTCCTCTCACTAAAAACCGAGATATTTCTTTAAAAAATTTTCTCGGTAATTCACGATAAGAAGACGCTACGAATAGGAAGATATTTTGCTTAACAAAGACACAGCGACAAGAAACAGAAAGCTCCAATCACAATGAATAAAAGTTAGTCCCTTTATATTCCAGTAGCCCAAAAACTTCAATGATCGTAAGTCAGCAGAGTTTCATGAAATAATTCAACGTCAAAAGTAAACTATGAGGTTGGTTACATCAGACCGTTGAGGTGACTGAAGACGTCATTGTTCTCTGATAGATGAACCATCTGTTTAACAAAATTCTTGAATGAGAATGTAATCGACAATGAGGAAACAATAGACAGGTAAATCTCAGAGTTGCTTAACTTTGTAAAAAAGAAGAAATAACGAAAGAACACGCAAATTGTCCGGTCGTTATTCCAACCTATTCTATTTGGCCACTAAAACAGTAAAGAAATACGTATGAAATTATATTTATTGCGCAGGAAAAGAGGAAGGTAAGACGTTTTTAAATAAATCCTATTGTATCGAGATTACAATATAATCTATTTCGACCCAGTACAGGATAATATCACATACATGTTCACAGTTGGATGTAAGATATGGAAAGGTGCAGAACGCCGAAGAAAAAAACGGAAGTTAGATCGTTTCACATATCATAAAAATTGATAATACGACTTCTCAGTACTTCTAAATGTTTGGTTCATTAATTATAGTCACTGACCCCTATATTGTATGTTATGTCTGTGACTGTTATTTTCCAAGGCAATGAAAGAAAAAATACGATATATCCAAATAAATGCACAGTCAGTTATATTAGGTTGCTGCATAAGTTCGTAGTGTTCGTCCACAAGTTTAATAAACACAACAGATACACATAACAGAGACTTCAGTCATCGATAAAATATACTCCTTCACCATTTGCAACGGTCTCCTAATACTTGGGTAACTTCTCGATTCCGTGACTGTAGAAATCACGTGGTTTTGAGGCGAAGAACTCATCTAGTCATGTTCGGAGCGCATTTTCGTCCGCAAAAGAAGTTCCTTGAAGATTGTTCGATAAAGAGCGGAGGTGAAAATCTAAGGGCGCGTGATCAGGTGATTAATGTGGGTGCAGAATGACTTCCCGACCCAGCTCCTGTGTATTGTTTTCTGTCCATCAGGAGAATTCGTTACCTTGGTCATGAACTGCTTCTGTAAGACGCCTCAGTTGTTGACAATAAATGTCAGCATTGATGGTTTTATCTCGGGGAATAAATTCGTAGCACACCACATCGTCGATGTTCGACCAGAAGCATAACATTGTCTTTTGTGGACGCGCGCAGGTGTTTGTACGGGGAGTTGCTGCTTCGTTTCGGTTCAGCCACTCCTTTCTTTATCTTATGTTAGCGTAAAGACACCCTTTCTCGTCACTGGGTTCGGTACAGGATAAGAATGGTCGTTGTTTTTCACGTTGATGACGAGCAAGCAGAGATGCACATACGGCCACCCGCAGATTTTTGTGATTTTGGCTTAGAGCATGCAGTACCCATACACCTGATTTTTGTTCTTTCCCCATTGTATGAGAAAGTCGCACGATTGTGAAATGATCACATTTGCCAGTTCTCGAGCATACTGACGTGGATCATTGTGGATTAATGCGTTAAAACGAACTGCATCAAACCTGAAGGTCTTCCTGGACATGGAGAGTCACTAATATCAAAACGATCTTCCTTAAACTGAGAAAACTATTTCTTTCCCGTGCTCTGTCCAATGGTACGATCCCCATAAACGGCGCAAATGTTTCTCGCTGCCTCCGCTGCTGTCACCATCGTACTGAAAAACAGAAGAACACGTCGGAAAATGTTGCTATTTCTTCACTTGGCACTGCATTTTCTAGTGTCCACGGCTCCACTCGCTGTCTCCAATGACAAAATGATAATATGTAAACTTAAACAGCAACAGTAAACCACCAATAAAAAATGACAATCGATAAATAAACCCTTAGCAAGACAATATCAACATCCAAAACAAAAACACTACGAACTTATCCACCAACCTAACACATATACGAGAGCCTGATTCGTGTATTTCTCATGTCACTTTATGTACTGTTTTGAGGAAATCTGCTTATAGGGCAATATATCCCATAGAATAATGATTGAGTGCTTTGATCCCAATGTGAGGCAGAGAGAAAGGAATAAATCCCCATAAGCAACACGATATACACTGTGGAACCAGAACACTGTAACCATCAGCTCAAGAGCGTGTTGTTTCATCCGGTAGTTCCATTTGGCTTAACTGTCTGGTGTAAGTCTGTCCTTGTGTCCTTGGATGAAACTTCAGCCACTTGTGTGTCCCTAACCTACCCCAGTATTCCAACTGAGGAAACGGGACCTACATTTTAAAAGCCATGGCTCCCCTCTTCCCTCTTCCCCCCCCCCTCCCCACCCCCCTGCCCATTCTTTTGACCAAGGGTCGGAAGTATCACGGTATGAGTGTATATTTTTATTTTTATAATTATATATTTTATGATTTTGGTTGGGGTGACTTTAGATATTGTGGGCTAGCATGAGACTTTTAATTAACTTATACCGCGATAACACTCGCACGGACATCGGCTGCCCCGAAGCACGTACGATTTAATATTTTTTAAACACAGCGCGCGACTCACCACCTTCTAATAAATAGTTTGCGTGAGCGCTGTTATTTAGAAAAGAAAATATGCGTATTCTTACGCAAACTGTAATTATTAATATGGGTCTCAGGGGCTACTGGTTATTTATGTACCAAATTACACAAAGATTAACTGAGATATTGAGTAATGTAATGATTTTTTAATCTTTCTTTTTCATTATTTGCAAGGCAAAACTGGAGACAATCTCGTCTGCCGTTAGGCGGCCAAAATGAAACATACTGAACTCAATCAGTGCTGTGAATTTTGGTAACTGAAATTAATTTTAACTTCGAAATTAACGAAAGATCAAAATTGAGAAGTCTCTCGCATTTACATTTAATATTATGATATGAAATTTTAATTAAATAATACAGTCAGCGTAATGGCCGACTAAATCCTGCTAAGGGAGATGAGCTCCCTGCACTATGAAGTTCTGTAAAAATTTTGTTAATTATAATTAATGGCTGCGATCATGCGAGGTGACAACTAAGTCAATAATACACACTTTCCAATAACAATTTCTATTGTATTTTTCAAAAATACAGATAAAACTAACGTTAATTATCAGACAGCACTACAATGGCGGCCTACCGCTAGACGAAACAAAACAGGTGAGATAGTTCAATCAAAGCATTGTCTCTGAGCTTCATGGTCTATATTACACAGAGATTATACAAAAAAAACTGTGTTTTGTTCCTTACATCGATAATTGTGTTTTGATAATAATGACTTACGTTCTTTACTATTTGTTATACATCGCGCACACGTACACAGTCTTGAAATAATTTATAATTCACACGTCTCATAATAAAAACTTCGTTTCCCTTTCTCCAAATGTCCATTTATATGACGTACCGTTACAGAAGCTGACCCTAAAAGGCGTAAGAATCAACGGTGATCAGCGGCCTGAGATTGAAGAAGACAATGGAAACAACTACATAAAAACACAATGTGCATCCACAGGACATGTAGCCTGTAACCGAAAAATATCTTTGATCTCTACATTGACAAAAGATTCCGGGTTAGTCCCCATTCTGATTTCTGGGAATGGACTGCCAAGAAGGTAGTGACCATGAGAAAAAGATGGAATAACCGACGAAAGGGTAACATTCGGTGTCGGAGAGTGCCGTGTCGTAAGGCAGGGATAATTTCCCCTCTTCCAGAGATTGCTATGAAGTAATGTGTCGCGCTCGGACGTGAGAGGGCGAAGTGAGAGGTCATGTGCTAGACTGAAAGAAAGGATATTGCGGAGACATGGCTTAGCCACAGCCTGGCAAAGGTCCAGAGTTCGAGTCTCGGTCGGGCACACAGTTTTAATCTGCCAGGAAGTTTTATATCAGCGCACACTCCGCTGCAGAGTGAAAACCTCATTCTGGAAACATCCCCCAGGCTGTGGCTAAGCCGTGTCTCCGCAATATCGTTTCTTTCAGGAGTGCTGGTTCTGCAAGGTTCGCAGGAGAGTTTGGAAGGTAGGAGGCGAGATACTGGCAGAAGTAAAGCTGTGAGGACCGGGCGTGAGTCGTGTTTCGGTAGCTCAGATTGTAGAGCACTTGCCCGCGAAAGGTAAAGGTCCCGAGTTCGAGTCTCGGTCGGCCACACAGTTTTAATCTGCCAGGAACTTTCATATTTGAGATTCATCATAAAATAGTTGACTATCTGTCCTCTGAAGACCGACTGCACTGACAGGACAGCAGTACCTCCTAAACGCGACTCAGGAATTACGTAAGTATCGAAATGATACTTATGTGCGGCGTTCTCCATTACTCAGACGAATAAAAGAATGGGTCGCTCTGCAGCACAGCGGCACGCGACGGATGGTGTCACTGTGAAGCGTGCGCCGTGTCCTGGGTTCGATTTCCGATGCGGCTGTCGAGCCGGGCCCACACGAGTTTGACCTGTGGGCGGCGGCCGGCGGCCGGCCGCTTGCTGCCGATGTGACGCACGGCATAACTTTCCTTTATCCTGACCGTTCCGTGAAGTGAGCCGATCTTTCCGTTGCACATTTTAGTTCTGGAATTTCAAATAAAAGTGCTGCATGTTCAGTAACAGCAATAATTTCGTTAGTCAAAACTATGAGAACTCTCAGCACTGCTAACAGCAAATCGAAACATGACTGAAATTACACGTTATCCGTGCAACACTTCAGATTCAGATTCCCCCAAAGGCATCATTATTCGCAATAAATTCGTATTCATGTCCCGTAGGTATGTTTCAATGCTTAAAACATCTACATATATACTCCGCAAGGCACCGTAAATTGTGTGGCGGAGGGTACACTGTACCAGTACTTGTCATTTCCTTTCCTGTTGCAGTCGCAGAAAAAGAAGGGGAAAAGCAGCTGTTTATGTGAGCCTCCGTATAAACCCTAATTTTAGTGTATTTTCTTCGTGTTCCTTAGGCGAAACGTATGTTGATGGAAATAAGAACTTCCTGCAGTCAATTTCAAATGCTGGCTTCCTAAATTTTCTCCATAGTGCTCCTCGATAACAGCGTCGCCTTCCCTCCATGGATTCTCATTTGAGTTTTCAAAGCATCTTAATAACAGTCGCTTAGTGTTCGAACCTACCGGTAAGAATTCCAGCAGCGTGTCTCTGATTTTCTTCAATGTCTTCCTTCAATCTGACCTCGTACGGATCTCAAGCAGTTGAGCAGTACTAAAGAATAGGTTTCAGTAGCGTCCCATACGTGTTTTCCTCTACACGTGAACCAACTTTCCCAAAATTCTCCCAATAAACCAAAGCCGATCATTCTCCTTCTCTATTGGAATCCTCAGATGCTCGTTCCATTTTATATCGCTTTGCAACGTTACGCCCAGATATTTAAACAACTTTCCTGAATCAAGCAGAACATTACTAATGCTGTATCTGAACATTACGGGTTTGTTTTTCCATCACATCCGCATTTTTCTAGATTTGTACTATAGATAGCTGACATTAATCACTCCACCTAGAAATATTGTCTAAGTCATCTTGTATCCTCCTACAGCCATTCAATGACGACAACCACAGCATCATCAGCAATTAAATGCAGATTACTGCCAGCCTGTCCACCAGATCATTTATCTACTCCTTTTTTTTACTGTTCAGTCTTCTGACTGGTTTGATGCTCTCCGCCACGAATTCCTCTCCTGTGCCAACCTCTTCGTCTCAGAGTAGCGACTGCAACGTACGTCCTCAGTTATCTCTTGGATGCACTCCAATCTCTGTCTTCCTCTACGGTTTTTGCCCTCTACAGCTGCCTCTAGTACGACGGAAGTCATTCCCTGACGTTTTACCAAAGCATCTTGCCCCTTCTCCTTGTCAGTGTTTTCCAAATATTTCTTCCCTCTCCGATTCTGCACAGAACCTCCACATTCCTTACCATATAGATCCATCTAGTTGTCAACATTCTTCTGTAACACCACATCTCAAATGCTTCTATTCTCTTCTTTTCCGGTTTTCCTACAGTCCATGTTTCGCTATCATGTGATGCTGGTCTCAAAACAGACTTTTCAGAAAATTCTTCCTCAAATTGAGACCTGTTTGATACTAGAACACTTCTCTTGGCCAGGAATGCCCTTTCTGAAAGTGCTAGTGTCATTTTGGTGTCCTTGCTTCGACCGTCGCTGGATATTTTGATGTCTAGGTAGTGGAATTCTTTAACTTCATCTACTTCGTGACAATCTCTCGCAGTGCTCATTTCTACTACTTCTCATTACTTTTATCTTTCTTCGATTTATTTTCAGTCCACATTCTGTATCCACAAGATTGTTTACTTCACTGAGCAGATCATGTAATTCTTCTTCACTTTCACTCAGGATAGCAATGTCATCAGCGAATCGTATCATCGATACCCTTACGTCTGGAATTTCAGTTCCAATCCTGAACATGTCTTTTTTTCCTTCATTCCTTCTTCGATGTACAGATTGAACAGTAGCCTTTTTAATCCAAGCACTTCGTTCTTGGTCGTCCACTCTGATTCTTCCCTCTTGGCTCTTGTACATGTCGTATATTACTCGTCTATCCCTATAGTTTACCCCCATTTTTCTCGAAATTTCGAACATCTTGCACCATTTGACATTGTTGAACGCTTTTTCCAGGTCGACAAATCGTGTGAACGTGTCTTGATTTTTCTTTAGTCTTGATTCTATTATTAACCGCCTTCACCTTTTCTAAAGCAAAACAGATCATCATCTAAGAGAACCAAATTTTCTTTCCCAGTCTTTTGTACATTGTTCTTGTAACTAATTTTGTTACATGAGCTGTTAAGCTCATGGTAAGGTAATTCTCGCACTTGTCACCTCTTGCAGTATTCTTTTTCAGAAAGTCAGAAGCTATGTCGCTAGACGCATATATTCTACGCAACAACGTGAATAGTCGTTTTCTTGCCACTTCTAATGATTTTAGAAATTCTGATGGAATTTTTTCTGCCTTATTTGATCTTAAGTCCTCCAAAGGTCTCTTAATTTCTAAAACGACTGCTGTTTCTTCTACTATCACATAAAAATAAACCTACCCCGTCACAGAGGCCTTCAATGTACTCGTTCCACCACTCTGATCTCTCCTCGGCATTTAACAGTGGAATTCCCGTTGCACTCTTAATATTTCCACCTTTGCTTTTAATTTTACTAAAGGTTATTTTGACTTTCCTATATGCTGAGTCAGTCCTTCCGACAATCACTTCTTTTTCTCTTTCTTCACGTTTGTCATGCAGTCTTTTCGTCTTAGTTTCCGTGCACTTATTATTCATTTCATTCCTAAGCGACTTGTATTCCTCTATTCCTGAATTTCCCTGAACATTTTTGTATCTCCTTCTTTCATCGATCAGCTGAAGTATTTCTTCCGCTACCAATGGAATCTTCGCAGTTACCTTCTTTGTACCTATGTTTTGCTTACCAACTTCTGTGACGCCCCTTTCTAGAGATGTTCATTCCTCTTCAACTGTATTGTCTACTGAGCTATTCCTTATTGCTGTATCCATAGCCTCACAGAACTTCAAGTTATCTCGTCATTGTTTAGTACTTCTGTATCCCAGTTCTTTGCGTATTGATTCTTCCTGCCTAATGTCGTAAACTTCAGCCTACTCTTCATCACTGCTAATTGCGATCTTCGTCTATATCTCCTCCTGGGTATGCCTTACAGTCTAGTATCTGATTTCGGAAGCTCTGTCCGACCACGATGTAATCTAACTGAAATCTTCCCGTATCACCCGGACTTTTCAAAGTATACCTCTTCCTCTTGTGATGCTGGGGCAGCTATTATTAGCTGAACTCAATTAGTCTTTCGCCTCTCTCACTTGTTGTCCCAAGGCCATATTCTCTAGTAACCTTTTCTTCTACTCCTTCCCCTACAACCGGATTCCAGTCCTCCATGACTATTAGCTTTTCATCTCCCTTTACGTACTGTATTACCTTTTCAATATCCTCATACATTTTCTATATCTCTTCATCTTCAGCTTGCGTCGTCGGCTTATATACCTGAACTATCATTGTCGGTGTTGCTTTGCTGTCGATTTTGATAAAAACAACCCTATCACTAAACTGTTCACAGTTACAGACTCTCTGCCCTACCTTGCTATCCATAACGTCCTACTCTCGTTATACCATTTTCTGCTGCTGTCGATATTACTCCGTACTCATCTGATCAGAAATCCTTGTCTTCTTTCCATTTCACTACTATATCTAAATTGAGCCTTTGCATTTCCCTTTTCAGATTTTCTAGCTTCCCAATCACGTCCAAGTTTCTGACATTCCACTCCCCGAGTCGTAGTACATTATCCTTTCTCTGGTTATTCAATGTTTTCTCATGGTCACCTCCCCCTGGCAGACCTCTGGGAGATCCGAGTTGATTTGTTTGTGGGAAGAGACCAAACAGCGAGGTCATGGGTCTCATCAGATTAGGGAATGACGGGAATGGAAGTCGGCCATGCCCTTTCAAAGGAACCACCCCGGCATTTGCCTGGAGCGATTTAGGGAAATCGCGGAAAACCTAAACCAGGATGACCGGAGACAGGACTAAACCATCGTCTTCATGAATGCGAATCCACTGTGCTAACCACTGCGCCACCTCGCTCGGCGGCAGATCCAAAGGAGGGACTATTCCGGAATATTTTGCCGATGGAGAGATCATCATGACACTTTTACAAATGTAGGGCACGATTCCTGGAGATCACGTTATGTGTCTTCAATGCAGTGGTGTCCCATTGCCGCCGGCCGGTGTGGCCGAACGGTTCTAGGAGCTTCAGTCTGGAACCGCGCTGCTGCTACGGTCGCAGGTTCGAATCCTGCTTCGGGCATGTTTGATGTCCTTAGGTGAGTTGGGTTTAAGTAGTTCTACGTTCTAGGTGACTGATGACCTCAGATGTTAAGACCCATAGTGCTCAGAGCCATATGAACCATCTTGTCCCATTACCTTCTGTATGGTCATGCCGTTGATCATTGCTGATTCTTTCGCCTTTTGAAGCAGTTTCTCTTCTCAAAGACAAGAGAGTGCGCTAGACCTCAGTCCGCTCCTCCGCCCTCATTGACAAGGCCGTTGGCGGAATGAGGGTGGCTTGTTAAGCCCATAGTTTTCTGCTGCCAATGCTGATTATTAATCAACATTTAAGCGGTGGCGGGTTTCGAATCCGGGACCGAGGATGTGTTGATCACTAATCAAAGACTTTACCCCTAGATCACGGATGCGTTCCATTTACCTATATACAGAATAATAACAGTTCTATCATGCTTCCCCCTTGGCACTGTTGGCGATATCCTTGCCTTTGATGGACAATCGCTGTCGAAGGAATTACTGGGTTCAATTGCTTAAGACGTCTTCGAGCTACTCGCGTAACTGTGAACGTACTCCATACGCTCGTAACTTCTTTAACAACGTGCAATGGGGCACCGAGTCAAACGTCTTCTCGAAATCTAGAAATATGATATCTGCCTATTGTCCTTCATCCATAGTTCGTAGTATATCACGCGAGAAGAGGGCAAGCTGAGTTTCGCACGAGCGATGCTTTCTAAAAACCATGTTGATTCGTGGACATAAGCTTCTCAGACTCAATAAAATTTATTGTTTAGAACTGAGAGTAAGTTCAAAGATGCAGACAAATGTTGGGGACATGGGAGAATAATTTTGCTGGTTCTTTCCTTTATGCGCTTTTTTCTAGTCGCTTGGGAGTTTCCACTTGGCAAGAGACTCGCGATAAATGCAGGCTAAGTAAGTGTGCCGTAGGGTACTCGTTGTAAAACCGAAGTGGAATTCCAGCCGGATCTGGCGAATTATTTGTTTACAATTGGTTCACTTGTTTCAGGGGCGCTTATTACTGTGGCGATTCGTTCATCCGAGCGCAGGGGGAACTATTTGGTCACATGACTGTCTACGTTAGCGTTGGCACGCGTTGTTATCCCGAAGTGCAAGCACGGAGAGCAATGATGTTGATTATGGGTTTAAAGAGACTAAACATCTATGTTCATCAGTCCTTTATTAATCCCACAGAACGGAAACAGTGTACGCCATCTTCTGCGTCTAGAGCAAATCTTATGTGAAAGTGTGACAACGTTTTCTCAATATCTTCGTAGTGTGCGGACGTGGACACCAACCTGATGCGGGAAATGGCATTCCGACTGGCCGACTCACCAGCCTTCGTCTTCTATCGGAGAGACGGATTCGATCCGCGCCAGGCTCGTCTCCCGCATCCCAAAAGCAGCGCGTTAATTCTCCCGGCCATCCACGCAACGAGAGAGGTGGCGCAGTTCAAATCAAATGACTCTGAGCACTATGGGACTTAACATCTGAGGTCATCAGTCCCTTAGACTTAGAACTACTTAAAGGACATCACATACATGCATTCCCGAGACAGGATTCGAACTTGCGACCGTAGCAGCAGCGCGGTTCCGGACTGAAGCGCCTAGAACCGCTTGGCCACAGCGTCCGGCTGGTGACGCAGTGTTTAGCACATTGAAGAGGACGAGCTCCCCCATCCGACCATCTAGATTTAGGTTTCTCGCGATTTCCCTGAACCGCTTAAGGCAAATGCCGGGATGGTTTCTTTGAAAAAGGATACGGCCGATTTCCTTCCATATCCTTCCCCAATTTGAGCTTGTACTCCTTTGCGACGTTGATCTGTAAACTTCTTTCCTTTTTTTTAATATCTGGGCGGGTAATACGGAAAGTTATCATTAAAAATGCCCCTGGAGGCTGCTACGAAGGCTTGCTCTTACTGTCATAAAAGGTACTGGCGGTGATGAGGAGAAAGGAAGTATTTATTTATTGTGTTTAATATTTTCCACTACTTAAAGCGTAATCTACAAAGCTAACTGCACAAATGGACTGTATCTTTGTTTATAATGTCTAGTTACCTAAGAACTAGTGTTCTTGCAGACGCTAGTCACACGGCCGAATAAACCGAAAACTATTTAGAAATAAACAAACATCAGTAGGATAAAAACAATTTCCTTGTTATTCAACCTTGAAGATGGACACTCTCTGCCAAGAAATAACGGAGAATCCGTAAATAAAATAAGTGTGTTAGTAGGCTGGCCAGGGTGGCCAAGCCGTTCCAAACGCTACAGTCTGGAATCGCGCAACCGCTACAGTCGCAGGTTCGAATGCCGCCTCGGGCATGGATGTGTGTGACGTCCTTAGGTTAGTTAGGTTTAAGTAGTTCTACGTTCTAGGGGACTGATGACCTCAGAAGCTAAGTCCCATAGTGCTCAGAACCATTTGAACCATTTCTTTGTGTTAGTAGGCTGCAATTTTTTCGTTATAATGGAACTATACAACGACATACTTTGCGAAAACTTCACAGCTTTTGTCGCGCTGAGCTGGACAAAAAGCAGACACTAAGAAAAAAATTATTGTGTCAACGGGATTTAATTTTAAGAGATGCCAGAACGAACGAATCACCATCCACGACGAGACGAAAAAGTTTCAGAAAATGCTCACTACATTAGATTTTTATGAACACATTGCGGCCAGCCGTGGTGGCCGAGCGGTTCTAGGCGCTTCAATTTGGAAACTCGCGACCGCTGCGGTCGCAGGTTCGAAACCTGCCTCGGGAATGGGTGTGTGTGATGTCCTTCGGTTACTTAGGTTTAAGTAGTTCTAAGTTCTAGGGGACTGATGACCTCAGGTGTTAAGACCCATAGTGCTCAGAGCCATTTGAACCAGTTTTGAACAAATTGAGCTTCAGATTTATAGGCCAGTGGTTTGTTGAGAGAAAACACATATTCATACATATTGCTCTACGAATACATTCTGACAAAGGAATATTGTAAAACAGAAGTACCGGTGAGTTATTATTTGTTGTGCTACGCAGGACATTGGCATACAGGCGGGTAGAGGGTTACAACGTTACCGTGCAATACTCGCCGTTACTCGCCCCACTTCCCACGTTTCTCAGTCGTAAACACGACTGCGCTGGCACCGCGGCCTGTCCTTTAATTGATAGGTAAGATCCGTACGTCTAAACAGTCGTAAGAAAGGCTCGATCGAGAAGATTTCTCCACTTTTTATATTGGAGGTAAATACAACGTGATTCAAAAAGAACAGATTTCAGCTGTTTATTACAAACTATGAAAGATAGAATCACATTACGCACATCACTGCAGAGAGGAAGGTTCATAGTTTTATCTTCGCACAGACACTGTACCATACACTCAACATGAGCACCATGCGTTGTTCGAGAAATATAGAAAACGTAGTTCATTTTATTCCACACACGAATTAAGAAGTCCCTTTTTGTTGAATCGATAGCTTCAATAGTTCGATTTCTCAGCTCTTTAAGAGTAGCTGCCGTAGGTGAGACGAAGACTCTGTCTTTTGGGTATCCCCACAGAAAATAATCGCAAAGTGTGAGGTCTAGTGACCTGGTAGGCCAAAAGCAACGAACAAGATTTTCTTGTCCACCCCTTCCAATCCAACATTGCGGGATGATGTTGTTAAGATATCGCCGCACTTTAAAATGAAAATTAGACGGGGCGCGAGTCATGCATAAAAATGAAACCATTTGAATCTACGTGAAGTTGAGGAAATAATAAATTTTGCAGCACATCCAGGTACGACATTCCTGCCGTAGTTTCCTCCGCAAAAAAGAAAGGTCCATAAACTTCACGAACACAAACGGCATAAAACACTTCAGTTTCTGTGAGCCTCTCTCGTGTTCGACGACGACATCAGGATTTTGTGACCTCCAAATTCTTACATTATGGTGGTTTACTTTAGCCGATTGATAAAACATTGATTTGTCTGAAAGGATGAGTCCTTCGGTAAAAGTGTTCTTTGCCAAATCCTGGGGAACTGAAATGCAAAATTCCTACCTTCTGCTATCGACGCCGGAATTCAATTGCTGCAGTAACTGCAACTTGTAAGGCGTCGTTGTTTGAGACAGTAAATGTTCTTGGCCTACCCGTTTTCTGGACTTCCGAGGACTCCGTGTGAACGCAGATCGGATACGCTCTACATTTTCATTAGAAGTGCGTGGCCGACTAGTCATCTTCCCTTTGTACATTCAACCAACTTCCGAGAATTTTGTATGCCAGTCATAAATCTGCTTGTTTAGAGGCGGCGTTTTGCTGCATCGACAGCAGATTGCACGCTGCATTTGAACAATGGATTGACTTTTGTGCAAACTGCAACACACAAAACGATTTCCCTTGTGGTTTAGTCGTCATGTTGCAACTGAAAAACAACGTAGTTGTGTCAAAACTTTGAACTTTCCTGTGTCATGTGACATGCGCAGTATGTTTTGATCCCGGCGGAGGTTCGAGTCCTCCCTCGGGTATGGTTGTGCGTGTTTGTCCTTAGGATAATTTAGGTTAAGTAATGTGTACGCTTAGGGACTGATGACCTTAGCAGTTAAGTCCGATAAGATTTCACACACATTTCTTGCGTATGTTTTCACCTTTTGTAATTTGTCTGTAATAAACGACAGAAATCTGTTTTCTTTCTTTTTGAATCACCCAGTAATATATAGACATTCCTCTGTAATAAATAAATAAATTAATAAATAAATTTCTGAACCGCATTTCAATACTAAATATTAAAAGAAGAAACAGTTCACTTCTATTTAAGGTAAATGCTGGTATCTTGAAAATACATTAGCGAAAGCGTATAGTTCTAGCTTAACTAAAAGTGTGCTATCTATTAAAATGAGTGAGAAGATAACATGTCTTTTAAGTTAATAATGGAAATGTTTAATCCTATAACTCCACTGGAAAAGGTGGGACACAAATGCAAAACATATAATCTAATTATTATACTGAAGCATTAAAATATAAGACATTGTTTAACTGCGTAACTTTTGTGTCACATGTGAAGAAAACTCGACAGTATGTTGCTAAATTTCAGTATCCGGTTAAATTTCAGAAAATTTCCCACAAAAGCAGTTGATAATTGGTAAACATGGTCAAACACTTAATGTATGAAATGAAGATACAAATTTGTGTCTGATAGGAGAGACAAAAATTCTGTTAACGACCGACATAATTCCCTACTGTGCGCCACAGAAAGTTTCTGACCACTGCTTGAAGCACGGAGGGTTCCGACTGCACATCTGTCCTCTACAACTGAATGGCCCCAGTGTGACTGGAGCGCAGAGAAAGACATCGACCACATCGTTTTCGGCTGCCCACTACCATACCACGCGACAACCAATTTCCGCAGTGTTTCGTGCTTCGTTGGCAACAAATTCCCACCAGAATGAAAAAGTTACTAACATCGCATGATGCGCCGCTGCATAAACATATATAACTTTTTAGCTGGTGAAAATATATCTCGACTATGTTTACAAACAATGTAAATATTCTATGTGAGTCATATATATACGAGAGCTATCCAGAAAGCAAGTTCCAATCGTCCGCAAAATGTGCACTACTGTAAAAATCAAAAATGTTTTATTTGCAACATCTAGCCACAACTCCCAGCTAATCATCTAAATAATCTCCGCTCCGAATTAGACATTTGTCGTGGCGTTGTACCAATTGTCAATACCCTTGTCATAGAAGGCAGCCGCCAGTGCTTTCCGCTAATTCTCTACGCAGGTCTACAGCTCATTGTGTGTGCCAAAGTGTTGTCTTCATAGTCAGCGGTTCGTGCGAGCAGAGATGAAACTCAGGGGGTCAATTGCAGTCTTATTGTGGGTGATCGAACACTTCAAATTGAAAACGGTGTAGAAGGATCTGAGCTGCAGCTGAGAATTGTCATGAAGAAGGAACGGCGTGACAGTTCTGTTGCGTGGGCTGCATAGCTTCAGGCGAAATTCGTCACCAGGCCCTCGTACATGGGGTGAGTCACTATTTTCTAGGTACATTTACGTGCTCACTGTGCGCTCAGAACTGAAAAGAGCTATGTGACGCGATCGACGGGCGTTCTACAGACACTACCCAATACATCTCTGCCAAGCTTCATCAGATTTTTACAATGATTTCCATTTCGCGACCGATCGGAACTTACTTTCTGGATAGCCCTCGTATATACCTGTGTGTGTGTGTGTGTGTGTGTGTGTGTGCGTGTGGACACTTAACGTGTGGAATATCATGTGTCATATGGATGGAGGCTACAAATGAAATGAAGAAAGGTCATGTGAAGTTCCTACTTTTTGTGAGGATTCATATTCTCGAAATGCTCCACAAAAGAAAACATCGTCCGTAGTACGCTGTAATGAAGACGATTCTTATTTAGATCGTGCTATTAGCTGGTTTCGACTACATGTAGTTTTCAGCCTCCTGAAAAACAAACATGGAAGAGTATCACATTTTTCTCCATACATCTCCACATTAACATGACAATTTCAAAGATCATTATGCGAATTTTGCTCAAAGTGCTATAGCTTGACAACTAAGAGCAGCTGACATTTTGGTGTCAAAGATACATACATCCAAACACTGAAAGGTTATCTATAGCAAATTTCAGAGGCACATTATATGTAATGTTGGCGTGCCAGACTTAGTTGATGTACTGTATATCATAATGAACTATCAAAGACTATTTAAGAACATACAACAGATATAATAAAATATTTCATACATTTGATTAACAGTAGTATATGAAATCAGCACAAATTTCACAATGTATTGGAAAATGAACACTCCATTAATTGCTGGAGAGTCAGACTTAATGAAAGCCTTACATCTTCAGCCATCAGTACCTGAATGCTATGTATGGACACACTCATAAACCATATTACTAACATTCTTTAGAGAAGAGTAATCCACAGAAATACAATTTTCATTCATTTTGAATTATATTATTACTGACGAACTGGCAGAATCCTCGACTTATACACGTAAAGATAGGGCTGTGTGTTTGCTCGTAATTCACTGAAACGTGTAAACAGTAACAGCACGTAACAAAGCCGCAAGACGTTGCGAGTGTAAATGACATTCACTTCTGGGTACACTTTAGTGGGCACATGAGAGTGCCAAAACGATACTTCCAGATATTCAGACATGCATTCATATAATTGATTCGGCTGTACGGGCAATGAACCCACAATCTTCAGTGCCGATGCACATTTCGTTCGATCTCCTGTGGGAATCTAAAAATTAGGGAGCATGTAGGACATGGGGACATGGAAGGGGCCTGCGGTAAGTGACGCTAGATGGGTGAGGTGGGGGGGGGGGGGGGAGGGGGGGAGGGGAATGTCAGTCGAGCGGGAAGCGTGCCGAGATAGTCCGCGTAATAAGCAGGAGATCCCGGGCTCGACTGCCGGTCCGCCACACATTTTCACTAGTTCCCGCTGATTGTGCAGAAAGTCCCGATGCAATTGATATTAATAGTTCCTTCCCTTTACTTCCTCTCCCCTCCCCCTTCAACTTACAGAACTTGTATCACAGCTGCGGATTTCGAGTGGTTTCTGTTCTTCCGGACATGTTCAAAAGAACAGACAATGGGCATTGATGTAACTGTGAAATGGTATCCGTACAAACTTTCAGGCGTTGTGCACGCAGATGGTTGTCACATTCAGCAATGTTTGTACCCTGGAAGGTAAACATCGTACAAAACTAGAAAATGTTCTCTCTCTCATGGAAATAGAAATATGTTCCTTTTAGTGGTTTATTCGTTATTTCTCTTCCTCATGTCTCTATAAATGTTTCCACAAAGATTCATAGTCCTACAATCACTCTTTTTCCACGGCGGCCCTTCCAGGTAGCCAGAGTTTGATTATAACCCAGAGTTTAATTATAATCGCCCTGTACTTTCCTGTAGGCGTCAGTGTTGTCACCAAATTTACTGTCATGTAAAGTGTTTATTATATGTATAACCAGACTGAAATGACGAATGAAAACTTTCACCAAGGCCAGGATTCGAACCTGTGTCTGCTGGTCACTATCCAGATTCGCCATCCTGGCACAGTCGCTTTGCACAACTGCAAACTGCAGGCATTACCCTAGCAAGCCTCCCTCCTCAGTTCAAATTCCTATTCTCACTGCAGCCCACTTGTTATTCTCCCTACATTCGAACAGCAGGGGGAGTACCAAGTGCGCTGAGACGTTAATGGGAATTTCGATTGAGGCGGGTGGCAGGCAAGGGTATTCCGTGCAGTTGTGCAATACGACTGCACTAGGGTGGCGCGGTGGTCAGCGAATCTGTCTAGCGAGCAAGAGACCCAGGTTCGAAGTCCTAGCATTGCTACAAACTTTTATTCGTCGCTTCAGTCTGAATACATAAGACATGAATGTTTGAGATCTGAAAAGGTCCCTGGAACCATATAGTTTCAGTTGATTAATATGTTTATGTCTATTGGCAACAGTATATGTGGTCTTACCCCTCTTTGGGGCCCGCTGTCCCGGGTAATGTACTGGGTCCTTCTAGCATAATCAAAGCCGTCGGGCTTCTCTCTTTCCTACCATTTATTCTGTCGTACAGGTTCCGCTATTTTTATTTACTTTATATCAATTTTGTGACGACACCCCCTTCGTGTTACCACATTCCCAAGGCGAGGAAGTTGTGTGTACGTCTGTGAGCTTCGTAAACTTTGTCCGCCTGTTAGCGTACTTTAACTCTTTGTCTACGTTATTTTCTGAAGTGTAGGCTGGGAACGAGTACAGCATTTTCCTAAATGAACCTAGAAAAACACACTCAGGAAGGCAAGGGTACAAGACCAGTGGTTTTGGATCCACTGTGCAAATTCGATCCAGGTCTTATTAACCACCCTGTCTTGTCACGTCACGGATTACAACAAGCCTCTCGGTTTATTGTCATGGGAGAAACCGAGAGGCGAAACTAGAAGCCCTAGCTGTACGGGAGGGCAAACAGGAAAAAACACAGCGGCTGTTGCAACTTGTCTCAAGTGGTAGAAAGACATCCCTGTGAGCTGCGGCGGCTTATCTCACCTTCCTACCTTATAGCTGGCGTCTCACCAGGCGGCGACTATTACTCCCTTGTGCGGTTGTCGCTGCTCCGGCTAGGCTTCAAAAGCGGCCGCTGGGGCGGCGTGGAGAGAGGCCTTCGAACATATCAGTGCAGGCAGTTTATCCTGTAGTCATCGCGCATTGTGGGGCTGGGGCCAATGGCAATGTTTGGAGCAACCGACATGCAGTGCGGATCGGCACGACGTCTTCTTCGCCAGGACTGGGTAGAAGCCAAAAGATATGGTTCGCCTATGCTATGCGTATCTGGTTGTTCAACTCCGTTCACCGATTTCCCACTCCCCAAGCTCTCTGAGCTGACGTTTCGCTTTTATATTCATTGAGTCGTTATGCACACCTTTATTATTTGACTCTGTGTGATTCTAGGACAAATTTACTGCCCTGCCTGCTCTGTGTGTTTTTAAAAGTGACTTGTGTAAATCTACTGGGCATGGTTCTCTTTAAAAATTTGCCATGGTTAATTATTCTTGCGATGACATTTTCGCATAATATGGATTTACCACATTCCGCCTGGCCTTGGGCTGAAGGGTTCATGCTCCGATTTCTATTGGGAGCCGGCCGGAGTGGCCGAGCGCTTCTAGGCACTGCAGTCTGGAAACGCGCGACCGCTACGGTCACAGGTTCGAATCATACCTGGGGCATGGATGTGTGTGATGTCCTTAGGTTAGTTAGGTTTAAGTAGTTCTAAGTTCTAGGGGACTGATGACCTCAGAAGTTAAGTCCCATAGTGCTCAGAGCCATTTGAACCATTTTGTATTGGGAGGCCATATTGCTCAAAGTTATGGCTCTTCCTGCGTGGTGTATGAAACTTGGTGCCTTGCGTCATATCTGGTTTTTACGGCGATTTGTGTTGCTATGAAATGTGCACAGCTTTCACACATCACGATATCAGGGATCTGTGAATTATCCAGTTTTTTTTTTATTTTGCGTTTTGTTTTTGAATTTTTTATCCGACAGAACAAACTATTTCTGAATTTTAATATTTGTTTTCACTATATTTCAGAGGTTGGTGTGCTCGCTGGTATAATTATTGTCCAGATCTTTAAGTATTGTGTTTTATGACTTGCACCAAATGGTAAGATTTTAGAGAGTTATTTTTATTTCTTTTTGGAATAATTTACAGTTCTCTTTTATACCTCATATTCTTAGCTAGGCTTATTTCCTACCGCGTATGACCTTACTGAAAGGTTCTATAAATGCAATCGTTCTTAAACAATAATTTTCAGTTGTAGTGTAATTCAGTGAGACATTTATATCCGGTGTTTGTTGACAGCACCAACTAAATTGCCGGAAGAGCGTTCCGTGTTGGCGACTTCTTGCAGCGTGGGCTTGACTTACCTGCGACCGTTAAACGGCTCACGAGTATTTCCCAGCACGGCTTGATATTGTTTGCAGTCGCGTGTCGTGACTCTGCTCAAGGTTAGTACCTTGACTGATTGTTTTATAAATGAAATTTTGCAGTCGGTTAAGAGGCCTCTATCGGATTAATTGGCTTTGCATAGGGAATTTACCCTTTAATATTATTGTTGTGTTTGATATATACTGTAACTTTACTGTAAATTTTATTTTAAATTATTTGGTGTGTAAACACGAACTGTAATGTCTTATTAACTGGTTCATATTTATCTTTTGGGGGTCTACCTAGTATCTTGGTTTTGATCTCGCTTGCAGAAATTTACCTAGAGCTCAGGTTTAATTAAATTGCTGGTTAAAGTTTTTTAAATTAAAATTTTTTAAAGGCCAGTATTGTTTAAGTCTTATCTTCTTGCATATTGTTTAAGGCCATTAAAAGGGTATTACTGTAATTCAGTAACTGTTTTATTCACCGTTTTGAAGGCTTTCAAGTGCGTAAATTTAACTGGCAAATTAACTTGGAATTTTCCTCACCATTTTTCTTTAAGGGTACCTTTTGTTACTCTGAAAAATAATTTTTTTTGTCAAAAGGATAAACGGCATTAGTTGAAGGGCTCTAATGCTTCCATGTCATTTCCATGATCCTGGAAATTCCCGATCACTCTGGAACTGCACGACACTGCCGCAGGACAGGCAATGTTGAAAGCGCCTGTTACCCTGAACTACACGTCAAACTACGCAAGCAACACAAAATCACCGCCTCTGTGTTTCACAACATAAAACGTTCACGTTGCCATTTTATAAAGATGATGTCTGATACGGAGAATGGAATCAGCTGCCACACGCCAGCTTTGGCGCCGCCGCCGCCGCCGCCGCCGCAGTCGGCTATTTCGGGCGACGGCATTATAAGGAACGGCGTGACCGCGGCGCGACCACAGAGCGCCATCGCCGGATATCGACGCGTAGCAGGCCGCGCGCGTGAATGTCAATTACGCCGGCAGTTAATTACCTGCCGTTACCTCCCACCCCCAGCCTCCTCACAGTCTGTGTCGTCATAGGCCTGCTCTCTCCTCTGTACTTGTCCCTTCATTGCCGTAATTCGGCGGCGT
Source organism: Schistocerca americana (assembly GCF_021461395.2). Lineage (NCBI taxonomy): Eukaryota > Metazoa > Arthropoda > Insecta > Orthoptera > Acrididae > Schistocerca > Schistocerca americana. The sequence continues at coordinate 847,166,905 of NC_060120.1, read as the reverse complement.
TATACGGCTTTCTGATGTAGGCTGCAGTCCAGGATAGCCCTCTCGACGATAATGGTATCGACAACGGAGACTTGGGAGCTTCTGTAGATACTAGTCATTTAGTCGGTGAGGGTTTTCAACACTGTCGCAATGATTTTTCTATCAGGAAATGTTTTCGCAGTTGCGAATATCAACCACATTCAGTTGTATATTCGAACGACGACAATGAAAATTTATGCCGGAACGAGACTCGAATGCCGATTTCCCGCTATACCGGGCCTTCTTCTTAACCTCTTCGGCTATCCGTGCACAAATCACGGCCAAACCTAAACTTCCGTATGTCGTCGCCCATGTGCCACAACCTGCACTCGTACATTGCGTATATTCCCCTCTAGGCAGGATATATTTGTTGAGAGTCAAGGGCCTGGTATTGGCGAATAAATACCAAACAGCTGTGCCTGTGTTATTTAGAAGTGCTATGCAACGCATGTCCGAAAGAACATTGCATCACAGTTCTTAATAACACAGCCACTGCTATGTCGTACTTGATCTATCAGTTTCTGCCGTAGCCAACGACTCAGATCACGAGGCTATTAGCTCTCACAGCCAGTGGAGCTATATACGCACGCCAGGCAGCGAACACAAGAAGTAGCACGATGAACTAGCTGTGCGTGTAGCCAAGGACGGAGTTCCAGCAACCGGGTATCAACAGCTGCCAGTGTTCGACCTGCCTGATCAGCATGCGTGACAGCAATACACTTCTGTGACACCGTTCTCGCAACGCTTTTGGGGAACCACTCCAATTTGACCTACTTCCACATGACGACAGCCGCTTTGGTCATTCCTCTGCTCCAAACGTGACAACAAGTGCAGACACTACCAAAAAGTCAGCCGGGAGCAGCTGCACTTAAACCTTTTGTGAACCAGCCGTCTCTCCCAGAAAACTCGGCAGTAATTGACATCCAGTCTGTGTGGGCCAGCGCCCTGCCGGTGACACTGCCGTCATTAGCGTAGCAGGGCATGAGCGGCCGGGAATTAGGGCAGCTCAGCAGCCTGCGGCCTGCAAGTAACTGAGCCATACATCATCTGCCAACGGCCGGCCGCTGTGGCCGAGCGGTTCTAGGCTCTTCAGTCCGGAACCGAGCTACTGCTGCGGTCGCAGGTTCGAATCCTGCCTCGGGCGTGGGTGTGTGTGATGTCCTTAGGTTAGTTAGGTTTAAATAGTTCTAAGTTCTGGGGGACTGATGATCTGAGATGTTAAGTCCCATAGTGCTCAGAGCCATTTGAACCATCTGCCAAGGTTCAAACGGATACCTCCTTCGTCCTGCGTTGCTGGTGCGAGATGCAGTCTGCCATATTCATGTTCACAGAAAACATCACCAAAGTGCCAGCTACAGGCCAGGTAACATGAGGCTTTCCTTGACACAGCAGTTGCTTCGGCAGATTTTAGACAACGCTACCCCTGACAACATGCCGGACAGGTTAGTACAACGTATTTGTCGCACTCACCATCAACGCTAGCAGCACCAAGAGCCCAATGAATGTAAACAAACGGTAATAGAGAGACTCTGGTATCTACGAACTGCCTTCTTCTGCCGCAGCTGCATCCATCTTCGGCGGAGTTGACGGCAACTCCCAGCCATCGCAGAAGGGCCATTGTGTCGCAACAATGCGGAGACACAACCTCGTCTGCCATGATACGTAGCGTGGCGTGATCTCGTGGTCCCCAGAGTGGAATAAGGCAGCTGCACACTGACAGTAGGCTACTGTCATATCACCCTTTTCCTGTAATTGTTTCTCTCCTTTAGCGCCAATGTTTAAGTGTAACTGCACAGGTGATATACACTGAAATGTAGGGTTTCGCAGGGATCGAATGAAGGGTAGAGCCACGGGTTGTAACACATCAGAAATGTAACGTCCACTGTTCAAAGTGCCGTCAATGCGAACAAGAGGTGACCGAGACGTGTAACCAATGGCACCCCATACCATCACGCCGGGTGATACGCCAGTGTGCCGATGACGAATACACGCTTCCAATGTGCGTTCACCGCGATGTCGCCAAACATGAATGCGACAATCATGATGCTGTAAACAGAACCTGGATTCATCCGAAAAAATGACGTTTTGCCATTCGTGCACCCAGGTTCGTCGTTGAGTACACCATCGCAGGCGCTCCTGTCTGTGATGCAGCGTCAAGGGTAACCGCAGCCATGGTCTCCGAGCTAATAGTCCATGCTGCTGCAAACGTCGTCGAACTGTTCGTACAGATGGTTGTTGTCTTGCAAACGTCGCCATCTGTTTACTTAGGGATCGAGGCGTGGCAGCACGATCTGTTACAGCCATGCGGATAAGATGCCTATCATCTCGACTGCTAGTGATACGAGGCCGTTGGGATCCAGCACGGCGTTCCGTATTACCCTCCTGAACTCACCGATTCCATATTCTGCTGACAGTCATTGGATCTCGACCAACGCTAGCAGCAATGTCGCGATACGATAAACCGCAATCGCGATAGGCTCCAATCCGACGTTTATCAAAATCGGAAACGTGATGGTAGGCATTTCTCCTCCTTACACGAGGCATCACAACAACGTTTCACCAGACAACGCCGGTCAACTGCTGTTTGTGTATGAGAAATCGGTTGGAAACTTTCCTCTCATCAGCACGTTGTAGGTGTCGCCACCGGCGCCAACCTTGTGTGAATGCTCTGAAAAGCTAATCGTTTGCATATCACAGCATCTTCTTCCTGACGGTTAAATTTCGTGTCTGTAGCACGACATCGTGGTGTAGCAATTTGAATGGCCAGTAGTGTAGTAAAATTCGCCGACACGGAAGTTTTTGCTGTAGAGAAGGGCTATTGTACCCGCTTGTTCAGAGAAGCTATAGAACGCGACTTCAACATGACAACAGTTTCAACAATAAAAAAGAAAACCTCAAGGTGAACGGATGCTGCATTCCCGTGCTGCAGTGGATTACAGCTGCAGGTAGCAGCGGAAATGACCACGGAAAAGACCTTGGACGTTGGCACACCTTACGATGTGTGACGGAGGTTTTTATGCTCCACGGTCAATTTCTCCATTCCCTGTTTCAGTCGCGAAAGGTTCCCAGAGAACGAGTGAGGTAAGCCTCCGTGTGATCCCGAAACTATTTTACTTTACCGTGATGGTAAATTTAGGAGGAAGCAACATATAGGTTGAATCTTTTAGGAACTTGGGCAACGGCCGTGCCCAGTGGCTACATCGGTTCCCGTCAGATCATTTAAGTTAAGCGCTGTCGGGCGCGGCCGGCACTAGGATGGGTGATCATCCGTCTACCTTTTCGGGGTGCATTCAGCTTAGTGATGCCAATTGAGGAGCTACTCGACCCAATAGTAGTGGCTCCGCACAAAGTACACCATCATAACGACCGGGAGAGCGGTGTGCTGACCACACGCCCCTCCCATCCGCACCCTCTGCTGAGGATGACACGGCGGTCGGATGATCCCGATGGGCCACTTGTGGCCTGAAGACGGAGTGCTAAGTGCTTTTTACGAACGTACGTGATCTGAAAGAAAATTGCTTATTTCTTTACCACAGAAGTCGGCTTTTAATTTACAAAAGCAACTGATGCTTGTTCGTAGCGAAATTTTATTAAAAATTTCTGAAACACCATTTTCTGAAATGTACATCGGTAGATACCTGACATTAGAAATAATATTTAAATGGTCCTGGACAGCAAAGGCATGGACATGGACGTCTCAAGCCTGGTTACCCAGAAAACAAATGTTTTTGTCGAACTGTAACATATTTATTTCCCAGAGTCGTTTTGTTTCATCTCTCTCTTTTATATAAAATCAGCTCTTCGATAATAATAATTAAATCACCAGACCAGTGTACTGAGCTGAGTTATTACTGCTTTTTTCTTAATTTGAAACAAAAGGTTTCAGCTAAAACAAAAGATAGAATTAAAAAATCTAGCATATTTTAACGCAGATGGGCTTTAGTGAATCATTCAATGAATATGAATGTTCATAAAATTTAATTAACCATATAAAACTTATGACTCAGAAAGTATTAATTCCAAATGACTTTAAGAAATTTTTGTGCAAACTTCTGATATACTTATAGGACAAAAAACTGTTACACAGTGAGAAAATTTAATGATAAAAATCATGTGCGCCCTTAAATCCCTTGCCTAGCTGCCAAGGCACCACCACTCGAACTACCGAGCAAACGGCAGCTAAGCAATGTTAGGGAAACAGTTTTCGCCAGCAGAGGAATCGATTTAACCCCAAGCATGACGCAGTATGTCATCGGAATTTTATCAGAAAATCTTACCATGATGCAGGAAGCCTCTGTTGTGGCGTCATTCACTCGATTTGTTTGAGCATCTCTGTGACGCATGGGCGCTTACTAAGTGAACCTGTAACGAAATGCGCCGCTCTTTTTCGGATATTCTCTATTTCCTCTATCAGGACTTTCTGGTATGTATTACTGACTGACGTGCAATATTCAAATATTGGTCGAAGGTTTTGTAAGCTACCACCTTCGTGAGGCGAGTACACTTCCTGCGGTTTCTTCTGCTGGATCCGTGTGGCATATGCCTTATCTGAGATTAGTTTCATGTGGTCGTTCCACTTCAAATCTCTCCGTACTCATTATATTTTATGGACACGATTGCTTCCAGTGTTTGTTCTGCAATTATGTAATCAAACAGTAATGGCTCTTTCTGCCTACTTATGCACAATACTATGCATTTGTCTGTATTGAAAGTCCGCTACCAATCACTGCACCAAGCGTCGATCCTCTGTTTCTCTTTACTTTCTAGAGTTCTTCTAGACAACAGCACCATCTGCTAAAACCACCATGGAGCTTCCAACATTATCCAATAGATCTTTGATGTACAGGGTGAAGAAAAATTGCATCACGAGGTTTTAACCCTGGATAGCTGATGCCAGTAGGAATCGAAATTACTAATGTTTTGTAGGTCGACTACACACCATTTTGAAACTACGGAAACTTAGCGCCGCGTGCTCTGATTGGCCGTGGGATTGCCCTGTTACCGTTCATCGGTTGACAGGCAGCGCTATGGTTGTCGGTTCACACATACAAACTGCCCTATCACTGCCCCAACGTGATACCCACGCATGTCGAATAGGTCTTACTGTTTGTCTCCACCTCACGTCAGAGGCATTCATACGTAAGCTTCGCTTCGGGGCGCACATACGTCACCTGCGATTTAGTCATACAGTAGGCATGGCGGCACAGTATTCGTCTGAAGAACAACGAAGTATGGTTTTTGTTTATGGACTAGCCGGCGGTAATGCGCATGAGGGCTCGACGGTTGTATAAGGAACGGTACCCAGCAAGACGCCACCCACACCCGCAAACGTTTACAGCATTTCACCAGCCACTTGTCCGCCTCCAGTAGCTGAGTGATCAGCGCGACAGAATGTCAATCCTAAGGGCCCGGGTTTGATTCCCGGCTAGGTTGGAGATTTTCTCCGCTCAGGGACTGGGCGTTGTGTTTTCCTAATCATCATCACTTCATCCCCATCGACGCGCAAGTCGCCGAAGCGGCGTCAGATCGAAAGACTTGTACCCGGCGAACGGTCCACCCGACGGGAGGCTCTAGTCACACGACACACCGGCGACTTGGTGAAACAGGCCCGTTAGCGGGACATCATGGTGATGCTGGAAGAACTCGAATACGACAGGATGCTGCATTTGAAGAGACTGTTCTCGAGCGCATCGAGGAAGCACCTAAAACAAGTACTCGAGCGGTTGGACACGACATGGGGTTCACTCATCGGTTAGTGTGGGGGGTTTTGACGGATGACGGCCAGCATCCATTTAGTTTCCATCCTGTCCAAGACCTTTGAAACGTTAATTACTGGGAACGAGGAAATCTTCACGTCACGTATGTCCACGGACACCAGGAACGAATTTCGCTCAGCAATTGGGCCGGCATTGTGGCTGACCATCCGACTGCGCCGATCCGTCCACCTCCTCGACTTACGGGGCAAGTTACCCCGCTTGCTGGAAGATGTTCCCCTGGGCATACGGTTATGCATGTGGTTGTACCATGATGGGGCGCCCGCGCATAACAGTCATGCTGTGCGCGGGTATTTAAATGTACTATTCGACGGCCGGGTAATTGGCATAGGTGCTGGTAGGAGATGGCCCCCGCGGACTTTTCCTTATGAGGATTCTTCAAGGTTCTAGTTCTCCCATCCGGCCGCGAACCACCTGGAAAGGAAGCGGAGTTAATGGATCGCATTCAACATGCCGCCAATCACATCAGGGCAATGCCAGCAATCTTTGAAAGAGTTCGGCGAAACACCGTTCGATGATACCAAGCTTGTGTCGCGTCAGAGGGTCGCCATTTCGAGCACCTGCTTTAAAATTGCTACACCAAGAAGAAATGCAGATGATAAACGGGTATTCATTGGACAAATATATTATACTAGAACTGCCATGTGATTACATTTTCACGCAATTTGGGTGCATAGATCCTGAGAAATCAGTACCGAGAACAACCACCTCTGGCCGTAATAACGGCCTTGATACACCTGGACATTGAGTCAAACAGAGTTTGGATGGCGTGTACAGGTACAGCTGCCCATGCAGCTTCAACACGATACCACATTTCATCAGGAGTAGTGACTGGCGTATTGTGACCAACCAGTTGCTCGGCCACCATTGACCAGACGTTTTCAACTGGTGACAGAACTGGAGAATGTGCTGGCCAGGGCAGCAGTCGAACATTTTCTGTATCCAGAAAGGCCCGTACAGGACCTGCAACATGCGGTCGTGCATTATCCTGCTGAAATGTAGGGTTTCGCAGGGATCGAATGAAGGGTAGAGCCACGGGTCATAACACATCTGAAATGTAACGTCCACTGATCAAAGTGCCGTCAATGCGAACAAGAGGTGACCGAGACGTGTAACCAATGGCACCCCATACCATCACGCCGGGTGATACGCCAGTGTGGCGATGACGAATACACGCTTCCAATGTGCGTTCACCGTGATGTCGCCAAACATGAATGCGACCATCATGATGCTATAAACAGAGCCTGGATTCATCCGAAAAAATAACGTTTTGCCATTCGTGCACCCAGGTTCGTCGTTGAATACACCATCGCAGGCGCTCCTGTCTGTGATGCAGCGTCAAGGTTAACCGCAGCCATGGTCTCCGAGCTGATAGTCCATGCTGCTGCAAACGTCGTCGAACTGTTCGTGCAGATGGTTGTTGTCTTGCAAACGTCCCCGTCTGTTGACTCAGGGATCGAGTCGGGGTTGCACGATCCGTTACAACCATGCGGATAAGATGCCTGTCATCTCGACTGCTAGTGATACCAGGCCGTTGGGATCCAGCACGGCATTCCGTAATACCCTCCTGAACCCACTGATTCCATATTCTGCTAACAGTCATTGGATCTCGACCAACGCGAGCAGCAATGTCGCGATACGATAATCCGCAATCGCGATAGGCTACAGTCCGACCTTTATCAAAGTCGGAAACGTGATGGTAAGCATTTCTCCTTCTTACATGAGGCATCACAACAACGTTTTACCAGGCAACGCCGGTCAACTGCAGTTTATGTATGAGAAATCGATTGGAAACTTTCCTCGCATCAGCACGTTGTAGGTGTCGCCACCGGCGCCAGCCTTGTGTGAATGCTGTGAAAAGCTAATCATTTGCATATCACATATCACAGTATCTTTCCTCCTGTCGGTTAAATTTCGCATCTGCAGCACGTCATCTTCGTGGTGTAGCAACTTTAATGGCCAGTAGTGTAATTTCCTAGCAACAAAAAAGGTCCTCTTCAGGGCAAACACAATTTGTAAAAGACTTCCTTTACGCGAAGTAACAGCTGTTGACGGGTTTGTTACCGGTACGTCTTATCATGAAACTACAACGGATGGGTCGGGACCTCGGCGGATTCGCCCCCAGGCCACCAGAGTGGATGGCTGGCGCGCTGCCACCGAGCGTGCGGGCCGCCTTGGATGCATCGCGGTTTCGGCAGGCAAAGCATTCACGGTCATCCGGCAACAGGGCAACCCCGCGGCCAATCGGAGCGCGTGGCACCAAGTTTCCGTACTTTAAAAATTGTGGGTTGTCGATCTGCACAACATTAGTAATTTTTGTTGCTACTGGCATCAGCTCTCCAGGGTTAAAATTTCGTGATACAATTTTTCTCCACCCTGTTTACTATGAAATGTAAGAGATCTATAACACTCCATTGGCGTACGCCCGAAGTTGCTTTCGCTTCTGAGGGCTTCTGCGCATTGAGAATGTCATGTTGCGTTTAACTGGACCGAGTCGAACCCTTATAAGCGAAAATTATTCTGATACCTCTGACAGTGGAACACGTTTTCCCGTCGCTATGTTGTAGGTAGGCAATACCGACGAGCACTTACGTGAGGAGGTTGGGATAATAACTTCAACTAATCCAATCAAGATGACGTACTGTGCAATGACTTCACAAATTCTGATGTACAATGTCTGCATCGTAGCAGACTGCGGACTGTGTTTACTAATGTCGATCAGTCCTAACCAAATGGGCTTGTACCCAGTGGCGAGGCTTGCAGACGTGATTTCCATCTATGTACAATCAAATGGAAGCAACAAGGAAGCGGTAAGGTTGTGCAGGTGCAAATATACGCTTAGAAGACATCCGGCTCTCTCCATGTTTCCAAAACTGTTCCAACGATTAAATGAATCGGGGCAGTTGATACATGCAGAACCACTGAGTGCTAAGGACTTGGGTGTACCGCTACAGAAAGCTGATAAACTTTGTTGTTTTAAGTTACCTATGTTGCAAGCTAATCATTATTCATCCGTTTTATTTTATAATTATAACGTCAAACAACGAGGTATTGCATAGACACATACCAAGAAAAGTTTTGTATCACCCGGGCTCCCAGAACTCTTGGAGATAGACGTTGACTGTGGGTACTGTATCGCAAACACAGTCCCTTTGACTGTTCATCTATGGCACTAAACCCACCCAAAGATGTAAACAACCATGCATGAGAAGCGCCTATTAGACGAAGGGGGTCCGACAGCCGATCCGTTCCAGTCATTCCACCATAAAGGAGGTACACAGCTCGTGTTGTCTGTAGTTCAACCATACCTGGACGGTCAATACCGCGGTTCGCTCGCGTCCGCATTGTTACTTTGTGCCAGGAAGGGCTCTCAACAAGGGAAGTGTCCAGGCGTCTCGGAGTGAACCAAGACGATGCTCATACCGCCCAGGGGCTACTACTGCAGTGGATGACCGCTACATTACGGATTATGGCTCAGTGGAACCCTGTCAGCAACGCCACCATGTTGAATAATGCTTTTCGTGTAGGCACAGGACGTCGTGTTACGACTCAAACTGTGCGCAATAGGCTGCATGATGTGCAACTTCACTCGTGACGTGCATGGTGAGGTCTATCTTTGCAACCACGACACCATACAGCGCGGTACTGATGGCCCAACATCATGCCGAATGGACCGTTCAAGACTGGAATCACGTTCTCTTCACCAATGAGTGTCGCATATGCCTTCAATCAGCGAATCGTCGGAGACGTGTTTGGAGGCAACCCGCTCAGGCTGAACGCCTTATACATACCGTCCAGCGAGTGCAGTAAGTTGGAGGTTCCCTGCTGTTTCGGGGTGGCATTATGTGGACCGACGTACGCCGCTGGTGGTCATGGAATGCCCCGTGAAGGGGCTGTTTACGGACGACGTGACTCCCCAACCACTCTGAGGGATCTACGCCGAATCGCAGTTGAGGAGTGGGACAATCTGGACCAGCAGTGCCTTGATGAACTTTTGGATAGTATGCCACGACGAATACGGGCATGCATCAATGCAAGAGGATTTGCTACTGGGTATTAGATGTACCGGTATGTACAGCAATCTGGACCACCACATCTGAAGGTCTCGCTGTACAGTGGTACAACATGCAATGTGTGATATTCATAAGCAATAAAAAGGGCGGAAATGACGTTTATGTTGATCTCTATTCCAATTTTATACAGGTTCCGGAGCTCTCGGAATCGAAATGAAGGAAAACTTTTTTTGTATCAGGACTACAGACTGTAAGGGAGAACTCCTTGGACATCGACTATACGTTAATTTTTAAATGATGCAGGCACCTCACGCAACTTTGGTAGTGTTCATATTCTCATTTATTGGTATTTAATTTCAAAATCGATAGATCATGTGTCCTAGATCTCGGGTTTTGGGTTAGGATTACGGCAGCTTCTATTTTCTAAAATTTGTAATTCGTAATGGTGCATTTTCTAGACTCCGCCGCTGATTTGTGGCACGTAAATATTTTTTGCGTTTGTTTCTTGTAATGACCACTTTGATCTCATGTTTAAGTAGGAGATAATACAATGGTAAAGTATTTGTTAGTCTGATGTGCAACCACTTTATATGCGTCTCATAGCACCCAACTATCCTCTATCTTCGTACTTGTACCCACATCCAATCTCCCAGCTCGTCCACATGTGTTAATTCTAGAACGACACAACCAAGTACTTGCTTCAAGGCACTAAAGCCTGTGTTTCCATGTTACCACTATATAAATCGCCTAACATTACTGCAAGTTTAATTAAGGCGCTAGTATCAAGGTCACAAGTTCGAAGGATTTAAAACACGACTTGATTATGGACACATCAACACTGCACGCTGACACAATGACTGAAGTGATTATCAACCATCTGACATCTACCGCTAAACAAAATCCTCCTTTTAACTCTTCTATGTATCCATGGTCCTCGGGCAAATTTTTAATGACAACTACCCACTTTCCATTATTTTTTCCATTGTTATTTGAACCCAGCCAAGGAGTTCCTCCGTGCATCGACTTGCCACACATCCGCATGGTTTCATTTCTGAACCACCATCCTTCCGTTTTCATTGTGGCCATGATTACCTCTCACACCCCAATCTGTTCTGCGCTTCATTTAATTTTCGCGCACGTTTGAAGTATAGTTTTGAAAAACCTATTTAGTTCACCAGTTGCGCTTTAGAACAGTTTTGTTCGTTTGATAATTCTTTTGCTGCCGAACTAGGAGGTGTCATTTACTAATCCGACACAGAAATTCAACAATTATTTCCAACTTCTCATTATTTATCATTGCCATTTTATTTTGAATATTTTTGTTAGACATTATTTGGTGTTATTTAATTTTCGGAACTATTTTAATTTTCTATTTTTTCTGTCACTCTTCGTTGCAGTTTAACTGCACTGAAAGGAAACACTACAGAGTCACAAAAAAAAGCAAAGCTGGTTCGGAAATGTTCCTTTAGCACATGTTCCTTCATCATTTCTCTAGTGAATATCTCTGAAAATTATCTCGAAGACCGTCAAGAATAGTTTCGATTACCTCAAGTCTCCATTCCTGAATTTCAGTTCTGAATTTTCCCACTTTCCTCATAAAGACTGATGGGAATGCAGTATTGGTAAACTCATCAGTATACTAACATAGGTATGAATACATGGCTTGTCCAAGTGCAGAACTACTCTTTCCCAAGTTACAGTTCAGTTATTTGTCTGTAACTGGCACCAGTCATATTTATGCTTATTTCTTCTTATCTAAGCATTTCGACCATGTTCCAATTATTTTCAGGTGGTAGAAGTATAGCGATATTCACACATACAGATGGCGGTAGGATCGCGTACACAAGGTACAAAAGGACAGTGCGTTGGTGGAGCTGTCATTTGTACTCTGGTGATTTATGTGAAAAGGTTTACGACGTGATTACGGCCGAGCGACGGGCATTAACAGGCTTTGAACGTGGGAGTATAGTTGGAGTTTGCCAAGTGTCAATACCGACACTGCAAGGGGCACCTTGAAGTGCATATGTACCGATGTTACACAGGAAACACGTCGATTTTGATCCGATGACGTTGTCCGCCAACAGACAGCATACTGGCATAGCTACTAGAACGCCGTCTGTGTCTACCCTTTAATGGGAAGGCTCACAGCCAGAAGGCGTATTGCGGTGCAAACGTGTAAGCAAGTAGGCAACCACGCCATGGAGGTGCACTCGTGCTTCCTACAGCCAAGTGAGGGAGTCAAACTGTCGCCTTCCGAGTGGGGTGGTGCTGCTTTCGGAAAATTCCCACACAAATTGGACCTGCTGCGTCAACTGTGCAACGATCCAGGTAACGTGGCAACGTGAACCTTCTCACACCCATGGACGAGGTTCTGGACGTCCACGCAGAATAGTCGTATTGTGAGGGTAACAGTGACAGATCATGCATCCCAGAGCGCAGATAAGAGGGCTTGTTAACCCAGACGTTTTAACACGAACTGTTGCGAACCTGTTATTAGCAGTGGGACTACGGGCACGCACACCTCTAGCCTGTGTTCCACTCTCGACACAGTATCGATGTGCGGGGCTCGACTGGTGCTACAACTCTGTTCACCTTTGCTGTTTCTGGAGAGCACGCTAAACAGCGTTCGGTGCTTGCAGAATGTTGTTAGACCAGTACTTTCGTCGTTCTTACAACAGGAAGGTGATGTGTACTTCCACCAACATATTGCTCGCCCACACACTGCCCGTGAAAGTGTGCTCTGCGAGACGCGTAGGAACTTCTTTGGCCATCGCCATCTCTGAACTTGTCATCAGTCAAGCACGTGTGGGATATGGTGGGACTCATCAACAAACAACTTTTACAGAACAACGAGAACAGGTCGGGCAAGCGTCGCATAACTTTTGTAAGATCAACTGCATGCCAGAGTCAGAGCCTGAATTGCCGACTGTGGACGCTGCACGACGTAGTAATACGGATGTTTCAGCGTGGGCTGACACTAGGTATCTCAGAACCAGTTGTTCTATTGATGTGTAAATTTAATCATTTCATATACTTTATATGCACAGTTGCAGCAATGAATCTTGATTGAACTGGAAACCTCTTAAAGGATATACTACTTTTTTTCCAGCAGTGTATTAATAATTGGCAATCTTGTAACACGCCTGGGGGTACAAATAGGGGTGGGGGACCCTTAAACTGGTTGTCGTTTCTGGACCGTGCACCCTGTCCACACCACCTACCTGATAATCCAGCGGCGGTCGCATTGTTCTGCTCCAGACTGCTGCTGGCTTGCCTGAAATTATGTATGTAATTTGCAAGCAAGTTAGGGGAGCCACTCAACGTCAAAGCACAACACTGTCCTACGTCTGGTATGAACAACTATATTCTGAGACGATAAGAAATTACAGGTTGCACTGTTTACACTCTAAGTCGTAAATGTTTATCCAAATTAACAATCTTGATGATTATCTGTCCAAAATATCACTTGGACGAGCGTACGGGTAACCGACACGACGTGGGTGATTGTTGATGATGCGGAAGCCGAATAATCGCACGAAAGTTCTTACGCTCGTCAAGCATACACAGATATTTGGTACCAGCCCTCGTTGACACTAGTAATAAAATTTAACACTGTTCACAAAGTTAAATTAACAGTTCAGTTCACAGTTCTCAGTTGTACGAGCGTACGCGTAACCGTCACGGCGCGGTTGATTGTTGACAATGCGGAACGCGATGACCAAACGCACGTTCTCACGCTCGCTATAAGACACTAGCACTTGACTGCACTCTTTTGTGGTAAATAGTATTACTGATTCACATTAGTTCATTCTTGGTGACCGAACACGGCGCGGATGATTGATACAGTACGGCACGACACGCAACGTGAGGATACACAAGTACGTTATCCGCAGCACTGCACATTTTTAAATTACTTCTTGACGCACTTTCCTTTGAATCATTTACTTATTTTATCACTTTACTGTAATATCACTTGTAGCAACACTTCAACTTTCACACTAACAATGCCTCTCACATGCAGAGCTACGCACTACACAACATAACAGTTCCGTGTCCCGCGCTCGACCTACAGACGCGGCTGCCCGCAAAGATACACCGCAACTAAGACAGTGATATGACAATACGCTTACAATCTGCATGAGTTAGTATGTTACGAGATTCCAATAGACTAACTATAGTACGACTGCAGTACATTGGCCACCAAGCACTGATCGTTAAAAGTCCGTACCATTCGAAACGCTTCGAGTCTGCTGCTCTCTATTTCAGGTTGCTGTCACACTGAGCGACTCAAAGTTGTGACACCGTTATTGCTGACGAAGTGTTGTGTTGCCTGTGTGGGCAGTAATAACAGTAATTGTACTCTTATTTATCACTTCCACGCCGGCGCTGATAAATGTTTTTCTCGTCATGGCACGGCGTGCGTATTCCTTTTCAAACGCCCGAGGCTACTATTTTAGTACACTGACCTTTACTAAAATAACCACAAATTGTGTGATACATCATTTGTTCAGAAAGCTCTCTCGATGAAGGGTCACAGAGAAAACTGCATTCGCAGCTGTTCGTAGCGTCTGGCTGGTATGTAAATGCATTATACGTTATTGTTTTGCTGGTAGCATAACAAGGAGGCAATTACGACTGAGCGAACTGCCGTTCAATCTCATTTTCGCTTGCGGTGAATCATGTTACGGCGGCGCAACTATAGACTGCAAATGAACTTCCATCACTTTCAAAGTAAAAGCTCCGACATGAGTCTGTACTTCACTGGGTGACTGTATGGGTGTTCAAAATCATTAGTGCGCATAGTTGCCAGAGATAAAGAACGAAGAGTTTGACGTTGCGTCAAAACCAAGTGTATTTACTGTGTGTGCAGTTAGTTGTTTAATTATACTCACACCGGTTCATACTGAACCATCGGATTACTTTCTTTTACCCTCACCAGTCTCCTCGTCAATAATTTGTTCGCTGTTCCAACTTTGTGTTGGAAACTATATAAAAATTTCGACGCTTTTCCATCCTGACGATCAGTTGCGTCAAATAATAAAATCCATGAATTCGTCAATATTGCAGTAAGTAGAATACCTACTGCTCACTGCTTAAATAATATGAATCAGTGCACTTTATGGCACATTTTTATGATTGAAGACTTAATTTACACTATAATTGAAAACAGTGGGTTCTATTAATTGACGCCATTCGTTTTATATCGCCTAATATGGTGTAAATGTTTTATAACTCTGATGATGGTCCTTGGACCGAAACTGGTTGCTCAATAAAGAACGTTTATCAGCAACTCTTGGCCATAAAACATCACTTTCTCGAACTGTGGCGAGCATTGGATTCGCGACTATTTGGCTTCTATAATTCGTTCACTATACTGTTCGTAACAGCCAAACTGCAATCCTATTTCCTTATTCTTTGTTAAACCTACTGCCGCTCATATTACTGCTGTTGCTACCGGACTCGAGTGCTTGCAGGAACGACTGATTTGTTTCCCCATAAGACTTAACCAGTCACTGAGCATGTAATGACACTCACGGAAGGTGCTAAACTTGTTTTGAGCTTGTTTTAATATGTTGCTCTTGAAATGAAATTTGTATACAACTGTTATTTATTGAGCCAGGAAGTTATTGTAATGAGCCAATCCACTTCTTACCCTCGTGTTTTTCTGCTGTGAAACTTAGAGCCAATTTTTGAGTGAACCGTACGACACACTGTACATTCGTTTATTTTTTATATACACCGTTAGAAAATATTCCTACATAAAAAAATTGATGTAGAGTAATGAAATTTCGGGAATACATTTTTCTAAGTAACATACTTCAGTGATTAACATTGCAAAATCACAGATCAATGTAAGGGCGACATTACCCATTGCAGATGTTAAATGCAGGTATATTAATAACCGTCGTAACCGCCAGAATGTTCAATGCAAGCATGCAAAAGTGCATGTATTTTGTTGTACAGGTGTCATTTTGTGCGATGTAGTTCTATGCCTGTTGCACTTAGTCGATCAATACAGAGACGATAATTCTGTCGTGGATGACGTTAGAGTTGTCGTCGTATGACGCTCCATATGTTATCAGCTGGAGACAGATGTGGTGGTCGAGCAGAGCAAGACAACATGTCTACACTCCGTAGAGCATTTTGGGTTCTAACAGCGTTATCCTGTTTGAGAATCCCCTGGAATGCTGTTCATGACTGACAGTACAACAGGTCGAATCACCAGATTAACGCACAAATTTGCAGTCAGGGCGCGTAGGGTAACCACGAGAGTAGTCTTACTGTCATACGAAATCGCACCTCCATACCACAACTTCAGGTACAGGTCCAGTGTGTCTAGCACGGAGACAGGTTGTGTGTAGGTCCTCACTTGGTATCCTTCTGGCCAACACACGGCCATCACTGGCACTGAGGCAGAACAGTCTTTCACCAGAAAACAACAGATCTCCACCCTGCCTTCCAACGAGCTGTCGCTTGACACCACTGATGTCGCAGTCCGCCCCGGTAGCTGAGGGTTCTGTCAGAGGGTTAGCTACCCCTTGTAATAAAAAAAACTGAGTCAACGGATCAACGAAGAGCCTCAGCGGCTGTCTTCGGACGTCCACCCCGAACAGATTCATCGAACAATATAGAACAAAATGAGATCAACTAAAATAAAAAGTAGTCAGCGTGACGGATTGTCAAATGGCTCTGAGCACTATGGGACTCAACTTCTGAGGTCATTAGTCCCCTAGAACCTAGAACTAGTTAAACCTAACTAACCTAAGGACATCACACACATCCATGCCCGAGGCAGGATTCGAACCTGCGACCGTAGCGGTCTCGCGGTTCCAGACTGCAGCGCCTAGAACCGCACGGCCACTTCGGCCGGCTACGGATTGTCATCTTACGGGCCCGGGTTCGATTGCTGGCTGAGTGTTGTGTTGTCTTTATCATCATTTCATCTCCATCCGGCGCGCAGGTCGCCCATGTGGCGTCGAATGTAATAAGACCTGCACCACGGCGGCCGGACCTATCGCGAAAGGGGCTTCCCGGCCAATGGCTCCAAACGCTCATTTCCATTCCCACTGATGTCGCAAATGGCGGTGGTTTGGGGTCAGTGGAATGCACAGTACAAGTCGTCTGGCACGGAGTTGTCGTTGTAGTATCCCATTTGTACCAGTTCGTTGTGTTACTGTGGTGCCAGCTTCTGCTGAAATTGCTGCTGCAGATGCAGTACGGTGCATCAGAGTCATACTCGCAACACGACGATCTTCCCTTTCAGGTGTGCCACGTGGAAGTCCGGAGCCCGGTCCTTCTTGCGACCGTACATTCCCGTGATCACCTCTCCCCTCAGTCATGAGCGTGGCCACATTCCTGCCAAGTCTTTTTGCAACATCTCAGAAGGAACACCTAACTTATCGTACCCCTACGACACGATCTTATTAAAACTTAACGAGATGCTGATGATGACGTCTTTGTCTGTTTAAAGACGTTTCTAACCAACATCAACTCGCCACATCCAGTCTCAAAACTAACTGACAATCATAACCGTTATAGAGTGTTTTTAAAGCAAACCCTGATATAATCCTCATAGTGGCACTACTTGCGTCACTCCATGCGAGTGGCGCTAATTTTAACAGACGTCATCTTTCAAATGACAAAACGCTTACCAACTTTCGTTTATGGTGTGCAACTCCTACTTGATGCTGTTATTCTTTTTCCGTCAGTGCATATTGATCGTTATCAGACTGAAACTTTGCTCTTCAGTGGAATTCTTTGAGGATTATGACTATATTTCGGTACCGGACAGAGGAGATGATGGATCAGATAAGTCTTTTATAAAAATTTGTGGCAGATTAAAACTGTGTGCCGGACGAAGACTCAAACTCGGGACCTTTGCCTTTCGCGGGCAAGTGCTCTACCAACCTACCCAAGCACAACTCACGACCCGTCCTCACAGCTTCAATTCTGCCAGTACCTCGTCCCAAAATGGTTCAAATGGCTCTGAGCACTATGGGACTTAACTTCTGAGGTCATCAATCCCCTAGAACTTAGAACTACTTAAACCTAACTTATCTAAGGACATCACACACACCCATGTCCGAGGCAGGATTCGAACCTGCGACCGTAGCGGTCGTGCGGTTCCAGGCTGTAGCGCCTAGAACCGCTCGGCCACTCCGGCCGGCGTACCTCGTCTCCTACCATCCAAACTTCACAGAAGCTGTTCTGCGAACCTTGCAGAACTAGCACTCCTGGAAAAGGATATTGCGGAGACATGGCTTAGCCATAGCATAGGGGATGTTTTCAGAATGAGATTTTTCACTCTCCAGCGGAGTGTGCGCTGATATGAAACTTCCTGACAGATTAAAACTGTGCGCCGGACCGAGACTCGAACTCGGGACCTGGCAGAATTGAAGCTGTGAGGAGGGGTCGTGAGTCGTGCTTGGGTAGCTCAGATGGTAGAGCACTTGCCCGCGAAAGGCAAAGGTCCCGAGTTCGAGTCTCGGTCCGGTACACAGTTTTAATCTGCCAGGAAGTTTCATATCAGCGTACACTCCGCTGCAGAGTGAAAATTTTTTCCAAGTCTTTTATAGTTGTGGAAGATGCTGGGAGGACGTTTAGTATTTTCTGTCGAGGTTAGGGAATGTTGGAGGCCGAAGAACAGGCTCTACTCGACCCATGCGTCTTGGACCATATTGGCGCTTTTGACGCCATCTTACATCAGTAGCAACATGTGCTGGTTCGCCATTGCGCCTGTAGCAATTGTCGTCATACTTTTTGCTCTGGAGCCAATACTGGCGTTGCAGAGTGGCACCCCATACCGCAAATTTATGGATCTTATTACTAATTGGTCAATAAGTAACTCCGTCCGAATACGCTCCGGAAGCCCCACCGGTTCCGACTGATCGCCGTGTCATCCTCTGCCAATAGGCGTCAGTGGATGCGCACGTGGAGAGACGTGTGGGCAGCACGCCGCTCTCTTGGCCGTTGGCAGTTTTCGTGAGTGGAATCGCTACTTCTCAGTCAAGCACCTCTCCAGTTAGTCTCACACCGGCTGAGTGCAGCCCACTTTCCAACAGCGCTCGGCAAACCCAGACGGTGACTCATCCAAGTGCTAGCCAAGCCTGACTGCAATTAACTTCGGTGATCCAAGGGGTACCGATGTTACCACTGCGGCAGGGATCTTGGCATTATTAATTGGTTACCTACATAACTTAGTAAGTTGTAAGCCCCCAATAGACAAGCTGTAGTAATGGCGCAATAAATTAGCCGCAGGCCCTCAAGCACCGATCGTTAACAATCGGCACCATTCGGAACACTTCGTGTTGGCTGTTATCTGCTTCTCACTGCTGCCACCTCAGCGCCATAACTGTCTGACGATTTATTGTATTGTCTGTGTGAGCAGATGATTAACTGATTAATAACAGTAACTGTGCGTATATTTAAATGCCTTACACAATAGGATAGACGGTAACAAATATTTACTTAATGTTTTGAATGTCATTTTTCTTCAACTCATTGCATTGTATTACAACAGCTTTAATTTAATTTCATACTCGTTAATACAAATACGTACTGTATTTGAAGATGACCGTCTCTACAGTGCTTACAGTGCACACTGACAAATCCACGTTACTTCTGTTTGAAATTCATACCATAGCAGGTGATCAGTACAAAGCACACATGGTCGTTAAGTGCCTCCACTTCCCCCCCCTATCAAACACCCTCACCCTGCAACGACAAATCTATCTGCCCTTGCACCCAACTTTGTCCTTAATGTGGCCATATTTTTATTTCAACGACGGAGTGAGGTGTAGGTAAAATTGCAAATGATAACTATGTATTCTTTAGCTATAAATTAAAATATAAAAATTATGTAATGTGTCTTGTGATTAACGTTTTCGTCCTTCTCGTCCATGTTTGCGTAGGACATCCTCTAAATGCGGATCTTTGATTGTTATGTGGTACAGTAATCTCATTATAGTACGATAAAAATTACTTTCAACCTTCCAGCGTTGCTACCTGTAGTGGCACATCGACAGTTGTAACAGAGCGTATGTGGGGCAGATCGCAGCTAGCCGTACACTAAACTGCGACATATGATTGGCCCAGTTAGATACAGGCAACACTTGCTCTTAACTTCCAGGTTCAATGTAATATTAATCGCACTGTAGCTGCAGTTAACATCTGCTACACGTTGGGTAAATTTCTCTGTCCGTACTAAGTCATTTACGCCATGGTAAATACACTGAGAAAATTATAAACAAAACCTCGACCTCACAGGTCTTTGTAACTTGAAGGGCACTCGAAAACTGCACTTGTATAATTATCAATCACTATTGTTATTGATAGTATTATTCTACACTAAACCTGCGAGAAGTGGGCCGGTAGCACCCCTCGCTACATGCGAATACCATTCGGAACATTTGGTGTTGATTGCAGTCTATTTCAGATTGTTGCTAGCCTGAGCGGTCTAACAGCTGAGGCACTAGAGTTGGGTGGTGAAGCGTCATTGATTTCACCATGTGTTCCAATGGTTTGGATGAGTAATAGTATTTCTCCTTATAAAGTTTGATAAATGAAATATCAGTTTTCTTCTACTCATTGCCTTGTGCTACAACATCCCTAATTAATTTAAAGTTATTTGCTGAAAATAAGTATCGCATTTGAAGATGACCATCTCTGTGATGCACATCTCATGTCAAATTTGTAAAGCAGTAGCTGGTAGGTAGAAGTCACGCACGCCAGCGAGTTGTCAGTAGTGGAAGACAGACAATACCACATTCCCTCTCTCACATCTTGTAACCTGCAGAGGCCGTGCCAGTTACATCTCTGGCCTTGAGGCAGGTGGGAAGTTTTACTTAGCTCACGTCTGAGTTCACCAGCGTCAATTAAAAATCAACCACATCTTAAAATATTACTATCTCTGTAAATATTTTTGTTTATTACTGAGCAGGAAAACTACACTTTTAAGAAGCTCTTAACTAGCTGCATCAAACCAGTCTCAGGACTGAAGACCACAACAACAACAACGTTGAGTTTCTTTGATTCAGCTGTTAGCTGCTAACAGTATATTGTTATAAAATACGACTGAGAACGGCGGGCCGCACGAACATTTAATTTGGGCTGCATACGGCCCGCGGGCCACAGTTTGATGACCACTGTTCCAGGTGAAAAGTTAGTATTCGTAAAGGGGACATCTTTCTGTGCCACAACTAACCACCTTTTAACACCCCTCCTGTGTTGGCAGGGCCAACTTTGTATGTAACAGACCTGCTAAGGAGACTGCTTACACTACGCTTGTCCGTCCTCTTTTAGAATACTGCTGCGAGGTGTGGGATCCTTACGAGATAGGACTGACGGAGTACATCGAAAATTTCAAAGAAGGTCAGCACGTTTTGTATTATCGCGAAATATGGGAGAGACTGTCACCGAAATGATACAGGATTTGGTCTGGACATCATTAAAAGAAAGGCGTTTTTCGTTGCGACGGAATCTTCTCATGAAATTCCAATCACCAGCTTTCTCCTCCGAATGCGAAAATATTTTGTTGACACCGACGTGCTTAGGAAGGAACGATCACCGCGATAAAATAAGGGAAATCAGTGCTCGTACGGAAAGATATAAGTGTCCATTCTTTCCTCGCGCTATACGAGATTGGAATAATAGGGAATTGTAAAGGTGGTTCGATCAACCCTCTGCCAGGCACTTAAATGCGATTTGCAGAGTATCCATGTAGATGTAGATTTTCAAATGGGAACCAACCATTTTTTCATATTCAGATTCTATGTCAAAAAATACGTACGATTTATAGGAACCATTGTTTTCTATTAACGGTAGATGGCGCTGTAATCGGCAGATATCGAGTGTGCCTGTTTTTGCAGTTAAGAACTGATGCATTTGATTCTACATGTAAGGATCTGTGTTCTATGAGTTGATATTGAAGTTCTAAATTTTCTTGAGTGTTGAAAATGTGATTGTATAGTAAAGCATGGTTAGCTGGTTCAGTGTATAGTTAGAAACTATGTTTAGGGCGACCCTACAACAACGACGTGGATGTTATAGCTTCCTGTCCCATCCAGATGCTTGATTTCTGTGAGACCCCTTGTGTCGCACCAGTGGGGTGCTCGATTACGGTGAGTATCCGTGGCAAGTGCCTCTATCACTATCACTTCATGGACAATGGTTACTGTTTGTATTCGTCTGGTAGCCACATAGAGACCAGCGAGAAAGTTACGGTGGTTGGATGGATGCACTTACCCGAAAAAGGCAAAGGTCCGGATTTCGAGTCTCGGTCCGGCACATAGTTTTAGTTTGCCAGGAACTTTCATATCAGCTATTAAATAGTCATTGTCACTGTCATGACTTGCCATTAAGCTAACACACACAACGGGGTGTACTGCTAACGGTTACCTCTGGAGTTTCTGAATTCGTCTTATGATCACGTGTAATGAGCTTTCTCAACATTAACAAGCACTCCATAAACAATGATTCTGTCAAAATGGGCAGTAGATCTCATATTTCCTGACTTCTGCACCTTTCTCGTATTGTGTAGAACTGGTGCAATATTTTATTCGCTGTCAAAGAGTGATTCCCTGTTTCAAGAATTTGCAGTAAATCTTATATTATGTCTTTGGATTAAAGCGCAGTCGATCAAGAGCTGTGATCAATGGCCGTAGTCGTCAAGTAATGATATTTTGATAGAGGGAAGAACTCTGTCAAGTAGCTTCGTCTGTGATGAGAGGAAAACGTCTGGTACTTACGCAGCGCTAATATACTGTCTAGACACATTAAAGAGATCACCTGTCAAAAGTCTGAATAGCCACCTATTGCAGCGCGGAGTGCTGCTAAACGCACAGGCAGAGAATCAGAGAGGTTCTGGAACGTAATGACGGGGAAGTGGAGCCATGCCAGCTCTGGCGTCGTGGCCAGCTGCGGTAGGTTTCTCGATTGAGGATCTACTATGAGAACAGCCCGATCGAGTTGGCCCCGTAGATTTTCGATTGCGAAGTTTGGTGGCAATGGGAAAGTGGTAGTCTTATCTTGGTGCTCTTCGAAACACGCCGTTACACTGGCAGTTTTGTGACACGTTGTATTGTCTGCTGGGAGAAACCAACGAAAAGGAAACTGTAGGGGTGGATGCAGAGGTGTAGGTAGGTAGTTCGCCACCCCCCGCACACTCCTTACCAGGCCTTATAAAAATTAATTTTTTAGGGGGGAGGATGGAGAAGTTTCTTCATAAAAGTGGATAAATAAGCAAAACATGTTAACTATTTTTAAGCAATTTTTATGGACGGAAACAAGCAAGTAAAACTATTTGTTATAAATAACATACTTACCTGATTATTTATGAAGCAATAAAAATAACCAACGATCATCTTGCTAGGAGACCACACGGCAATCAGATTTTTGTAGTATTTTATATTAACGGTACGTGAAGTTCTCAATGAAAATATCAGTTCACCAAAGCTCTTCGATGCAAGTTTCAAAAATTGTCTGGAAAATCGACTTTGAAGTTTTCCTGTCATACTTTGAAGTAAGGTCGATTTTCCTCGACAGCGAACATGGCTCTCATGTAGAATGTGTAGAATGCTCGCATGCCATGTAGTGGTCTTAGGCTAGATTCCTGATCAATACAAATTTTTAAGCCGAAGTCCATTTCTGCAAACATTTCCCTGAAAAGTAACTACAGCGGGATGCATTCAGACTAACGATTCCATCATATAAAGTTCAGACACACGGTATAAGCAAAATTCTAAGCAGTATTTCCAGCATTTATAAAATGTATGGTATGCAGTATCATTTTAACATTAATGTATGTCATTTATGTTGCTTGAAATGGTTTATAAACATCTTACGAACATTTTACTGTATGATACGTTCGCTGTGCAGAAAAGACAACTGTTTCAAAATTTCACAACATAGTGTCTCTATACACGTACAGTGACAATTAAGATTATATTTAGACTGTGCAGTTAAGAATGCATCAACTTGTCCTCGTCCAATATCTTATGAAAACAAAGTTTAATAGTCCGAAGTACTTCATGCTTTTGAAAGATTTGCCTCCAGCCAAAACTGTATTTTATTGTAATTGTTATTTGAATTCACTGCTTTATGGATGTATATGATAGGCTAACATGTTCTTTTAAATTTGTGCAAAAAACCGATGGTATTGGCTATTCATTATGACGTAGACAGCCACGCGGAGTGGCCGCGCGGTTTGAGGCGCCATGTCACGGACTGCGCGGGCCCTCCCGCCGGAGGTTCGAGTCCTCCATCGCGCATGGGTTTGCGTGTTGATCTTAGCATAAAATTAGTTTAAGTGGTGTGTAAGTCTAGCGACCGATGAGCTCAGCAGTTTTTGAACACGACGTAAACCGATGTTAGCTGTATGGATTATAAACAATGGCCTCTGTTGGACCAATTCTTGTACATGCCTAAGTTAGATTGCAATGTGTGTCGTTATAATTACGTTCAGTCTACGTACTACTTATAACGCTATGTAATTGAGAAGTTGTAATTATGTCCAACTGTGACATCGTGCTTCATCGATGTCCTGTTTCCACTTCCGATTCTTTACCACATGTATTTATAGCACGTATGACAACTGCACTCTCAGTTGAAATCTAGATCTGTGAAGCAATAAAAAAGTCAGATGACTTACAACCGATGCTGACCTTCTTTCTGCCCTGGATTGCATTACGGTAGAGTGACACAATCATTCCCATGGAATCAAACATGTTGGTTGCAAAGCAAGTCACACATAATGAAACTGTTCCAAAAGTGTGTAATCTGCACAGATTCACAGGGCGGTATATGCGGGATACAAACAGTGCCCTAGTCCTAAATTCACAGTCACTTGGTAGCATTCCTGAATGCACCCCGGCCGTTGTGGAAGACTGTCGCATCCTCGGCACATTTATATCCAGACCATCCTGTTCAGTAACTTACAAAATTTATTCCGTTATGTTAGCGGCTTTCTCCACATTTGCTGGAAAGAACTAATAAAACAATACTTTACTTATACTTTCAGTTTTCTACATGTTTCCACTGATTTGTTTGGTGTACCAGATTTCCAGCGTGCTGTCAAAGATAATGAACAATTCTGTCCAGAAGTGAGATAAATTAATATTATGTAGTGGAGAATAAATAGCTTGTAAACACTTTACACGAATGTGACTTAGTGAACTATACGGTTCTAGTTTGACCAAGTGTTTCCTTAGTACAGCATGATATTTAGATAACAGTATTTTCAGGTACAAAAAATTGCTTTTGTTTTCTACCAGCATACACTGAGGTGACGAAAGTCATGACATTGCGATGTGCACATACACAGACGGCGATAGTATCTCGTATTCGAGGTATAAAAGGACAGTGCATTGGCTAAGCTGTTGTTAGTACACAGGTGATTCGTGTGAAAAGTTTGCAACGTGATTATGTTCACGCACGGCGGGAATTAACAGACTCTAAACGGGGAATGGTAGTTGGAACTAGTGTTCTCTGAATAAATGACGCTGAAGTAGAAGGTTTAGCAAATTTCAGCATTGAGCTGACCAGCAACTGGTCTTCCAAATATCTGGGCCTCTGCTTTTTTTTTCTTTGATTTGCTTCACTTGGATGATGTCGTATCATGTTTTCGTATATATTTTATACTACAGAGTGATTTTTTCCACCGTGTAAAAACTCTAGGGGTTGATTGACGAGAGGATGCGGAACAAAAAGGTCTAATGAACTATGTTCGGAAATGCATGGTTTCCATGCTAGTGACCATTTATCAAATCATACTTTGTTACAGAGACTGTGGTCTAATACGCGCTGTACCATGCAGCCACAGGTACAGTATTCATTGTTTCCTCCTAGAGAGTGATACTGCTGCTCATACGCCATGCCCTAGCACCCTCTCCTGCCATAGTAATTAGTAATGTTCTGTCCGATTCACTTCTCTTGCTGACTCACCTTGTAGTGGATGTGGTACAGCTATGTGCACAATGGTTCCATATTCGAATCGAGAGTTTGTGACGTGTTGTTTACTAACGGAAACGCAAATAGCAACGGGCAGCTGGCAGGAGACCTAACCCCGCAGACAACCACAGCATTCAATGCTTGCACCAGTGCTTCGAAGTTTGTCTGTGACAGGGTCATTCCAGGAAGCAAGAAATCATGAATGACGTACCCCAAATGTTCGGACACCAGACTAGGATAAAAATGTGACAAATACTGTGTGTAACCTCCCCACCGAAATTTCGAAAGATAGAAATATAATCAATGGGAGCCCAGCGTAACCTCCCTACCAGTTAAATTTAATGACAATAAGAATGAGAATCGCAATCTGACTCAAGGTGTAAGCTCACACGAAAATAATGAAAAACAATTCAATGCTAATGAGACTTCAGTGACAATGTAAACTCAATTAAACCGAAATATCGGTCTTTGGCCCTGTGCAAAAATCAGAATTAATTTCTTACCTCAGTATAACTGCATGTCAAAGTTCTGCTCTTATTGTTGGCCACAGCTTGGAGGAAATGCATTGCAAGTATTATTTTTTATTTTATTTTTGAAATTTAACTGAAACTTTTCTTTAAAGGAAATGGAAGGAAATCGTTGGTTCAATTAAATGGTTCTTTTGTTAAAAATTGCTTTGAAATCAAAATTATTATTGGGGCACTTGTTGAAAATTAATTACAATAAATAAACTTTACATTATCTGATGTGCGCAATGCAGCTTGGTTACCTTAATTAACAATATACCTCATTCAGCATCTTGACCAGAGACCCATGTCGACGCCTGCGACTGCGTCCCGCTCGCGACCGTACTCGACTACTAGTGCTAACAGACTGCCATTCGCAACTGAACTCGGCTACTGCTACCGACAGAGTGCAACAGACAACTGCACTGGGCTGCTACTACCGACAGACTACTGCTCGCAACTCTCGCGCGGTCAAGCGCAGACTAGGAACGACAAATAGCTCTCTGGTCAGAGACACTGCAATGCCTCGCCATCGCCGCCACACACGTGTTTCATAACCCTCCACTGGGGGGGCAAAAATTTGGCAGCGATGGTGAGTCATTTGGACTTGCCATCGCAAGAAATTTATTTTTTTTAACTAATTAACTTTACAGTTACAGCATATATACAGATATAGTACATGAATTAAATGTGGTGCACGTGCACCGAGTACAAAACATTAGACAATGACAAAAAATGTATACAATGAGTACAGAGCGTATCAGCAAATCAGAAAAATGTATATATAATATAAAAGACAAGAGTGCACATATACTGTACTTCAGAACAAATCGAAAAAATGTCTTTAGCATTTCCACAACAAATAAACATAATGGCAAAAAAATCATGCCGACAAGTGACATAAGTGCACGTGCACTCCAGTTCAGAACATATCAGCAAATGAGGAAATGTATATACAATAAGTAACAAATGACATAAGTGCATACGCACGGAAGTATTGAACATATCAGGAAATCACAAAATGTATACAGAATGAGTACAAATCATATTCAAAAATGAGAAAAGTGCGCAGGCACTGAAGTTCAGTAGAAAGCATATTAACACATGACATAAGTGCACATGTACTGTAGTTTAGAACATATCATCAAATCAAAAAAATGTATAGGTCATGAATATAAATGATGCTAGCAAAAAATGATCTTCACTATGTGACAAGAATTAGGATACGAAAGGGAAGGATTGCATCATGGTTGTAGCACTTTAGATTGCACATAGCTGCTCTGAAAGTCCATATCTTTCCACAGAAGTACAACACCAAGTGACACAATTTGAAGTTCTTTTTCCATTAGTATTTATCAGCGTAGCCATGACACTGAAATGTCGTAGTAATCTTCCATGTTATCGTTTTGGCGGTAAATCAGGTACACCAAACAGTGGGACCATAATAACGTCTCCATCGCTCACGGTGGTGGACAGCATGTCGTGTCAACACCACGCTCTTACAAGGCACACCAACGTAGAATTAGCGCAAAAACCAAATATAGTGCTCCATGATCATGAGGATGGACAAGACAAACGGATATTACAGTAATTCCAGGTAGTTAGGTCAGAAGGTGAAGGACATTAAGTCACAGACTAGTCTTGATTAGTAATTACATTAGTAGTTTGCGGCATTCATAGCCCAGTTATTGAACATTTCTGTACCATATATTTAGTATTACAGAATAATGTTCATAAAATTAAATTATTGGCATCATGGGTAATCGTATTACAATAAACAGCGGCAGTCTTTGGCCAGTTACAAAGCATATTTTGTATGACAGAATAATGTTCATCAGAAGTCTTCATTGAAAAAAAAAGTCAATTATTGGCCTAGCATTAACATAATACATTGAGTTATACAAATTATTGGCACTCATTGGCCAGTTATAGAACATGAAAAATCATCATTGAAAACAAGAGCTAATTAATGGCATAATTAATAACATAATTCATTTAGTGACATTAAGTATTGGCACTCAGTGGCCAGCAAGTATTGAATAGTATAAAACATTGTTCATCAATCAGTATTATTCAGATCATTAAGAAGTCATTATTAAAAATCAGTTAATTACAGTCATAGCATTAATAATCATGGGCATTATAAGTAGTCTCATTACAATAAACAGTGGCAGTTATTAGCCAGTTACAAATCATTATTTTATATATATTTTTTTGTATCATTAAGAAGTCATTACTGAAGTGACATACTATTCAGAGCTGATCAGGATCAGCATTATTCAGAATTCTCTTAAACTAGTAGCATTATTCGGGACTGGTAATACATTTTTTTTTGTTTCTGTGCTAGTAATGCATTGCGTTGGGATCAATAATTAATTGCTGAGGCATAACAATATTTGCTTTTGACCTATTGCTGCAAATGAGGATAGGTAACGTCATTCGTCGTGAATCAGCTGTAGCAAGGCTATGTAACAAGGCAGTATATGTGATCACATTTATAAACTATAGACACAAATGGGTAAAATATAAAATTGCAAGTACTAGAACAGGTATAATAAGTAACAAGTTTAGTAAGTATCATGAAAAGCTTCTCCTGAAAAAAGTACAAAATGGATTATTGAGCTGAAAGAAGAAACGCAGACTATGCTGAAAAGTAGTGAACATCGAATTAACAGGTAGTGAAATGTGTATAAAAAATGTGTTCCATAGCTGTCCTTTCCAAAACCTTCAGTCATTATACTATGCAATATAACACCTGCTGTCAAAACGAACTGCAACAAATACTTAAATAACTACATAGCATAAACATAATTTCAACATTATCCTCATCTGCAAAGAAAACTTCATTATCCATATCATCATAACTCCATTATCACCATCACCTGTAAAGAAAAACTTCATTATTCATAGTAGCATATTCTTCATCAGTATTCATCAGCATTCATTATCATCTGCAAAAAATCACTTCATTACTCATTACATAACTATTCCTTATCTCTAGCATATTTCATCACTAAAACTGAGATGTGTAGTTCTGTCTGACAGCTTGCATCAATCGCCTTGTATTCTGAAAGAAAAAATTAGTTAAAACTGCTATTCTACGATGTGTATAGTATATTCTTGTTAATGCTTGTTAATCCTGATCCATTTACTCTTCCTCATAAAGTTATTGCATCTTCTTTCGTTTGTTCCGTAGGTGAAATTCCCATTTCTGTTTAATTTCTTTCTGACACGCATCATTTCTTTCTGAAAATGATGAACAAAGATTAATGTCTTGCATTTAAATCATATACCCACTAAATAATGACTGGTTAATGGTGACACAATTAAGCATACAGCATAACATGACAGAAAACGTAATATGTCAAAAGCATAGACAGTGTTCAAAGGCAAAAAATGTACAATCACAATGCAGCAGCAAAAAAAAAATGTAAAACAGTCACGATGTTGAAATATCATAGGGCAAAAAATGTCAAAATCAACTGATGTGTTATACCTTAACTATTTCACAATGCATACAAACAAATCATGAAAATATCGTATATATATAAGAAAGAAAAAATGTGATGTTCGTTGTGTTCAGCTTGTATGTAGTGTAGTTAATAGAGGCGATAATTAAAGCCTTTAATGGAGAAAAAATGTAACGAAATTAACATGTCATTAGATAACATTGCGTAAGTATTCATAAAACACGTAAGTGTCTCCGAAAAAAAAATGTGCACAGTCTGATATATAACGACAAGAAAAGCGACCTGCTAACCTTACCTTGCCGGGCACTTGCCAAGAAAAATACGATAATCATCAGTAATTAGTCATGTAATTATAATTGCATAAGTGCTCATAAAATGTGTAAATTCATCTGGAAAATATGCACGGTCTGATATGTAACGACAAGAAAAGCGACCTGCTAACCTTACCTTGCCGGGCACTTGCCAAGAAAAATACGATAATCATCAGTAATTAGTCATGTGAATATAATTGCATAAGTGGTCATAAAGATTAGTAAATGACATCATAGCATGTTACATCATAAAGTGGTTTCATTCAATAAACGGTTTAATGTTTGAGATATGGTGATTGCCTTTCGATTTTCTGGTTCTCAAAGTTTCGACGTGTACAACATTGGGGTGAGGGATGCTGCGAATCCGATATGGACCTGCGTATAGAAGTTCAAATTTACTGCACTTACCTTTTATTCTGCTGGATAAATAGTGTGTACGTACTAATATCTTCTGTCCAACGTGAAAGTCTCGGCGCGTACAAACCTGTTTTTGTTGTCTTCTCCGGCGCTCTGCGGCACGTTTGATGTTGTTCAGCGCAATGTCAATTATTTCGTGGTGTCTTAGTCGACGACAGGTAGGGAAGTTTACTAATTCTTTAATTTTGTTTGGTGGTTCAACGTTTTTCAGTATAACAGACGGAGATAGCATAGTGGATTCATTTGGAATGGAATTAATTACATCTTGGAATGAGAATATGTGTGTGTCCCAATCAATATGTCTTTTGTGGCAGTATATTCTACACAGTTTACCAATTTCTTTCATTAATCGTTAACAAGGGTTCGAAGAAGCGTGGTACTTGGATATATAGATCGGAGAAATGTTTCTAGCTCGTAACATGCGTGTCCATATAGCAGATCGAAATTGTGATCCATTGTCGGAAATTACTCTCATCACATGCCCTACGTGAAATGGAAAATGTTTTACAAATGCTTTCGAAACAGTTTTAGCAGTAGCTTTGCGTAACGGAGTGAAAGTAACAAATTTTGAAGTGAGTTCAACAGCGACAAAGATGTAGCAATAACCTCTATTAGTTCTGGGAATCGGACCAAAAATGTCTACAGCGGCCATGTGTCTTAATTTAACAGGTACAATGGGATATAAAGGAGGAATATGTGAAGTGGTGTCTGACTTAGCTTTCTGCCAAATTTTACATGACGCTAAAACTCGTCGTATACGTTTTTCCATGTTGGTAAAATAACAGTTCTGTCTCAGTATAAGAAAACATTTTCTTGCTGCGTAATGTGCGTAACTTAAAAGAGTGTACCAAATTAATTTGTTAATCAGTTCGTCAGGAATGCATAATAAACAATTGTTACTGTCAGGATGAGAGCGGAGAAACAGAATGTCATTGCGTACAGTGTAATGGTTTCTAATCGTAACATTATTCCTATCTTGCCAAAGGTGTTTAATTTCTTTCCACACGTTGTCTTTATTTTGCTCTTTTGCTATGTCCTGTAATGACGACGAAAGAAAATTTTCAAATGCAACTTGCTGAATGTACATGACACTGAAATTTGCTTTGCAGAAGTTGGTTGCTACGTCTTGCTGATTGTTGCTGAGAGAACGCGATAGTGCGTCTGCTATAACATTTTGTGTGCCGGGAATGTGAACAATCGTAAAATTAAATTCCTGTAAATATAGCTTCCATCTACTTAATCTATCGTGTGTGAATTTAGCCGAAAGTAAAAATTGTATCGCTCTGTGATCTGTGTAGACAGTGGTATGTCTTCCATAAAGAAAACGCCGAAATCTCGTAAAAGCCCAAACAACACATAATGTTTCAAGTTCTGTAACAGAATAATTTCGCTCAGCAGGTGACAGAATGCGACTTGCAAATGCGATGTTTTTAATTACTGTAGAACCATCTTCTTCAATTTCCTGGAAAATGTGTACGCCTAAAGCGGTGTTAGAACTGTC
Source organism: Schistocerca americana (assembly GCF_021461395.2). Classification (NCBI taxonomy): domain Eukaryota; kingdom Metazoa; phylum Arthropoda; class Insecta; order Orthoptera; family Acrididae; genus Schistocerca; species Schistocerca americana. The sequence continues at coordinate 847,134,950 of NC_060120.1, read as the reverse complement.
GGTGGCAATAGAAAAATTTCTGGTAAGGTCTGGGTGCGATAAAAGTGGTGCATTCAACAGAGCATGTTTCAGGTTCATGAATTCAGAATGTGCTTGCTTATCCCAAGACCAAATACTGTTTTTACCTGTTAATTGGCATAATCCAGGCGTATCTAAAGCAGAGTGATGAATGAATTTACGAAAAAAGTTAACTAAACCCAAAAAACTGCGTAATTGCTTTTTTGTCGTAGGAACAGTAATATCACGTAGAGCTTGAAGTTTTTCCGGATCAGGTGCAATGCCTTCTGCTGAAATTACGTGTCCAAGAAATTTTATAGAAGTTTTACCAAAATGCGATTTACTGAGATTAACTGTGAGTCCTTGTGCATGAAAAGTTTGTAACAGACGTTCAAGAATCATATTGTGTTCAGACCAGTTAGCTTCTGCGATAAGAATGTCGTCTACGTACGTCGTAATTCTGTTCTTAAGTTCTGTCGGAAGTATTGTGTTCAAACCGCGAATAAAAGCTGCTGAAGAAATAGTTAATCCGAATGGTAATTTGCAAAATTGATAACAGTCGCCAAGACAGAGAAAAGCTGTGTATTTTCTGCAATTCGGATGAAGTTGAATTTGCCAAAATCCCGATTTCAAATCTAGTGTAGAATAAATAGCCGTACCATGAAATTTCTATACAAGTTCCTCTAATGTCTGTGGTCGATCTGTTTCATTAATAATAATGTCATTAATGTGACGTGAATCAAGTACAAGGCGAAGTGAGCCATCTTCTTAACAATATGTAGCGGGTTTATGTACGGACTAACTGCCGGTTCTATAATTCCTTGATCAAGCATATCCTGCAACTCTTTTTTAACCTGTTCTCTGTGGATATATGGAATGGGATAATGCTTTGCTTTAAATGTGTCGTGCTGTTTGACTTGAAATTCATACATAAAGCCGGACATAGTACCAGGAACATTGTCGAAAACTGGAGATTGCTGTAAAAGAATTTTGTGTAGCTGCGTGGGTTCGTCGTCTGTATTTGCACTGCTTTGTTTAACTTTATCAGAAATCATTTGCATTACGTCGTAGTCAGCTTCGTCTGGAGTATTATAGTTGTGTACGTACGTATCAGTGAACAATGTGGGATTACAGTTTATGTTACGTGATACGGAAATGACCTCTGTGCGATTAATTGTTTGTTCTTCCGCAGATAGTGAGTGTTGAAATTCTATAGCAAATTGTATATTTTCATCTTTCAACATTAAATAGGAATTCTGAAAATCAATAACTGCGTCGTGTTGTACCAGAAAATTCGTACCTAAAATAACGTCTATTGTCAATAAAGGAACAATCCAAAAATTTGAGTGGAAAGTATGACCTCCAATACAAAATGATAAATGCGTCTGTAATTTAACGTCTACTCCTTTACTCGATACTGCTCCCTTCACTTTTGTTTTGCCTAAAGGTAATGTCGGATAGGTATTCTCTTTGTTACACTCGTTAAAAGTTTCTTCATTTATTACTGATATAGGTGATCCGGAATCGATTACTGCTGAAAATTTCGATGAACCAATTTTAATTTCGATAACAGGATGTGAAATAGTTTTCTGAACAAATGGTCTTTCCTGCAAGAGAGTGTCTCTGATATCGTCAAAAGTAATTACTTTTTCGTGAACAACATTTTGCGTGTCTAAGGTAGTGCTTGTGTTACTGGAAGATGCGATCTGTACAGTATCTAGTCAGATTCTATCTGACGTGTTATTATTATCAACAGGATGCTGTGGCATTTCTACTATTTGAACAGTTCTATTACTTCTTCCAGACGTGTTACGCTCTGGATGATACCTACTGTCCGGTTCATTCATGAGAATATGTTTTGTGGATAATTTTGCTGTTGGTATGACCGACTGTTGTTAGATGTACGCTGAAAATTGTCCTCATTATTTTTACGTCTGTCGTAATAGTCATTCCTATACGGTGCATTGCGATAGGAATTGAAATACTGTGTTTTCTGTACGTAGTTGTTCCTTTGCTGCTGTGCGTTACTATTTGTTGGATCTGGGACTATACGTCCACGCGGCGAAACATTAAAGTTAGGTTGACCTTGTGCATTACATTGTTGGTTACGTATGCTAACCGGTTGACTTTCATGCTTTTGTGGTGGCAAACGTCTATTGTTACTAAAAGGTGGTTCCTGTTGCTGAAAATTTTGACGATATTGATAACCAGAATTTTGTCTATGATTTAAGTTCTGGTAGTTGTCATTCCTAAAGCGTCTGTTACTTTTACTATTGAAATTACGTGGCTGTTCGTAATTGCTGTATCTTTGTTGGCCTTGGTTGTTATACGAAAAGTTTTTGTTTACGAAAGAATAATCAGATTGCTGCCCTTCTAAAAGCTGTAACAGATCTCTGAATGCTGAAATATTTTCCTTTTGTTGACCCGTTAGAAGTGAAACTCTCAATGACCGTGGTAATTTAGAGATACATAATTGAATGAGTGCAGATTCACTGTACGGTTCACTTAGGTACTGATTTTGTTGGACCATGTGCTCAAAAAATTGCGTCACATTGGGATAATTTGTGTTTTCATAATTTGGTAAACTAATTAATTGATCTTTAATTCCGCGCTGTGTCGTCTTCGACCAGTACGCTGACAGAAAGGCATTCTGAAATTCTTCTACCGAGTAACATTGCCTCGCGATCGGTCTCATACGAGTTGCCGGTTCGCCTTCCAAAAAGCTGCAAATAAATTCAAGTTTGTGTGTTACGGGCCAAGTCGGTGGAAAAGCAAAGCTAAACTGTTGTATCCAATCCAGTGGGTGAATCTGTGTTCTGTCGTTTTTAAACACTTTAAACTTTCTCACTGACAGAAAATGTTTGTAATCAAAATTATCGTCTCTGTGTGATGGAACAGGTTCAGGATTGTAAGAGAATCTATTGAACTGTGGTTGTTCGGAATCTAAGTCCCGTACTCTCTGTAGATTACCCAAATTATACGCGTTGCGCGAGTCTGACAGATGTTCGCAAAGTGGCGTCTGCTGTGATGTGTTATTAACTGAAATACTTTTTATCTCTGCTACCTCTTGCTGTAAACTTGACAATTTTCTATGCAAGGTGTTATTAGACGAATCGATCTCATTAATCGTCTGCTGTAGATTTTTAAATTCAGGTGTTTGATTAAGTGAAACCGGTGAAGTATCGTCTGATTTGCTGTCATTATTACTTTCAATGACGTCAATACGACTGGCCATTTCATCACATTTCTCAGTCAGTATTTTTACCTGATCATCGGTTTTAGTGTCAGTGGCATTAATCTGTTTTTGCAATTTACGTGTAGTTTCGTTCAGTTTTTTAACGTCAGCTTTGACGACATCGGAATCCTGTGTTAGTTCTAATAGTTCGAGTCTGTCGGTCACTGTTTGAAAATCTGTTGTGTATGTATCTGTTTTTGTTTTAAGGTCAGAAATCTCATCTCGTAATTCAGTGCTCAACTGTTCGATGGTATTAATTTTGTCCGATACTGTAGCAATATTGTTGTCTACATATGTTTTTGCCTTCGCAAACATTTTACGTTTGTCTTCCTGTCTCTGTGCAGTGATTGTTTCCATTACCTGACGTTTTACTTTATTTTGATCCTGAATAAATTTACGGAAACGCGTATCACTGTTTTGTATGTGAACACTAAGACATTCGTTAATTTGAGAGTTCTGTTGCTCGAATTTCGCGTCTATCTTTTCATCCATTGTGCGCGAAAGTTCTGCTGTCATTGTTTTAATCTCGTCGCGTAATTGTGTAGCCTTTTCAGAGCATTGTTTAGCGACTGTACTAATTTCCGCTCTAAGTGTTTCTGTTGCGGCTGTTTGCAATTCCCTTAATTCTTGCGCAACAGACCTAATTTCTTCGCTACTTTTCTTTGAACAAGCCTCAATTTCCTCGCGTAACTGTTCCTCAGTGTCATGACACTGCGCGGCAACGGCTCTAATTTGTTCACTAAGCTGTCTGGAATTGTCGTCTAATTTTTCATTAAGCTGTCTGGAAATGTTGTCTAATTTTTCATTTAAGTGTTGTTTGAGTTTTTCGTTATCTTGTTTGACCTGTTCACTAAGTTTGTCTTGTTTTTCTTTCAATTGTTTGTTATCTTCACTCTGGTTGTCTTGTTTTTCAATAATTTGGTTAACTCGTTGCAGCAATAGTGCCATAATTTGATCCGAGCCAAAGTTAGCATTTCTTTTCTCTGTGCTAATTAATGGTGGATCTGGAATTGTCTCGTTTTGTGTGACCATTTGGTCATTCTGTAATTTACAAAAAGTTTTATCAGTCGGATGTACACTGTCAGACACTATTTCGGAATTAAATAGATCCGTCGTACTTTCAGTACACTGTTCATTTTCACTAGAAAAATTTGTCTGTACATTATTTGAATTTTCTAAAACGGGTGTGTTAAGCTGGGCAGCGCTCATTACAATAGAGCCCGCGCCATCAATTGTCGTCAAATTAACACAGGAGACAATTGAGTTCGCTTGTTCATTATTAACGTAAAAGTCATCATTAGTAGTTGGAACGCACTGATTGTCAGTGAACGCAGGATTGTCATCATTATATTGCGTGTCACAATTACTATCGGTCACGTTGTTTAAGTCGGTAATTTCATTCACAATACTTCGCGATACACTATTCACAGTCTTTCGCGGCATTTTTACAATAGTCACAATTATTCACAAAACAAATAAGCACAAAAGTAAAAGGCAACAAATAAAAATACAACAGAGCAACGAATTGCCGTTGATCTGTGGAAAGAAAGTCACAAGATTAGTAAAAGCGTTGCGCCAAATCCTAATTATATCTAAGCAAATAAGAGCAGATATCTGACTGTTTTTCAAAAGATTCTCAACGAAATACGATCCTGGACTGGGTGTCGCCAAGTGTAACCTCCCCACCGAAATTTCGAAAGATAGAAATATAATCAATGGGAGCCCAGCGTAACCTCCCTACCAATTAAATTTAATGACAATAAGAATGAGAATCGCAATCTGACTCAAGGTGTAAGCTCACACGAAAATAATGAAAAACAATTCAATGCTAATGAGACTTCAGTGACAATGTAAACTCAATTAAACCGAAATATCGGTCTTTGGCCCTGTGCAAAAATCAGAATTAATTTCTTACCTCAGTATAACTGCATGTCAAAGTTCTGCTCTTATTGTTGGCCACAGCTTGGAGGAAATGCATTGCAAGTATTATTTTTTATTTTATTTTTGAAATTTAACTGAAACTTTTCTTTAAAGGAAATGGAAGGAAATCGTTGGTTCAATTAAATGGTTCTTTTGTTAAAAATTGCTTTGAAATCAAAATTATTATTGGGGCACTTGTTGAAAATTAATTACAATAAATAAACTTTACATTATCTGATGTGCGCAATGCAGCTTGGTTACCTTAATTAACAATATACCTCATTCAGCATCTTGACCAGAGACCCATGTCGACGCCTGCGACTGCGTCCCGCTCGCGACCGTACTCGACTACTAGTGCTAACAGACTGCCATTCGCAACTGAACACGGCTACTGCTACCGACAGAGTGCAACAGACAACTGCACTGGGCTGCTACTACCGACAGACTACTGCTCGCAACTCTCGCGCGGTCAAGCGCAGACTAGGAACGACAAATAGCTCTCTGGTCAGAGACACTGCAATGCCTCGCCATCGCCGCCACACAACATACGTGTTTCACGTGGAAGGCGACCGACGTGTCAATACCAAGCAGTTTTCCCGCCAGTACAGGATAAACCAGACGACTGTATGGTACCCTTATCACTTTCATCGTGTGCGGGACTTACTAGCGACTGTCATTCCATATCGGGAGCAGTTTTGTTACTGGTTTCTTAACCAGGCAACCACGATTTCGGGATTGGTGTCATCCATCCTATTCACAGGTGAGATCACCTTCACGCGGAGTGGTATCTTCAACTTTCATAACAGTCATCAGTGGGATGGTATACAGAACCGCCATGGTATGGTGACAGCGAATCATCAGCATCGGTGCAACCGGAAGTGCGAGCCGCGATAATTGGCAGCCGTATTTTGGGACCAGTATTCCTTCCACGTCGCCTAAGAGGCCGAAACTATCGGCGTTTCTTGCGGGTGACTTTGCTTCCCCTGCTGGAAGAGGTGTCATTGATGATTCGAAGAGTTATGTGGCTGCTACACGATGACGAGCCAACCCACATCGCCGTTAACGTCCGAACGCATCTCAATCGTGTCTTCCCTGGCCCAGTTTCACGGCCTGCTCGTTCACCGGGTCTCGACCTGTGCGATTTCTGGTTATGGGCCATCTAAAAAGTGTAGTGTGTGCAGAGCCAATTCCAGATGTGGAGACCCTGGAGCAGCGCATTCATGCTGCCATTGACACTGTTCAGATGCAGCCTGGTAGATGTGAACGTGTGAGACGTAACACGCTACGTCGCGCACATACATGCGTTGAGGGAAATGCAAAACCCTTTCAACACATACTGTAACTGTGGCTGCGCTTATTAGACTGCAGTCTCTTTAACAATGTATGACTGAATAAATGGCCTCTAGTATGGAAACCTTGCATTTCCAAACGTAAGTTCAATTGACCATTTTTGTTCCGTACCCTCTCGACGAACAATCCCTTGAGTTTGTGCACGGTGGAAAAAATCCCCCTGTATATTTCTGGAAAAAGACATAAAGTTTATCAAATAATTTATTCGTTTTCCTCGATAAGTAGAACTGCTCATTGATAAATGAATAGTCACAAAAAAACTTTTAGTTTCCACAGTACAAACTGCATTTAGTTATCAGCACTTAATGTCACTGAAATTATTTCATGGAAAATAAAGGAAATGTAATTTATAGACTTCGAATCTTTAGGTTAAACTTAAAACTTTTCCTGAGCTGCTAGTTCCAAATAAACTGTACTTAGCACATAAAACAGCTTCTTTAGACCTTAACGCCAATTTTTACCTATTTTTAGCTTTAAAATCTTAAAAAGTGCCTGTTTCTTTGATGTAACATAAAATTCTTTTACTTTCAGAAAATTGAATGGCTTACAACAAAGGAAGGTGGGAACACCGAAGGTGACATAAAGAAAAGAAAAAAAGGGAAACTGATACAGTTCCAGCCAACTGCCTGTTTTGACAAAGAAAGATATTCGTAGGCATTGAATTGACCTCGGATGGAAAAAAGAACACATACCCAAGCGGAGAATTTAAGATACATAGCCATAGGTATAAAAAACCTCGCCTCTGTCCGTGGTTGTTACAGTAAAGCGACGCCATTATGAAACTTTTCTTATCCACCCGCCAATTTAAACAAGTGGGTAGTGTACCGTTGGATGTATAAAGTGTAACATGTATTTTACTCAAAATCTGTTCTAGTTTGGTGCGGGGAATTGTTCAACAGAAGAAAATGCTGAGAACAGCTGGCTGTCGCGTGAACTGGTCGAATGATTATTTTCTACCAACCATGCAACAAAGAGGTTAGCTTTAATGTTTTTTTGCTTCTTAGTTTTTCCTACCGCTTCGGAATTGCGAATTTCTTCTCACTTTTTTCAACACCAGGGCGTTCGTGAAGCAAATTACTTTGTACATATTGTTTAAAGCTATACAAAGAAAGACCTAGACGCGTTGTTCACTGTTATTATAATTTTCAAGTTGTTGAGTTCAATATTACTATAAAGGAAAAGTAAGCAATATGAAAATGTCATACATGTAGGATAAAACATTAATGTTTTTAAAATGACGCACCTGATCCTGATTTCTTTTAAGTTTCGAGTTGTAGCAAAAATAAAGATTCAATGACAGTATTGTCGGAAAACTGAAATTGCTTAACTCTGTTGCATGTTTGTTTAGTTGTATTTTATTTATTTTGCTGAAATTAAGTACTGGTGTCCCTTAACAGTAGCAAATACTGTTTACCCACACTTCTATGTAGCACTTTGTTTCTTTCTTGTAATATATTTCCAATGATAAAAAGTCCCACTTATCTCAGAATGCAAATGTGTGTTACATAAGACAAATGTTGAAAGAAAGGCGTTTGATAAAGCCACCAAGACGGCCCCTGTGGCCGAGCGGTTCTAGGCGCTTCAGTCCGGAAACACGCTGCTGCTACGGTCGCAGGTTCGAATCCTGCCTCGGGTGTGGATGTGTGTGATGTCCTTAGCTTACTTAGGTTTAAGTAGTTCTAGGGGACTGATGACCTCATATGTTAACTCCCATAGTGCTTAGGGCCATTTTTTGAAATTCATCAAAAAGAACCAATTCTACAGTGACTTGTAGCAATCATTCTGTTCCCGCAGAGTCAACATTACGTAAAAACTATATGTATTCAGCATACAATGACGCATTGCAGAGAATGCGGGATGATAAAGGGGAGTCTTGCATTTGGATATCTGTTGATAAAACCGCTAACAGTCTTGATCGGTGCACTGCAAATCGTATTGTTGGGAAGTTGAAACCTGATGCATCATCCAAGTCTTATTTAACGTTTCCAGAATGAGATATTCACTCTGCAGCGGAGTGTGCGCTCATATGAAAGTTCCTGGCAGAATAAAACTGTGCGTCGGACCGAGATTCGAAGTCTGGACCTTTGCCTTTCGCTGGCAAGTGTTGTATCGTCTGGCGTACCCAAGCACGACTCAGGCCCTCTCCTCACAGCTTTACTTCTGCCAGTATCCCGTCTCCTAGCTTCCAAACTTCACAGTAGCTCTCCTGCAATATCCTTCTTCCAGGAGTGCTAATTCTGCAAGGTTCGCAGGAGAGCTTGTGTGAAGTTTGGAAGGTAGGAGACGAGGGATTGGCAGAAGTAAAGCTGTGGGGAGAGGGCGTGAGTCGTGCTTGGTTCGCGCAGACGGTGGCCGGCACGCTAGCTCAGCGTGTTCGGACAGAGGGTTAGCTGCCCTCTGTAATAAATTTAAAAAAAGGCTGAGTTAATGGATCAACGATGAAGCTGAACAAGCGTCATAGGCTGTCCGCTCCGAACAAAAACGACGACCCATAACGAACAAAGTGAGATAAAAAAAGACAAAAAACGACAGTAGAGCACCTGCCCGCGAAAGGCGAAGTCCCGAGTTGGAGTCTCGGTTCGGAATATAGTTTTAACCTGGCAGGAAGTTTCTTATTTGATGTGTTCGAAAAATCTTTCAAAGACTAAACAGCAAATATTTCTACACCTTGTGAACGATGGGCTGAAGGTGCTGTATCTAATGGCGTGGATGAAAACAAGGTGCTTATTGCTTTCACAGATGCCGCTGCTTATATGATGGCAGCGTTTCAATTGCTTCAAGTAGTCTACCCTTCGAGGCTGCACTTAAGTTGTGTAGGACATGGTATCAACCGCATTGCAAAGCAAGTAAGACTAGAAGTCCCTAAGGCGAATAAATTAATCTCCATACTAAATAAAGTTTTCGTCAAGGCACCATCAAGGATACAGGCATTCAAAGAACAACTTTCAGATGTCTTCTTTTCTTGCCACCTTTTAGCCGCTGGGACGCGTGACTCGCAGCAGCGGAGTACTACAACCTCTAAGCATCTCCCACCAGTCCAGGAGGTAATTATAAATCTACTGAAGGATGCTGCCTCTGTATCTTCAGCAAAATAATTACTCAAAGGTCCCTCAACTCAACGCGACTTGGGTTATATTAGAGCCAACTGCACGTTTATAGCATGAATTCTTTCTAAATTAGAAGGCTCAGTTAGACCTATTTACGAGAAACGTTTCTTAACTCGAGGATGTTAAAAAAGCAAATTAATGAAGGACCAGGTGATGTGGGAGAAAAAGTACAGGGAAAAATGCAAAAAGTCTTGCAGAAGAACACAGGCCTGAAGAACTTGTGGGCAGCAGCATACTTACCAAGTGGAGAATCCAGCTGCGCCCCTGTCTCCTCCGTTAATGTAGGCCTAGAATATTCTTTTTCTGCATATAAATTAATTATTCCGCGTTATTCACTGAATGTGAGTTTCGTAGCAGCAGCTGCAATGGGTATAGATGTATTACGCAAATTTCACTTACGAAATTGTGCCATACTGCGTCTCAAACCCACATTTCACGCTTCCCGACGTGATCCAAACCTCCATATGACACTATCCACTTCTTTGTATAGCAGTATAATGTATGAGCGTTATGGATGGTGGAAATGGTTAAGACGACCGCTCGCGATAAACGTGAAATCCAGGTTCGAGTCCATAAAAAAAGTAAATAAATTAATAAAATAAAATAAAATAGAATTTTACATGGCCTTTCGACAAATCAGTCCAAAATTAGTCTATCTATCTATCTATATTCGGATCTCGCTCCAGCTGCTGCCCGGTTTGGGCGCTGGCGAGTCCTCTCCATTTGGCTTGGTCCTCCCACCACTTTCCTTCCTCCACTTGCTGCCAGGTCACACCTCTCCTTTCCAGAGATATTCTCATTCCAGTTTTCCACCGTGTTATTGGGCGCCCTCTAGGTCTTTTTCCATCCATCTTCTTCCGTAATTTTGGGGAGTCTCTGCCCACGCATTCTCTTAACATGAACTTCCGATCTTAGTCTCTTTTTTTCAATTTCTTCTCTCATACTTTCTTGTTTATGGTCCTTTCTAATACCTACATTCCTTACTCTGTCCATTCTGGTTTTTCCCTTAACTCCTCTGAGAAATTTTATTTCCCCTGCTTGCAGTCTGCTCCAATCCCTTTCTGTCATTGTTCATGTTTGTCCTCTGTAGGTGACAATAGGGAAGTAATAACTCTCATATGAGGGCATTTCGAAAAGTAAAGATACAATGACACGCAGTCCTTAAATAGAACATTTATTTAGAAAACCTCAGTTACACCTTATTAACTGAATTATTTGTTATTTTTCGACATAATCACCTCCATTATCCAAACATTTGTTAAGTCAGTGCACAAGCTTTTGTACCCCACAGTCATAGAAGGTTGCCACCTGTTGTCGGAACCACATTTCAACTTCATCTTTGATCTATTAATCGTCGTGGAATGATTTTCCACCAAGATGTGACTTCAGGTAACGGAAGACATGGAAGTCGGTGGGCGCAAGGTCTGGGCTGTATGGCGGATGGTCCAATACGACCCATTGAATTGTTTGAGTAGTGCTTTGGTTACGAGCGCTGTGTGAGGCCGAGCGTTAACATGAAACAAGCGGACTCCTCTTGTCAGCATTCCCCTGCGTTTGTTTTGAATTGCTCTTCGAAGACGTTTCAAAGTCTGGCAATATGCAGCAGCATTAATTGTCATTACAGGAGGCATAAATTACAACAGAAGAATGCCTTGTCTGCCCCCAAAAAACAGAAGCCATGATTTTCTTCGCTGAAATCGACGTTTTGCATTTTGGGGAATTCGAATGGCGCCATTGCATTGATTGTTGCTTGGATTCAGGTGTATGGTGATAAACCCACATCTCGTCACCTATCAGAATATGATCAAGGAACCCATCACCTGCTTCAGCATAGCGTGTGAGGAAGTCGAGTGCAAAACCTATCCTTTTCTTTGTGTTCTTCCGTTAACAGTTTTGGAACCCAGCGCGCACACAATTTCCTGTACCTTAACTTGACAGTCACAACGTCATAAAGAGTTGTCATTGACACGTCCAGTATGATCTGAAGCAATTCTTTCAATGTGAGACGTCTATTCGCACGAAATGCTTCCTCCATTCTCTGAAGAAGGGCATCAGCGATCACAGATGGCCGACCTCTTCTTTGTTCAAATGATTCAAATGGCTCTGAGCACTATGGGACTTAACAGCTGTGGTCATCAGTCCCCCAGAACGTATAACTACTTAAACCTAACTAACCTAAGGACATCACACACATCCATGCCCAAGGCAGGATTCGAACCTGCGACCGTAGCAGTCGCGCGGTTCCGGACTGCGCGCCTAGTCTTCTTTGTTCATCATGAACATCGGTCCTACGTTCAGAGAAATGACGACACCATTTCGTTACATTTTGTCGATTCATAATGTTCCCACATACAGAAACAATTTCTTTGTGAATATCCGCTGGTCGCTGACCTTTTGCATGAAGAAAACGTATGACAGAGCGCACTTCGCATTTGGCGGGATTCTGAATCGGCGCAGCCATTTTAAACACGACCTACTCCAACCAGAAGCAACGTTCAACTGCCCGACGACCGCGAGGAGAAAGCTAACGGTTCAAGGTTAACACCAGTGTTGCCAACTTACTCGCCAAAACTCTTCTGTTCCTCTGGCGTATGGTGTATCATTACTTTCCAAAATACCCTCGTACATAGGGAGTTTTGATTTTTATGAAACTTCCTTATTCCAAATCAAGTGTTTTATTGTTTGGCAGAAATTGCCTCCTTTCTGTAACCTCCTATTAATTTCGTTTGTTATTCTTCCATCACTAGATATTTCACTCCATAAATAAGTGAAACTATCTACAACTTTGATGGATTCTCCATTCAAAGAAATATTTATGTTGATCCTTTTCTCTCTTCCAAATACCATTAGTTCACTCTTATCGTCGTTTATTTATAATCCATAGCTTTTTCTTATTTCCTTCCACGAATCCAATTTTAATTGCACATCTACTTCTTTATCGCCCCATATTGCCATATCATCCGCAAAAATCATCTTTTTGTCTTTTTCTTTTACTATATCTTTAACTGCCCTCTTCATTCCCTCTATCACAACATTAAAAAGTGCAGGAGATAGAATACTTCCTTGTTTAAGTCCTTGTCTTATTTCGAAGTATTCAGACTTCCCAAATGGTGTTCTAATTCTACAATTGTGTCCTCTGTACATTCCCTTTATTACATTAATGCACTCATCTTCTATATTTAAATTTTTAATTTCTCCCCAGAGTCTTTTCCTGTTAGCAGAGTCATATGCCTTTTCTATGTCTATAAAAACCAATTTCACCCTTTTGTTATACTCCCAATTTTTTTCCATCAGTTGACCGATAGAAAATATCAGGTCGATTGTGCATCTTCCTTTCCTTAACCCATGCTGTTCTTCACTCAGCTCCTTTTCTAGCTTTTCACTTATGCGAGTTAGTAAAATTCTTTCAAAAATTTTGGCTGTATGATTCATAAGGGTTATTCCTCTGTAGTTTTTACAAAGTCTTTTATTGCCTTTTTCGAAGACGGGAACAATGTCTCCTCTTATCCAATCGTCAGGTATTGTAGTATTTCTCCACACACTTGATAGTACTCCATACAGCCCCTGCATTCCCACTGGACCTGCTGCTCTTATCATGTCCACTGATACTTCATCAGGTCCTGGGGCTTTCCCCCCATTCATCTTCTTCATAGCTATTTCCATTTCTTCCCATGTAATTAGTCTGGCGCGTTATTCGTGTTACCGCTATGACGTATTAACACAGAAAGTAAAATACGAGGAATAACCGATATTCCAGCAGCGACTGAGAAGCGCTGCTGTGGACTGGTAGTACTCAGCGCGAGCGAGTACGATGGAGTCGCCGTTGGAGTACTGGTTATTCTTCGTGTTTTACTGTTCCTGTCAGTACACATCGGTAACACGAACATCTCAGTAGACTAATTTGGGACCGTTCTATCGAATGGGTGCATAAAATCCGACTTTAAAAATAATTTTGTTCGTAATGGGAAACAAACCGACGCTTTCTGTCGATGTTGGGCGATATATTAAAGAGCTGATGATCAGGGTTTGTTTGGGCTGACTCCAGCTAAGTATTGCAAAAACGAAATTGAAAATATCCGCCAACACCAGAGAAATTGTGCTTGACGACTCATAAGACTGACATCCAGTACGTGTTTCACACTATATTTTTATCTTAGAAAAAGTATAATGGTTTGGGGTCAGTTTGACCATTAAATTCGTATTATGTTTTCCGTGTTGAGCAAGTGTGCATATTTCCATTTTGTTTATTTTTAATGATTAATAATATGACCAAATGTCAACTCCACGTATTTTACAATACGTTTAGTTGCTCTGCATAATACCTTTTAGTGTCTATTTTAAGTTTTATGTAGCCTAGCCTTAGTACTGAAAGAGCCTATTTTAAGTGCCTAAAATGCTCTTCTCGCGACCTAAAAATCCGTGGTAGCCTATACTAATTTATAATGCAGCCAATGGTTTAGTATTGTAGCACAGAACGTTTTGTAACATCAAAATACTTCATCTTACTAAACATTTTGTGCATACAATGTGTGAAAGCATTTTAAACACACTCCCCTTGCTCCCCTTGGATATAGCACAGTATGGTGAACGCCAGTTAACGTTTGTGCTAGGAGTGATGTGGCGTCTCTTCATTTTCTGCAATGTTGGCCTAGTTCTCCTCGGATTTTTGTTACTTCTGGTACTTCTGTTCCTCTACCCATCTGAAGCAACTTCATTCTCCCTATTAATATGGGATATATGGCTATTACTAATTTTCTGACCACGTTTCCCATGATACGTTAGTTTCAAGTTCCTAGAGAGATATCCGGCAGTTCTCTCGTGTTTTTATGGAACTATCAGTACGCCGGGAAAGCTTTAAACATCACCTCCTAGAGAAAAACTTTCCTTCGTATCTTTTTGCTGGGATTCATTTAGTAAATGACATAAAAATTTACTGGGTACACGTTTAAATATTAGAATACAGCAAGGGCTATGCGCTTGTTTTGTGCCCAGCACTTTTGTTGCACAGATGTTCACACGTGTCCAATCCTCCCTTAGAGCAGTTGTAGAACGACATTTCTTTTTAACATATTCATGCATGTCGCCATCACTTTGCATTGCTTATGTTACAATTTCCCAGTGATGCTCCTTCAGAACGTAAAACACCATACATATTTACCTCCTAAAAGAAACAAACTTGATCTCAATGTCCTGTTGCGCAGAAGCTCAGCAGGAATTTCATGTTCATTTTAACGTAGTATTACCAATAAAGTCACCTTCAGGCCGATCAAGGTTCTGGCAAGTGACCACTTGTTTCCCATTCGATGTTCTTCTTTATCTCCGTATCTTTTATGTGAGTTGCAAGGTGGTTAAGATCAACTGAAAGTCTTTTAGACTGCTAAACGAAGTATCAGACTGTATTCCCACATAGCCCTAAAATGTGTGCAAATAGAACACCTTTCCTACTGCGACAACCACCTTTTATTAAGAATTTCTCTGCCTTTTTTGGTAAATTCTGTTTAAACTAACAACGTTTCCTGAATGGAAAGAGTTAGTCATCAACTGTCAGATATTCTGTGGGATAATATGCTTTCACGTAAGTTTTTCCAATAAAGATTAGAAATTTACGAATAGCGGACTAAAAATAGATTTCCTTATCTCATAGTGACGCACTTAATACACTGCCGGGAAAAAGTCGCTACACCAAGAAGGAGTTGTGAGACATAAACGAAAGTTCGTAGGCGTATTTCTACATCTGAAAGATGACGTCCATTCAAATTTCGCGCCAATCGCATAGGAGCGGCACTAGTAGCGAATCACGTTTGCTTTAAATACACGCTGTAACGGTCATGAGCGTAGTTACCTTTGAGAACGGACGTAGTGACTTGATGTTAGTCAAGATTGCCGTCAAAGAGACAAAGACACCATTATCAACATCTCACCGAATTTGAACGAAGTCGTGCAATAGGGCTGCGAGAAGCTGGGTGTTCCTGTTGTGATATTGCAGAAAGACTTTGAGGGAACGTAGCCACTGAACATGACTTCTGACAGCGTTGGTCAAGAGAACGCTACGGTAGCAAGAACACCGGGCTCCGTGATACTAAAAAGAGCGAAGAGCAGCATGTTCGGCGTATGTCTCTGGCGCTTCGTACTAGATCTGCAGCAGCAATTTGAACCGCTGTTGGCACCACAGTGACATTACGACCTGTTACAAATTGGTTACTTCAAGGACTGCTCCGAGCCAGACTCCCAGTAGCGGGCATTTTGTTGATATCAAGCCAGTATGAAGCAAGAACTCATTGGATGGAAGGGTGGAGATCTGTTGAGTTTTCTGATGAACGCTAATTCTCCCTCGGTGACAGTCATGGCCATGTCTTGGTTGGAAGGAGGCTATTTGAGGGTCTGCAGCCAACCTGTCTGCGTGCTAGACATACTAGAACTAAATCTGGAATTGTGGTCTGGGTTGCAATTTCGTATAACAGCTGGAGCACTCTCGCTATTACCTCATACACCCTGACTGCTAATTTGTACCTCAGTCACGTGAGTCGACCTGCTGTGCTGCCATTCATGTACAGTATTCCAGGGTGTGCTTTAAAACAGGATAACTGTCGCCCACATATCGCCATTATAACCCAACATGTTCTACAGAATATCGATCAACCAGATCTGTGTGCAGTTGAGCACATATGGGACATCATCTAACGTCAACTCCAGCGTCATCCACCTGCAGCATTAACCTTCTCTGTACTGACCGACCAAGTGCAACAGCCAGGGAACTCCACCTCTCAAATTGACATCCGGCACCTGTACAACATAATGCATGGGCGTTTGCACCTTTTCATTCAACATTCAGGAGGTTACACGAGTCATTAAATGTACCAGTATTTCAAATTTGCAATGACTTCTCTCGCACTGACATTCTACATCTACATCTACATGCATACTCCGCAATCCACCATACGGTGCTTGACGGAGGGTACCTCATACCACAACTAGCACCTACTCTCTCTGTTCCACTCCCAAACAGAACGAGGGAAAAATGACTGCCTATATGCCTCTGTACGAGCCCAAATCTCTCTTGTCTTATCTTTGTGGTCTTTCCGCGTGATGATCAAACCTACCCGTAACAAATCTAGCAGCCCGCCTCTGAATTGCTTCTATGTCCTCCCTCAGTCCGACCTGATGGGGATCCCAAACGCTCGAGCAGTACTCAAGAATAGGTCGTATTAGTGTTTTATAAGTGGTCTCCTTTACAGATGAACCACATCTTCCCAAAATTCTACCAATGAACCGAAGACGACTATCCGCCTTCCCCACAACTGCCATTAGATGCTTGTCCCACTTCATATCGCTCTGCAATGTTACGCCCAGATATTTAATCGACGTGACCGTGTCAAGCGCTACACTACTAACGGAGTATTCAAACATTACCGGATTCTTTTTCCTATTCATCTGCATTAATTTACATTTATCTATATTTAGAGTTAGCTGCCATTCTTTACACCAATCACATATCCTATCCAAGTCATCTTGTATCCTCCTACAGTCACTCAACGACGACACCTTCCCGTACACCACCGCATCATCAGCAAATAGCTGCACACTGCTATCCACCGTATCCAAAAGATCATTTATGTAGATAGAAAACAACAGCGGACCTACCATACTTCCGTGGGGCACTCCAGATGATACCCTCACCTCTGACGAACACTCACCATCGAGGACAACGTACTGGGTTCTATTACTTAAGAAGTCAACCAAGTTGACTTCTTAAGTTAACCAGGAATTTGCATATCTGAGCGCTTAGTTATTGTGATTCTATGTAAATGCATTACAGTAATATTGTGTTTTTATCAGGGCTCCTTTGGCAAAACGCCTGCTTGTTTCATTTGGTTTTATCGTTCAGATAAGAAAAAAAAAGAAAACATTGTTCACAATAACCGTTTCAGCACTAGAAGTGGCATGATATCTGAATAACTATCGTTTAAAAAATGGCGTTATCATGTTTTAGCTCAAAGAATTATCTCATATTTTCACTAGAATCATCGTCGTAAAGTAATTCCGTCATAATTTTAAAGTACTTTGCCTCAGAAAATAAAGAAAGCTCTCGTCACCTTCCTTAGAACTAAGACCAGAAAGCATACAAAAAATATTCACTTATCTACATACAAATGAATAAAATATTTAATTCGATCTTCCGTAAGGTATTGAAATGCCTGGGCTAGCAGGACAGAGCGGATTAGGTTGTGGAAAGGGACCAAAATAAGTTGCTGTCAGATGCACTCAACATACAAGTTTTATTCATCAAGCCCGCATCTCGTGGTCGTGCGGTAGCGTTCTCACTTCCCACGCCCGGGTTCCTGGGTTCGATTCCCGGCGGGGTCAGGGATTTTCTCTGCCTCGTGATGGCTGGGTGTTGTGTGATGTCCTTAGGTTAGTTAGGTTTAAGTAGTTCTAAGTTCTAGGGGACTGATGACCATAGATGTTAAGTCCCATAGTGCTCAGAGCCATCCGATGTTAGTGTTTTTTTTTTTTTATTCATCAACAAACAATGTTACAACAAGGATGCAAAACACTCAAAACTTTAATCGACCTCCTTTGATTAACTTTAGATCGGCTGAAGGCCACACTCAAAATCCAAGACACAAGGCCTAAGCAAGAAATTGAAATACAAGGTTCTTCTGGAGGTTTCGCCCAATAATGTTTTCTAAATCTTCAATCTAAACAGGTTGAAGGCCTTAGCAATTTAATTGTAATGGAACTTGGCTGGAGGTCGCGTATTACGCAATAAGAAGAGTTTCAATCAAAAGGTAGAAGGCCTTATCTTAAAACATTTCATGCAAAATTCGGCTGAAAGCCCCATACAAAAGCATAACAATCTTATGCCTTAAGGGCAAAACAAGAACAATAATTTAAGAGATATTAAAACTTGGATGAAGGCCGCACATCAACAAATAATTTAACGGCTTAAGCTCCAGAAAGAAGAGTTTCAATTTTAATAGGCAGAAGGCCGTATCTTAAAACGTTTCATATAAAATTCGGCTGAAGGCCCCAATAAAGAATAACAGTCTCATGCCTTAAGG
The DNA here is from genome assembly GCF_021461395.2 of Schistocerca americana. Taxonomy (NCBI): domain Eukaryota; kingdom Metazoa; phylum Arthropoda; class Insecta; order Orthoptera; family Acrididae; genus Schistocerca; species Schistocerca americana. The sequence goes on along the minus strand of NC_060120.1, from coordinate 847,116,279 downwards.
GCAAGATAAGAACATTAATTTAAGAGAGATTAATACTCTACTGAAGGCCACGTATCAACAAAATATGTTTAACAGCTTAAGGCCTAAAAAAAGAGTTTCAATTTAAAAGGTAGAAGGCCATATCTTAAAATCTTAAAACATGTCATGTAAAATTCGGCTGAAGGCCCCATATAAAATAATAACCATGCCTTAAGGGGAAGACAAGAACGTTAATTTCAGAGATATTGGTGCTCGGCTGAAGGGCACACATCAACCAAATAACTAAAACCCAAACAGGGAAATTACTGTAACACACAAGGAATGGCGCTCAGAAGTTTCCAAGGGTCGGCCTGGGATTGTAACACTAACGGCCGTTTAGGTGAGACAGGCAGCCTGTCTCTTAATCTGAAGGCAACCCAACCGACAGACAGCCGACCGACCAATCAACAAAATCAGTTCCGCTCCACGCAACCAGCAAAACGACCAAAAGATTTCAATGGAACGACACACAGAACATTGGCGCCGACAACGACCAACAACACCTCCGCTGTCGAACTACACGCCGCGCCGGACAGCAAAAACACGACGAGGAAAAACACTGCCGAAAACTACGTCAACGACCAGGGCAGGTAACCGGAACGCCACCGGCTACAAGGCAGAAGATACCGCTGGTCAACACAATAACAAGTAATAAATTAAAAGTTAAACTCCACAGGAAGACGGCTGGAATCTTAACCGACTTGAATACACACACGCTGTTGCTCACGGGAATGTTCCAAAAGCGACAGCCAGGATCAAACGAAGAAATGTAAACAGTTGAGGCTCGATAGTAGGTTAAGTGAGGACTCAACTTTCGTGTCCAAGATCGGTGTGCGACGAACTTCGTAGCACTCGCAAGCAGCACCTCATACTCCAACCACGCGTGCACACCGCCAGGGGCCCCGGCCAGAGTACGCGTGACGGAGACTTCCTTGCTGCTCCACATCAACCTACAGACTGGTCACACACCGCCCAGCCGGAAACAATGTCCGCCACACCAAACGTAGTACAGCTGTACTAGTATCGATACACGCTGTTGCTGCCACTCACAGAGAGGACAGCAACATTATCGCTATAAGCGCAGGAGAAATAAAACCACAGGACTGCAACCAGGGTTTAACCCATGACAAGCATGACTCGAGCCAGCCACGGCTCAGGTATTTCTTGCGGAAGAAAACATTCATGTGTATCACACACAAAAATAAAAGAGTGCCAACACCCATCACATCGGATAACACACAGAGTACCGACAGTTCAACGTGAAACAGTAATACCAACATTGACTCCGATTACCCTGTACCAGATATGTAGGCAATAAAATAAAATAGACTGTTTTGTTTACGCCCTATTTCAGCAGTAAAGTGCACTCATGCAAAGTGGTCAGGTTCGGTCTGTAACCTCTCTAGTTGCCTGCCCACTCCCATAAGTACCAGCAGGGAAACGACGAATAAAAACTTCCTTAGAACTCGAGCCAGAGAACCTAGCAAATTTCGCCACCTCCTTGGAGCTGGTACACGCTGCGGACTGCACGCCCTGCACTGGTTTTGTTACGCCTCTGGGTAGACATGGTGCCCAAGGATAGATGCCTCCTTGTGTTGATCCACTGTGCTTTATAGAATGACGAAATCGCCCTTGTAATGAAACGAAAACATTCCCCATAGCATAAAGCTCCCTCCTCCGGCCTGCAACCCTCCAACGATTGTTGCAGGTTCTTTGCTTCAGACGTTTTGCCCCATACACATGACCACCTATCCGTCCAAAAGAGCATAAAACGTGATTGTTCTGAAAAGGGTGCAGATGGGATTGATGAGCAATGGGTCACAATACCTGAGAATATCCAGACACAGCACATTCCAGTTCAAAATGGTTCAAATGGCTCCTAGCACTATGGGACTTAACATCTGAGGTCATCAGTCCCCTAGACTTAGAACTACTTAAACCTAACTAACCTAAAGACATCACACACCTCCATACCCGAGGCAGAATTCGGACCTGGGACGGTAGCAGCAGCGCGGTTCTGTACTGAAGGGCCTAGAACCTCTCGGCAACAGTGGCCGGCCACATTCTAATGTTGGGGGGCTCCCAGTCATTTGACTCAGTTTCTCACCATTTTAAATTTAGGATGAGTGAATGTTTTGAACATCCTTTCCCACCAATGGTGCCCATTGTTTACTCGTAGTGGAAGTGGAGTTAAACGTAAGAACAAGTCAAATCTAAATGTAGGAAGACATTTGTCTAAACTCTGACAGCAGAGGGGTGGGATGGGGGCAGCTGTTTAAACTTTGCACTTCTGGGCCAGCAGTATTTTTAGTCTTAGGGCAATTAGGCTCCCTATTTCTGAACTGAACTGGATTGAAGTTGATTTGAATTGAATTGAATTGAATTTGAATTTGAATTTGAACTAAATTTAATGCAATCGAATTTAATTTACGAATTGAGTTTGAATTTAAAATAACATTATGCAGTGTGACGTTCCTGGGGCTATTATTAATTTTTTGTTTCCTCCCGTACTAAAACCTGAACTTAGAAGTGAGTTGGCAACTATTCAGACTGTACCTGTATCCAAGGGTCCACCATCTCCCATATTTTTATTTCACATCAGCAGAGCAACACCTCATCTCGAATTTTTTGAATTTCCCGACAATTTACACTTAGGGCAACCGCCTTTCTCGGACAGAAATATCATAGGTCTGGAAGGAAATCCTTACTGTTTTCAATTTCCCATTTTTTAAATTTCCTGCTATTTTATGCACAGGGCAATTGGGCGGAAGACGGGTTGACACTGGAGAGGAAACTCTATGTCCCAGATTGCTGAAATGCAGGGGGTGTACAGTGTCCTCTGTTCAAGAAAAGAGTAACCTAGGGAGGAGAGAAGGCTTTAATGTCCTTTGTTCCAGAACAATGGAGGGAGGAGGTGAGCGGTTGATCTTGAGAAGAATACCCTTCGCTCTGGATGTATAGAGGGAGCAGAGGCCTTTGTTATGGCCTATTTTCAGCGACTTGGAAATCATTTAACAGAATAATAGGGGAGGGGAGAGGAAGGAGGATACACGAATAATCATTTAACAGAAAAATAGATGGGAGAGATGCCCAGCACGCCAACAGTTATGCTACAGTTCCATAGAGTAGTTTTGCCATGTATGACAACATGCTGCAGAAATGTTGCTGACAACAGTTTTGAGGCCACACGTTGCAGTAAACTATGGCCAGTTTTAACAGTCCAGAAGAGCCCTCAGCTCTTCCAGTTTCCAGACAAGTTCTGATACCAGACAGAGAGATTAGTTGACGCTTTCTAGTCGCAAATTTCGCTAGGCGCAAGTTTCACTGGACGTATTCTACAGGACATCAAATTTTATGGCTCCTCTTCAGTTCCCAAACCCCAAATGTCTTTTGTCTTTCTGAAGGGGAGATTGTCTTGCTTTCACGACGAGTGTGATGCATTAATGAGAACCGCCATCTAATCAAATAAGTGTTTCGTTGTTGAAACTAGTTTTAGAGCTCTACTGGCAATACGTACTCAAAACTGCTAGATTTCACTAGTTATGTAGCAACGCCGAAAGACTCTTCAGAAATGAAAAAGCCTGGAACCACTTACATGCATACAAAAAGGTGATAATCTATTACTCTAAAGAAAATGTCGAAACAATCTGAGTTTTCACGTTATTTGAAGTAGCAGCATTTAAAGTGCTTCTTTCAGTTGCTGACACATTCAATTCAATAAAACGAATACGATTCAGATGTAACTGTTTCACTAGGTTTTAAGCCAGTTAGAAAGTACATTTTAGCTGAATTACGTATAAGCGCGTCGACTCACTGTGCACTAGTCTGCGTCTTCTCAGTCTGACGGTCGTTACTCATTTGTTGGCGATCATCTCGACTGAGCACCCTCGGCAGCAGCGACTACTGCAAGCTGCGTCTCCTTACCTTCCGTCGTGTTTAATCTGTATAACGGGTAGGGCGATTTGAGCTGAGCTTGAAGGCGGATTATCAGTTGCGATAGTCACCAGCGAATTGACATTACTGCTTCTCATTAGTTCAAGAATGCAGCCGATGTCCCACCAACTGCTATATTAACTCATTTGGAGACTGCACTATGGAAACATAAAACAATACGTACTGACGATGTGATGGCTTCAAAGTATTGTCACGAGATAATTCAAGTGTTGTGTGGCAAGCAAGTGAACACAATTGTACCTGCGAGTGCTCCTTTCGACGCATGAACACTGGATCTGTTCAAAAATGCGCACTGCTGCATCTTCGCAGTCAGGCGCGAATCGCGACATTTACAACGTCTTCAGCTACTAGAAAAATTTGTAAAATGATGCAGACGCCCTCGTGCATACATCCTAAAATTATCCACCATCCACAACAGCCACCAATTTCTGGCGCCTCTTTGTGTGCCGTTCTGCCCACCTTGCTAAGATCAAATCCGGTTATTACGTTTGTTTGCGTGGCCATCTTCCGCAGCAGCTGTTAAAAGAGTTCATTATTGGTCATCCGTCTTGAGCTGACTGCAATTTAATTAAAAAGAATTACGTCAGACGCATATCGCTTTCATTTAAAAGCATCTTCCGTGGTTATTGGTATTTCTTTACTCGTACGTATTTTGTACCTTCCCTCCTTGCTAGCAGAGGTTGATGTCGAAAGACTTAGATTCATATTTGTCTTTGGCAGCTTTTGCCGTTCTGCAGTATTCCTTGCGCTGCACTGTTTACACTTTACTTTTGTAAGCTGTTTCTAATTCCACAGAGTAACGGTGTTTATAGATATTTCCAATTCGCAGTTTTTCACATTCTGCTGTATTACTTGAGCTGCATTATTTACACTTCACTTTTGTAAACTGTTTCTCATTCCGCACAGTAATAGTGTTTGCATCTAAAGTTGTTTTGAAATTCTTCGGTACTCCTGTACAATAAAAGAATAAATTTTAAAATGTGGCACGAGGAAAACTGGTGTCTACAAAACTTGTGATAAAGGGTTCCCGCTGTAGTTTGTTGCGTATTTCAAGTTACTTTGCTAAACTGGATTTATCTGAATATCGTTTCCAGATTTGAAATGCTGTCAGTATGTTGTTATAAATTTGTTAAAGGATTACTACGTGCATTTTTAAGATAGCACTGGGAATTTTAAATTTTTTTATCACAAGTAGTTATCGAGCTTGAGTTGAATCTTTTAATTTATGTTATAATTGCTTTGGGCTCAAATTTCACACTACTGTATCACAGGTGTTTTACCCTAGATCAGTGTAAATACTATCAGTTAAGTGTAAGCCTTGTAACAGCTATCCATTAAAAGAAGAAAAAAATAAAAGTGGTAGCACAATATGGTTTTTAATGAGTGTTGACTAAGAACTGTCTGTTAATAAATTTGTTTTAAGGAATGTCTGAATTAATGTTAGACTGGCACTTTACCACCCCATCATTGCTCGTACCTTACCGGAGACAAATTAGTCTAAATGTAAACATTTCTGTGCGCTTCTAGCTGATTGGTCATTATTTTGTAGCAGTAGTTCCGCACCAATGCAAATCTGACCTTTGGTAATTGGGAAAAGTTTTCTCGATTATACATCTGCTAACCTTTTTTGACCTTATTATCAGCTTGTTTATCTCTACCCTGCATAGTCTTGTGAAATCAGACAAATCTTTTCCACTCATCCCCTGTAATTTATTTTAACACCAATATCGTTGTTAATGTTTTAACAGCGTCTGAAGAATGTATTTCACACATTTTAAATACACTCCTGGAAATGGAAAAAAGAACACATTGACACCGGTGTGTCAGACCCACCATACTTGCTCCGGACACTGCGAGAGGGCTGTACAAGCAATGATCACACGCACGGCACAGCGGACACACCAGGAACCGCGGTGTTGGCCGTCGAATGGCGCTAGCTGCGCAGCATTTGTGCACCGCCGCCGTCAGTGTCAGCCAATTTGCCGTGGCATACGGAGCTCCATCGCAGTCTTTAACACTGGTAGCATGCCGCGACAGCGTGGACGTGAACCGTATGTGCAGTTGACGGACTTTGAGCGATGGCGTATAGTGGGCATGCGGAAGGCCGGGTGGACGTACCGCCGAATTGCTCAACACGTGGGGCGTGAGGTCTCCACAGTACATCGATGTTGTCGCCAGTGGTCGGCGGAAGGTGCACGTGCCCGTCGACCTGGGACCGGACCGCAGCGACGCACGGATGCACGCCAAGACCGTAGGATCCTACGCAGTGCCGTAGGGGACCGCACCGCCACTTCCCAGCAAATTAGGGACACTGTTGCTCCTGGGGTATCGGCGAGGACCATTCGCAACCGTCTCCATGAAGCTGGGCTACGGTCCCGCACACCGTTAGGCCGTCTTCCGCTCACCCCAACATCGTGCAGCTCGCCTCCAGTGGTGTCGCGACAGGCGTGAATGGAGGGACGAATGGAGACGTGTCGTCTTCAGCGATGAGAGTCGCTTCTGCATTGGTGCCAATGATGGTCGTATGCATGTTTGGCGCCGTGCAGGTGAGCGCCACAATCAGGACTGCATACGACCGAGGCACACAGGGCCAACACCCGGAATCATGGTGTGGGGAGCGATCTCCTACACTGGCCGTACACCACTGGTGATCGTCGAGGGGACACTGAATAGTGCACGGTACATCCAAACCGTCATCGAACCCATCGTTCTACCATTCCTAGACCGGCAAGGGAACTTGCTGTTCCAACAGGACAATGCACGTCCGCATGTATCCCGTGCCACCCAACGTGCTCTAGAAGGTGTAAGTCAACTACCCTGGCCAGCAAGATCTCCGGATCTGTCCCCCATTGAGCATGTTTGGGACTGGATGAAGCGTCGTCTCACGCGGTCTGCACGTCCAGCACGAACGCTGGTCCAACTGAGGCGCCAGGTGGAAATGGCATGGCAAGCCGTTCCACAGGACTACATCCAGCATCTCTACGATCGTCTCCATGGGAGAATAGCAGCCTGCATTGCTGCGAAAGGTGGATATACACTGTACTAGTGCCGACATTGTGCATGCTCTGTTGCCTGTGTCTATGTGCCTGTGGTTCTGTCAGTGTGATCATGTGATGTATCTGACCCCAGGAATGTGTCAATAAAGTTTCCCCTTCCTGGTACAATGAATTCACGGAGTTCTTATTTCAATTTCCGGGAGTGTATGTTCTTTATTTTAGAAAGAAGAAGGATTTGTAAAGAGCTTTGCTGTAATTCACTTCACTTCCCTCATCGTGCTGCATGAATTCTCTTTGTGGAAAAACCCAGCTCTTCATTGCCTGTCAGTCAGCGAAGTGTAGAATTTTGTGATTTCAGTGCATTAATCTTTCACGCTGTCTGGCGCATCGCGGCTTTTTCGCCTCTCGTGGAAGCCGTGCAACAGCTCACAGCACGGCCAGTAATATCCATCGCGATACGCCTGGTCTGTAAACAAGAGCCACGTGATCCCAGGAATTGAGGCTTCCATTACCGGTTTTATCACAACATCCGTCCATTGCACGGTAATTTGTTCCACGATGCACGCGTATTTCGTTAGGTGCCATTATATTGGCCGACACTTGTTATACTGTACCTGCACGGCACTTAATCTATTGCCCTTTTGGAACGGACTTTACTATGTCGTACTCATTGTATCGGTAAAGATCGCAGTGTGTTATCAGTCACACGGAACGTAGACGCTCTTGAAATTTCTAGAGGGTTCGGGATAATAAAACATCGGTTTGGCAGGAGATATCATGCTAATCTGTAAGACGAATATTCATAAGTATTTTATCACGTGACACTTTGATTTATCCGAAATTATCGCAGGTCCTAAATTTGTGCCACACCATAATTTCCACTGACAGTATTACAATCTTGCGACACGCACGTGGAACTCTTTAGAAACATGCAGTCCAAGTTTCGCAGTCACATTATTGTTTTGCCTGTTCTTTTACGCTTCAGTTTCTCGTGATTTTATTACTTTAACTCTAAAGATGTATTCACACTGCATAGTAAGTTTTTCGAAATTTAGCTACTGACAACTGAACTTTAACGAACGTTAAATGTAGTCGAGTCTTGGACTGCGTGACTGGTATTGGTGGCAATGGATCACTCGGATTAAATAAACCTATGAACTGCAGTGACGTTAAGAAGAAAGTATACTCCTAGGATCGCACATTACCCTTCCCCAACACGCAGCAACACTTCCACTCGCTCCATCGCATTCCAGTTGTTTCCTTGTAAATGTTTTATTTTTTCATGCAATGCAGATGTGTTGACAGTTTGTTTGCGGCAGAGATCCTCAACTGATCTATCTACATCATGTCCCTCGAAAACATCCAAATTACCAATCAACAGATCCTTTAGCAGACTCACCTCATTCATGTCAAAATTATCGAGACTAACTGGAACCATAGTATCTCCATCCACATGTCACCAATGAATACTGTCTCTGCTTACGAAACAGTGTGACTCGTCTTTCTTGTTAGCTTCCAATGGCTCCACAGCACATAATAAACCATTGGGTAAGTCCGTGCCTGTACCAACCCATATCAACTTCCCTGTACCTTGCGATATCGTATCGTGCGAATTGGTCTTTAGTGCTTGGGTCCACAGTTGATTTGGTGCCACCTTTATGACCGGTGAACCTTTGACACCACAACACTTGCAGAAGTTGTACACTGTGGAAGGTTAATTCCTGCGTGACGTTTAACAAGAACGTCAAGTCCCAGGATCGCACAGTACCTTTGTCCAACACGACGCAACATTTCCACATGATCCCAAAAACGCTTAGTCCACGCCTTAGAACCGAGCAGTGTTATCTCCTATGGCCGTACGTCATTATCACCTACTCCACACTACCTACACCGGGAGACTTCAATCTCTTTCTGCCTAAGATATCCAGACTCATGACCTACGTATGTGCCCACTAACAATTTATATTCCTTCCCGTCCACTATGCCTAGTAAAAAGCGTTACATCTCTGCATACATTTTTGCAATCTCGTGCTCTTTTAGGAATGCCGTCCGATGGATGAGTCATTCCTGTTCTCGTTCAACGATCGGGTATTCGGTTGTTGCCTTTTTCGCGCTTTCTTCCGGCAATCACGCGCCTTGCGACCCACCTCCCCACATTCAAAACAGTCCAGCTGACGATGTAACTGCCTGGTGTGGCCCAAACGCCCTTCACCTCAGAGGAGGAAACGCTGCGGTCATTCTGCCTCCACGGACGTATGTCGACTTCCTCGAATCCGCCCGGTAATGCTAGTGGCGGCAGACGAATCCCTTTGGTTCTCCATTCTGACCTTTCTTGTCTTGTCAGCAGAAATACCCCTTACTAACACATCCAAAGCCCTATTCTCTGCCTCAAGGAGGATGATCTGTGTTGCGCTTTTGTGCATTTAGTTTCCTAATTCCGTAACAGAATGATTCCACTGATTCACCGTGTTTCTGCGGCAGTTCACTGAGTTTCTCTCTGAAAAACCTTACGCTGTTCTGCTTATGATAGTGCTAGACGAGACCGTTAGCCAGCGCACCAAATATCCAAACCTTACTAAGAGTCTAGTGGTACATGACGTATATTTTGTTTGTGTGTTGGCAGCGCTATAGACTGTATTAATATCGCCGACAGCGATCTTTGCCCTCGGCAGCAGATTGTGTGATTGGACGGACTAGCAGTTAGCGAGCGGACAGAGAAGGGTTTGGACATGATTTTTTTTGTGGAGACTCAGTGTTGGTAGGACATGCATTGTAAAATGAGGATGGATGTAGTTGGTAATGTTTGGATCGTGGAATTATTGACAAAGATATAATTTTTGGAACTGGATGTCAGATCAATAAGGTAAAATCTTCTAAATACATTGTTTGCTCTTCAACAAAATCTTTCTTTTGCTAACCATATGCCTTCTAGTTATTAGAGTCTATAGTAGTTAGAATATTTTTAGTTAGCTAGCTGTAGTTACTGCTATCTGTAATTACTACAGTTCGTGTTATGAAGATTTTCTGTGAGGTAAGTGACTTACGGAAGAGACTTATGGAAGAGTATGGGTATTGTTAGGATTTCTTGCAGTTCAGGGCCATTCTTTTGTTTTATTACTTGAAGCCATGATGTCATTGTATAGCAGTCAGATTGCGTTGGGCTTATGTACTGCGTGTAATAAATGTATAGGTTAAGTCTGAGTTGTCTTTGTCAGCGAAAATTCTGTAGGTCAGTGTTTTAAATGATAAAAATAAGTAAGGAGTCTCAGTAGTTTCACCTACTCAGTAGTTTCAACTGGTAAACAGTCAGAAGTTTCAATTTTCGCGTTGCCTACTAACCACAACTTTACCATATTGAAGGCCGTTTTCTCCGACAATTTTCCAAATTTGTAAACAAAACAACAGAGGCAGATGCATCCTTGGTTGCTTTTTCCAAGCACTGTACGGTTAGCTGCTGTGGGATCAGCGGAAGGGAAGGATACCTTCAACACAGTTTTGATTACCCCCAAATCGGTACATAATTGGCCGCTAGCGGTTTCCCATTCCTCTACCTTTTGAAGCAATCTCTCACTGTCGTGTTTCTTTAGGACTGCAGTCTGTAATAACGCTGCTATTTGCCCCTTCGGCCGTCCAAAGTGGCCGAGCGGTTCTAGGCGCTACAGTGTGGAACCGCGCGACCGCTACGGTCGCAGGTTCCAATTCTACCTCGGGCATGGATGTGTGTAATGTCCGTAGGTTAGTTAGGTTTAAGTAGTTCTAAGTTCTAGGGGACTGATAACCTCAGAAGTTAAGTCCCATAGTGCTCGGAGCCATTTGAACCATTTGCCCCTTCAAGGCTTCCACCAAGTCCTTCAAAGTCCTGCCCCTGTGTCTGCCTTTTGGGCAACATCCATCTGCCGTTATACAAGAAAATATACAGAAACAGTGCATAAATAAGAACACATTGCATATATTTCTTCAGTTTAAACATTTTGTTGCATGTAAATTTTACACCGTATCATGGCCCAACGGGTCTCTGTACACTGCTGTGCCTCATGAGAAAACCTCTACGTATACTACACAGCTTGACATGCCTAGAAAAATCTCACTGGCTGCAGGTAAACTTCCCTAGTATTTCCACGAAAGAATGACAACTCTGCAGGTTCTTGCAGCCCAACAAACGACACTTATGTACTGTGGACATCCTTCGGTTCAGCATAGTCACCACCAAAGACACAACAAGAAGGCTGACAAACATCAGTCACTCACCGCATCGCACCATAGCGAACTGCAATCATTAGCCGTTGACATTACAGCAGATCAGCGCAGACAATAGTGGTTGCTTTTGTCGTCGACGTGTGGATGTGGCATTAAGCGTAGGCTTCCCCACCGCTGGCAGCCACTCACTGACCCCAGACAGAGGGGTGTCAGCCACATCTGATACCAGGTATGCGAGGAGTGTTCAGTAAATATTGATACACATTTTTTTCTCAGCCAGTTTCGGTTTCGGTTAAAAAAATGCAAAATTCGTTGAGAAATATTTTTGCTTCAGTCCCTATGTCTTCATGAAGCTCCTGTAGGTGGCAGTACTATACGCCGCCTTCAAAATGACATCCGTAACGGAGGAGCTTTCCAGTCAGAGAGCTGTTATTGAAATTCTTTTGGCAGATAGTCATAGGTACTTGCATAGTGTCTACGGAGATCTGGCCGTAAACAAAAGCGCGGTGAATCGTTCGGCGAAGCGTCTGTCGTTATCGCCATAAATTCGTGTAAACCTGCCCGATCTCCAGCGTGCCGACCGGCAAGACACGGATGAGAATCCTGCAGTGTTGGAACGTGCGGACACTCTCATTCATCATGCTGCTCAACTGGCCGTCTCTGTTGGCAGTGCTCATACACTCGTCCATCAATTGGGGTACTCGAAGATGTATACCCGCTAAGTTCCTCGCTGCCTAACAGAAGACTATAAACATCAACGAAGGAAATCTATGTGGAATTGCTTGTGCGTTAAGAGGTTGATCGTAACAATTTTTTGTCGGACATCGTCACAAGCCATGAAACATGGGTTCGTCACTTCGAACCGGAAACAATACGGCAGTGTATTTGATGAAGCCGCACCACCTCTCCGCGGGACTGCTACGGTCGCAGGTTCGAATCCTGCCTCGGGCATGGGTGTGTGTGATGTCCTTAGGTTAGTTAGGTTTAAGTAGTTCTAAGTTCTAGGGGACTTACGACCTAAGGTGTTGAGTCCCATAGTGCTCAGAGCCATTTGAACCACACCACCTCTTCTCCGAAGAAAAACTTCAAAGCCGCACTCTTAGCCGGTAAAATCATGGCGACGGTCTTCTGGAACTCTGAACGGGTCATTCTGTTTCATATCCTCCCTCATCGTGCAATGATCAACTTTGAAGCATGTTGTGCTACGATGAGGAAACTGAAGAAGCGACTTCAACGTGTTCGTCGCGTCAGAAATACATATGAACTTCTCCTTATCCAGGAAACTCAAGACCTCACCCCAAAACTGAGAGGAGCTCACATAAATTCATTGGACTGTTCTTCGTCATCCACTGCACAGCCTGGATCTCGCACCTTTGGTTGGCCCAATGAAGGATGCTCTCCACGGGAAGCAGTACGTGAATGGTGGGCAGTTTACCGATGCGGCGAGATACTGGCTCCAACATCGACAAGTAGAGTGCTACCTTGGAAGCTCTGAGGCCCTCCCAGTAACGTGGCACAAGGCAGTTGCACTGAACGGATATTATGTTCAAAAATAGGATTTTGTAGCCAGAGAAGTGAAGAATAATCTGGAGTATTGGAATCCTGGAAAATCCAATGTGCTTTGAGAAAAATACGTGTTATAGTGCTTACTGAATGCGTCTATTAGGTGTTCAGAATTAGGTCCCATGGTTAATTACAGGATGTATTTATAGCCACCTCGTTTGCATAAAATTATTGTCAAATTGATCATGGTTTCGACAGCATTAAGGTGGTCTTCATCAGAATAAAAATTACATAGGATTACACAGAAAATATAATGACATGGCTCAAAAATATAATATACTTAATAGGATTACTTCCATAAAATGTACAAACAGTGTACTTACATGTAATCACACCATGGGTGAAAAACATCTGCACAAGAATGCTCTCGTCAAACAGAAATTGTCACAAACATAAAAATTAAACTGCAAAAATGTAATACGTTTGTGAACTGGAATAGCCGGCCGGTGTGGCCGAGTGGTTCTAGGCGCTTCAGTCTGAAACTGCGCGACTGCTACTGTCGCAGGTTCGAATCCTGCCTCGGGCATGGCTGTCTGTGATGTCCTTAGGTTAATTAGGTTTAAGTGGTTCTAAGTTCTAGGGGACTGATGACCTCAGATGTTAAGTCCCAGCCGGCCCGAGTGGCCGTGCTGTTGTAGGCGCTACAGTCTGGAACCGCGCGACCGCTACGGTCGCAGGTTCGAATCCTGCCTCGGGCATGGATGTGTGTGATGTCCTTAGGTTAGTTAGGTTTAATTAGCTCTAAGTTCTAAGCGACTGATTACCTCAGAAGTTAAGTCCCATAGTGTTCAGAGCCATTTGAACCACCTGAACTGGAATAAAATGTTCCATCGAAATACAATGGCAGTCGCGAGGTAGCTTATGGATGTTCGATGGAACATTTTATTCCAGTTGACAAACAAGTTACCTTTTTGCAGTTTAATTTTTATTCTTGTGACAATTTCTTTTTGACGAGAGCATTTTTGCGCAGTTGTTTTTCACCCATGGTGTGATTACATGTAAGTATACTGTTTGTACATTTAATGGAAGTAATCCTATTAAGTATATTGTATTTTTGAGCTATGTCATTATATTTTCCAGGTAATTCTATTTAATTTTTATTGTGATGAAGACCGCCTTAGTGCTGACGAAACCATTTTCAATTTGACAATAATTTTGCGCAACCGAGGTGGCTAGAAATACATCCTGTAATTAAGTTAACACACGGTTGCTGGACCTTAGCCAATAAAAGTGTTAAAAATTTCAACACCTATGGTTGTCAGGATTGAACCGAGCAGGGTGTGCTGTGGAGAATTTATTGACGCTCGAGGTCAAGAAAACATTATTCACAACAAATATTTCTTAACTGGAAGTAGCGGATTCTCTTCCTCAGGCGCTGGAAGCTCTCAAATGGCTCTCAGCAAGCACTATGAGACTTAATATCTGAGGTCATTAGTCCCCTAGAACTTAGAATTACTTAAACCTAACTAACCTAAGGACATCGCACACAGCCATGCCCGAGGCAGGATTCGAACCTGCGACCGGAGCGGTCGCGCGGTCCCAGACTGAAGCGCCTAGAACCGCTCGGCCACAGCGGCCGACCGCTGGAAGCTCATTTGGGTCAGCCGAGTGCGGAATCTGTCAGCAGAAGTGAGCACGCATCCCCAGCCGCTCTGCTGCATTGCCGAAGTCTCGTGCGGTGTTCATTACGTCACGCTTCTGTCGGTGGCCCGCAGGCGCCGGCAGGCACGGCCCTCGTCGGACACAGGCGAACAGCAGCCTCTTTGGGGTGATCTCTGAAGCGCTCTCGTTGAAGACGTGCGCCCAGGAGAAATACCATCCAGTCCAACCTCAGGTACTCCTTGTCGTGTACAGTCCGACCTGTAGCCTCCAGTTAGCACATAGAGGCTGGCAGAATCAGCGTCGGTTGCAGGAACGAGTCGAGCAGTAGTAGTGGCTTCCCTCACGATGGTGGATATCGTAGTCTCCAGGACCTACAGTAGGCCAGCAGACTGATGGCGGTCCCTGCACCCCATCAGTTATCATTCGGAAATTGACGTTGCAACTTGGAATGGTGGAGTTTCTCCAGCGAGACTATCGACTTCATAGATGATTGATGATGATAGGCGCGCAGAGGGTCGATTGACATAGTCCTGTGCTACGGAACATCTGCAATTGAAACTGAGATTAAGAAACGCGTGTTATGTATGCTTGCGCTTTCCGTGCGCTCTGATAGGATGGGCGGAGGAGTGACATAATGTGTGCTAGTTTTCTGGTATGGTCAGATCCTCCAGTAGCTTCAACCTTCGTAACTTATAACTGTGTTTTCTTGCATCATTCTGCTCTGTCACCAGTATGACGATATCTGTCTGCTGTCATGAGATCACTGTGCTTGATTTATCGATTAGGGCAATCGCTTCCGCGTTCAGCTCGACCAGCTCAGTATTTCCTCCCAGCTGGCACTTTTCCGGTCATTGATTATGGCGGCTTGACTTCTGGTGTCGCCAGTAAAGGATGTTTAACAGTTCTCTAGTGTTAGCTAGCTAAACTATTTAGGGGTGCAACAGAATAGTCATGTAACTCTTGAATAGGTTTCATATGTGATCCGAGGGGTACAAAAGGGCATACATACCTCAAATTAAGGGAGAGTAGCCTCACAAGGGGACCATGAGACCCGGATTTTGATGGGTACGTTGTAGAAGGGCGTGTCTCCTGAGTACCCGGCTAGCGGCATTTCGTGTGACGGCCCCTGGATTTCGAGAAAACTGATGATGAAATTTAATGCGTACCCTCTTTCCGAACCCCCCACCCCCGATGATCTGCACCTGCAATGTTAGCCATGTTCCGGTTAGTGTGCGTAGTACAGCGGTTAAGATTCCTGGCTAACACATTGTCAGTGCAACTTTTTTTTTAATTTTTTGGTACACAATATCATTAAATAATATATATCAAGCACAATTATTCAAAACCAGTTATTTTCAAAAATGGCTCTAAGCACTATGGGACTTAACATCTGAGGTCATCCGTCCCCTAGACATAGAACTACTTAAACCTAACTAACCTAAGGACATCACACACATCCATGCCCGAGGCAGGATTCGAACCTGCGACCGTGGCGATCAGGCGGTTCCTGACTGAAGCGCCTAGAACCGCTCGGCCACTCCGGCCGGCAAGTAATTTTCGCTGTGATAATTTCATTAATAAGTAAATCGTTACTTTCTTCAAATGTGTATTCTGTTTGCATCTGATAGTTAAAATTACAAATATTTGGACAACGCTCCCTTCATAAGTTTCCTAGATGTGACCTCCCCTTTCCCTCAAGGACCATCACGGAATTCTCTGTCCCTGTAACCCGGCAGCTGGCATTTTTCGCGGACATTACTCGTTCGCAACGCGTCGCAAGTGCACGGTGTGTCAAAAAGTACAGTAAAATCTACGAAAAAAGCGTTTATGCAGGACAATGAAAAGAAGATCCATAAGATGTATATGAGTGTGATGAGGAATCGAATGGCGAACTAACACCGTCAGATGCACAAGATTGTTTCACGATTTGAACATTCTTACAAATATACCTCCGAGCGAGTTCTGCAAATTCCATTGCGGTAGCCAGCGCAGTACAAGGTCTGTTGGCCGAAAGACGAAACATCAGTGGGTAGTTTAATAGAGGTAACCTATCCTGTAACAAAACGGAATACACATGTGACGAAAGTTTGCTGTAAGCCAGAAACTGCAATCATTACACTTGTGGCCAACGATTACAATATACGGTAAAAGTTGAACGCCTAAACACCTCTGTGTGACTTTTTATTCAATAAATATTATGTGTTGTACGAGGGTTGGAACTTGAGTAGTGGCAACTATTTATTACAACCGATACAAAAGCGTTACATGTTTGCACCTGTTACTGTCCTTCAAAGTAGTCACCAGCGTTGTGTAGAACCCATTGCCAGCGATGTGGAAGGCGGAGTATACCGTTAGCAGAGCCTGTTCTGTTAATGGTGCGAATGGAACGGTCTAAAGTTATGGTGATTCTCTTGTACGACTGTGATGATGTTATCCTAACGCATTACGTTCATCCACGGCAGACCGTCAATGCGCAGTATTACCGTTCGTTTTTGAAGCATCACGTGCGACCAGCTTTGTCAAAGAAGCGGCGACACTTCCTACGCAACCCACCCATCATTTTGCACGACAATGTGTGAGCGCATACAGCGCAAGCAGTGTCTGCTCTGTTCGGTCGATGTGACAGAGAAGTACTGTACCATCCACCACCCCGTATGTAAGTCTTTGTGACTTTGATTTGATTCCAAAGATGAAGGAACTGTTCCAGAGATTCGACAGGCAGTAGACCGCTCCACTCGCACCATCAACAGAACAGACTCTGCTAACGATATACTACGCCTTCCACATCGCTGGCAACGGGTTCTACACAACGCTGGTGTCTACTTTGAAGGACAGTAACAGGTGCAAACATGTAACTCTTTTTTATCGGTTGTGAATAAATAGTTGTCACTATTTGACTTGCAATCCTCGTACATACATTAGAATTAACAGCCTCTAAAATGATCCCAGAATTCAGAGCAAACGCTCTTCCATCTACCTTCAAACTCTCTACTAATGCCCATGCCGCGATTAGAAGAATCGTGCCCCACCACCCTCATCTGATATCCGAGACTGGTACGAATCCCCATTCTTCCAGCTCCTTGACGAAAACAGACGTATCAATATGAAACTTCCTGGCAGATTAAAACTGTGTGCCGGACCGAGACTCGAACTCGGGAACTTCGCCTTTCGCGGGCAAGTGCTCTACCAACTGAGCTACCCAAGCACGACTCACGCCCCGTCCTCACAGCTTTAATTCCGCCAGTACCTCGTCTCCAACCTTCCAAACTTTACAGAAGCTCTCCTGCGAACCCTGCAGAACTAGCACTCCTGAAAGAAAGGATTTGGCGGAGACATGGCTTTGCCACAGCCTGGGGGATGTTTCCAGAATGTCTCCGCATTATCCTTTCTTTCAGGAGTGATGGTTCTGCAAGGTTCGCAGGAGAGCTACTGCAAAGTTTGAAAGGTAGGAGACGAGGTACTGGCAGAAGTAAAGCTGTGAGGACGGGGCGTGAGTCGTGCTTGGGTAGCTCAGTTGGTACAACACTTGCCCGCGAGAGGCAAAGTTCCCGAGTTCGAGTCTTGGTCCTGCACACAGTTTTAATCTGCCAGGAAGTTTCATATCAGCGCACACTTCGCTGCAGAGTGAAAATCTCATTCTAGACATATCAATACTCGTCCACTAGATAGAGGATGAAGGGAGATAAAACTTTCCGGGTATAAGCACAAAGGCTTTGAGATACGAGAGCCTGTATTGGGCGGTGACCTGCGGGTAGCCAATATGGGGTATGTGACAAAATCAAAAGCTCCCTGGCGCCTCTTTCACGTCAGCGAGACAGAGTAAAGCTCGTGGTCCTGGGCCAGTTCTCATTTGCTGAGAAGCCTCCCCCTGACAGCTCCATTCCCCTGCTCGTCCCTGGCGCCAGACGAGCGCCGGCCGTACTCCACGTTCCCCCTCCCTCAATCCCCTTCCCTCTCCCCCGCCGTTTTCATCCCCTTAACCAATTCCGCTCCCCCCTCTAGTGGTCCATTGACACGGTCACCACTCGGAGGCACTTGCCAGAAAGCTCTGTTGGCCGAATCAACTTCCACATTACTTCGGCACCTCCAAGTATTCAGATCGATAAACCAGTTACGGCTGTTGATCACGACGCAGCCAAAGAAACTAGGCCACAGGCTGTAGGCCACTAACAAATGCACAGATCAAAACCGGGTAAGCCCACGTGTACCATTACACCACAATTTCGGACGAGACTACAAATGGAACAAAGCGCAATGGTACAATAAATTATGATTTTCTTCCTAATGTTGTAGAACAATGTTTGTCGAGAAGATCTGCGGTTATGCCTGTTTGTAAATTTAGAACCTACCATTTTTATTGTTAATGAAAGTGTGCACATTGTGCGAAAACAAAATTGAGTTGCATCACTGTAAGCCTAGTTTTATTTTTGAAATTGTCTTTTCCTGTTGTTTCTTATTTAATACACTGGGGTAACAAAATTCATAAGAAACTCCTAATATCGTGCTGGACCACCTTCTGACCGGCGTAGTACAGCAGCCCGACGTGGCATCGACTCAATAATCTCTGGAAGTCACCTCCACAAATAATGAACAATTCTGCCTGTATAGCCGTCCATAATTGCAAAAGTATGGCTTTTGTTGAAGTTTCGAGAACATACCTTCACCGAGGAGTCAAGCAGTATATTGCTCCCTCCTACGTATATCTCGCGAAGAGACCATGAGGATAAAATCAGAGAGATTAGAGCCCACACAGAGGCATACCGACAATCCTTCTTTCCACGGACAATATGAGACTGGAATAGAAGGGAGAACCGATAGAGGTACTCAAGGTACCCTCCGCCACACACCGTGAGGTGGCTTGCGGAGTATGGATGTAGATGTAGATGTAGTGTTACCTGTGTAGGATTCATGTACTAAGTGACCTCTCAGTTAGGTCCCAAACGTGTCTGATGAGATTTATGTTGGGCAATCTAGATGGCCAGACCATTCCCCCGAAGTGTCCAGAATGTTCTTCATATTAACTACGAATAACTGTGGCTCGGTGACATGGTGCATTGTCAACCGTATAAATTACATCGTTGTTTGGGAAGATGATGTCCATGAAAGGCCGAACACCCAAAAGACCCAGTCCATTTCAGGTAAAGACAGCCCATACCAGTATGGGCTCACCACAAGCCTGCACAGTACTTTGTTGGCAACTTGGGTCCATGGCTACGTGGGGTTTGCGCCATACTCGAAACCTACCATCAGCCATTACCAAATGAAATCGGAACCAACCTGACGAGGTAACGGTTTTCCAATCCAGGGTCCAACCGATATGGTAACGGGCCCATGAGTGGCGCTGCAGGCGATGCTGTGCTGTTAGCAAAGGCATTCGCTGTGTTCATTTGGTGCTATAGCCCATTAACGCCAAATTTTGCCGCGCTGTCTTAAGAGATACGTTCATCGTACGTCCCACATTGATTCCTTGTTGCTTGTCTGTTAGCACTGTCAACTCTACGCAAACTCCACTGCTCTCGATCGTTAAGTGAAGGCCGTCGGCCACTGTGTTGTACGTGGTGAGAGATAATGCCTGAAATTTGGTATGCTCGGCAAGATTTTGACACCCTGGGTCTCGGAATACTAAACTCCCTAACGTTTTACGAAATGGAATATCCCATGCGCCTAGTTCCAATTACCATTCCATGTTCAAAGTCTGTTGAATCCCATCGTGCTGTCATAACCACATCGGAAACCTTTCCACATGAATCACCTGAGTACAAATGACAGCTTCGCCAATGCACTATCCTTTTATACCTTGTTACTCGGTACTACCGCCATCTGTATATGTGCACATCACCTTTCATGACTACTGGTCGTCTCATTGTATCTTTCTTGTTCTTCATTGCCTAGTTCACAAATGCAGTCTTCATTCGGCTGGTAGAATTTCTTGTTTTGGCAGAAATTCAGGTGATAATCTTACGTGTCGTGTTACTACATGTTGGAGTTCGTAGTTTGCCTGTTTCCATTCTTCTGCCATTGTGGCGTCGGTTGAGTAAAAGTCGTTCCAGACAGAGTTATGTTTTTCTATAAGTATTTAGCTAGTGCTTTCGTAAGCCTCAGTGTTTTGCAGGAGCATCTGCATTTTAACGTCTTTTATGAGGAGGTTTTCTTTCGTAAGACGGGAGCCAGTCTTAAAGGTGCAGTCTTCCCGATGCCCAGGATTCGTTTCATATAGCGGCTTTCTCTAACGTTACGAAGTCATTGGCCTTTGGTTTGTCCCATATTATGTGCAGCCCGTAAGTTACTATTTGTGCTATGACCGTTTTCAGTAGTGTCATTGCCGATTTCGTTGAAAGTTTGAAGACTACTTGATGTTTTAAATTGATTCTATTGCTGTTGTTGCTCTTTCCTTTACGTGAATGTTGTGTTGCGCTCTATTGCAGAATCGTCAAAGTTCACGAGGAGTTAATCTGTACTGGAAGATTTAGTAAACAAGTTTTTGTTTATGCAAGTCAGTATTCAGTTAATCCTGGAATGAAACGCTATTTGTCGCAAGAGAAAATCTATGCAAGAAATTTGAGACAGTGATGACCGAAACATCTCAGTTCCATTCCTATAGAAATAAAACCTAACATCTAAATTCCATAATTTTTTCAGCGAGTGATACCCAGTTGAATTTATGGTTTTACGATCTACGACACTAACAGCAGGTGTCATTGTATTACCTTTCAAAAAACTGAAGTTGATATCTCTCTAATTTAGCTCTGACGGAAGAATGTACGTCTTTTTGTGAATAGTTTCTAGCAGTTCATCTGGGTGGGAACACAATTACGATGTTTGAAATAGATCTGTGATCTAAACAGATAAAATGAGAAATAATTTTAAATGTTTGACAGGGCCACAAGTGAAAACTCAGTTGTTGGTTTCACGCTCTGCGCTGACAACATAGATAAGATACGTGGATCGCAGATGGAGGGGGGGGGGGGGGAGGGCTCCACATCTGAATATTTGGGATAGGATGGAACTCCAAGTGACGGCACTTACCTCCCAAAAACCGATGACGGAACTGGAAGATCGGAAGTCTATTTTTACTTTTCATCTGTAGGACAGTACCTCCCGGACAAAACTACGAATGCCTAATACGTGTTCATGTATCTGTTTGTGTGCGTAAAGTAGTTAAATCGAGAATTTATTTGATACCGGATGCCTTTTTTTCACTTTTCATTTTCTACTTCAAGGAGTAGAGTGGATTGTTTTGAATTCGACCCATTACAAAGTCGCGGTTCTTTTCAGACCATTACCAGGCCCGTTGGTAATGGGGAATAGAGAATAGATGGGATGGGCTTACGAGTCCCAGCAGCTCCTAACAACCACGGGAAACATACAGTAGTCCTTAGCCAGAACCAGGATATTGGTCTTGTTTTAATTTATTTCTTGCTCAATGTTCCCCACTGTCCCAGTCAAAAATTTAAACTTTGTTAATGTAATTTGGTTGTCGTGTGTTGTGGATGAGTGTGCGTGTCACTGTATGGAGTGGTGTCTGGCGCGAAAAATTAGGATGTTTTATGAATTATCCTACATCTTAATACTGTGTGATAAATTGTGACTTCATAGGTACTCACTTAGAACAGAGTTATTCATTGCACACAATCTGCAAGTGCTTGAAGTGTCCACTGGCATAGCCGCCACCATTCGACATCAATCGCGTGTAGTTCCCACAGACACTTATCTCTGTAGCAGTCTTGTTTTGTTCCATAACATTTCAAAGATATTTATCGATTTTACTATAGTTTAGCTCCCACATGAACGGAGATGGAAACTTCAGACGGATTTTAAGTTGGGAAACGAAACTAAGAGTTTGCATTGACAACATTAATAAATTGTCGATTTATGTGGTTGCTGGTGGGGGTCTCCCTTCTGCAGCTGCCACGCACGCTCGCAAAGTTTATTCACTTAAATTCGCCAGACCGGTTTGGCGATAACGCAGTAAGTTGAGTTTTAAAACTACTGTAGGCTGTCGTAGACAACCACTCGTAAGTGTAACTACGGTAGTTTTCCTGGTAACCTTAGTCGGTTAAGGTTGTACCGACTTTACCTATACGTCAGGTGTGTTCCATATCTGTCGGAAGTTACCTCACGTCGATTGTTTTGTTTGTCTTACTGGAGTTGCCCATAAACCGAAAGCAGTGAGCCACTAGAAACAGAGTGAGGATACATAAAAGATCGTGTAGCCTACAAAACATTTTTGTTCTACATAGTTTCCTCCTGCCTATTACTTTAAAATAGGCAATATTTATAGCAAATTTGAAATTGTCAATGTCTAATTCAGGTTTTATTCGAAATCTGTTGATACATAACGTGAAGAGAGGGATTTTGTAGTAAAAATAGAAAGAACAGTCTATATTAATCATATAGAGCTACAAAAAGTGATTTCCTCATAAAAAGATAAGATTTTAAAAAAGCGCAAAACAAAAGTATATCAAATATCGCTTCAGTACTTCAGTACCTCGTCGAATTTATATAAAACATTTTTGTCTTGTGCATAAACAATTTCCCTTTGATTATAATGAAGGAAGTTTTATTAACGCAAAATAACAATAATTATGTAGTTTTTTTACCTTTGTGGATGTAAACTAACTTTGCATCAAGTGTAATTACTTTGGTTACATCGAATCTCAGAAGTTACGCGCTGAGCTAGTTTTTATTAATTATAAAATGCAATAATTTATATTGTGTACGGGTACAAAACATACAATGGACCAATACTGAATGATTTGGGGTTCTAATTATGTGCAAAACAAACAAATCAATACTACCGGGTACCCTACCATTTACTATGTCATTTGTGTATCGAGCCGCAGTTCCGGTAGAGCGCAAATCTAACAGCGAGAAAAGGCGTTTTGCGTTCTCCGTTTGAACAGATAGAGCAGTTTGCAGCTGCGCGACGTGATTTTCAGCGAGAGCCCCTAGTATCGCAGAGCATTCGACACTTTCGGGTACCAGATGGAGGTGAGCGTGTCTGTGGAGTTTTCTAATTTTTTCCCGCATTTGGCGTCACACATAGACGGTTTCCCAGCATTTCTGGACTGTGAAATTGTTGGTGTTAAGATCACATGTGCATGTTAGGTTGTGAATAGTGAAAACGTAATATATCATTTTCCAGATTTATTGTGTTTGAAGATTATCATTTACTGCAGTCAGCTGTTAACGAAGGTAAGCAGTACAGAAAGCACATAATGTTGAAAGTATTGTTGTAGTATATGCATTCGTACTAATATTGTGCCTATTGCTGATGCACTGAATATCTGCGCTCAAAATACATTGATACTGTGTTTCTACGATAAATAAGTCTCAAATACACTCATTATTAATTACAGATGACGTATTGCTGTGTTCCATTGAGTAAGATCGAAAAAGGAAAAGCTAGTGACACAAGTTCGGACGGATCTCCGGTTGATAATAACATAAGAAATACTTGGTTACGATTGATTTCTTGATAAAACTTCACGCTAAATACGTTGTCAAATTCATCACTAGCCAACACTTTACCGAAGCAGATTATAAATCTGGTTCCAAGAGGAAGATTGTCCTAGTACTGTTAAGCTTTCATTATTGGTCTTTGTGGGTGGATATTTCGTAATGAAAGTACTTGAAAACTTATGGTGTAATAAAACAGTTGGAAATGTGTATAGTGACGGAACTAAAAAAAAGCAGTACGGTTTTTTTGTAACAGTGGAGAAAACAGTTCAGTACTTGTCAGTGCTCCTGTATGTATATATTTCTTACCATTTGTGCTGCAGCAGATAGCCTCCTTTGCTATAGAATCTTACGAAAAACACAAGTTTTTGAAGTCGAACCGTTTATTCGTACAGCTGGTAACAGTCAGCAGTCAGCGCATGCGGCGACCTGCTGAATTTCACATCATAAGAAAGCTCAGCTAAGGAGTTCCAAGGGTGTTAGAGCATACTAGCGGGCTACGGTTTATGTAATGGGGAATCCACAGCTCGTCCCCGTGTGCTCGTTCAAGACGGAGAGCGCTTTCAAAAGTGTTGCACGTAGCCCACAAACGTCTACTACTAGTGTCAGCTACGTTTATGTTTCAGACCACACAGGATACAGTTGCTATAAGCCCTTTACGATGGCAACAAGGAACATATGTACAACGTTTTTTGTGGTTGCCACTAATCGCACAAGCTGTATTTAAATCCTAGTAGTTTACGATAACACGCCTTTTTGCATGCTTCACATGGTTCTTTTTATTTTCTTTATACACCCACACGCGTTTCACCTGTTTTTCAATGACTGCCCTGGAATATTACACAACTTTTCGTTTTCATGTAGAATATTAGATCAGACACAGTTCACGGAGACACCTATACTTGTTATAAATTGACGTCACCCACTGCCTATTTCGGTCTGTACGAGAAAGTCATTTTCAGGCTAGAATAGGGATTTCAGTACAGTTTTCACTAATTCACTATTTCGCAACCAAGTATTGTGTACAAGATTTGAAATTACAGTAATGACGTGATTTTTTCCGTTCCACACTTAATTGACGATCTGAGTTACATCTCTTGAAAATGATGGAAGCTACGAACAGGTCAGCTACAGAGGAGGCGGTATCTGGCGGGAAACGCAGTAAACAGCCGTCCCACCTCCTGAGAGCAGCGAAGCTCCACCAGATTGTACAAATATCTATATGGATATTATAAACAAAGCTCCTCCGCCACGTTTCTCTTTTGGCATGTGTAGGCTAATTATAGGTACTGTAGTAGGGATTTCGATACGGTTTTCACTAATAAACAGACATTGTTTATATAAATAAAGTGAGTAAATATTCAATAGTAAACTAGCGACCCACTCCATCTTCGCGTGGGTTACACTAACAAGGGAACCTCCCCATCGCACCCACCTCAGATTTAGTTATAAGATAGGCCTTGAAAAACTGAACACAGATCAATCGAGAAAACAGGAAGAAGTTGTATAGAACTATGAATAAAATAAACAAAATATACAAACTGAGTAGTCCATGTGCAAAATAGGCAACATCAAGGACAATATGAGTGCAGGAGCGCTGTGGTCCCGTGGTTAGCGTGAGTAGCTGCGGAGTGAGAGGTCCTTGGTTCAAGTCTTCCCTCGAGTGAAATACTTACTTTCTTTATTTTCGCAAACTTATGATCTGTCCGTTCGTTCATTGACGTCTATGTTCACTGTAATAAGTTTAGTGTCTGTGTTTTGCGACCGCACCACAAAACCTTGCGATTAGTAGACGAAAGGACGTGCCTCTCCAATGGCAATCAAAAACATTTGATCGCAAGGTCATAGGTCAACCGATTCCTCCACAGGAAGACACGTCTGATATATTCTATACGACACTGTTGACGGCGTGTGCGTCACATGACAGGAATATGTTGTCGACACACCTAACTTGTACACTTGGCGAATGGGTAAAAAGATTCTTCTACCTTGCCCGATTTAAGTTTTCTTGTGGATGTGATAATCACTCCCAAAAAAGTGATGAAAACATAAATGTTTGTCACATAAAATGCAACAAATGAATGCAACAGTTTCACAGTCGCACAATTTTCCCTGTGCTCTGTCAAAACATATGATTCTAACGTTTTCAAATCTTTCCGTGTGTAGACCGTCAAATCCTGCATATGTCCAAGCAAATCTGAACATGTCCTGGAATTTTGGAGAGAGAAGTTGATTATGTGTGAGTGCCTGAACTTTGATAATTGTCTGAAAATAGGAGGTTAAACTTTTCACTCGAGGGACGACTTGAACCAAGGACCTCGCGCTCCGCAGCTGCTCACGCTAACATTTTTTTTTTTTTTTGGGCAAGTGCTCAACCAACATTTTTTTATTTTTTTTTATACCTTTTTATGCCTAGAGCCCCCCGTCGGGCAGACCGTTCGCCGGGTGCCGGTCTTTCAATTTGACGCCACTTCGGCGACCTGCAGTCGATGAGGATGATAGGATGATGATGAGGCCAGCACGACACCCGATCTCTGGTCGGAAAAAATTCCCCGACCCTGCCGGGAATCGAACCCGTGCCCAGAGGACTGACAATCCGGCACTCTGACCATTTTTTTTATGGCAGACGCTCTATCCATCTTTTTTGTTATTTTTGTAAATTGGAAATTATTTTCGCAGCCAATATATATATATATATATATATATATATATATATATATATATATATATATATACATGGACAAAAGGCGTCTTTCAGTTACGACAAACAAAATTAGAAAATTACAGCCGTAGCAACAACAGAACAAGAGTTCCTTCTAAACTATGAAAAAGAATTTGAAACTGATAGTGTGATGATAGATAAGAAAGAAAGAAAAATGTAACCAAATCCCGCACGCCATTCCATGTGTATGGCCCCTCTGCGTACAGATTCCATGTTCCAAATTGGTACAACATTTCGCGGCGTGTGGAGCCCCATGACGGCGGTCATCCTCTGCCCGGTACTCCCCAACTGTGAGGGGGGTTGTCGAAGACACTGCGCAAATAGTTCGCAAATAGTTGTCGGTATCGGGGTGTACACTCAAGTGTGCTATGACTGTCCTGGAGAAAGTGCCAGTAATCCGGCACCATCTTCTCATTATCTAGAAAGAGGTAGTATATGGACATGCCTTTAAACCATGTGAGAGCGTGAGTCTTCGCAGGTGGGAAATAAGTATCCTCTGGACAAAGGAGGAGCCGTGGCTCAATTGTGCGAGGCGCGATACGTAGGTAGCAGGCGAGGATCTTCTGCACTAGCAGCCATACATCTAACGCCGATCCACATGTTAAGCGGTGTTCGTCAGTATCCACGAGGTGGCAACGTGGGCAATGGGGGGAATCCGTCATCCCGTTCACCACCTGGTACCACGCGGCTCGTACCCGCGTGGGGAGGAACGGCTTCTGGACCGCTCTCCACACTGCCGGCCATAGGGTCGTAGGGCTCTTCCTCTCAATCACATTCCGAGGTATGGACCTTAGCAGCAGTCTGTAAACGTCTCTCGCCTTGGGAGTGCGAGTGTTGGGAAGGTCTGGGTGCACGTAACTATACTCAAGAATAAATGCCGAGAGGTGCGGTAGTGAAGGTGTAATGTGCGCAACCGTGACAGGTGGCAGAAGAGACGCCGGCAGCAATTCCTCTAACAGACGTCCCGTAAGGGAAGCATCTTTGTGGGTCCACAATTTCATCATTGTGCACAAGTATAGCGCTGTAGCTCTTGCTCGTACATTTATAAGTCCCAGTCCGCCATCACGCGGAGGGAGGGTGAGTGTTTCGTAGCGGACTTTGAATAGGTGTCCGGCGGTAAGGTAATATCCAAACGCTGCTTGCAGTGTGCCATCGCTGTCGATATCGGTAGGACCTGGGCCATGTGGATCATCGTAGTCGCCACGTGAAGGTTGAGGTATTCCACAACCATGGGACCGCGGCGCTCTAGGGCTCACATTCTCCTTAATGTTGCCTATGTTGCCCATGGAGTACTCAGTTTGTATATTTTGCTTATGTTTTTCATAGTTCCACACAACTTCTTCCTGTTTTCTCGACTGATCTGTGTTCAGTTTTTCAAGGCCTATCCACGGTGTCAACTTATAACTAAATCTGAGGGGGGTGCGATGGGGAGGTTCCCTTGTAAGTATCTATTATCTATGGCCTGACGAACCTCTCTGGCGTAGTGGTAACGAATTATACTATGAAAATGAACATTCCTCGTAAATGATTCTGTGTGTTAGTGAATACCGTATTGATATTCCGACAGTAGTTCCTGAGATTAGCCTACGCATGAAAACAGAGAAACAACGCAGGAGTCTTTAATGTACGTATAATATGTGGAGGCGGCAAACGTATGCGTGTAATTCATTATTTGAGAAACATGCAGTGTTCGGTCATGCGGAACATCGGTTCAAAATCTTCACTTTTTTCTACAGTCACGGTGTATTCGTAACACCATGTTGCCAAAACATGGTTCAAATGGCTCTCAGCACTATGGGACTCAACTGCTGAGGTCATTAGTTCCCTAGAACTTAGAACTAGTTAAACCTAACTAACCTAAGGACATCACAAACATCGATGCCCGAGGCAGGATTCGAACCTGCGACCGTAGCGGTCTTGCGGTTCTAGACTGCAGCGCCGTATCTCGTGGTCGTGCGGTCGCGTTCTCGCTTCCCACGCCCGGGTTCCCGGGTTCGATTCCCGGCGGGGTCAGGGATTTTCTCTGCCTCGTGATGGCTGGGTGTTGTGTGCTGTCCTTAGGTTCGTTAGGTTTAAGTAGTTCTAAGTTCTAGGGGACCTATGACCACAGCAGTTGAGTCCCATAGTGCTCAGAGCCATTTGACCCATTTTGCAGCGCCTTTAACCGCACGGCCACTTCGGCCGGCGCCAAAACATGTTTTTCAAACAATGGATAAGATGTTTCATGTTAAAGACGTTTTCAGTTTATTACAAAACGTCTCGACAACTGCCAATATTTCGACAGGTGACCACCCTGTCGTGTTTAAGGCAAGACTGCAGCAAGCAAGCGCTGTCCAAGCGAATTTAATTTCGTTTGCAAAATGGAAGTTTTATATTACCTTGCACAGCGCTTGCTTGCTGCAGTCTTGCCTTGAACATGACAGGGTGGCGGGTGTCGACGATGTTACCGGGCTGCATTCCCGTACATTATTGAACATTGTATTCGCCACGAGAAACTAAAGTCTTTCCGCGCGGATTAGCCGAGCGGTGTAAGGCGCTGTAGTCATGGACTGCGCGGCTGATTCCAGCGGAGGTTCGAGTCCTCCCTCGGGCATGGGTGTGTGTGTTTGTCCTTACGATAATTTAGGTTAAGTAGTGTGTAAGCTTAGGGACTGATGACCTTAGCAGTAAAGTCCCATAAGATTTCACACCCATACAAAACTAAGTTATTACAAAACAGTTCCGTGAACTGTTTTAAATGGAAAAACCTATATTTGAAAACAAAAATCGAGGGGAATTGCGAGACGTCCACTGAAGACGACTTTTAAAAAAGTGAAACGCGTTTGGGTGTTCAACTAACACAAAAATTCGTGTGGAACAAACAAAAAGGCGTTTTATTGTAACCCACTGCAATCTGAAACATGCAGAGTTCTGTAAATTCGTTCAGGCCATGGACACAGAGAATAATTCTCTTCCACGTGTGGTGTTCTGTGATCAGGCTATAATCGATTTAAGTGGGAGCGGTCACTGCCACAACATAACGATACGAGGAACAGAGCAGCCAAATGCTCGCATATTCGAGAACGAGAAAGTTTCTCTATGTCTTCTTGTGTTTTGCGCTCTTTCCCCAGAAAAGATTTACGACCTGACCTTTTTTGCGGACGATACGGATGCCGAAATCGTGTACCTGGTGATTGAGCCGTCCGCAGCTCGTGTTCTTGCCGTTTATTGCATGGCATCTTGTCATTGCGGTCATGGCATCTCGTTTCTTATTCGATTTACAGGCCTGACTAAGATTCTGGCTGGCTTGCCCGTGAGTGGCAGCAGCAGCGCTTATCCATACGAGTACTGTGGTACTATCTTTGGAGCGATCGCTAGTATTTCTGGGTCGTGTTGTCTGGCGTGGAGGGTTGCGAACGGACATCAGTTTGGTTGGGGGCGCAGCAGTGAGCTGGTCCGTGCAGCCCAGAGGCAAGCCGGGGCCGCTGGAGGCGCGCTGCCACTGCCGGATCGAGGAGGGGCAGCAGCGAGAGCGACGGCTCCGTTCCACACCGAACCCTGGACGTTTGTGTTGAGTGAAGAGTTAACTGCTAATGCAACCTCGACTATTCTGAGACCTCGCCTTTGGTCGGCGGGTTGTTGGCTCCCAGGGCCGCTGAGCATGGCAGCAATGAGTGAAGTGTTTTGAGGCGGTGAAAAATTGCAGCCGTCTTTATTTGTTATTCATCATTAAATTTAATATCATTCTTATTGGTGAAGTGCAACCAGCCGTATTTTCGGCTCAAATGGCTCAAATGGCACTGAGCACTATGGGACTTAATATCTATGGTCATCAGTCATCTAGAACTTAGAACTACTTAAACCTAACTAACCTAAGGACATCACACAACACCCAGTCATCACGAGGCAGAGCAAATCCCTGACCCCGCCAGGAATCGAACCCGGGAAGCCGAGCGCGGGAAGCGAGAACGCTACCGCACGACCACGAGCTGCGGACCGTATTTTCTGCCTTGTGACCACTAATGCCCCAGTTACCTCCCCTGGAGATTAGTGTACTTTCCCGGAAGTGTACATTCCCTTGTCGTGTTGATGCTGTTCGATGGTTCAAATGGTTCAAATGGTTCTGAGCACTATGGGACTTAACTTCTGAGGTCATCAGTCCCCTAGAACTTAGAACTACTTAAACCTAACTAACCTAAGGACATCACACACATCCATGCCCGAGGCAGGATTCGAACCTGCGACCGTAGCGGTCGCGCGGTTCCAGACTGTAGCGCGTAGAACCGCTCGGCCACCCCGGCCGGCGATGCTGTTCGAGACGGCGTGTAGTTTGGCAGCCTCTTGGTTTGTTCTGCGTATATTTTTTTGGGAGGTCTACCTTGGTTCTTGTGTTTCCTTCAGCCTTGGGTGTTTTCTGAAGATGTAGTGCTCTCTGTCTCTTCGCCCTCGCCTAAAAATGCTCCATTGTTGTACTGGTGATCGGACGTTAGGCGGATTGGTTAGTCGGTCTGTCGGCGCTTAAGCTGCCCCTAGTTTGAGTTGCCATCCTGTTACGTGAGTACAGCTCTTGGCTACCTGTCTCACCTTACCTTATGTATGAGTTACCTTCCCAGGCCGACCCTTGGAACGCTTGCTGAGAACCGCATGCACTGATTCCTTAGATTGTGATGCTGTTTTAAGGGTATTTGTAAGTCTCTAGCTACAGTTGGTGTGGCCTTCAGCCGAACAATAATTTCACTTCTTTCGTAATAAGGCCTTCAGCAGTGTTACATATAGTCTTTTTTTTTTTAAGCAAACTTGTTTTAAAGTCAAAGTATTCGTTGAAATGTGTGTTATTTGGAATTGTTCTTGTGACTTCTAATTCAGGCCTTCAGCCGTTTGTTATTTGAAATTGTTTGTGGCCTTCAGCAGAGTAATAATTTCACTTCTTTCATAATAAGACCTTCAGCCTTGTTACATTTTGCTTTAAAACAAAGTATTTATCTTCATATGTGCTATTTGGAATTGTTTCTCTCACTTCTAATTCAGGCCTTCAGCCGTTTGTTGTTTGAGGTTATTGTTGGTGGCACTCGGCCCCCAAAATTGTGAAATTTTTTTGTGTGATAAAGCCTTCAGCCGTCATACAGTCCATTGTGGTTTTTAAGAGATTGTTTTAAAATGTTAATGTCTTTACATAAAGTTTACGTATTTGTTGTACAACCGAGAGTAACTTATTACGGCCCCGTCCACAATCGTTACTTTATCCTGCCCCATCCTGAGAAACCAGCTGTTAGCGTTATTGGAGCTTTGGCTTTTTCCACAATTGTGAAAATATGCTGAAAATTTTGACAAATCAACAATGAACGGCCTCAACAATCAATCTGCCGTAGAGGCTTACGAATCTAGCATTGCACAAGTCGCTTCCAAGGTCAACTTATCTCAGCGTACGTAACTTTTGTATGTGAGCTTGTGTGAAAGACTTCGTCGAGGTGGCAACACTTCCAAGAACCTAGGGTAAACAGCGACACCACATAGCAACAGCAGTGAATGCAGGAACTCTCGACAAGCCCGCAAAAGAATGGGCCGAGTTTACTATCATCGTCTGGTCGCTAGTCCGGTGTACGGTGCAGTGCAAGTTAAACATTTCCGTGTGTCTTTCTTTTTTTTAATTTTTTTTTTAAAAAAAAAAGCTTTGTAGTCCTATGTGTGAGTTAAAATTTACCGTACGTTTATATCTTGGTGCATGTAGAAGATACGCATTCCTGACAGTGTGTCAGTGTTGGGGCGGTCTGTAATAGTATGCACACTGAACAAATTTTCAAACGCCAAGATCGCTAGTAAAGCATCTGTAAGATTTAAGCAAATGCTTTCGACAAGACTATATTATCATCTTCATATCTGCAATATAACTGAACTGAAATCGACGGGATAAACAATTAATTAGCATAATATAATACCACACAAATTTTTCCGTTTGATATATACAGCACAAAACCATGCCTTATGCTTTATAAAAATACCTCATATTTTTCATCAGTACTGAGAATGATGTTACACCGAATATATACATGTCAAAAAAAGTTTTGCATCACGCCGGTTCCCAGAAATCTTGAAGATAGACGTCGACTGTGGATATTGTATCACAGACACAGTCCCTTTGACTGTTCAGAGATGTCACTAAATCCACCAAAAGATGTAAACAACCATGCATGAGCAGCGCCCATTAGACGGAGGGGGTCCGGCAGCCCATCAGTTCCAGTCACTCTATCAGGAAGAGTACACAGCTCGTGCTGTCTGTATTTCAACGATGCCTAGACGGTCAATACCGCGATTCGATCGAGTCGTCATTGTTACTTCGTGCCAGGAAGGGCTCTCAACAAGGGAAGGGTCCAGGCGCCTCGGAGTGAACAAAAGCAATGTTGTTCGGACATGGAGGAGATACAGAGAGACAGGAACTGCCGATGACATGCCTCGCTCAGGCCGCCCAAGGGCTACTACTGCAATGGATGACCGCTGCCTATGGATTATGGCTCGCAGGAACCCTAACAGCAACGTCACGATGTTGAATAATGTTTTTCGCGCAGCCACAGGACGTCGTGTTACGACTCAAACTGTGCGCAATAGGCTGCACGACGCAAAACTTCACTCCCGACGTCCGTGGCAAAGTCCATCTTTGCAATCATGACACCATGCAGTGCGGTACAGATGGGTCCAACAACGTGCCGAATGGGCTGCTCAGGATTGGCATCACGTTCTCTTCACCGTGGAGTGTCGCATATTCCTTGAACCAGACAATCGTCGGAGACGTGCTTGGAGACAACCTGGTCAGGCTGAACGCCTTAGACACACTGTTCAGCGAGTGCAGCAAGGTGGAGGTTCCCTGCTGTTTTGGGGGTGGCATCATGTGGGGCCGACGTACGCCGCTGGTGGTCATGGATGGCGCCGTAACGGCTGTACGATACGTGAATGCCGACCTCCGACCGACAGTGCAACAGTATCGGCAGCATATTGGCAAGGCATTCGTCTTCATGGACAACAATTCGCGCCCCCATCGTGCACATCTTGTGAATGACTTCCTGCAGGATAACGACGTCGCTCTCCAGACATAATCCAATTTTCTGTATAGGTATCCGAACCGAGGTGTTGCAAAAATTAACTTGTGTGTGTGTGTGTGTGTGTGTGTGTGTGTGTGTCTCTGAGCACTATGGTACTTAACATCTATGGTCATCAGTCCCCTAGAACTACTTAAACCTAACTAACCCAAGGACATCACACAACACCCAGTCATCACGAGGCAGAGAAAATCCCTGACCACGCCGGGAATCGAACCCGGGAACCCCGGGCGCGGGAAGCGAGAACGCTATCGCACGACCACGAGCTGCGGACTGTGCGTTTGTCATGAAATACAAACAAGATACTAATGCGCAGACCACGAGTGCTGATACACATACACACACACACACACACACACACACAGACACACACACACACACACGCACGCGCACGCGCGCACACACACCGACATATATATCAGTGTCATGAAATCACTAGAAATCGGATTGTAAAATTTAACAGAGATGGTATATAGAAATACGACAGCAATGCGCAGAAGAGTGCTCACACATATCAACAGCTGACAACTGACTGAGAATCAGCGTAAAAATTCTGCCACATGAGCCCACCAGACAGTACTGTGGTGGTGTGACTCGATAATATTGTGTTCCATTGGACACAATCGTTGACAAATTTATACCATACCATTGTTTTATGATGAATAAAATCCAATTGTTATTTACAGCATATACAAGTCAAGTCAGAGAACATAATGAGTTTGAAATTATCTTTAAAAAATGATTTTTATATAGTAACATATTTAAAAAATTATAATTTTAAAAAGTTACAGTGTTAAAGGCCTGTAGACATTTGGTTAGATTCTCTGTACACATCTAATAGTAACAGGCATAAAGTTAAAACTTTATTATATCTAAGACTACATCGGTGTGTAACAATTCAATTATCTTTAAAATTAAAATACAATACTTCAATCAGATTTACTCACAACCAAACGGAGGGAGATATTGCAGTTCCTTGCGTAATTTTATCATTGAAAAAGAACGATACTTTCGTAAGTTTTGCATTGCAAAATGTCATCTGACACCTTGATGATTTGAAGTACAAACAGTACATCGATTAGAAGTGACAGCCCTCTCAATTTCCATCTTATAAGCAAATTAAATTCATAATCTTTCACGATGACTACTAATCAAAGACTATATGGTAGACTTATGTCGTTGTGAAAGTAGTATAATGTTCAGGCACATCTAACACATCTACTGATATGTAGGCGAAGTCTTACTAGAAAGCAATTTAAACTGGGTACACTGTTAAAACCAACTAAATGTGTTTTAGGCTACCAGTACATGCGTAACATACAGCAGCATGTAGCTGAACCGATTAGTATCCAAAATACCTTCGACATTTACGTGTCTACTTTTCTGTGTCATGACAGATTTAATGCTGATTAAAACTAACTTTATTTTGACACACCCAAAGAGAAAAAATTATAATTACTAAAGTGTCTTACGTAACATCATATCAATAAAATGGGTGATATATTACTACAACTGAAAACTTCACCCGGTGTCTGGATGGTTATTTGGAAAAGATCATACACGAGCTTATATAAGAGAACGTTCACGCCTATTGTCAGTCAGTAGTCAGCTGCCGATGTGTGTGTGCACTTGCAATTTGCGTATTAGTATGATGTTTGTACATAGTATGTCTTTACATTTGACAAGCCAATTTCTAGTGTATTTCGTGTAACTCCCAGTCCTGATGAAAAAGATGATGAAATGTTCTAATGTTATAAAGCATAAAGTATGTTGTTCTTCCATATATTATAAATAGAAATATTTGTGAACAGTGTTATATCATGCCAGTTAACTGTTTATTCTTTCGAAGATAGCAACATAGTCTTCCCGAAGTCGGTTACCTAAATCTAGCACATTCTTTGCCAACGATCTTGGTATTTGAAACTACCTTCGGGGTCCATTCATGTGGAGGATACAGCCTTGCGAAATCGGAAAAATGTTTCCGAAACAATTTGTATTTCTGCCTCCCCCTTATCTTGTCAGTTTGATTGCTGTGCGACTGTTGATTTGAGCCGTTCAATTCCGATATTAGGTGTGACCAGCCATACGATGCACGCGGCAGAACTTGAACAGCGCCGCCTGCCGCTGTCGTCCGACCTGAAACGACCGCCATCATTTCGTCGACCCCACGAGGGGGCGTGCGTGCAGTTGCCTTGGCGACGCCGTCAGCTGTCTGCTGCGATCGGCGGCCGCGAGTTACGGCGCATGCGCCGCTGGTGCCGCCTCGCGCGGTATGCAAAACGCGCACGTTCCGATGCGTCGCCGCCATTGTTTGTGTACGCAGATGCGTGTCCGATTTCCATGACAAAACACGGCGCCGCCCGCCGCCGCTCGCAGGTCTGAGTTATGACGGGCCGACGTGACGGGCTGCCGGATCTACGGCTCTGTGTCCCGTAGCAGCAGGGGAAGGGCCGCCTCAGACACGCGGACCGTCGATCGATCGATCACTCGCTTTCCATACATCTCGCTACACACCGCGTCGACGGAAGCTGCCGACGGAACGAGTAGGCCAGCTACAAAGCACGGGTGCCCCAGTATGTTGCCGTATAGGTGCAAAATTGGTAACATCAAAAAATAATTAATGTAGGATGATCAAATTTCGGGAATTCATTCGTCTAGGTAATATATTTAATTGATTAACAGTGAAAGAGCACAGCTTAATGTAAGGCACGATTAGTAATGTCAAATGTTAAATGCTGGTACATTAATGACCGATGTACCCGCCAGAATGATGAATGCAAGCATACAAACGTGCATGAATTGTGTTGTACAAGTGCCGGACGTCAGTTTGTGAGATTGAGTTCCATGCCTATTGCAATTCGTCGGTCGATACAGGGACGCTTAATTCTGTTGTGGATGACGTTGGAGTTGTCGTCCAGTTACGTTCCATCTGTTCCAAAATTGAGATAGATTTGGTGATCGAGCAGGCCAAAGCAACATTTCGACATTATGTAGAGCATGGTGGGTTACAATAAAGGAATGTGGACGAGCGTTATCATGTTGGAAAAAAACTTGGAATGCTGGTCATGAATGGCAGCACAACAGGTCTAATAACCAGATTGACGTACAAATTTGCAGTTAGGGTGCGTGGGATAACCACGGAAGTGCCCCTGGTGTCAGAGAAAACCGCACCCCAGACAACAGCTCCAAGTGTGATTCCAGTGTATCTAGCACGTAGACAAGTTGGTTGCAGACCCTTAACTGGCCTCCTCTGACCACAAACTGGCGTCACTGGCACAGAGGCAAAACCAGCTTTCATCAGTAAACACAACTGACCTCCACCCCGGCCTTCAGTGAGCTCTCGCTTGACACCATTGAAGTCTCAAATGGCGGTGGTTTGAGGTCAGTGGAATGCGCGTTACGGGACGTCTGGCTCGGAGCTGCCCTCGAAGTAACCGATTTGTAACAGTTCGTTGTGTCACTACGGTGCCAAGTGCTGCTCAGTTTGCTGCTGCAGATGCAGCACGGTGCGCCAGAGCCATACGCCGAACACGATAGTCTTATCTCTCGGTAGTGCCACGTGGTCGTCCGTAGTCCTGTCTTCTTGCGACTATACATTTCCGTGACCGCTGCTGCCAGCAGTTACGTACAGTGGCTACATTACTGCCAAGTCTTTTTGCAATATCGCGGAATGAACAAGCAGTTTCACCTAGCCCTATTACAGGACCTCGTTCAAACTCGGTGAGGTGCTCATAACGTCGTCTCTGTCGCCTTAACGGCATTCTTGACTAACATCGACTCACCACGTTCAATGTACCATCGTTACAGCGTGTATTTAAAGAAAACCTGACTTACATCCTACTAGCACCATTCTTATGCGATTGGCGCGAAATTTGAATAGACATCTTATTTCAGCTGAGAAACACGCCTACAAACTTCAGTTTATGTCGCACAAACCCTTCTTAGAGTGGCGATTTTTTTTTTCCGTGAGTGTGTGAGATGAGTAATTTCATGCCAGAGCGCCATACCATAACATTAATAGTAGACATTACGTTAACAAAACGAGAGGAGAAACACTACCGAAGCGACGAGTTTGAGGTTCTTACGAGAATAGCTTATTTGCAAAAATCGGAAAATACGTGCTTACTCTTTCGATCATGACAGTACCACGCATTGACGTAGCATTTTTTTAAATTCTTTTTTTAATAACTCCATGCTCTTTGACCTCATGAAACTCCATATCCAATCTACTACAATCTAATTTTAGGATGAAATACGACATATAATTTGTTTTAAATCAATTAAAATCACTTTTGTGAACTTTGCAATACATGTCTTTTATGTCATGAGTGTCACAACCCGTGCTTCCTACATATAATAAATTTTCCTTTGAGTTCGCTAATGGAAAAGAAAGTCTACATAAAAATGTAACCTCCCATCCACAGTTATTTACAAAATCTACCTGCCGTTTATAGCACTATGTGTTGCACAATGATATAATTTTGCAGGTACACTATGTGATCCGGACACCTGGCTTACAAGTTCGTGGTGCCCTCCTTCGGTAATACTGGAATTCAGTATGGCGTTGGCCCATCCTTAACCTTTATGACAGCTTCCATTCTCGAGGCATACGTTCAGTCAGCTGCTG
The DNA here is from genome assembly GCF_021461395.2 of Schistocerca americana. Taxonomy (NCBI): domain Eukaryota; kingdom Metazoa; phylum Arthropoda; class Insecta; order Orthoptera; family Acrididae; genus Schistocerca; species Schistocerca americana. The sequence goes on along the minus strand of NC_060120.1, from coordinate 847,078,071 downwards.
GAAGGTTTCTTGGGGAATGGCAGCCCATTCTTCACAGAGTGCTGCACTGAGGAGAGGTATCGATGTCGGTCGGTGAGGACTGGCACAAAGTTGACGTTCCAAAACATCCCAAAAGTGTTATACAGCCTTCAGGTCAGGACTCTGTGCAGCCCAGTCCATTACAGGGATGTTGCCTCAGGCCGTGCATTATGAACAGGTGTTCAATCGTGTTGAAAGATGCAGTCGCCATCCCCGATTGCTCTTCAACAGTCGGAAGCAAGAACGTGCTTAAAACATCAATGTAGGCCTGTGCTGTGATAGTGCCACGCAAAACAACACGGGGTGAAAGCCCCCTCCATGAAAAACACGACCACACCATAACACCACCCCTTCTGAATTTTACTGTTGGCACTACACACGCTGGCAGATGACGTTCACCCGGCATTCGCCATACCCACACCCTGCCGTCAGACCGCCACATTGTGTGCTGTGATTCGTCACTCCACACAATGTTTTTCCACTGTTCAACCGTTCAATGTTTACGCTCCTTACACCAAGCGAGGCGTCATTTGGTATTCACCTGCGTGATGTGTGGCTTATGAGCAGTCGCACGACCATGAAATTCAACTTTTCTCACCTCCCGCCTAACTGTCATGGTACTTGCAGTTTGAAATTCCTTTGTGATGGTCTGGATAGAAGTCCGCCTATTACACATTACGACCCTCTTCAACTGTTGGTGGTCTGTGTCAGTCAACAGACGAGGTCGGCCTGTACGCTTTTGTGCTGTACGTGTCCCTTCACGTTTCCAGTTCGCTGTCACATCGGAAACAGTGCACGTAGCGATGTTTAGAAATGCGGAAATATCGCGTACGGACGTATGACATAAGAGACACCCAATCAGCTGACCACGTTCGAAGATCTTGAGTTCCGTGGAGCAACCCATTCGGTTCTCTCATGGTATTAATGACTACTGAGGCGTTGATATGGAGTATCTGGCAGTAGATGGCAGCATAATGCACCTAATATGAAAAACGTATGTTGCTGGGGGTGTCCGGATATTTTGATCACATAGTGTACATTCAGTGGTTTATGCGGACACTGTCTGCAAAATGTGTCGCGAATAGAGTTGGTAGTAAAGAAGTAATAAATTAAAACGTCAAGACTGATGCTGAAGTGCAGGAACATCGAAAATATAGAAGGCGCTAAGCTTGTTTTCTGTCATTATTTTTTGGGAGTGTCAACGATAAAGAGTTTCGAAAAGGTTTCAAATTTTGTGTAAAGCTTGTTGGAAGGCGTGGAGTGCTCTCTTCCTTAAATACTAAATGAATAAATTCCGGCAAGTATACATGCCATGAGTTACACTGCCTCAAGATATATATCTACAGTTTATAATTCCAGTGCATGGCTCATTGTGCTAAACTCTTAGAGTATCACTATGCCTCTTAATGAACACACTATAACAGCATTTAAAATGTTAAAATTCGCTCGAAAATTATACTAAATACTAAAAATCAAATTTTTGTTGCCCCTGTAAATCATTAGATCGACAACGTGTGACAAAGATTAGGCGAGCATTGTAGCAAGTAAAATAAAACAAAGGGGTTGTCATCAACTTTAAACCAAAAGTTAACCAAAACCTATTCCTGCTGATAATATGGGGAGTCCCCGGTTCACTTACGTTGCTACAACCGAACAAAGTAAGAGTAGATTCCATACATTACGTACAGAATAAATATCTGCACCATCACAGTGATCATGACGATTGTTCCTTCATATTGGGATATTTAAGTCCACGGTATGACACTTCGCGACAAAAGCGCCTGTCTTCCACCATAACGACCACCGCTAAAAATCACAACAATCACTCCAAACTTAACGCTCTTTCACTAAAGTCCCATTTACAAAACAGAACGGTTGTTAAAATTTAGAAGGACTAAGCCTCCAACCGATATTTTTCGGGACAGCCTTATGCAATCATTGTAATGGCCGTTAAGTATATCAGAACGTGTAAATACAATTTACGTCTGTGAACGGTGACATGATCCACCACTGATGTTACTCATAACTCTAGCTAGTTAACAAAACCAGGATGTTATTGTTCTGACATGCAAAATTGGTACGAAGATTATACTTGCTGGAGTGCCGTAAGGGTCTGTGGTCTCTTGCTGTTTAGCAATGCTTTTTGTTATATATAAAAGTGTGGTGCATTGTCTGATAAGTGTTCAGATATGTGAATCTCATAACGGGCAACTACGAGCCTACGAGCACAGCTCACTACAGGCCTTCATCCGTTCTTCTTCGATTTACGTCATGGCAGATTTCAGGTCAAGCCCTGTCGTTCTCTTCCTGTAAAAGCAGCGAGATCAGCGCTACGATTGCTTCCTCCCCCTCTGCAATAAAAAGTTTACTGGCTGGCGGCACTTCCACCTCTGAATATAATTCGTGACTTTCTCACTGTCTCCAAAGTTCTCCCCTACCGGAAACTCCTCTAAAGGCCCTGATGAACGAAAATCCCATTGAGTGAGGTCTGGGTTACAAGGAAGATGGGGGAGATTATTCCACGTTAATATGAAAATCTTCCCCTTCGTAGAAAACAGTATTTCCTACATAGTATCATTCTATATAGTCATTGAAGTTCCTCAAGTGGCAGGAAGAGGGCTGGAAACACATTTTCTTTTACTTAGTGTCGTTAGTAAAAAAATTAAAAGAAGAAAAGCATAATTAAAAGTAACATCCAAGCGGTGAAGATGGTTTGCAAGATAATCGTTTTGACATTGATTTCGTGCTGGACAATGATATTAGTTCTTCAGAAGTTTCACTGGCTTATCGTCAACTGTGGGTAAACAGATGGATGGACAGAGATCATGATATCACGAGATGGAAAACGGGATACCGTTGGAGATTGGAGAACCGAAAAAGTCAGGCGTTTGGGTAAGCGAATGAGAACTGTTCGTGCTTCCTGTGAAGATTTAAAGCAGTAGATTTGCGCTTGGTATGGTAGGAGTGGAACCAAGCAAGGATATCTATGTTGAATAAACGGGAATAGTTATGACAGTGTATGACAGTGGTATTCATGTGGAATGTGGAATAGACAGTCATGTGTGAGGTCTGCTGAAGATTTTTTTTTGGGGGGGGGGGTTACGATGGTGTAGCATTTCGATAGGGCGGATGCGGTCAACGTTTGAAGTTATGTTGGAATGTTGGAGGATGTTTGTCCTTAGAGATGTAGAAGCAGGTCAAAAGGGACAAGTTACAGGTGTGAAATTGAAGTGAAGATTGAAGATTAGTGAAGATTGGGACACTGTTTAAGGAGGGATGTGCAAAAGTATGGGACGATATTGACATTAGTGTGGGTGTGTGTTGTGCGTCCGGTGTAGGGCAAAGTGAATGAATACTTTAATTCTAAATTTAACTGTCAAAATTAGCTTGGGTTTGTGTTTCCATGCAAGTAAAAGATATTCCCTTCTGAAATCGCACGCTTCTTTTGTAAATAAGAACTAGTAGTATAAGTAAGTTAAAATTCACCTGAAGTTCCCATCTTCATTCGCGCAAAAGATACAGTCCTGTGAAATCGAATGAATCTTTTCCAAACACCACGTGTACTGAATAATCAGAGGATCCGTGCGAAACTTTCGCACTTTTATAGTTTTAAATAATGAAAGTATTTGGAATAAGTGTAGTAGTTAAGATAAGGTTAGCTGTGGGAATGAAGGGAAAATATCTTAAAAAATGTACCGAACGACGTGAAATAATAATCATGAATTTATGATACATCCTTGTATGCACAAAATTTTGAGCAAAATTCTGTACAGAGCGTTAAAATACATCGGTGTAAACGGTATTTTACGTAAGTATGCTTCCTGTTTTTCACTTTCTTTAAGGGAGACAAAAATTTTAGTTGATTCATTACCCTTGAAAGGGCTACGTACCATTGTCGCTGAGCTAAGACGGGATTTGGTAAATACGAGGGTCACTTCAAAAGAAATGCACACTATTTTTTTAAAATCCATCTTTTATTCTACATGTTTGAAAGTTTTACAGTGTGTAGATACATCCTTTACGAACAATATTTTCATTTCTCCACATAATTTTCATCCCTTTCAACTGCCTTACGCCATCTTGGAACCAGCGCCTGTATACCCGTGCTGTAAAATTCTGGACCAACCTGTTGGAGCCACTGTTTGGCAGCGTGCACAAGGGAGCCATCTTCAAACCTTGTTCCACGAAGAGAGTCTTTCAGTTTCCCAAAGATATGATAGTCCCATGGAGCCAGGTCAGGACTGTAAGGCGGGTGTTTCAGTGTTGTCTATCCGAGTTTTGTGATCGCTTCCATGGTTTTTTGACTGACATGTGGCCGTGCATTGTCGTGCAACAGCAAAACATCCTGCTTTTGCCGATGTGGTCAAACACGACTCAGTCGAGCTTGAAGTTTCTTCAGTGTCTTCACATATACATCAGAATTTATGGTGATTCCACTTGACATGATGTCCACAAGCAAGAGTCCTTCGGAACCGAAAAACACCGTAGTCAGAACTTTTCCAGCAGGTGTGGTTTTGAATTTTTTTTTTTCTTGAGTGAATTTACATGATGCCACTCCATTGATTGCCTCTTCGTCTCTGGTGAAAAATGATGGAGCCATGTTTCATCACCTGTCACAATTCTTCCATTCTCGTACTGTTCCAAATGTTTGCTGCATACCGTTTTTCTTGTTCATTTGTAAGGCACTATCAACAACCTGGGAACCCACCTGGCACAAACCTTTCTTAACGCCAGCACTTTCAGTGTTCTGCAAACACTTCCTTCCCCCATCTCAACGTAGCATGACGATTCCTTCACTGTGATACGTCTGTCAGCAGTCACCAATTCGTTAACTCTCTGCACGTTGGAGTGTGTGCAGTACGAGGCCTGCCGCTGCGAGGACAATCCTCAATATTGCCGTGCCCGCTTTCATCACGTAACCTGCTTGCCCACCGACTAACCGTACTGTACTAACTGTACAGCAGCATCTCCATATACCTTTTCCAACCTCTTGTGGATGTTTCCCAATGTCTCGTTTTCACAGCATAGGCGGACGCGCGTGTACGAAGCTCTCACTAAGTTAAGCGATTAATATTGAAATAAGAGCTAATTTAATTAATATTACATTTTAGAATAGTGCATTTACTTCTTATCTAATCTATCTATTGAAGGTTTCGCTTTTCTAAACGTAATTACATCGAAAAGGAAGTATTTCGTAAAGGCCGGCAGTCGCCAGTTTGTTTACATACTTCGGCGTAAATTTCGTACTAGCGTAGATATTTGTTTTTGACTAGACTTAGCGCTTCAGAGTTAAATTAATTCGTGTCTCTTATCCAGAATTTGTGTGGGTAATTAAAAGTTTCTGAAGCGAGTTTAACAATTTGTTTACATTAGTGTTTAGTTACGTATCAGTACAGGTTACGAAACTATTGTGTTGTTGAAGTTATTTTCTGCTTTTGTGCTACGTGCTACTATCAAACCATGTGTGACAAGTGTGGTGGTTCCCGTAGAAATTTGAAAGAGGGGGTGTTCTGTATAGACTGCAGGTTGTGCTTTCATTGGGGCTAGAGCAGCGGAGAGGAAGCGAGGGTAGATAATGACGCTCTTCCATGGCAGTGTAGCTTATGTAGAAAGGACAGAAAAATCGCGGAACAGGAGGCAAAGATTTGTGCCCTTAAGGATGAATTAGAACTCGAGAATTTGGAATTATGTAAGCTAAGGGAGGAAAAGGACTCTGGGCGCTGCGGAAAGGTAGCAAGCAAAGGGTGAAAAAGGGAAACAATTGATAAAACTTCTGAAATTCAATTATCAAATCAGTTTGGCTTGCTATCTGAAGTAGGGGAGGAAGGGCCTCATTCAGATGTAGTTGGATGTAGGTTGAAGCAGAATACTAGCTTAAAGAAAAAAGACAGGTCGGGATCAAACCAGAATAGGAAAAGAAGAATTCTGCTTATAGGTAGCAGTCATGGGAGGGGCGTGGGCCAACAGCTTCAGGAGAAATTAGGGACAGAGTACCAGGTCACAAGTTTTGTAAAACTAAGTGCTAGCCTTAGCCAGGTGACAGAAAACTTAGGTCAGCTATGCAAAGACTTTGAGAAGGAAGATCATGTAATTATAGTTGGGGGAGCAGGAAACAGCCTGGCCATGAATCCAGGATATAGTATTAGGAGTGACCTGGATAAAATAGGAACAGAAACTGGGCACACGAGTGTGGGGTTTGTGGAGGTCTTTCAGCGCCATGATCAGCCCTGGGTAAACACTGCTGTAAGAAGTGTTAACACTGAGCTGAACAGGATGCTCCAGACACCGGCAAAGTCTCACATGAGTGTTGTTCCAGTTGATGCTATTGGTAGGTGGGGTTACACTACACATGGCCTGCACCTTAATAGGAAGGGAATGATGTTAGCTTCTCTATTAGCAGATACTGTAAGGGGGCCACAGTCACACAAGAGGTTATTGGGACTAGGCAGACAGGTTTTTTAGGTTAAAGCCAAATTCCAAACAGACAACAACCAAGGAAAATAGAAGAAAAGCAACTTCATGCACAGCAAATAGGGATAAAGCTAAGGGTGGTATCAACTTACTTCACCAAAATATCAGGGGAATAAAAAATAAAGTAGATGTGCTGATAATGTGTTTAGATGATCTCAAAAATTAGAATGAGATTGATATACTTTGTCTGTCTGAGCATCATGTAACTGTGGGGATGGAAAATGTCAGTATAAATTGGTATAATTTAACATCGTACACTTGTAGATCTAGTATGGATAAAGGAAGATTTCCCATTTTCATAAGACAAGGGTATAAATACAGAACTGTTGAAGTAAGCAAATTTTATGTTGATCAGCGCTTTGAGGTTTGTGCATGTGAACTTATGCTAGATAATGTTGTGCTGATATTAGCAACAGCGTACAGGTCTCCACTAGGAGACTGGGAGCTATTCATAAAAAAGTTTGACTCCCTATTATGCTGTTAGACAAAAAGAAGAAGTTATTAATCTGTGGTGATTTCAATGTTAACTTTCTAAGCAATTCTGATACGAAAAGTGAACTAGAAGTGTTGTTAACAACATATAACTTAGAATCAGTGAGCAATTTCCCTACACGTATAGCTCAGGACAGTAGTATTCTAATAGATTATGTACACTCCTGGAAATGGAAAAAAGAACACATTGACACTGGTGTGTCAGACCCACCATACTTGCTCCGGACACTGCGAGAGGGCTGTACAAGCAATGATCACACGCACGGCACAGCGGACACACCAGGAACCGCGGTGTTGGCCGTCGAATGGCGCTAGCTGCGCAGCATTTATGCACCGCCGCCGTCAGTGTCAGCCAGTTTGCCGTGGCATACGGAGCTCCATCGCAGTCTTTAACACTGGTAGCATGCCGCGACAGCGTGGACGTGAACCGTATGTGCAGTTGACGGACTTTGAGCGAGGGCGTATAGTGGGCATGCGGGAGGCCGGGTGGACGTACCGCCGAATTGCTCAACACGTGGGGCGTGAGGTCTCCACAGTACATCGATGTTGTCGCCAGTGGTCGGCGGAAGGTGCACGTGCCCGTCGACCTGGGACCGGACCGCAGCGACGCACGGATGCACGCCAAGACCATAGGATCCTACGCAGTGCCGTAGGGGACCGCACCGCCACTTCCCAGCAAATTAGGGACACTGTTGCTCCTGGGGTATCGGCGAGGACCATTCGCAACCGTCTCCATGAAGCTGGGCTACGGTCCCGCACACCGTTAGGCCGTCTTCCGCTCACGCCCCAACATCGTGCAGCCCGCCTCCAGTGGTGTCGCGACAGGCGTGAATGGAGGGATGAATGGAGACGTGTCGTCTTCAGCGATGAGAGTCGCTTCTGCCTTGGTGCCAATGATGGTCGTATGCGTGTTTGGCGCCGTGCAGGTGAGCGCCACAATCAGGACTGCATACGACCGAGGCACACAGGGCCAACACCCGGCATCATGGTGTGGGGAGCGATCTCCTACACTGGCCGTACACCACTGGTGATCGTCGAGGGGACACTGAATAGTGCACGGTACATCCAAACCGTCATCGAACCCATCGTTCTACCATTCCTAGACCGGTAAGGGAACTTGCTGTTCCAACAGGACAATGCACGTCCGCATGAATCCCGTGCCACCCAACGTGCTCTAGAAGGTGTAAGTCAACTACCTTGGCCAGCAAGATCTCCGGATCTGTCCCCCATTGAGCATGTTTGGGACTGGATGAAGCGTCGTTTTACGCGGTCTGCACGTCCAGCATGAACGCTGGTCCAACTGAGGCTCCAGGTGGAAATGGCATGGCAAGCCGTTCCACAGGACTACATCCAGCATCTCTACGATCGTCTCCATGGGTGAATAGCAGCCTGCATTGATGCGAAAGGTGGATATACACTGTACTAGTGCCGACATTGTGCATGCTCTGTTGCCTGTGTCTATGTGCCTGTGGTTCTGTCAGTGTGATCATGTGATGTATCTGACCCCAGGAATGTGTCGATAAAGTTTCCCCTTCCTGGGACAATGAATTCACGGTGTTCTTATTTCAATTTCCAGGAGTGTATTTGTACAGCAAGAGGATGTAAAGCAAACACATGCTTTCTCTGTGGTAAATGGCTTATCTGACCATGATGCACAACTGGTTGACTTACAAAACCTAACAGGGTGTACACTTCAGAAACTATTAAGTAAAAGGGGTGCTCAGAGAAAGTTTAGGTAATGTAAACTGGGAAGATGTATATAATGAGCCAAACGCTAATGATAAATGCAGCATATTTCTTGAAAAGTTTATATCCCTTTTTGAATATTGTTTTCCAAAGTAAATTACTAAATGTAACACCACAAACTTTGGATTACTACAGGTATTAAAGTGTCTTCAGAAAGAAAAAGAAAACTGTATGAGACAGCAAGAACTAGTAAAGATCCAGAAGTAGTTTTACACTATAAAAATTATTGTAATATACTGAGAAAAGTTGTATGGAATGCAAGAAATATGTATGTTAGAGAAGAAATTAACAACTCCAGCAATAAAATCAAATCAATATGGGATGTTGTTAGAAGGGAGACAGGAAAAGTAACCACTGGGGTAGGTAGTATTACTGTGAAAGAGAATGAGACCATCTTAACCAACAGCACACAGGTAGCCAATGTATAGCCAAAGTATTTAACAATCACTTCTTAAGTTTAGGAGAAAAAACTGGTGAGAATAGTTCAAAAGAAAAAACTAGGCAGTAAATGGAAGAGCGAGTTTTGAAAAGCTTTAGTCAGTTTAAGTTTCATCTAACAACCTCTTGTGAAATAAGAAAAGTTATTAAATCTTTGAAAAATAAATGTTCTGTTGGAGTAGATGACATCTCTAACAAGTTATTAAAACAATGTGAAGCAATTACAGCTGACGTTTTGAGTCTCATATGTAAAGCATCACTAACTCAGGGTATTTTTCCAGACAGTTTAAAATATGCCGTTGTCAGACCTCTCTACAAAAAGGGGAAAACCACAGATGTTAATAATTACCAGCCAGTACCCTTGCTTACAGCATTTTCAAAAATCTTTGAGAAAGTAATGTACTCAAGAGTGGTTAGCCATCTCAACAGTAATTGGGTACTTAGTAAATCACAGTTCGGATTTCAGAAACGCTGTTCCACTGAGACAGCTGTATAGAATTTCACTGTCCACATAATAGAGTCTTTAAATAGTAAAATGTCACCAGTAGGAATATTCTGTGACTTATCCAAAGCATTTGATTGTGTGAACCATGACATTATGATAGAGAAATTACAATTGTATGGTATAAATGGAACAGCATATGAGTGGTTTAAGTAATATCTACAGAACAGGAAGCAAAAGTCTCTTTATGCACTCAAGTGATTCAAAGGAGTTTGTCACTTCATCTAGCTGAGGTGAAATTGCATTAGGTGTTCCACATGGTTCGATCATCGGTCCCCTCCTGTTCTTGATATATGTGAATGACCTCCCTTCTTATGTCAAACAAGATGCTGAACTGACAGTGTTTGCTGATGATACAAGCATAATTATTAAGCCAGTAAAAGAAAGTTCGATAGAAAATGATACAAATAAGGCCTTTGGAAAAGTTATTAATTGGTTTTCTGCGAATGGGCTTGCTCTGAACGTTGAAAAAACACAGTACATCAAATTTTCTGCTGGAAAAAGTATAATTCCTTCAATAAATATAACACATCAAAAGAAGTCAGTAGTTAGGTTAGAGCATACTAAGTTTTTGAATGTACATATAGATGAGAATCTTAATTGGATAATTCATATTTTGGATCTCCTAAAGCGACTAGGTTCAGCATCTTTTGCAATCAGAATAATTGCCAATTTTGAGGATGTAGAAATTAGTAAGCTAACATACTTTGCTTACTTCCACTCTCTGATGTCACACGGAATAATATTCTGGGGCAACTCAACACTTAGGCAAAAGGTATTCACTACTCAAAAGAAAGTAGTTAGAATAATGTGCGGGGTTCATAGTCGCACATCTTGTAGGCATCTGTTTAAAAGGTCAGGAATTCTTACAACTGCTTCACAGTGCATTTACTTAGTAATGAAATTCTTTCTCAATAAGATGGACCATTTTCAAATCAGCAACGACATTTATGATTACAATACCAGAATAAAGAAAGACCTACATTATCCTTTACTTAACCTATCTCTGGCACAGAAAGGGGTAAAATATGCTGCTATAAAACTTTTTGATAAATTACCAGATGAAATAAAATGTCTAACAGACAGCAGTAACAGTTTAAAAAAAATTGAAATCATACCTCCTTGACAATTCCTTCTATACCATGGATGAATTCTTGAATATGAGTAAATAAATCTGGAGATATAAGACATGCACTTTGTGCCATTTAAGGGAATGGGATAGATAATAGAAATATTTAGGTATAACACTATAATGTAAACAAAAAAAAGAAAAAGGAAAAAAACTTGTTTCCTGTGCGCATTTCTTGTGCATTCAACACATTCCACAGCATCCTCTCAGTCGAATCAAATCTCCGACATCATCTCCCTATTCTACTGCTTATGATCTGAGCCCCCCGCCGCCCCTTAGCCAAACTTTTTTGTGAGTCATCAGTCTTCTGAAAGGGTTTGATGCGGCCCACTATGATTTCCTCTTCTGCGCCAACCTCTTCATTTCAGAGCATCACTTGCAACCTACATCCTCAATTATTTGGCAGGATTAATTCCAATCTCTTATCTTTCTCTGCAGTTTTTGCCCTCTAATACCATGGAAGTCATTCTCTGATGTCTTAATAGAGTCCTATCATCCTGTCCCTTATGTTTGTCAGATTTTTCCACATATTCCTTTCCTCTCAAATTCTGCGCAGAAACCCCTCATTCCTTACTTTATCAGTCCATCTAATTTTCAAAATTCGTCTTTAGCACCATATCTCAAACTCTTCTATTCTCTTCTGTTCCGATTTTTCCACAGTCCATGTTTCACTACCAGACAATGCTGTGCTCCAAACGCACGTTCTCAGAAATTTCTTCCTCAAGTAAAGGCCTTTGTTTGATACTAGTAGACTTCTCTTGGCCAGGAATGACCTTTTTGCCAATGCTAGTCTTCTTTTGATGTTCTCTTTGCTCCGTCCATTATCGATTTTTTGCTACCTAGGTAGCAGAATTCCTTAACTTCATATACCTTCTTGACCATCAATCCTGATGTTAAGTTTCTCATTGTTCTTAATTCTGGTGCTCCTCATTATTTTCCTCTTTATTCGATTTACTCTCAGTCCATATTCTGTACTCATTAGACTGTTCATTCAATTTAGGAGAGCATGTAATTCTTCTTCACTTTCACTCAGGATAGTAATGTCATCAGCGAATCGTATCATTGATGTGTTTTCACCTTGAATTTTAATTCCACCCCTAAACCATACTTTTGTTTCCATCATTGATGTACGGATTGAACAGTTACATCCTTCTTTTACACCCTTTTTAATCCGAGCGCTTCGATCTTGATCATCCACACTTATTATTCCCTCTTGGCTCTTGTACATATTGTATAAGACCCGACTCTCCCTTTAGCTAAACCCCATTTTTCTCAGAATTTCATTTTACGTTGTATAACACTTTTTCTAAGTCGACAGATGAACGTGTCTTGATTTTTCTTCAGTCTCGCTTCCACTATCAACCGCAAGGTCAGAATTGCCTCTCTGCTGCCTTTGCCTTTCGTAAATCCAAACTGATCGTCATGTAACACATCCTCAATTTTCTTTTCCATCCTTCTGTACATTATTCTTGTCAAAAACTTGGACGAGTGAGCTGTTAAGCTGATTGTTCGATAATTCTCACACTCTTCAGTTGTTGCAGTCTTCAGAATCGTATGACATTTTTTTCGAAAGGCAGATGGTATGTCGCCAGACTCATACGTTCTACACACCAACGTGATTAGTCGTTTTGTAGACACTTCCTCCAATGATACTGGAATTTCTGATGAAATGTTATCTGTCCCTTCTGTCTTATTTGATGTTAAGGCCTCCAAAGCTCTCTTAAATTCTGATTCTAATACTGGATCCCCTACCTCTTTTAAATCGACTCTTGTTTCTATGAGATCAGACAAATCTTCCCCCTTATAGAGGCTTTCAATGTATTCCTTCCACCTATCTGCTCTCTCCTCTGAATTTAACAGTGGAATTCCAGTTGCACCCTTAACGCTGTCAAAATCAGTCCTTGCGACAACCATTTATTCTTCGATTTCTTCCCATTTTCATTCAGCCATTTCGTCGTAGCTTCTCTGCACTTCCTATTTATTTCATTCCTCCACGACTTGTATTTCTGTATTCCTGAGTTTCCCGAAACATTTTTGTACTTCATCCTTTCATCGATCAGTTGAAGTATTTCTTCTGTTACCCATGGTTTTTTCGCAGTTGCTTTCTTTGTACCTATGTTTTCCTTCCCAACTTCTGTGATGGCCCTTTTTAGAGATGTCCATTCCTCTTCAACTGTACTGCCCACTGAGATATTCCTTATTGCTGCATCTATTGCCTTAGAGAATTTCAAGCGTATCTCGTCATTCCAGCCTTCAGTCCGTTTCTATGCTGTTCATTTTTGGAACACACCCTAAGACCAGCTTAGAAAGAGGTGATGACACTTTCTGCAGGCTCTGACCATCATTTTGCAGGACAATGCTCAAGCACGTACAGTGCAAGCTGTTACTGATTTGTTTGACTGATGGGGCTGCTAAGTGCTGTACCACTGCACTCCCCTGACTTAAGCCCTCGTGGGTTCAACTCGATTTCTAAACTGAAGGAAACTCTTCACTGCATTCGCTTCAGAACTGCTACAAATTCGTCGGGCAATAGACCGCACCACTCGAACTGTTAACACAACTGCCAATGGTAAGAGTATCCTACGACTTCCACATCGCTGGTAACTGGTTATACACAATGCTGGTGACTACTTTGAAGGTCAGTAAAACTTTCAAACACGTATCTATTTTGTACGAGCTGTAAATAAATAGTTGCCACTATTAAAGTTCCAACCCTCGTAGCTTGCGTACGCGATACTACCGTCATCGATGCGTTTGCAACCTGTGTTCGTACATCCATTACGTTTATTCCCGTACAGATCACACGTTTTACTTGAAATTCGCTTGACCGGTGTCGGCGGATAAAAACGATATTACAGTGCCTGTTATATTCTGAATTAGGATGCGAAGTTCATTGCATGCATGTATTGTAATTCAGAATAACGAAAGCACTGCAATATCGTATTAGAATATTTTGTCTAGCTTCAAGGTTAAGTTTAGGGAGATGGAAAACCATCTGCTGGCAATGCTTAAATTGTTCTTTTGTAGGTACACTTCCCAAAGCTATTAGCACAAATAGATACATGAAAATTTTACCACTCCTTATATAGTCCTTTACAGACATCTACTTAAAGAATAATTTATTTCTGTTAACTAAAATGAAAATACTGAATTTCAATATTGTTAGAAAATGTATTGTTTGAAGAATTTTACATAGCCTTACAAATACGTCACTATATGCACCGTTTGCTTCTATTATTGCAAATATTTGTGTAGGAATTAAACAATGACGTTACAACATAATAAGGAAAACACAGATTATTATTTCTTGTAATTTAGAAGATGATTGTACATAAAGGCAAAACATTCTAAAACAAATGGTCGTACAGAAATTGAACCGTTCCATTACTGATATTCAAAGACTACGAGATCGCATCTCTTGGCAACGGATTCTCCGGCGCGTCCTTAGGCGGAGGCGGGGTTTTGCTATGAGGCTTTAAAGCGCTGTACGCGCATCGGCTTAGGGTCTCGTGACCTCTAGCGGACGGAGGAGCGAGTGAACATTGTGGAATAGGTGGGGAACTGTTCGCCTGTGGAGTTTATGCTGCCGTGTTGGCACAGTTCTACCTCGGACGAAAGTTCGGTGGCAGCTTTTATAGCAGATGTTCGCAGGTTAACCTGCAAGTGAAGTGTAGTTCGAGTTACGTTTGGAGTTTAAACTGAGCACTCGCATGAAAGCGTTATGCTTGCTGGGCCAGCTAGTTCTCCGTCGAGATTACGAGTTGCGTGTGCCCTGTTTTATCTAAAGGTCAACAGGCTTGGGTCACGTGGTAATTTGGCTGGATTTCACCAGATTGCTTGTGGATTTTCATCGCGGCAAAAGAACGGAGAGCGCAAACGAATAAACTGTGCGCTTTCAGTTTGATATTCAAATATTTGTCAGCTTTTGGTAATAATGTACGCCACCGATTAGTCTTGTTTAATAGCCTGGCTGTGTCTGAGAGTATGGTATTGTCTGTATTGTGAGTGGTACACTGTATGGCGAGACAGTCCCTGATCTTTCAGCACTTTGTTTTGGCTGAGCGCCGTTAAGCTTTGTGTATTCGTGTTCATGCTTGCTGGTGCAGTGGTTTTAAAATTATATGTTTTTTTTACACTTTCTTTAATTATTCTAAAACCAAATATATTTTTAATAGCTCTGCTCTCAGTTAAGATTAGTGATCTGCTTTCCTTAGAGAAAGAGAGCTTGACTAACCTGTAATTCATGTCATAAAGGTGCCGCTGAAATCATATTGTGAGGAAATTGTTTTAATCTTTTAATGTCTGATATTTTGTCCGAATAGTGATAAAGCCTTTTTTATTTAAGTCAGAGTTAAGAGTACTTGGTTTCCAGATGACTCTGCCTAAGGAAGTGTTCCTCCTTTTTCAGGGAATATGATTGTGTTTCTTATTTTATTTTAAGACATGTTTTATAATTTATGTAAATTGAAGGTTGAGGAGGGATTAAGGAAAGGGAAAGGAAGGAACTGGTGATATCAGCTGCATCGGAATTTTATGCGGAATCAGAGACTGCGAGTCAACATATGTGCCGGACGGGGACTCGAATCCGTAATCTCTTGCTTACTAGGCAGGACAAGAAATAGTGACAGCAGCTGGGGACCGCGGTTAGGCTAGCTGAGAATGTGAGTCGGCCGGGGAGAATGCCTGGACAGTCCGCGCATTTGCGACAAACACTGTGTCCGGCAGGCGCAGTGGTTAACGCAGATGCCTAGTAAGCAGGTGATCCCGGGCTGGAGTCCCGGTTCGGCACACACTTTCTTTCTTTCCTCACCGCTGATTCCGCTTAACGTCCTGATCCAGCTCATAGCATTAGTTCCTTCCCCTTCCTTTCGTTTCTCCCCTCTGCTCCTTCAATTTACATAATGCGTATCAAAGGTGCGGATTTCGCGTGATGTCTCTTTCCGTCACGTCCGAAAGAACAGACGCCAAGCATTGATATAAATGTCTTACAATTGTTTCTTATTATGTGTACTTTACATCGCTGGAGAGTGAGATCACCTCTGTATCACTAATAATCTAGTTGATAAGGGAACATTTTGGAAGGCTGGAGCCAGCAATTATTTTTGAAGCTGTTGTCAGGTGTACTTCACTAATTTAATGTTTAAACTGTACATGTTTTAAATACATATTGTTTCTCAAAGTTTTAATCTGGTCGTTTTCATTAGAGTTATTTGATTCAATAAAATTAGGCAAGAAATTGGATGTGTTTATTTCTCGGTACGTGTGTTATCCCTACTGAATTGAGTGTTCTATCTTGTGGTAATTTTGAGCTATCTCAGAAACATATAAAATAACATTAAAAAGCCATACGCCGTAGAGTAGCTCGCGGAGTACTTTTCTTAATACATCCCAGCGTCATATTTAGCATACTGATCGTTATCTGCACCTTCTCTCCTTCTTTTATATGGCCTTCTTAACTGACTGGCTCTTTTCAATGTACTTCTGAAATACTTGTTCTTTTGTCGAAGAGGCTTAAAACATACGACATATTCCTATTAGAGCTCACATCCAGTATTGTTCAAGCTTTAACCTTCTTCATTAAAACATGAAACTGGGTTATAGACTCGAAAAGCCAGTAGTTCATTCATGAGTAACACATGAGGTGTACTACAAACTTGGATAGGCAAAGGTTTAGCATTTAAACACAACCGCACAAATTAAGTAGGAACGCCATCTACATTACTTTTGCAAATAAATAGTACACAGCGGGTTGCAGTTAATATATTGCATTTGTATGTTGGTTGTTGGTGAGAATATCGCGCTATGCCTTAGGATGAGAACCGCGTATATCATTTTCAGGTCTGCTAGCAGTCATATATACTAAAAGTTTTGGAAAAACGTTTTTTGGTCTCAAACTCAGCTGCTAGATAAGCAGCTTCAGTATAAATATTTTGTGGAAGAAACACACACACACACAGTCTGTTTAATAGAACGACAGAAGATAAAAAACAGCCTAGCTGAAGAACTTCACAAATTACACCAGAAAATTTAATTCACTATAGATCATGAACACCAGATGGAATCTTGACTCTAGAATAATAAAACCCAAATACGTAACTTTCAATTTTACAGTAAGCCACGACTTACCAGCATTACCAGTCATTACTACTTTCTGCACCCAAATAGACATCAAAAGACATTCTCCAGATACACAGTTAATCACATGCATAATATCCCAATCCATGCAAGTGAAATACATAAAGTAACTAAAATTTTATAATTAGTTGTCTCTATTAATGAATATATTCCAGCCGTAATGAAGAAAACTAATTCATTGAACAAAATTAAGCCAATAAATTGCTGAACAACCACCAACAAATAAGAAAACCACATTCGAAAGCCTATCTTTCCTAGGGAGGCAATCTTACCAAAATGCTAATTTTTTATGACATCAGAGCAAGACTTTTAACCAACAACAAATTACAGAAGAAAATCATCCGCAGTACCCAAACCTACTTGTAACTTATGTCTAATCTTCTACATTAGACAAACTGGTAGATACAAAAATATTCAAAGAGCGCCTCTATGCACTCCATTTAAGAACATGATCAAATATGACTTAGCCACACATCTTGTCCAACCTTCGGGTACTTCATCGTGCTAGGAAAAAGAGAAGAGGAGGAAAGAAGGACAGACTGAGAGCAAGAAGGAAGATATAGACAGACAGAGAGAGGAGGAGGTGGTGGTTAAGAAAGGAGGAGATGGAGATATACAGACAGAGCTGTGAGGAGAGGGACGGGGTGTGGGGTAAGAAGGTGATGGATAGAGAGGGGGGAGAGGAGGGGATGCACAGAGAAAGGGGTTCGGAAGACGTGGACAGAGAGGGTAGAAATGGAGATGCAAAAGGAGAAGGAGCAGGAGGAGATGGACAAAGAGAGAGGGATGAGGAGAGTGACAGAGAGTTGAGAGTGGAGTGAGGGGCAAGAAGAACATGGACTGAGAGGGAGGAGGAGGAGGAGGAGGAAATGGACAAAGAGACAGACAGTAAGACAATTTTTCAACATTAGCACCACTTTAGATCAATATATTTTCCCACATACCGACTTTATTATATAAACAAACGATAGTCATGCTTCGGAGTGAACAATACTGTAGCTTTGAAGATATTTCTGATATACATCAGTTGTGTAGCTCATGCTGGCTGTTGGCGGATTTATTGTGACAATCAGCATTTACAGTGAAAAGTGATTAATCATTGGCCAACAGATAGCTAAAATGGAAGGTGCCAAGTCCATGCTAACTGTTGCTATAAGGAAAAGAATGGGTTTTCTGACACAACTCACCGTGCACCTATCACTCGTGTCGATACATTTTCTGTTTTCTTATAGCAGAGCCAGCAGCAAGCATTGTGCTACGATATACAGATATAATTTCTGCATGCTCGTTGTGAAGATGAGCCTGAAAAGTCTTGACAACTAGGTTATGGGACGAAACGAATATTTCAAAAAGTGACTGGTGGCAGTTTTCTATATTTATACTCAATTAACACACAATCACGTCTTATAGAATTTCCAAAGTGAATAAATTTAATCTCAACTGAAAAAAGTTTTAAAAATAAATATATTTCGTTTCAGCTTAGTACTATACATGAGCTCTAGATGGATTCGTGCAGCTGCATGAGACTATATTTTGTGCTTGAATGACCTCAAAAACTTTATTTTGAAATAAAAACCATACCATTTTACAACAGTACGCCTTTTACATACATGCACATACAACTTTGCTGCTCTTTTCACAATTACGTTTCGGATCACATTTCGCAATTATCTTTCGCAAATGTATAATGTGATATCCTCAGGACGCACAAGAAACAACGAGACGTTAGTTCGACTCATCGTATGCACTTGCAAGTTTGAGTGGAGTTACTGTATTCGGTGCGGCTGCTTTGCGGCGTCGCGGATCACCTTGTGTTATGGAGGGAGGGGGTCATAGACGGAGTCTTACACAAACACCCACAAAAGACGAACGATATGCCGTGCGTCTCTTACGGTCGATTCATCGTTTGAAGTACTTAAGTAATGCTCCTAGACGCAGCTGCCACTGCGGTGATAATCCGCCCTTTTGAGAAACTAAATTTTGAGCACTTTTTCGCAGTTGTGAATAAAAGGTAGATCTCCAGCATATCCTGGTACCTGATTAACAGTCTCGTCCGAAAAAAAGAACGGGTAGTAAATCTTTTCTCCGGAAACTGCGCAAAACAAATCTCTTTCGCTCTCGAATGTATTAAAACGATATGGAAAGGCCAAAATGCACATCACTTAAAGATATCCAATATGATGTAGGAAACCGCTTCGCATTCAAAACAACTCGGAGTGGATAAATAGAAGTCCTGTATGGTTTTCAAGGGAATCTTATACACTCTTTCTGCGAAACAGTGGCAAGTTGAGGTAACGACGGTGGATATGTATAGCGATCATGCACCCTTCTTTCCAAAGAACGTCATAAAGGCTCAATAATATTGAGATCTGGTGACTATGGTGGGCTGGAGAAATGCGACAAGTCGTACTCACAAAACCAGTCCTGAACGATGTGAAATGGTTCAAATGGCTCTGAGCACTATGGTACTTAACATCTATGGTCATCAGTCCCTTAGAACTTAGAAATACTTAAACTTAACTAACCCAAGGACATCACACAACACCCAGTCATCACGAGGCAGAGAAAATCCCTGACCCCGCCGGGAATCGAACCTGGGAACCCGGGTGAGGGAAGCGAGAACGCTACTGCACGACCACGAGCTGCGGACGAACGATATGAGCTGTGTGAACAAGAGTCATGTTGCTTTGCAACATAGCGTCAGCATTTCCGAGCAAACATTGTACCATAGGATGGACCTTATCGGCTAAAACAGTCAAATAACCCTTTGCAGTATTGCGACCTTGCAGAGTAACCATGGGACCCAAGTAACACCGCGACATGGCTGCCAAAATCATCACCAAACTCCCACCACGCTACACTTCTGGGATGTAAACTCGGTCGGAAGTTGGAAAAAAATGTACAACAAGACTCACCCGACCAAATCACATACTTCCACTGCTTCATAGTCCAGCTTCGGCACAACGTTTTCCTGTTAAGAGCAATTGCATTACTGACTAATGGTTTTGGAAGTCTCGCTCGCCCTGAAATTCCCCGCTTATGCAACTCCTTTCTTGTTGTTTTGTTGTCGACAGGATTTGTGAGTTCAACACTTAGTTCTGCAGTATCTTTCCCAGCTACCGTCCTCTTATTTTTTGTCATAGTTCAATGATCGTGCGTCACGACCACTCACTCACTACACAGTTTGTCCTCTTTGTGACTCAACGGATGATGTTTTAGCGCGGTGTAAATCTTCGATATAGTGCATCTTGAAACACCAAACACTTCGGCTACCTTCGTTACAGGAACATCCCACCAATCGATCACAAGCAATATTCCCATGTTCCAATTCACTTACCTCCGACATAATGCTCTCACAACTACACAGATCGTTATTTTCCCAGGGTGTTTCCATATCTTTGTCCAACGACTGTATGTGGCCACAGTCTTTTATTATTACATTGTGACGGTTCGGTTTTCCACTTAAATGGAACGCAGCCTTATCAGTGTACATTACACATCACGCCTACTCAATTCCATCATTGAGTAGTTCCACATTGTTGGGGCCACATTTCTTACAACCACATGCCTATTTCTCTGCACTGGCAAATAACTCAGTGTCAATAAACTAATATCAATAAACCTATACACTGTGCCATTTTGACATTAATCAGTATTATCGCTAGTATTTATACTTCTAATCCTCCGTTTTGAGCTGCAGGGCGTTCAAAACATGTGGTCTCGTTAGACATAAAATCGTTTCCATTACCGGCGTTATTATCGTACCAATAGCGCACGCACAAGCTTCTTGCACATGTCTGTAAACACTTTTCGTTGACCTTGCATGATTAAAAAACAGAACAAAATGGAACGACGATGTTATTTGAATAACGCGAGCAAATACAAGCAATCACACATTGTAACGAAAGATTACGATTGCCTGTTGTTTGGAAGGAGACTATGCAAAAGTCATAGATGACACACAAAACAAGCAGTAAGTTTCCTTGAACGAAGTTCTCAGAAACTCGCTACATAATTAATACGAAAACTAATATTGAAGCGTCTCTTCACCAAGAGGGCATCGCAAGATGAACACATCACGCACTTAATTTTTTATGGCACTTATGATGCGATTTAGATTTTGAAACTTCAGGAAAGTAGCATCAATGAGACGTACTAATGAAAAAAAAAAATGTAAAATGACTTTTTTTGCATTTTGATGTCCATCCCGACGTAAACTTTTAGTTTCGACATTTAAGTTATAGGTACACCCATGCTTACATCTTCATTCGTATGATAGAAACAGTCTTGTATGTTTTTTGACGTTACGTAACTTGTGTCCACGCCGTTCTTCTGTAGAACAGCTGGTGTTTCTTTATTGTCGTCCGTGACCCGTTTCCACAGTCACAACTACTCTACTCAATCTTTAAACCCATAGGTTTGCATTTTGGAGATACTACATTCTTAAGTTTCTGCAGGTATGTCACTGCAGTCTCTCTGTCCTTATCGTTTACATGAATTTTTAGCAGAAAGCTGATAGAAACAAGCAGAGCCGATGCCCATGCACTGCCATTAGATACTTTTGTCAATAACTGTTAGAAACACACGCCAACTCGAAATGCTCATCTCGACTTCCTTTCGGAGTTGAAAAGTTATTGGGTTCATAAGAAAGTCGCTCCTATGTATTCCCAGATTCAGTGTTCTTGAAAACGTACGTACCTAAACCTGAATGCCTGCAATATTAAAGCCAAATTTGAAATTTAAAATCAGTGTGGAAAGTATATGTTAAAAAAGAAAAATACTGATTTGAAAAAAAATTATGAAGAGTTTTGATACTTTGAGTTTATGTATTAACATATTCCGAAATAAGAAACACAACATAAACGACTTGGGGATAGCGTGTATTGACAGGGAAGCATTGGAAACCAGAACAACATCCAGTGTGGGTTTACAGTGAGTGTCCAAAAGTCATGGGAAAGCACCGGATACGATGTAGGTCGCCGGCTGGCGAAACCTATCTGGTGCGTTTGTCTCCGGACACTGTTGGTAGAAATGGCTTCCTAACGCCTGACATTCAGATCGGCAACAATGTAGACCGTCAGCGGAGGCGACGTGGTGTCAGTTCGTCAAATTCTTGTAGTCATTCTGTGCTGCGGCTTAAACGTGTGGTGACATTGTCTGTGATCCTCACTCCAGTGTCCCTGTAGACCTCAGAAACCCAAATCTTATGTCGTCTCAGATATGCTATGACCTGTTTGGCTCGCATCCTGTTACCACACGACGTTCAAAGTCGGTTAACTTGATCATTCCACACCTGACCGTAACAGACTGCTCAGGTAGCACATCTACTCCCACATCACATGCGATATGCTTTCGAACATCAGTTTACGAGTTAGAGAAGCTCCACACAATTTAATCCGTGGAGTAATTGAACGTTATATTAAAGTGATACAGGAGAAACGAAACACCTCAAATTACTAAGAAACCATTTGTACAGTGCACTTGCACTGTAACAAGTTTCATCGAAATGGATCAACTCAGAGGCAGTTGAAGTTTCAGGTGTATGTGTGAAGCGCATGGACTTCTGTGATGAGCTCTTGTGTAATGATGCACTCTCTTCAACAAATTTATCGAACAAGTACGCAGTTGTTAGCACAGGGGACGGGCAATTCAATGACGGCAGTTCAAATTCATGTCACACCATCCAGATGCAGGTTTCTCTGTATTTCCCCAAAATCGGTTAACGCAATGCTGGAACGGCTCCTTTCTAAAAACTGAAGTCCTCCATTTATACTGACTTCTTCGTCCAATGTACCTGTTAGACTCGTTGTCAAAAATGGTTCTGAGCACTATGGAACTTAACATCTATGGTCATCAGTCCCCTAGAACTTAGAACTACTTAAACCTAACTAACCTAAGGACAGCACACAACACCCAGTCATCACGAGGCAGAGAAAATCCCCGACCCCGCCGGGAATCGAACCCGGGAACCCGGGCGTGGGAAGCGAGAATGCTACCGCACGACCACGAGCTGCGGACAGACTCGTTGTCATCTTAACTTCTTGTCACCTAACTCAAAAACGTTGTCATGCTCTATATTTTTTGGTGACTACACACACAAAAGCACACAGACAAACATTTAATCAGAGCAAACAAATGCCTATCCGTAACGATATGCTACATCACAAATTGGGTTCCGCTGCAAGTAAAAGTGAAAATTGTTTAAAAAGACCAGTGTCAAAGCGAGGAAAACCTTAGGCTACACACCGAGCGAGGTGGCGCAGTGGTTAGACACTGGACTCGCATTCGGGAGGACGACGGTTCAATCCCGCGTCCGGGCATCCTGATTTAGGTTTTCCGTGATTTCCCTAAATCACTCCAGGCAAATGCCGGGATGGTTCCTCTGAAAGGCCACGGCCGACTTCCTTCCCCATCCTTCCCTAATCCGATGAGACCGATGACCACGCTGTCTGGTCTCCTTCCCCAAACCAACCAACCTTAGGCTACAAGCCTTTCAGACTGCCTCTATTCCAACTAATTTCAGCGAGACGTTAATGAGTAGACGTGATCTAAAAATAATAGCTTTGGAGAGCGTATATGATTGCAAATACTGTGTGTGCTGACATCTTAGCTATGGCTTGTATTAATTGGCGTTTTTACGTTTAACCTGGTTTGAATCCGTTCTTTCTTCGCAAAGTTGATGGAATGAGGACTGGCTGAAAATGCGGCGCCTAATATGCAGGAGGGACTCAGGCTTTCGCAGACGCGGCACTGGGCCAGGTTGCATGTAGGGAGCCGTATGCTGTCAGAGTGAGAGTTGCAACGCTGAGGGGACCCCATCCTGCGGAAGTTTTCGTTCGGCTTCATGGCAAGTGCTCACTCTAGCTAGTGAAGCAGAACTGTGGGTGACAGAAAGAGCTTGTGTCAGCAAGAGGCTGGGATTCTTCTGTGTTAAGTATAGTGGGTTCATAAGATATCTCTAAATTTCGAGAAAGCTTGCTTAGAGAGGGGGCAGAAATAGCAGACAGCCTCCGGCACCTTTTTTTAACTTTACTGTGACCTGGAACGGAGGCTAGCTGCTGGGTGCGAGAAATGCCAATTAGCATAAATACATGTGACGCCTTGAGGCAAATCACGTACAGGGAAGTTTTTCATAGAATAGAGAAGGGTAACCAAACTTTGAAGTTTTTACGTGAAGTGCTTTCGTGATGTGATTTCTACTGAGGAAACAACTGCGGCATTGGCGGACAATGGTGTCCTATAAAATTATTGGTGGTCATGTCATCTTGGAGCGAGGGAAAGAGAAGTCTTTGACGTGGGTTGTGGGTTGCGGCACTGAACGCATCTCTGCAGGCTGTAGTCTCCACTGTAGCAGGCGGTTAGGGATCCAGAGTTCACTGCAGCAGACGGTTGGGAGTCCAGTGTTTGAGTCTGTGGAAGCGTTAACCTAGCGTCGCACTACAGAGACCCACAGATGGAGTCAGTGCTCTGTTCGTTTTCCACTGATAATTTACGGTGAGCAGAACAGCAGTACCAGCATGTTAAGACAATCCGCGGTCAGAGTTCAGTCTGAGCATTGCATTTATCTGTTCTACTTCCATCATAGCGTTGGTAGACACTTTCGTCTCTTCAGTTTAACATTCATCCAAGCAATCACTGTAATTAATAGGTAGAAACTTGTGAGTTAATTTCAGAACGTCAGTTGCAGCTATAGTTGCTCTTTTTCAACATTTGAAGTAACTTTGCCAACAAGAAGAATGATTTTGTTTGGGGTTCTTGGTACAGTTCATATTTTTAACTTTGTCTATTGTCAGATAGATGGTACTCCGTATTTTGTACTTTATCTGAATAAATTAATATGTGGATTCAAATCGTGTTTTTGTTAATACTTTCAACATTATCATTTTTTATTGCCTAATTCCTCCCTTGAGGATCCACAGCAAGGTCCATAAAATCTCACTGCGCTTATTAATCCATCCGCGCTCAGTAATTTAGCTTGGGTCTTACAGAAGTGTGTCTGTTTCACAATTAAGTTTCTGATTTAGTTTTTACATTTAACACACTTGCAACCCCACAAATTTGCAAGCAGGTAACATTTCCAGATCAAAGCAGAAAATATTCGAAAATGCAGTAACTAAAGAAAAAACACATTCACACTGCAGTAGCTCCTCAAACGAATTGTTAGATCCTCAATCGAACCGGAGTTAAAGTACACTGACGGAAAAAAAATCACAACATCAAGAAGGTGTTGTGTACCATAAACGAAAGTTTCCAGGCATGTTTCTACATCTGAAAGATGATGCCTATTCTGTTTTTCCCCTTCTGAGAGTCGCTGGTAGCGCAGATCTGGTTTACTTTAAATACACGCTGTAGCGATCATGAGCGTCAGATACGTAAGAGATTGGACTTGGTGAGTCGATGTAAGTCAATAATGCTTTTAAGCCCACAAAGACACCTTTATCGACACCTCACTGAGTTTGAAAGTGGTCGTGTAATAGGGGTACAGGCAGTTGGATGTTTCTTCCGCGATACCGCAAAAAGACTTGGCTGGAATGTAGCCAATGCACATGATAGCCACAGCAGTGTTCGCGAAAATGTTCGGTAACAAGAAGACCGGGCTCCGGACGGACACGTGGCACTACCGAGAACAGAGACCATTGTTTTCTGGCGCATCATACCGCATATGCAGAAGCATTTCGAGCAGCAGGTGGCAACCCAGTGACACAACGAACTGTAACAAATCGGTTTATTTCAAACCCAGTTTTGTAGCGTGCATTCCACTGACCCCAAACTATTGATGTTTACGACTTAAGAGGTGTCAAGCGAGAGTTCACTGAAGGGATGTAAGGTGAATTATTAGAGCCCATGTACCATCACGTGTCATTTCCTTTTACTATCTTATTGACATAAATACCGCTGAAACAGGTACACCTTCTGCAATCACAATTTCAGTTAATTCCAACACAGATTGAGTATGATAACAGATCTCAATAATAGGGCAATAAAAACAGATAGGTCAGAATTAATAAGAGTTTCACCTAGCCCAAATTATGAAATAGCTCTTAATTTAATTGTAAGGGAACAGGCAGGCCATCAACAATAACAGCTTCAGTTAAGTAAAGTTAGCAAATAGAGAACACAGAGCCCTCCAATGACAACACCTTCAGTTAAGTAAAATTACCAAATAGAAAACAGGCAGACCTTCAATGATAACAGCTTCAGTTAAGTAAAATTACCAAATACCAACGGGCAGGACTTCAATAATAACAGCTACGGTTAAGTAAAATTATCAAAATGGAAAACAGACAGGCCTTCAATAATAATAGCTTCAGTTAAGTAAAAATAATAAATAGAAAACAGGCAGGTCTTTAATGATAACAGCTTCAGTTAAGTAAAGAAGAGTTTGAATTGCCTCCTCTCAAGGGGTGCAAGAGAGAAGCCTTGTACGTAAGAAGCACAAGACTACACCAAATAGAAAGACCAAGAAAAGTTACAATGAGAGGGCAGGCCTTCCAAGGTCCTTTTCGTTGGGTACAGGCTGGCAAAATATGTATTAACTCAGCAAGGTTAATTACATACAAGCAACAACATTTAGCTAAACGGTATACCCGCGCCCTACAAGATATCACCTCTATAACGATGGCGAAACTCCCGAAAGAAAACTAGGCTGCCAAACCCAATTACACAGGCTCAGCAATTGCAAAATTTGAGACATTGGCACTTCCTAAATCAATATAATTCACGGAGCGATGACGTCTCGAATGCCCGAAGGTATCTAGAATAACGGAGCGATGACGTCTCGAATGCCCGAAGGTGTCTTGAAACCGGCATCTGGCCGTATTACAATACAAAGAAACTTGTCAGGTGTTCGCAGACGTTCCGCAGGGATGTCGAGTAGAACCCAGCCCTCTAGGTACTGCTTGGCGATGGGGGAGGGGGGGGGGGAGGGGAGGGATCTGGCCACAGCATAGAAGAAACACGATATCGCGCCGGCTCACACAGTTTAAGATATCCTGTTAACAAACAACAAAGGCCAGTATCGACTCAGGACAAGCAAACAAGTCACAATTCAAGGAATCAACTGACGAAGAGATAGATCAGCTAAGAAATCGCAATGATGGCAACACACCTTAAGGATCAATAAGAAAATAACAGTTAAAACCTCAAAATGCAACACTTAACTGAAGTTCACGAATCGAAGCCGAAGCTTGCCGGTTCCAAAGGGGGCCCAGTATTCAGCACAGCGAAACTGGCTTCAACTTTCTTATTTGTGAGCCACGTCCCGGAGCTGACTTGTCAGGCTACGCACGAAGACGGCCCTCGAAGTCAGCCACGGGTTCAAATCGGCTCACAAATACGCCCAACAACAGCTCACCGGACTCCGTGCCCAAGACGCTTCCGCAAGCGCTCGCCTTAGTCGGCGAGCGGACCTCTCACACTGTCCTCTTAACTCCCCAACCACGGCTTCGAGCAAAGATCTTAGTGACCTCAAACCAGAGGGACACCACACGACAGATCGAGCTAGTGGCGCCAGAAACTCGGAAGGCGACGCCAGTGACTCCTCCACAGCCTAGCTGGTTCTGCCTCGTTGCAACTGATGGTCGTGCGTTGCTTACAAGGAGGCCAGCTGAGGACTTGCAACCAACCTGTCTCCTCGCTAGATATACACTCCTGGAAATTGAAATAAGAACACCGTGAATTCATTGTCCCAGGAAGGGGAAACTTTATTGACACATTCCTGGGGTCAGGTACATCACATGATCACACTGACAGAACCACAGGCACATAGACACAGGCAACAGAGCATGCACAATGTCGGCACTAGTGCAGTGTATATCCACCTTTCGCAGCAATGCAGGCTGCTATTCTCCCATGGAGACGATCGTAGAGATGCTGGATGTAGTCCTGTGGAACGGCTTGCCATGCCATTTCCACCTGGCGCCTCAGTTGGACCAGCGTTCGTGCTGGACGTGCAGACCGCGTGAGACGACGCTTCATCCAGTCCCAAACATGCTCAATGGGGGACAGATCCGGAGTTCTTGCTGGCCAGGGTAGTTGACTTACACCTTCTAGAGCACGTTGGGTGGCACGGGATACATGCGGACGTGCATTGTCCTGTTGGAACAGCAAGTTCCCTTGCCGGTCTAGGAATGGTAGAACGATGGGTTCGATGACGGTTTGGATGTACCGTGCACTATTCAGTGTCCCCTCGACGATCACCAGTGGTGTACGGCCAGTGTAGGAGATCGCTCCCCATACCATGATGCCGGGTGTTGGCCCTGTGTGCCTCGGTCGTATGCAGTCCTGATTGTGGCGCTCACCTGCACGGCGCCAAACACGCATACGACCATCATTGGCACCAAGGCAGAAGCGACTCTCATCGCTGAAGACGACACGTCTCCATTCGTCCCTCCATTCACGCCTGTCGCGACACCACTGGAGGCGGGCTGCACGATGTTGGGGCGTGAGCGGAAGACGGCCTAACGGTGTGCGGGACCGTAGCCCAGCTTCATGGAGACGGTTGCGAATGGTCCTCGCCGATACCCCAGGAGCAACAGTGTCCCTAATTTGCTGGGAAGTGGCGGTGCGGTCCCCTACGGCACTGCGTAGGATCCTACGGTCTTGGCGTGCATCCGTGCGTCGCTGCGGTCCGGTCCCAGGGCGACGGGCACGTGCACCTTCCGCCGACCACTGGCGACAACATCGATGTACTGTGGAGACCTCACGCCCCACGTGATGAGCAATTCGGCGGTACGTCCACCCGGCCTCCCGCATGCCCACTATACGCCCTCGCTCAAAGTCCGTCAACTGCACATACAGTTCACGTCCACGCTGTCGCGGCATGCTACCAGTGTTAAAGACTGCGATGGAGCTCCGTATGCCACGGAAAACTGGCTGACACTGACGGCGGTGGTGCACAAATGCTGCGCAGCTAGCGCCATTCGACGGCCAACACCGCGGTTCCTGGTGTGTCCGCTGTGCCGTGCGTGTGATCATTGCTTGTACAGCCCTCTCGCAGTATCCGGAGCAAGTATGGTGGGTCTGACACACCGGTGTCAATGTGTTCTTTTTACCATTTCCAGGAGTGTACTTGACATACACCTGGAATTCTCGTCATGGGTGTTATTTTGTATGGCAGTAGGAGTGCTCTAGTGTTTATCCCGCGCAGCCCGACTGCAAATTTGTACGTCGATCTGGTGAGTCGACCTGTTGTACTGCTATTCGTGAATAGCATTCCAGTGTCTGTTTTCCAGCAGGATAACGCTCGCCCACATACTGCTGTTGACTCCCAACATGCGCTACAGAGCATGTTGAGTCCCAACATGCTCTACAGAGCGTCAACATGTTGCCTTGTCCTGCTAGATCACCACATCTGTCTCCAGTGGAGCACATAGGGGATAGCATCGGGCGACAAGTCCACTGTCACTCACAAACAGCATTAATTGTCGCTGTATTGACTGAACAGTTGCTACAGGCTCCATCCTAAAAACTGATATCCGACACCTGTACAACACATTCCTCGCGCGTTTGCTCGTTTGCATCCAACATTCTGGCGATTACACAGGTTATTAAGTTACCAGTATTTCACATTTACAATGGTTTACCTCGAGCTTACATTAACCTGTGTTAACCAATTAAATACATTATCTGGACAAATTTATTCCAGAAATTTCATGTTTTTGTATTGGGGTTGTTTCCATCAATGCATTCATTTATTGACGCAACACTCATTTTATATTCTGGATTACAACTGTCAAGTCGAACTCCAGTGAGGACGAAAGCAAACTGCTTTGAGAGGCTTAGGGCTCTGCTGCGCATCTATAAATGAGCTATTAAATCTGGTGAAGATACAGAGCTACGTCGTCCCGAACTTGATGCGGTGTCACCACGTGACGAACAACAAATGTGCCAGTGCCTCGCAATCGAGAAAGCTGCACGTTTTCAGGACAGACTTCTCGAGCAGGGGGCGCACGTGCCATACAGCCGCGGGACACGTGTTCTCGAGAATGGCGTCACCGCCCCTTGCCAACAGACTCAACGAGAAATTGCGGGGAACATTTTGTTACGGTAGATAGTTTCATACCCCAGCTGGGAGAAGGCTTTTAGTGGCGTTGAGATGATTCACATTTAATATGTATCGATCAAGAATCCTGCGTCAAGATCGCAAAAATATCTCTATTAATAAATAGTTTCAGATCTCAACTACAGAACAATGTGTATAAGAGGTGAACAACTACATACAAGATTCATTTAATAATTGAACTTCCACTACATTACATTGACAGGAAAAAAACAGCACCATGAAATAATTAATGTGGAGTAAGGACATTTTGGGAATACATTTGTCTCGGTAATATATTTAAGTAATTAACACTGCAAAATAACAGGCTAATGTAAGAGCGAAAAAAGAAATTACAAATGTGAAATGGTGGTACATTAATAACCGCTTTAACCGCCACAATGTCAAATGCAAGCATGCGAATGTGCATGCATTGTGTTGTACATGTGCGGGATGTCAGTTTGTGTGGATGTGTTCCAGGCCTGATTCATTTGTTCAGTACAGGGACGCTTAGTATTGGTTGTGAATGACGCTGGAGATGTCTTCTGATGACGTTCCACACCTGCTCACTAGTAATCCGGCAGGCCAAGGCAACATACCGACACACTATGAAACATGTTGGACTGCAACAGTGGTATGCGGACGAGCGTTATCCTGTTGGAAAAATCCCTTGGAATGCTCTTCATGAATGGCAGGACAACAAGTGGAATCACGGGACTGACGTACAAATTAGCTATACGGGTAATCGGGATAACACGAGAGTATTCATGTTGACATACGAAATCGCACCCCAGACCATAATTCCAGGTGTAGGCCCAGGGTGACTATCACGCAGACTGGTTGGTTTCAGGCGCTCACCTCGCCTGTTTCGAACCAAAACGCGGCTGGCTCTGGTACCGAGGCAGAATCGGCTTTCATCAGAAAAGAAAACAGACCTCCACTTCGTCCAGTAAGTGCTCACTTTACACTACTGAAGACGCAAACGGCGGTGGTTTAGTGTCGGTGGAATGCACACTGCAAAGCGTCTGACCTAGAGCTGTTCGGAAGTAACCGATTTGTAGCAGTTCGTTGTGTCAGTCTCTAGAACCGCAATATGGCCACAAATAGAGATACTGCCGAGCGACTTGAAACTTGAGACGATGAATCGGCGGAAGAGACGGTAACAGAGATTAACAGTCTGTTATATACGGATAAAAGAAAAATGTCAGTCGAGAAGCTGAACGAAATCAAAGATAGAGCGACTCAGTGGGCAATGGTGCAGAGGATATTAGAGGGTAGGCTCGCTAAACTGGAGAAAGAGAATGAAAGATGGCGAAAACAAGTAGAAAATAAGAATGTGACATCATGTGACGCCGCAGATAACAGTGAAACAGAGTATTGACGAAACCATAGCAAGACAGGCGGATACAGTAATCCTAAGGCCCAAGGAGGGACAGAATTTACAATAGGTAAAAGACATTTTCATCAAAACAATAATCCACGAGAAGATAAGGTGAAAATAAACAATGTCACAGTAGTGGAGAACGCAGTCATGGTAGGACTGTGAAAAAATTCTGAACAACGATAAATTGAAAAAAGAGATGAAATATGAACCACCACGATAGCGATGGCCAGTAACGGCAATACATGATGTATCTAACAGATTACAGGGGAGGAGACACTAGACTATACAACCAAAACTTTTAGGATCAGTATATACTTGAAGAATTTAAGAGAAACTTCAGACTGACATATGAACGGGAAATAAAGAAAAAGACTTAGGATATCATGCAGCTGAGGTATCTGCGAAATTACGGAATCAGATCCTGATGATAGGGAGGCTATTTACTGAGTACAACTCTGTGTCGCTTAAGGACTACTGTGTAGTCCTGGGATGCAACATGTTTTGTAGCCTAGCACAGAAACACTGCCCCAGAAAGGAACAAGTATGTGGACATCGTGGAAAGTCGTAGCAGAAAAGATTTCCCCTATATGGGAAAGCCAGCAGCATATAAACCCTGCCTAAGGAACGGGAAAAAAAGGTGCCGCCCACTTGGGTCGACAGACTGCCCGACCTACCGGCTACTGTTAATCGCTTAACTACGCCCAGAGATTATGGAGAATAAAGATCCTAATAAAAAGTTGAAGCATAAATCTCAAAGCAAGAAATTGAGAGACGAAATGAGGGGCTTCACAATAGATTAGAGGAGAATGACACCCCAACAGGGAGAACCTGGATCGAATTTTGAGGATGGAAGTCAAGCATTAGCTATAGCCCCATAAACACAAGAGTTGGAAACAGCAGCTGATAACAGTAATACGTACACATTAGAACCGCAAAGAAGGCAGAGACCGACTTATAGCTCCGGGGGGGGGGGGGGGGGGGGGGGGTGTACACAAACAACAAAATATGAAGGAAGTATAGAATTTGAAATTCAATTTGAATTCCAACACACTAACACAAGATGGGGACCATGGGCTCCATAAAACTATTAAACATATACTCAGACTAACAAAGACACATGATCAACAGCAGCACACAAACAGACGTGCAGGTATTAATTGAGAATGACAAATCAACACAAGATCAATCAATACAGACTGACAGATGACAATTATCGTCCGATTCTCATAACACGGAACATGCAGATTTACAAACACAAACATGTGGCACAACACAAACAGATAATCACGGAGAGATGGTACAGGATTTGGCAGGGAGAGGGTGCTCTATCTCTTAAAAACAGGTTGGTCCAGAAGCTAAGCACAGGAACTGTGAGGACGCAGTAAGGCCGGCCCGCCTAGAAGAGCCCCAGATGCTAGCCGCTGCCTTAAGACAACTGGCGAGAGCAGGGCATGCAAATGAACGAGGAATAACATATCCAGTTCTAGAGGATATAGACCACATACAACAAGCATGCATAAATGTACCAACTCAGGGGGCAGAATTGCCTAAATTAGTTTTAAAAATGTACGGCAGAATAAAACTGACATTCGACATCGATAGTGTACCCAAACAAATGGTAAACACATATGGAAGAGTTGATTTTGATTATAAAGAAGTATGGCCCGGTAATTACTTACATGTATATCAACGGTAAAAGTAGCACTGATAAATGCTATGCGAAGCGCATATGTTACACAAGAATTAAGACGCCTAGCTGAAGAACAAAACATCGGTAAGCAGGCGCCAAACTCCGGCTTCATTGGTTTTCAAACGTACACTGAGTGACTGTCATTGATGGATTACTGGCTTATGTCTGTTTTGTTGAATTTGTTTGAAGTCGTGCAGAGTGTTTGTAATATGCTTTTCAGTGTCACCACGAATCACCTTACCTTTGTCAATGATTAAAAGAACACCATAGCTATACATTTATAAACGAAAAAGAAAAGGAAAGCACAAACAGCACATATGTACAAAGTCAAAACATATGTACTGTTTGTGCTTTCCTTTTCTTTTTCGTTTATAAATGTATAGCTATGGTGTTCTTTTAATCATTGACAAAGGTCTTCTTAGGCACTTGTAGGTTTTATTGTTGTTCTGAAGAAGGTGTAGTTATCTACGCCGAAACCTGGGGTAACACTTAACACTAGGTGCTTTTTTCGCAATCGAGGCGGGTTTTTAGTTTTTAATATATTAACCAACGTTTGCTGACGCGCTGCGATGTTGAAAGTCCTTAAACAATTTGAGTTGGACAGGGGTCGTTGCCGTTGATCGAGCACTAGACAGTAGCTCCATTCAGTTTCGTCAATAACTGCTCGATGTAGAGAGGATATTTTCGCTGATAATCCAGCACTGGAGAGTTGCTTCCGCCAGTCTAGCCAAAGACCTACATGAGAAGGTTGGGTAACTTTAACAGGTCAGCAAGCTGTCGCTAAAGTGCAGCCTCCTGCCAGTCCGCAAGTGAATATGTGGTGGTGGGAACATAAGGCTGGGTAATAATTTTGGAACAGCGACCCACTGTCCCAGAGTGGCTATAATTCTCTGCCCCCATGCACAGGACTCCTACAACAACTTCATTTTCGACTCGTAAATCGCATCTTAGCTACCAAAAACATGGGAAATATACCGTATGATTTTTTTGTTTTGTTTTACAAATGCAGTGCTCATTGTGTCACTTGAACATGGCCTCTCAATACGAAAAATACGAGCAATCACCTCCAGTCTATTCCAGCGCTATCTACTGAGTGTATTGTGTACCTGTAGACCGGGCCAGCCTTAAACCGTGGCTTCCAATCGTCGACCCCTCGTGACCCTCCTGCTACTGGCTGTGGCAGTATAGAAAAGCAAACAAGCGAGACTTGGACTAACTGCAGTGATAACGCAGAAATTGGGAGGTATGCAGCCGTGTCATTGGCTGGCGTTGAAATAACGGAAAAACTGGTAAAATTGCTAAAGTTGATCGCACTGCCAATTGCGCTGCTTGTTATAGTACATCGTCCCATATCGACTGTGTGTTTGCTATCCTATCCGTTCGCTGGTATGCCGTTCATTACCAGATAAAGAATGACTGACACCATTTGTTTGAGATGGAGAGAGTCTTGGTGGGAACAACGCCCTCGAGGGACGGCCACCACCGAAACAATAGTGACGTACATAGATGCAATACGAGAAATCCATGCTTTTTGTCACTTCAAAACAGAACACCAAGATTTCTTCTACCCTGGCACTGTGGAAGATGAGATTAAATGTGAAGGTCGTCACCTTCGGACAGGTGTTTGGAAAGGCTCCACAATACTGCAAACTGTTCCAGTTTCCGTATGTTGCGATGTCTTTCACATTTTTGTCAATAAGAACCAGCACCTCTATCATTTATTTCAACCAGCTTGTGTGTTGTGGGAGCAACGTAGTATACATCATGTGATATCCAACTTTCTGTGAGAGCCAGTGTACTCAAACGTGCTAATGTCAGTTTAGCACTTGACACAGACCTCGTAGTTATTGTAGAAAAAAAATGCATGGCTGGGTACACCGCTGCAGTCATACACTACTTCGATGTGACAGAGCAAAAAACAATGCTTTTGAAACAACACAAGAACCCTCTCCTTGTTACTGATAGTCAATATGGTCTTCCTCCAGTACAGGCGACAAAACTTTTCACAGGTCCATGGAAGCGACTTTAATCACTGATCGCCTGCTCCAGTGGACCAATACACGTGTATTTAATGGGATCGCCACACATGGATGATGTCAACACACAGTCGGTATTTGTTTCTCAACAATCCTTTGATATCGATGAATGGTAGCTGTTACGCTTCTGAATTTCTTTGTTCAATCCATGTTTACTCTGCTTGGCTGTGAACTTCCTCCTGTACGTTCGTGTACTATTTTTATCGTTCTGATAGCTCCCTATCTAGTCAGTGATGGGTGGAGGAATAGAAGATCTTCAAACTAATGGAACAGTGCTGTCAGGATATAATGAGATTTCGAGATAATTAGCAGGTGTCTGTAATTAGCGGGGGACATCTCTTACTAGTCGAAATCGGGTGGATTCAAATGCTATACCATACATCGAAGACTGGAGGATTTGTGAGAATACGGGACGTAAGCGATACTATAACGAAAGGGGAGTTGAGAGGTGAGCTGTATACCGTTACTTCTAAGTGTTGCGGGCAAACATATTCCAACTTCTCATATACATCTTGTGAAGTGACTAAAGTGAGAAAATTTGGGGCTAACACGAAGGTTTCTACAAATAGACAATCAGCAGCAGAACTTCCGTCATTTGTTTTCTCGATAAATAAGAGGCAACATTCTTCCGTGAGTTTTGTGTGTCTATAAATGGATGGTCTGACATCTTAATAGGTAGACTAAATTTACATCTACGTCTATATGCGTACCTCACAAGCCATCGTGCAGTGCGTGGATAGCTCGTACCATTACTCATTTCCTTTTCTATTCTACTCACAAACAGAGTGATCGAGAAGAAGACTGTCTATATGTCTCCGTATGAGCGTTAATTTCTCGTATCGTACCTTCGGGGTCTGTACGCGAAATGTATTTTGGAGGCAGTAGAATCCTTCTGCAGTCAGATTCAAATGTCAGTTCTCAATAGTTTTCCTTGAAAAGAACATTGCATTCCTTCTAGGTATTCCCAGTTGAGGTCTCGAAGCATCCACCCACTAATTTGGCGGGAGCCAATAGGAACTCTTCTATAGGATTGTATTCTGAAGGAAACCTAGGTCTGCAGACTCGTACATTTTTGGGAAGTGGCGGTAAGCAACTAGGTATTTTGTTATTTCTATTGCATCAACCTTTCCGGGATATTTCGAGATCACATCTCAGAATGTTTTGGTCTGATGGAGGCATGATGGGAAGCATATTGCTCAGCATCCTGGTATTTAGTCCAGTGACATTCAAGCGTCTACTCCTTCTGAGAATCAAAGGACAACTTTTGCGAGTCTGGAATCATTAACAGCTGTTCAGCACAGCCCTGACACGTGGGCAGAGGTTCACGACTCAATGGTGGTGATGGCAGGTGTTCACATGCGACCCAGAAGCGGAGGCGTTACGAGGCAGGAGAAGAGGGTCAAACATCCTACTAACCACGTATTCCTACAGATCTCAGCAGGAGTAGTTCAGGAGCAGTAAACCAGAATTGTAGGTGACCTACTTCTACCAGCATGAAAGGCAACTGAGAGGCAGAATCCAGTTAGTGTTGATGACGGTTACCAGCCATTATCGTGTCGGAGGAAGTGACTACCTAGACTGTGGGAAGTCTCCAGGTAATGCGACTGCACGAAAAAGTTATTCACCACGCAAAGAAAATCTCATAAACAATTTAACTAATCAGCCAATCAGTTTGATATCAATGACGTTCTCAATGACGTGCTGCCACGTGAGAGTAAGCGAGGGCAAGAGTACCACAGATACGACTTAAGAGTTGGATTGGCAATCAGGCGTTTTTCTATTGCGGCGAGGTCTTTAACGAAATTTCAATCTCCCACTTAGACTGGGAGGGATCACCATCGCAGTAAAGTTAACTATATTTAGGAATTTATAAAGTAGT
This sequence comes from Schistocerca americana, assembly GCF_021461395.2. Taxonomy (NCBI): domain Eukaryota; kingdom Metazoa; phylum Arthropoda; class Insecta; order Orthoptera; family Acrididae; genus Schistocerca; species Schistocerca americana. The sequence goes on along the minus strand of NC_060120.1, from coordinate 847,041,112 downwards.
ACGAAATGTAAACCTGCTGTTTACAACTTCATTGCGCTGTTACCCTGAGAGACTTCGTAGGTGACGAGGCATTTGCTTACTTTAAGAGAGTTTGAAAGTGAGGAAGTTTCCTTGATTGAGGTAGAGGATGGTCTTAGTACTCCATCATGAGCCAAAAATCAGTTTAATATTCTAGTCCTGTGATGCAGGACGTAGCTGATAAGGGAAGATAGGTTTTTTTTTTTTTTTTTTTTTTTTTTTTTTAACCTGATGAGAAATATTTAGAGGAAATATACACCATAGCATAGTGTTGTACATGATTTTCGCAACAAAACAATGATACTTTAGTGATGTGAAAACGCGTGTATGGTCCGATTTTTTCTGTCTTCGAAAACAACTCGTATAAAAGGGAGGGTCTACATTTTGCATGAGAAATTCGAAGTGTATTGACAAAAAAGTATACCCATTTTGTACAGGGTAAAGAGGATTCTTTAAAATGACGAGTCTGTCAGAGGTGGAACTGCAGTTAGTCGCCGGCCGTTGTGGCCGAGCGGTTCTAGGCGCTTCTGTCTGGAACCGCCTGACCGCTACGGTCGCAGGTTCGAATCCTGCCTCGGGCATGGATGTGTGTGATGTCCTTAGGTTACTTAGGTTTAAGTAGTTCTACGTTCTAGGAGACTGAAGACCTCAGATGTTAAGTCTCTTAGTGCTCAGAGCCATTTTTTTGCAGTTTTTTTTGCATCTACCTGTCTCTCATAGGGCCACAGCCAGCGGCAGGACTGATCACAAGGGGTCAGTGGCTGGAAGTTGCAATTCAAGGCTGGCCGCTCTTCAGATACACAATACAGTTACTAGATGGCACTGGACTAGACTCAAGGTGACTGCTCAGATTTTTCGTCTTGAGATGCAGTGTCAAGTAAGATAATGAACACTATGTTTATAAAATGATATTGTGCATGATGTATTTCCCCTTGTTTTGTCGGGTAAGATACCATTTGTGACTCAAAAACAGGTATGTTTCACTCTCCGATGATGTTACCACAGGAGTCCTGTATATAGGGGCAGGGAAATTTAGCTCTTCTAATATTATTACCCAGCCTTATGCTCCTCCAGCACCTAATTACTTATAGATCAGCAGATGGCTACTCCTGTGTACTTCAGTGAAGGCTTGCTGACCTATTATTGTTACACATCCTTCTCATATAGGGCAGAACGGTAGGAGCAACCCCCCAGTGCAAGACTATCAGCGAAAATATCCTCTCTACATACATCAGTTATTGACAGAACTGGATGGATCTACTGTCTAGTGCTCAATCGATGACAACTACCCCTGCCCAACTCAAATTGGTTAAATAAACAATATTCCAACTGACTTGGCTTCTGCAAATTGTTTGAATAAATAAACAATACCCCATAAATTGTTTTAACAATATTCCATGTACTTCAATTGATTTGATCAGATACTTCCCACCAATAGGAGGAAGGGAGCTAGACTGCACTAGCATTCTGGGTTGGTGATCTTGAAATGTGATGTCGTAATTAGACTGCATCAGTATTCCAAAGATGATATGCAAATTCAATTTCTATAAACAAAGAATATGTTATTATTATGTCCTCTGCGGTATAATTAATTATCGTTTGAATTTACACCGAAATTCAAATTTAGCAGGAATGTCCCGCCTTTTTCTCAATTTCCCACCAAAATATGAATTTCCCGCTATATTTTCTGAGACGGGTGTTGGGGGAGGGGTCCAGTTGCCGACTAAGGAAAACCCATGACGTCATCAGGGTTTGGGGTAATTAATTGATCAATTTAACTAATTTGCACAAATAATAACATATCAATTTCACAAAAGTGCACCAGAACGTAGCTGGCCCTACTACTCGTGACTGTGGGAGCGCAAATGTCTCGTGCTATATTCGTCCACTATTTTAGAACGAGAGCACTTCACAACTTCCAACCAACTTTACGCATAATTCTAAAGCCTTATGAAACTTTTTCTCACTGTGAACCCCGTACAAAACGATGAAAGGAGAACGTATATTGCTTATTACACGTTCCCTATTCGTGCAGTAAAACTTCCTCATTAACCACGACGTTTTAATTTATCACTTCTTAAGTAGTGGTTATGGCAACACATTTTGCAGACAAAATCCACATGTACCACCGAAAGCATATAAAAAATTATAATGCTGCACTACAAAGACTGAGAGATACGACGTCAAAAACATTGTGTGAATTACTAGCTTTCGCTTAAAACGGAGCGGACGTTGTGCAGACTATATTCAGCCAGCGCTTGATAATGAGAGCACGTGGCGTCTTCCAACAAACTATAACACAATTTCAAATCTTTTCTAATATTTTTCTCGCTTACATGCCAACCTCAAATATTTAACACGTTAACTCACTTGTAATCACACGTTTGAAGCTGCTTTTTACATGAGAGTTCGATTCTTTAAGGAACTACGATTCACAGGTAAAGATTAACGCAACCAGAGGTTCTGCCTCAAGGGCTAATAAGCCAACGGCAGCACATCCACCACTTGTACCCTTTTATCTTTCCTCAGAAGGCTGTCAAGATTCGGAATATGCGAATGCAATACGAATGGAGCAGAAAAAGAGTCGACTAGTAAACAAAGAGAGCAACCTTGCAGAGTGCGGGGTATTTCCCAAAGATTCATCGGATTTCACCAGATCACATCTTCCACATAAAGACAGAAAGTTGGGGCAAATATTAACTTAAACATCGAAACTAAAATTGTTGCCTGAGAACAGTTCTAACAAGCCGATTAACATATAAGAGGAACTTAAATGAAATTCAAATACCCCCCATAGCACACAGTGCGCGCGACGTGCGGCCCCATTGTTGGTACCTTTCGATTCTGTCACTGCTGTAGTGGGAGAAAGGCATAGTACCACATCACAGGTGCACACAGCTGCATGACCTTCAGGTGATTGTGTAACCGACATACGCTGAAGAGCCAAATAAACTGGTACACCTGCCCAATATCGAGCAGGGCCACCGCGAGCACGCAGAAGTGACGCAACACGACGTGGCATAGACTCAACTAATGTCTGAAGTAGTGCGAGAGGGAACTGACACCACGAATCCTGTAAGGCTGTCCACAAATCCGAAAGAGTAGGAGGGCGTGGATTGTTGTTGTTGTTGGTTGTTTTTGGGGGGAAGGAGACCAGACAGCGAGGTCATCGGTCTCATCGGATTAGGGAAGGAAGTCGGCCGTGCCCTTTGAAAGGAACCATCCCGGCATTTGCCTGGAGCGATTTAGGGAAATCACGGAAAACCTAAATCAGGATGGCCGGACGCGGGATTGAACCGTCGTCCTTCCGAATGCGAGTCCAGTGTGCTAACCACTGCGCCACCTCGCTCGGTGAGGGCGTGGAGATCTCTTCTGAACAGCACGTTGCAGGGCACCCCAGATGTGCTCAGTACTGTTCATGTCTAGAGTTTGGCGGCCAGTGACAGTGTTTAAACTCAGAAAAGTGTTCCTGGAGCCACTCTGTAGCAATTCTGGACGTGTGGGGTATTGCATTATCCTGCTGAAATTGCCAAGTCCGTCGGAATCCACAATGGACATGAACGGATGCAGGTGGTCAGATAGGATACTTACGTGCGTGTCACCTGTCAGAATCGTATCTAGACGAATCAGGGGTCCCCTATCACTTCAACTGCACAAGCCCCACACCATTACAGAGCCTCCACCAGCTTGAACAGTCCCCTGCTGACATGCAGGGTCCGTGGATTAATGAGGATGTCTCCATATCCGTACATGTCTATCCGCTCGATACAATTTGAAGCGAGACTCGTCCAACCAGGCAGCATGTTTCCAGTCATCAACAGTCCAATGTCGGTGTTGACGGGCCCAGGCGAGGAGTAATGATTTATGTCCTGTAATCGTCCAGAGTACACGAGTGAGGCTTAGGCTCCGAAAGCCCATATCGAAGATGTTTCGCTTAATGGTTCGCACTCTGACACTTGTTCAAGTCCCGTCATTGAAATCTGCAGCAATTTGCGTGATGGTTGCACTTCTATCACGTTAACGATTCTCTTCATTCATCGTTGGTCCCGTCTTGCAGGATCTTTCTCCGGCATCAGCGATGTCGGGGATCTGATGTATCACCGGATTCCTGAATTTCACGGTACAATCGTGAAATGGTTTTACGGAAAAATGCCCACTTCATCGCTACTTCGGACATGCTGTGTCCCATCGCTCGAGCGGCACCTGTAACACCAAGTTCAAACTCACCTAAACTTGATAACTTGGCGGTGTAGCAACAGTAACCAATCTAACAACTGTGCCAGACACTTGTTCTCTTATATAGGCGTTGCCGACCGCAGCGCCGTATTCTGCCTGTTTACATGTCTCTGTATTTGAGTGCAGATGCCAATACCAGTTTCTTTGATGCTTCAGTGTAGCTTGCATTGCTCGCCCGCTAGCTGCACCGACTCCGCCGGCGATCACATGGAAATACGAGGGCTGTTCGGAAAGTAAGGTCCGATCTGGCGCGAAATGGAAACCAAAGTAAAAATCCGACGAAGCTTTGCACGAAAGTGTTGGGCAGTGCCTCTAGTACACCCGCTGATGGCGTCATGTCACTCTTTTCAGTTCTGAGCGCACAGTGAACACGTAAAGATGCCTAAAACAATAGTATCTACTGCCAAGCTTGAAGGCCTGGTCGGAGATTTCACCTAATGCTGTGCAACCCACATGACATAACACTCACCCGTTTCCTTCTTCATGAGAATTCTCGGTCGCTCTCTGCAGGGGCAATGAAGACGCTCCTGCAGCGTTGTCGATGAGTAGTGTTTAAGTACCCACAACACAGTCCGTCGTTAGCTGCCCCTCGATTTCACATCCGCTCACATGAACTGCTGGCTGTAAAGACAGCATTTACTCACACAATTAATGCTAAGAACACGCAACTTGTAAGTAGGCTGTTTAGGTTTTTATGTTGGTAACGCCACGTAGCGCTCTATATGAAAATCACTGACTGAGCTGTGTGAAGGCTGTGGTTGGTTTGCATTGTTGGAGTATATGCTGTTGTAGTGTTGGGCAGCTGGACGTGAACAGCGCGTAGCGTTGCGCAGTTGGAGGTGAGCCGCCAGCAGTGGTGGATGTGGGGGGAGAGATTGCGAAGTTTTGAGAGCGGATGATCTGGACGTGTGTCCATCAGAGGCAGTAAATTGTAAGACTGGATGTCATGAACTGCTATATATATTATGACTTTTGAACACTATTAAGGTAAATACATTGTTTGTTCTCTATCAAAATCTTTCATTTGCTAACTATGCCTATCAGTAGTTAGTGCCTTCAGTAGTTAGAATCTTTTATTTAGCTGGCAGTATTGGCGTTCGCTGTATTGCAGTATTTCGAGTAACGAAGATTTTTGTGAAGTAAGTGATTCATGAAAGGTATAGGTTATTGTTAGTCAGGACCATTCTTTTGTAGGTATTATTGAAAGTTAGATCGCGTTGCGCTAAAAATATTGTGTGTCAGTTCAGTTCTGCTCAGCTGTTTGAAAATCAAATAACGTAAGAGATTTATCAGCACAGTAATTCATTAATTTTCTAAGGGGACGTTTCAGACTGCCTTCTATGACGAGGATATTGGGAAGTTGGTACAACGCTACTACAGTTTTCTAAGCCGGAGGTGTGACTATGCCGAGAAGTAGCAGGAAGGTGTAGCTAACTGTAACATTTCTGATTTTCATAGTGGGTTCCATTTTCCGATCGATCGATCTGACCTTATTTTCCGAACAGCCCTCGTAAGTTTCTTGGGCGAGGGACCACATTCGGACCAAGGCTATGCCTCTGCGATTTCGTTGGGGAACGTTGCAACATCCTCCTTATAGCCTGGATCTTTCACCGTGTGATTTCCATATCTTTGACGACCGAAAGAAAGACATGTGTCCACTTCGGCTTCAGTCGGACGAGGGAGTGGAGTGGTGCTTTTGCGGATCACTAAGGAGCCGACTGCGTTCTACGAAACAGAAATTCATCGGCTCGTCTCCCAGAGGAGTAAATATCTTAATGCTTATGATGATTACTTTTGAATGGAGTCCATCCATTCTCCCGTTGTGGTGGATGTTCCGTTTACATTTCACTGTCCCTCTTTAGGTGCTGGTAGGGGTCTCCATAATGTAGCTAGCTCTCTCAACGCCAAAACACAGCCGCCTTTTGTGTGATTGATAATTTATCACGAAAGAGCCTCTCCAAATATTTGCGCCGTTTCCAGAGAAGAGGTTTACGACCCGTCATTTTTTGTTGCACAAAAACCCATTCCAAAAATCACATATCTGAACAGGCGCCTGTTTTTCAGTGGATAGTCAATCCACTTCACAGAGCTGTTGTTTGGGAAGTCGAGGCAAGAGCAACGTGAGCAGCCAGTAAAGAAGCTTAACGGCTCTCGTGCTTACGCCAGTGGTCCGTTTCGTGTTTACCTCCATTTTTTTTCTTTGGAAACGCCGTAATTAGCGCCAGGTATCCTTAATCCTCTGGAATATCAGTATGGAGTGCTGCGGTATTCAGCTGTAGGAACAATAACTGATCGTTCGGGGGTACTCAGCTTAGCACTGCAGATTTCTTGTTTCCTCTTAACACTGGCATTCATTTTCAACGAAACATCAGTGACGCCGCATTTTACTTCAGCGTGCACCTAACGATAAATAGTCACTAAACGCGAGTTTTAACATTATAAATACGCGGAAAATTGTTCTGCGTCGAAAGAAAAGGCAACTAAATAAGTAAGGTTAGTTGCACTGCGTTCTCATTGCGACCGTATAAGTACGTGAACGGGAAAATGCAGATACAGTCTTCGACTAGATGTTTATAACAGTACTAAAATGTTTATTATGAGTGAATGAACGATGTGTGAGTGTCGGTCACTATTCTTAACTGCTTCTAACTAGAATTCTAATGCCTGTTTCCACATTCGCTAGTGTTTTATCAAAATAAATCGGAAATGAACAAATTCCTAATCTGTACTGGTATGTGGAAACGTCTCACGTCTTCACTTGTAAATGAAATAGAGATAAGTTGCCGCACACACTCACTCACTCAACTGAATGGACAGATACAATTATTTAAAAAATACCGGCTGCACGTGGTAGTTAGTGATGTTCACGTAGATAGTTTTTTTCTTTTTTTGTAGCCTTCCTTAGTTAAACTTTCCTACAATTTGAATTTCTGTTGCTTGTTTTTTCTTGTTTAATGGCACCCAGAGGCAATACGTAGGGCAATGTGCAGCGTTTGGCAACCACAGACGGGATTTCAAATAGCGACCAATCAAAGCGGCGCTCCACACCTGATGGAGACGTTGTCTCGAATAAAAAGGAAACAGCATCTCGACTGCAAGCCCAAAAATCTTGTAGACCAACATGCACACTGTACGAGGTAGTCAGAACACCACAGTAGCGTTAGAGAACATGTACAGTCTTAGACAATAAAACTGACCGCCGGCCGGCCGCCACAGAGACTAAGTCCGAGTCATTCACTTAAGGTGGCCAATAAAACTGACCGCCCCTGACAACTCTAAGTCCGGCCATATGCACAATCTGGCAACACTATACGATGTGGAAGTGTTAGGAGGAAGTGTTGTCTACTTCCGAGACGTTGTCGGACTACGTGAGCCCGTGGTCTAGTACACAGTCCGCCTTTCGCCGCGGAGCAGCTCGGACTTGTTTACGTCTCGGCTGCGAACGGTCGCGGAAGAACCGGTGTTTACACCGTCGTCACTCGCGTGTGTTACTGTTTGAATCGAACGCCATGGCACACAATTTTCGAAAAACCAAGATACAGTTCACGTTCTGTAACGAGTATGCAAGACCGAAGGCTTTCGAAATCGAACGTTTCTTGAGGGACGAAGTGCATCTTAATTACACGGAGATTATTGGAATTCATTTATCAATCGTGAGCAGCACTCTTTACGTAAAGATGATTGACGACGCAGCATGTGATAGGATCATTGAAGCCGCCAAACGAGGATTCCAGTTCCGACACTCCGATGGTCGTATTGGCGAAGTTTTAGTCGCTCATTCGGGCCTGGGCGTGCGTACGATTCGAATCTTCGAGCTGCCTTTCGAGGTTCCCGAATCATTGGTCACTGAATCACTCCAGCCATATGGCAGAGTTATTAGTCATACGGCCGAACGATGGGCAAGTTTTAGCACGTATCCAGTGCTCAATGGTGTGCGACAGGTGCGAATTGCCCTTACGAAACATGTGCCATCGTACATAAACATCGGCGGCTGTAGAGCTATTGTCATCTATGATGGACAGCCCCGGACATGCTCTGGGTGTGGTGGTGAAGGACATCTTCGATCAGCGTGTATGCAGAGGAGACTCGTGCAACTCCCCAGCGGAGACTTCCAGAATCCGACTACACCAACGTCACTGCCGATGACTTACGTGACGGCACTTCGCGGGGAGGTGACGCCGAGGTCGGAGCGCACCATCGAACCGACGCCGCAGTTGATTGAGGCGCCTACGGACGCCACTGAAGAAGGAATGGCTCAGACACTACAGGTGGCGCAGAAAGAGGATGAGAGCATCACAATAGGCATGGAAGCTGAAGTGGAACGGCCCCAGGGCATTGTGGCGGCGGCGGGAACGCAGGAGATGCAAGATGCGCCAACACCAGAGGCCGAGGTTAGGGCCCGCAAACAACGCTCTCCAAAGCGCCGCAAGAAGCGCCGACTAAACTCTGCGGAGACGCTCCCTTCTCATCTAGGCAGCCCAGACGAGTCTAACACTATGGACCTGTCTGACATGGAACCACAAGCTTCGGATGTCGCAGATCATATGAATTCGGACAGTGAAATGATGTCATATCGTTCAGACGACGCATCCGCTCAGGGGCCTGCTACCCCTTCGGCGGTGGAGTCTACAGCTGCGAAAGAACAACAGATGTCACACAACAATGCCGCACAGGAAAATTTGGAGCACACCAATAGTATCAGCTGGTATGAGCAGGACGACGACATCACCGATGCGGACCATTCTATTGGTGGGGCCGTCCGCATCTCAAGAAACCTAATGCCGCAGGGACACGTTTCTTGGGCGACCCTCGGCGGATGTGCAAAGGGACTATCGACACGGTGAAACTTTGTCATTTTAACATCATGTGGAGATGACAGCTACTCGACCCCAGGCATACAGAGTAGGGACAGTGAATGTAAACACCATTAGATCGCCCGTGAAACAGCAGTTGTTTAGAGACATGATATACGCGTCGGATGTGGATATACTGATGGTGCAGGAAATTTACATTCCTGAGTTCCAGGAAGTACATGGATACATCTCCTACACCTCGCCGCACTCGAACAACGACAGTGCAACGGCGATATTGGTCCGGGACGGGATTCCGGTCCGAGACCTGGCTTATCTACCTTCGGCACGAGGTCTGGCGATAACTGTTAATGGAATTCGCATTCTCAATGTTTATGCCCCTTCCGGCACAGACAACAGACGGGCGCGTGCGAGATAGTATTCGGAAGAGATTGTGCCCTTATTTACCGGCAGATTCGATCATTGCATTATAGGTGGTGACTTCAATTGTGTTTTAGCCCAAAAAGACCAGACACCACATTACAATACCTGTCGTGAATTGCATGTGCTATGCCGGGATCTGGAGTTAAGCGACACCTGGGACATGATTCATAGGAACCGTGAGGGATATACTTTTTTTACCAGTCACTCTGCGAGCAGACTCGATCGAATATATGTTTCGGTTGGGCTACAGGACAAGGTGGTCGACGCGGAACGATGGCCTGCGGCATTTACTGATCATCTGGCTTACATTTGTACCATGTCACTCCCTAGGCAAAGTGTGTGGAGAAGCCGCGGGACATGGAAGCTCAATTCGTCCCTTTTGGCGGACCCCGAATGTCGTCAGAGAGTCAAGGAGGTATGGGCCACATGTCAACGCCGTCTACCAACGTATACCTCCGTGCTTCAATGGTGGCTCGAGTGCACTAAGCCGGCAATAAGAAGAGCTCTAATACAGTATGGTCGGGATAAGGCGAGATGGCAGAGAGACACTCTTGATTATTATTACACCATGCTTCGTGAGCTGTCCTTCCAGGTGCCGTCTGCAGAACGTCATGCGGAAGTTCATCGTGTCAAGGCACAAATCCTATCGATCACGCGACGACGACTGGGTGGCATCCCAATACGGGCAAGATGTCTTGACACCATCACTGGGGAACGTACCTCGATGCACCATGTGTTGCGGGAACATAAGCGTTACCGCCGGGCATTGGTAACAGTGCTCCACGGTTTAGATGGCCGTCAACTGACAACACAACAGGACATTGCAAATGAATTTTTAGAGCATTTCCGCCATCTCTACGCCGGTACACCGACGGACCGTCAGGTAGGGGAAGAGATACTGCAACATCTGCAAACGACACTGACAGAGACGGATAAGGCAGCGCTTATGGAGCCACTCACAGAAGACGATATAAAGGTGGCACTCACAAAAGGAGCGGCCCATAAATCACCGGGGCCAGATGGGATTACGCTAGAGTTTTATCGAGAATTCGCGGACATGATGATGCCACAGTTGGTGTCGATGTACAATGAGGCGATGAGTCCGAATATGCGCCTACCGTCGGATTTTGTGACGGGCTTTCTTCTTCCCATCCCGAAGATGGCGGGGAGTCGCAGTGTTAATCAATATCGGCCTCTCACTATGCTAAACACCGATTATAAAATTTTTGCACGGCTACTAGCGTCTCGTCTCAAGCTGGCGATATCCAGGACAATATCCCCTGATCAGGCTTGCCTAGGGGTGCGAAGCAACATCTCCTCGGCGTTAAGTGAATACCGTGACGTTATCGCCCTTGCGGAAACTTGTAAAATGCGCGCAGCGATGATATCTGTGGACTTCGATCGTGCGTTCGACAGGATAAACCATGCCTTCTTGGCGTCAGTCATGAGCCGAATGGAGATTCCACCTGTTTTCATCTCCATCATTATGAGGCTAATACGAGGGGCTACATCGAAGGTGATTGTAAACGGTCGGGAAGCGGGCTCGGTTCCTATTAACAGCTCCGCCCGACAAGGGTGCCCACTCTCCATGATGCTGTTTGCGATAGCGCTTGAGCCGCTGATGTGTGTTATGAGGCGCTCACTTACTGGGATAGCGCTTAATGGGAACTCTTTCGTTTGTCGCGCATATGCGGACGACCTGATCCTTCTTGTCAGATCAGGTCATGAAGTGCATCAGGCTGTTGAACATCTAGACTCTTACGGGACGGCAGCAGGCAGTGTCATTAACATAACGAAATCCAAAATTATGCACATTGGACGGGGTCTGGAAGACATAACGGGACCGTTTCAGACGGTGGAATCGCTGAGATGTCTGGGGATCACATTTACCCGTTCACTACGGCGGTCAGCGGCGGCGAGTTCTCGGCGGCTTCTGCAAAATGTTCGTCTGGCGATACGGAACAACTCACTGAGAGCCTTTGACATGATCCAGCGTGTGGCATACACTAACGTTCACATAGCGTCACGACTGCCCCATTTAGCGCAGATCCTACCAATACCGAAGGGTATTGCAGACCGCCTCATGGCTGCCTTTGGTTACTATGTTAGTACTAGGATGTTGTTTAAGATCACATATGACACGTTAACGTTACAATTCCGGAACGGTGGCCTCAACCTCACAAACGTGCGAAACAAAGCTCTGGCGCTTTACATGCGAGCGATGATACGAAATTGGCAACAACGGAAGCACACCATAACGTCAGCTCTGATAGAAGTACTTGTTCCGCCTTCGTACGAACCCCCTATTGCGGTGGGCAATATTTCGCCTTCTCTTGCACACATTGCCTCATTTCTTGTTGATTACAGTTATGTTCGTCTGAAAGTACCTTCGACGAGAATACCCACGACTCGGGAGATTTATAGGTGCTTGATGGATCACCATGCCCGCAACGTCATGGAATTCAAATACCCGTCGAGAACGTAGAACCACATTTGGTGTGCAGTGCATACTCCATTACTGTCAACAGCAGCGAGATCGATGTGGTACATTCTTATAAACCGTAAACTTGTGACCAGGAGTCGATTACATACAATTCATATGGTCGATTCTCCTAATTGCACAAACTGTGGCCTGTTAGCAACGGAAGAACATGGTTTAGTGTGTGGCGCAGCGAGGGACGTCTGGATGCTGACGCGTCGAATATTGGCCTTCCTTCGGCGCACTAACTACACAGAAATAACATCGGATGTACTTTTTCTACCGGACAAGACCTTTTTTCCCAAACAAAAGACCTATGCGGTCAATTGGATCGCTGGACATGCGACGAAATATTTGTATTCCTACGATATTAAGTCCGTGATGGATTATTGGATGTATTTACAAGAACAACACGAGCTCATACGGAGTCATACGAAATACAGGACTTACTTTTCCAATTTTTTAGGAAGTGTTTTTCACAATCCGCCTGACAGCTGGGGTGTCCCAGAACTGAGAAGACTCCTGCAGCAGAACGACTAGAGACAATAGTGCGCGGTTCAGTTATATTGGCATACAGCACACTGAGAAGAAAACGGGCCCCTACATGGTCGACGCAGGAGAAATACATGAATATATGCCGCCCACAAAGGCAGAAATGGTCAAGATTATATGGCTGTCTGCCAGATTTATGATGCGACACCGCGTGCTGCAGGGATTGTGATGCAGATGATAACTTCATTTTCACTCCCGCCCGTGACTAGGATTGTCATTTACTTTCTTCATGTTACACAAAAAATAAGGGCGGCCTTTACGTTGATTTTCTGGTTTCCAAATTGTTTTTGCTTTGGTTTTGCTGTCTCGATCCTTTTCTTATCCCTAAGATAGTACAATTGTACGAATAAAGATTGTTTGTTTACCCTGCCTTCCTGCTCCCAAAAACAAGATAAAAAAAAAATCCGCTTGGAATACGAATTTTTATTTTCACTTTCATTTAACTTAGAAAACAAAAAAAAAGAAAAAAAAAAAGAAAGATGTTTAGGGCTCGGACTCTTACGCCAGAGGTCTCGTGTTCTGTTCCTCCTCTGGCACTTTTTTTTTCTTCTGTTTCATTTTCTTTTGTTATTCCACCAATTATTCAGAAAGTTTCGCAAACCTACATTATCTCTAACAAATTAGTTACATTAATGAATAAAAAAAAACAAGGGGGTAGCGTCCAAAAAAAAAAAAAAAAAAAAAAGGGGGTATGATTCCTGCTTCAGGTAAAAAAAAAAAAAGTGGCAAGCGTCGTGCGTTATAAGCTTATAGTCGCATGTTCGCGTCCAACTGCAAATTATTATTATTATTATTTATTTATTTTATTTTTTTTTTTTTCTACCACAGTCGGTCTAAAGTTATGAGTCTGACTGAACATCGAAGATAATTCGCTTAACATTCTACCCACCAGCAATAACAAGTATTCCAGAAACAATTCCGCAGGACAGCTCGTGGCTGCGTCGCAACAGCTTACGCTCGAGCGTTTCCTCGCGCTGAAGCGGCTACCGGCCACCGGCCAGACGCCACCCGCCGCCTGAAATCCGGCGCCGCCCAGGTGAACGCGGCGCGACGCTGTCAGTGTGTGTATCAACTGTCATTTTCGAATTTGAAGTTCTAGTTATCATCTTGCAGTTAAGCATTGGATTTTGCATACTTGAAAATCATGAACTACAGTTAAGCATTGTAAAATTGAGTCGCAAGTGGAAATAGGTGTAACATCTGCAACACAACGTTTACTTTTGGTATAACAGAGGGGTGAATGCAGAGGAGGCAGCTAGGAAGATTTGAACTGTGTATGGAGCGAGTGCTTTTGGGAAAAATACGCCAGAAAAAGATATTCTTGTTTCAACAAAGATTGTTCTGGCATGAATGATTTTCCACATTAAGGAAGTCTTGACTACTGATATATGTGACAGATTACCACTTTACCATCATGCGACATTTGCATTCAACAGGCAAAGTTCAGAAGTCTGGTGTAGGAGTACTGCATGCTCTAATTCGAAACAACAAAAATCAACGGAGTGACTATTATTGAACGTCATCAGGTCGCTCATTGAGCATTCGTATGCAGTATTGTTACTGGTGACGTGTTATGATGCCTTTATCGTTAACTTCCTAAGAAGAAATGAAAGGCTGAGCCCCTCCAAAAGACATAAACTCGAGCAAAGAGTAGTGTGAACATAATATTTTATCGGGAGGACGACGGTTCAATCCCGTCTCCAACCATCCTGATTTAGGTTTTCCGTGGTTTCCCTAAATCGTTTCAGGCAAATGCCGGGATGGTTCCTTCGAAAGGGCACGGCCTCTTTCCTTCCCAATCCTTCCGTAACCCGGGCTTGCGCTCCGTCTCTAATGGCCTCGTTGTCGACGGGACGTTAAACATTAACCACCACCACCACCATAATATTTTACATCTGATAGCTCAAAAAGTGTGCTTTGGGCTACGAATTCTGCCCCAAGGGCATTATGCAACACAGCTGGAAATTGTTGCCATCAACTGAGACACCTTTCGGTCTCAGCGTAAGAAAATCGAGCAACACAACTACATCACATGTGCTACTGCATGATAACGCACTTCTTGATTTGAGAAACAAAACTATCCAGGAGATTGTAATTAAAGTCGTCTCTCAGGCACTTGTAATGATAGAGAAGTCCTCTCTCAAGCACTTGTGCGTCTCGTCATATATTCGTAAAGATTTACCTTTCCCGCTCTTGATCGATCATTTCTAGACGAAAATACTCTTAAAACTACTCTGGTATAATGATATCGTTGGAACCAGTAGGTGTCTACTGGCGTAGAATTTGTAAACAACTTTAGCATTGTCAAATCGTTTTAGATATCGTGAAAGAAAATTCTTTTGCTGATTAATTTCTCTTTGATGATTACTGTTGCGTTTAGTAAACTAATGGAAAATTCAATTAAAATATTCACTGTACTAATACAAATTAAATTCAGCTTACTACAGAAACATCACGACGGCAGACTATCTTAATAAAGCATTAAGTATCTGTAAGACGATTGAGACTATTTTAATACGAATTAGTAGGACATTACCGACTTTTGACTTCGAAAAGATCCGTATTTACTTCATTTCCTGCATCATCCGCAATTATTATGAAAAGTGGCATTTCATAGATACACTCCTGGAAATTGAAATAAGAACACCGTGAATTCATTGTCCCAGGAAGGGGAAACTTTATTGACACATTCCTGGGGTCAGATACATCACATGATCACACTGACAGAACCACAGGCACATAGACACAGGCAACAGAGCATGCACAATGTCGGCACTAGTACAGTGTATATCCACCTTTCGCAGCAATGCAGGCTGCTATTCTCCCATGGAGACGATCGTAGAGATGCTGGATGTAGTCCTGTGGAACGGCTTGCCATGCCATTTCCACCTGGCGCCTCAGTTGGACCAGCGTTCGTGCTGGACGTGCAGTCCGCGTGAGACGACGCTTCATCCAGTCCCAAACATGCTCAATGGGGGACAGATCCGGAGATCTTGCTGGCCAGGGTAGTTGACTTACACCTTCTAGAGCACGTTGGGTGGCACGGGATACTTGCGGACGTGCATTGTCCTGTTGGAACAGCAAGTTCCCTTGCCGGTCTAGGAATGGTAGAACGATGGGTTCGATGACGGTTTGGATGTACCGTGCACTATTCAGTGTCCCCTCGACGATCACCAGTGGTGTACGGCCAGTGTAGGAGATCGCTCCCCACACCATGATGCCGGGTGTTGGCCCTGTGTGCCTCGGTCGTATGCAGTCCTGATTGTGGCGCTCACCTGCACGGCGCCAAACACGCATACGACCATCATTGGCACCAAGGCAGAAGCGACTCTCATCGCTGAAGACGACACGTCTCCATTCGTCCCTCCATTCACGCCTGTCGCGACACCACTGGAGGCGGGCTGCACGATGTTGGGGCGTGAGCGGAAGACGGCCTAACGGTGTGCGGGACCGTAGCCCAGCTTCATGGAGACGGTTGCGAATGGTCCTCGCCGATACCCCAGGAGCAACAGTGTCCCTAATTTGCTGGGAAGTGGCGGTGCGGTCCCCTACGGCACTGCGTAGGATCCTACGGTCTTGGCGTGCATCCGTGCGTCGCTGCGGTCCGGTCCCAGGTCGACGGGCACGTGCACCTTCCGCCGACCACTGGCGACAACATCGATGTACTGTGGAGACCTCACGCCCCACGTGTTGAGCAATTCGGCGGTACGTCCACCCGGCCTCCCGCATGCCCACTATACGCCCTCGCTCAAAGTCCGTCAACTGCACATACGGTTCACGTCCACGCTGTCGCGGCATGCTACCAGTGTTAAAGACTGCGATGGAGCTCCGTATGCCACGGCAAACTGGCTGACACTGACGGCGGCGGTGCACAAATGCTGCGCAGCTAGCGCCATTCGACGGCCAACACCGCGGTTCCTGGTGTGTCCGCTGTGCCGTGCGTGTGATCATTGCTTGTACAGCCCTCTCGCAGTGTCAGGAGCAAGTATGGTGGGTCTGACACGCCGGTGTCAATGTGTTCTTTTTTCCATTTCCAGGAGTGTATAATTATGTATACACAACAACAAAAAATATGTCATCATTATGAATTTGGCAGTACCGTAAGGTTTTCGCTCTGACACTAAGGGTTACTGAAAGTAGCAAGGCGCGTTGTCTTACGATTCCCTTATTGCGTTTGTATCTGCCTGCTTGTAGCTCTGCTACAAAAGAATTAAAAATCTGGCTTTCAGCGAGTCTCGAAAGGCGAACGAAAGCAGCTTGCTCCTGGTAGCCAACCATGTTTCTTGGGAACAGGCTACTTCCTAAAGTGTGAAGAGATTCTTTTGTGATTGAATTGTTGGCAAATGTCAGTCAGACGTGTGCCGTTGATCTAAGCGTTTCGGTGTGTTGAATTTGTACCAATGATTTTTCTACAGGTTTTTTCTGTCCCAAATAGAGAGTTGAAGTCTCCCATTAGTATTTTCACGTCAACTCGGTGAATTTTGCTCATAGTATTTTCGAGTGTGTTCCACAATTTTTCGACATTTTCGGTGTTTTCCTTATTTTCGATGTTGGTGGGGGCATGTGCATTTATGAGAGTATATTTTTTATAGGGGCTCTGAATGAGCATAGTCATAACTCGATTGTTGATGGTTGTGATTTCTTCGACAGAGTTGTTGATAGATCTGTGTTCGAGAAATGCAATGCCGAAGATTGGTGCGAGTTTCGCTACCTTTTGTTGTATTTTGAAGATGCCGTGGTTTCCGTAATGAAAGTTTTAATTGCCAATTAATCGTGGTTCTTGAAGAGCAAGGATGAGAATTTTTTGGCGGACGATTTCTTTTGTGAGATTATTTAGGTTTCTTGTTTGGATCAATGTATCGATATTTAGTTTTCGAATGAATGTTTTCTGCTTGTAGGGAAATTTGCCAGAGATCTTCGACATTCTCTGCCGTGCTAACCTGAACTGCCCAGAGTGCGAAAATCCAACTGCCGCCTATCGGTGGCCAAGTTGTGTACCACCTGGGGTAAAGTTAGCTTTGCTTGCATAGTTCATATTTTCTTGTGTTTCATTGGTTTGGCCTGGGTGATACCAGGGCCGGACAGGACCAGAGGGTGTTGAAGCCTTTGGAAGCAAATATTTTCAGCCAAGCTCATTGAGCTAACAGACGGTGACCAGAGTAGCGGTGATTTTCACTCAGATGTATCTGGATTTTGGGTTCAACGGATTGAGTAGCCGTTCAGGACTGTGTTAGTATTTGGTCCACCACAAGTATTTGATTTCCTCAGTACCACCCATATGGGGGAGGGTTTCCCCTATCGGCCACACGGGATTTTTTTTATTATTATTATTGTCATTATGTCATCAGCAAATCCGATATGGTGTATCTTCCCTCCACTGAAATAGATGTGTATTGTTCGATTCAGTATTTCCATGACGGCCGGTGTGGGCGTGCGGTTCTAAGCGCTTCAGTCTGGCACCGCGTGACCGCTACGGTCGCAGGTTCGAATCCTGCCTCGGGCATGGATGTGTGTGATGTCCTTAGGTTAGTTAGGTTTAAGTAGTTCTAAGTTCGAGGGGACTGATGACCACAGATGTTAAGTCCCATAGTGCTCAGAGCCATTTGAACCATTTTTTGAAGTATTCCATGAATTCTTAAACACTGTGGAAAATAATAATCCAATGTGCTTATTGCAAATACGTTATTTAAATATAAATGTATGAACTAACGACATAAAAATGTATTTACAGGAGCGGAGACCCATCCATCATTGTAGAGCAGTGCGAGATTGGTTTCAGGGCCAAGAGAGGATAAAGCTGTTGCCGTTTGTTCCACGATCACCGAACATCAACCAGATAGAGAATATGTGGGCAGAGGTAACAAGGTCATTGCCATGTGTCCCTACAAATGCAAACGACCTTTGGACGAATATAGAAAACGTATGGTGGGAAGTAAACCATCACGCTACACTGTCGACGACTTAATGAAATCAATTCCCCTACGCCCTCGAGAAATCTTACGTAATAATCGTGGGTGGGTTGGTTACTGAAAGTATACTCGTCCACAAAGCCCCTGTGGACAATTATCTGATAATCGGTCAAGCTTTGCTTTGTCGCAGCTCTTTAGCATACATCAAGTCCATTTACTTTCAGTCCCCTCCTTACAATTCTTGCAGTGCAAGGTAATTGAAAAATCTCATCCACTCGACGCCAACTGAAGAACTGACTGGTGCATGTGTTGTTCAACACACAGTAGTTGTCACCCTCACTGGAATCAATGACCGTTTGTGTGTGAGTGTGTGTGTTTTCGTGTTAACGCACGATGTGAATCAATACTATTAACATTAGAGAGACAACCAACAATTAATATTGCATCAAATATGACTGTAAAGTATTTTAATGCGATGGGAAGCTACAAACTGAATTTTTACCCATCCCACGTCCTGCATATTACGTTAAGTAAGATGTATTAACTCCATAGTATCGTTAGCAGAGACAGTGCGCTCTTGTTGTCGAGGCTCGCGACAAGTGCAGCGATTAGCAGTGCCCAATGCCGCCGCGATTTGTTTATGTTGGCTGAGCGTGGACACTGCAGCAGACGCTTCGCCCTAAACAGAAAGAAATCACCTTGGCTCTGACTGCAGTGAGCGGATATCACTGCCAGCGTGTTCATATAGTAACCAACGTGAGACTCTACTCACAGGTGCCATGGAGCAATTGCAACGGGTATCATGTCATTAGTCATCAGAATACTTACCAGTGATGAAACGTCCACTCTATTTGAATCCCAAGGCAATAGGAACCTTCTCACAAAGGAATGTGAGGTGATATCAAAATTTATCCAACATACAAAAATTAACTGCAGGGCTTTTATGTATGCAGTAATAGCACACAAGGAAATATTATATCTTGGAAGCGTATAATTCATTTCCTCTTCTCATATTAACGCCCTTGTTTTAATATGAAGTGAGGAAATAAACACGAAAAACTAAAGTTCTTGAGAAGCATATAAGTCATTTCCTCTTCTCATATCACAACTTTTGTTTTAGTATGAAGTAAAAAAATAAACAGTTTAGAGTTCTGAAGCATAATATGACACCAGATTCTTATCGTAGGCGCTATCGGAAACGCCAAAAGCAGGGAGCTGTCCATTCTTTTGTCCAACATTCTGTTTCCTCTCATGTATTTATTATTCCCGCTAGGAGATTCTTATTTAAGGACCTGTGGGCATCAAGTTCTTCAGCAGAACAAGCCTTATGTTATTGTGCTAATTACGGTATGGAAAAAATGCAACAAAGACGAGTTCCGCTAGAGCAGTGAGGATATTTGCACATGTGTGTATTCAGCAATGACTGCCAGCTGCCACAACACTTCACAGAATCCTTGCGGCAGGCAACACAACTGTGCGTGCACTTCAGACTTCATTCAGTGAGACGTCAGGAGATGGATGAAAACGTCAAATTAACGTCGCTTCCCGAATCGTATTCAATCCAGAATGAGGTGTTATTAAGGTAGTTGAGCGTTCTAGCAATTCCACTTTTATGATTCCCATATGAGTATTTCGATAGCCAAAAGAACCCGTTAGTGTGAAACTATCGGCAACTGCATTATATCAAACTGCAAGAACTTGAGACAATACGTGGACTCTTCTCTTCGCTGGGTGAGCTATTACTGTTATTTAGCATTCTCTCCGTCCTAGTCGTAATTCAAATGGAACTTCAGAGGCGCTTTCCGCTCTTCTTGATAAACATCAGTAACCTGTAATCACTGAGAGTCACAACTGCGTGATGACAATGGTTCAGGTTGTCAGTAGTTGTGGTGGTGTTATGCTGTCAAACTGCTTACAGTAACGTTAATGGTGGCGCACATAATTTAGCGCTGACTACCTACTTAAGTAAAGATAGTGCTGTGGCGTCATCGCTTGTCTGTATTTGGCCTCAGCTTCAGTAATCCGATTCAACGAACATAGTACTCCAATCGCATGCTTCTAATACAGTATGACTGCAGAGATTATCGTGCGGGTATTACATTAATTCTGCAATGAAATGCTTAACAAATCTTACCCTCAGCTATGCAACTGGAATGACTCATTACACAGGTACTCCATGTTGCGCTGGTTAAGTGATCAGTTCGCTGCAATCCTGCTTGTACTGTGCGTAAATACTCGTATACTTCAGAAATGGTTCAAATGGCTCTCAGCGCTATGGGTCTTAACTTCTGAGGTTATCAGACCGCTAGAACTTAGAACTTCTTAAACCTAACTAACCTAAGGACACCAGACACATCCATGCCCGAGACAGGATTCGAACCTGCGACTGTAGCGGTCCCGCGGTTCCAGACTGTAGCGCCTGGAACCGCTCGGTCACCCCGGCCTGCATACTTGAATGTCCTCGTTGCCTTTGCTTTGAGTTTGTTAGGGTTACGTACTAACAGCTGTATCTCTGTACACAATAAAAAGTGGACGCATTTATATGGAATTTTTTTATGCAATTCGTCTGTACTCCCACCTGCTAAAATATCTAATATTACTCCTGAAACACTCTGTATATGGATATATGTGTGGTGTCTGTTCTTTCGGCCATGTCCGAAAGAAAATGCTTCATGGCATTTTGCAACGACCTTCGGCCGCAGGGGCTGATAGAGATTTCAGAGCTGCTTGGCTGTCTGAATAAAAGTAGATGCTACGATTTTTATAGGGTCTACTCTAATTCTCCTCCGTGCACATGCTGATAAAAGATGTCATGTAATACTGTGGCCATCTTCCCTAAAGAGATTCTAGGTAGTACACCAGACCCGGTACTTTCATCTGTTTTCGACCTGTCAGTAAACCACTATATTATGTCTCCTGAACGGTGTAGTGTTTCGTTCTTTCACTGCTCCCTGCTTCCAACTGTTACATGGCAAGGTTTATTGAAACAGCTAGAGGTTATTGTATAGTTAGTCGGCATTTCCCCAGCCATCGCCATACTGATTTGGGATTCCGTATATTCTAACTATATCCAGTTATTTACAATTTTTAGCCTTTATGTCCCTGCTGCGGCCTCCATTTTAAGCCACAGGTGTAAGGCGGGCATGTCTAGCCTAATATCCATCCCAAGAGTGGATGTCCTGATAATTCCGTCTGTTTGTGAAAGCAGGCCAGTCTCTGCACTTTGCCAGACTTCCTAGCAGCCACCTTCTGTTCGACTTTGTTCATATTATATGAAAATAAATTATCATTGGTGTTTTTGCAGAGGTGTATATCCAGTACGTACTGGGTTTAGACCCCAGCTTACCCTACAGCAGCTTATAGTGCTTATAAGATTATCTTTCGTAGTGGAATATATTCTTTATGTGAGGTGTTCATAATAGTTTTCCATCCAGTGCTACCTCTAGATACACTACAGCCATCTCTAAAGTTTCATCGAGAAACATAATTTTTCAGTATATGTGCTGGACGTGCTTCCCCATAAATAATACTTCACCAATTTTCGTGCGGCTTGTCTTTAAATACTTTTTCACAATGTTCAGTGCACATAGGTTTAACAATACTATAAAATTTTCTAAGTCTTACTGTGAATAAATCGTCTACTTATTCTTTTCAAGAATAGTCTCTCGCATTCAGCTCATCTATGAGTTCATTCAACACTAGGTTCTTCATCTCTAACCATTTACTCGAAGGTCGTATTACTAGAACCCCCTCAACATCCAGGAAGATACAGACAGCATCCAGAAAGGGTAGTGCTTTTTCCACCTTCCCAAGTTGGTGAAGTGTTACCTCACATGATTTGCTTCGTAAGTATTATGAAAATGTGGCAGTTCATAGATGAAATTACGTATTCACAACAACAAAAAAGCAAGTCGGCAGAAAATAAAAGTGGCATTATGGATTTGGCAGTACCGTAAGGTTTTTCGCTTTGACCCTAAGGGTTACTAAAAGTAGCAAGACGAATTTTGCTAGAGCGTTGTCTTACCATTCCCTCATTGAATTTGTATCTGGTTGCTTGTATTTCTGCTACAAAAGAATTAAAAATCTTGCATTCAGCGAGTCTCGAAAGGCGAACAAAGGCAGCGTGCACCTGACAGGCAAGCACGTTACCTACGAGCTAGCGAACAGGTGGGGGGTCTTTGACGTACTTACTGGCTCAGTAGACGCTATGGCAAATAAATCGCAACATAAGAGACGAGAGTAGTTGTATTTCCCGTGAGGAACCACTTTCGTTGACTCAAAAGCATTAACTGATATCCTTATGTCACGTCTCAAGAGAAAATCACTTACGGTATTCAATTGAAATGACACGATAATATCATGTGAATTTAGCAGGATAGTTCTGTGCCATCAAGGTAGTAACTCGTCGGTCACAGAGTTGCCAAACATATTCTGCGCTGTTGCCAAGTCTCAATTATAGTGCAAGGAAGGATACCAGCTGATATGTTCTGTGAGTGACTTCGAAAGTGACTATAGCTTCATCTCAAAGCTGCGGGTGGCAAGGGCCGCAAGATCCTCATTATATGCCCATGAGTCTTATTCGCATTTCTGTAACCAGGTTTAGAGGCTAGAGTGCTATTACTTGTAATACATCGATGCACTGAGTGCAAACTAAATGTCATATATTAATAACTGCGACAATTATTTGTGTTTTACTGTCTTAATCGGATCGAAACCTCGAAAGCGTATTCACCAGACGTGATTCACACTAGGACAGAGAGAATGCTAAATAACAGTAATAGCTCACCCACGTATTGTCTCAAGTTCTTGCAGTTTGATATAATGCAGTTCCCGATAGTTTCACACTAACGGGTTCTTTTGGCTACCGAAATACTCATATGGGAATCATAAAAGTGGAATTGCTAGAAAGCTCAACTACCTTAATAACACCTCATTCTGGATTGAATACGACTCGGAAAGCGACGTTAATTTGACATTTTCATCCATCTCCTGACGTCTCACTGAATGAAGTCTGAAGTGCACGAACAGTTGTGTTGCCTGCCGCAAGGATTCTGTGAAGTGTTGTGGCAGCTGGCAGTCATTGCTGAATACACACATGTGCAAATATCCTCACTGCTCTAGCGGAACTCGTCTTTGTTGCATTTTTTCCATACCGTAATTAGCACAATAACATAAGGCTTGTTCTGCTGAAGAACTTGATGCCCACAGGTCCTTAAATAAGAATCTCCTAGCGCGAGTAATAAATACATGAGAGGAAACAGAATGTTGGACAAAAGAATGGACAGCTCCCTGCTTTTGGCGTTTCCGATAGCGCCTACGATAAGAATCTGGTGTCATATTATGCTTCAGAACTCTAAACTGTTTATTTTTTTACTTCATACTAAAACAAAAGTTGTGATATGAGAAGAGGTAATGAATTATATGCTTCTCAGGAACTTTAGTTTTTCGTGCTTATTTCCTCACTTCATATTAAAACAAGGGCGTTAATATGAGAAGAGGAAATGAATTATACGCTTCCAAGATATAATATTTCCTTGTGTGCTATTACTGCATACATAAAAGCCCTGCAGTTAATTTTTGTATGTTGGATAAATTTTGATATCACCTCACATTCCTTTGTGAGAAGGTTCCTATTGCCTTGGGATTCAAATAGAGTGGACGTTTCATCACTGGTAAGTATTCTGATGACTAATGACATGATACCCGTTGCAATTGCTCCATGGCACCTGTGAGTAGAGTCTCACGTTGATTACTATATGAACACGCAGGCAGTGATATCCGCTCACTGCAGTCAGAGCCAAGGTGATTTCTTTCTGTTTAGGGCGAAGCGTCTGCTGCAGTGTCCACGCTCAGCCAACATAAACAAATCGCGGCGGCATTGGGCACTGCTAATCGCTGCACTTGTCGCGAGCCTCGACAACAAGAGCGCACTGTCTCTGCTAACGATACTATGGAGTTAATACATCTTACTTAACGTAATACGCAGGACGTGGGATGGGTAAAAATTCAGTTTGTAGCTTCCCATCGCATTAAAATACTTTACAGTCATATTTGATGCAATATTAATTGTTGGTTGTCTCTCTAATGTTAATAGTATTGATTCACATCGTGCGTTAACACGAAAACACACACACTCACACACAAACGGTCATTGATTCCAGTGAGGGTGACAACTACTGTGTGTTGAACAACACATGCACCAATCAGTTCTTCAGTTGGCGTCGAGTGGATGAGATTTTTCAATTACCTTGCACTGCAAGAATTGTAAGGAGGGGACTGAAAGTAAATGGACTTGATGTATGCTAAAGAGCTGCGACAAAGCAAAGCTTGACCGATTATCAGATAATTGTCCACAGGGGCTTTGTGGACGAGTATACTTTCAGTAACCAACCCACCCACGATTATTACGTAAGATTTCTCGAGGGCGTAGGGGAATTGATTTCATTAAGTCGTCGACAGTGTAGCGTGATGGTTTACTTCCCACCATACGTTTTCTATATTCGTCCAAAGGTCGTTTGCATTTGTAGGGACACATGGCAATGACCTTGTTACCTCTGCCCACATATTCTCTATCTGGTTGATGTTCGGTGATCGTGGAACAAACGGCAACAGCTTTATCCTCTCTTGGCCCTGAAACCAATCTCGCACTGCTCTACAATGATGGATGGGTCTCCGCTCCTGTAAATACATTTTTATGTCGTTAGTTCATACATTTATATTTAAATAACGTATTTGCAATAAGCACATTGGATTATTATTTTCCACAGTGTTTAAGAATTCATGGAATACTTCAAAAAATGGTTCAAATGGCTCTGAGCACTATGGGACTTAACATCTGTGGTCATCAGTCCCCTCGAACTTAGAACTACTTAAACCTAACTAACCTAAGGACATCACACACATCCATGCCCGAGGCAGGATTCGAACCTGCGACCGTAGCGGTCACGCGGTGCCAGACTGAAGCGCTTAGAACCGCACGCCCACACCGGCCGTCATGGAAATACTGAATCGAACAATACACATCTATTTCAGTGGAGGGAAGATACACCATATCGGATTTGCTGATGACATAATGACAATAATAATAATAATAAAAATCCCGTGTGGCCGATAGGGGAAACCCTCCCCCATATGGGTGGTACTGAGGAAATCAAATACTTGTGGTGGACCAAATACTAACACAGTCCTGAACGGCTACTCAATCCGTTGAACCCAAAATCCAGATACATCTGAGTGAAAATCACCGCTACTCTGGTCACCGTCTGTTAGCTCAATGAGCTTGGCTGAAAATATTTGCTTCCAAAGGCTTCAACACCCTCTGGTCCTGTCCGGCCCTGGTATCACCCAGGCCAAACCAATGAAACACAAGAAAATATGAACTATGCAAGCAAAGCTAACTTTACCCCAGGTGGTACACAACTTGGCCACCGATAGGCGGCAGTTGGATTTTCGCACTCTGGGCAGTCCAGGTTAGCACGGCAGAGAATGTCGAAGATCTCTGGCAAATTTCCCTACAAGCAGAAAACATTCATTCGAAAACTAAATATCGATACATTGATCCAAACAAGAAACCTAAATAATCTCACAAAAGAAATCGTCCGCCAAAAAATTCTCATCCTTGCTCTTCAAGAACCACGATTAATTGGCAATTAAAACTTTCATTACGGAAACCACGGCATCTTCAAAATACAACAAAAGGTAGCGAAACTCGCACCAATCTTCGGCATTGCATTTCTCGAACACAGATCTATCAACAACTCTGTCGAAGAAATCACAACCATCAACAATCGAGTTATGACTATGCTCATTCAGAGCCCCTATAAAAAATATACTCTCATAAATGCACATGCCCCCACCAACATCGAAAATAAGGAAAACACCGAAAATGTCGAAAAATTGTGGAACACACTCGAAAATACTATGAGCAAAATTCACCGAGTTGACGTGAAAATACTAATGGGAGACTTCAACTCTCTATTTGGGACAGAAAAAACCTGTAGAAAAATCATTGGTACAAATTCAACACACCGAAACGCTTAGATCAACGGCACACGTCTGACTGACATTTGCCAACAATTCAATCACAAAAGAATCTCTTCACACTTTAGGAAGTAGCCTGTTCCCAAGAAACATGGTTGGCTACCAGGAGCAAGCTGCTTTCGTTCGCCTTTCGAGACTCGCTGAAAGCCAGATTTTTAATTCTTTTGTAGCAGAGCTACAAGCAGGCAGATACAAACGCAATAAGGGAATCACGTAGGGTAAGACCGGTGAGGCGTTGACGGAGACCACAGAGGAGCGGTTCCAGTGCCAGAGCATATAGTAACGTCGACAAGGGGCAGCCTTGACGGACGGAGCGGAAAATCGGGAGGGACTGCGAGAGACGCCCGTTAACGAGCACTTTGGAAGTCGCCCCTCGGAGTAGGCGCTTCACGACGTCTGTGAATTGCTGTGGGTACTGCATGTGCTGGAGAACGGACGTTAGGTACGCGTGATCCACTCGATCAAAAGCTTGGCTAAAATCTAGTGACGCCAGCGCTCCCGGGATGTGGCGTGCCCTGGCTAGGGCTATTAAGTCACGGTATCGACACAGTGCTGTGTGGATGTTGTTGATACCCCCTAAGGAAGTCTGATCTGGCGAGATGACGTAAGGTAGGGTCGGTCGTAGACGGTTTGCTAATAGTCTGGTGAATATCTTCATGTCGCAGTTGACGAGTGTTAGCGGGCGGTAATCTTGTATTCGAGCCCCACCCTCAGGCTTGTGAACCGGTATAATTATTCCTTCTACGAAGGTCGCAGGGAGCGGCACCGTGGGGGACATAAGCTCCCGACAGATGTCTGTTAACTTGGGAGCCTGTAAATACTGGAAAGTTCTATAAAACTCCACAGGGAGCCCGTCGGGGCCAGGAGACTTATTCGCCGCTCCTTTACCGATGGCGTCGATAACTTCGTCTTCCGTAATGTCGTTCAATAATTCAGTTTCTAAATCCTGTGGGACAATGCCGTAAACCAGTTGTGAGACTGCTGTCACCGTCGTCGGGTCGGAACATTGAGCAGAATAAAGTCGTGCGTAATGGTCGAAGAAGGCCGCAGCAATATCGCGTTGTGTGGTGTGATGATGGCCGTCCTCAGTGGTGATGGCATGTATCAGCGCCCGTCTTCGCAGTGTACGTTCTCGGATGACGTGGTACATGGTGGGTCGTTCCGTTGCGATTCTGTCTTGTGTCCGCGCTCGGACGATCGTCCCTTCGAGGTGTCGGTGCATATGGGCTACGATCTGTGCTTTCGCACGCTGAACTGTCAGCTGTCGTTCCGGTGTGGGTGGCAAGGAGGCGCATTCCCTAAGGACGGTGAAATAAAAATCAAGGGTCTGCCGCCTCCAAGCAGCAGTCTCACGACCATACGTAATAAAGGTTCGCCGTAGGGCCGGCTTGGCGCAGGTTAACCACCAACTAATCGACGTAGGATACGTTGGGAGGCGGCGGACGCACAAACTCCACGTGTCTTCGATGGCGCATCGACAATCCGGAGAAGCGAGATGAGCAAGGTTTAATTTCCAGGGATGTCGGCTGCGCCACACCCGTTGGCGACGAAGGGCGACGGCACATATATAGGCCTCGTGATCAGAAAAGGCTACTGGCCACACCTCCGCGTCACTCACCGTTGCCGCGAGAGAACGGGAGACGTAAATCCTATCGATGCGACTAGGCGAGTGACTCGTGAAATGGGTGTATCCCGGTCTATTTCCTCGGACATGTTCCCATGTATCTACTAGCTGGAGATCGTCGATGAGTGTCCCAAGTTCGGGGCACGGTGAATGGCGTGGCAGCTGATCTTTAGGTGCTTGGGTGCAATTGAAATCGCCCACTAATATCAAGTCATCGTGCCTGCCCTGAAAAAGCGGTGCTATTCCTTCTGCGAAGAAGAGCGACCGGTCACGACGGCGATTCGTTCCGGAAGGGGCGTACACATTGATAAACCGGACGCCTTGCACCGTTACGGCCATTCCTCTAGCGTCGGGGAGATATCGGACTTCGTCCGCCTCGAGGCCCTCTCTGAGGAGAATGGCGACTCCACTGTTAGTTGGCGAGGCGTGGGACACATGAGCCGTATAACCATACATACCCGGGAAATCGGCGACGAAGACTTCTTGGAGAAAGACAATGTCAACGTCTGCTGCATTGAGCATGTCTTGGAGCAGCGACAACTTCGTACGTGTCCGAATGGTGTTAATGTTGATGGTCGTCAAGCGATAGGTCTGTAGATCGTGTCCTGCGGTGGGGGCTGCCGTCAGTGTCGCCGTAAAAGGTGGGGCCCGTGATCTGCTGGCCGCGTCCGCGCCGCCATCTGTTGCTACTCGGGAGGGGCCAAGATGTGGGAGGAGAGACCCCTCTCCTCATCCACCACAGCGGCCGTAGAATCGTCTTCAATGTCATCCGCCCAAGGTCCGTAAGTTAACGGTGGCTGCGGTAGAACACTTGTGGGCTGAGTGACTAAGGGTGAATCCGCAGTTGTTTCCGGTTGTGTACCAACGGCGGGCGCTGTGCTGGCCATCCGTTTGTCCGAGGGAGCGGAATCGGGTTTGTCAAAATCAGACAAAGTGACAGGTGAGGGTGATCTCGTGTCATCCATTCTCCTCGTCGTTTCATCGGCCGTCCGGTCATCAACTGGAGAAGACGTCCGCTGGAGGCAATCGTCTGAGGGTGTGCGACGTCGCTTTTTGTGTTTTCTCGGTGACCTTTGTTTGCGGACGTGGGTTTCTGTGTCCGAAAGAGTTTGTGGTTCCCGTATAGCATCCCCCTCAGGAAGAAAGGCAGAGGTCGGTACAACCCTAGCGTCGAGTTCCATTCTCTCGTCCGAATCTTCATGTGGAGTCGATGGGCGGCGTTCATCAACCCCTGCAGACACCGTAATGGTGTTGGTCAATCCAGGACCGGCGACAGGTGCGCATTCTAACGCTTCCTGTCTGCCTGGGGGGTCGTCGTCTGTCATGACGGTCGATCGAGTCACCTCTGCGTAATTGAGGGGGAGGGCCGTGAGCGTAGGAGGTGGTGTCGTGTCATGCAATGGAAGTTGTGTAACCCGGCGTTGAATACACGCCGAGCGCACATGACCCTCCTGGCCGCAACCAGAACAAGTACGAGGTTGGCCGTCGTACATTATTATTGCTCGACAACCACCTATGACTAAGTAGGACGGCACATGTTTCTTTAATTCAATTTTCACTTGTCGGCCGCCGTTGAGGACTTGGTACGTCTCGAAGGTGTTCCATTTTTCGGCCACGTGGCTAATGGCCGTCCCATAAGGGCGGAAAGCTGAGGTAACGACGTCCGGTGGTACTTCGAAAGGCAGTTCGAAGACTCTTAGTGTGCGTAATCCTAGTCCAGCATGGTCAACAGTAACCTCTCCGATGTGACCAACGGAGTGTTTGAACTTGAGAGTGTTCGCGCATCTGTTCACAACTGCGTGACATAACTCGTCGCCGACCATCTTGACGTAAACGACGCTACTTGTGATGGATAGGTGAATACCGATGATGTGGTGTGTTGGTATTTGAACTTCGTCACGGATGAATCGTTCGACTTCAAAGGCTCGTGGTCGTGCATAGTCGGGCTGGAAGCTGATCTTGATGGTAGCTTTTCTGTACGAATGAGCCATGGCGACTCAGTGTTAACGGACGCGAGTATTAGCTGCGGCGAGGAAGTAAACAAACTACGCGCGCTCGCGACTCTGCGGACGGGACCACGACTCTGCGGACGGGACGTAAACAAGACGTCCTCGCCGCTCACCGGCCGAAAGCAGACTGCCACTAGACCACGGGCTCACGTAGTCCGACAACGTCTCGGAAGTAGACAACACTTCCTCCTAACACTTCCACATCGTACAGTGTTGCCAGATTGTGCATATGGCCGGACTTAGAGTTGTCAGGGGCGGTCAATTTTATTGGCCACCTTAAGTGAATGACTCGGACTTAGTCTCTGTGGCGGTCGGCCGGCGGTCAGTTTTATTGTCTAAGACTGTACAGCGGCTTACATATGCCAGACGAGTGCTTCGGAGCTGCAATTTTGGTCCGTTTCTGCCTATTGCTTGCGTTCTGAAGGCACGTCAGATGAAAGGTGAGTTAGGCTAAACTGCAACTGCACTGCAAACAACACTCCACTCTTCCTGGGTTCAACATGGTTCTACATTCACCGTGCCATGCCTTTGTGTGAACACTACGTACGTGATGGGTCACTGAGCATATAGAACAACCATTTGAGATGCACCTATATTTATTTTCTGACATTTAACGCAGCTGCTGTTAGAGCTCGACAATTACTTAGATGAGCCCAAAATGGCCAGAGATCCAGCAAAATTTCTCCAAATCTCATTTTTTTGGGTGGGGAGGGGGGAGGCGGAGAGTGGGGCAAGGAAAATCTCACGTCAACTTCTTAATGCAAAGAATATACATTATTATGATGGACAACATTAGCCTAGACAATGTTAAAATGACCACCAGCCTCCATGGTCTCACTGAACTTAACTGAATGCTTTACACGCATATATGTCCGGAATTCCCTGATTTGAAACAATTGCCGCACAAGTGTCAGATTTCATTCGGGGTGCAACGCTGGTCGAAAGCACTGAGTGCGTCGCTGGCCGCTGTGGCCGAGCGATTCTAGGCGCTTCAGTCCGGAACCGCGCTGCTGCTACGGTCGCAGGTTCGAATCCCGGCTAGTGTATGGATGTGTGTGATGTCCTTAGGTTAGTTAGGTTTAAGTAGTTCTAGGTCTAGGGGACTGATGACCTCAGATGTTAAGTCCCATAGTGCTTAGAGCTATTTGAACTGCGTGCGTCAGTGAGTCGCCCGTGGTATCCTCAGCGCATATAAAGGTGATGTTATTGTGTTCAACACAAATTGTATCAAAACTTTTAAAAAGTGTATGTTAAGCACCATACTGATAAGTTGAAACGCACGTGCTAACAAGAAGTTAATCGCTTGAGGGAAGAAGTTGAGCTGAAGGTCACCAACAAGAATTCACTTTGTGATTATGTTAATCAAGAGACTGGAAAGATGCGTAATCGTATTGTTCAAGGGAAAGTACCAACAATGTCGTCGTTCATTTGCAAAGTAACCAAAGAATCAGTTACATTTAATGTATATAATACGAGAGCTATTCGGAAAGTAAGGTCCGATCAGATGCGAAACGGAAACCACAGTGATAATTCGACGCAGTTTTACACATATGTGTTGGGCATTGCCTCTAGTGCGCGCGTCGATAGCGTCACGTCACTCTTTTCAGTTCTGAACTCACAGTGAACACGTAAAGATGCCTAGGAAATAGTGTCTCGTGTCAAGTATGAAGGCCTGGTGAGAAACTTAGCCTTATATCATGGTGCCTACGCAACATAACTGTCATGCACTTTCTTGTTGAGTCCCATAGTGCTCAGAGCCAGCCATACACTTTCTTCTTCATGACAATTTACGGCCCACTCTGTACGGGCAATGAAGATGCTTCTGCTGCGTTTTCCATAGGAAGTGTTTGGTTACTCACCTTACAGCCCCGACTTGGCTCCTTCTAATCTCTTTGCTCAATGAACTACTGGCTATGACGACAACATTTTCGCACGACAACGAGTTGTAGACCAGTACAGAGAACGGGTGGCTGCCTTCTATGACGAGAGTATTGGAAAGTAGAGACAACGACACGACAAATGTCTAAGTCGGAACAGCGACTGCGTAGAGAAGTAAGCGGAAGGTGTAGTTAACTATTGCAAATAAAACATTTTTGATACTGACAGTGGTTTCCATATCGCGTCCGATCGGTCTCTACTTTCCGAATAGCCCTCTTATACGATGAAAGGTCAATTATTTAGGGATCCGCCAAAACGATTAATACTATTTTCGTGGAGCCTTTTTGTCCTTTTTCTCTGTGTCCGCCTGTGCTTCAGAATACTAGCCTAGGTTGGCATCTTTAAAAATATGTTTTTTTATTACGTGTCTAAGATACTGTTTTTTTACACTTTCCACATAAAATATGTTTTTATAAAGTGCTTTAATCAATGGTTAGATAAAAAATCATTTCTACATAATTTTACCCGAGTGTCGGTTAACCTCACATGAGGGGGAGGGAATTCTCACCACATCTCAGCAAATATCACCAGGAGGGGAGATATTTCTTCATTACGTTTACCTGCAGCACAAATAAACACGTACATAACAAACATCATAGATTGCCAGAAAAAAAAACAGGAAAATAATTCCAGGTACCCCATGTTTGGAAGCAGAGCATCATGCCATAGGCTGAGGTTCTTCAATGAGCTTTCTTCGAACTGCTGAATGCAATACAACATCACCTTCCACTCGCCGAATAGAACTGTGGTGAAACAAGGCAACAGGAGGTAATAACCTAAGCTTCGAGGTTGAACAGACTGAGAACTGGAGTGAGGCCCTGCAAATAAAACTTGAAGCGGTGTGGGTACATTACTGGAGATGCAACCTGCGAATGTAGAGAACTTCAAGACACTGGACACCTCGTGGTCTGCCCGAAGGGCATGAAGCCTGCTCGCTGGAAGACCTGGTTTCAGGAAATGTTCCAGCAATCATGACTGCCGAATTTGGCCCTCAAGCTCAATTTGACGTGTATATGTTGTAGTACTGTATTATCTTGAATGTGTAAATACTATGCTGTTCTGTCCTGAATGTGAAAACAATAATAATGAATTGCCCAAAACCAAAATCTAGTGCCATCTCAAGTGATACGCTACGTTCCGCTTCTGCTGGTCAGACCAGCCACTGCCTTCCTTCAGCTGAAGCGGCTTCTATTGAAAATGTAGCTTGTGACGCCTCTGTTCCGGGTCAACTAACTCGTACGTCATAATGGGCACAAATTATTCTTTATGAGAATTTTAATCTGTGCAAGACTCAGTGTAGCATAATGAAAATTGGAGTCGCGTCACAGATTACTGGTTCTGTTCTCATGTGACATGATTCTGTGGCACAGTTTAAGTTCTGTCCCACTCGACAGTTGGCTCCTAGGTTATTGGTGTCTTCGGAGCGTGGCGGGAGATACGCGGAGCCTCAAAGCAGCCGAACACAGCGCCACCAGAGTTACGAGCTGGCGAAACCGGCAGTGTTAATTCTTTCCCTGCTAAAGACGTGCCCCATGCATTCCGTGCTGAGGCGTATTTTGTTATGGTTGTACTGCTCGCCAAATGCTGGTGGCTGTGCTGACAGATGGCGTTCCAAACGACGTGAAATATTTACCATCCGATTTCTCAAGAACTATTAGCTGAAAAACATTGATTTTTGTACGACTTACAGTCTGATATCTTCATTCGATAAAGAACTGAATTTATCTTCGTTACCCGTCATACTTACTGCGCTGAATCAAGTTAAGTAAAACATTGTACGAAAACTTAAAGAGTTCTCAGAGGTAAAAAGATATTGAGCAAACTCTGAGTACGGTGGATTTTAGCTCTTACGTTGCAGTGAATGAATTGTGCATAACATGCTGAAATTTTATTTAAAATTGAAAGCAGAAGGACACCTCATTTCGTTCTTGAGTTACTGGGTTTTATATCCGCAGCATGGTTGCGAATGATGCTCCCATTCACGTCCTTACACATCGCAAACCACGTGATCATAACAATCGTCATATCTCATAAACGATTAAACGATTCAAGATATCGAAATGAGACTTTTTTTTGGGAAGTGGTAGCATGCAACGAGGCACATGTGTCTGCAAATGCTTTAAACTTTTTTATTCACCGAGTTATGGAAGTACCCCTAAATGATGGGTGCAGGCCCAAATGAGTTTTTTTACAAGAAACTCGCCGCGTAATCCTTCCTTCTGTGCGGAGTCTGGATGGTGTTACTCATACTTACTTTGTGGGGTTGCACTCAAACACTGATCACTTGCATATCCACGACGTGCAAAGCTGAATGTGTGCATAATGTGCTACTCGGCCTGTCTCCGCACTACTCGCTGCGTCTCGGAACTACTCGCTGCAG
The DNA here is from genome assembly GCF_021461395.2 of Schistocerca americana. Lineage (NCBI taxonomy): Eukaryota > Metazoa > Arthropoda > Insecta > Orthoptera > Acrididae > Schistocerca > Schistocerca americana. The sequence goes on along the minus strand of NC_060120.1, from coordinate 847,006,693 downwards.
TGTGACATTTCGTTTAACAGCGCGATGCGACGCTGTTCCTTCCGAGATCTGGTGCGGGGGTTTACGGTCTGAATGGCTTACTTCAATTCGGCAGAATCGTCGTTTCAGAGCATCGCTATTTGTTCGTGGCATAAGAAAGCTCGCAGGTCCAGTCACTGTTTACACAAACAGAGACGATCTATTAATCTATCTTCACATTTAATAGGTATCACAGAAAGATGAGAATTCTTAATATCTATTATGCAGTCACATAACGGGCGGGTACCGCAAATTTGCTATGGAATGAAATTACAACATCACACAGAGAGAAATTTAGGAACAAGCTGATCATCAGGAGCCACTTTATGCTAAATTATTAGGAATGGATCACGTGGTGAGATTGGTGGCATGAATATTATTTTTTTGAAGACCCACGCATTATTACACAGTCAGTTATAATAGTTTTCGATGGAACTGAATGCGGAGCACAGACACACATACTACTGTGAAGTACAGGAAGGCGCAGATCAAAATCGCCCGTCTAAGTATGAAGGGGATTCAGTGAAACTACAGAAACTAAACACTGAACTCGACTTACTGTTTATTTGTAATAAAAAATACAATGAAAAATTTATATAAGATACTGAAAGTGACCTCTTCGACGTCAAAACGAGGCTGTGCACATCTAAGAATATTCAGATCCACCCAGCGTAATATTCGGTGATCGATGGCAGCAACTTCACGACTAATGTTGTCTTTCATGTTGTATGTGGACCTGTTTCATGGACTTTGCTCTTCAAGCTCCCCACGGCGTACGTGGTGACCAAATGTTTGCTGACGGTTCGTGCCTCAGTGAAGACATCATCACGGATACGTACCTGTGATAACTTATGTGTATAGCTTGTTTCCCCATCTTGCTGGAAGAAGCAGTATTGGATATTCAGTGACTGGAGCGCAAAATGTATTAAAAATTCCCATGTAAACAACCGTGTTGAGGGTAGCTTAAAAAAATATCGATCCAATGATGCAATGTTACACCGCACAAAAGACCAGTGTTAGGGATCTCCGGTGCGCAGTACCTCTTGTGCTGTGAATTCATATGACCAGAAAGGTGAAACCATGCTTCAGTAATGGAAAGGATCTAACAAGCCATCGTTGAAGTTTTTCCAAAAACCGCGTGCAGTAATCTACACGTTTCTGCTTGTCATCCTCCCGAACCTGCTGCACAGCTGTCACACGATATGACGTTAAATTAATATTTTGCAATATATGGCGTCAACTCTTCCTACTTTCATGCGCCAGTTGGTAGACTTCTTTGGGCTCTGAATAATTAAGAGGCGGATGTCTGCAGTATCTTCTGGTGAGCGAACTGAAGGAATTCTTTGCCGTTTTGCATTTTGCACAGATCCGTAGGTACGCCAGTTTTTATGCAGACTCTGTATTGCTCTCTTTGCTGGTACTCTACCAAATATTGACCCCAAAAATTCAGCGAATTTCCTTAATCGAACCTGTTTTCATATAGCTTCCATAATTTCTGTTCTTTCTCTGTCGAGAAAGTCATTTTGCAGAGAAAAGCGACTAACTGCATCGAAAAATGGACTGAAACGCTGACACAATAATGCTAAGAATAGATTATTGCCTGAAACTGTCCACTGTTGTAGCTGTTTACTGTATTTCAGAAAGCGAAAATTACATTCACATTCAATGGGGATTTGGACTACTTTTAACTGCGCCAGCCTGTAGGCTGATCCAGATCCATACCTGGAAGTATTTTCCGAATTAAGACCGGCAATTTCTGAAGAGAAAAGGGGACCAGGGAGGAAATTAGAATGTCTGACATGGATTGCAGGCCACACATTTTAAGTGGGCTTTACTGCGCTCTGTCCACAGTAAGAAGATGCAGGTTGAGGAGCTACTTATTTCTGGTTTGAGGAGGACGGATTTAAAAAGAAGATCGGGTCTCAGAATGGGCAACTTCTGACATCGCAAAGCCCATTGGCGTTAAAGAAAACGAGAATTCTGAAGAATTCGTTGTGATATTGAAAGTATTACAATAACATTTTCTAAACATTTTGAGGATACTGCCAATCTCACATTTGTTTTTGAGCTGTTTTCAATACCGTTTGCCGTTTGAGTAGAGAGCGCCTCTGCTTATGAGCAGATGGAACTGATTGTCCTACAGTCTTTTGCAGTTTAACTCCCGTTTACAGTTTCTTTTACGTTAATACTGTCTGGGCGTTATCTTGTTTTTCTTGGGACGAGTTGTCACGTCTCCATAATGACTTTGCAAACGTAACATAACTTTTCGATCAACATACGTTCATGAAATGCTTTTTTTATTATGAAATTAAGTAATTCACGATTAAGTGGCAATCTGGGCATTGAAAATTTGCAAAATTTTCTGTGTCGACTGTTTGTATCAGATATAAATTTTTTTATGTCTTCAGCATGCTGAAAATAATTAAATAATACCTAAAACTGCGGCGAGCTCCAGTTTCCCTTCTCACTCCCTTCGTTATCTTCCTCCCACTCAGACGGAGTGCCTTGGCAGTGGCGGAAGTATGCACTTGCGCGATAGAAATCCCCATGCAAGCAAGAGCTCGGCAGGCGTTCGGAATTCTTGGCCGACCCTGATGTGTGTAATACGCTTCAAGGTTGCTTGTCACATATGTCCGCTTTCAGCTTTTACTATTTTCCGCATTGCTCAGTAGTCTAATTCTGAGATGTAGACAGTCCTTGCTCAGTCGAGATGACTAATTTGAGTGACATTCTTTTATGAGCAGAGTCTCAGTCAAGAGGAGATCAGCGTGGCCACGGCACGTACGTCACGGTCTGCGTTCGATTGGGGACGAAGTAGTCCGTATCTAGTCTAGTCCGAACAAGGGAGTTGTAGTATGGAGGTCGGAAGAAAGAGTTCAAGTTGGCGGTTGCTGCTTAAGTCTGTATGTGCAGGCTTTGTTCTGGCACGTTCCTTGTAGAGAAGAATGATGTACAAATCTGCAGCGAGATTCGCTGCCTGCACTCTCTTGTTACGAACTAAGACTTTAAGTGAAGTAACGCATTTCACAGCGCAACTTACTGCATTGTTTGAATGCGACGAATTCACGTCCATACTGAACCATTAAAAATGGTACAATACAATATGCTTTGTACTGTGAGGTATTCAGCCTCGATTCACGTGAGCCAGCAATCGAGTTTTCTGTAGCACATCCGAATTGTAGGTGAACTACACAAATCACTTCCGCATTCGTTTAACATTCTCTATGGCACTAACGCGGGCGGGCCTGGACTACCTGCAGGAGCGCTGCCCTCGCTATCTTCTTTATGTTCAGCAATCGGACTCATATTGGCGTTCTATGTACGTCACAGGTTTACCTGTGCCTACCCAAAGTTCAGCTACGACGCATGTCCCTTTTTTGTGAATCTCAGTCACGAAAAGTGCACTTGCAGTTTTGTAGACATTTCTCGTGCTGTGATGTTCTTATGGGCTCGTGTGTATTAGTCCCGTGAGATATAAAGAGTGAACGTGAAATCTTTCCCTGACTACAAAATTCTTTTTTTTTTTTTCTAAGAAACTGTCTAGAGAGAACTATGTGGCTTATCGCAATTGGTAGCTTAACTCATGAAATTTCTATGGAGTCACTTCCACACGTGCTCTGTCAGCATATGATTTATTTTCTCTCCCTCTTTTCCAAATGTCAAAGGCAGCGAAGTTTAGAAGTGCTGCTATTACAGTGGCGTCAATGCAGGAGAAAGTGTAATGTATTTTGTGGTTTCATGAAGCCTATTGCACACATAGCCCCTCTTCACTTTTTTAAGGAGCTACGGTAAGGATAAAGTGTTCAGTTCACCAGTACCGACAGCTCCGAAGTGCCTATGGTCGAGATCTGTCAGATGTGGAGAGCTTCAAAGGATGGTATGAAAAGTTTAAAGAGTGTGGGAGTGTTGGTAGCAAGTCAAAAGCGGCAGTCCTGGAGACGCACTACTGATACTGTGGGTAAGAATTTAATCGCTGTCTGCGGAAACAGCCGCTTCGTGTCTCCTGAGACACAGGCACGCCTCAGAGCACAGCGGTGAAGATTTTACACAAACGGCTACTTTTCCAAGCATATGAAGTGCAACTCTTGCAGCCAGATGATAAACCCAGACGTGCTGAGTTTGCTAGGAAGCTGCTGAAACGAATCGATGCAGACAATAAACATCACAATAAAGGATGGTTTATCTTCCGATGAGCGATTTTTCATGTGTCCTAGAAGGTAAACAAGCATAATGTCCGGATCTGGAGGGCTGGAGAAACCACACATCGTGGTACAGCACTGCCAGAAAGTGAATGTTTGGTTTAAGGCGCAACACAATTATTGGACTCATCTTTCTCACTGAGCCCACCATTACGGCAGCAGTTTACCTGAACATGTCGAAATTTTAAGTTGCAAATCACTTACAGGAATTTCAACAGTGGGTAGTGTTTCAACAAGATGGTGCACAGTCACACGGGGGTTATGTGTTCGCCAGTTCTTGGATGAAACCTTTCCGAACGGATGCGTCGCAAGATTAGTCCAACATCGTGGCCACCACCCTCACCAGACACAGCTCATCTTCACTTTTTTATGGAGTTACGTTAAGTATAAAGTATTCAATTCGCCAATGCCTGACGTCCTAACTCTTACGGCAAGAATACGACATGCTGCAGAGGTGGCGGCGAAAGAGATGTTGACAAAGACGTGGAGTGCAATTGAGTATCGCTTAAGATGTGCTACGGGCAAAAAGCGGAACATGTGGAAGAGCATCCATAAAAAAATTTGGTGAGTTAAGCTACCATTTTGAAATGAACCGCATAACTGTGACTAGCATAGTTTGCAGAAGTAAATTTTTGTTTTGCGGGAAAATCTTTGTGCTCAACCTGTTTACTTGTCTGCATTTTCCTAGTCTTAACACACGTTGAGATTTTGAAATGAGGGTAATAAATTGACAGTGAACAGTCGGACAATAGAAGGAATATATGAATGTAAATGGTCACATCAGCAGATGTACAGCCTGACAGTCGGTAAACCTCAAGACAGGAAACGACACCACTATTAAAGACGATTACACTTAACAACTCCTTGCAGAAGGCTAGTTCTAAAGTCACAACCAAGCGAGAATGAAACCAGGAGAAACTAAATTAAATTCCGAAACCAATACTGGGATACCTCGTAACGCTCAGAAAAGTAGTAGTGCATGTTCCATTGTTAAGGACGATTACGCCTAAAAGGTGGCAACCGTCACAACACTTAAGTCGAGCAGTGCAGTCCGTTCACAGGCGTAACCCGCTTGTCTCCACGTAACACTTCACCTGCAAGGGAGGAACGAAGACTGGGGATTCGCGTGCTGTCGAAGACGAGGGTAAAAGAGAAAGAATAATAGCAATCATTTACGGTGACCGTGGTAGTCCAAGTCTGCATCGCCATTGGGGGCTTTGAACCCCACTCTACTCGAAAGCGAGTACAAGGAGTGTTACTCTGGTTCAGTCAGTTAGGGTAACTCAGAAACCAGCAAAAATTCAAGAAACCATTAAGCTACTCAGAGTAAACTTTAGTGTGCTTTTACCACAGAAATGTTGCACAAAAATGTGACGGGCAAACGAGGGACACTGCATTGCAGTTCAGGTATCCGTACATTATAGACGTATTTGTTTATTTTTTTATGCAACATTGTGGCTTATTACCTAGTATTCAAGGATGAGACGTATTTTCTGCATTAACTTTATGTTGGAAAAAGTGACGCTATCATTAATCGTCTATCAAAATATTGCTCTTTCTATAACTGATGCTAGTACTACCACCAACATATGTGTATCTCCACCGTTTTCGCTTCTGCTGTTATTACGATGCATATCCGCAGAAAACTCTTCACTTTTTTGCGTCGAAGGTTCCCCACAGTCACTCTTTCTCACTGTAGTTTGTAGTTGCACTTCGGTTCTGTAGGATAAAAAGAGAACGTTTGTATGTGAGGTCTTCGTCCATTTCTGTTTACACGGCAGTCATCGTCGTCACTTTTTTCTCCTGTACTGCGGTACTGAACAATTGTGTGTAGGTATACTCTGTGGCTATGCACCATAGGACCGCGCATTTTGACGACCGTGCTACATACTATTTTCCATGGTACCCTATTACTCTTTGAAGTTGATGATGTATCCAGACCTCTTGTAAAAGTAATAGTGCACAATACAGAATAGTATTAAAACAACGCCTCGCGGAATTACGTCTTTCTTCAAATTTATCGAGGCTGTGGTGCTTATGCTGAAGACGTTAATATTTCTTGTGTGTTCTGAGGTCTCAGGGAACATTCCCCTCGTCCTGTGGCACGTGACGACCCGCGTCACCCGGTCTCTGGGATTCCTCGTGTGCGCAGACCAGTACTATAGCTGAGCTGTTGCTGCAGTAACGCAGGAGGCGCGTGTTGGTTCTGAAGACGATGGGGTTCCCACGCCTTTTTGAACACTGTGTCAGCAAAGTTGTTGAGGATCTGCCAGGATGACTCTTGGTGCAGCAACCAGTTGCCTGATACCATTTGGTATTACTTCGACGAACACGTAGTCGCTGTCTTAAGTGCTGTGTAATGATGGTCTATTGACCGAAAGCACTAACAACAGTAACATTAAATAAATTCGATTGAGATTGTTTTTACAGTCAAGTTCCAGAGACATTAATTTGTATGCGACAGTGATATGGCTTGTAAAATGTAAACTTTCACGGCCGGAAATGTCACTATTAATAAAATTTTCCGGACTGTTATTCCATGGTCGAAAGTAATTCACCTTAAAACCCATCTCCTTAGTTGCGGAGGACATTTTTAAGGGGGATCGTAGCTACTTCTAATGTCCGATTCACACCCTGGCTCGCTAACGATGTCGTCTTTCCATCTCGTCAGATGACGTCCGACACTTGTCTTTGACTCACTCGGACGCCACTGCCCCTGTTTTGGCTCATTTGAAGCTGTTCCCCGTTATGTGTCCTTTCCACCGCCTCTTGAGTCTCGCAATCTAGTCGACAATGTCATAGACCCCCTTCTTTTCCTTACTTCTTCGTTCTTCAGAGTTAACGACATATCAGCGCAAGTGAAAATTGAAGTGCTGCAGCGCATTTTCTCAGTTTTCTTTTTTTGAGTATTCAGTCTTCCGACTGGTTTACTGTGGCCCGCCGCGAATTCCTCTCCTGTGCCAATCTCTTAAACTCAGAGTAGCGAGTAGCATTTGCAACCAACGTACTGCTGGATGTATTCCAATCTCTGTCTTCCTTTACCGTATTTGACCTCTACAGCTCCCTATAGGACTATGGAAGTCTTTCCCTGATGTCTCAAGAGATGTCCTATCATCATGTCCCTTCTGCTTGTCAGTGTTTTCCACTTATTCTTTTCCTCCCCGGCTCTGCGCGGACCCTCCTCGTTCCTTATCTTATCAGTCCACCTAATTTTCAGCATTCATCTGTAGCACCACATCTCAAACGCTTCGATTCTCTTTTATTCCGGTTTTTCCACAGTCTATGTTTCACTACCATACAATGCTGTACTCCAGACGCACATTCTCAGAAATTTATTTCTCAAATTAAGGCCTATGTTTGATACTAGTAGACTTCTCTTGACCAGGAATACTCTTTTTGCCGGTGCTACTCTCCTTTTGATATACTCCTTGCTCCGTCCATCATTGGTTATTTTGCTGCGTAGGTAGCAGAGTTCCCTTCCTTCATCTACATCCTGACCATCAACACTAATGTTAAGTTTCTCACTGTTCTCATTTCTCCTTTTTCTCACTACTTTCGTCTTCCTTCGATTTACTCCGAGTCCGTGTTCTGTACTCATTAGAGTGTTCATTCCATTCAGTAGATCCTGAAATTCTTCTTCACTTTCATTGAGGATTGCAATGTCATCAGCGAATCGTATCATTGATGTCCTTTCATCTTGAATTTTGATTCCACTCCTGAAACTTTCTTTTAGTTCCATCATTATTTCTTCGATAAATAGATTGAGCAGTGGAGATGAAAGACTACATCCCTGTCTTACACCCTTTCTAATCCGAGTACTTCGTTCTTGGACTCCCACTCTTATTATTCCCTCTTGGCTCTTGTGCATATTGTATATTACCCGTCTCTCCCTATAGGATAGACAACTCTAACCCCTTCTCCCAAACAGAAAGTAACTACGCTCTGCTAACAATTGGGAGATCGAACAAGGATCGGTATTAAGGAAAATACGGGGAAGGGTGGCCCAACTTGACGTCATTTGTCACTCTCAAACATATATTTTTATTTAATAACAATTCTATCATAAGCCAACTAACAGTTACCAAGATACTTGCCAAGTTCATACAAACAGTTAAGGTTTTTAAATTAATATCACAATGCTAAGGACATTTGCATTATACATAAAATTACAAATACTACTCGAAGAATATTGTGGTAAGTTCTATAGTGCCAAACTGCTGAGGTCATCGGTCCCTAGGCTCACACATTGCTTATTCTAGCTTAAACTAACTTACGCTAAGCACAACACACAGACCCATGCCCGAGGGCGGACTCCGACCTTCGATGGAGGGAGTCGCTCCAACCGTGGCAAGGCACCCCAGACCGCGCGGCTAATCCCCGCAATAGGACTTTAATACAAGGACTTTAATATAAGTTCCACGAACGTTAAATAAAAGCCATTAAAATGCATATGTCTCCACTGCAACAGTAAGCTCGAGGCCTACTCCAAAGCAAGAAATTAGACACAGGTACATATAATGTTGGTATCCCAAGTCCATTAGCCACCTCTCCACTAGGAGGTACACAATCACATTAAATTTACCAATACTAAGAAGCGTAAGGCTAATGACGACACTTTGGTTGCGTAAGACAATGTTATTCTGCTCCCATACAGACAACATATGGCCAAGCTGGCCAAACGCTACCCTCGTGTATAAATCGAAGCGATTGGCCACAAGGCTGTTGCACATAAATCAAGTTAACCACTTTAATAAAATACCGGGACCCTACAACACTATTAAAATGGTAATGACAACTAAACCTATATTTGTTTGAAGAAATCAAGAAACTCAGTGTTCAGTTTGCTCAAAGGTTTCCATCACTTGTCCACCAGGATAAGAGAAACACTGAGCAAATTACTTCCCAAAATCACTAAAGCCAAGTCTTAGTCCGACGATACCCCCGCCGCGGCACGGTACCAAAAGAATGACAATAAACTACTCAACTTGAGACTGGATCGAGAGATCCGCAGAAGCTTGTGTGACCCTCCGACGCCTAGGCCTCTTGCGATGGCGGGAAAGCCGCCGAAGCAGAAGGAAAACTCGTCACTGCCCCGGACCAGTAGAACAGCAACACGTTAACCGCTGCTGATACAAGGCTGTCAACATATACCAAACGACAAACAGCAAACAAGTTTGATAGAAATTAACACACACAGCAATAGTTAAACGAATAATTAAAGATTAATTTCAAGAAAATAGACTATTAAAACTTCAATGTAGAAGCGGGCCGCTCATAAACATTGCAAGTTAAACTTCCTAGCAATAACAGAAACAATGTACAAGCCACTTAAAAGAATAATTACGTGATAAATAAAACAAGATTAAATTAAAGTTATACCTTTACTGGGGCCTCTTGCGGGTTAACAGTCGCTGTAACTTGGGTACGCACCAAATGGCAGATGACCGCTTAAAATGTACACCTATAACCCGAAAGGCTCCTTAACACGGAGTAGGAGAGTGTGCAAATACAACCACACACACACACACGTGACCCACCCTTACGCTGAGCGCACAAAACTTTAGGTACAGGCCAAAACCAGTAACTCGCCCCAGGAAGGGTCATAAGATCTGCAACAAACAGAAATTACAATCAATAGTATCAAATACTCAATGATAACAAACAATGATTCCAAGTACCAGATTAACATTGCAAAATACTAGCTTGGCGCTTACAAAAACCTGCAGATGGATGCACACAGCTCCAAAATGGGTCACCGAAAGGCATAAATGAACCAGATTCCTGGACAACTCACACCTGGGCAGAATTAACAATCTTTAATACAGTACTTACTGAAAAGTCTTCATACATAATTTCAAATAAATGACAAGGACGGCAATAGCTTCAGGACTCCAGGTAGGCCCCCGATAGTACTGCACTCCAGCTCGTAGCTGCTGACATGTTGTTCATTACATTTCGGCGTATTTAGCCCAGCACAGGTGACTGAGGCACTTCGCAACCATGATGCACGGGACGAGAGCCGCTCCTTGGCCAGTAAACTCGCCAATGGCGACGGTCAACGTTGCAGGAAAACTCGGGCCCCCATGGCCCAACGGTCAACCGCTAGGACGCCGGTACTTATGCACATCCGTCCAGCTCCGTGTCCCACACACCACCCTTTACCACATAGCCACAGAGGGAACACACGACCAAGCAGAGATGATGCGCCCAGGGCAAGAATAAGTGGTGCCAGTAGGATCGCTCGAGCGCCCTCACATACGCCGTCGCGGTTCAATGAGTACTACAAAGGTTTATAATTTATATAAAAAACAGCTACCAGCCATATGTATGGTTTAAAAAAGTTTATTATCTTCAGACCATGACCGGTTTCGGATTTTTCTTTACAAATCCATCTTCAGATGGCAGATTACAAGCATTCTTAGTTGGACCTAGTTTTGTTTGTGTTATTCGTTTGCTGCACTGGGAAAGGAAAGAAATATTTTTGTTGTCATATCGGTAATGGTATTTTTACGAAAGATTTACTTCTTTTACAAGATCTAATTGCTCATGAGACGGTTTTTATAAACATTAGTAAACTTGCAGGTTAGTGTACTTACGAGCTGTGTAGTGCTGCCTGACAAAATATTCGTGTGTTTATGTTTTCGAACGCAAGCTTAATACACTTTTCAATATGCACTATGTGAGTGCTATTCCAGTCAATGGACGTCACTTTCAACCTCATCATCTTAATTACACACGCAGCACACACGAATAACGTTTACAAAACGTGGCCCAGCATCACATTACAAACGAGAACAATATTTGCAAAGAGCTTACAGTCATAACGATGTTAACTTACAGATGCTGTATAGTCGATATGGGTACAGTAAAATATCTCTTTGCTATTGTATGAAATTAATCTAAAGCGGAATAAATAAAATTACGTATAAATAAGATTACAAACATTATAAGTAGTACAGAATTACTGTGTGTTACTAATTAGTTGTTACAATAGTAGGAGATAAATTCTAATATATGACATAAAATGCAATTCACATGTTTTCATTATGTAATTTTTTTCAATGACATATAAGCAGTTTTTGGGGCCTGTATACTAAATGTTTTTGATGGAATATAGGCTTAAGTTATTTTAAAAAATTGAAAGCTTCGTCAAAGTTATTTAGGAAGGGGGTGTTAACTGACTCTGTCTGTTCATTCAAAATGAGATCAGGGAACCTATTTTTATGTGTATGAATCTCAATCTCCTCTAGGAGATTCAATGTGAAACCTTTGTCTTTGAGGTGTAATATCTGCAGATTGTTTTCTATATTCTCAACTGTATGATTGTTTTCTGCAAGATGGGTGGCAAAAGCAGATTTGCTTAGGTTTTTCAGACGTAGGGCATCAAGGTGTTCCTTGAATCTTGTTTCAAAAGCTCTACCTGTTTGGCCAATGTAGAATTTAGGACAGTTGTTACACTTGAGTTTATAAATTCCAGATCTTTTGTGGGGTATGCTGTTGTGTGGGAGTGAGTGTATGACTCTTTGTTGGAGTTTGTTATTGGTAGAGAAACTGATTTTGACATTCTTCTTCTTGAATAATTTGGAAATTTTATACGAAAGTGGGCCTATATATGGTAGGGCTACATATTTTACTGAATTTTTGTCTTTCATAGTTATTGTGGCTGTTGCTTGTTGCAAAGACTTATTGCTAGCAATTTTTACTTTAGTTTTTTGAGAGAGTGTGTCTATGATTGAAGCATCATAGCCATTATTTTGGGCAATTGATTTGATTATGCTGATTTCCTTGTGCTGCTCAGTGGGGGTGAGGGTGACTTTATGCATACGATGTAGCATTGACCGGAAATTATCCATCTTATGTTGGTTCGGGTGGCAGGATGTGTTACTGATGGTAACATCTGTGGTTGTTGGTTTTCTAAAGATACCAAAATGGTGTTTGTTATGTGTGTTTGATATTTTGAGATCCAGAAAATTGATGCTATTATTTATTTCATGCTCCACTGTAAATTTGATGTTGTTGTATAATTTGCTCAGGTCTTCAGCTAAGGCATCAATTTCGCTGCTGTTACCATCAAAAAGTAATAGAGTATCATCTACGTATCTCTTGTAGTAAATTGTTTTACTGTTCATTTGGTTATTGGATGAGAAGAACTTTTGCTCAAGATGGTTAATGTAAATATCGGCTAATAATCCAGCAAGACTGCTACCCATTGCAAGGCCATCATTTTGTTTATAGACTTTATTATTGAAGGTGAAGTAATTATTAGACAAAATGAGTATGAGGATCTCTATTAACTTACATATTTCTGGTAGACTGATCTTTTTGTGTTTTAAAAGGTTACTTTTTATTATGTTAATTGTTTCATCTACTGGAATGTTAGTGTATAGGTTTACAATATCTAGTGAGGCAAATCTAGCTGTTGGTGGTATGTGGATGTCTTTGATATGTTCTATAAGGTCCACTGTGTTTTTAACTGTATAACTACGTTCGAACATGTAGTAAGTGGTAAGGAGATCCTTCAATTTTCTGCTTATGTAGTATGCTGGGCTGTTTCTTGAGTTCACAACAGGGCATATGGGGGCTGGTAGCTGTTTTTTATATAAATTATAAACCTTAAGTACAACAGCCACGTTTCTCAACATGTCGACTTTCGACAAAATAGAGTAGTATAAAGCTTGGATGACATTTCTGCGGATATTCCGGAGTTATTCTTACCTACGCCCACTTCAACCCCTAAGAATGTTAAGCTTTGGAAGTCACATAGCAAATATTCTTCTGATAGTTGTCTCTGCAGTAAGTCTGGCAGAAAGTGTTCCAGCTTACTATAATCGTTAATGCATCACGTCGGCCAAAAATCTCGTCATATCAGTCGTTATGTGCGTTTTTGCCATCTGATTATAGAGCGGATAACAAACGTTGTTCCTCGCGCTAATGCGATACTAAAACCAAAAACGTGACATTCTTACTGCATATTCTCATCTTCCCTCTCCGTCCTATTTACACCTAAATCGTCATTCCGCGTTCTTCTGTTGAAAAATGTCGAGAATGTATTGACCACAAACAGATTTTTCCGCAGATTTTCTGCGTAAACGAAAATGCAGACATGTGTTTATCAGTTTCGAATGAAATGAATAAACTCGTGTCTAAAGTTTCATGCTGAATGGTATGCACTACTTTTGTTCCAGTTATGTCATAAAAATTTTCGTAACTTATCCTGTTAATTTTTTGTAATATTTGGTGTTCACGTGCGATGCAGGTTCTGTGTCTGGCGTTTCAAGCTGACGAGTACTGGGGAGGCAGGTGACGATCGCTGTGTACTTATATACTCGGCAAGCCACAGTATGGTGTTTTAAAATAATCTTATGGGACTTAACTGCTAAGGTCATCAGTCCCTAAGCTTACACACTACTTAACCTAAATTATCCTAAGGACAAACACACACACCCATGCCCGAGGGGTCCGCCGGGACCAGCCGCCCAGTCCATGACTGCAGAGCCCTAGACCGCTCGGCTAATCCCGCGCGGCACCGGTAACTTCCTTTCCTACTCCACTCGCAAACAGAGCCAGTCAAAAACGACTATTCCCTTCACACGAGACCAAATTTCTCTTATCTTACTTTCCTGGTCAATACGCGAAACACACGTTGATGATGGCTGTAGGACTGTTCTGCAATCAGCTTCAGATGCTAGCTGGCTCTCTCACTTTCCTCATTAATGTCCCGTGAAATGTCATGAAACCGGTAGTTATCTAACAATAAAGGAATAAAAACAGTTGAAGGTGTTTATTAATACCCAAGATGTAACCGAAGTCGACACGTTGTCTTCCCTACTCCTGTCCTTACGTGCTCTTTCAGTTTCATATCACTTGGTAACGTTATATCTAGATATATAACTGACGTGACTGTGTCAAGTAGTACAGGACTAATGCTGACTGTGCACGTTACAGGATTTTTTCGACTCATCTGCATAACTTATATTTTTCTACGTCTAGAACAAGCTGCCATTCATCATACTGCGGGCTTTCTGAAATGAAAATGAAATGTCATGTGATGTGGCCCTCAACTACGTATCCTCAGACAGAGTTGCAATATTAGATGTTTTGACTGGTTTCATTGTCTGAGGCAGGGATCCCCAAACTATTTTGGACAAGTGACTCCTTTTCCAAAATGAACTGTTACCTCAGACCCCCATGGCCAAACTACCTACTTTTAACATCAATCCCCTTATTCATAATGGTCCGCTAACTTAAAACAGCTGCTACAGAGTGTTATTTTTCATTCTGACTTAGGTCAATAGAAGAAGACAGAGTGAGAATTAACAATGCTTTAAGTTAGCAGACTATTATGAATAAGGGGGCCTATCTTTAGTTTTTCCCTATTGATACAAAATACCTAGGTACTAAGGTACCAATTGGAAAACATTGCACTTGGTTAAGTGAGTAAAGTTGACTTCATTTTCTCATTAAAATTTAACAAAATCAAAAGACATACAATTCAGTAAATATCAAGTTTAATTTATAATGATTATTACAAATTAAGTACTTAAAGAATCTTAAGTAGGTAGGAACTTACATTTAAAAAAGTATTAATACAGTACCCACCTATCTTGAAAGTTTTAAATAAGAAGTTGTGTTAATTTAATAGGGGTCGATTTTTAGACCTCGTCGACGCCCAAAATCTGTTTTCGTTTATGTCGACCCCTAGGAAACCGATATTGACCCCTTGCGGTCGATATCGACCACACTGGGAATCCCTGCTCTAAGGGCTGGGATACGCAGTTACCACATTACAAGTCAAATTGTCTACAGTATACAATATGAATATACACATGAATCGAATGGTCGAAGGTTCGTATCACTCGGTAATTGCAAATTTTGAAAGTAATAAAGAAATTTACAAAAGAGAGATTGCAATTAAATAAAGTGATGAGTACGATAGCAGAAGTACCTTTAAGAATGCCATTTATTACTTCAAAACACTTACTGGTGTCGATGGCCCAGCAATTAAATAAAATATAAGTTGAATAAGAGGGAAACAAAATATTCCTACTTCACGTAATTAGTTATGAATAGAAACTTAGCTCGCGAGATATTCACTTCTAAACGCGTACTATGTCTTCACTGCAGAAGCCACGGAAATCTCACAAGTGCACAAGTCGGCACTACGAAATGTATCTCCCGCGACAACGCCCAAACTGCTCAACACTCTCCAAGTCTTTCCCATGACCGTACGTCGTTGCTCCACGTCCAGACTTTCCAGCAACCGTCCGTACGTCCGCCGTACCATCTAGGACTCTGTCGTGACCTCTCCCGTACCGTCCAGAACTCCCCTGTCCTCTCTCGAAACGATGCTCCTCCCCCACTTCCATACAGTCTCTCCACGTGTCCTTTTTGGAACGATTGCTGTGATTGGCTAGAGCGCTCCCGCCCTGTCTCCAAGCCAACGACCACTCACAAACATAATGAAACACATTCGAGATACTGGATTTACATTTAAATAACTTGAAATCAAATAAATACTTCTACGGCTGGACCATAAACACGCTCTAACACACATTATTAAATACATAAATAAATTGAAAAACGTATATCAAAGGAATAGAAGCAAGCCAGTAGTCTAATGTCTCTGTGCTTTCTAAAACACAGTAAATAATTGACCAATTTCTTCATGAATAGTATATATCGGATATAAGCAAAGACATAGATGAATAATTATATTTATAAGCATGCTGCTACCATTTTTTCATGTAACTGATGAGTACTTGCGGCCTGACGCGATTAATAGTAATCGGCCACTTTCACCTCCAATAACTCATGCACTATTCAAGTTACATGCCTGTAATTCAAAACAATTTAGGTTTACACTAATAGCTTTCTAAAGACTTGTCGATCGACAAAATCGGATGAACCGTTTAGATTTAGGAAACTCGTTGCTACGTGTTACCTGTATAATTTTTCAGTCAGATACTAAACTTTAAACTAACAAAGATATTGAAATCTGATCACACGATCACAATCGTCATGCAAATAATGGTAATGTACATGTTTCTTTTTAACGTACAACGATTCCTCTGGCTATTATTAATTCCTACATGAACTGTGAAATGTCTGCCATTATGGTTTCACAAAGTCTGCCATCTTTGGCACTCCCTGCATACAAATCTCCTTCATCAACACAAAGCACAGCCCTCAACACAGTGTCAACATGGAAATTCCAGCCACGCGGTACGCCTGGACTACGCGCTGGGACTACCCCTCTTGCTCCGGCCAATGTTTGGCACCACACAATTGCTGATGAGCCCCGGCTTGCCCAGCGGCCTCTGCGGCCACGCCAACTTCGAATTTAGAATATTTTCAGGGTGCCACAACTCGCTCGTTACGTCACAATACCAAGAATAAATTCTGTCTGAGTCATCTTGTATCCTCCTACAGTCACTCAACGGCGACGACGCCACAGCGTCATCAGACACCAGCCACAGACTGTTGGTCACCCAGACCGTCGCTGCTCATTTACCGTCCCGGATCATTCATCGGACTCCGACAGGTGGCGTACGGATGTCAGCAGAACTAGAGAGGAGCTGCCTTGGAGGAAATCTGAGAAAATAATTGCAGGGTTATCTCTTTGAACTGCTGTGTCTGCAGCGTCTGCTCAAAGTGCTGTGCACAAACTGGGACTGAACTAACTGTGTCTCATAGTTGGAGCTATCCTCAGTGACAAAGCTAATATTTCAACTTCCAAGAACTGCTGATGAATAATTCGTTATTCACAACTGTTTTCGATCTTCAAATTATCTTCAGATATTTCAAAGCTATTTCTACCAGCGTACATGGAAATATTAAAGCTGTGAAGTCAAATAACACTAAGACATCCTCCGTCACTACCATCAACAATAAAATACACCGCCTGATGAAAGAAAAAAAATGTGGGACACCTGGAAGATACGGTCGGACGTCAACCTAACTTCGTTCACACGGACGCACCATCACTTAGTGTGTAAATGATTTCGAGTTGCAAATCTCTGTGGCAGCCAGAACGGCTACAAGAGTGCTCTAGTGCGCAAAACTCCACGATGCAAAATTTCCTTTAACCCTTTAAAATTAACTTTGGGCAGGCCACCACTTTGAGAACTAACCTCGAAATTTCTGTGGGGAATTTGCACAAAATTTCGCTGTGACTAAAGCCATCTGAGTGGAATAGTGTATTGATTACGGTTTTGACCTGGTTGTTAATATCTTCCTGGACATAGATTACAGGTCTGCACTTAAAGTAAGTGAAATAGTCGAGCAGAAACAACGATTAAATACAATACTCACATTCATTCATAAAGAAATTTATCGTATTAGCGTATAAAATGAATAAAAAAACTAGTGACAGTTATATGAAATTTGCATGCAGATTAAATGGAAAGCAGTGTCACTCCGCTATCAGTTCAATTACTTCTTGCTCTGTTAAGAATTTACTCTCTTCCGAAATTCAGCTATAACTGACAATCACAGAGTGGCGCACATAAAACCTGCCCCTGCGCTCAAAGGAATATGAATTAAGAAAATCAACGTACTTCATCGCTTTCTTACATTTTTATTGTTCCGTTTCGTTATTAACTATGTAATTAACAGTTTAAGTAACAGATTTACTTTTATTGGTTTAACAAGCATATTTTAGAAAGGAATTTAAAGTCTGTGTTCAAAATTATCTCCGCCAACATCCAAGCAAAGTTGTGCACGTCGAAGCATGTTAAGGAAAACACTTTTCCGTACTATTTCAGGAATGTTGTTTTTTTAATGTGTCAAGTGTTCTGGAGTTGTTGCGGTAGACTCTGGCCTTTAGAAATCGCCAGAGGTAAAAGTCACATCGTAACAAGTTGGGAGAGCGGGGTGGCCACAAGCCCTTACTAATGATCCTCTCTTCTGTAAAATCAGTATGTATACGAGCTAAGAACAAATTTGACGTATGACAAGTTGCCCCATCTTGTTGGAAATGTGCACAACGTTTTTCCTTTGCAGTTAACAGAGCCAAAAATTCATCGTATATTTGCAAGAAAATATGTGTGTTGACAGTTTCGTTGAAGAATAATGGCCAGACAATTATGTTACCAGATACAGCTCACCATACACCAATTTTCGTGTAACGGCTTTTTCAGTATGTCATGGGATTTCTCTATAGACCAGTGTCTTGTGTTTTGTGAATTAACGTAAGCCGGCAGATGAAACCGTGCTTCATCTGTCGAAAAAAGGAGGAACGGATCAAGATGTCCCCCAGCGACATTTTCCAGCAACCAATTACAGTAATGTGTACGCTTGCCCTTGTCCGCTTCTTTTATTTGCTGAACAACACTCACACGATAAGGTTTCACTTTTAAGCCATGAAGGATGCGTTGACATGACCTGCGAGATATTCCACATTGCTGTGATAATCATCGTGTTGACTTGTAGGGACTTATTTAAATGTGTGCCGTCACGTTTGCCACAACTTCAGGCGTACGTATATTCGGTGCCTTATTTCTCTTTGAATTAACAACACTGCCTGTCGAACGCCATTTCTCACTAGATCCTGAATCGTTGATTCTGCAGGAATATTGCTTTCAGAAAACTCTTTATGAAAAATGTCACAAACAACTTAAAATGGATTCAGACCGCACATATTCTTCAACAATGAACACACGTCCTTCAGTGGAGTAAGGCATGACAATGAAGTACACGGGTTATAACGACTACTTTCCGTATGAAGTACACACGCTACTGCTGTTGAAAGGTGGCAAAGAAACTGACAACCCAGTAATGTTACGTGCGTTCACAGTCCGGTTCGGCCCGGTTGTATGTGCGTCACTCTGTATTTAATTGTGTAATTCTCGACTGGAACAGTGACTGAAAGTTGGTGACTAAAACCTAGAATTCTACACATTCATTGCTATTACGAAAAGAGATGAGACAGATGATCGACCTGGAATTGAATTGCTCAGATGGTGTTGATAAACATACGAACCTTAACTCTGACAGTGGCCCCGATCTGTTAGCTGCAGATGTGCTGGCCCCTTAGCGAAGAACGAGTCGTCACCACCTTTGCGGGACTCCAATATGTAGCAGCCTCTACCGTATTGCTACGCCAAGTCGATCAGGACGCCTCGGCGTCCTAAGCTGAATTCGATATGGACATTCTCACGTCCTCTCCAAATCAGCTCCTCTCACGGCGCTCACATATGCCCTGCATATTCCTTGCCGCCAAAACTTGCCATTCGCCAGTTGCAAAATTGCAAACCACTGTGGTCCAATATCGAGGATTCCACCAACGGACAATCCCACCAATAGAAGCACCTACAATGACAACATTAAACTCTCACTTGCAATCACATCTTTAAACCAACTGAACACTCTCCCACCAATGTCAATAGTCCCGCAAATAGTTCGTGAAATTCAGAAAGGGATCCGCTACGGGACTAGAGTTTGTTTCCTGTGACCCTCGCTTTCTACAAGCAGCGCAAGCTTATCTTCAAAAGACGTCAGAAAACAAGGGAAGTTGCCCCAGGCTCCCTCACACATTGTTCATATTTACATCTGCTCCTATATCTACATGATTACTCGGCAATTCACAATGAAGTGTCTGACAGAGAGTTCATCGAACTATTTCTACACCATTGCACAGCGCGTGGGAAACACGAACACTTAAATCTTTCCGTGCCACTTCTGATTTCTCTTATGATGATCATTTCTCCCCCTGTAGGTGTGCGCCAGCAAAATATTTTCACACTCTGAGGACAAAGTTGGGATTGAAATTTCACGAAAAGATCCAGCCACAACGAAAACCGCCTTTGTTTCAATAACTGCCACCGCAATTCACGTATCATATACGTGACAGTCTCTCCCTTGTTTCGAGAAAGCACAAACCGATTTGCCTTTCTTTGAACTTTTTCAGTGTCCTCCGTAAATCACATCTGGAAGGATCCCATACCGCACAGCAATATTCGAACATAGGGCGAACAAACATAGTGTACGC
Organism: Schistocerca americana; assembly: GCF_021461395.2. Classification (NCBI taxonomy): domain Eukaryota; kingdom Metazoa; phylum Arthropoda; class Insecta; order Orthoptera; family Acrididae; genus Schistocerca; species Schistocerca americana. The sequence goes on along the minus strand of NC_060120.1, from coordinate 846,986,488 downwards.
AGTGTCTTTAATTCGCCATGTTGTATCTTCTAAGTATTCTGCCAATAAAATTCGGTCTTTGGTTTGCGGTTCCCCACAAAATTATTTATATGGTCGTTCTAATTTAAATTTCTCGTAATTGTAATCCCAAAGCATTTAGTTAACAGCCTTTAACTTTGTGTGACATCCTGTAACCGAAATTTAACGGATTCTTTTCAGTATGTGGATGACCGCACACTTTTTATTATTTAGAGTCTATTGCCACTTTTTGCATCACACAGATATCTTGTCTAAACCGTTTTGCGATTTGTTTCGGTCATCTTATGACTTTATAAGACGGTAAATGCAAAAAATCTAAGAGGGCTTCTTAAATTGTCCCCTAAATCGCTTATGTAGAGCATGAACAGCACAGGGCCTACAACACTTCCCCAAGGAACGCCAGTTATTACTTCTGTTTTACTCGATGACTTTCGATCAGTTACTATGAACTGTGACTTTTCTGAAAGAAAATCATAAATGCAGTCACACAAATGAAGCGATATTACACAGACATAGCCGCTTCTCAGAAACGGCGTCAAAATCTTTCTGTAAATCTAAATATATGGAATCAATTTGATACTCTTTTCGCAAGCTGCAACATTGTAGCGAATAAAAGACTGACCCGTATAAACAATAAATTTTCTCTAATTTACGTCTATGGTCACAAACTTTTTATTAACAGATTACTGGTTTTGGTCTATAATGACCATCATCAGATCTGCAGGAAAAATGGGAAAAAACATAAATACACTCTTAGATTGTCTACAGCTTAAAAACAATAAGTAGATCATAATGAAAAGTACTACTGACAAATATATGCGTTACGCTTTGAATATGAAGAGGCATACCTGTTTTATAAAAACAAAGTCCTAATGCACTGCAGCCGTGGTGGCATCGTCAAATGTAAATGCAAAATCAGCACCAGCATCGTCAAATATAGCTATATAAATAACATCATATGCACGAGTCATGTTGTCACTAGCACTACTGTTCAAAACAAGACGCAATACAGTAGCCACAAGACGTTTGTGTTGTAAGTTCACCAGACGTCGCTAATGTCGCCATACACTAGTTTTCAGTAATTAATTGAACAGTATAAAATAAAGGGGGATACAATAATTGAAGTCTGTAATGAGCTTATAACGTATAAAAGGCATTTTACTTTAAACACTAAACGCTTTTGTTATATATAGTTTGTTGACAGTTTCACATATGGAAATTGCATATCCATCCTAAACTCCTCCTTCTCCTTCTCCTCCTCCTCCTCCTCCTCCTCCTCCTCCTCCTCACCCCTTCCCGTCCATCTTCCCCTCACCCCTTTACGTATCCATTCACTCCTTCCCCTTCTCTCTCTCTCTCTCTGTCGATTTTCTCCCCCTCACCTCTCTGTCCATTCCCTCTTCCCCTCTCTCCCTTACCATGAGCTTTTTTTGTTGTTATTGCAAACGAAACCTCAATTGGGAAATGAAGTCACTTAAAATGAATGGGTAAGGCAGTTGGGACCATTAATAGTAGCGGTACAGGAAAGACGTCTCCAGTGGCTGGATCTCTGAAGGTACTAGCCTCAAGGACACTATGTCTCATAGTTTTAATCTGTGAATGGATAGGACTGCAAAGTATTGGATTATTCAGATTCCATGTGGTATTCTAAGCCGAAAAGCCATAAATGCAGATTGCGATGCAGAAAACAAAACAGCACAACGTTGTGTATAGAATTTTTGTTTAAAATTATATATAAAAAGAAAGAATAAATGTGAAAGCACCTCTTTGTCTAATGATTTAACTGCCCAGATATCTGTGAAAAAGAAATCGAAATCGCACATTTTCGCAACACAGCATTTTCTTTCTCGCAGTCGGTTTTAATGGAAAATTTATAAATACTCTTTTAAAAAATTTGTATGTAGTAGATATACATTTTTATATTGATACAGTTTAGTGTAAAAATCTGAATAAGATTGGTGAAGTACTTACCGAGGTATTGTTCTTTATATGTAAGTATGTATGTATGTATGTAAAATATAAAAATATGTAGCCTTGTCCCATGTGTGTGTGCGTGTTTTGTGTGTAGTAGGAAAATCGTGTAAAATCTGAGGTTTCGCTAACTACATTTCCATTTTATGCACTCTATATATTTTATGTCTGTAAGACCATTTAGTAGACCGTCATGTAAAAATCAGTATTAATTTCGTCCAGTCCTTTTCCAGATTTTCGTTAACAGCCTTTCTCATTGTATTGTGCATATATACTTATATACAGTATGTATTTAAAAATGTGTAAGCTCTGTTCGTCCGACCATTTGTTGGAGTATCGCGTAAAAATATGGAGTAAATCTGTCACAAATATTTTCGAGAGTCTTAGCAACCATATTACACTACTACTTAGTCTGTTTGCGCAGAAATGCTTATCATTTTCATGTTAAAGCACATGGTAATCTTCATTTTGCCGTTCGTTGCATGGCGCCTTCATGATTTTTGACGGTTTTTCATGTGATTATTTCCAGCTTACGTTCTTTGCCTATTGTACCGCTTGTTTTACATTTATTGTAGATAAGCTATCTAACAATTAAATTTATTTTTGTTGGTCATCCACTTCTTGCATCAAAGATTTAGCACTGTCGACAAATAAGAGAAAAAATTAATTAGGCGCACTAGACTTTCTATGCACGAGCAGCATCGTCCATATGTGAAAATTCGTGGCTTAATGCACTATAGTACTCGTATTGGCTTGGCTCTGAGCACTATGGGACTTAACATCTGAGGTCATCAGTCCCCTATGACTTAGAACTACTTAAACCTAACTAACCTAAGGACATTACACACATCCATGCCCAAGGCAGGATTCGAACCTGCGACCTAACAGTCTCGCGGTTCCGGACTGAAGCGCCTAGAACGGCACGGCCACCGCAGCCGGCAGTACTCGTATTGTCTGACCCTTAAATTGCCAATAGAGGGAGTGTTTTTTTATCATTTACAGCTTGGATGACAGTCATGAACAGGCTTCTCAAAACATGTATCACATGTAGAGGATAATCTTTGGCTTTTCATTCTACTCTAGGTACAGGGGTAATTCAGAAAGTAAGATCCGATCGGTCGTGAAATGGAAACGTCAGTGAGAATCTGACGAAGCTTTGCACAGATGTGTCAGGCAGTGCCTCTAGTATGCCTATCGATCGCATCACGTCGCTCTTTTCAGGTCCGAGCACACAATGAGCACGTAAACATGTCTAGAACGTTAGTGTCTCCCGCTGAGTATTGATGCCAGCTGAGAGATTTCGCCTGATTTCATACAACCCCACACAACATAACTGTCATGCATTCCTTCTTCAAGACAATTTTTGGTTGCATATTGCAGGGGAAATGGGGACGCCCTTGCACCCTTTTTCGATGGGTATTATCTGGACACCCACAATGTATCCCTTAATTGGCTCCACCTTTGTTTCATTTCTGCTCAGATGAACTGCTGGCTATGAAGACATTTTGGCATCGACAACGAGTTGTAGACCAGCTTACAGAATTGGCGGAAAGCACAGGCGGCGGCTGCCTTCTATTACGTGGGCATTTGGAAGTTGGTACAGCGGTTCAACAAGTGTCCAAATCGGAGCGGCGAATATATAGAGAAGTTGCTGGAAGATGTAGCAAACTATTGCAAATAAAATATTTTTATTTTTCACTGTGGTTTCCGTTTCGCGACTTTCCGAATATCCCTTGTAATTTCTGGTTAACGTTTTCGAATTTCTAAAAGATTTGTGGATGGCATCGTACAGTGGTTTCTCTGTTAAATTACCCTACCTTTTCTATTATTTGACTGAATAGAAACACTTCTTTAGCTGTAGCGTCAACTTCCTATATTCTGTCTGTTCTTCTCTTAAGGGACATTCATATATCGTCTGCAACCTGTGGAAGCGAATTTTAACGCCCATTCCAGATTGCAATACACAGAACTCTAAAAAGTGCTGTTATAATACTGAATACGACAACTAAAAGCTTTCTTTTGTCCATCTGAAAACGTATTAATGGAAGCTCATTTGCCCCTCTGTCACCTAATGTTGGCTTAGTAGCACAAACAATGTCCCAATAATGCTTCAGTGGTGTAGCGTCAGCAGCTACGAATCTCCGTCCCATGTGCGCCTATTAAGCTCTATGAGCTCGCGTCGGAGCGCTGAATTATATCTCCCGAAATATTCGAGATAATTCTCATTTAGCTTCCCTGTTGCACATCAATAGCTGAATAAGCCGGAAACAAACCTAACAAAATTCGTCACTGCTACAATACGGCTGAAATTTGGTCGGCGCAATTTACGAACGCGAGGATTGTCAGCGCTCTCAGAGAATTGCCAATGTATTTGGCCCTTTGTAGCACAGCAGTTCAACGATATTACGCCATCTCTCAGAACACAACTTTAGAGTAACTCACGAAGTAAACACATAAATTAGTGTAGAATGAGTTGTTGATTCTCAACAAGGTTGTTTCCCCTGTATGTTTAGCTAGGTATGAAACATGAGAAACAAAATTTGAAAAGAGCGATAAAATTACAAGGCGAACAGCTAATATCGCCCAAATAGAAGGATATTTCTGACTGATGAATGTGGAAACGCAGCACAGCCTCCAAAATGAAAAGATTTAACTGTGCCCGGTCGGAGCATACAAACACGATTAGCGCATTTAGGCGCACTGATCAAGCTTGTGTTTTCCCGATGCCCGTGAGAAAAGGGTACAAGGTGATATCTCATACCATACCACGTTATTTTAAAGGAAACCGATAGAGAAAATATTGCTTGGGACAGTTAACTACGGAACCATATACTGCACTTTAGTGGCAAATTAAAACATCCACAAGTAGTCTCTGCACCCTAATATACGCAACCCAACTTATTTAGTCCACCCCACCTGTGAATAATATAAGTTGCGTTGCCTATATTCAGGTGTACGAAATATTTTTTGGACCAGTTTCATTTTGGCCCCTGCACATGATTAGGCAGATAAGACAGGGTATTCAGAACATGCAGAACCGGTACATACACTGTGCAACATAACTTTCTCGAAATCCCGTAACTGTCTCCTACTGGGGACGTATTAGTTTGACATTTATCTCATAGGTTCCTACAACCTTTAATTGCAACGATGCAGAAGTCTAGCGATCTGCGATGTCGCTCTCCAGAATGGCTCTGAGCACTATGGGACTTAACATCTGTGGTCATCAGTCCCCTAGAACTTAGAACCACTTAAACCTAACTAACCTAAGGACCTCACACACATCGATGCCCGAGGCAGAACTCGAACCTGCGACCGTTGCGGTCGCGCGCTTCCAGACTGAAGCGCCTAGAACCGCTCGACCACATAGGCCGGCTCGCTCTCCAGGTGCAACTCTTCGAATACGAATATGTCGACACATAAAAAACCAGAGTTCATTCATATGATGTGTAAGATGCGTTAAATTCTGCCCAATGACACCTTGGACGTGTCACACGATGGAAACGTCGTTATACGCCACCTCTCACTCACATTTCACCCCTCCTTTTGATACTTCTGCAGTGGTCAGATCCACGATGCCCATCGTTGAAGTCGCATGGTTCTCTTATGGGTGCCCGAGGAAAGCATTTCAGGCACATCGCCGCTCAGAATCGATAGGACTAGGCGTCGGGGGTGGCATACAGGGTGTCAGTGAAACCACCCCACTCCTTGGGGCATTGATTCCCGCACATCTCACGGTCTAAAACGACAGTTACCATTGTAATGAGGAACAAGGTGACGTTCTTGACAACATTTGAGACTGCTGACGTCCTCCACACGATTCAACCCTCTTCTAAGGACATCTGAGCCTGCAACCCCAGTGAAGTGATCGCACACTTTGGAGCGTAGAGCGACCACAGTGTTTGCTCTGGTGTACAGGGTGGAACCACTAGGGGCAGCTCAAAAACAATCTACGAATTTGAACATGATCCGACGCGGCCAAGGCTGATTATGCTTTGTCAGCCCTCCTGTTTCGCCCCCTCTTGTGGCGTAATCATAGCGTGAATGACACAGGTTCCTCTAATATCCCCCAGTTCAGCAACATCTTTCAGTACCAACCGACCACATTTGTTGAGCACTGAAAACTGGACTTCAGCAGAGAACATACGTGAAACATGAGTCCTAGGCGCCTGCATGCAGTCTACACAGATGCTCTCGGCCCTGTTCGAGGCTTGCGGACTCGGAGGGGTACCAGGGGGTTGCCTGCCTGCAGAACCCTAGAACTGCTATGTTCTGTCTCTGTACAGGTACATTTTTATGTGCTCAACAAAGGTGGTTGGATGACACTAAGGTCTTTCTGAAATTGCGAATCTTAACGCATGTGTCAAGCTTGCACACTACTGGGATCACGCCACAGGAGGGCGAAAAACAGGATGAAGGAAAAGCATAAAAAAGCTTTGCTGCTTTGGATCGTGTTTAAACTATTCAGTCAAATAATTAAAAAGTTAAGGTAATTTAACAGAGAAATCTCTCTACGACGACCGCCAGAGATCATTTAGTACTCCGAGAACGTTAAATAGAAATTACGAGGGCTTTTCGGAAAGTCGCGAAATGGAAACCACAGTGAAAATTTAAAAAAAAATTAATTTGCAATAGTTTGCTACATCTTCCAGCAACTTCTCTATGTAGTCGTCACTCCGACTTGGACACTTGTAGAACCGTTGTATCAACTTCCAAGTCTTTGCGGTGACAGTGCAGTCCAAAGGGATGCATTCATGTTCATTGAAGTTGCTGGCTCATGATGTCTTTAAAGAAGGGTTCGAGAGACTGCAGGCTGTCAGCAGTACCAAATGCTGTCATAGCACTATTTCGAGTCGATTCTGAGCGTTGTTTTGTGTGAAATGCTTCCATCGGCCAACTGTACACATGATTTCAACGATGGGCGTCGCGGTTCTGACCTCTATCGCAGAGGCGTCAGAAGAAGAGGTGAAATGTGGGTAACAGGTAGTGTGTGATGACGTTTCCGTCGTGTGAAATATCCGCGGTGGCACTGGACAGAGCTGTGGTGAAATTTGGTGCCAATGTGACATCATGAACTCACCTCACAGCTCACATAGACTTCTTAGCTCCAGCATTTTTTTCGCATGTGTTGCCACCTTGCTGTTTGAAGCATCGCCGGGACCGAGGCAGGCGCCGCAGGGTGCCACACTTTTGCACCATCACGAATAGATGACGACAATGACCGTCTCCGTCGACAATGCCTCAAATCAAATTAAAAGCACCGACGCACTGCTTATATGTTCATATACATCATACCATTCTTGGCCACTGTAGATACCTTTGACCCAAATTTCAGACTTCCGCGTCGGGAGTGGGGGACATGCAAAAAAATGATCTTCGATTTTGTTGCACATTGTATATGGACATGAGATGTCCACTATGTCAAAGCGGACACGAAAATATTCTGACGTACGCTGATAATTTTTAACGAATATAGTGGTTCAGTTATGATACAGACTGTCTTTCCTTTTTGTAACGAAAGGACATTTTTTTTCTGTCATTGGAAACATCCCTCATAGCGGACTTGGGAGTCACAAAATGTGCAGAACTTGATCAAAGAGTAACAAACTAACGGAACCACTAATCACTGTCGCAGCATCAGGGGAGGAGATGCCACAAAAGTTTGCCCTACTGTAAAGATTGTGCAAAATAAAATAGCCGGTGCACAGAAACCCATTCTCGTGCTGGCCACAGAGCGAGTCCATTCCATTGTTCCGAAGAGGGGACACCTCAGCTGCGAGTCGCCTGTTGAGCTGTGCACTGTGTCTGTTGTGTAATGGTGGGCGCCTCAGTAATTATTTAACGGACGCATTTCACTATTACAATCCTTACTACACGATTTAGGTTACAGATATATCAGTTTCTAATTTTTTTGTTTGTACACACATCAAAAAAAGTTTTGCATCACCTCGGTTCCGAGAGTTCCAGAACCTGTACAGAAAATTGGAATAGAGAGCAACATAAACCTCTCCTACCTTCCAAACTTTACAGAAGCTCTCCAGAAGGTAGGAGACGAGGTACTGGCAGAAGCAGAGCTGCGAGGACGGGGCGTGAGTTGTGCTAGGGTAGCTCAGTTGACAGAGCACTTGCCCGCAAAAGGCAAAGGTCCCAAGTTCGAGTCTCGGTCCGGCACACAGTTTTAGTCTGCCAGGAAGTTTCAGTAGCAGATCCATTATAAAACTTTCCAGTCACACCTCATACACTTTGAGCAAAGGCTTCAGTTGTTGTTACCAATTACCACAAATGGTTGTTTGTAAGAGAACCCACAACACTGCCATTGCCCCTTCTGCTACCTCACAGTGGGCAGATAGGAGCCATGATATATTGCCTGACATATATGTAAACAAACACCTGATTCAAGTATGCTTCATATATTATTCTGTCTCACCAAGTGATCAAACAGTTGGCTCTAAACACTGATCCATATAGAGATATTGAACAAAAAGGACTTATCACAGCAAAGATACACACTATAAAGCATTTCATGTCATTGGGAGTCGTCGATGAGTAGTACATGTATACCAGTTCTAGCACAAAAAGCTTATATATTTAAAATTTCTCGATTTAAAACCAAGATTTTAGTTTTGTTATTTCCCCATCTAAGAATTTCTTGATATAAAACCAACATTCAAGTTTTGTTATTCCCCATTTAAACATTTATTGCAAACGAATTCTTCATTTAACTAAAAAATAAACTTAATCAATTAAATTTTATATTCAAAAATCTAAATTAAAAAAACAAAAATTAAAAAATCTATTCAAATTCAATAATATGAATTAAACATTCTTTATGTTGATTTTACCTCTATAAATATATTTTAATCCAACAATTTCTTCTAATTTATCTTCACCTTCTACAAAGATTTTAGTGTAATCATATGGAACAGTAATTTTATATTTGTTTTCTAAAAATAATAAAACTTTTTTCCATATTCAGTTATTAAAATTTCAACTTATGAAATATTGTAAGGTTTCATTTTTTCACCTCTGATAATTTAGTGAATTTTTTTTATTTAAAATTCAAATTTTAGAAATTGAATATTATAAAAATTTGAAAGTTTAGGTTTTCAAAAATTAAAGCATTTGGACAAACGTTTTAACTATTGGAAAAACTACATTCTCAATTTTTTATTCGTTTATGCAATTAAAATATTTTTCGCTAATATTCTAAATTGTAAATAATAAGTTAAATTCTTTTTCCCATAAATTATATATGTGCAATAGCATCATTAGGTATATTTTTATTAAAATGGAGATAATTTCACAGTCGTTTTCTGATTGGCTAAAACATTCATTCTTTGAGTCATATTTATGATATAGATAGGACATGTTTAAGTAAAATTGAATGGATTTATATTTACATCGTTATTTTATTGCTTTATTCTTTCAAAAGCTCTAAAAGCTTTGTAAGCTTTTAAAAGTTATTCAGAGGATCAAGGTCCCATAATTCTCAAGGAAAAACTTCATTGCTTCTGTTTTTTACATAAATATTTAGTAATTAAACATGATCGAATAAAGAAGAATCATTTAACTGATTATTTTTTCGATTATTTTAAAAAACAATGAAAATAAAGTAAGGTATAACAGATTCAGCAGAATTGTAATAAAATTCAATGGAATTGTAATAACTAGTAAAAACTACATCAAAATTTATTTTTCCATTTAATCCAGCAAATTCAGATGTTTGTAAGTCAAAGAAAGAGATCAGACTGTTTTTCTTGTTCTAGTTCAAGCGAATATACTGGTTCATATTTAACAACATAACATCAGAAACTCCAAGTTCTATACTTCTTACAACATTCTTACCTTCTTTTGAAAGTGTACTATGATCATTATTAGCACTCAATTGAGAAACAGAATCTTCCTGATCTTTTCTTGAACTCCAAGAAAAAATTAATGTAAAATCTCATTCCCTAATTATTTCTTTAATATCATTAAAAATTCACCAATAAATATAAAGGATAAGTACTTCATTTTGTTTGCTTTTAATTTTATCATTGTTAAGCGTATTTCGTTCAATACTTTAACTGTTAAATACAAGGCTCCTTAAAAATAAATGTTGAATATAAAATTGTAAATATAAATGTCAAAGATAAAAACATTGAGCACACACATTAAAGTTAATAATGCCAAACATATAAATGTTGCACATAAATGTCAAGCAAGAAAAACATTGAATATAAGCATTAAATATGAAAACGATAAATGTAATAATATTGAATGAAAGATAAAATATATTATTGTATTCAAAACATGTTTCAGAAGTTGTTAAGAGAGCTAAATGAGATGAAAAAGTAAATGGACAATTAAAAGAAGTATTCAAAAAACAGAAAAATCAATTAAGAACACATGATGAAAAATAGGAAAAGGAGATCAGTCTGTATTACATGCAACCGTACAAGTTAAACAAGGAATCGAAGGTTTAGGTGATAATATTCTGGAGACAATGAAGAAAACTGAGAAGTGGAAAACAAATAATTCTCAATCATCATTCTGCCAAAGAGATATGCAGAAATTAAATCATATGAACATTCACAACATGATTATACATTAAGTGACTCTGAAATTCAGGATGTATTGCAGAAGTATGAGGAAGAGATTAAAAGTAATTATAAAAATAATGGATATTGATGGGAAGAAAATAAATGTTCGTGAATGAATTTTAATGATGATTAATCATTGTGAAAATAAAGATTTTGTATTAAGACCCAAAGGTATATTTAAATATGTTGGTAAATCACCTGTTGAGTTCGATAGAGATAAACTAATTGCTGGTGGAGACGAATATTAAGTAACTGACGGATTAATGTATCTTTTATCTGAAAAACAGATGACTGTCGCTAATGAAAACAGAAATTTTTATGGTGTTGATTTATCTAATTATGCAGATATATTATATCAATCTGGAGCATTGTGTTGTGATACAAACGTAAATAAAATAAAATCAAAGGGAGGTACAAAATATTATTACATGAGTTAAAAAATTGTTGTTGATTATTTTCCTAATTTAAGTAGACCATGTATAAATTCTTCAGGTTATTTGTATTATACAGGAATAAAATCACCTGACAAAAAGGGTAAAGACTTAGTAAAGATATCTACAGAAAAACGAACTGAATACACCTGGAATGAAGGATGTTCATCAGTCAATTGATTGATTAACACTTATCTACAGTTAAGAATTAGCCAGAAATGAAAATTATTATATGAAAAAATTGGTATAACAAAAATGATTGGTAATAAATTTATTGATTTTATAATTAACAAGCCACAAGGATCTATATTTTATTAGAATTCTGATTAATTTACAACATAAATTTTGGGATAGAGGGTATGAAAAAAGGTTAGTTAATGATCCAACTAATAGTTCTCCATTTGAAATGCATTTACCTGGTTGTAATTGGTGTGGCCCTGGGATCAAAGTAAATGGAAGACTAACACATAATGAACCAAGGATAAAGAAACTAGTAGAAGATTGCAAATAACATAACATTATCTATCATGATAATAAAGACTTAGATCCAGACATCGAGCAAATAACTTCAATTAGCCTCAAAAGGACTTTTATAAGCTTCAAATAATTTGATTGCTGAAACATTAGCTACAACTTCAGTAAGAGGAATAATCTATAGAAAACAACACCTAAGACTTGGATTAAATGTTAATGATAATGGATTGTGACTATAAAAAATTATTTATTAATTTTTTAGCTATATAATGCATAATTACAGTATTGATTATTTTAAACTTCCAATTGGCAAACTACAACGAAAATGAATTAAAGTTAAATTGAGTAATGAAGAATTAAGAGGTACTGATCAATTTTTAACTGAAAAAACTACTAACTTAACTGATCTAAAATCAACAAAAAAGTAAGAGAGATAAAAAACTAAAGTAAATTCAATTTTTTACCTTAGATGTTACTGCTGTGAAAAAATTTGTTGACTATTTAATGACCAAAAACACAAAAAAACCAAGGTGGATTTTTGCCATCATTACTAGCTGCTTTACCATGTATAGCAACAATTGGTTCACTCACTCGTCGAAATTCAGCAATTGAAAATGCAGTTATAAACAAGAAAATAGCTGATAAAGGACTTGAAGAACAAAAACACAAAATTTAGAAATGGAAATGAAAGAAAGAGGATTTAGAAAAAAATTTCAAACAAAAGATTTAAAAATTTCCACTTGTGATGTTGAACAACTGGTTAAACAACTAAAAACTCAATATGATTGACTGATTACCTAGTAAACAAAAAAATTAGAGTATGAAATAATAATTTTAGATACATCTGATCATTTGGTACTCACTGATTTTTATCATTTGAATAACAGCATAACATTTTTTTTTTTTTGTTCATTTAGTGGTAATACACCAAAACGTCTAATCAATTATTTAAGAAAAGATGATTTATAGCAACAAAAGGATAAAACATCTTAACAAACTTATTTGCAGTCATTTATGTCTATTTGCTTTAAAACCATTATGAATGAATTATAAGTTCAATGATATTTCAAATTTAATAAATGTACATTGTTGTAAATACGTTATATATATGTTATATACTAAACTCCATCACGATTTATAAGCAATAAATATTTTCAATCATTAGAACCAAAAATTAAGAGTAAATTAATCTTAGAATTTGAAGCTTTTCAAACAAGGATGAAACATTTTCTACTAAAACTGATGAATAATCAATAAAAATTCAGGAAAAATTGGCATCAGAAATTAAGAAAAGTGAAATCATCACTACAGTCATTAGATACAAAACTTAATCATCAGTAGATCCAAAGATAGATAATGAATTAAACAATTTCAGAAAGAAGTAAATTACATTTTTTGAGTAACTAAACATTGCATTAGTTTAAAAGGTAGAAGAATTGTTAGAATAAATGACCTAATTGATGTAAAGTAGAGAAATAACAGTATTTAGTTAATGAATTAAAGAATCTTCTTCCATAGCTGAATATACAAGTATTTTACTGCAATTGATTGATAATGCCAGTAAAATGTATTTTAATCTGTTTAATAAAACTTGTCTAACTAAATGCTTTACAAAAAAAAATTAAAGCTTTTATAATTATATCTCAGAAACAGATTCAACACCATATTCAAATGAGTTAAGTAATCATAAATTCGAAGTATATTAAGACAAATAATGGAATTTAATTTTATGATGGAGACAAAAAAAGTACAATTTCAATAGATATAATTTTATTCTTGAAAAACTTTTTGCTTTTGGTAATAATATAAACTGACAATTTAGAATTAATGATTTTGATCGTACAGTGAGTATTTTTGTTAACTTAACAAAAAAGTCCTGACATACAATAGATAAAAATAGTATGCAAATAAATTTCTCTGACTATAATATAAAAAGATTCTGTTAAAACTGTTATGGTTGATGTAAAGTTAATTGTAACTGGTGAAATACTTTTATTACCTTTATTCTCAGTAACTGGAGAACAATAATCACAACTGTTACCTGAAATGCACAACATATATTGATACACATAGTCCTCACAGATTACCAACTAAAAATGGAAAACAAGAAATTAAAGGTTCTAAAACTAAGGAAAGCAGATTTGTTAAAAATAAATTTTAGGTGATGGATTTAGTACTTGTGATGAAATTGTTAATTAATTACATAAACAAATGAGAAAAATGTTAAAAGATGAAATGTAAGTTCTGTTAGTATAGACAATAAATGGCAAGCTGATTAACTTTTAATCCGCTCTGGAAACTAAAAATAAATTTCAGGTTAAATGAACGATATAAATATTTATTATCTATCATAAACTTTTTTTTTTTTAAATTTGGTTGTGCTATTCCAGTTAAAGATAAAGAGGTAAAATGCTTCAGTTGAGAAAACTAAAAAGTATACAAACAGAAAATGGAAAAGACTTTCAAGAATTAATGAAAAATTTAATATTAATCAGTATTTAACTTTTAAGAAATTAGAAGCATATGTTGTTGAGCGGTTTAATAGAATATTAAAATGTGGGAAAAATTTGTCTCATAACGAAATTATAAAATGGTTGATTTAGTTTCGAAATTAGTTGAACACAATAACACAAAACATTCAACAATAACAATGAAATGAAAAGATGAAAATAAAGAAAGTGAAAAAATTATTTAAAACAATTCATGAAACCAATTTGTAAATACTAATGCTAATATAAAATTCGTGATAAAATAGGAATAAATAAATTAAAAGGAATCTTTGGGAAAGGATATGAAGCAAACTGGTTAACAGAAATTCTCAATACTCAAGGTATTATTCGTTCTAATCCAACCACATATTAACTGAAAAATTTATATGTTCCAGAAATAAAAGATAATTTATATGAACAAGAAGTACTGAAAACTTATTTTCCTGATGTTTGTTTTGTTAAAAAGTTTCTATAAATAAAAGTAATAGGATTATGTGAAATGGTTGGGTTTTGATAATGAACACAATAGTTTAGATGGTTAGAAAAGTCTTACATGCAACTGAGCTTAGCTATGGAAATTTTAAACATGTTCGGTATTGAATATAATTTTCATTGTTCTTATTCTTTTATTATAGATGATAGAATATATTTTGATATTCAAATAAAGGTTAACAAAAATGAATTAATGTCGGAATTACTTGAAAGTTTTGAAGTGGACTTTTTGGAGTCACATGGTATCAATGGGTTTTGTTTATCTGATGTATATCAAAATCGATATGAATGTTATTTGAAATTTAATCATGAAGAAAGTAGCTATAAATTTAGTTTCATTTCCTTACTAATATTAAATACATCGTCGTATTGTTGTGAATTGCAAATAATTATCTAAAATATTGAAATAATTTAGGTGATGAAAAACTCTTAAACTTATATTCATTTTATTAATTCACCACTACTCTATTCTATTGATTATAACATTATATCATAAATATTAAACAGTTCTTCACTGGGATTAAAATGTAAGACTTTACACTTTATTTAATCTTATATGAATTCCTGATTTTCTTCTTATGTTCTACTGTTATGGTTATTTTCATGACATTCTACTGCAGTTTCATTGTCTGTGAAATATAGATCAATTTTATACTTTCAATAGAGAATTATCTTTCAAATTTTTCATTTTTAAAACAGTTGTTGTTCATGTGAAGTAATTCTTGAAACATTGGTTGAGTGTCTAAATTTACTTTTAAAACAAAATCGCTAATGGGCTTTCCTATTTCATCTTTTAAGTAATTGTTCTAGTTTTTGCAATAATGAAATTATTTTTTTTATTAATGAACACTATGTGATGATGCTTACATTTGTTTTATTTGAGACTTTTTTCTAATCTTCAACATAATATTAGAAGGCTTTGTCTACATTTTTATATTCTTATAGTTTAGCCACATCTTTGGCTTAAAGCCATTGATTACTACTTTCATCACTAATTATCAAAACTATTTTGCTGTTATATGTAATTTTGTTGTTTTTAGATCTAAAACTGTTACATTTAAACATAACAATATTTTTATTTTTAATTCTTAAAAATGTTTTAGGTATTTTAGTTTCTTGTAATTTTTCTTCAGAATCTATATTTTCGTAAGGATCAACTCCTTTTTAGTTGTTAAATCTAATTGTTCACCTTCAAAATATTTTGCTGTTTCTCTAAATTGTTCTTTTCGAATATTAAATAATAACTTACATCTACTTGAAGCCATCAAGTTAAAAGTATCTACAAACCTTAAAGTTAGCCATTTCCAACATCATTACTAAAAGAATTTTAACTGTGTCATTATCTCAATTATCTATTGCACTTCTTTCATAAGAAAATGAATTTTGTAATTTTTAAATTAATGGATATAAACTGTAATAAAAATAGGTTATTGATTATTAAGATTACAATCATAGTGTGCAGCTCCTTGATTATTTCCAGTTAAATTTTATGTCTTATTTTTCCCTCCTCTAGTAAAATAATTTTCACAAATAAAACAAGTTTCTGAATTTTTTTTAAATTTAATTTGTCTTCACTTATCATTGACATTGGAATATTTTGTTGATATATTTAGCAATATCTCTTGATTCTTCTTTTAATATTTCAACAAATTTTTTGATGCATTTTTACAAGTATACATACTAGGCTCTTTATAATCACCTTCAAAATAGATACAATAACTAAATTATATAGGTAAATGTTTTTGATATTTATTGTTATAAGCGTTTTCAGTATTTATTTGACAAGTCTTAATACCTTTCAATGAACATTCTAAGTGTGCGTAAATTACAATAGGTACTCATAATGAATGGTAATATTTTCCTGATTCATTTTTCACATTCTACAGACTCATCTGTTTTCACTTCTTCATATTCTTTACACTCTTGAGAATAAGAGTACTTTAAACACTTATCACAAGGATAAATTTAATGTCCATTTTAGTATATTTTAAATAATTAATCTAGATACATTTTTATCCAGTAGCTAGGAGCTTAATTTTTATCTGAAATTAAAAGAAGATTAACATGTTTTTCTTGTTAATTTTTTGTATGGTAAATAGGATATACAATAAATTTTTCATTAATGCATAAACATGAACTGAAATATTTGGCTTCTTTTCAAACTTCGGCATATCAGTTAATCCAATTAAGAATCACATTCTGCAGGATATAAAGCTGATATTTATTGAATAAAGAAGACTTCTGTGAACTGAACATTAATTGCAGTTTTTTATCTTCAATTACTTTTTGTAAATCGATCTCATAAGAACCAAAAAATAAATTGTGTCTATTAACATTTGATTCTAAATTATTTATATAAAATGAAGACTAACCATATAATTTTCGCTTTGCATTGCTTCCATTTCATTTAATAGTTTATTTGTTGTTTTTTCTTTAATAATACTTTAAATTAGTTGTTCTTAATAAAACTTATTTGTTTTAAAATTCAATTCTTGAGTTTTGTATGATTTTTAATATTACAATAAAATTACATATTAACTCTAACCACTCTATTTTGTATTATTATTTAATTGGTGATTACTTCTTCTTTAATCTGATTAAAATATTCTTCTTCTGCAACAATATTATCATTATTATGAATTCTATAAGTCATTATTCTCGATTTAAAAGCAGAAGATTTTCTATAAATTCGTTTAGATGTTTTAAATATCGTCATCATCTAGAAAATTGAAACCTGGTAACTTATTCTCATAATTTTTTTGTTTACTTCCTTGATATTTATCTGCTAGAAGCTTTGTAAAGTAATTCTGATTATCTATATTATTAATATTACACTCAGATCTATTGAGATGATGCATTATATGTTGTTTATTAAGTATAGAAAAATTTCTGAATTTTTAGTTTTATAGATTTTATGAAGATGTTCAGATTATGAAGCAGCTCCTCTTGTTGGAGAGACTCCACCATATGAATTGCATGCCCGGACAGTGAAGATGGAAGCTTTTGACACAGAGGCCTAAGATAGTGTTGACCGTGTAGCAGGCTCATCTGCAGCATCCAACATGTCTGTTAAGCCTGTATGTGGTAACTGAAATCTTGATGACTGATTAATAAAGTAAGCAGTCGAAATAGTTTGATCTGAGTCTCATCAGCGATCTCATAATGACAAATGTTTACACTTTGTTCTTGACGATTCATTTGCATTCAGTTAACATGTAATGACAAACAAGTCACTCTTGCATGTTAATAAATACCTTCAAGACTTACCCATATTGAGATGATACAAAACCAAAACTAGCTACTCCATACGTGGATATGACTCTGTACTTGATACCAAGGAATAATCAGCACATTGAGCACATATTACAGTTACAATATGATACTCATATAATCCTGTGTATGTTTGACACTGTGTCAGTCGTTGGGGGCGATCTGAAAATTGTATTATTGCTGAAGATTCAAGTTGGCCAAGGTTAGTAACAACTTTTTCATTATTACGACCGCTTTTGAGAGATCTACACTATTATCGGATGTGTCACTAAGTGACTTTCAGTGTTGTAACAAGCTTGTGCATCTAGTAACGTTACAAGAGCCGATTATGTAGCCTAGAGCTGTCAAAGCATGTCATAGTAATAATAAGAACTGCTACTAGCGATCTCAGAAAATTTGATTCCTCAAGAATCCTTGGTCAAACAGTGGCACAGTGCCATTGCACATAATTACTCCAGTTAACATAGTGAACTGTCAGATCAGACAAGATACTATAACAGCATCATTCTACTGCAGGGTAACGTCTGACCAGATGTTGCTAAGGTTGTTTCGTCTACACTGCAGAAGTTTCGCTGCAAAGCCCTTACACGTCCTCCATACTGTCCCAATTCCTCATCATGGGACTTCCATATATTTGGGGCCATGGCCGTCGATTTGCTTCGAAGAGGTGCACGCCTGTGTCCAATCATGGTTCCGTATGCAACTACAAACAGTTTTCCTCTAAGGTATTGACAATCTTGTCGCGCAGTGGGATGAATATAATAACGGTTATGACGATTGCTATTTAAATAAAAAGGTTTTCTTACTTTTTTCTTTCATCTCCTCGTTTTTGTTGTCAACGGAAATGTACTCAGCTCTCTCTGCTCCATGAGTTCCACAGTCCAGTGGACAACGGCGCTCAGGTTGATGCCGTGTTCCTTGATTTCAGTAAGACATTTGACACTGTCCCGCATTGTCGTTTAATGAAAAAACTACTAGCTTACGGTGAATGGGAGCAGACTTGCTATTGGATTCAAGACTTTCTTACAGACAGAATTCAACACGTCATTCCTAACGGAACAAAGTCGACAGATGTAAAGGTAATATCTGGAGTACCACAGAGAAGTGTGATAGGACCGTTGCTGTTTACAATACATGTAATTGATCTAGTAGAAGGCGTCGGATTCTCTTTAAGGCTGTTCACAAGTGATGCAGTTGTCTGTACCAAAGTAGTAACGCCTGAAGGTAGTAAGAATTTTCAAAACGACTTGCAGAGAATTGATGAATGGTGCAGGCTCTGGCGGTTGACCCTGAACGTAAATAAATGTAACAAATTGCTCACACACAGGAAAAGAACTCCACTACCATACAGCTACACTGTTGATGACAAACAGCTGAAGACAACGTCTGCCATAAAATATCTAGGCGTAACTATCCAGAGCAACCTTAACTGAATTGACCACATAAAACAGGTAGTGGGAAAAGCAGACACCAAATTCAATGGAAGAATCTTAAGAAAATGTAACACATACTCGAAAGAAGTGGCTTATAAGGTGCTTGTTTGCTCGATTCTTGAGTATTGTTCATGTATCTGGGATTCCTATCAGGTAGGACTAATGGAGAAGATAGAGAAGATCCAACGAACAGCGGCGCATTTCGTCACGGGGTCGTTTAGCTGGCGAGAGAGTGTTACGGAGATGCTAAACAAACTCCACTGGCAGACGTTACAAGAGAGGCGTTGTGCATCACAGAGAGATTTAGTATTGAAATTTTGGGACAGCACTTTTGACTTCCCCCCACATACATCTCACGTCTTGATCGCGAGGACAAAAAAATTCGAGAAATTAGAGCCAAAACAGAGTCTTACCAACAATCATTATTCCCACATACTAGTCGCGAATGGAACAGGGTTGGAGGGATCAGATAGTGGTACCGAAAGTACTCTCCACCACACACCATTAGGTGGCTTGCGGAGTATGATGTAGGTGTAGATGTACTGTATTCACAAAGGAATGGAAAGTGTCGTAAGCTCACAGACTTTACACACAGGCGAACGTCAATTATTACTAACATACTTGTGACTGTGTTATTATGAAACCCCTGTAACATTACTAAACTGAACTTCTGGTGCACAAACTTATTTGCCATCAGTGCGGCTTTACTTCACTAGTAGGTCGAACTTACTCATGCAATAATGAACAATTAGTATTTAGTTCTAGCTACACACATACGATCAACATTAATCGAATGTGAAGAGCAACTGGTTATTTCCATTGAAGGATTTACACAGTATACATATCATCGAATTTGTTCCTACGTAGTTAACATTTTCAGGTTCTCTCTGTTTCAGTGACGGCAGTGAACGTTGCAGCCTTTGTACCGTCGAGAGGTGGGTGATTTAATCTTCATCATGCTCTGGCTGGACCTAATGAATATGCAAATGCACCTAGCATGTTTTATTTGATAATAAGCCCTGCACAGGTATGGCAAACGCGGTCAGAAACCACAACGACCATATGAGAAATGCAGCAGCGATTTTCCGATAATGTACAAGAGTCTCTTCCAACAACTACGGCAGAACACATTCCTGGAACTGTCGATACTCCTGGCTATTCAGAATCCAACCAATAAAACGGCGACGAATGCTGCGATTCTCGAAAACTCCACATCACAGACTGACAGGCCGAGGTTGCTGTTTGTCCACGTCTCTCAGCCAACGTGGAATTTCAATTGACCAGGAGTGCATACTCCGAAAACTAATTTAGCCACCCTTTGTCAACACTTCATCTGTCAGCAAAATCTTGCATAGAAAAACGGCTCCACTTTGCAGTTATTTGGACACCATTCGGAGAACTGTAACCGATTTTTAAAGTCGTTGACATGAAGCTGTTTATGAAGTGAAATTGGGAAAAGATGAAATGCGTTGGAAAGCAGTATTCGCAGAACACTGTTTTGGTTGATCCCACTTGTGCATTGAAGCTACCTCATAGTGACGTAGTAGTGTGTGTTAAAGCTGCTAAAGTGTTGCTTTTATCTGTCTCATCAGTTACTGCACATGTTCGTTGCCACATTTTATCTTCACTCTTCTAGATTCTTGATATTTTTTTAAATTTTTGCAAAGACAGGCCTTGGGACGATCAGGATAGCTTTCTGCAAACACCCGCTGTTCTGCTGTATCAGTTTAGCAACATTCGAGATAAACGAAAACCACACCCAGTATTTCGACTGTTGCATGCGTCGTGAAAGCTTGGATAGTCTCACAAGCTAGTTCGATCGCTACAACAGCGGGCTTCCAGGCCGCAGGTAAGCGAACACACGAACCGTACCAGAGTTACGAGTTTACTTCCACTTGGTGCAGTCAGCAGATATTCGTGGGAATTCGCCTTCTGAAGGATGCAAGTAAAAAACCTGCGTTGTTATCTTCTTCCAGTTCGATTTTATACAGAGTACGCGAAGGAACTTGCCCCCCTTCTTGCAGCGGTGTACCGTAGGTCTCTAGAAGAGCGTAGCGTTCCAAAGGATTGGAAAAGGGCACAGGTCATCCCAATTTTCAAGAAGGGACGTCGAACAGATGTGCAGACCTATATCTCTAACGTCGATCAGTTGTAGAATTTTGGAACACGTATTATGTTCGAGTATAATGACTTTTCTGGAGACTAGAAATCTACTCTGTAGGAATCAGCATGGGTTTCGAAAAAGACGATCGTGTGAAACCCAGCTCGCGCTGTTCGTCTACGAGACTCAGAGGGCCATAGAACCGGATTCCCAGGTAGATTCCGTGTTTCTTTACTTCCTCAAGGCGTTTGATACAGTTCCCCACAGTCGCTTAATGAACAAAGTAAGAGCATATGGACTATCAGACGAATTGTGTGATTGGGTTGAAGAGTTCCTACATAACAGAATGCAGCATGTCATTCTCAATGAAGAGAAGTCTTCCGAAGTAAGAATGATTTCAGGTGTGCCGCAGGGGAGTGCCGTAGGACCGTTGCTATTCACTATATATATGATCTTGTGGATAACATCGGAAGTTCACTGAGGCTTTTTGCGGATGATATTGAGGTATATCGAGAGGTTGTAACAATGGAAAAATGTACTGAAATGCAGGAGGATCTCCTACGAATTGACGCATGGTGCAGGGAATGACAATTGAATCTCAATGTAGACAAGTGTAATGGGCTGCGAATACATAGAAAGAAAGATCCTTTATCATTTAGCTAAATATAGCAGGTCAGCAACTGGAAGCAGTTAATTCCATAAATTATCTGGGAGTAGACATTAGGAGTGATTTAAAATGGAATGACTATATAAAATTAACCGTCGGTAAAGCAGATGCCAGACTGAGATTCATTGAAAGAATCCTAAGGAAATGCAGTCCGAATACATAGGAAGTAGGTTACAGTACACTTGTTCGCCCACTGCTTGAATACTCCTCACCGGTGTGGGATCCATACCAGATAGGGTTGATAGAAGAGATAGAGAAGATCCAACGGAGAGCAGTGCGCTTCGTTACCGGATCATGTAGTAATCGCGAAAGCGTTACGGAGATGATAGATAAACTCCAGTGGAAGACTGCAAGAGAGACGCTCAGTAGCTCTGTACGGGCTTTTGTTGAAGTTTCGAGAACATACCTTCACCGAGGAGTCAAGCAGTATATTGTTCCCTCCTACGTATATCTCGCGAAGAGACCATGAGGATAAAATCAGAGAGATTAGAGCCCACACAGAGGTATACCGACAATCTTTCTTTCCACGAAAAATACGAGACTGGAATATAAGTGAGAACCGACAGAGGTACTCAAGGTACCCTCCGAAACATACCGTCAGTTGGCTTGCGGAGTATGGATGTAGATTTAGATGTAGATGTAGGTGTAGATATGTAATTAAATGGCACCCCAGGCCATCACTCCTAGTTGGCAGGCCATATGGCGGGCGCAGACAAGTCGGTGTCCCACCGCCGTCCTCAGACACGTCTTCCCTGGTCATCGTGGTCCAGTTCGAAGCGGTACTGGTCACTGCAGCCAATTCTACTCCAGTGAATGACATTCCAGGTCGAAGACGTGCCTGGAAACGCCCTCATGTTGTGACACAGATGAGTGGCGGAGAGCTGATGGAAGGAGTGATAATAGAAAGACGCTGCCGGACGCAGATGCAACTGCGAGTTTAGGTTCAAATGGCTCTGAGCACTACGGGACTTAACATCTGTGGTCATCAGTCCCCTAGAACTTAGAACTACTTAAACCTAACTAACCTAAGGACAACACACACATCCATGCCCGAGGCAGGATTCGAACCTGCGAACGTAGCGGTCCCGCGGTTCCGGACTGAGCGCCTGAACCGCTAGACCACCGCGGCCGGCTGCGAGTTTAGGGAGAAGACTTGGGTAGCTCCTTACCTTGTTGACTTCATAGGCAAATCGTAGCGGCCAAATATTGAAATGTTTTCGAGTAAGGATGGATGGCACTCTAGGTCATAAGGAGTGCGAAATTGAAGCAATATATATTTGTGTGTACAGACGCAATTTATTTATTTTACCTACTGGCTGCGGGTTTCGGTATACAGTACCATCCTCAGGCCATAATATGATCAAATAATACAAGTGGAGGAGCAATTTATAAAAGCATTATCCTTTATCACAGCAAAAGCATGGTATATAGTGAATTGTAAAATGTATAAGTAGCATGTTACCCCCGGCACTCGCTTCCCAAGTAGCTGTGTTAAATGCTATAGGAAAGTTCAGTGTTGAGCTTTAAATACATGTAAATTATGGCCAGCAGTGATAAGAGTGCCCCCTACGTGCAGAGTTTATTTATTTATTATTATTATTGATATTATTATGTTTTAAATATCATAGTTTAAATATATCTAAAAATTGCATAAAATTTGAAAACAAGAAGTTACGTAACAAAATAGTCCCCACTCTAATAAAAGATTAAAAGCAAACTTGCAAATGTGTTTGGCGAAGCTTATTTTTTAGCATTATATGCAGTTTATACCATAATAAAATATGACTCTGACCATGAATCTTCACATTAAGCAGGGGTCATGGTAATAAGCTGATAAATACAGTGAAAAGAAGACTTGTTCCTGTTGTTCAATTTTTTCCCTGAGTTCAGATTATTTTGCTCATAGCGTGGTCAAAATAACGAAAACACTAATGTCACTAGTTCCTGTGCTCACATCGATCATTGAGCTACAATCTAGACGCAAAATAATCCACATATGTTGCAAATGTACTTTTTATGCACAAATAAATAATATATTACGCTTTTAATGCGTAAATGTTCTAAACCAACATTGTCTGTCTGGAGGGCTCGCACTCCACGATACCGGCAGCGTGAATTACATCCTGCGGGCATTGTTCACAACAAACGGACACAACGCGAAATGTTTCGAGCTCTGAATCAAAACAGCATAAACTAGGTGTAATTTTAAAAGTGAACACAGCTCTTATTATGAACCTGTGTATTCAAACCAGTAACGGAGCTATTTGCTCCTAGTAAAACGCTTTATTGAAAATGACAGGTTTCTGTCTTAATTTTTTTTGTAAAAATTGGCCTGTATTTTCTTCTCAGCCATGATCCTACCATGTCCGTTTTCGATAAAAAAAAAAAACAGGAAACATGATAACAAAACTAAATCTGTGCAAGTAAAATTTTTATACTACGACGTTAATTATTTTACGACTGATGCAGTATATTTGAAACAAAATGACAGCTTGCTGTTTTTGTTTTAATGATAAAAAATATATAATTCCCTGTAACATCATTCATATCACGTTGGTCACTATACGGAAATTTAGCGGCAGGAATGTATGATACTACAAGGCACTATTAGTTAACGAGGTCCAGGCATACGAAATAGGTTTTCATAGATGAGAGTGGCTCTAAGACTTCTTAAATAATAGTACCCGGTATGTTGTCTTCGACGGCGAGTGTTCGTCAGAGACAAGGGTATCGTCAAGAGTGCCCCAGAGAAGTGTGAGAGGACTGATCTTGTTGTCTATGCACATAAAAGATCTTACGGTTAGGGGACAAAGGATGACTTGGACAGAATTTCTGTTTGAAGTGATCAATGACAGATAGCCTTAAATTTGCTACTTGACACAGTCATGTCGATTAAATACGTAGACCCAACGCTGCAAAGCGACAACAACCACGTTAGATCGGTTATAGAAAAGGTGAACGTCGTCCTCGGTTTATAGCAAGAATTCGAGGAAAGCTCAGGTCAACGATAAAGGAGAACGCGTAAAAAATGTGGTCTCATTCTTCATTAGTTTTTCGACATTTGGGATACAAAACAGGCCGGTTTAAAGGAAGGCATCGAAACAGTTCAGAAGCTTGTTGCAACAGTTGCTGTAGGCAGGTTCGACCAACACGCGAGTCTTACAGAAATGATACGTGAACTCAGATGGGGAGTCCTAGAAGGACGGACGTCCGAAGGAACATTGCAGCGCAATTCGGAATAGCACAGGCACAGCAATATCCTATTTATCCTCCGACATCGTGTAAGCGATTCTCAAGCAATAAGCCTCATCTGTACGGGAATACACGACTACATAATGGACGTACGAGCACAGGGTGTAGACACATGGTTGACGACGTATGGAAGTTGGGGTCTGGCCATGAGTCATGCTCGGGTAACCAAAATGTAAGGC
This sequence comes from Schistocerca americana, assembly GCF_021461395.2. Classification (NCBI taxonomy): domain Eukaryota; kingdom Metazoa; phylum Arthropoda; class Insecta; order Orthoptera; family Acrididae; genus Schistocerca; species Schistocerca americana. Next base: position 846,961,129 of record NC_060120.1, on the reverse strand, counting down.
GACCGCTAGCGACAAGAGGGAAATCCTGGTTCGAATCACGGTCTGCACTGATTTACATTGTCGTCAATCCATTGTACATCTAATGGTTGTACATATTCGCAACTGCGAATACAGTTCTTGTATTGTCTTGTATAAACGTGGAATTTATTGTGGGACATCGTGGAATATTCCCGCTGCAGCACCTATTGTTTTATAAAGTGTTGATAGGTGGCGGCGCTCTACCTAGCCTTCCAAATGGCCTCTGTAACGAAGGTGCATTCCAACGAAAGAGCTGTCATTGAGTTTCGTTTAGCGGAAAACCATAGCACTGCAGATGCTCAAAAGTGCTTGCAGGATGTCTAGAGATATCTCGGAGTGAACAGAAGCACAATGAGTCGTTGGGCGAGGCTTCTGTCATCATCGCCCAAACCTGTTCGATCTCCCACGTGCTGGCCGGCCGCACATACAATACGTGATCAAAAGTATCCGGACACCCCCAAAACATACGTTTTTCATATTAGGTGCATTATGCTGCCACTTACTGCCAGATACTCCACATCAGCGCCCTCAGTAGTCATCAGACATCATGAGGAACAGAATGGGGCTGTCTGCGGAACTCAGGGGCTGGTCACATGATTGGGTGTCACTTGTGTCATACGTCTGTACCGACACTCCTAAACATCCCTAGCTCCACTGCTTCCGATGCGATAGTGAAGTGGAAACGTCAAGAAACACGTACAGCACAAAAGAGCACAGTCCGACTTCGTCTGTTGACTGACAGAAACCGCAGACAGTTGAAGAGGGTCATAATATGTAATAGGCAGACATCTGTCCAGACCATCACACAGGAATTTCAAACTGCATCAGAATCCACTGCAAGTACTATGACAGTAGATGGGAGGTGGGAAAACTTGGATTTCGTGGTCCAGTGGCTGCTCATAAACCACACATCACGCCAGTAAATGTCAAACGTCGCCTCCCTTGGTGTAAGGAGCGTAAACATTGGGCGATTGAACAGTGGAAAAACGTTGTGTGGTCTGACGAATCACGGTACACAATATGGCTATCCGATGGCAGGTTGTGGGTATGGGGAATGACTGGTGAACGTCAACTGCCAGCGAGTGTAGTGCCAACAGTAAAATTCGGAGACGGTGGTGTTATGGTGTGGTCGTGTTTCTCATTGAGGGGACTTACACCACTTGTTGTTTTCCGTGGAACTACCACAGCATAGGCCTACATTGATGTTTTAAGCATCTTCTTGCTTCCCAGTGTTGAAAGCAATTCAGGAATGGCGACTGCACCTTTCAACACGATCGAGCACTTGTTTATAATGCACGACCTGTGGCGGAGTGGCTACACGACAGTAACATGCCTGTAATGGACTGGCCTGCACAGTGTCCTGATCTGAATCCTACAGAACAGGACTTCGTGCTAGGCCTCACCGGCCGACATCGATACCTCTCCACAGTGCAGCACTCCATGAAGAATGGGCTGCCATTCCCCAAGAATCCTTCCAGCACCTGAGTAAACGTATGCCTGCGAGAGTGGAAGCTGTCATCAAGGCTAAGGATGGGCCAACACTATTTTGAATTCCAGCATTACCGATGGAGGGCGGTATGAACTTGTAAGTCATTTTCAGCCAGGTGTCCGGATACTTTTGATCACATAGTGCGCACTCTCTCACTAGAGTTGATTGATGGGTCACAATCAAACACCTCGCTTCACAACAGGACGTCTCTGCTGGTGGTGCTGACACACACGTCCACCAGCTGGGGTGCTCAAAGTGGAGTGCCCGTTTGGTTCCTCGCCACCTAATGGAAGAGCATAAAAAGCAGCGAAGGACAATCTGTGCTGAAATTCTTGGGCGCCACGAGGCAGATCGTGACGGTTTTTGTCGAACATCGTCACAGGTGATGAAACATGGGTTCATCACTTCGGACTGGAGACAAAACAACAATCAATAGAGTAACGCTACACCATCTCTCCTCCGAAGGAAAACTTCATAGACGCCCTCCCAGCCGGTAAAGTTATGGCGACGGTCTTCTGGCACTCTGACGGGGATATTCTGTTTGATGTCCTTCCACATTGTGTAACGATCAATTTTTAAGTGTATTGTGGTACGCCAAGGTGGTTGCCACAACGGTCGCTGCGTGAAAAAGCTCCTCATTTAGCTGTCATTTTCTTCGAGAATAAGTTGTCACTGACAGCGTTTCAAGCCGTGTAGGCTTAATGTATGTAGTAGTGCAGTGCGTTATCGGTTGCGCTGGTAGACTCCGTAAACTGTGTAAAGTACATCATTAAAGTTTTGAAGTGCGTTCTCTCGCCACATACGTGGAGAAGAGGCCGACGGTCGAACGTGTGTCATCTTCTGCCACCTCAGCAGCCGCGTCGCGTCAGCATCGCCGTGCGACGGCAGCAGTAGCTGCAGCAGCAGCAGCAGCAGCAGCAGCTGGGACGCGGCGCTACGTCAGCACCCGCCGGCCGGCAGCTGCCTTGTAGTGCCGGCCAAATTCTTGAAGCAGGCAGCCAAAACAGTGTACGTCTCTCTGGTAACAACTGCAGCCAGAAGACGCAGCTGCGTCACAGTAAGTAATTGTAAGCGGCTCGATAGCCACGCCAGAGGACAGCGTAACTGAATATGGCTTGGGAATCACCTGAGGAATCCTACGACGACAGCGTCAGTCTCCTGCAAGAAGCGAGGGTAGCTGCTGTTGTTGTAGCAAACGAACGGTGGCAGAAAGTGTCCAAACGGACCATGTTTCAGTCCAGATTTCTTGGACAGATGTAAGAACTGCGAGAGGAGAATGAAAGGTTAGTCCAAGAAATCTCCAAATCAGATTCGGGAGCAATGACAGCCCGCGTCTAGCTTCTAGAGCAGGAGCTAAGTACAACTGAAATTCAGAAATCAGCAAACAAGAAAACCAACATACTTTTTCTTAGATCCATCGAGAACAAGGATGCCATAGATGTAAAGAACTTGCTGATTACAACAAATGCGACGCTAGACAAGATTAGGATCAAATCGATCCGGACAGCCAATAGCATTTCCATTGTGGAAATGGAAAATTATGATGACTACAGAGAGCTTCAAGAGACAGCAAATCAAATACATTGCTTTGAACCACCGAAAAAGAAGTGGCCTGTACTAATTGTGTACAATGTGCGCAAGGGTATGGACGACAATGAACTTCTCGAAGATATTTATGAGCTTAACTTGTCTGAGCTCATGCAAAAGAAGAAGTTTGAAGACAGATACGACTGAGTTCCAAACTGAACCGCGAGAGAAAACATGTCAATCGCGCAATGGAAGATACTCCTCGTGTTGGTACGCTTCTGCTGCAAAAATAAAAGGCGTATGTCGGTTTCCGTGCTTTCGGAATAGATGATTAAGTGCACCAAAACGTTATAAATTCTCTGACTTACGTCACACTAAGAAAATCTGTAAGTGTAAGGAGCAAGTGTGCCCCCACTGTGGAGCAAAGGGCCGCCAGAATATTGCATGCTCAAAAATCAGCGAGAAACCTGTCTACATGTCTTATTGCAATAGGAGCGGAAGATGTGACTCCCGTGGGAAAGACTGTGCAACTTACGCAGTGCTTTTACAACGTGAAATAGCTAGAAATAGCTAGATCCAGCTAAAATACAAGAAAACGTAGAGTAGTCAACTCCATATCAACTCCAAGTAAATCAAGAAACAGAAGATATGTTGCACAGGAGACGGAAGCCCTAGTCTCCGTCGACAGTAGCTAGGAACTGTCGTCATGCTATAGTCTGGCGTCAGTAACATGGGATTTTACTTCTGGGAGGGGGGGGGGGGGGGGGGAAGTGTCATATTTTCACGACATTCTAGTTACTACAGAGTTTATTAAGAAGCAGCATCTCGATTTCGTGAACTTCGTAGACGACATGATACTGCAGGAGAGATTAGAGACAGTAGTTGCGAAGGAAACTTATAAGACTGTCTCTTAAATGCATGTTGCATGGTAAATGACTTGGAGCTACAGCAATTTGGTGCGAGTGAAGTTGAACATTCAGGAAGTTTTAACACAGATAGTATAATGACCTGTCTTCAAGACAAGAGGGTACTTCCTCATCACTTGCGAAAATACACCAGATGATGTTCGTGAACTTCTTTCAAGAAAAGACCATGTGGGCAACACCTGCGTCAACCTCAGCTGCGGAGGCTTCTGACACAAAGATGTTCCTGGTGTAGCTACTCCTGCAACTGGAGGCTTTCCGACTTCTTATCTGTCCAGTCCGACGCCGCATCTACATGGACGTCCTGCCAAAGGATATGATAAAGATGGGGATGATCATGATAATATCGACACCACTTCTGCAGTAGCAGTGAGCCCTATGCAGCTTCGACATCACTGCAGGACTTCCTCTATTTCCGCGTGAAGTGTGGTGTGGTGACCGTGATAATACTGATGAGTACAATAATCGCAAAATAGTGAAGTCAGTGAAAGTCAGGACCTTGCACCAAATAAAAAAATATTTCTAGCATTTCGAGACCTACTGAAACTGATTTACAATTGCACAATTTAGAAGTTAATGTCCAGTTAAGTCGTTTGGAGGATTCCAGTGTACTGCAGGTTGCTCTCAGTTATATTATCAGAGTTGCGCATCCTAAAGGAAACGCCGGCCGCGGTGATCTAGCGGTTCTAGGCGCGCAGTCCGGAACCGCGCGACTGCTACGGTCGCAGGTTCGAATCCTGCCTCGGGCATGGATGTGTGTGATGTCCTTAGGTTAGTTAGGTTTAAGTAGTTCTAAGTTCTAGGGGACTGATGACCACAGATGTTAAGTCCCATAGTGCTCAGAGCCATTTGAACCTAAAGGAAACTCTATTACGTATCCTACACCCGTAGCATTATACAGGATTATTTTGCGAGTATATAATTTGCCGACAGAGTTTAAATGATTATGTGACCTCCTTTGTCAGGCGTTCACGAGAAGAAAATAGCCGTTAGAGATTGAACACTTATACGAGGATTTTGTAAAAGCGTATGGACGCGTTTCTTTGATCCAACCCTCTCCTTTCCGAAGCGTTTTGTTCTCACTCGAAACTCTTAAAAGAATTAAATACTGCATATAAATGTTGCTCGAAATAAGCTGGCAATGACTGAAATAAGAAAACTAATTGACGAGCTGAGTGTTGATATAGACTGTTTGGAAGAACCATACTGTAGAAACAATAAGTTCCAAAATTTTCCTGCGGATATGGTAACAGGGTCACGTCAGGCAATGTCTGACATTGTCGTTATAAATAGGAAATTCCCTGTGACAAACGTGGCACAGCTGTGTGACGAGCACATGGTCACGGTAGAAGTGAAGGACGCACAGACAGAGTTGGTTGTAGTAAGCATATACATGCTTTATTCTCATCCTGTGGTACCTTATGTAAATAAACTCAGAGCGGTTGCTTTGTATGAACAGGTAACAGATGCGAATGCTAAATGCTAACTGTGGTACAACAGGCAAACTAACGAACGAGGTGGACCTCACTGTTTTAATTTAGAAGACCAGTCGATCCAGTTACCATAATGTAATTGTCATCGAAGGGGGAAATGATAATAACACAGGGCAACCAGGAGAGGAAAGTGGGACTGGGTTGGACCTCAGGAAAACGGACTGGGTTGGCTTAGTTGCCTACCTGTTATCTTGTCCATAATTCATAAGGAGGATGACTCAACGACGGCTGGATGGAGGGAGACCGCCCTACTTCCTGATGATAACACAGACGTAGATACTGAAATACATTGACAACTTAGAAGTGAGGTATGTAGCGGACAATCAGATATTGTTGATACCGTTCGCTCAAGAAGAAGTTTCTGTCGAAATTTCCAAGCTCAAAACTAGAAAGGCACCTGCTCCTGATGGCGTCTACTCTGAGATCCTGCGGATGATAAGTCTACTGATACTGCCATATTTGACAGCATTACTGAGAATAGATGTGAATAGGTAAGGTTATATGGGAAGCAGCTTTAGCAATATTAATTAAAAAGGAAAGGATAAAGGCCCGGCATCACCGGAAAGCTATGGACCTGTTTGCTTATTAAACCTTTTGGCCGAAGTTCGGGAACGTCTGGTCTGTGATAGGGTGCAGGCGCACTGAGATCTCTTGGGTCTAAACAAGTGTCACTGTGGATTCAGAAAAGTGAAGTCTATGGATGATGTGGTTATTAGACCTCTTCAGATTATAGTAAATTTATGACTAACACCGCAAGCTCTGTCGACAATGTTTGGTGGCCTACGATGTTTGCATGGCTGGGTCTCCAAATGTCTGTATAAGAACTTTGTAGATTATTACAGTGGACGTAACGTCCAGCGGCTTGCGGGACAGAACAACGTAATTAAAACGGTTACCAAGGGTTGTCCTTAAGGCTCCAGAAGTGGTCCACTGTTCTGGGCTCTTTTAGTTGAACTCCTGTTACATCCGTTAGACTGGGTTGCTTCATACGCAGGCGACATCCTGCACATTCCAGGGCTAGACTCGAGAAAAAGGCGAATGATGTACTTGCTCAGATGCAGCGCTGGTGTAAGAGCAGCTAACTGACTGTAGCTGCTCATGAAATCACATACATACTTCTGAAGGGAAGACTTTGTCTTATCAGAAATCCTTCCCTTAAGCTTGAAGGAATGCCTTTAAAACGCAGCACTGTAGATGTTTAGGTATTCTTCTAGACGAGAAAAAAAACTTTCTAAGACACGTAAAAAATGTTATTCATACATTGATTATGCACAAGACTGCCCGTGCTGGCACTGCTGACCATAAATTACCGCTGGACGTGGTGCCGTCATATCACGAAACTATCTTCAACGCCATTGTGGGCTTCGCTTTCAGCGTCTGAGCGCATCACCTCAGACTAGGCAGCTACAAAACAATACTGCGACGAATTCAGCGGAGCATACTTCTGAGATTCACTGGTGCCTTTCGCACAACACCTGTCCAGGGAGCCGTGCTGGCTCTGGCTTATGCGTTGGTTTAAACTTTGACGGTTACTCTGCGTTTGGTTTCCTGCGGTTATTACGGTTATGCCGTGGTTCTTCCACTTTCTACGTGTGGCATTAGCGGTGTGTGTCAATATTCGGTGCTTGTAGTTTCCGGCTAGCCGGTGTGCGGCAGTCGGTCGGTTGGTGTAGATCAGCCAGGAAATCTCTGGGCAGCGCAGTGGGCCGTGCCCTCTGGCGGTCTCTACGCAGTGTCGGAGTGTGTGGGAGCTGTTCCTATTGCTACAAGGTTAGTGGATCACCGACCCAGGACATCACAGTTGAGTGATGATTTACTTACCTAAGCCAGTCTCTTCATATTGTGCCGTTGGTTTTCATGGTTCGCTGTTGGGGGTACTCCCATGAGCAACAGCGAGTGTTCCAGTTGGCGAAAGTTTGGCCACGTCTGGTGGAGTTTAGCTGTATTTTGGTTATTTGAAGTCCAAGTACACCAGCGGAATTTTCTGCCTTGTGGCTGTTAGCGTTCCGGTTACTTGCCCTGGCCGCTGACGTAAATTTCAGGCAGTGTCCTTTCCTCACCGTGTTGTCGGTGTCCAACACGTGAGTGTAGTTTTGACAGCTTATGCATACTTGGTTGTGGGCGGCTACTCCTTTTACATTTTGGCTCTGGAGTTCCTTGTGTACTGGTCGGGTGGAAAGCAAGTCGTCTTGACGGTGGGTCCGTTGACGGTCTCTTGGTTGGGTTGCCGGCGGATGGATATACTTGGGCCGACTACCTGTCTCCCCCAAGCGAACGTTAACATTACAAGCGCAGACCGACCCCCGGAAACTTCTGAGCGCCGCTGGCTGTACTACCTTTTCTTATTGGTGTTTGATTGTGTGTTTTAATGGCTCATAGCCGATGGTTTGAATCTGTATGCTTTTAGTTGGGTTTTAAATAATGGGCCCTCAGCCATTTTAAAATTGAAAGTTCTTTAATTGTCAAGTCTTGCAGTGTTTGGGCCTTTAGCCTCATTTAAATATTTTATGGATAAAGCTTTGGGCCTTCTGCCTTTTGAAAACTCATTGTAGTTGTGTTTTTCAATCATGGGCTTTCAGCCGTCTTAAAATTAAAATTCCTTACTTGTTAAGTCTTAGATTGTTTGGGCCTTCAGCATCATTTAAAATATTTTTTTCTGGAAAAAGCTTTGGGCCCTCTGCCTTTTGAAAATTTATTGTAGTTGTGTTTTTCAATCATGGGCCTTCAACCATTTTAAAAAATTAAATTCCTTAGATGTTAAATCTTACATTGTTTGGGCCTTCAGCCTCATTTGAAATTTTATTTAAGGATAAAACCTTGCGCTTTCCGCCTTTTGCAAACTTATTGTAGTTGTGTTTTAAATCATGGGCCTTCAGCCGTTTTAAAAAATTAAGGAGGTTGTGCCCTTAAGCCATAAGATTGTGTAACAGATTCAGTCGATAGTTAATCTCGGAAATTTGCGCTGTAATGTTTGGGCAACTAAATAAAGTTATACGTGTTCGAGTGTAACTGACAGCCGTTCATATCTGGCCTCTTTCCACAACTCAGACTACCTGTTCTGTCCTGCGGATTTAACTCGGCGTTTCACAGGAATTACTGGTAATCCTCAGGATATGTCCGATGGATATCGTGGTACGGCACAGGACAGCGCTGTATTGGTTGGGATGTGAGCAATATGATCGTGTGTACGAGATTACAGACTTTTACGAGCCTGGAAGTTAGATGAGTGGCAGTCTGACTGGGACTCTACGAGCACTGAAAGGCGTCTTTACAGGCATATTCCCAAGCATCAGGAACAGGCTCAAATTACCCAACTCGAGGTAGGGTGAGCCTATTAAATGGTCAACGTCCATATTCCAAACATCTGCATCGAATCAGATGTAAGAACACTCCAGTCTGTGAGTGCGGAGAGGAAGATTCCGCTGATCATGTCGTTCTCAGATGCCTCCTTTTTCGGGTAGTGAGAGATTGCAGACAGACTGCGATCTGCAAACAATTGTAACTGAGCAAGACTTGTGGACTAAAATCAGTATGATAGCACATGGAATACCTAAAAGGCAACTGCTTAATTTCACCTCTATAAGAACACGTGGACGCTAGAACTTCCAAGTAATGTCAACAAGTCACAAGGAGGCTTTCCTCAATTATAGATTATAGGCATACAAAAATTTAATTAAAAGGAATTTGAAACACATACATTTACAAATGAGAAAAGAAAAATAAAACAAAAATTAAAAAAATGCTATGGCCACCCATACGGATATCCGTAGACTCGAAGATTTCTGAGGTATGAACATACCAGTGTGAGTGGTAGAGAAAATTGTAGCAACAATAAATTTAGAACAGGAACGCACAGTACTGATAGTCGACATTTACGAGCCTGGTAGTTAAATGAATAGCAGTCTGACTGGGACACTAGGAACACTGCAAGGCTGTTTATAGCACAGAGTACGCGAAAGAACTTGCCCCCCTTCTAACAGCCGTGTACCGCAAGTCTCTAGAGGAACGGAGGGTTCCAAATGATTGGAAAAGAGCACAGATAGTCCCAGTCTTCAAGAAGGGTCGTCGAGCAGATGCGCAAAACTATAGACCTATATCTCTGACGTCGATCTGTTGTAGAATTTTAGAACACGTTTTTTGCTCGCGTATCATGTCATTTCTGGAAACCCAGAATCTACTATGTAGGAATCAACATGGATTCCGGAAACAGCGATCGTGTGAGACCCAACTCGCCTTATTTGTTCATGAGACCCAGAAAATATTAGATACAGGCTCCCAGGTAGATGCTATTTTTCTTGACTTCCGGAAGGCGTTCGATTCAGTTCCGCACTGTCGCCTGATAAACAAAGTAAGAGCCTACGGAATATCAGAACAGCTGTGTGGCTGGATTGAAGAGTTTTTAGCAAACAGAACACAGCATGTTGTTATCAATGGAGAGACGTCTACAGACGTTAAAGTAACCTCTGGCGTGCCACAGGGGAGTGTTATGGGACCATTGCTTTTCACAATATATATAAATGACCTAATAGATAGTGTCGGAAGTTCCATGCGGCTTTTCGCGGATGATGCTGTAGTATACAGAGAAGTTGCAGCATTAGAAAATTGTAGCGAGATGCAGGAAGATCTGCAGCGGATAGGCACTTGGTGCAGGGAGTGGCAACTGACCCTTAACATAGACAAATGTAATGTATTGCGAATACATAGAAAGAAGGACCCTTTATTGTATGATTATATGATAGCGGAACAAACACTGGTAGCAGTTACTTCTGTAAAATGTCTGGGAGTATGCGTGCGGAACGATTTGAAGTGGAATGATCATATAAAATTAATTGTTGCTAAGGCGGGTACCAGGTTGAGATTCATTGGGAGAGTGCTTAGAAAATGTAGTCCATCAACAAAGGAGGTGGCTTACAAAACACTCGTTCGACCTATACTTGAGTATTGCTCATCAGTGTGGGATCCGTACCAGATCGGTCTGACGGAGGAGATAGAGAAGATCCAAAGAAGAGCGGCGCGTTTCGTCACAGGGTTATTTGGTAACCGTGATAGCGTTACGGAGATGTTTAATAAACTCAAGTGGCAGACTCTGCAAGAGAGGCGCTCTGCATCGCGGTGTAGCTTGCTCGCCAGGTTTCGAGAGGGTGCGTTTCTGGATGAAGTATCGAATATATTGCTTCCCCCTACTTATACCTCCCGAGGAGATCACGAATGTAAAATTAGAGAGATTAGAGCGCGCACGGAGGCTTTCAGACAGTCGTTCTTCCCACGAACCATACGCGACTGGAACAGGAAAGGGAGGTAATGACAGTGGCACGTAAAGTGCCCTCCGCCGCACACCGTTGGGTGGCTTGCGGAGTATCAATGTAGATGTAGATGTAGATCAGGAACAGGCTCAAACTGAGAGACATTGCCCTGATTCGAGGTATGGTGCACCTATTAACTAGTCACGCTCCATATCACAAACATCTGCATCGTATGAGATGTAGTAACAGACCAAGCTGTGAATGTGGAGAGGCTGCCAATAACATATCTAGCAATGTAAGATGGAAGTCACTCACTGGAAACTTGAGTTAATTCCCTTTATTTTATGTTTTTTTAACTCATTCTTATTTTTCAAATTTTCTGTTTTATTTATACATTAATATCACCAGAAGTTGCTGTTAACATGATTCACTGCTATGTACAGTCGTGGACAAAACGAGCGAGACCTCTCGCCTTTTCGTTATGCTGATCCGCATAGCTTTAAAGTCTGCTACACAGGATAACAGGCAAGGCGACGAAGTGCTACCAACATACTATGCAAGTTCGCTCAGCTGATGTGCTGAGATAGCACTGGAGAAACTCGCGCTTCGAAGACGCCACAGCATCGTCTGCCACCACTTCAGGGGAAACGAAATACCTCAAGTATAAGCCAGTGTGTTGTATTCGCATATCTGTGACTATGACTTGGATCAAAGTGTGGTTATGGATAGCCCGTATGCTCAGATTGCGAATCCAACGTCATGAATAAAGACAAGGGGAAATGAATTAGGCGTCCTTCCTCTTCCGTAATACGGAATATATTTTATTCTTTTTTAAATGAACAGCGCAGAAAATCATTCACCAGAAGTGAATAACTTTTTAGTAACACCAGATGATATTAACAGCTTGCCGGCGCGGGTTAGCCGTGCGCTCAACGGCGTCATATCGCGGACCGCGCGGCTCCTTGCGCCGTCAGTTCGAATCCTTCCCTGGGCATGGATGTGTGTTAGGTTAGGTAGGCTGAACTAGTTCTAGATCTAGGGGACTGATGCCCTAAGCAGTTTGGTGGCATAGTTCTCAGAGCTATTTTTTGACCTTTCGCGCAAATTTTCTTTACATATACGGCCGTATCTTTAGATTGTGTTGACATAGCTCACTTTTTTACACCGCCAGGGGACCGTACACCGCAAGAAGTGCGATATGTTTCCGCTTATTATGTCCACCCGTACTCGAGGTAAACGGGTTTTAAGGGTTGGTTTGACAGATGGACGGTCAAAAAAGTGAGACTAGTTCCATTTTTACCGATTTACGTGACGGAATCCTAACAACGAAGATAGTTACCACAGTTACTGAAGATGAGGGCCGCACAATAATTTCCCCTACTCTTTATTCGAAATGTTCCAGTTGCAGTCGATACATCAGCATACTAATCGTAGCTACGCTTTCGATCCAAATCACGTTTAAAGGAATGCAAATAAAATCCATTTGCCTATACACGTGGTAATTGAGATCCCACTATTAATGCCACCGCGTTTTAAATGTGCGAGCATTCCCATTACTAGCTACCTTAAGGAACACTTCGGCTAATGAACGTTTTCTGGCTGTGGCACGTCTAATGGAGAATTCGAAACATTGTAGAATACGTTTGGCAGCTACGTCGCCTTTTATTTCCTGGGTTGGTGCAGAATTATCTTGCTAAATTTACTAGCTATAACAGTTTTTTGTTATTTCGATAAACATCCCGAATGATTGTCACATAAGCGGTGACGTAAAGGTAGAAAATTCATATTTTTGAGTCCAGAAAACTCTATGCAACACAAAATGGAGATCATTTTGCCATTTTTAATTACGAAATTGCCGGCTTATTCATGTGTGGAGTAATAATAGAGTGCTGTTTGCCTGGGTTGTCCGCTGGCGTAGTGAAGGTGATTGCTACCGCAAGGGAAGTCCGGTTTGTATCCGATTCTAATCTCGATGGAGGCAGATAGAGTATTAGTAAAGGAATTTTAAGAAATTCTCGCGCCCCCAATACGTTTTATTGCTGCCATTATTCTGTACTGGCGCCCTGTGGATGTCGATATGAAACTCTTGTAGAATTTCATACTTGTTACTGCCTACTTTTTCCGCTTCTGTCAATAACTGAATTGACTTAAGCGTGGCACTGAATGACTTTTAACTGAATTTCGTTATGAACCTTCACGCTTTGCTGCACACTTTCATGTAGGTCAGCAACGGTAATCCAGTATGACTGGTCTGAACGTTGACACAGACCATTTCGGGGCCGAATGCGCATAATATTTTGCTAATTCGTAACGATCTGGGGTACTTTGTCTTACTAAAACAGTTATGTTATCTCGATAAGCTGAAATTCATTTTTATTAGTACAGTTCATACTAATTAGCGTTTCTTCTTTCATTTATATCTTATATTTAGGTGTTGTAGTTAACACACTAATCAGTATCAATATATTCTTACACATGATTCAAAACTGTCTGACAAATTGCGGATAGTTTTTCAATTTCACGCCTGTGCATAGTATGTTCGTAGTACTTCGTCGCCTTGCCTGTTATGCTGTGTAGCAGACTTTGAAGCTGTGCGGATCAGCATAACGAAAAGGCTAGGAGTCTCGCTCGTTTTGTCGACAACTGTACATAATGTAAAATATTGTATGTAACTACGATTAACAAATATGTACGACATGTTTAGACTTTTTAGATAAGAGATCTAAAATTCGTAGCAATAAATGTAAACTAAACGGTTACCCGCAGGGAACTGAAGAAGCGACTTCAGTGTATTCGTCGCCAGAAAAAATGCAAACGAACATCTCCTTTTCAATGACAACGCAAGGCCTCACACAAGTCACCGCATCCGAGAGGAGCTCACAAAACGTCACTGAACTATTCCTTCTCATCCACCTTACAGCTCTGATGTTTCACATTCCGGCTTCCATTTGTTTGGCCCAATGAAGGATGCACTTCGTGAGGAAAAATATGTAAAACATGCTGAGCTTATTCATGTCAAGCAAGATGTTTGCTTCGACGTCGACCACTAGAATGGTACAAGCATACAGGCCCTCCCAGTAAGGGGGAGTAACGCCATCAAATTGAACGGAGATTATGTTGAAAAATAGGGTTTTGTAGTCGAAACAGTGGGGAATAATATGGTGTGTTGGAATACTGAATAAAACCGATATGATTTCCGAAAAAGTGTTGCATTACTTATTGTATCCTCCTCGAAAAGTAGAGAGATTCAAGCTGACGTGGAGTTGTAGCATCAGCGTTATTTTTTGGCTTGGCTGAATACAGTAACAACTCTGCCATGACTAACCCAAGAGGCCAGAGAAGTGAGTCAGACAATGGTCGATCAGACGCTGTTACATCAGGAGTTGCCTGCTGGTACAACGAGAGCTGCCACTAAGACGGCAGGAAGTCACCACATCGCCGGGACAGCCGGGGAACCAGAGTTGTAATACCATGGAGACAGCAGATAGACAGGTCCACTGTAGTGTTCGTGATTGTACTGCTAAGTCCAAGCTATGGGCTCTGTCGAGGCTTACGTGATGTTAATCAGAGCATTGGTGAAGGAAATACTTACCAAGCCCCTACAAATACACCTTGTTTTTAGATATGTCAATGCAGTTTCACGCCGATGAACTTGAAGGGGAGGTCTACGCCCATCTATGAGTCGGCATAAATCTTCGAGCTGCCACCACGAGACATGGCCCACACTAACTGCGGGCCTACTGCTGGCTAACGCTGTGGAGTTGTGGTGGTACAGCCGTTCAGACACGTTAGCCCATGCGAGCATAATACTGTGGTACAGTGCAATTGCAAAAGAGTTGTCTTCCTCCGTGGTGTTCAGGAAAGGATTCTGCACTTCTGATGCGTCCTGACCGAGCCGTGAAGCTACGCCCAGTCATCACTTACACGGCGCACGCCCTAGCTGGATTGCTTGAGGCGATGTTCTTACAAGGGAACCTTTCCATCGCACCCCCCTCAGATTTAGTTATAAGTTGGCACAGTGGATAGGCCTTGAAAAACTGAACACAGATCAATCGAGAAACAGGAAGAAATTGTGTGGAACTATGAAAAAAATAAGTAAAATATACAAACTGAGTAGTCCACGTCGAACATATGCAACAACAAGGACAATATGACATAAGGAGCGCCGTGGTCCGGTGGTAGCGTGAGCAGCTGCGGAAGGAAAGGTCCTCGGTTCAACTCTTCCTTCGAGTGAAAGATTTTATTTTTTGTTTTCAGACAAATTCAGTGTTCAGGCACTCACACATAATCAACTTCGCTCTCCAAAATTCCAGGACATGTTCAGATTTGCTTGGAGATATGCAGGATTTGACGGTCTACACACGCAAAAATTTGAAAACATTAAAAACATATATTTTGACAGAGCACAGAGAAAACTGTGCGACTGTGAAACCTTTGCATTCATTTATTGCAGTTTATGTAACACACACTTATGTTTTCATTTTTTTTGGGAGTGATTATCAGATACACAAGAAAACCTAAATCGGGCAAGGTAGAAGAATCGTTTCACCCATTCGCCAAGTGTGCCACTTAGGCGGATCGACAACATATTCCTGTCATGTGACGAACATGCCGTCACCAGTGTCGTATAGAATATATCAGACGTGTTTTCCTGGATCAAATGTTTTCGGTTCCCATTGAAGAGGCACGTCCATTCGTCTACTAATCGCACGGTTTTGCGGTGCGGTCGCAAAACACAGACACTAAACTTATTACAGTGAACAGAGACGTCAATGAACGAACGGCAGATCACAACTTTGCAAAAATAAAATTAGTAAACTTTTCGCTCGAGGGAGGACTTGAACCAAGCACCTCTAGCTCCGCAGCTGCTCATGCTAACCACGGACCACGGCGATCCTGTGCTCCCGTCATCCTTTAAGTTGCTTATGTTGCCTATGGACCACTCAGTTTGTATATTTTGCTTATTTTTTCATAGTTCCACACAACTTCTTCCAGTTTTCTCGATTGATCTGTGTTCAGTTTTTCAAGGCCTATCCACTGTGCCAAATTATAACTAAATCTGAGGGGGGTGCGATGGGGAGGCTCCCTCGTTAGGGTGCACGCCTCTCCAAGCTATCAAACTGCAGACTGCATTCTTACCTCAGCATTTCCGCAGCCGCCGCCTACTGCATAGGCCCCCAGGGCGATGGGGGGTGGGGGATGTTTTGCCACCATGTAGTGTTGTTAAAACTGTCTTAGTGTGATGACTAATAAAATGCTCGGATTGAAACGGGTGTAAACCAGGGACGTGGTCTTTCGCCCATACAGCTAAATCTTTACATCGAAGAAGCAAAGACGGAATTAAAAGAAAGATTCAACTGCGGGATTAAAATTCTGGGTGAGAGGATATCAATGATACGATCCGCTGATGCCATTGCTTCCTCATTGAAAGTGAAATTACAGGATATTTTGAGTAGAATGAATATTCTAATGCGTACAGGATATGGATTGAGCGTAATCGAAGAAAGGCGAAAGCAATGAGAAGTAGCAGAAATGAGATCAGCTTGAAACTTTGCATCAGAATTTTGGATAGCGGAGTGGAAAAGGCTAGCAATTCTATTATTTAGGCAGCAAAATAACTGATGACGGACGGAGCACGGAAGACGTGAAAAGCACTAGCACTAGCACTGGCAAAAATGACGTTCATGTCTGAAAGAAGTCTGGCCAGCGTCACCGAGCGGTTCTGGGGCCTTCAGTCTGTGTAATATTAGTAATTTTCGCCTCACAAACATTAATATACGCTCAATAGTAAACGCCTGATCGTCTAGAGTTATCGAACAATTGTAAAGTAAAAGAAATGAACCATCGCATAGCAGTGACAGAATCTATTATTCTTTATCTTTGCCGTTCTTGCGCGGTGCCAGTAAAATCTCTATGTACATGTATCGATTAATTGTGTAGAAAAGAATTCTGTTGTTTCAAGACAAATGAGGCTTTTGGCGCCTCACCTTTTACTGTTTGTATTCCATGAGAGGCGGACGCGGACTTGCTGCGTTCCACAACTGTATTTTATATTTGATGTGAAAATATTGAGTGAATATGCTAATTGTTATTTTTTCCAATCAGAAAAGATGTAGTTTCTTGTAAATGATATCGAACAGACAGCATCAAGAGGACATTTTGACTGTTATGTATAAAATATTTAACCACAATGGTCATCTATTGTAATTTAATATGAAAAGGTACGTAGCATTAAAAAAACGTGTGTTAAAGATAAGTGTGCTTATTTTCGTAAATTAACCTTGATGAGTCCATCTCCTTATTTACTTAACTGTTAATTATTTTGTGTTACTTCATCATCAGAAATTACGATCACGCTGATGGGCCGAACGCAGCATGAGGCAGAAGGAACATTATCGTTTTCCTATTATTTCTGAACCAACTTTTTTTTAATTGTGTAGTGTTGCATTTCTTTTAAAGTCTATAAATCTTCTGGTCCCTTAGTGTTGTTCCGGGTATGACTGTATCGCGACTATAAAAATGCACAGAAATGATAATGTTTCTTCCGAGCGATCTCAAATATATATATATATCAATATGCTGCTCTTATTCAGGTATTTAATGGTCAACGTATGTTATTATAATAGCGTAATAAATCCCTGATTCTGTTGCCAAGTGGCCCACCAAAATATTCACTTTTTCGACATTAAAAAAAAGTAACAATTCTTTTTATTTTTTGTCCCCCAAGAGCAACGCTACATCTGGAACCGCGCGACTGCTACGGTCGCAGGTTCGAATCCTGCCTCGGGCATGGATGTGTGTGATGTACTTAGGTTAGTTAGGTTTAAGTAGTTCTAAATTCTAGGGGACTGATGACTTCAGATGTTAAGTCCCATAGTGCTCAGAGCCACTTAAAAGAAGTCTACTGATTATCGGACATAGGCCGTAACTCGAGGAAGAAATTTCTGATAATGTACATTTCGAGCACAGCATTGTACTGTAGTGAAACATCGACTGTGGAAAAACTGGAAAAGAAGAGAATCGAAATATTTGAGATGGTGTGCAACAGAAAAATGTTGAAAATTAGGTAGATTGATAAGGTAGGGAATAAGGAATTTTTCCGCAGCATCGGCGAGGAAAGAAATATATGGAAAGAGCTGACAAGAAGAAGGGACATGGCGACGGGACGTGACATCAGACAGTAACTTACATGGTACTAGAAGGAGCTGTACAACGTGTAAACCGTAGCGGAAAACAGAAGCCGGAATACTTCCAAAAAATAAGTGAGGACGTAGCTTGCGAATGTTATTCTGAGATATAAAGGTTGGCACATGAGAGGATTTCGTGGCGGACCGTGTCAAAGTCAGAATACCGATGACTCAAAAACATAAAAGAAAAAAAGAAATAACGTTCAACCGATGGTCTTCCCATTATAAATCAGACTGCAACCGGACAAATAGCCCCGCTCCACTGCCACCCCACCTAAGATGGTGAACTGCTGGCGTCTGACACTAATAACCCTGTTCCACCATCCACCGTAGTAGCAATCCATTCCTGGCCATTACAGAGGCTTGACAGCAATCTTTCTTTCGCTGAATCTTTCGCGACTGGAACAATAAGGGGGAAAGTGACAGTAGTACAAAAGGTACCCTACGCCGCACACAGTAATGTGGTCTGCAGAGTACAGTACACACAATGTTTGCTGCAGTACTCAATAATTAATGCTCGTTTGAAACTCGTTTAAACGCTTGTTAGTTCGCTTCTCGTCTTTATTTGGGACATGAAGATATAACAAAAAATCTTTTTGAATAAAACAATTACACATTCATCAGTATCCAGCAGTTAACCGTCCTGAAGAGGACCTCAGCAAATCGGTCGAAACGTCGGCAATTTAGTTGCTTCAGTGTTTTACAATGACGCCGCCTGACACCCAAAATTATTTTATTTAATGTGATACTGGTCGTGGAAGCCTACGAACTTACATAAAGAGGGAAGAGAAGAAGCTCACTCTGTTTTTAAGCTGCTGGACATGAATACGAGAGTAGCGTGGTCAAAACCCTCAATTGGCAATACTGATTTCTATGTACTATGTTTTCCGTAATTTGTAATTCCTTTGAAAGGAAGGCAACCAAATTTCTTCCCCAACCTTACGCTAGTCGAACTTCCGTTCTATCTTTAATGAACTCACGATATTAAATCATAATCTTCCAACTTTTCCCTCTCTCAGACCAAAAGAACGTCGCTGTATGTTGAAGTGGTCCATTCAAATACTTCTCCGGTTCATTATTCGTTGATTTTTCACCATTTTTGAAGTTCTGCTACGTAGCCAAATGACTGAACTTCGGCGAGGCTGTAGGTTATTCATTTATCTTTTCACCGTCAGATTTTGATGGTTAAGTTCTGCTGTGTAGCTAAGCGATCGAACTTCGAAGAACCTGGGTAGCTGCCTCAACGTAAAGGTCTCCGTGTCTCCGAGAAATATTTTGTTAATCCACTCTCCTCGAAAGTGAGATCACGTCATTAATTTACATATTCTTATTCACACTGAAACATTGTAAAATTAAGCGCCGAGGTACTACGCAGCGTAGCTTGTTATTTTTTGTTACTACGGGTAAACAAGCACTTGCGTCACAGCGTTTGGTTTAGCGTATTCGGGGACTTTTGAATCCATTTCAGTTACGAAGATATGATTTCAATGCTCGTAATTCGAACGTTTAATTCACTTGCAGTATGTTTATTGTCTACGAGGGCCGATCAGTAAGTAATGTAAAACACTTTTTCTCGGCCATTTTCGGCTGAAAAATACGAAATTTGTTGTGGGACATAGTGGAATATTCTCCCTTCAGCACCTGTAGTTTTATGAGGTTTTAATAGGCGGCGTCCGTAACGGAGATGCGTTCCGGGCAGAGACACGTCATTGAGTTTCCTTTGGCGGAAAACCAGAGCGTTGCAGATATTCATAGGGGCTTGCAGAATGTCTACGAAGACCTGGGCTATGGGTCTGTCATCATTGCAACAAGGTCACGCAAATTTGTCCGATCTCCCGCGTGCCGGTCGACCGCCCACAACTGTGACCCCCGCAATGTTGGAATGTCGGGACACTCTCACTGGAAGTGATCGGCGGATCACAATCAAACACCTCGCTGCACAGCTGGACGTCTCTGTTTGTTGTGCTACACACTCATCCACCAGTCGGTGTACTCAAAGGTGTGTTCCTCGCCGCCTAACAGAAGACCATGAACAGCAACTGAAGACTATCTGCACGGAACTGCTTGTTCGTTACGAAATTGAATGTAGCAATTTTTTGCCGAACTTTGCCGAACATCGTCACAGGCCGTGAAACATGGGTTCATCACTTCGAACTGGAAACAAAACGACAGTTCATGGAGTGTGACGCCACACCACTTCTCCTCCGAATAAAAAGTTCAAAGACGCACCCTCCACCGGTTATTCAAGGCGTCAGTCTTCTGGGGCTCTGAATGGGTTATTCTGTTTTATGTCCTATGTCACGGTGCAACGTTCAGCTGGGAAGCTTATTGTGCTACCCCTCAGAGAATTGAAGAAACGGCTTCATCCCGTTCGTCGGCACTAAAAATGCAAACGAGCTTCACCTTCTCCATGACAACGTAAGGCCTCACATAAGTCTACGCACTCGAGAGGAACTCACAAAGCTTCATTGGGCTATTCTTCCGCATCCACCCTACAGCCCGGATCTTGCACCTTCCAACTTTCATCCGTTTGGCCCAATGAAAAGGTACTTCGCGGGAAGCAATTCGTTGATGGTGCTGCGAGACGTTATCTCCGAAGTCATATAAAGAGCATGAGACTACGTTAAATCACATATTGCAGAAAAACTCAGTATCTCGTAATAACTGAAACAACGCGCCTCCACACATACACACACTGAAGAACTCCACAGGCAATCGCAGAAGTGATTTCTGGCGTTTCCCAAAGTAGTGTTATAGGCCCTTTGCAGTTTCTTTTGGGAGACAATATGAGCAGCCGTCTTACGTTGTTTGCAAATGACGCTGTCGTTTATCGACTAATAAGTCGATATCTGAATGGTGCGAAAAGTGTTAGTTGACCCTAAATAACGAAACGTGTGAGGTCATCCACATGAATGCTAAAAGGCACTCGTTAAACTTCGGTTACACGATAAATCAGCACAATCTAAAAGCCATAAATTCAACTAAATATCTAGGTATTACAATTACGAACAACCTAAATTGGAAGGAGCACATAGAAAATGTTGTGGGGAAGGTTAACCAAAGACTGCGTTTTATTAGCAGGACACTTACAAAATGTAACAGACCTACTAAGGAGACTGCCTACACTAAGCTTGTCCGTCCTCTTTTAGAGTACTGCTGCGCGGTGTGAGATCCTTACCAGACAGGACTGACGGAGTACATCGAAAAAGTTCAAAGAAAGGCAGCACGTTTGGTATTATCGCGAAATATGGGAGAGAGAGTCACAGAAATGATACAGGATTTGGGACGGACATCATTAAAGGAAAGGCGTTTTTCGTTGCGACGGGATCTTCTCACGAAATTTCAATCACCAATTTTCTCCTCTGAATGCGGAAATATTTCGATGACGCCCACCTACATAGGAACGATCACCACGATAGAGTAAGGCAGATCAGAGCTCGTACGGAAAGATATAGGTGTTCATTCTTTCCGCGCGCTACACGAGATTGGAATAATAGATAATTGTGAAGGTGGTTGGACAAACCCTTTGCCAGGCATTTAAATGTGATTTGCAGAGTATCCATCTAAATGTAGATGTAGATGAATCTGGTAGTATCGATCTGGTAATCCATAAATATCAAATAAACTTGAGATTACTTCGCTTGAATAAAGAGCCAGTTCTGTTCTCCAAGAACGATATTTTCCGAATCCCTGGTATCTGTCAACAATCGTTTTCTTGACGTATTTCAAAATGTTCGAACACAGTATATGTTCCAAAAAGCTACCGCAAGTCGATGTCGATGATATGCGTCTCTGATTGAACAGATCACTTCTATTTTCTTCCTTGTGTATTGATGTGAACTGTGCAATTTTCCAGTTTCAAGGTGTAGACCTTCCATAGAGCAAATATAATTGTTAAGAATGGGGTCATAAGCATGTATATATACAGGGTGACAATTATTGATCTCTATGAAATAAAAACGTCATAACTTCTGAACGGTTTGCGTTAGGACGTTCAAACTGCACGGTTGGCCGCGGGTCATGATGGAAATTAGTATTTGCAATATGATTTGCTTTAGCGGCGAAGCCTACTTTCATTTTGATGGGTTCGTCAGCAAGCACAATTGCCGCATTTTTGGGACTGAGAATCCGCATTTCGCGATTGAGAAATCTCTTCACCCTCAGCAGGTGACTGTGTGGCGTGCAGTGTCCAGTCACGGAATAACCGGTGCGATATTGCTTGATGGCACAGTGACTGCCGAACAGTACGTGAATGTTTTGGAAGATGATTTCATCCCCATTATCCAAAGTAACCCTGATTTTCACAAGTTGCGGTTCATATAAGACGGAGCTCGACCCCATCGAAGCAGAAGAGTGATGTCCTGGAAGAGCACTTTGGGGACCGCATTCTGGTTCAAATGGCTCTGAGCACTATGGGACTCAACTGCTGAGGTCATTAGTCCCCTAGAACTTAGAACTACTTAAACCTAACTAACCTAAGGACATCACAAACATCCATGCCCGAGGCAGGATTCGAACCTGCGACCGTAGCGGTCTTGCGGTTCCAGACTGCAGCGCCTTTAACCGCACGGCCACTTCGGCCGGCGGACCGCATTCTGGCTCGGGTATCCAGAGACCACTGCCATAGGCTTCGATTGGCCGCCGTATTCGCCGGATCTGAACAAATGCGACTCCTGTTTATGGGGATATATCACAAGCAAGGTGTACAGAAATAACCTCAAAACTATTGCTGAGTTGAGAACAGCCATTCAGGCGGTCATCGACAGCATCGATTTTCCGGCACCTCAGCGGGTCACGCATAATTTCGCTATTCGTCTGGGCCACATCATCACCAATGATGGCAGGCATATCGAACAAATCATAACCTAAACCCGAATATCTGTAGTGACGTTTACTGGTTGAATAAAGTGTGTGCAAGCCGTAGTTTGTAACCAATTTCGTTTTTTTATATAGTTCAATTATATATATATATATATATATATATATATATATATATATATATATATATGTATATATGTATTCTTCAAGCTTTGTTTAATATAAGAAACACCAGAAAGCAGCACGTAATTTTAGGCAGTCTGTTGCGGTTGGTGGCTGTCGTATCGAGGATAGATAATTAGTTCGGCATAAACACAGCACGAGTGAAGAATTCCTCTCGACTTCCACACAAAACGTAAGAAGGAACTTAAGTGTTGATAATCAGGCAGTAAAATTGCAAGAATTAAATTAAAACACTTGACATCATATTATCTCAGTGGAATACTCGTTGTTGCTCCCAAGATCTTCCGTCCGTAGACTGATTAGATGCAGCTCTCCTCTCTAATGTATCGTGTGCAAGTCTTTCCATGTTGCCATAACTGCTATACCAGCTGAACCTGCTTATCGTAATCAAGGCCTGCAAGGTTTCTCCCTCTCATACTTCCTCCTTTACCAATTTCAGTATTCCCTCATGACTCGCAATGTACCCTGCTAATCTTTCCGTTCTTCCAGTCAAGTTATGCCACAAATTTCTTTTTTACCCAGTTCGATACAGTATCTCTTCATCAGTCATCCTATCTATAGCTCTAACCTTCTGCTTTACTCCGTAACACAAAATTTCAGAAGTTTCTACTTTCTTATGTTGGTTGTTTGTTGCTACGTCTTCCTTCTATACAATGCTACACTCCAGACAAATACTTTCAGAAAAGCCTCCTCTTTTTCAGAAAATCTTTTATTGCTATTGCCAGTCTGCCTTTTGTATCATATTTACTTCTGCCTTCGTTAGCTATTTTGCTCATTTTCCAGTCTAATGGCCTCAGCATTACCTGACTTAATTCGGCAACACTCCATTACAATTTTTTTTTACTTTTGTTGATATTCATATGATCACTTCTTTTCTAGGCACTATCCAATCCAACTGCTCTTGCCTTCTATGGCAGAATTAACATGTCATCAGCAAACTTCAGAGTTTTTATTTCTTCTACCTGAAGTTGAATCCACTTTCCAAATTTGTTCCTGGTTTCCTTCACAGCTTGCTCAATGTACAGACTGAATTAAATAGGAGATGAAGTACAAATCTGTGTCACTCCCTTCTCAGTTATATCGTTCATGTCCCTCACCTCTTAGACCCGTATTCTGGTTTCTGCACAAGTCATAGATAATCACTGTTCTCGTTACCTTATCCTTGATAAATGCACAATTCCAAAGAGTGCATATTCTAGTCAACATTGTCAAACCAGTTTTATTAATCTAAAAGTCCCACAAACAAGGGTTTTTCTTTGTTCTACCTCTTATCTATGATAAGTCACGATCTTTGGTATTGCCTCACGTACTCGTACTTTTTCCAAAACCACAGACTGATTCTCCTCCAGCTCGTTCCGTTCTTCTATTGATAATATTAAAGACCTTTTTTAAGTCATCAGTCTTTTTACTAGTTTGATATGGACTACCACGAAATCCTCACCTGTGCCAACTATATCATCTCAGAGTAGCACTTGCAACCTACGTCCTCAGTTATTTGCTGGATCTCAATCCCTGGCTTCCTCTACAATTTTTACCTCCTATAGTTCCCCCCACTACCATAGTGGCTGCATGCTGGTGTCTCATCAGATGTCCTATCGTCCTATCCGTTCTTGTCAGTGTTCCCCATATACTCGTTTCCACGCCGATTCTGCGGAGAACCTCTTCATTCCTCACCTTTTATTATTCCACCTAATTTTCAACATTCTTCTGTAGCACGACATCTCAAATGCTTCTCTTAAATACTTAAAAATTGATAATTTCATTTTTGGCCTTAAGGCGGGAAAGCATCGAGTGTGTAACTCTTTATTTTTATAGCACTACAAATTGAAGCAGTGGACGGAAGTAAGAGTTCGGCTTCCTTTACGACTAGCGCCCCGTTTGCTTGACATTCGCTCCCGAAACTCTAAATTTTGGCTACGGTGTGGTCAGGAATTAATCAGAGTTGCGCCGGAGTGCTTTTAATGGCTTCTGGCTCGGAGGAAACTGCAACAGGCGGGAACTCACTCGCAAGTTGCGTGTGGCGTCAATTTAACTTCAAACTATCGCAGGCCAGGGCAGCTCGGCAGGCAACGGGCTTTTCGGCCTCTCACCCCCCCCCCCCCCCCTCCTCCCCCGTTGCACCACCACTTCGCGCGTCACTCCAGTTAATGGCCTCCATAGCTGAGCTGGGAGCCTGAATGACGTCTGACTGCCTCGCTGCACGGGGCGAACTGGAAACGTCCTGATAGCGTCCAAAGGCGGTCAGCGCCCGTCACGGGGGCGTCAGTCGGACGTGGAAGGAGTCGTGCGCCTACACAAACACTACGTGTTCTGCGTCCACATCCATACTCCGCAATCTGCATTGCGGAATGTGGCGGACTGAATTTCGAGTTACGCTGTCCATTCTTTCGTATCTAACTCTGTAAGCGTCGACCAAATGCGGCTTTAAATTCAGAGAAATACTCTCGATAGAAACTCTTTCATACCAAGTAAATTCATTAGAGACGGAATAGCTCTCACATGATACACAAAACATGTCAGGTTACTGTTGTAGATGCAACGAAAAAAGCATACTAATGTAAAAATCTCCAAGATTGTCATCATTATGCAGAAGATAGAAACTAAGTACGAACTTCAGAGCTAGATGTTTCTAATAGTTTCCAGAACGAAATTTTGTCTTGAAATCTGGCAGAACATCGAAAGAAATTCTGGTCTTATGTAAAACTTACGAGGGAAAAGAATCAGTGTTTTCACTGTGCCACAGCAATGGTAACGTGACCAATGAGAGGGCCACATAAGCGGAGTTACTAAAAACGGTTTTCCGCAATTCTGTCATCAACGAAGATGCAGTAAGTACCCCAGAATTCGTTTCAGTAAGAGCTGTCAACATGATTGTTACCTATGATGTTACCTTCTACGTAACGAGGAAATTTAAGTGACTTAACAAAGGCAACCTTCGTCCAGACTGAAAGCCGATTAGATTTCTTTCGGAGCATGGTTATGACTCCATTCTTGGCAATTATATTTGCTCTATGAAATAAAACTGGAAATTTGCACAGCTCACATCAGTACACAAGAAAAGAAATAGACGTCATCTGCTCAATTAGAGATATCGATTTGCAGCAGCGTTTTGGAACATATACTGTGTTCAAACATCATGAAATACGTCAAGAAAACGATCTGTAGACACATAGTCAGCATGGATTCAGGAACAGAATTGGCTCTTCATTCACACGAAGTAATGAATGCTGTCTGCAGTGAATCTCAACGTTTTTTCGTATCTGTAGATTACCAGATTCATATTTATAGGTTGCCTATCGAATATCGTCTGAGTTCTGAAATTGGAATCGTGATTTCCAGTCATAAATGTGACAGTTCGCAGTAACTGACGGAAAGGCATCGAGTGAAACTGGAGTATGTCTGGAATTCGCAAGAAAATATTATAGGTCCTGTATTGTTCCTAACCTCCATAAACGACAATCTGAGCAGCCTTCTTAGATTTTTTGTACATGGTGCTGTCGTCTACAGTTTAATGGTTATCAGAAGACCGAAATGACTATCGAATTGATTTAGACAAGATATCTGAATGTCGTGAAAAGAGGAAATTGGCCATAAGCAGGAAAAAATGTGAAATCCTTTACTTAAGTAGTAAAAACAGTCCGTTAAAATTCAGTTACAAGATAAATCACACAAATTTAAAGGTGTCAACTGTGTCGTAATTATAGATACAAGGTACACTTGAAATCCCGCCTGCACCTCAGTTGCCACCAGCTCTGGTAGTGTGTCCCCTTGAAGGTAGGCAGAGGGTAAGTAGAGGGGCGGGCCTTTACCGTGGGGACCGAAAGGCGTGTGCTCTGATTCCCCCCCCCCCCACTCCTTGAGTACCTACGAGGGCTAGAGCAACATCAGTCTCTCTGCTGTTTTCCCTGTCTCTGGTTGTTTACTGACTGCCTTATCTCGCCTTTCTTCCGGGTTTGCTTTACATTTGTTAGTTTTCAAGTTAATTACATAAATGAGCGAATACATTCAGTAACATAGGCACTGTTGTAAAGAAAACAGGGTATGTGTCATTGTTTACTGAACCAGGCAGCATAGACTGAAAAAAAAAATCTGGATAACTGCTGGTAGGACTCGCGTATCGAGGGTTCCAAACAAACTTAATTATGTATGTAGATATATCATTCACGCTGGGGATCGAGAATTGGGTCGATTTTTACGTGTCATCGGTATCGATATTGGCAAGATATCAAAATATGACATAAATGGACTTTGTCGACTGCATTGTAGTAGAAGCTTAAATTTTTTTGCGCCACCAAGTGACTGACTGTAGCATGTGACATAAATTTCAGCTTAATACGTCTTCTTGGTCCTGAGAAAAATTGGGCGTGACAGACGGACAGACAGACAGACAGACAGACGGACGGATAACATGGCAAAATATATTATTTTGTGTGATATAATAACAAATTGACAATTTCCGGATTCTTTTTCCTTTACTTGTACTGCACAACACTGCTTCTTGTCAAATTTTTTAGTTCTAGGTCAACGTGAAGTACTCTATAGGTCCTGATGAAGGGTTTTCGAGTACCAAAGCATGTGAGGCAAATGGCCGTATCTTTAGATTGCACTGACTTAAAATTTTAAAGCCTTTACACAGTCAGGGAAATATAAACCTTAGTACGTGAGATAAATATAAACTCGATATGTCTGGCCATTCCTGAGAGAAAGACAGTGAAGTGATTCTGTAAGTGTTCCATTTTCACCGACGAGGTACTGAACCATAGAAATATACAGTCAGAGTCATGATCTGATGACTACCGTTGTGTTTTCATTCCAGCAACTTTCTCTTTCATTTCCAGCTCTGATTTGTAACTCCAGTCTATGAAGAAGAGAAACACGATGCAGCTCTGTACTCCACATAGCAAGCGGGAGAAGTTGTGCTTGTGCCGCGTAGGTGCCAACCACGTCGCGGATGTGTCCAGTATATGTCACACATCTTCTCGAGATTGCAGAGCGGTATGAATCTCCTTCCAACGTCAAAAACAATTTCGGTATGTTAGCTGTATTTCGTATGCAGTGATGTGTGGCATAAAACGCACCAAAAGTAAACTGACCAGTATCACGCCCCTTCCCTCCTTCTTCACTCGCCGGGAGGAGGCGCCACTCGTAAATGTTCGTCCCCGTTCGTGTGACGTGGAACACCACCTGTAACTCTCGTAAGAACTCAACTCCTCGCGTGGTTTAGAAATATTCTGTTATCTGTCTGCAACAGTCTTCTCAGTTTGTGCGAACTATTAAACTGCAATAGTTTATTTTTATTTTTATGCCCGGTTGGTTCCGTGATGAAATAAAATCTTCATTCTTGATTTCATCATTACGGTCGTTTCTTACATCATACATAGCGAGGATGAAATTTTTCTGTCTACTGTTCCGTTGCTATGCCGTTGCTACGTCCAGTTATTAACAACGGTCCGACGTAACTCCAGAGATAACTTATGTTGGAGCAAATTTTTTTTTTCTTACAAAAAAATACGCTGTAATACTGGTTTAAACTAATCACTCTTCACTGTCCATTATTCATGTACTCACTCACTTGGTCACTTAAAATGTTTAAAGAGTTAGGCGACACGCAAGATTTAACTTTTGACTCAGATTTTATTGTTCTTTCTGTAATTAATTGTTTGTCTCTACAACACACGCACATCGATATGTCATTCAAGATTAACTTTTGTTCAGTTCAGTAATCGTGACGCTGACGACAACTTTTGACTAATCGGCGTACTTGTCTTTCTTCGTGTCTTCATTTTATTGTGTCCATCTCAAGAATACGAATTGTTTTTCTGTCGTTGATCCATTGCTCTCCAGGTTTGTAACTGTTCATCAATATCAAGTCTAAGTCCGAGACATCAATTTCACCCAATTGAAGTCTAACACTCGTCTTACTATACCGTCGCGTTGAGAACGGTAAAGATTAACTTTCATCAGTCGGATGACTGAGCAATACTTCAGTCTCTACCTCACGAATTATCAAACTTCCAAAACTGAAACAATCTAATAGCGTTTGCGTCCAGACAACTATCGTAAAAGTACTCTAGAGCGACTCAAGAACAACTAACTGAACATTACCATATCCGAGTTGCATTGTAGTCGCATTGAATTTCCTTTTCGATGTGGCTACAACTGTCTCCCATGGTGAACGTTATCTTTGACTGAATTACTTTCTTGGATCTAACCTTCGTTCATATGATTTTGAATTTATTCTATAGATGTTTGATAAACAATCTAGGGTAAACCTTTCCTTTTATCTGCCTTTTTTGTATGCTATTCTCAGTATTTGAATAATATAGGTGTTAATCAAAATATTACCAGTGTAGATTTTATCGTCAACAGTTGCCGTCACTGTCAAGATGACTCACTTCCCTACTTTAAGTTTCCACAAAGTTTGTTAATTGAGGTTTTCTGTCATTGGGACGTTACACCATGGACTTCATTTTTCACTCCAAACATTTCAAAATATGCGCCATGTTTTACTTCAGCAACACCATAACTATGGGCAATAAAGGAAAGGAAACAAGTTCATTATCAAGTGTGATGTGTGGCAATAAGATGCGGGAAAATATTCCTTTTTCACCGAATAGTTTCCTCAGAACCGAAGGAGAAAGACTGCCTGGTAGAGAACAAACGCAGATCATAAGACATCGGTTTTTGTTTCTTTATTCGAAAAATAAAGTTTTACTGAGAAACTAACAACAGAGACGGATGTAGCTTTGCTTCATCTACATAAAACATTCTTTTAGGCACATAGGATGACTTGAAATTACCGTACGAGTCTAATTGAGTGGGGCGACCAGCGCCACTGCTGTTGCTGGTATTCAGCAGGAGGGGGAGGTTTCACACAACCTTTACGCGACCCGAAAACAACTCTATTTACTTCTATGCTCTGTGCCGTCAGCACGCTAAACCTCAAGGTCGCCAAGCGCAGTGTTTCGAGAGGCGACGACTGATCTTGAGTAACAACCGAAAGTAGTTAGGGGTGTGACAGTAAAGACAGTACAACCTGGAGCCATCGAGGAGGGTCGTTGGCAGCTGCTGCAAGGCAGGACTTAGAGCCATGGAGGCACGCCGTCCCGGAGTGGCTGGTTCCTGGAGGTGGTCAGCGAGTAGCGGCACCACCTGGTCGCGATCCAGACGTCTGGAGAGACGAGTCATGTCAGCAAGGTGACAACACAAGCGAGCCACATGGTATACAAGGACCTTTGGTTGGCTCGACAGCTGGTTGGGCAGCAACTGAGTTCCGAAGTATTGTAGCGGGTGCGTGGGAATTTGGGTGACGGTTGGCTGCTGGCAACCTCTGATAGGTGGCGTGTAAGTACGGAAGACGGGGTGGCCGCTGTTGTAATCGGAATTGTGCAGAGATATGGAGAAAGGACAGCAAGGGAGTAGCAGAGACAGATGTGAGCAGCACAGAAAAATGGTTCAAATGGCTCTGAGTACTATGGGACTTAACTTCTGAGGTCATCAGTGCCCTATAACTTAGAACTACTGAAACCTAACTAACCTAAGGACATCACACACATCCATGCCCGAGGCAGGATTCGAACCTGCGAACGTAGCGGTCGCGCGGTTCCAGACTGTAGCGCCTAGAACCGCTCGGCCACTCCGGCCGGCAGCAGCACAGACAGAGCTGCAGTTTCACATGGCCAGCTGTGGGGTAGCCTGTTGTGGAGTCCGTGCCTGAGCTAGCGGTTAGTATCAACTTGTTAGCAACACGCGGACGTTGGTTCCTGCGGCAGATGGATGGTCGGTGACTGGGGTCTTGGCTTCAGGGAAGGCCGTGCTGACGATACACCAGTGGATACTAATCGCGGTGAGTGCCGTCGAGCGGCGGTGCATAAGAAGAGTACCGCGCTGGTAGAGCTTGACCAAAGGGTCGGTTGTACAGTCTCTCGCTTTTTGGTTGTGATTCACGTTCAAACTTTGCTATAAGTTTGAAGGTTCAGATTATTCCTGTTTGCTGTTGTCCTAATTGTGGGGCTGCTGCAAGGCCTAAGTGTTGTAGTGTAACATGAGATTCTTCGGGATTCCATATTCCACAATCATTCTCTTAGGCCGACGAAAGGTGTCTTTTTAGGTAGTCAGTAAATGGAGAACGTCCCATCGTACGTGCCCTTATGTTGGAATATGTGCAGAGATGACGAAAGAAGAGAGGGCACGAGACATCGAAGAAACGCGACGGCGCTCGAGTTCTCCGCCTGCAGGGGTTAGTTATCTTTTGGCGTCGCGTCTTGGCAGTGTTTTGGGAGGCAGAAAGAAAGAGGCGCGACCTACAGCGTCAATAGTCAGGAAGACAACTGATCTGTTCTTAAACGCCTTTTCAATAACTTCCCTTACGTGACGTTATGAAAGTCGCTTGGATTATGTTGTCCTGACTTATGAGAGAGCGATTCACCTAACTGTGTATTTAAATATCGGAACAAAAAAATATAGAAGTGTCCCAGAGAAGACGTTTACATCACTTCGTATCCACGTGGCACAGACAAAGCTCTCTTCCAGACCTCAACTTACTCCAGAGGGATACGAAGTCAAAGCGGCCTGCATAGCAGGTACACATCGCCAGTAAATCTAGAATAAGATGATCGTAAACATTGAGTAAGGCAAAGATGATTGCTTGAAGCTACAGGGTGACAGGTTGAGCATGCAGTGTAAAGCAACACAAAAATTATATTTCACTCCGGTGTATTCGCTGAAATACGTTCCGTTGTGGCAGATTTATGTGAACTACACGCTGAAGTGTGCCCTGATATTATAGTTGTGTTTCGTTGGTTGATCTTATATCTAACCGGTTACCCGAGTATTTGATTTTGTTCGAGCTAGCTATCTTGCGCATATTCGAGCGTAGTGTGGGTCTTCTCCTCAGTTGTTTAATTTGTCTACTACGCTATCCTCTAGTTACTTCGGAGAAGCAATTCTAGCTGTACATGTTCTTCCGTAAGTTATTGTTCCTATTGGCTTGGTGCATAGGTTCATAGCATAGATTAATAAACACAATAGATAATACATTCTCCTTCACTATTTACAGCAGTGTGCAAGCGCTCGGATAACTTTTCGAATCCGTGACTGTAGAAATCACGTGATTTTGAGGCGAAGAACTCGTCGAGCACTGTTCGGAACGCATTTTCATCCAGAAGGGAAGTTCCTTGAAGGTTGTTCGAGAGAGGGCAGAAAAAGTGAAACTCTGAGGGAGCGACGTCAGGTGAATAAGGTGTCAGCAGTGATGGTTACACCTCGAGCAAGCAATTCGTAGTACATCAGGCGATCGCTGTCCCACCAGAGGCATAACATTATGTTTTGTGGATGCGCGAAGGTCTTTTTAAGGATAATTGCTACTTTGTTTGGGTTGAACCATTCCTTTCTTTCCATTACGTAAGCATAAAAACACTATTTCTCAACGCTAGTAACAGTACAGTATAAGAATGGTCTGCGTTGTTCACGACCCAGTTGATAACGAGAAAGCGGAGATCCACTTATCGCCATCTGCTGATTTTTGTGGTTTTGGCTTAGAATATGTTGTAGCCATGCACCCGAATTTTTTAACCTTTGTCAAGCTTGGAAATGTCGCATGATGATGGAACCATCACATTTCATCACATCTGCCAGTTGAGTTCACTAACGTAGATCACTATGGATTAATGCGTTCAAGAATCCCCCGCTCGTACTAAAGCTCCAGTAGTGTATCATTTTAGTTGGTGAGTCTGTAGATGCTGGTATAGGGGCGTACAGTATAACAGGTGACGCTTTCCCACCCGATATCTGCGATGATTAAGCCAGTCCGTCCTTCAACTGACTTTCTTCCTACGTCTTATGCAGAAGTTCTCTCGTAGTTTTACGTCGCCTTGCAGAGCCATAGCAGCGCCGTCGGATTCTGAAAGTGCAATACTGCTGTCTATGTTTTACGTAATGAAGAAAGAAATATCTTTGTGCAAATAATTTTTTAGATGGGATGAAATTGTGACGCGTTCATTTAAGGAATAGCGTAAAATGAACTTGCTCACTATTAACTGTAAGAGATCATAGTCGACTGCATGACTAGATCGAAAGGCATCCTATCAACGACTGCTGACCACGGCGCACGGTCTATACCTTGAGCGTACAATCGGTATAGTTCGTATAAGATCGTACGTCTTCGGTTACGCAAAAGTTATTCATTTTTTTATTAATATCAAAGTATCCTGGCATTGCATAATTACTGGAAGCTAGTATGATCCTCAGACTCCTCCTAATGTCTGAGCAGCAAAAGGCAAATTTTATTTGTAAATATTTATCAATAACACTTACTTGATTCGCGCCACAATAAATGTACTTTTCCTATTTATCTCTTTGATGACGTCACAAGCGACTTCTGCATCGGCATCTCATCTCACTTGCTCTGAAAGCGCCATATAGTCAACACCTCTGCTAGCCAACGTGGGAACCTAGCTATCGCTCCTTACTCCATAGGTACTGCAGCTCTAATACATTCACTTCACGTGTGTGAAATAACAAAACTGGAAATAAAGTAAAATGTCCTCTTATCTGCAAATAAGTGGTACCTTACACAATCCCTCCAGTAGTTTCTTTTCTAAATTGTAATTTTTTTCGTTCAGACATTATCGGAATTTTGGAAATAATAGAAACGCAGTACTTAGTTTTTAGAAGCAGCCTTTACACCATAGGTCGTTTTGTTTAAAGCCAGTTACTTGAAATATTGTTTTTCTCTTCAATTCCAAGCTCAATAGTTCACATAGAAATCTTCAAAATGAAAAATCTACTGGTTTATGACATCTTATTGCATTGCACCTAATGAAACAGGTTTCGTTGCTTCCAAATATTTGTATTTGCATAATTTTTGCGTATTGACTACCATGCTCTCCTAAGTTTTAACTACCAAAATCCTTTCAAAATATCACATTAATATACATCAAGAAAAACATATTATAGACAACACTTGAAATACATTGACAAAGACAAATAAACATTAGCTTTTGAAACCTTTATCAAGCACGTAAAATTTGTTTACCAAACATCGTAATAGCACAGTTTAACTTTAACATAATTCTAGAAAAATTATTACAAACGTTTAGCTCACGTTTCCTGGCAGCTAGTTGTCTGTCCCTCAGGTATCAGTTGCAGCATTATTTTCCAGAAATTTCCTAAGTACACAAGGTATTCAAGACACACAACCCCTTTCATTAAACCACATGGGAACCTTTTCCTTTTTACACTACTATGATTTTTCACTATCACCACTGAAATCACTGCACTGACACACTTGTTTGGCAAGACGCACTATTATTCGCTGGCCGAAATTGTTGGTCCTTGGCGACATGTTTGCATTGCTTGATGGAATCAGCCATAACTGGCGCATCTGCCAACAGAGTCTCTGGTTGCTGACTGGTCGTGAGGCTTGGCTATCAGTGCACTTCATCTGGGTAGGTGTGCTCCGAGTTCCCCCTTTCCTCATCATCAAATATGCATACATGAGAAAAGACACATATTTTAGAATCAATAATAATAAATTAAATTTCCCAAACACAGGATTGTTTCGTCTAACTAACTCTGCTGGGTTCTGCCCAAGGGCCAAAATTCAAAACTTTTAATTAAATGCTACCATTATGAGTTAGTGATTCTTTTCATATAATTATTATATAATAAACAATTCTGAAGTTATGTGACAATCTATTTATTTCATCAAGTCTTGAAAATTTATCAGGTTTTAATTAATTTATTATTTAGTTAATTGAATGGTTCAAATGGCTCTGAGCACTATGGGACTCAACTGCTGAGGTCATTAGTCCCCTAGAACTTAGAACTAGTTAAACCTAACTAACCTAAGGACATCACAAACAACCATGCCCGAGGCAGGATTCGAACCTGCGACCGTAGCGGTCTTGCGGTTCCAGACTGCAGCGCCTTTAGTTAATTGATTCGTTAATAACGACTATAAACTCTTGATATTAAATTCTTTAGGTTTACATTGTTGGTTTGTCTACACTTCACAACGGTTTATGTTTTCCAGTGTCGCAGTCATGACGTGTCTCTGCTTACGTCATGCCGCCGGCCACGTCACATAATCACCTGGCTCGGTTATTTCAGCCACCAGTTGTGCTCTGCGCAAGTCGTTAGCATCTCGCTTCCTGTGCGATCCCTTTAATGGCCTTGCTGACGTCACAACACGCCAGCACACAACGTCATCTGGAGGTTCATTCAACCCCTGCCTTTTGTTTACGAACACATAAGCTGGGCATACGTTATTTCAAAACACTTTCTCTCTCAGCAGTTTAATATAACTTTTTTTTTTTACAACTACTATTTTCAACGTATTTCAAGGCCATGTATGTGTCTATTACAACGTCTGTGCTTTATTATCTTAGTAGAGAGATATTGTGTCTCGTAACTGATATTCAGGCAAACCAGAGTTTGAAGTCTTCCCTATAATTACCAAGGAATCTCTTAACATGAACTACATTGTATTTGCCCATTGTAAGGGGTTCACCACCCTGCTGGAGCAAATGTAATCTCGATGTATTGCTCACATGCTAGAACGACAATTCACAGGCGCTGCCTGAGACATAAAATATCTTTGCCCCTGTTAAAAGACAGGTGCAATAGAGTCGCAGGTCAGAGCAGTCTCTGCCGCAGTTACAGTCGCTAGCTGCTACAGTGTAGTTGTATTCTGTCGATGGTACAGCGCAGTTTATAGTTAGTAGTTGTTAAAGTCACAGTGCAGAACAATATGTAAATTTTTTTAATATGGAACTGAATAGGAATTGTGATCAGTCGCAGAGATAAATGATACCATGGAATGAGATGATGATGAACATATGAATAATTGTTAATATAATGAAAAATCAACAGTGTAATTAAGTCAACCATCTACTGTAAGGTAAATTTTATTATTTTTATTGGCATGCGCGTAGTTAAGTCACTTGTCTGAGATGTTAATATGAATTTGTTTCAATATTTTCTTTTGTGATTCGTCAGTTCCAGTTGACCCAGATTTGTTTTGTATTCAATTTTCCCATGTAACGGATTGTAGATCTTGATCAATAACGTAAAAATTTTTTAGAATATAATTGTTTTTACCAGTCAACTATAAAAGTATAATTTCTCCTTAAGTCATTGCCAGTCCCGATCCAGTCATTTACCTAAATTAAAATATTCCAGAATTTTTGTCAGATCATAGTCATACGTTCTTTAGAAATCAGACGACCAGCTGTGCAGCTGTGTCACTAAGTAAAGTCAGTTTTCCATGTAATTCAGATCTCAGACAAATGTTATCCAGTGTTAGTAGGGCAGCATTGCACTAAGCTGTGCCATTTACGAGCAGATATATAGACAGCGTTATCCGGTGACACCTTCACGAGGTAAGATTTTTCACTTTATTTCTCACGGACAGATTCAGATTGATATCACAGAGCCATGGTGTAGCGCTGATTACGTCAAAATTTATCAGTTTTTCATGAGTTAAGATTTATCAGCTTTCATACGTCAGAAGTTAATTATCCAGATTTAATTATTTTTATTTTGTATTTATTTTTATTTATACGGGAAGGTTACAACCTTACTACATGCGACTCTGGATGTGCCACTTCCACTGCATTAGGATTTTGACCCTGCTAGCCACATACACTCCTGGAAATTGAAATAAGAACACCGTGAATTCATTGTCCCAGGAAGGGGAAACTTTATTGACACATTCCTGGGGTCAGATACATCACATGATCACACTGACAGAACCACAGGCACATAGACACAGGCAACAGAGCATGCACAATGTCGGCACTAGTACAGTGTATATCCACCTTTCGCAGCAATGCAGGCTGCTATTCTCCCATGGAGACGATCGTAGAGATGCTGGATGTAGTCCTGTGGAACGGCTTGCCATGCCATTTCCACCTGGCGCCTCAGTTGGACCAGCGTTCGTGCTGGACGTGCAGACCGCGTGAGACGACGCTTCATCCAGTCCCAAACATGCTCAATGGGGGACAGATCCGGAGATCTTGCTGGCCAGGGTAGTTGACTTACACCTTCTAGAGCGCGTTGGGTGGCACGGGATACATGCGGACGTGCATTGTCCTGTTGGAACAGCAAGTTCCCTTGCCGGTCTAGGAATGGTAGAACGATGGGTTCGATGACGGTTTGGATGTACCGTGCACTATTCAGTGTCCCCTCGACGATCACCAGTGGTGTACGGCCAGTGTAGGAGATCGCTCCCCACACCATGATGCCGGGTGTTGGCCCTGTGTGCCTCGGTCGTATGCAGTCCTGATTGTGGCGCTCACCTGCACGGCGCCAAACACGCATACAACCATCATTGGCACCAAGGCAGAAGCGACTCTCATCGCTGAAGACGACACGTCTCCATTCGTCCCTCCATTCACGCCTGTCGCGACACCACTGGAGGCGGGCTGCACGATGTTGGGGCGTGAGCGGAAGACGGCCTAACGGTGTGCGGGACCGTAGCCCAGCTTCATGGAGACGGTTGCGAATGGTCCTCGCCGATACCCCAGGAGCAACAGTGTCCCTAATTTGCTGGGAAGTGGCGGTGCGGTCCCCTACGGCACTGTGTAGTTTTCTACGGTCTTGGCGTGCATCCGTGCGTCGCTGCGGTCCGGTCCCAGGTCGACGGGCACGTACACCTTCCGCCGACCACTGGCGACAACATCGATGTACTGTGGAGACCTCACGCCCCACGTGTTGAGCAATTCGGCGGTACGTCCACCCGGCCTCCCGCATGCCCACTATACGCCCTCGCTCAAAGTCCGTCAACTGCACATACGGTTCACGTCCACGCTGTCGCGGCATGCTACCAGTGTTAAAGACTGCGATGGAGCTCCGTATGCCACGGCAAACTGGCTGACACTGACGGCGGCGGTGCACAAATGCTGCGCAGCTAGCGCCATTCGACGGCCAACACCGCGGTTCCTGGTGTGTCCGCTGTGCCGTGCGTGTGATCATTGCTTGTACAGCCCTCTCGCAGTGTCCGGAGCAAGTATGGTGGGTCTGACACACCGGTGTCAATGTGTTCTTTTTTCCATTTCCAGGAGTGTACAATTCTTCAAAAATTTCGTAAAGTTTCCGTATTTCAGAAGTCCTTATGACTACCTGATCACCCACAATGTATTCTTAGGTGCTATATTGCTGATATGCCTCGCCTTAAAAGATTTTCTCTTTGCTATTCCATTTGCCAAAGCTAATTTACGTTTTCCTTCCAAACTCAAGTCAGTTCTTTTTGGTGTTTTACCCATCAACAATTCATAGGGCGATATTTCTTTGATGGTGCGTGGAAGCTCATTAAATATCTCTTCAAACTCTTTAACATATGTTCCCAAATCTGTATGGTGATCATTGCAAAAAGCTCTACATAGACTTCCTAGCTCTTTCAACACCATCTCCACGGGGTTTGAAGGCAGATTAAATACCAGAAAAGTAATAGATAGTAAATTAGGGCAAGATTATGTGCATACAGTATGCAGATGTAAACAAATACTCAGTGATGATAGGTCCCAGTTTTTATCAAAACTTTGGAAGAACACCTTGGAAAATACGGATGTATATATATATATTAGGTCAATACTCGCTATTCCTTGATTATATTCCCAACTTATTTCATCTACCATTCTGAAATTTCTGTTAGTACCCCTAATACATTTGGCCAAGCTATCAGCTGTGTTCTTGTTAATCTCTTTCATAAATTTTATCAACTGTTCTTTAGTGTCTCTAGTACTTTCCTCTGTTCTCTTATTAGTTGCTTCGAGTTTCTAGTTATTTTGCTCGAGTTTCTTCTTATTAGCTTCCCTAGCAATTTCTTTTCTTTTTTTTTTTTTTTTTTTTGTCGTCTCCAGTTTTTGGTGTTGTTGTTTACATTCCCGAGCATTTTCCTCTTGTTTACTCATCATAGCTGAAAACATGGCTTGCATATTAAATTCTGAACCATTAATTTTGTTAAGTTCATTTTCTTTTGTCATACTTTCCTTAAGCACTGTCTGAGTGAATCAGCAGCATTTTCTGTGGTATCTAAAGTACTTAATGGTACTTCCTGCCCCCCATTACCAACAATTTTATTTATCTTGACTACAGGGCCTTTTTTTTTAGTTTGCAACATGAAATATATCATGCACCTGCGACAAGTCACAGGTCTCCTGAGTCATATTCTCGCAAATATTTAGTTCACTCATTTTACTTTTAGTTGTCCTACAGCTTTTAAGCAACATTAAGTATATACAACACTATTCTGTTCCTTTAACTGACTTTGAAAACTGTGTATTTTACTTGGCGCAGCAATGCTGTGATGCCTCGCCGAGCGTCGAACTTCGGACCTCAGCTACAGCGCCTCCAGCACACCCCTTCTCTGCCGCTCTGCTGCTGTGCAGCGCTGAGTTACTATCTACGAAACGCTGTCGAGTCGCGATGTTTCCTCCGATTACGTGGCAAGCTTTGCCACGTTGGAAGCGGCTATCACCTTCCTTCCGGTACTCGACGATCTTTCGCTATTCTTCACTCGCGAAATGTTCGTACTCCAGTACGCGAACTGTATTTTTCAAAATGCCAAACTTATCACTTTACTTGACATACTTCCTGCATTACTTGACTCGCACAGTTTTGCTGATACAAAATGCAGTCACTTCTAACAGTTACTGTTCACTTCCCATTTGTTTTTTCGTGGCGTTTTTCATCGAAATTGCACTTCCTATTTTCCCCATAAATTTGCAATAAACAGTTTCTTCCGTCGCAAGCTATTTCTCTACAGTCGACTGTAATCTGTACAAATTTGCGAGAAATTCATCTCCTCATAAGGGATACCAAATGCAAGAACCCCCCACTAGTACTAAACCTCCAGGAAATTCTCAGTTCAGCTGATGGGACCGTAGATGGTCGTATAAGCGGCGTACAGTATAACTGGCCACGCTTTCCCATCCGAATTTGCGATAATTGAGGCAGTCCGACCTTGAAATGACTTAGTGAGCCGCCACGTAGAAATTCTTTCTACCTGATATCTGGAGAAGCCCTCGTAGTTTTATGTCCCCTTACAGAACCATAGCAGCGCCGTCGGATTATGAAGCGGGAAGAAGATTTCCTTTGTACAAATAATTTTTTACACGGGATGCCATTATTGTGCGTTTATTTAATACACCGTAAAATGAACTTGTTCAGATTGGTTATAAGCTAACTATTAGCGGTACGAGAGCGTTGTTTACCGTATGACTAGATTGAAAGGCGTCCTATCGACCACTGCCGACTATGGTGCACAGTCGCACAATCGGTATAGTTCGTATAAGTTCGTACATCTTCGGTTATGCCAAAGTTATTCATTTATTTATTAATGTCAACGTTTCCTGGAGTTGCGTAATTAGTGAAAGGTAGTATTTATGACCGATAGACTGCTCCTAATGTCTGAATGGGAAAAGGCAAATATTTATTACTAACAATTATTTGACTAAACCTACTTTCCCTACGTACCTCTTGCTGACGTCACGAGAGACTTGTGGATCGGTGCCTCATCCCACTGGCTGTGAAAGCGCCAGATGGCCACCGACTTGTTAGCCAGCTGCCGCTTTCTCCTTGCTCCGTACGTACTGCAGCGCTGATACTTTCTTTCAAGTAGCAAAACTGGAAATAAAGTAAAATGTGCTCTTATCTGCAAACGAGCATACTAAATGCTTTTAAGAGATCTTCATGAAACCCCAAAGGTGTTCCTGAACGTGGAAAATCACTAATGTAAAAACGATCCTCCTTAAAACGAGAAAAGCATTTTCTTGCCGTCCTCAGTCCAATGGCTTCTGTCACCCCCGTATTGAACTCAAATAGAAGAACATGTCTAATATGTCCAGATTACTCCACTTGGCACTCCAACTTCTGTTGTCCACAGGTTCACTCACTGTCTCAAAAAAATGGTTCAAATGGCTCTGAGCACTATGGGACTTAACATCTGTGGTCATCAGTCCCCTAGAACTTAGAACTACTTAAACCTAACTAACCTAAGGACATCACACACATCCATGCCCGAGGCAGGATTAGAACCTGCGACCGTAGCGGTCACGCGGTTCCAGACTGAAGCGCCTAGAACCGCACGGCCACACCGGCCGGCCACTCACTGTCTCCAAATGACAAAATGACAACATGTAAACTCAAATAGCAACATCGAACTGGAAATAATAAATGACAGTTGATGAATAGATTCATAGCAGCAGGATACCAACAAGAAAAACAAAAATACTACGAACTTATGCAGCAACTAATTATTTTATTGTATGAAGATGGTATCTGTTCTATGGGACATGTCCGAAAGAACAGATACTATCTTCATAGAGTTGACGCTAACCGGCCATTGACCTTCTTCTTCTGTGCGGATGCACAAGCATTGCCCGACTCTTACGGGACTCGGTAAGATTGTCTGCCACGAGTA
Source organism: Schistocerca americana (assembly GCF_021461395.2). Lineage (NCBI taxonomy): Eukaryota > Metazoa > Arthropoda > Insecta > Orthoptera > Acrididae > Schistocerca > Schistocerca americana. The sequence continues at coordinate 846,919,824 of NC_060120.1, read as the reverse complement.
ATGAGTGTAATGGGCAGGGACACTACGAATGTAGTGTGTGGACACTAAGTTGGGAATGTGGGACTCAGGCGGAGCGTGCAAGGGATAAATTCCTGCAGTCGTACTATCCTCTGTGCCCTCGGTGGCTCAGATGGAGCCGGCACGGTAGCTCAGCGTGTTCGGTCGGAGGGTTAGGAGCCCCCTGTAATAAAAAAAAAAAAAAATGAGTAAATGGATGAACAACGAACTTCTTCGGGTGTCGTGAGACGTCCGGCCCGAACAAAGGCAACGAACATTAACGAACAAAATGAGATTGACAAAAAAAAAAGAAAAAAATTATGGATAGAGCGTCTGCCATGTAAGCAAGAGATCCCGGGTTAGAGTCCCGTGCGGGGCACACATTCTCAACTGTCCCCGTTCATGTACATCAACGCCTGTCGGCAGCTCAGGATCTTGATTTAATTATCATAATGGCTCTGAGCACTATGGGACTTAACAGCTATGGTCATCAGTCCCCTAGAACTTCTTAAACCGAACTAACCTAAGGACATCACACAACACCCAGTCATCACGAGGCAGAGAAAATCCCTGACCCCGCCGGGAATCGAACCCGGGAACCCGGGCGTGGGAAGCGAGAACGCTACCGCACGACCACGAGCTGCGGACATTAATTATCATAATATTTTATTTGTGATTTGGATCCTAAACTTGTGCCCAGCTACTCACTCCCATTACTTCTCTTTCCAGGTTGTATAGTTAATTAGTTGTGCAGTAGTTACCTTTTACTCTCCTTTTGTTGTAAAGTTACATTCATATTAACAGCCAGGAAGTCTGGCGGGCTGATATTTTATGCTAGGTATTAAGATCGTTTGTATGTACTAGACTTGAGCGCAAGTAATATTTCTTATTGCTTCTATCAACGCTGGATTGTGTTATTTATAAACGTTTTTAAACTTGATGAGTATTTACGCCCCAGCACCACCAGTCACTCACCACGCCAATGTTTCTTTCACTACACTACTAAATACCTGGGAACTGTAATTACGAAAAGCTTAATTTGAGACCGCTGCGTACAAAATGATGTGGGCAGTACGAACCAAAGACAAAACTTGCAACAAATCTGCTTAAGAGACTGCCTACACCACGCTCGCCGCTCCCCTTCTGGAGGACTGCTGCGCCGTGGTGAACACGGCAGGGCTCTGCACAACTATTAAATTTCACGAAGTAAGGGTACAGACGTTGCTGCTACAGTATCGACTTGAAGGTAGCGTTCGAGGAACCCTCATCATTCTAGAATCAGCTAGAGTTTTGGCACCGGCCGTTATACGAGAAGCGTGAAGGAAGGCTAGCGGCAGCGGACGAAGTCATAAGACGAAACGGTGAAGCGAGAGCCCAATTGCTCGGATTATAGTGGCAACAGTTACCTCTGCGAAATAAACAGAAAGCCTTTGTGGAAGTGCTTGCTGGTATGTAGGAAGTAGGACAGATACTGATAAAAGGGCGATATTATCTGCTTCAATAATAAAAAGATGGTGTTTCAATACTGAGTCTTTATCTTAGCCACCCTTCACGTTAATAGTAATTATATGCAAAGAACGAAATATTTTCGTTGAGCAGGTGGAAAGGAGTGAAAGGAACGTGACACTAGTTACACAGCCAGGGCTAATTACACTGAAGTGCCAAAGAAACTGTTACGCCTGCCTAATATCGTGTAGGGCCCTCGCGAGCATGCAGAAGTGCCGCAACACGACTTGGTAAGGACTCGACTAATGTCTCAAGTAGTGCTGGGGAGAAATCCTGCAGGGTTGTCCATAAAACCGTGGATATATCTTCTGAACAGCACATTGCAACGCATCCCAGATGTGCTCAATAATGTTCATGTAGGCGAGTTTGGTGACCAGTGGAAGAGTTTAAACTCAGAATAGTGTTCCTGAAGCCACTCTGTAGCAATTCTGGACGTGTGGAGTGTCACATTGTCCTGCTGGAATTGCTCACGTCCGTCAGAATGCACAATGTACATGAATGGATGCAGGTGAACAGACAGGATGCTTACGTACGTGTCACGTGTCAGAGTCGCTTACAGACGTATCATAAGTCCCATATCAAACGAACTGCACACGCCCCAGACCAATACAGAACCTCCACCAGGTTAAAAAGTCCCCTGCTGACATGTAGCGTCCACGGATTCATGAGGTTGTCTCCATACTCGTACAAGTCCATCCGCTCGATACAATTTGAAACAACACTTGTCCGACCAGGCAACATGTTTCCAGTCATCAACAGTACAATGTCGGTGTTGACGGACCCAGGCGAGGCGTAAAGCTCTGTGTCGTGCACTCGAGAGGACCTTCAGCTCCGAAACCCCATATCGATGATGTTTCGTTGAATGGTTCACACGCTGACTCTTGTTGATGGTCCAGCAATGAAATCTGCAGCAATTTGCGGAAAGGTTGGACTTCTGTCACATTGAACGATTCTCTTCACTCATCGTTGTTCCCGTTCTTGGGGGATATTTTTCCGGCCGGAGCGATGTCGGAGATTTCATGTTTTACCGGGTTCTTGATATTCACGGTACATTTGTGAAATGGTCGTACGGAAAATCCCCACTATCTCGGAGACATTGTGTTCCGTCGTTCGTGTGCCGATTGTAACACCACGTTCAGACTCACTTAAATATTGATTTCCTTCCATTTTAGCAGCAGTAACCGATCTGACACTGCGCCAGACACTTTCCGTCTTATATAGGCGTTACCGGCCGCAGCACCGTATTCTGCCAGTTAAATGTCTGTGTATTTGAATACTCATGACTATACGAGTTTCTTTGGCGCTTCTGTGTGGTTAGCAATATGTTCCTTGGACAGTCGTATTGAACTTCGGTCCGATTGCCTGACACTAAACCAACAGCTTTTCGTTGTAAGAAGTAGAGGAAATTATTAAAGTAATGAGGTGTTGGGGGGAGGGGGGGAAGCTTTGAGGTGCTAGCAGACAGAACGGCTTTTGGTGTCCCCCTGATGCCGTCGAGATGGCATAGGCGGCCGATCGTAATCAGTGTTGATGGCAACGGCTTCTCCGTTGACACCTGGAAATCCTAGCGGGTATGGTGCAGCCCTTCCGCCTGGCATGTCAACTGGCATCCTCAGGCAACTGTCAGAAAATTATGAGGATTCCCGATAAGAGTACTTTCCTTGTCAACCAGGTGCTGAACGTAGTCTTCATGTTGTAAATGTAATCATTTAATTTCTAGTTGTTAAGAATTTTAGTAATTGAGGGATATGTGGCCGTTATTCCTCGGCAGTCCAATTCAGTTTTACTTTTGGAAAACATATTTGCTTTTATTCAACACACTGCGTCTGAAAATTATGTGGCCATTGTGCCTGGGAAATTAAATTTAATTTTATTGCTCTAAATAATCTTGTACTAAATTGTTGTCATTTAAGGCACTACCCCTGAGAATTATTGTGTGGCATTTGGTTTTGATAAAAGCTGTTAAGAATGACCTACGTAACCAGCCAGTCCCTTCATCCTCCCTACGACTTAGCACAGTATCCTTATCATATAGGAGTCATGGAGGACATCGAAAATGTTCAAAAAACGGAACTCATTATCTATGATCGTGAACAGGAGTGTTAGTCATGGATATGATACACGAGTTCGGTTACGCTAACGTCATGGCCGACTTTTTTCTCTGCATGCTAAAATATTTTGTTAACTGCCACCTACACACGGAGAAACGACCACCGTAATAAAAAAAGATAGATAAGATTTTGCACGATAAAATGTAGGTGTTCGAGAGTGAAGTGGTCGAGAAACAGTGTGAAAGTGAGGCGTAACATGTCGATTTCGGTAATGTCATGTTGCACTGGTATACTCTTGGAGCAAGGCAAGATGTTCTTGTGACACAATCATGCCATCTATATAGTTATTTTGTTGGGGAACCTACCACTTCGTGCACTTTCATCAGACAGGAGCACCAGCGCAGGTAAAGAGAAGCAAATGCATGACTTTGGGAAGGTAAACCGTCGGATGAGCGTCCCTACGAGTTGGTGGGCCGCTGCCTGTGTTTTGGATTGCTAGTCTCAGAGTAAAGGACGTTGTAAGGGCAGGAATGTAATGAAGAAACAACTGAATGGTTGTAGTGTTAGTTACGAGAGAGTACTCGAATTAAACTGTCAGTGATGTTGAGCGGAGATTTGAGTATGTGAACCATCTGTTGATCTACGTATTTTTGGCAGTTGAAATGAGCTCTCTTTCCAGCACCGCACCCATGTATGAGCATATGATGTCCATGCTGGCGTATGGTTCCAATCAGCTGCCCCTGATCAGCAACAAAGCATATTAGGCGACTGGAATATTTTATAAGATACATGGCTGATAATTTGACAGATGGTAATATGCAATGTAGGTGTTGTTAAAGAAACGGACCCTATTCCTATGCTAGAAGATTTTTTTTCCTTTATTATGATTTCATTCCTCTCCTCATATGGGGAGGGGAGAGCTGGCAGCGGCACAATCCCCTGCTCTTCAGCCGAGTAATACATTCAATAAAAGATGAAAACGATACATATAAAGGCGATATAAAGGGGGACATAAGAACATAATAAGGGGAGACAGCAGGGGTTAAGATTTACACTTACACAGAGACACATAAAGTTAAAAAACACAGTTGGCGATTTATGGAGCACATAAAATACACCGAAGTCACATCCACAAGTTAAAAGGTGGTCTCAGTATTAAAACTCTCCAGAAAAAAGACACTTTAAATCCACTGCATGCGACGGAGCACACACGGTGAAGAATAAAAACTGATGGGAGGGACCTGTCGATGGAGGGGAGGCCTGAGAGGAGGGAAAAAGAGGGGAGAGGAAGGGGCAGTGGGGGAGGGGAAGCAGAGGGGGTAGGATGAAAAGAAAGGGAGGTCGGGGGGGAGGGTGCACCTATGACGCAAGAGACAGGCGGTGTGGGAGATGGAGAGGGAAAGCAAGGCAGGAGGAGCAAAGAGACACAAAAGGGGTGCACTGGAAGGAGATGGGGCAGAGGAGGGAGGAAAAAACCGTTCAGGGGAAGGGAAGAGGAGGGGAGAGGGAGCCCTGAGGAGGAGGAGGGGGGAAGGTGAGGTTAGAGTTGGTAGGAGGGGTAGATATTGGGGTGAAGTTCATCATCTGGGAGGGGTAGGTGCTGGAAGTTGTGTTGGGAAAGGAGATGGGGGGTGTGGAGATGGAGAGAGGGTGGGACACCACAGTAAAGGCGCGGAAATGGGGTGGGGGTGGGGGGATCGTGTCAGTGGACAATGAACAGGGTGCAGATGTACTCGAGGAAAAGGACAAGGTGTGGGAAGGGGATGAGGTCATAGGGGATCTGTGTGGGGGTTAGGAGGCGGATACGGAAGGTGAGATGGAGTACATGGCGTTCAAGTATTTGGAGGGCTTTATAGAAACTGGGAGGGGTGGAAATCCGGGTGACGCTGGCTTAACAAAGGATGGGATGGATCAAGGATTTGTAAAGTGTGAAGGATGGTGGAAGGTTGCAGTCCACACGTCTGACTGGACAGGGGTTTCAAGAGGCGGAATCTACTGTGGGCTTTGTGACAGATGGAAGGAGATGGGGAGTCCAGGGGAGGTGATGGCCAAGGGTGAGGCCAAGGTATTTCAAGATAGGAGTTTTTAGAAAATCGTGGAGCCAGATTGCAAGAAGAAGCTCATCGCAAAAGTAGTTTTACGAACCCTCTGCCAAACACATAAATGTGAATGTTGCGGAGCAGTCATGTAGATATAGATAGGAGATGACTGATGTTTTTCACACTTGAATGTATCCTTTTCCAATTTTATCCTGTAGCAAGATAGTAACAATAGCTTGGATTCCCTAGATGTATGGTGCCTGAGTGGTGCGCTCTGGCAGAAGCAGGGATCATTAAGAATAAGGCCTGTAGTGCGGTTAGGGCTCTGTCGACAGAGGCGCTCGGGAGAATGGGCGCATTTGAGTACTCTTCTCCTCTGAAGGTATACACACTGTGCGAGAAGCCTGTAGAAACTGGTATGTCACTGTGGATCCCTGTAGAAACTGGTATGTCTTCAGCGGATGTCTTAAGATGTTGCTTTAATGTGGAATCACGTAGGCTTTCCCTTTAAAAAATTTCACAAATCACTATTGTTTTAATTACAAGTTTTTTTGATTGCCAATCGTAGGAGGGTTCTTTCAAGTAGGGATGGGAAAAACCGAACGGTATTTTAGTTATGAATATTTTAGTATATTCGTTTGGTCTCGGTTATAAAAAATGTTTTTCTTATTTTTTAGTTATAACCGAGTAAAAAAGCGATATATCAATTAGCCATAGAATCAGTGCTACAATTTTTCTTTTTTAAAAAGGGCGTGATTTTTATTTGTAAAATTGGCATTGGTTTGAGATATTGCGTTATTATAAAAAACGGGAGAAACGATCAGTGCTATTTTAATAACAATGCCGATAGAAACATATGTCACAAGAATTAGTAAAGCTTTGCTGAGACAATAACGTCGCTGTTGCCATGTATCACGGCTTAAGGTATGGGTGCACGCGCGCTGTGCAAGACTTGCCCCGCACCTGGTCTATACGGTAGTATCTCACTTTCGTCTCCGGACATCCGTAAATGGCACCAACCCTAGTCTGGAAATATTTTCACGAAGTGACGTAGCAATGAATTACTGCTTCATTTCCTTTAAAAGATTAAAGATTTGGAAGGAAATTGTGATAACAGAAATAAATCAAAAACTTAACAACATTTGATTCATAGTGCTGGATGATCTAAACAGACAGTCCATAAAAGATAGAAACACATCGCGTGACTCTAGATACAGGAAGGTACAAAGTTTTGATACAGCTACGCTGTTGTTTGTTTCTAGCAAAATGGCGGCTACACTTCAAGAGAAATCATTTTCTGCGTTGGAATTTGCGCGAAGCCAATCCGTTGTTCATGTGCAACTTGCGTTCCGCCTCCGATTCAGCAGGAATCCGCCTCTGCCGAAGCAGGTGGTTTATCACTAGCACTGCCACTTGCGGCAGCTACTCTTCAATATGTGGGAAGTCGAAATGCTGAAGCTGTTGATTCAATAAACAGAGACCTGTCGATTCGCTGTGTAGTATTAAATGGACTATCGTTCCGTGTTTCTCGAGCAATGCCTGGTGGACATGTTGAGTGTATGGTATAGTGTCTGTGCGAACATAAAACTGTGAACCTTCCTTTAGGCAGTGACAAGGGCGATATATTTTTACTTTTCACTGTTTTTCTGTAATAAAAAACTGAAATCTATTTTTCTTTTCTCAATCACCCCATATGCAATAAAAATAGCAAGTAGCCGATCTGCTTCCTGTGTCTGTGTAAAATGCCTCTGCCTGTATCCCTCTAAAACAGACAAAGTAAAAATACGGAAAACACAGTTCGTCAGCCTCAGGTTTCACTTTTTAGCAATAACTATTTGTGATGCTTAAATAGTAGTATGATCCACGATATCATGATTTTTGAAAAGAGGTACAAAGAATTCGAATAAATACAAGAACACCGGTGATTTTTTTCTAGTATTCAACCACTTATTACACTTCGATAAAAGTAGCTAACGGTGGACAGACAAAGTTTTCTTTTATTTCCTTATTTAATTTAATGTTTTGATTATATCTACCTTGAAATGGATAGAGTCAGAATTTTTCGATCTTTCTTCGATTGCATGAAATGATAATAAAAAAACGGTCATTTCAGAAACCGGTTATTTTGAGCGGTTTTAGCAGTAAGATTAACCTGGCTTGGAAAAAACCCTTATAAACGAAAATCGGTTGTTTCAGCGGTAACCGCCATCCCTGCTTTCAGGTAAGGGGCTAATCGAATATCTTAAATGTTAGGAATGTCTGCCTCACTTATATTATTTTGCTACTGATTCAGCATTCTGGAAAGCTTATTGTGACAAGCAAAGAGATTCAGATAGATGACATTATTTCACTATGTGCACGCAGTCAGAGCCTGCCTGTCAGTTTACAGCCACAAACTGATCGCTCATGGATGTGACAAGCCATACAGAAATATTCTCCGTAACATATACATATTTCCTATGCATCTATTGCGGTGATATGGGGTAAACTGTGGTTGTATTCTTTGCGTGGCGAGCCACATGTTGGAGTTTCAGTTAGGTGGACTCTACCCCAAATAAATGCTTTATATTTACATCTACATCCATACTCGGCAAGCCACCTGACAGTGTGTGGTGGAGGGTACTTTGAGTACCTCTATCGGTTCCCTTCTATTCCAGTCTCGTATCGTTCGTAGAAAGAAAGATTGTCGGTATGCCTCTGCGTGGTCTGTAATCTCTCTGATTTTATCCTTATGGTCTCTTCGCGAGATATACGTAGGAGGGAGCAATATACTGCTTGACTCCTCGGTGAAGGTATGTTCTCGAAACTTTGACAAAAGCCCGTATCGAGCTATTGAGCGTCTCTCTTGCAGGGTCTTCCACTGGAGTTTACCTATCATCTCCGTAACGCTTTAGCGGTTACAAAATGATCCAGTGACGAAGCGCGCTGCTCTCCGTTGGATCTTCTCTGTCTCTTCTATCAACCCTATCTGGTGCGGATCCCACACTGGAGAGAAGTATTCAAGCAGTGGGCGAACAAGTGTACTGTAACCTACGTCCATTGTCTTCGGACTACATTTCCTTAGGATTCTTCCAATGAATCTCTGTCTGGCATCTGCTTTACCAACGATTAATTTTATATGGTCATTCCATTTTAAATCACACCTATTGTCTACTCCCAGATAATTTATGGAATTAACTGCTTCCAGTTGCTGACCTGCTATATTGTAGCTAAATGATAAAGGATCTTTCTTTCTATGCATCCGCAGCATATTACACTTGTCTACATTGACATTCCCTGCACCATCAATTCGTTGCAAATCCTCCTGCATTTCGTACAATTTTCCATTGTTACAACCTTTCGATATACTACAGCATCATCCGCAAAAAGGCTCAGTGAACTTCAGACGTTATCCACAAGGTCATTTATATATATTGTGAATAGCAACTGAACGCATAATTAGTCTTAAATGATGATGATGATGAGCAACGGTCCTACGACACTCCCCTGCGGCACACCTGAAATCACTCTTACTTCGGAAGACTTCTCTCCATCGAGAATGACATGCTGCGTTCTGTTATGTAGGAACTCTTCAACCCAATCACACAATTGGTCTGATAGTCCATATGCTCTTACTTTGTTCATTAAGCGACTGTGGGGAACTGTATCAAACGCCTTGAGGAAGTTAAGAAACACGGAATCTACCTGGGAACCAGGTTCTATGGCCCTCTGAGTCTCGTGGAGGAATAGCGGGAGCTGGGTTTCACACGATCTTTTCGAAACCCTTGCCGATTCCTACAGAGTAGATTTCTAGTCTCCATAAAAGTCATTATACTCGATCATAGTAAGTGTTCCAAAATTCTACAACTGATCGACGTTAGAGATATAGGTCTATAGTTCCGCACATCTGCTCGACTTCCCTTAATTGAAAACGGGGATGACCTGTGCCCTTTTCCAATCTTTTGGAACGCTATGCTCTTCTAGAGACCTACGGTACACCGCTGCAAGAAGGGGGCAAGTTCCTTCGCGTACTCTGTGTAAAATCGAACTGGTATCCCACCAGGCCCAGCGACCTTTCCTCTTTTAGTTGTTTCTCTATTCCTCTGTCGTCTATTTCGATATCTACCATTTTGTCATCTGTGCGACAATCTAGAGAAGGAACTACAGTGCAGTCTTCCTCTGTGAAACAGCTTTGGAAAAAGACATTTAGTATTTCGGCCTTTACTCCGTCATCCTCTGTTTCAGTACCATTTTGGTCATAGAGTGTCTGGACATTTTGTTTTGATCCACCTACCGCTTTGACATAAGACCAAAATTTCTTAGGATTTTCTGCCAAGTCAGTACATAGAACTTTGCTTTAGAATTCATTGAACGCCTCTGGCATAGCCCTCCTCACCCTACGTTTCGCTAAGCGTAATTTTTGTTTATCTGCAGGGCTTTGGCTGTGTTTATGTTTGCTGTGAAGTTCCCTTCGCTTCCTCAACAGTTTTCTAACTCGGTTGTTGTACCACGGTGGCTATTTTCCATCTCTTACTATCTTGCTTCGCACATACTCACCTAACGCATAGTGTACGATGGTTTTGAACTTTGTCCACTGATCCTCAACACTATCTGTACTTCAGACAAAACTTTTGTGTTGAGCCGTCAAGTACTCTGAAATCTGCTTTTTGTCGCTTTTGCTAAACAGAAAAATCTTCGTACCTTTTTTAATATTTCAATTTACGGCTGAAATCATCGATTCAGTAACCGCTTTATGATCGCTGATTCCCTGTTCTGCGTTAACTGTTTCAAATAGTTCGGGTCTGTTTGTCACCAGAAGGTCTAATATGTTATAGCCACGAGTCGTTTCTTTGTTTAACTGCTCAAGGTTGTTTTCAGATAATGCACTTAGAAAAATTTCACTGGATTCTTTGTCCCTGCCACCCGTTATAAACGTTTGAGTCTCTCAGTCTATATCTGGTAAATTAAAATCTCCACCCAGAACTATAACATGGTCGGGAAATCTACTCGAAATATTTTTCCAAATTTTCCTTCCGCTGCTCTGCCACAACAGCTGCTGAGCCAGGGGGCCTATAGAGACATCCAATTACCATGAGTGAGCCTGCTTTAACCGTCACCTTCGCCCAAATTATTTCACATTTCGGATCTCCGTCAATTTCCGTCTATACTATTGCATTTTTATCGCTATAAACACACCTCCCCATTCACTGTCCAGCCTGTCTCTGCGGTATACATTCCAATCTGAGTTTAGAATTTCATTACTGTTTACATCTGGTTTCAGCCAACTTTCCGTCCCTAGTATTATGTGGGCATTGTGACCGTTTATTAGTGAGAGCAGTTCTAGGACCTTTCTATAGACGCTCCTGCAGTTTACTATTAGCACATTAATATTGTTATTCTCTGTTGCGTTTTGCCTACTACTACCTTGTCCCGTCTCAGGAGGCGTCTTGTCGGGCCTAGGGAGGGAATTCTCTAACCTAAAAAACCCACATGTTCACTCCATAGGTACTCCTCTACCCTTGTAGCCGCGTCCTGTGTGTAGTGCAAGCCTGACCTATTCAGGGGGACCCCACATTTCTCCACCCGATAGCGGAGGTCGAGAAATTTGCACCCCAGATCTCCGCAGAATCGTCTGAGCCTCTGGTTTAAGCCTTCCCCTCGGCTCCAAACCAGAGGACCGCGATCGGTTCTGGGAACGATACTACAAATAGTTAGCTCAGATTCTACCCCGCGAGGGAGGCTTTCCGCCTTCATCAACTCCGCCAACCGCAAGTATGAGCTGAGGATGACCTCTGAACCCAGACGGCAGGAGTCACTGGTGCCGCCGACATCAGCAACAATTTGCAGTCGGGTGCACCCAGTGATCTCTATCGCCGCTGGCAAGGCCTCCTCCACATCTCGGATGAGACCCACCGGCAAGCAGACAGAGTGAACACTGGCCTTCTTCCCCTACCTTTCCGTTATTTCCCTAAGGCGTTCCATCACCCGCCTAACGTTGGAGCTTCCAATAACTAATAAACCCCTCCCCCCGTGTGCCTGCTCGGACCTTGCTGAAGGAGCAGCCACATGTCAACTCACAGGCCGAGCGGGCGATGCCACACGGCCAGCCTCAACATTGACCCTCCGCCTCGTGCACCGCGAACGCCGCTGAACCCGCCATAGCGTCTCCTCTTCCTCAAATACAATTTATCGGGTTTCGCTTGCTACTTTGCGTAGGGTTGAGCTTAGAATTTTGTAGTGTTTCTTTGTCTGAGAATCCCTTGGACCGCGCCTTGCGAGAATCTGGTTGCTGTGTTTTGCTTTATAGTTTGTAGTGGAGGAAACTTTGGGAGTTAATAAAGGGCTGCGGGTTGTGGGAGCATAAATAGCTACTTAGCAACTTCAGTAGTATTTATTTACTAGCTCATAAACCCTGGCTGATGGGTATTCACTTTTCCAATAGGAAGGAAAACAAAAAATGGACAGTGTTTGTAGTTTACAGTTTATGTAAGCTGGGCGCAGCTGCTTCGTCTACAACGCTATTTTGTAAACGTCTCTATGGCAATGCCTCGTCACAGCTCTATAGACAGCTATTGCTTTCGCCATAGCCGTTTTAGCTTCGCAGTTGAAAGTGTCAGAAGCGCTGCTAGGTGCCAGGGTTTTCCTGAAGTTGACCCAAATATAAGAGTGGTTTTGTAGTGAAGAATAAATGTAGTGAAACTTCACCGAAAATGCGGAATTTTTTACGCTTGTCAGCGTTTATGACGTCATATCTCTAGAACAACGTGTCGTACAAAGGTATATTCAAGAGCATATGCGGATATGAGGAGCCAGAATATCGTGACCACTGCTGACCTCCACGTTGGATGCAATCTGGTGCCGTTGCTGGCACGTGACGCGGTAACAAAAGTACGTAAGGGTAGCAGACACGGACGGGGGATCACACTACGAAGATATGGCCTGCAAATGAGGACATCCACAGAGATAAGCGACCCTCACAAAGGGCAGATTATTATTACGCAGGGCCTGTGAACCAGTATCTCGAAAACGGCGAAGTTGGTCGAATGGTTCACGTGCTACTGTCGTGAGCGTCTGTGGAAAGAGGCAGATGGACAGTGAAACTGCCACTAGGTCCTAAACAGTTGGACGTCCACGACTCTTCGTAGAATGTGGAGTTCGGAGGCTGGTCTGCTCTGCAAAGTAGGATAGATGGTGATCTGTGGGATCTCTGCCGAAAGAGCATAATGCTCATTCACTCACAAGTGTTTAGGAGCACACCGTTCATTGTACTTTGTTGAACATGGAACTATGTAGAAGACCACCCTTACGTGTTCACATGTTGATCCATCAAAATCGTCAATTACGGTTGCAGTGGGTACGGGACCATTGGCATTTGACCGTCAATCAGTGGAAACGTGTCGGCTCTTCGGGTGAATCACATATTTGCTACACGTGGTAGATGGTCGTCTCCACACACGAGGTGAACGGCGGCACGAAACGTGCAGCGTGCCGCTGACGCAGGCTCGTGGGAGCTGTGTTATGCTATGGGAGACATTATTCTGCTCATACATGGAACCAGTGGTTGTATCGAAGACACGCTGACAACTGTGACAACTCGATCTCTTCGTGCTCGATCTCTCGGCAGTTTAATTGTGCGTGTCTTAAAGCCATAAGCGTGGTACAGTGATTTGATGAGCATTATTGTCACCTCACTTGATGTCTCGGCGACCAAATTCGCCTGATGCAAGTCCTATGGAACCCATCTGGGTGACAACCCCTTACGCTGATCAGCGGCCCGTTATTTACGCGAATAACGTGTCCTGTGTCTTGATATCTAAGCCACATACCTCCACAATACCAGCAACCTGTCGGATCCTTGGAATGCAGAACCAGTTATGTGGTTCGTTCCAAAGACGGACAAACAAGCTGTTAAGCAGTAGGTCATAATGTTTTGGCTCATCAGGGTATGTTGCGAATGGAGTTAACAGCAAAGAAGTAATAAATTTAAACATCACTTGCAACGTGGCACCTTTCGACGCATCTCAGTGTTTATGATCCTGAACTACTTGTGATACCATGATATAATTTTGTAGGTGCATGCGCCAGTTTTTCCCACATCTTATTTTTTATGATGTCATGTCTCCCACACTATTATAGATAGATGGTTCTTACGCCCACGATAAGTTTGGTTGAAATTGGCTCATGCTTTAGGAGATGTGGAACACACACACACCCGTACACACACACACACACACACACACATATATATATATATATATATATATATATATATATATATATATATATATATTGATCCATTGATACTGACCGGGCCAAATATCTCACGAGATAAGTATCAAACGATAAAACTACAAAGAACGAAACTCGTCTAGCTTGAAGAGGGAAACCAGATGGCGCTATGGTTGGCGCGCTAGATGGCGCTGCCATAGGTCAAACGGATATCAACTGCGTTTTTTAAAATAGGAATCCCCATTTTTATTACATATTCGTGTAATACGTTAGGAAGTATGGATGTTTTAGTTGGACCACTTTTTCGCTTTGTGATATATGGCGCTGAAATAGTCACAAACGTATAGTACGTGGTATCACGTAACTTTCCGTCAGTGCGGACGGTATTTGCTTCGTGATACATTACCCGTGTTAAAATGGACCGTTTACCAATTGCGGAAAAGTCGATATCGTGTTGATGTAGCGGTATTGATTGAAAAGTCCAACGGGCGTGTGCTATGTATGCTGCTCGGTATCCTGGACGACATCATCCAAGTGTCCGGACCGTTCGCCGGATAGTCACGTTATTTAAGGGAACAGGAAGTGTTCATCCACATGTGAAACGTCAACCACGACCTACAACAAATGCTGATGCCCAAGTAGGTGTTTTAGCTGCTGTCGCGGCTAATCCGCACATCAGTAGCACAAAAATTGCGCGAGAATCGAGAATCTCAAAACCTTCGGTGTTGAGAATGTTTCATCAACATCGATTACACCCGTATCACATTTCTATGCACCAGGAATTGGATGGCGACGACTTTGAACGTCGTGTACAGTTCTGCCACTGGGCACAAGAGAAATTACGGGACGATGACAGATTTTTTGCACGCGTTCTATTTAGCGACGAAGCGTCATTCACCAACAGCAGTAACGTAAACCGGCATAATATGCACTATTGGGCAACGGAAATTCCACGATGGCTTCGACAAGTGGAACATCAGTGACCTTGTCGGGTTAATGTATGGTGCGGCAATATGGGAGGAAGGATAATTGGCCCCCATTTTATCGATAGCAAGCTAAATAGTTCAATGTATGCTGATTTCCTACGTAATGTTCTACCGATGTTACTACAAGATGTTTCACTGCATGACAGAATGGCGATGTAGCTCCAACATGATGGACGTCCGGAACATAGCTCACGTGCGGTTGGAGCGGTATTGAATAGCATATTTCATGACAGGTGGGTGGCCGAGCGGTTCTAGGCGCTACAGTCTGGAACCGAGCGACGGCTACGGTCGCAGGTTCGAATCCTGCCTCGGGCATGGATGTTTGTGATGTCCTTAGGTTAGTTAGGTTTAAGTAGTTCTAAGTTCTAGGGGACTGATGACCTCAGAAGTTAAGTCCCATAGTGCTCAGAGCCATTTGAACCATTTTTGAACCATGACAGGTGGACTCATCGTCGAAGCACCGTACCATGGCCCGCACGTTCACCGGATTTGACGTCCCCGGATTTCTTTCTGTGGGGAAAGCTGAAGGATATTTGCTATCGTGATTCACCGACAACGCCTGAAAACATGCGTCAGCACATTGTCAATGCATGTGCGAACATTACGGAAGGCGAACTACTTGCTGTTGAGAGGAATGCCAAATGCATTGAGGTTGACGGACACTATTTTGAGCATTTATTGCACTAATGTGGTATTTACAGGTAATCACGCTGTAACAGCATGCGTTCTCAGAAATGATAAGTTCACAAAGGTAAATGTATCACATTGGAACAACCGAAATAAAATGTTCAAACGTACCTACGTTCTGAATTTTAATTTAAAAAACCTACCTGTTACCAACTGTTCGTCTAAAATTGTGAGCCATATATTTGTGAGTATTACAGTGCCATCTATCACAAAGCGGAAAAGGTGGTCCAACTAAAACATTCATATTTCTTTACTTACTACACGAATATGTAATAAAACATTGGGGTTACTATTTTTAAAAAAATGCAGTTGATATCCGTTTGACCTATGGCAGCGCCATCTAGCGGGCCAACCATAGCGCCTTCTGGTTTCCCCCTTCAAGCTAGACAAGTTTCGTTCTTTGAAGTTTTTTCGTTTGACGCTTATTTCGTAAGATATTTGGCCCGGTCACGATCAATGGACCACCCTGTAAATATGTATGGATAATACAACACACCTAATTAGAGTGCACCTGCTTAAATAAAAGAATAAGGAAATAGTACTTGCAATCAACTCCAATAAACAATACATGAGCTGTGTAATTTACATTAAACAACTTGAAAACTTTTCATACTTTTAATGAAAGTTGCTTTAACTACAAAAGGAGAGCACAATGTACCTCAACAACTCTACAGGTAACTAAGTACACAACGTGAAAAAGGACAATAATAAAATAAGTTTGCTGTGCATAAGCCGAAGACAAGGGTTTCCCAAATTAAATATGAACTAGAGACAACAGAAGACATCTGAAAGCTAACGCTCATTCCGCAAATCACAACTGTAATTAGCAATAAATAATCAGTTTAAACAACACAGTAAAAGGCAACACGATTATGGAGTATAGGGAAAGACTGATTAGTTCACCAAAAATAAAAAAAATAAGGCTCACAGATTAAATATGAGGGAGATTAAGCAATTAAAAATAACTTAGCAAAAAAATTGTTCATATGTGTGTGAAATCTTATGGGACTTAACTGCTAAGGTCATCAGTCCCTAAGCTTACACACTACTTAGCTTAAATTATCCTAAGGACAAACACACACACCCATGCCCGAGGGAGGACTCGAACCTCCGCCGGGACCAGCCGCGCAGTCCATGACTGCAGCGCCCTAGACCGCCCGGCTAATCCTGCGCGGCGGTAATTTAACAATATAAGAGCACGCCTCCAAGGTCTAATTTAACATAGGACCTACCACAACTACAACGAATCTCAGAAAAGCACATTCCGACCTTGTGGTGGCTCCGCAGTTAGGACAGTAGTAAACAAGAAAACTCTGAACCCCACATGTGCTAACATAGCTTAAAGGTGACTCACAGCCAGATCACAGGCGACTGCAAAACAAATGTTTTCATCGGGCACCACAGGCACGACTCTTCTTGTAAACCACAGCCCAAGAACATAATCACTGGGCCAAGATGCAAGGCACCATCTACCCACTCAGATCAGGAACCACTGTCTATGTGTTTACAACAAGTTGCTACTGGCCACAGGCTCAAGCCTGGATTCAACAACTGGCTGTCCCACTGCTGACCATGTAAACTTGCAATTCCATCCATACTGCACCCTGCCACCTCTGTTGCTTCCTTATTAAGTCCTTCCTCCTTGGCTTTCCATAGGGTGGAGCCATCTTCTAGTCCGCAAGATAACAGTGGCTGCCCATCCTCCACACATATGGAGCCACTATCACAGGTTGCCCACAGCCATTTGCCCCTCCCCCTCCTTAATCCCCACGTCCCCCTAGGTTACACTACCAGATTCTGTAACACCGCTGCCGGCCGCGGTGGTCTAGCGGTTCTGGCGCTGCAGTCCGGAACCGCGGGACTGCTACGGTCGCAGGTTCGAATCCTGCCTCGGGCATGGGTGTGTGTGATGTCCTTAGGTTAATTAGGTTTAAGTAATTCTAAGTTCTAGGGGACTTATGACCTAAGATGTTGAGTCCCATAGTGCTCAGAGCCATTTGAACCATTTTGTAACACCGCTGCTGGTCAACCAACTGCCAGACCGTCGGACAACAACACATAGGAAGCCACTTCCTTGTGTTATCAGTTTGTTGACTGAGACCTGTCTCCTCAGGCAAATGCTCCGAGACGATGCGGTTCCACTGCAGGCCGGCCAAATCCAGGAACCAGCCACTAAAGGACAAAGACAACACCGGAGGCACCCCCTCCATGGACGTGTTGTCTTGTCACTGCTGCCCACAGCTCCCATCGCGGGCTCTAAGCTGTGGCTGCTTTGCTGTCCTACATGAGACACTTCTGTCACTCTAGGTCACTCACTGCCTCGTGACGGCGTTGCTCTCAGCTGGTTTCATGTTTTTCACGCTCTTTGCCGCAATGAGAATATGTCACCAGTACTGGCGTCAATAGCGGAGTGAGGCGGCACTTTAACGACAGTGCGTGCTCCTAAATTACGGCGAAAGTTAAACCAGTGAAGCTATTCTGTGTTTAGTAGCTTCCTCACTATCCTTGTTCATATATTACCGCAATGATTCACATCTTCACCTGAGAATATAATTGAGGACCTCGTAATATCCACGTATTTTCAAACTCATTATTTCTCTGGAGGGTGTACCTTTATTACTGGTATGTTAGGATGTCCATTGCCTAAGATCTGTTAGGTACCGATGTTTTAATGAATGTGTTTCATGAACTGAATCTCATTTCTGTTTCTTCTGTTCCTGCAGACTATGGAATGGCCAGCCGCTGTGGCCGAGCGGTTCTAGGTGCTTCAGTCCGAAACCGGGCGGCCGCTACGGTCGCAGGTTCGAATCCTGCCTCGGGCATGGATGTGTCTGATGTCCTTAGGTTGGTGAAGTTTAAGTAGTTCTTACTTCCAGACGACAGATGTCCTCAGAAGTTAAGCCCCATAGTGCTCAGAGCCATTTGAACCAAGACTATGGAATGGGATATTGTATTCCCATACAATAAATTTCCTGCAGACTATGGTCTAGGATATTGTATTCCCATAAAATAGATGTGTCGGTATAGTCTTGCAACTTTCCATATGCTACCCACGCTCTATCAATCCATCTCAAAAGTAATGCATAACCACTGTTTTTGAAGTGCTTAAGATCTGAGGGAAAATTAACATCACTATTGATGGTCAAAAAGTAGATTAAGTTAAGGAATTCTGCTACCTAGGCAGCGAAATAACCAGTGACGGACGGAGGAAGGAGCACATCGAAAGCAGACTAGCACTGGCAAAAAGGCATTCCTGGCCAAGAGAAGTCCACATAGGCCTCAATTTGATGAAGAAATTTCTGAAAATGTGCGTTTGGAGCACAGCATTGAATGGTAGTGAAACATGTAGTGTGGGAAATCCAGAACAGAAGAGAATCGAAGCATTTGAGATGTGGTGCTACAGACGAATGTTGAAAATTACGTTGACTGATAGGGTAAGGAATGAGGAGGTTCTTCGCAGAATCGGAGAGGAGAGGAGTGTGTGGAAAACACTGACAAGGGGAAGGGACAGGATGATAGGACATCTGTTAAGACATCAGGGAATAACTTCTATGGTATTAGAAGGAACTGTAGAGGACAAACGCTGTAGAGGAAGACAGAGATAGGAATACATCCAGCAAGTAACTGGGGACGTAGGTTGCAAGTGCTACTCTGAGATGAAGAGGTTGGCGCAGGAGAGAAATTCGTGGCTGGCTGCTTCAAACCAGTCAGAAGTCTGATGACACCGCCCCCCCCCCCCCCCCCCACACACACACACAAAACAAATAAATAAAAGATCTGAGTAGTCATGTAAGGACAGGAACTCCCTTGAGCTTTTACACCCATTCACCTGCGGATATTTCTTGTGTCTGTGCTATTAGGTACATACTCAAGTCCCCATGATTTGTGACAAGATGAAATTTATTTACTCTCACTGTTTTAGCCAACTTGGTCTTGAGTATCTACCTCCAACCCAGCCAATACCCACTCCTTTCAATTCAGTGACTTATTCACGCTAGTTTTTGTGGGAATGTAATTGAAATGAACTGAATGATTGCACTTCCCGATGTATAGGATCCAATGCAATCAGGACTGTTGATTAATTGAAAAATGGAAATATAGTAACGCTTCAAACGGTGTTACTTTTGCAATCACCACACAGTTCTGTTGTTGGCGTGTACAATAGCAAAAAACACACGAACACGACTCATTTATAAACCAGTCTGATACGCTAAACACGACGAGATCTCACGACTTCTTCTTTGCGGGAAAGTGGAGAGCTAGGCGAAATGTAGAGGAGAGAAAAGATCGGTATCAACAGTACTCCCCTCCTTGCGTGCTCAATCACATTTACTCCGCAAACAAGGACGGATTGCGCGTTCACTCACCGAGTTGGTTATCCACCATAAGCGTGCATTAGCCAGGTGATGCATAGTTAAGAGTGTACCCTATACACGTTGAACGGCAAACAGAGCGTGCGATAAAGGGATTCCACCCCCCACCCCCACCCCATATTCCAGTTGCGGCTCCCTGTTTTGCTTCACAGGCTTCGAACGATCGAAGTTGTCCGCAGCGCATCTGTCACACACAAATCAAACGGCTGGCAACGCTCTCACATTCAAGCGACTGTAGGTGTACTCGGTAATGAAACGTAAGGTAATGCAGCTTCGACAGTTTTCACTAAGCCGCATCAGAACTTCGTTGTTTCTGCTCTGTGTTAAATACACTTTCGGATATCAAGAGATGGAATCACTTAATGAAATGATTAACAATCTGTCCCGCACTCGCTATTAATGACCAGATTTCCAATGTATAGAAGAGTTAGTTATCTAGTAGCGCAAGGGTTGCTTTAGTTACATACTATAGTGGAATTTATAAATAACTAGATAATTACCTGGAGATTCCCAGTAGTTGTTTATTCTAATCGTGTAGTAAATAGGAAAAGGCATAACAGCTATCGATAATGTAAAGCTATATACGTACTCCGCAAACTGCGACACGGTACATGGCGGCGGGTACGTTGTACCACTGCTTGTAATGTCCCCGCAGCAAATATGCTCTACCACGCACCAATTAATCATTTTCAATCAAATCATCCACATTCATTCACTTTGGAAAAGTTATCTGATCTGATTTTCTCGTAATACATGCGGTGACAGCTCGTCGACGCCAAAGTATTTTCTAGTGCATTTATTCTTTGAAATAACAGAGATGCATATATGCATTCTCCATGGTTGGGAGAGGGGTAACTAGGACAGCTTCTGGAGTATCTGTTGAGGGATTGACGTGTTTCTGAGAGATGCATATTCTGCTTTTCCTCTCGCTAAAGCGAGCCAATTAACATTTGTGCCGCTAGCGGTTTGTTTTGAAGAGAAAGATATTGTAAAAGGAAAGTAATTAAGGCGTGGAATCACCGGAGATCTGGACATGTAATGGAGATGGATTTAATACACGATTTCCTCCATAAATAAGGTTTGTGACTTTTTTGTCCTGGAGTGAATGAACGAATGAGTTTTTTCTGAATCATTTGTTGATCACGTTGGCCCTGTAATTAGTGGGGAAGTTTCAGCTCTGTCGAAGAGAGCCTGCAATCACTGAGTCTGCGTTAAATCGTCCAAAAAGGCTTCGTATACCTCTGGAATTCGCAATCTTTCGTAAAAGGAACAAATTGTCCAAACGATTGATTCTCCCAACTGACTGCAGTGTTTAACAGTAATAATAAATGTAAAGATCTCTTACAGCAAGCCAGCCGCTGATTACCAAGACGAAGGACTCCACCAAAGATTGTATTTGGCTGATTCTTTTTGTCACTGTATCACTAATGGAATCTTATATTAAAAACTATACGTAGATAAAGGAGAGAAAGAGAGAGAGCGAATGAAAATAGAGATAATACTAATAATCCTCCATTAGTCTAATTTTTCGCCTGTCTTATCGCGGATCAGCCAAGAACTGGGAGGGCTTTACTTTATTGTATAGACTTATGAGTGAAGGTGAAGGGATCTTAAAGACAACAGATACACGTCTATACAGACAAGACACTACACAGAGATAGCGGCTAGCTGCATTGATCATCTATTCTTAGATCAAAGAGACGGTAACTTATTATCCGAGCATTAAAATGTTAAATGCTGATCATTCACTTTCCTATTTCACCCGCAACAGGAAAGAAAACTGTGGATTACATCCTAATATCTTACGTTTTCGAATGTTTTTCCATTTCATGTTCTTGAAATCGCCAGCTTACCCCCTAACGTATTAGGGTTGCCTTATCAACAGCATTTTCTTTCCGAATACTAAAATGGAGGAATTTCAACCAGTTTGGAAATGTTCAGTTTAAATGTAAAGTAAGCTTGAAGCTCTGACCATTTCCAAATCTTCCGCTTCACGGTATCAACACAGCGGATACAATGGGCTCTGACCTTTATGCTCCACAGAAGCGCTTGGCATGAGCAATGTTCCGAGTACTCGTCATCGCATTCTCTTCGTTGTGACGAAGAACGTCCTCTAAAGTCGAGAGGGCGTCGCGTCCATGGTACACCACAGTCAAACCTCCAGAGAAGCTATGATACATTTATTGACTGTACCGCTTTTCGTCTAGATTTGACTTAAATACAAGAGCACACAGCGAAAAAATATTTTCAGAAAGCACTTCCCGAAAGTTAAATTTACATTCTGTATTGAAATGTTTCTGTTTTACCACAAATCGTTTTTTGCTATTGCCACTCTGTATTTTACATCCTCCTTGGATCTCCTACAGTTGTTATTTGGTTTGCCGCAGGGTAGAGCGGCATTTATGTGGAGTGGGGTTGGGGTTGGCGGTTGTGCAGACTTGGGGCTCACATTAGCAATTATTTTATTAAGCATCCAAACTTCACATACCAGAACAGAAAAGCACTTACAATAAAACAAAAGATATATTTCTGTAGCCTAAAAGAACTTTAAGTAGGATTAAAATAATAAAGAGCACAGTTATCATTACAACAATAACAAAACAAATTCCAATACAGGACAAATTGAACCTCGCCCTACAATAGACAGCCGGGCAGCAGTGTGACAGTTTGCAACGTCTGGTATTCGGCATTAGCCTGAAATAATTACTGTAAAATGTACGGCGCCAAGCAATACTTAACCTTATCTGGTATCAGTAATACAGCCTCTAATTACACTTTGATCTGTTGTTACTGTTGTCACCAGACAATCAGGTTTTACATATAACAATATTAAGTTTTAACGTATGTCCCACAGACAGTCTCTCATTCATTCTCATGTATTCACATAAATAATTTTGAATGATTTTTCTACCCACATGATGTAGGGTAATTAAAGTTTTGAAAAGAAATTCCAATTAAGTGATTTTATACACTGACAACTCTGTTAATGACTTTAGATGATAATAAAAGACAAACTGCTATTGTTCCTAACTAGTTTTGAGACATAAGTATCGGTTTTTTGACATTTAAGTAATTTTCTCAATCTCCGGATAAAAGTATGAAATTTTGATATGATTCTTTTCTTAATAACAAAAGATGGTATACCAAGTTTGAAGAAAATCGGTTGATAATTACTATGGTTTATTTAGATTCGTAGGGGGTATGAATTTACGTTCCTACTAGATGTTACTTGAGACCGTTCTCACGGCTAGTAGCTTCAGCTGCGCTTTGAGTCATAGCGAAGACACAATCCTGCCGCCACCGTGATACACAGCTGCATGATTTACTGCAATGAATGTAATCTCGTAATAACTTGCTATGTTACATGTCGTCATCGGTCAGTGTAACTGATTGCAGTTCGTTGTCCGTTGCCATTTTCAGTGAAAGTGTATTTTCTGTTATAAATTAAACTGACGAAATTAACTTTGTAACATAATCTGTGTAAGAGGCAAAGCACACTTTGTAGATGAGTACGTCTTAATCATTACACCAGCAGGCGCTGATATTTCATCTTCTAACTTACAAGTAATTATAAGGACTGTTAAGCTGCGCAGATTACTGTTCCCTTCCGATGTGTGTTGGCAGGGTAGGTTTGGCAGCGGACGAAGCGTTCCTGTTCCCTGGGCGCAAAGCAGAGACGTGTTTGCTTTCTACTGCAGCGGCACTTCCGTCGTCGCACGCGTGTGCGTTGGCCTGCAATCTGGTGCCTCTATCAGCAGCGTCGTGGTGGCTCCTCAAATTAAATAAAGTTGTTCCTCTAATGCATGCCACGACGGAGTGTCGCCGATTAATCTGGAACCATGAGTCTGTCTTGTTTGGTGAGTTCTGTAAGCTCATGAGGTTCAAAGCGTGTTGTGCAAGTCAAAAGTTCCTCCTCGCTGTACCTGCTATTTAACTACTCGTTTAAACCTTGCACTCTCATTGCTACTTATGAAGTGAATTAAGTTTTAAGGTTTTTCATTTATAAGTATAAACTGTTGAATGTTTTCTTTGAACCACAGTCATTAGCTAACTCCACTCATTGTGAATCTTGCCTGCTTGTTCCTTTTTGGTTGTGATACTCATCTGTTGTAGTTCTCAGCTTACCTTCTATTTTGGGCAATTTTATATTTTTTAGAGATCTTCGTCAATGTTTCTGCCGGTATGTACGTTGGCAGTCACATTTAAATTGTGTGGCTCCACTGCTTTGCCTGTATTTTGTGGGATTGTGTATTTTATTCCTTGATGGATTTTTTATTCAGGCCTATCATTGTTAAGGACTTACCAGGAGCCACAATCATTGACATGACTTATTACCCTTTCTTTATTCTGGATGGGCGTTGTACACTTGTGTAACGTGTAAATTGGAATTGGTAATTGTGAGTACATTCAGTGCCTGTCACTGCATTTCATTTTACTGATAAAATTGTTTGTTGAACAGGCTTGCAGCCACGCCTAGTTGGTGTGACTTCTTTCCTGTATTTGGGAACTGTATACTCGTGGTTTCAAGCCCTGCTTCTAACGATATAGTTTGTTAAAATTTGTTGTTAATGAATTGAGTCTGTTCAAGTTTTTAAACGATTGTGACCGTTGTTATCATTTTATCAAGGTTTTCTTTAAATTGTGATTATAATATCGTTCTTAAGCGATAGAGTGTATTCCGTCTCCCATTTGTTTTCCTTAAAATTGTCCCAACCCCAGTTGTGTGGTATCAGGCAAGCATGCGAGTAAACCACAACACGGAATTATGAAAACGACTACATTAGAAAAAATATTTTAACCGTGGTAGAGATGGAGCATTGACAATATATTCCAAGTGATGCTCTGATACTGTGACACCTCGATGTCATAGATGAATGGAATAATTAGTGTATAATTACACTAACATGAGTTATTTACCAGATAACGAAGAAGACGTGCTACAGACGCGAAATTTAATCGACAGGAAGAAGATGTTGTGATATGGAAATGATTAGCTTTTCAGAGCATTCACACAAGGTTGGCGCCGGTGGCGATACCTACAACGTGCTGATATGATGAAAGTGTCCAACCGATTTCCCATACACAAACAGCAGTTGACCGGCGTTGCCTGGTGAAACGTTGTTGTGATGCCTCGTGTAAGGAGGAGAAATGCGTACCATCACGTTTCCGACTTTGGTAAAGGTCGGATTGTAGCCTATCGCGATTGCGGTTTATCGTATCGTGACAGTGCTGCTCGCGTTGGTCGAGATCCAATGACTGTTAGCAGAATATGGAATCGGCGGGTTCAGGAGGGTAATACGGAACGCCGTGCTGGATCCTAACGGCCTCGTATCACTATCAGTCGAGATGACAGGCATCTTATCCGCATAGCTGTAACGGATCGTGCAGCCACGTCTCGATCCCTGAGTCAACAGATGGGGACGTTTGCAAGACAACAACGATCTGCACGAACAGTTCGACGACGTTTGCAGCAGCATGGACTATCAGCTCGGAGACCATGGCTGCAGTTACCCTTCACGATGCATCACAGACAGGAGCGCCTGCGATGGTGTACTCAACGACGAACCTGGGTGTACTAATGGCAAAACGTAATTTTTTCGGATGAATCCAGATTCTGTTTACAGCATCATGATGGTCGCATCCGTGTTTGGCGACATCGCGGTGAGCGCACATTGGAAGCGTGTATTCGCCATCGCCATACTGGCGTATCACCCGGCGCGATGGCATGGGGTGCCATTGCTTACACGTCTCGGGCACCTCTTGTTCTCATTGACGGCACTTTGAACAGTGGACGTTACATTTCAGATGTGTTACGACCCGTGGCTCTACCCTTCATTCGATCCCTGCGAAACCCTACATTTCAGCAGGATAATGCACGACCGCATGTTGTAGGTCCTGTACGGGCTTTTCTGGATACAGAAAATGTTCAACTGCTGCCCTAGCCAGCACATTCTCCAGATCTCTCACCAATTGGAAACGTCTGGTCAATGGTGGCCGAGCAACTGGCTCGTCACAATACGCCAGTCACCACTCTTGATGAACTGTGGTATCGTGTTGAAGCTGCATGGGCAGCTGAGACTGTACATGGCATCCAAGCTCTGTCCGACTCAATGCCCAGGTGTATCAAGGCCGTTATTACGGCCAGAGGTGGTTGTTCTGGGTACTGATTTCTCAGGATCTATGCACCCTAATTGCGTGAAAATGCAGTCACATGTCGGTTCCAGTATAATGTATTTGTCCAATGAATACCCGTTTATCATCTGCATTTCTTCTTGGTGTAGCAATTTTAATGGCCAGTAGTGTAGTATTTGGAGAGGCCGCTGTGAGAGTTATGGTGGAGATACTTATGTGGAGGCGGTGTCGATTGATAGCGGCCTGCATGCCATTTTCAGTATGCACAGTGGGTCGGCTAGATGAGCAGTGTGTGTCTGGTGTAGGAGTATATTGGTTATGGTGGTTCTGCGATTTTCGCATTCGGTTCGAACTTGACCGACAGGATTCTGTTCCTGATAGAAAAGCATTTGAGTTTGAGTTTAAAACTTGAGAGCTCCAAGTTCTGCGCTGAAAAGAAGAACTGCCTGCCGTCCTCGAACTGTATCAATGCCGGAAAATGTGCCGCATGTGAGAGTGCCCGTCCTGCAACGTCCAAAGCTTTCAGCACTTAAACAATGCACCCAAACAAAATTATGATTACCATTAAATTAAATGAGACAGATATCTTACTCGCAGAGCTGTGTGTGACGAAATTCTTCAGGACATTCTCCCTGGTGCTGTTTCGATGTCTTCTGATGAGCCCCACTTCCACTTGTCATGTAAATAAACAAAATTTATTGTGCTAGGTGGCGTAACAGTAACGGTTAATTCAAATCGCTACTGTCACGTGACAGAAATCTTCCTCTGAGCAAAAGTAAACCAGTTTGTTGGGGACCATACAGAGGGAACTCGGGTTCCAGCAAGACCGAGCTACAGCTCACACGCCTCGGCGTTCTCTACAAACTTCGAGAGAACTGTTTCCTGGTCGTCTTCTCTCTTCGGGAGGAGACATCACCTGGTTTCCAATGTCACTTGATTTAACAACTTGCGATATATTGTTTTGGGTATACTTAAAGGCACAAGTGTACAAACGTCGTCCTACAACCCGAAAAAAGGAGAAGTCGCCCAAGAAGTGGCTACCACTCCATCGGACATGACACGAAGAACTATAGACAATTTCCGGGAAAGGCTACGTCAATGCGTCAACAATGGCCATTTACTGGTCATTTTTTAAAACCAACCATTTGAGATGTGGTGCTACAGGCGAATGTTCAAAATTAGGTGGACAGATAAGGTAATGAATGAGGAGGTTCTGCGCAGAATCGGAGTGGAGAGGAATATGTGGAAAACACTGGCAAGGATAAGGGACAGGATGATAGGACATCTGTTAAGACATCATGGAATGACTTTTATGGTACCAGAGGGAGCCGCAGACGGCAAATATTCCAGTGGGAGATGGAGATTGGAATATATGCAGCAAATAATTTGTGACGTAGATTGCAGGTGCTACTCTGAGGTGAAGTGGTTAGCATAGGAGAGGGATTCGTAGCGGACCGCATCAAACCAGTAAGAAAACTGATGACACAAAAAAATGCAAAACGCGAATGTATTTGTTGTTCGCAAAGAAAAAATATTTTCTCTGTGTCATTGTTTGTTTCTTTGTCATTACCTTTTGAAATACCGGGGTCTTTTTGCTGGGCCTCGTACTTGCTGCGTTTTCTGGCGGCTTTTCCCTAGTTATTGTTACCCGCAACAGTCGTTCGCTGCAGCAAGGATGGGGTGGGGGAAACCCAACCTCGGTTTCTCTTGTGACTTTCCCGCTTCCTGTTGAAACTATTCTCATGGTTGTAAATTCTGATGTCATCTTGAACAAAAAGACCGTTGTAGTTCTTTTCCAAAACGATAATCTGCGTCTCGGAGAATTTTATTATATGGTCAGCGTCAGTGCTTTGCTCCACCACGGCCGATTTCTCCATCTGTCTCAACCTGTCATGTCATTTTTGTTCATTAATCCTAGTATAGATTTTTTCCACATGCACACGTATGCGACACTTCCCCTATCTGAGATATTCTCCAACCTTCTTGATCAACGATATTTCAATAAATATGTTAACTTAGCAGCTGTTCGTACGATTTCAGTGTGGCTTGCATAAAAAAGTCCTTAGATTTCTTCCAAACTTACGCCGACGTGAGACAAACCAGAACTTACTCCACAGTTCCAGTCGTCTCAATTCAGTTCGTTTCACCCTCAGGGAGGCTGCGCTTCCCGCTTTATTAACAGCGCTATCGGTGCCAAAACGTTATCCTGTGTATAAACATTTTTCTGCTTACCCATCTCGTTTTGCGCCTAGTACTGAGTTCACCGGAATACGACACGCACAGTAACTACACGTCGCAGTCGCAGATTCCCTTAACTACGTCAGCTGTGTGGAGAGCGTTCCCATGTTTTATTCCACGTTGTCTCTCTTCATGATTCCTATAGAATTAACGGTGGGACGTGTAACGTTAACACGCTGTCCACTGCAATGCCGATTAGCTGATTACTCCACTTATGAAAGCTAATGTGCTCTCCTCACCCACGTCGCTTTTATTCATTTGCTGAACTAGGCTAACAAGCTTCGCCTCTCTACTTGGTTTTGCCATCAGCAGTTCCATGTTCGATTTCACACTGGTCCTGACGTTTCTAGAATGATCCCTGAAATATTGTTGGAACTGTAGGCTGCTGTTACAGTGAAACAGTTTTCAAACGTTATTAACTCGGTATACCATTTCTAGTTTACGTCAGTTGTACTTTATAGAAGCCACACAACAGGCGGACAGCCAGGAAACCCTCGCTCGACTGACGCAGACAAATATCCGGCTATTCTGTGACGTTCGAGAGAATTAAGTGTAGAGAAAATGAGAGAGTAGGGCTGAAACATAAAGACATGAATATATTTTCCGATAGACTGAAACGTTTTTGGGATTTAGTCTTCCAAAAATTATCCTCTGGAACCTGTGGAATTAATCATAGCTCTGGAAAAGATCTTTTTCTTGATTTTTGTTTCTTCCAATTATTCGTCCCAGGCAACATGCTTTAGGGAAGCGTTTACACAAGTCTGGTAAGCAATCATAAGAACCAATTAATGGCCTGCATTAAGTATGTCACTCACTTTACAGGGAGAAATGAAGCTTGCGATTATAATTCTTAGAACGTGTTTCATTGAAGTTATTTTACTGGCGTAATCCCCCTAGATGAACCGAGGATTTCAAGAGTGAAAGGCTGTAGCGACATAGGTCATGCTATTCTAAAGCTTTGTTTCATAATCTCTTACATGAAACAAGCAACTGAAACACGAACTCGTCGTAGTTTGTAATATTAAGATACGCAAGTATGTTAATTTCATTTTCCATTCACTCTTTTTCAAAATAAGTGGACGAATTGCAGTAGGAACGCTGATCAAAGAGCTCAAAGACGAAAAATCGCTATTTTGTATGCCTTACTTTGTATATATCCAACTGAAGGGAGGAAACCTTTGCTCATCAGTTTTTTGAGGCTACTGATTGCAGCCGGATGACTCACTAATGGAGGAACTTTGCCATTGATATTTAAGCTTCCACTGACAGTTTCTGACAACAACACAGAAAACAGAGGTTAACAAATGCCTTGCAAAAACGAAAAACTGTCGTAAATATTGCGCAAATAACATTTACAATAAAATAGCAAAGACAAGAGAACAAGAAAGAACAAATGTTGTGACTAATAAAGTTAATGATGCAACAAGAAGTTTATTACATTGCCCTATTGAAGCATTGTTAGTACAAGCATCTACTTTTATAAAGCAAAATGAGAGAAGGCTTGATCACGTGTTCTTTAATAATACACATAAAACTAATTTTCTTCACGAATCACGAGTGTACAAATTACATTGTCCTGACTGCAACGCCTTCTACGTAGAGCAAAATAGGAGACGCCTTGAGATTAGATTTCGTGTTCATGTGACATTAGAGAGAATGGATATATTTGAAGAACAAAACTTTGCTGCTCATCTTGTTGACACCGGGCGTGGTCCTCCTGATCTGACTTAGCAACTGTAGCTGCTGCATAGAGGGGGGGAGGGCAGATTTTTGGATCTCTCCGTGCCACTTTCCTTAGCGAGCGGATAACAATGAGAAGCACCCAATTTTGGGAGCTTTTTGAAAGCAACCGAAGTAATAAAGTTAAGGAGCTTACAGAAGGCCAAATAAGGCCAGCCGCGGTGGTCTAGCGGTTCTAGGCGCGCAGTCCGGAACCGCGCGACTGCTACGGTCGCAGGTTCGAATCCTGCCTCGGGCATGGATGTGTGTGATGTCCTTAGGTTCGTTAGGTTTAAGTAGTTCTAAGTTCTAGGGGACTGATGACCACAGATGTTAAGTCCCATAGTGCTCGGACCCATTTGAATCATTTGAACCAAATAAGGACACGTATGATCTCAAAAGTATGGCTGTGTTGTCCTGTGCGACGGTTCATTAACTGAGAACAGAATTTATAATTCATGAACCAAACCATTTTTCTAGTAGTCACTGGACAGTCTATGCATTGTATTATTATTAATTCGAAGCAAGTATGATTCTGCAATAAACTGTGATAAGTTTTTATAAGACCTTTTACGTTGCACTTTCCTTGTGATCGAAACACTGGTTCGTACCTGACAATTATATAAGTTAATTTTCATAGTGTAAGGCAGGTTGGAAGAGATAATTATGTACTTAGCGTATACTGTACAACTTGTATTTTAATATTAGTACTGATTTTAGTTTTTATGCAGAAATAAGTTGATTCTTCCTTCTGGTCTCAACATTATTACTGAATGTCTTTTACAATTTAAAGAAGCTACTGTAATTTTGTATAATACTATTACTTTTTATTTTTTAAATAAGATTTTAAAAATATGGAACACAAATGGTAGTAATAAAGAGCGCGCTAGTTACTACATACCGAGCGAGGTTAGATGCATGGAAATGTAAGCAGCAAACTCAGTTTAACTGATATTTGTTATCTGTAACATAGTCATATCATATGCTGTTATATTTACGATGAGTCATCGTGACTTGGTTGTAATCGGTATGTAAATTTACTGTTTACAGACGTATTTGTGATCTGATTTTAATTATATTTCTAATGCCTGATTTTCAATATGTCCTTGTATTCATGTGTTACCGAAGATACCTACACAGCAGCTGAAATCGATCTGCAATAAACAGATTAAAAATTTACGACCGATGCTGCCCGTCCTCCTATCTTGAAAAAACTGTGCGTTTAAAGTCCCCGTAGACAACGACTACATTAATGAGAGCACAAATTCGGATTAGTGTAGGACTCAGGAGGAAATCGGCCGTGCCCTTTCACAGCAACGATTCCAGCACATGTCTAAGCGAAGTAGGAAGGCACGGTTGTATGCTGATTTGAACCGTTGTCGTTCCGAATGCGAGTCCAGTATACTAACCACTGCCCACCTCGTTCGATTAGACCCACTTAGATTACAGCTGAGATCTGTCGGCTTGTGTTCACTTATCTGTAAGTTCCATAAATCTGCCCCATTGTCCACGACGACGAAAAATTTAAAGTCAGCGAAGAAAAGGTGAGAAAGGTTGAAGTTTCCTTGTCACTAAACTGCAGTTGTGGACTATTGGCTTTCTGAAATTTGTTCTGCTTATGATGTTGAGTTCGCTAGCTGACTGAGGTAAGCTCTTTGAATAATACCTGTGTTGTGTTTTCATGTCGTTCATGCCGAAAGGTCACAAATGTCAAGTTTGAACTAAGCAATACACTTTTCTACTGTACAGTTCTTGGCACAAATGCTTTGTGATTACTCTCACAAGAGTCAGCGCTCGTATGACCTACCGGGTGGAATCCACAACAGAAGTCACTCCATTTACCGTCAAAGTAGTTCATACAGTATACAGTTATACACTTGTTCACCAAAATATTATACATTTCCATACTTCGAAGCGAGCCAACGTCTTTTAAGCACAAGTCGTATAATACGCTACACACTATTACAAAGTGTAAGATGAAAGGTAGTTGCTGATTTAGTTTGCAACAACTCTCGAGAAAACATGCTAATTGCACATTCAGGAATATGACCGCTATAGACTGTCTACTATCATAATGCTCTTTACATAATTCTCAAGTCAACGGGAAGTAGAATCTAGCTCTATGACAACTAAATCCCATTCATCGAGAATTACACTGCACAGTTAATCTACCGGCTTCAGAAATCGCGACCGTGCTCTTCACGGGTAGTTGAGACAGTCAACGACCAACGAATACTGTCGCTGCCCTCGCATATGCCAGTGTTTACGTAGCTTGATCAGTCATAAGCCACAGTTTTCTGCCAAATTATGGCCTCTAAGAAAACCTGCCAAGCTTTAAATAGCAATATCGTTTATTTTCGAAGGGCTGAGATGAAGATATTACTTGCTCGATATAAATACTAGTTGCTTATCAAAAAGATTTTCGTACAGTGCACAAGAGCCACTACGTAATTTTCACTAAACTCTTAATTAACTTCACTACATTTTGCTAGCGTAAATAATTTATGTTATTAGCTAATAACGAATATAAAAGAAAGATTCCACTGAAAACTGTAGAGGCCCTATTTTTATCCGTACCGGGGCTAATGGAAACTGTTTCGTGTGTCAACGGTTTTCCTACCCATATTAGGCACTGTAATGTGTTTTCGGTGTTTCCATACATTTGTCCACCCCCTGAACTAAAAATTGTGAGAAATAGGAAGCATGAGGCGAAAACATTCATCTTGTGGCTGTCAGTACGTGCATTCGCCAGTCAGCTGGTAGCGAGAAGTAGCTGCCCGTACGGAATCAAAGCGGTCAGTTGGTTGTACTGTTGTGGTCGACGGTGACGTCCGCGGCGGGCGTAAGTTGACACGCAGCCAGGGCCTTTACTGCGTGCATGTATGAGTGTATCGTGGTAACAATACAGACATGAGCAATTACCTCGTCTGTGGCTCTTAGAATCGATCACCTGCTCGCCGCTCAGGACCCCACAACCCACCACCACTTACCATCAACAAAATCTGCCTTCATCTCATCCCCTCGGTTTCTCCTCCGAAAGGCGAGTTGAAACTCCCAGGGGTCCCGACCGGACAGTGAAACACCCTTTCTGCATAACCTGGTTCATCGTTGAACCAGCTAAGCTACAGAAAATATCACTTGCAAGCTTGCCACCAGAAAAGAGAAAGAACTGATATGTAGACAAGTTAATCCTGTAATCTCTGAAGCTACTTATTGTAAGTGTAAATATACATTAATTGGCATGGATGGTACTCAAACTGCGATGAATTTAAATCAGTCATCAACGAAACACGAGACGTTCCAGTCCAGCAATGGACTGACGTGTATCACTTGCAACGTGCAAGTCCTACTATCAGCCGACTTCACTCTGCATCCCGTAAAAGAGATATATAATGCTTCCAATTATTTTGCCTCATTAAGCTCAAATTGTCACTGAGCTCACACGTGTTAGCATTTTCTTAATGCGATTCCCAAAATGCTCGATGGATTCTCCTTCCAAAATATACATGCTGTGTAGCTGCTCCTTGTAAAATCTGGCTGAGTTCTTGTACCGTTGCGCGAGTGACGGTTCAAAATTCGTTGTAAGTAGTCGCAAGAGTGGCTGTGGAATCACGCATGAAAAAATGGAGTGGATCATCTTGGATTTGCAGTTCTGCCAGAGTTATTTCGTCAGAGTCGCTCCAGCATCCTAAAGTTGCTGCGTTCTCCAGTTTATTAAACAGCACGTGGACATTCTCATCTGATTTTCCATGAAAAACCGAAGCAGTTGAGACTTTTGTGCGTTCTTTGGGGGTGCTATTTAATGAACCCACGTCTTTCCTATCTCCTACGTTTGCTTTTGATTGCCTAAATCCTGAACGAAGCTGCTCTATAATTATAAATCCACATTTTGATGTTTGTCCTTGTTGGTTTGTGGTTATTGCAATTATTTAAAAATTATTAACAATTTTCCATCATCGCCATTCGCAAGCACGCCAAGCAAACTCAGTATCTTCAACAGTCCCAGGTGTTTGCTGACGCTCCCTTCACTGTATCACCGAAAACATGTTATCCTTTCGGATAACAAACGCGAAATTTCGCGTATAATATCGATCACTGTTACACCCCATGTAAGACTACATGTTTTCTTCCTTTCTCATGAATACTGATGGGTAAAGGAGCACTGAGAATTCCACTTCTGACACCATTTTATAGTAGATTTTGTTCATGATAAGCGGTGAGGATTGTGAGGTCATGAAGGGCGAGCAAGTGATCGATACTGACAGCCACAGTCTACGTAATTGCTCATGTCTTTGTTGTTACCACGATACACACACAAACGCACGCTGTCACATCATGGCTGCCTATCAAGTTAGGGCCTGGCGTCCATGACAGTACAGCTGACAGATCGCTTCGATACCGAACAGATAACTTGGGTCGTGCACCTTGAAGTCACACTCGGGCAGTTTTTAATGTGATACGCCCTGAGCAATACGAGGTTCCGGCCTCAATTCAAAGAAGTTGTATAACATGCCCTCACAAGCATCTATGTTAGTGCAAAATCTTGAGTTTTTCTAGCTGTGCCATCCGGTCAAAATAGATTTCAAAAGAGCTTTGTTTTTGGCTGAAAAATGGCCTTGGGACACTTTGGAGGTGGAAGGAGTCCGCCACAAATATGGTCTGTCCATTCTGTAAGACGCGACGCAGCTCTGTTGTGTTCAGGGATTCCTTTCTGTCTTTGTAAAGCGTTGCGCCGACTTTCGGGCGCTACTTTGCGTTCTGTGAATATCTCACGTCTAAAATCAGTCGGCCAATTCCAAGAAATTCGGATGTCGAGACCAGCGTATCTGTTGAAAAGAAAAATTTAACTAAAGGGTGGACGTGCAAAACAGAATTGCTTAAGAACTGCGTATGGGGAGTTAGATGACTGGTTAACGTTGTAAAATTTTGGCCAAGGGGGATGGGCTACGGTTTCTGTAGGCAAAAAATTGGGCCGCGCGCAGTGGCCGAGCGGTTTGAGGCGCCATGTCAAGGATTGCGCGGCCCCTCCCGTCGGAAGTTCGAGTCC
Source organism: Schistocerca americana (assembly GCF_021461395.2). NCBI lineage: Eukaryota > Metazoa > Arthropoda > Insecta > Orthoptera > Acrididae > Schistocerca > Schistocerca americana. The sequence continues at coordinate 846,884,841 of NC_060120.1, read as the reverse complement.
TCCCTCGGGCATGGGTGTGTGTGTGTGTGTGTGTGTGTCGTTCTTAGCATAAGTTAGTTTAAGTAGCGTGTAAGTCTAGGGACCGATGACCTCAGCAGTTTGGTCCCTTAGGAACCCACACCCACACAAACCCTTGACTACAGATTCAGAGGGGAACATTTTGTCTGGGTTTCTGAAGAGCGATGTTTCCGCTATTGGCAGCTAAAGTTGTGCAGACGACCACAGATCACAGATCTCGCAGCCCTCCACACTATTGAATGCAGAACATTGGGAGAAACTGGAGCTTAGGCGAGCAGAGTATGAAGCTCACCGTCCGTTTGCAAGAGCATTGTTAGCATCAAGTAGGTTCCGCGAATCTTATACTTTTCCAGAGTGATTTCCCATTTATGATTCGATCAGTGATGTTATCTGTATGTTTTAGTTTTCATTCTTCTGGCGCAACCAGACGATCACTATGCGTCCACTGCGGATTTGTTTTTCCATAACTTGTTTGTAAGATTCCGTTTCGTCCGATTCATCTAAACTACTTAGTCCTTGCAACGTCATTTATGTGGTGGATTAGGACTATTCCATGTTAACAATCGTCAGTTTTCAAGTCCTCTGCATTTGTCACGATCGACTAGATCCTGTCATTTTTTTTCGTGTTTACATTAGTAGGGAATTTGTAATAAATAGGGGATAATGTGAATCTATAGCTTCATTTCATAGATGGTTCCCCCGTTGATTGTCTTTTGTTAGGTGTAACACCTATGTTTGACGTTTGGTAGGTCCACCCCTGCCCTATTAATTATCTGTTGCATTACAATTCCATTAATGTAGATGAAATCACATGGAGAAATTAATCAGCCAATCCAACCGCTGTGGATTTTTCTGTAATCCACATGGGTATCTCAATAGTTCAGTTAACCACTCACACGAAACGTCTGGAAAAACTAATAGTAAGGCCAGTCTGATTTCTTGAAGCGCTACCGAGGGCTCAGATCAATAAGAAATCATATCGCCACGCATCCGAAGCTAACGCGGGAACGGGAAACCTTAAGTCATTAAAAAAGAGACGGGGAATTTCATGAAGTAGTAAGTATTGCTAATATTAGTAAGGCAGAAGCAGACTGAAGAAGAGTTATGTGTAGATGATATGCGGGAAATGCTCTACTGTGAAAAGCTGTATTAAACTCCCAAAAGAATTTTTTCCGTCACATTTGGTACACTTGCAAACAGTATGGACATTAACAGTGTTGTTTAATTTCATAGCTGGAGCGATTCTGAGTCAGTTTCAGGAAGAGAGACATTTGAGGACAGTTCGGACATTTCAACTGTGTCGTTTAACCACATAGCTGTAGCCATTCTGAGTCAGTGCAAGAAAGTGGTGATATTCTGTCAGCACTATGCCCACATTTCTCTGCCCGTCATCGGTGTAATGGAAATGTTACATTCTCCCATAGTCATGTCTGAACAGATAGCTAAAGATAGGATCTTGTGTGCCCATCAATAGTCCTGGAAGTTGTATGTACTTGCTGCAAAGTAAACTCGCCAAAAACATACCTTATCATCAAATGGTAGTCCCATATTTGCTCAAACGATTACGCTCACGAAAAGCTGTCACTGCTACAGTGGAATCGTTCTTTGGTTTCGTAAAGGACAACTTTTATTGGAAAATATCATAGATTATGAACCGTTGGATGATCGATAGCTCACGCCACATCTCCTGGAAGAGCATCTTTGTTGTGAAGGGGGCGTGGCACGTTTGTCACAAGTGACATTGACGCCGTCTTCCAGGAGTCAGCGAGTGAAACAGCGCGGGCAGCGCAGGTCTCCTGGGCAACGGGCTGCCTGTTTGTTCTGTCACCCGTGTGACTTCCAAGATTGTCTGCCTGAGCATCTTCCGGACATGTGGGACGTACACTGAAAATGGTAGTGGACAGATTACACCTTTGGCCGACCAGATTTGTAGGCGGGCGGTGGGTCATCGTCATACACACACCTCCTGGCGGCTCCAAGTTTTCTACTGCTTATCACTCCACAACAGCTTTGCATGCTCAGTGAGCTACTTTTAGTTCGTTGCTTCGGTGTCGAGGCCACGCAGCATTCATAAAGACTGATTTTCCTCCCCACTGTGAGCGTGGTAACTGTCACTGGTTCATTTCCAGCGTGTGTTTGTCTTGCTGCTTGCATGTCGGACTCGGTTCAGCCTCCTAATGTTGTTGTTCGCTGTTCCTGTGCGAAGCCAGGCGATTTGAGGAGCGGGTCACTCGTATGAAAATATAATAGCTTCAATTTGGTAATTGTGATAGAGCTGTGATTTGGCTGTGTGTTTTAAATTATTTGGGTTTTGGACTGCATAGAGTTATGTAAATTTTTTACATTTAATATGTCATTATTACAGACGTTATAAATACCTTCTTTGCCTGGTAAGTTGTGGTGGGGGTGGTTGTCTTGGCCAGTTACCTTATTATCTTTTAGCGGCTTATCACAACTGTTCTGCCGGCCGCGGTGGTCTAGCGGTTGTAGGCGCTTCAGTCTGGAACCGCGCGACCGCTACGGTCGCAGGTTCGAATCCTGCCTCGGGTATGGATGTGTGTGATGTCCTTAGGTTAGTTAGGTTTAAGTAGTTCTAAGTTCTAGGGGACTGATGACCACAGTAGTTAAGTCCCATAGTGCTCAGAGCCATTTGAACAATTTTTTTGAACAACTGTTTTGTCCGTTCTGCCAATGTGTAATCTGATGACTTCAGTTCTTATATGTTTTACTTAACTCTGTTCATTAGGCTGTCATGGGGCGTGTACCCAATGGTTCCTTAGTAAAGGAGGAGTCTGGTGAGGAGCGTATCGGGCCTGCCCTAAATAATTTCGGGGCCGTTCATCCGGATCACACTGCCCGATAGGTCGTGGTTACATATCAAGCAGCTTTGATAGTTTTTGTTTCCTTTTAAGAAACTCGTTTTAGGTGAACCTGAGTTATTTGTTGTATTTTAGTCAGACTCATTCTAAAAATAATTATCATCATGTTATAATTGTTATAAAACACTGTTATTTGGGGTGTTCTTGAATTTTGTACTTAATTATCAGTAATTGTTCTTAAATTGTTTTATCTAATTGGATGGTTTTGTTTTAATATGTCAATATCCTGTTGACCTAAACGGTAAAGTCACTTTTCCTGAGGAGCACCAATAAAAAAAACCTGATATGTTCAATCGGTATTTTGCCTGATCCTTCGACTCCCAGGCAACCTTACGATAGTAATACGTAGCACAAGACACAATGGAATCTGCGTTTTATGTGTGAAATTCGCGGCATAGCAATGCCATCAGCATCACTCTCGTATCGGGTAACACACGATCGATGGTGTAACGTATAGCGATGCGCTTTCGAGTAGTCATTCCATTAGCGAGCACTGCTAGTAAACCACGTATGTTTTCCGATTTCAGTACAGATGAGGCGACCATTCTGGCCATGGTAGGGTTTGGCAAGCACGAAGACAAGCAGTAAAAACTCTCGCCTTCTGTGGGGGGGTGGGGGGGGGGCGGCATTATCTTGCTGAAATATAAGCTCAGGATGGCTTGTCATGTGGCAACGACTTTGCCGCAGTGGATACACCGATTCCCGTCAGATCAGCGAAGTTAAGCGCTATCGGGCGTGGCCGGCACTTGGATGGGTGGCCATGCAGGCCGCCATGCGCTGTTGCCATTTTTTGGGGTGCACTCAGCCTCGCGATGCCAATTGAGGAGCTGCTCGACCGAATAGTAGCGGCTCCGGTCAAGAAAACCATCGTAACGACTGGGAGAGCAGTCTGCTGACCACACGCCCCTCCCATCCACATCTTTACCTGAGGATGACAAGGCGGTCGGATGGTCCCGATGGGTCACTTGTGGCCTGATGACGGAGGCTTATGGCTTGCCATGAAGGGCAACAAAACCTAACGTAGAATACCGTCGACGTTTCGCTGTGCTGTGACAGTGCCACGAATGACAACCAAAGTGGTCCTCCTATGAAAAGCAATGGCACCCCAGACCATTACTCCCAGTTGTCGGGCCGTACTGTGGGTGACAGTGAAGCTGGTATTCCACCGCTGTGCAGGGCGTCTCCGGATAGGTCTTCGACCTGCCCGACAACCAGGGATGGTGATCTGGGTTGCCATTTCTTTTCATAACACGATCCATTTGGTTATCAATGGCAGCACCCTTACAGGACAGCGGTACATCGACGATATACTACGTCCCGTTTTGTTACCCTGCGCGGCAAACCATCCTGAGCTTACATTTCAGTAAGATAACACCGTCCAGCATACGGCGAGAGTTTCTACTGTTTGTCTTCGTACTTGCCAAACTGTGCCTTGGCCAGCCAGGTCGCTGGATCTCTACCCAACTGAGAACGTTTGGACCACTATGGGCAGGGCTCTCCAACCAGCTCTGGATTTTGACTGTCTAACGCTCCAATTGGACAAGATTCACCACGATTTCCCTCAGGAGGGCATAACCATTTTCGTTTTGTAAATATATTTACAAAACGAATATTTCTGTGCTTGATGCGGAAGATATCCACGAAAACAAACTTGTTATTATCATTTTCGTCTATTCATAGCTGACTGGAAAAACTAGCGTACTGTCAATTTAGAAATCTGCGTTTTATATAATGTTTTAATAAGTGTATAGCCCTACATAATCACTTCAGTGTCTTCCCAGTTTTGAGGAGATAAAAATGTTTATGTCTGCGAGTGAAAATTAGTTTTATCTTTAAATATACGATTACAGTTTCTTTTTAAAAATCTACAGGGAAAATGGTCCGACATTTATTGAAAGGGTGTTGCTTTCAACGCTATTTCTACTCCAGTTAGACTTTGACAGACACATCTTGTATTGCAGAAGCCAGCTGTTGTTGCAGTGAGATGCGACAGCGCGCCGGCCGGCGATGTGGAGCTTGCAACGGCCGACGTGTGCGCTCCCACGCTTGTGGCTATCGACCGGTTCAGCTGACTGCATCAGTTGCCATATCAACAGATGGAAACGCTCATGTACTGCGTGCGGAGCGGCTCCGACGTACCACAACGTTGTGGCGAACAGCAGGCGGCAGGTAGTGACGTCCGAACTGACGGATAATGGAACGCGGCTGCTACCTGCCACGCGCGAGCAGGTGTGTGTGTGTGTGTGTGTGTGGCCGCGCTAAGAGGTGCGACAGCTCTTGTCAATAGCACCGAGTAGCTATTGCATGATGACCACAAAACTACACATTGTTTGTTTCAGCTTTTTGAAAATCGTACACGTAAACATGAGCTAGTTTTAAGTATTTTATGTGGCGCTATTAAGGACCTTTGTCTCTTAATTTATACTAGCCTGTACTAGTCCAAGTCCTATACCGCACGAGTAAACAGGAGCACTCGCTTACGAGGGGTTTTCGGTAAGGAATGCAATACTTTCCTTCTGAAAGTAGTTTGGTTTCATTCTTGTTTCCAATATACCGTGTTATTTCCCACTCTTTTGGCTACAAAATTCTATTTTTCAACGTAATCTCCGTTCAATGTTACGGTCTTCAGCCACTTTACTGGGAAGGTATGTATGCACAGGTGGTACCACTTACTTGTTGACGTCGAATCCAGGGCAACGGCCTTGCCGCAGTGGATACACCGGTTCCCGTGAGATCATCGACGTAAAGCGCTGTCGGGCGTGGTCGGCACTTGGATGGGTGACCATTTAGGCCGCCGTGCACTGTTGCCATTTTTCGACGTGCGCTCAGCCTCGTGATGCCACTTGAGGAATAGTAGCGGCTTCGGTCAAGAATACCATCATAACGACCGGGAGAGCGGCGTGCTGACGCCACGCCCTTCTATCCGCAACCTCCTCTGAGGATGACACGGCGGTCGGATGGTCCCGGTAGGCCACTTGTGGCCTGAAGACGGAGTGCTTTTTTCGGAGCCAGCGCCTTGCTGCATCAATACCCTCCCCATCATCCACGTACTGCTTCCCGCAGAGTGGATCCTTTATTGGGCCGAACAGATGGAAGTCGGAAGTTGCTAGACCCTGGCTGTAGCGCTGATGAGGAATAACAGTGCTACGAAGGACTGTGGACTCCTCTCGGTGACTTGTGTGTGGTCTTGCGTTATCGTGGAGAAGTTCCTTCCCATTTTTGTTGCCACGAACACGCTGGAGTTGTCTCTTCAGTTTCCTGAGGGTAGCACAGTACACTTCAGAGCTGATGGTTCCACCATGAGTGAGGACAGCAAACAGCCTGACCTCTTCAGCGTCCTAGGAGACCGTCGCCATGACTTCACCGGCAGAGGAGGGGCGGCTTGGCGCCACTCCAAGTATTACCGTTTTGTTTCCGGTTCGAAGTGACAAACCCACTTGTCACCATCAGCCTCGAAACGCACTAGCTTTTCCACACAGGTGGTTCTTCGTTACTCTTTATGATCTTCCGTTAGGCGCAAAGGAACGCAGCCAGCACACACCTTTGACTTAGAGATGGCGGTTATCATTGAGACAGCCGGTTTCTAGTTATATCAGTTTTTCAACGCATATTTAACAGGACTGTTAAAATCGCTCAGAAGAACCCGTTTCTGAAATAACAGACTTTTGACTCTTTATTGCTGCAATAAACAGAAAAGTCTAACAAGGACTGAAATACACAACTGGCCATTAAAATTGCTACACCACAAAGATGACATGCTACAGACGCGAAATTTAACCGACAGGAAGAAGATGCTGTCGTATGCAAATGATTAGCTTTTCAGAGCATTCACACAAGGTTGGCGCCGGTGGCGACACCTACAACGTGCTGACATGAGGAAAGTTTCCAACCGATTTCTCATACACAAACAGCAGTTGACCGGCGTTGCCTGGTGAAACGTTGTTGTGATACCTCGTGTAGGGAGGAGAAATGCGTACCATCACTTTGATAAAGGTCGGATTGTAGTCTATCGCGATTGCGGTTTATCGTATCGCGACACTGTTAGCAGAATATGGAATCGGTAGGTTCAGGAGGGTAATACGGAACGCAGTGCTGGATCCCAATCGCCTCGTATCACTAGCAGGATATTGCACGACCGCATGTTGCAGGTCCTGTACGGGCCTTTCTGGGTACAGAAAATGTTCGACTGGTGCCCTGGCCAGCACATTCTCCAGATCTCTTACCAATTGAAAACGTCTGGTCAATGGTGGCCGAGCAACTGGCTCGTCACAATACGCCAGTCACTACTCTTGATGAATTGTGGTATCGTGTTGAAGCTGCATGGGCAGCTGTACCTGTACACGCCATCCAAGCTCTGTTTGACTCAATGCCCAGGCGTATCAAGGCCGTTATTACGGCTAGAGGTGGTTGTTCTGGGTAGTGATTTCTCAGGATCTATGCACCCAAATTGCGTGAAAATGTAATCACATGTCAGTATAATATATTTGCCCAATGAATACCCGTTAATCATCTGCATTTCTTCTTGTTTTAGAAATTTTAATGGCCAGTAGCGTATTTTCAATCTTTCATTTCCAAGAAAGGTATATCCAAAATATTAAATTATTTAGGCAAATAAAAGAATCCTTAGTCTATCCACCATTCGCTGATTTTCTCTAAAAGTGATAAGTGCATGACGAGTACAAAAAAATCACCAATATTCTCCTACTGGTTCTAATTGTTTTGAAACTCTCCTCAAACATCATGTTGTAATCGGGGAACATGCCTCTATCTGGGCATTACGAACAGTCATTGCTAATTGGTGAAAACTGAGGTTGAAGTACTCTATTTTTCGTGTTTAATTGTCCGTTTCTGAGGGATACAAGCAGATAAAAGCGTGTTACGTACACAAATGCATCACATCAGTTGCTTTCTAATTTTACTGTAAAGTATGAATCAACTGTTACGTTTTAAGTTTTCTCGTCGTGTTATGTCGCTAGTTGGTTTTTAATCTTTTAAAACAAGTGGAGCATTATACCTCATTGATGCCGAACTTCATAAAATACTTCCAGGTTAGTGTCATTCTGTAATATAACTGGACTGAATCGGCATTTGCCTACAGCGATTTAGATAAACCACGGAAAACCCAAATCTTGACGGGCAGACGCGGGTTTGAACCGTCGTCCTCCCGAATGTGAGTCTAGTCTGCTAATCACAGCGCCATCTCGCTCGCTGAAAGGTTGGAATTCTGACCACTCACTGCTTTTGGGTAAAAATCCAACAGTTATCGGCTAATAGTTAATCGTGTGACGTATGATTCTGAAACAGGAATTATGATTCAGATTATTGTCTGAGTAGCCACAGTTGTTTGCACTGGGAATACCGAACTATTTTGTAAAATTTCATCTACATATCTATAAGAACGACTTATTGGAGGAGAAATTCTTCCTGATTGGTTTATTATTCATAGTTGTATATCAGTTTCTCTTATCAGTGGAACAAGCTACGATAGTTTCTCTGAATTAATCGGACTTGGAGCAGAGGGTACTCAAGTCGGATGCATCCATTTGTCGTTGACGCGTGTCCTCTAGTTGATGTGAGGGTTCCTTGTGAAGTTAAGTGAACTGTTCTAGTATTCGCAGTGAAGGAGTTACATGAACTTTGTAGAGTAGTGCTTTCAGAGGCAAAGACCCATGGGTGATACAAGATACCAGTAAAACTGTACCTACTGCGCTGACTGGCGAAAATACGTAGATCTTAAGCAGAATAAGGGGCATTTTTGAAAGGAGTCGATGGTTACAACTCGTCGAGGGTAGAATGAGATGCCAGCGCCCATAGGAACGCAGGAAGTGTTGACTATTTTCGATAGTACTTCAGTTTCGTAAGAAAGACATTTGAGATGCATATGAAACTGCCAAACTTATTTCAATTGCAGAAAGACAACAAGACAACAACCAATGTTTCTGCCTATGGGATCATAATTTATTAGAAATCAGCTACAGAGTTTGGGGATTGATGGAGTACTGCGGGTGCAAGAGGTGTATGATGGTGTCATAGCCTGTTACTCTTGTGTATCGCAACAAAGAAATTAAATCATCTACAAAAAAGTGTAAGCATAGGACTGAGAGGATACAGGCCACAAAGAGTTGTCCTCAAACTCTGACAGCGGACGCGGCTGCGCCCGGACGGTTTGTTGTGGGTTAAATGACAGCAGAGTGAGCGCAAGTTTGACAGTAAAAGAGAAGTGGAAACGGGCCACATACGAGTAGTAGGGTAGTGGCGGCTTCACGACACTTTTGATATCAAATTTATATGCAAATTAAAATTAATCAATTAATCACCACCATTCCTCGCCACAGCCCCCTCGACCACACCCACCCTCACCCTGGATGAGATCACGTGTTTTTCGCAGCCTCAACATGTACCCCAGCCCTTCCTCCTCCCCTCCCACACCCCTCCCGTTCCCCTAACCTACCCTATTGGCGAAAATTTTGAATTTTGGCTTGAACTTCGAATTTTGGTGGAGATTTCGAATTTCGGCAGGAATTTCTTCGTCCCAGGGCTGACATCCCACCCCACTCCCACCCACGAATTGATGGGAAATTAAAATTGGCAGTAAGTTTTCCAGGACTCGAACCCTTGTCCTCCTGGGCAGAAAGCCCAAGTGTAGCCCTGAACACAATTAAACCACCAGAGGTGCTTGGAATTGACGGGAAATTAAAAGTGGCTGTGCCCTTTCCAGGGCTCGGACCCTGATTCTACTGGATGGAAAGTCCAAGTGCACCCCCTAACACATGGAAACTGTCCAGATGCGGGAGAGGAAGGTTAGGTTAGTGTACTTTATTTATTTTGGTCGGGAAACTGACGCAAAGATCAATCCAAATTACGTAATTAACCACAAAGATCGGCCCTAATTACACAACTATATGCATAGCGCTACACAAGGATGGTATAAAAGCGCAATACAGCTCAAAAACTGACACACTGTACACGGTTGGCAGAGCAATGACCCCATGTTCCCATTTCCACGGAGCGGTCAAAACGCGCTCCTGTCGCATTAACTCAGCTCGTCCTGTTTCCCCACAGGTTGCAGAAGGTCTTAGATATATCGCTGTCCGACTTCCGTACAGGTCAGACTTAAATTGGGACGATCACACAGACTAAGCTGCGGGGAGGGCAGGGCAGACACTTAGGAGCAGGTAGAAGATGCAGAGGGACTGTCAAAAAACAGCGCTGGAGTTCTTCTTGGTGAACGGGATCCTCAGCATATAGGTCCGAGAAAAGGTGACTCGTTTCGAAATACGTGGCACGAATATGATTCACCAGTGGCTGTAATCATTAAAAGACGTCTCTACAGGGTACAATTCAAATATGTGGTTGAACGGATAGACTTAATTGCAAATTGTGAACAGCATTTCGGACAGCATTTCTGCCTGAAAGTGTAACACTACCAGCGACCCTTGTGAGCCTGTAGACTCCAGACCGCTTTTTATGCAGGGAGATGGTAACACAGGCGTTATGACTGTGTTTTTAAAAGCGTGCCCTTATGCGAAATGTATGTTATGGTTTGCAGAATCCTTCTGTGGTCAGTTTCAAATGTCATTTCTCAATAGTGTTCCTCGAAAAGAACGTCATGTTCCCTCCATGGAGTCCCAGTTGTCCTACTTGGCGAGTGTGATCCGACTGCTGAAAACAAAAATTACTCGCCATGCAAAGTGACTCTGATGATAAATTTAATTAAGTAGCCTATCAAATTGATTCAATGATGTGCCACCTGGCGGGTGGAAGAGATGGCTAGGTCGCCATGGGATGATTCTTGACAAGCATTTCTGTTTTTATTTTCGTTTTGGCGGTATCGTTTAATGAAATTTCAATCTCCCACCTACACAGGGCGAGACAGGCTCTCACGGTTTGTTTCCTAAACGTTAGTATGATATAGCATCGAATTGGTAAAAGGGGACCTGTCATAGGGTACAAAACAGCTACATTCTCTTTAATTATATCTTGTTGTTGTCGAATGTAAAATGATTGTTTTTCTTCCGACATGTGAGCCAATGGCATGAAAAATTGTATTCTCTAATGTTATTTCACGTGCATGAGAGTTTATTTGTATACACTGAACGCAAGAGACACTCTCAAGTCGTGTAATTTGTTCAACAGGCTGAAAGAAATTGCTTAATATAGATTATTACTTTTTCTTTGGAATTTAAATTATCGCTATTTCTTTACTCTGCTGACGGTTTCGAAATAACGAGGACATTCTGCGGCGATCATTATTTTTCGCAGCAAAATAGCCGAAGTTTTGATTTTTTTCCTGATTTTACGCTGGATGGGCATGCTCATAATTTGTGATGGGTGGCGGTGACCTTCGTTGAACGTCACAAAATAATAAGATGCGACTGCAGTCGAATGTAAAAACTATACCGATTTTGCTCATACAACTAAAAGAAAATGGACTTCGCCTATTTTGTGGACAGAGGACATTTATTATGGTCGCAGTTGTGTTTTCCTTTTTTAATAGTTTCTTTATCATAGAAGTCGAGTTGATGTTAAATAGTCCAGTGCTGCTGCAGACGAATTTCATAACAGGCCGCAGCTCTCTCTTGGTCTGGATAGCAGTCACTTACCACGGTTCTGAGGGATACCGGCGTGAGGATGCGCTCGCATTAGGCAGCAGGGGCTTCCTGTTTCGCACGCAGCTGCCTTTTGAAATGGCCAACTGGAGCGTTCTGGATGGGTGGGGTTATGCTAATTAATTAATTTCCCTTTTGTGTTGTCTAGGACCGCCGCCTGAAGGCATGCTATCTATCGCGAATGGCGCAAAGGGGAAGGCAGCGGGAGCGCGTTTGCTGTGAGTGGTCGCATTGACACAGCTGCTCTCTGCCTACTGGGTGGTGCATGGGGGCTCTGTAGCTATATTTTAGACGAACAAGTTGCACTTAATTTTTTGTTGGCATAGGAGCGTCGCCTCAAGGTGGCGGCCAGATGGTGGAAAGGCGAGTGCGGTCAACGACCGCAGAGGGTGGCAGCAAAGGGCGAGCAGGATGGGTGCAGGGAAACTACGAGACGCTTGGCAGAGCAGCTGGCCGTTTGAAGAAGCCTGTGTTCCGCCCCATACGTGGATGGAGGGAGGGAGGGGTTGAGAGGGGAAGGGGTGGAGGGAGGGAGGAAGAGGGCCTCGATTTTCGGCAATTTGTGGACGCCTATCGAGGAGAATGCACATTCAACTACTAACACCTCTGCAGTCTTTTAGGGCGACGATTTTCCCCAGTGAATGTGCTGCATTATGACCCGTTCACTACGAGTGCTGGCTTTTTCACAACAATTTCGAAGTATAATTAAAACTGTCAAGCATATTTTCCACCAGTTGTGGTATCATTATTGAAATCAGTTACCTGGGCTGTAGGCGGTTTTTGAGTAGGTGTCTATAGCGAACTCTGTCGTCAAACAACGGTAGGTAGTGCATGCTTACAGGTCATGTACTTTCAAAACTCCTCTCTGTCCAACACCAGCATCTCGTCTGTCGATCATTGTTCCTACCAAAAAGAACAAAGTTAGTACCTTACACCCCTGTGTTTCTCCCGCCGGCTTGTAGGTGTAAAGTAGACTGTGAGTGTGTGTGTTGCTAGTTTCGAGTGGTATTGCAAAACTTTTTCCCTGCAGGATAACACCAGTTGTATGGTAAATCAATTTTTGAACTGTGTTGCACTTTTATACCATCCTTGTGTGGTGCTATGCATATAGTTGTGTAATTAGGCCCAATCTTTGAGATTAATTACGTAATTAGGATCGATATTTGTGTCAGTTCCTCTCCTGCATTTGGACAGTTCCCATGTGTTAGGGGGTACACTTGGGCTTTCCATCCAGTAGAATCAGAGTTCAAGTCCTGGAAAGCACACAGCCATTTTTAATTTCCCATCAATTCCAAGTGCTTCTGATGGTTTAATTGTGTTAGGGGGGTACACTTCGGTTTTCCACCCAGGAGGACCAGGTTTCGAGTCCCGGAAAGGGTACTGCCTGTTTTAATTTCCTGTCAATTCCCAGGTTGGGGGGCAGCGGTGTGGTGGGATGTCAGCACAGCCCTGTGACAAAGAAATTCCTATCAAAATTCGAAATTCCCACCAAAATTCGAAATTCCCACAAAAATTCTAAATTTTCGCCAATATGATAGGTTTAGGGGAGGGGAGGGGGAGTGGCTGGGGCACATGTTGAGGCTGAAAAACATCTGGGGGTGGGGGTGGGTGTTGACAGGGCAGGATGGGTGGGAGTGGGTGGGAGTGGTTGGGGGTGATTAATTGATCAATTAAATTAATTTGCATACCAATTTAATGTCAAAAGTGTCCTGACACCGCCACTACCCTACTACTCATGTGGACTGCGCTGAGCTGCCCACTGTGGCACCAGCTTTAAAATTCCACCACCAGATGTCAGTGTTCTATGAGCTCTGCTATTGGGTTTTTCTGGAAGCATGAAAACTTCTGGTGACTAACAGACATTCAGGATGCTGTGAACACACGTGGTGGGAATTTCCCGTTCTCCCTGGCAATTGGTGGCAGCGAGTGGAGGAAAAGGCTTCCTTGATTGGCCAGAGAGCGCAACTAAGATGCTGAATATAAGATGTCTCAATAAAAAAGTGGAACCATTAAGATATTGTAAAGCCAGTACCTCAAATAAAACGAGAAATTTACGGCGATTGCGATGGTTAAGACGCGCCCTTGGTACGATTTCTATGTTACTTTACGTTAAATATTTTGTGAACAGATTAAACTTTAAAAATTAATAACTTCACAACACCTTTATCGATTTTAAAAGTGAAGTATCTATGGCTAGGTCTCATAGAGATCTATCAAAGAATAAAACTATTTCTAAATTATTTTATGTTAAATATTTTGTGAACTGTATACGACCAGCCGATTTACCCTGGATTAAGGAGGCATAATTGGTGATATGGGTGTTGGAGTGCTGTTAATTTTCTGGTACCGACTGTTAAGCCCTTTGCAGTGAGGTACTCACTACTTTATTGCCGTGTTGAAGTTGCTCCCATTATGCTGATGATTCTCCATCACTCTATCTCAAGTGTTAAATTTACCTCTTGGTGCCCCTGTTTGAAATCTTCTAAGTGTCATATTTGATGTGTTTTAAAATTCATTTTAACTTGTTTATTGTCTCCTTATCTTGTCATTCGGGTCAGAAATTAATTATGTCATATGTTCTAGGCCGCCACATGTAGTAGTGACCACTGAGGTCGAAACTGACTCTGATTTGTATTGGAAGTCGTTGCTTCCCTGACTGGTGAAGCAACTATAAAGTTTCCTCCGGTCTTGGTAAGCAAACGCTAGCAGCCCAGTGAATCTTGGCTCATTTGGGTGATTAAGCTCCATTACTCTGTTGAGAGCTTACCTCATTCACCTCATTCCAAATTTAATAATTATTGTTCGAAATATAATTACTGCTGTAGTTATTTGAGTCTTAGCCCTCACGATTTGCCCGTTACCTTTTAAGCGATTCAAGTTAATGTCCTGAGTACCCAATGATTCCATTGTTATTACATTAACTTGTTGTTATATTTTATTGTAAGATTAACCATTTAATCCTTTTAGTAATTTTTATCGTAGTATTCTTGTTGTAATACGTAAGGTTTGGTTGGGGCTTGGGGTCACACTCACATTGAGTTTCTTGTCTTAGTCTGAGCACTTTATATGGTCCATGATTATTATGCGTGAACTAAATGTTGCTTATTTGCTCTCGGTTTTCCGATCTGTTCATAGCGTTTGGAGGCGTTTTGAAGCTTAAACGCCGACCTTAGCGATTTTGTCTTTAGTTCTTTTAATTTTTGCCATTTCGCAATTGAGGAACTTTAACTTGAATTTTAAGCAAGTAGGGCTCAGGATTGTTGCGAGTTTTCAGTATGTTCGAGATACTGCCTGGTTTTATTTAAGTTCTCGGACTGTCGTAACATTCAATACTGGCATTTCATAAGCTTATTGTTGTGAGAAGAACAGGAAATAAATCCAATGTTTTATACACTGTAATCTGTGAGTGTAGTGTACTCTATTACGCATGGCCAGGAAAGGGGAAACAGGTTGTTACATACGGGTGATGATGACAGTGTACAGGAGGTCGAGTGGTCAGGCCTTATAAGTGGGCATCCAGGGGTGCCGTTAAATGACGGAACAGGAAATTAGTTAAAATAAAGAGAATATGTTTCAGTGTACGGTATACAAAGGCCGCGCATAGGGTAGGAAGTTTCAAGGTTTACGCCAGTCTAGAAAGTCGAACAATTAATTGAAGTGGGCAACGGAAGAGGAGGCGGTTCTTGTTAACTGATGTCGGTGGCCGGTCGTGGAAAATAGTGCCAGAGGCTTTGCCTTCTAAAAAGATGTCTGTTCTGCTCGAGGTCTGGATCACAAGAGAATAAAGCAACTGTGTTCTGCACTGCAGAATCCTCAAGAGTCCACACACGTGACTTGTATCCCACGCATGCTATTGGCTGAAACCGATGGCGTGAATTCGTTAGCAGTGTCAGCAGAGGGCTCAAGGCGTTTCTTGCCAGCAGCTTCAGCTGGACAGAACTGCCTCGGTTTTGAAAGGCAGGCAACTTGTGTCACATAGGCACAGCGGAAGTTGCTCTGGGAGGACACTTGGCCTTTCAAATAAACTTTTTAAACCAATTCCCTTTAAATATTCCTTGACTGGCTGCCACCCTGTACAATATAATATGTCTGTCAACCAAGTGATAATCGAGTTACTTCCTGGAGTGACAGACTTATCCTGCTGTGTTCATTTGATACTTTTTTGGTATTTCTATTCAATATTCTGAACGAATTTCACTTATGGTGCGTCACCTAACGACCAAATGCATGTTTCTGGTGCAGGAAGGTCATTTCACTCTGAAACTACAAATAATTTCGTCTTTTCCATTGCGAATTATCTGTCTTAGCCATCACTACGACAGTGGAGAGGTGACTGGTGCAGTTGGCCTCTAAGTCTACGGAAGCATTCTCACGCTGTAAAGCGAAGGCTGCGATGATTCTAGGTTCAAGGCTTGCAGGAGAACAGCATTTTCTCTCTTAAGTGACAGAACTACAGCCGTAGGGCTTTCTGGATATGGGTAAGGTTCACTTCAAAACGATCCTACATCATGAAGCGAGGAAACTATTTTTTGACGCGATTTTTCGATAGCACTCAGCTCATATAAGGCAAAAAAATGTTAGAGCTTCCTTCACTGCTTCCACAACTCTATTAAATCCAAAGAGAACAAAATGGTATAAACGTGAAACTATTTTTCTTTTACCGCACCGTTTCCTAGCGTGTAGATAACACTACTCAATACCTTCAAATATGCATCGTTCAATAGGTCAGCACAAGAGCAATTCTAGAAATTCAAATAAAAAATTTCGATGGACACATACGTTTATAGCAACGTGCGTACCAACAGCTAAACGAATTCGCTATAAATCTGTGCATGAATCTCCTTTCTCTGAGTAAATTTTGTGTGCAGTGGTAGATTACACACGTAGTGTTCCTCACGTCATATGCTACATCAGCAGTGGTTACAACGTTGGTGTTTCTGAATAGTGCCCTCAGTTTATCTCAAATATTGCATGCTGAATATCGAACTATAATATTAAATAATCTTTTGATTACCAATCAGAGTGCAAAAACGTCCGCTACAAATTTTAGACACAAGGCGCAGTGCGTCACCATGTCCTGGCGCATGCCAGCTGCCAGTACGCTGCTATAGGTCGCTAGAGATGTAACGTTCTTATCAGGACAGGCAGCCACGAGCTCTTTCGCAGAAATGTTTCCCAGCGTTTTTATATTACTGGTAGCTGAAAAAATGATGTAAATTATCGGTAAGCTTCCAACAGATTGATTCTATTAGCAGACAGATGCTTGTGTTGTATTAAGTTACGGTAGAGTTGGGTTCAGTAACAGCTTTACTTTTCAACTGCGAGACGTTTACCACAGAAAGGTAGTGCAGCACAGTAGCTGAAGAGCATTGCAACAAGTCCTGTGGAAGTTTCCGCACCCCACAGTGTGGGCTGTAAGTGTAGACGGCCGTTATGAGGGTTTATTTCAGTGATTACAAAATAAAGTTGAACATATGCAATTGGGTAGCCAAGGCAGCCGGTTAATGGTGATTCGATCAAACAACGAAATACATGTATTGAACAGGCTGACATCCGCACCAGGCATTCAGGGACTCAGAATTCTCATGAGGTGTGCACATCTGTTTTACGACAAAAGCTTGAGCTTGTCGCTGGTTGAGTTCACTGATGTGCTAGATTGCTGGTGGGAATGTATACTTAAGATCTGAGTTCAATTCTCACTTCAAGTGACGGATTTGAATAAGCACAAATGGAGCCTACGCACGTCTGGTAACACCATGAGAACGTCATAAAAATGCACTGTGTTTCCAAATTCACGTTAAACATATCTCATAGCTACCGAGTAGAGGTTCACATGAACATGATATCCTTTCGCCACTGACTAGAGGTTAGGTTGGGTCACAACAGAGGCGGAAGTGCCAGCATGTCGAAAGAAGCATAAGTAACCTTTATTGCAATTGTAAATTTATTCTAGTGAATGAATCAAATGCCACATAAGGGCACAGGACACTAATTTCATCTTTTGAGCTTTAGACGTTGAATGTGTTCATTCTGGATTGGGATTCGAACTTGAAACTTTCCTTTCGAAAGATCTGATCCCTTCGTGACGATACATTTCCATCAATTCGTTATTTACTCTAAATTTGAAGCTTCTCAATGCCTCCATGTAAGATGCGTGTCTGGGTTCGTTGCATGGACCGGCAAAAAATTTTCATCATGTCTTCTCCAGCTCTCGCATGATCACACCTAACTGCTGGTGAAAAATAATTTTGATTTTTAACGTCTCTCCTTTCGTTATCAAGAATAACTGTATGTGACGGTTCCGACTTCCAGTGAGACACAGTTCAGTCATGCCATTCCTAACTACTGATGAAAACGAATTCGGGACTTAACACATCTTCGAGTATAGTCAACGACGATCAGCGCGGGCTTCGATTCACAGTCGGTACTGAAATTGTTGAAACAAGCGCATATCTCGCTACTGCTGAAAGAAACCTATATTTTAACTTGCATTCGTGGCTAGAAAATAACTGCGATGGGTCCCGACCAGGAAGGCAGAAATTATTCATTTATCTCGTTATTTAAGTTAGTACATCTCTCTACTGATGAGAAATTCCCATATCTACACTGAAGCGCCAGAGAAATTGGTAAAGGCATCCGCATTCAAATGCAGATATATGTAAACAGATAGTTTACGGCACTGCGGTCGGTAAACACTTTATAAGACAACAAACGTCTGGCACAGTTGTTAGATCAGTTACTGCTGCTACAATGGCAGATTATCAAGATTTCAGTGAGTCTGAAGGTGGTGTTACAGTCGGCACACGAGCGATAGGACGCAGCATCTCCGAGGTAGCGATAAAGTGGGGATTCTTCCGTACGACAATTTCACGAGTGTGCAGTGAATATCAGGAATACGGTAAAACATCAAATCTCCGACATCGCTGCGGCCGGAAAAAGATCCTGCAAGAACGGTACCAGAACGGAACCAACGACGACTGAAGAGAGTCGTTCAATGTGACAGAAGTACAATCATTCCGCAAATTTCTACAGATTTCAGTGCTGGGCCATCAACAAGTGTCAGCGTGCGAATCATTCAACGAAACATCATCGATATGGTCTTTCGGAGGCAAAGGCCCACTCATGTATCCTTGGTGCCTGCACGACACACAGCTTTACGCCTCCCCTGGACCCATCAACATCAAAAACCTACAATATCCATGATAAGCTAATTGTGTAACCGTCTGAAAACGACTTTGAACTATTGATGACTGGAAACATGTTGCCTGGTCGAACGAGTCTCGTTTCAAATTGTATCGAGCGGTTGGTCTTGTACAGGTATGGAGGCAATTGCATGAATCCGTGGACCCTGGATGTCAGCAGTGGACTGTTCAAGTTGGTGGATGCTCTATAATGGTGTGATTCGTGTGCAGTTGGAGAGATATGGGACTCCTGATATGTCTAGATACGACTCTGACCGGTGACACGAACGTAAACATCCTATGTGATCATCTGCATCCACTCATATACATTGTACATTCCGACGGACTTGGGTAGTTGCAGCAGGACAGTGCGACACCCCACACGTTCAGAATTGCTGCAGAGTGGTTCCAGGACCACTATTCTGAGTTTAAGCACTTCCGCTGGCCACCAGACTCCCCAGACATGAACATTATTGCGCATATCTGGGATGCCTTGGAACGTGTTGTTCAGATCTCCACCCCATAGTAATCTTACAGATTTATGGATAGCCATGCAGCATTCATGATTTCAGTTCCCTCCATTACTACTTCAGACATTAGTCGAGTCCTTGCCACGTCGTGCTGCGGCATTTATGTGTGCTCGCGGGGGCCCTACACGATATTAGGCAGATGTACCAGAGCCTTTGGCTCTTCGGTGTATTTGACTGTGCTTAGTTAACAATGCAGTTCGGTATTGGATTCGAAACCTCGTGTAACACAAAACTTTACCTCATATCAATTCTACTTTGTCACTTTCGAATGAAACCAAACTTAATATCTTTCATGATTAATTAACTGGGTCAGTAGTTGGTGGATAGGAGTCCCAGTCGACTACAAAAATTTTCGACATGCAATATGAAGTTCATATTTGTTAACTGATACTGGCGAAAAATGAGGTATATCACGTCTCTTCATACCTAGTCAGCAATAAAAACCAGTCTTCTGTTCGAGTCTCGGTCAGGCACGAAAATGTTGCCTCGTTAACATTACCTATAGTTGCTGGGTTTTAATCCAGATTCAGAACACAACAGATGGTCATCTCATCTACAGACGCTTACACAATTAGCTTATCATGGATATTGTAGATTTTTGATGTTTATTTGTGTTAGGCTAAATTTCGACAGGTGACTTTTGAACTGTACATAGAACCACGAGCCATTATGAATAAAGTGAAATTACTAGCGACGCGTTGTTGATGGTGACGATACACCTCTTGGTGCTGTTAATCATGATTCTCCCAACTGGCTAGTTCATTAACTATCTCACACAAAACCTCTCACCAAGCGAATGACGGTTTGTAGGTGTTTGGAAAACCATTTAGGGAGCAAGAGTACTTCGAATTAACGAAGAATTTTTATTCTGACATTCTTGAAAAATCTCTTATTCGTAAATGAATTTAGTTTTGAGTAAGGATTACGGAATGATTTATGTGGTACAGCTACGGGCATCAGTTGTCCCAGATACTAATGAGTGGTAACATTTTAGAAATGTCACTTGTATTGCATTTGAGTTTACAAACGCCAAGGACTGTACCATCTTCAGTAAGTAGTATCCAGTTATTTGTAGTAGGATGGTATTCATTTACATCTAGGAATTATAGGCATACAGAGCAGTGTTCCTTAGAGGTGACGTGTGGTAACCATTCTGTATATGAAACAACTGTAACGAAAAGTGATTAGAGGACCTGCAAGACAGTTACATTACGTGGTCTGCATACAAAACACGCGGAATGCAATTCACGTCGTTGGGGTACCTCTGAGCATTGTTCATTAATTTGGATTATTTAACATTGGCCACATAGGCCTTACGAACTCATCTTTAGAAGTGTTCGAGCTTCTGACGTATCAAAGAACCTAATCCGTGTGTTCGGACTTTCGTTAACAGTCTGCTGCACTGGAGCACTGTATCGAACTCTTTAGGGACAGCTAGCAGTATGGAATCTGTCTGTTCGCAGAACATAGGGCGAGAAAAGAGCAAGCTGAGTTTCGCACGAGCAATGCTTTCCAAATGCATGCTTATTTGTGAACAGAAAATTATTTCTCAAGAAATGTTATTATACTTGAACTTACAAAATGCTCCATAATTCTGCAGCAAACCGATTCTAAGGTCACTGGCTTATAATATTTTACCGTTGTTATATACACGAGTCACCTAAGTCTTACCCAGTCGCTTAGGACTTTACAATGGGCGAGAGATTCGCGATAAACGCAAGCTAAGGAAGGGGCCAATGCCGAAAAATACTCTATAAGTAAATTGCAGTTCTCTGCGGACCTAGCGACGTACTCGTTTTCACTCTATCAGTTACCTTTCAGGGACAAGGATGCTATTCCTATGTCCTCCGTAAAGGAGTCTGAGGGACGGTCGAACGATAGTACGCCTATTCGACCTTCCTCTGTAAATTGTTTACTAAATGGGAAATTTTAAATTTTTATTGCCGCACCAGGCTTGTCTACGAGTAACTGAATAGAATCCTTCAATCCACACAGTTATTTTACGCAGCACTAGTATTTTCTCGCGTCTTCGACAGTTTCTTCTGTTATCCAAGGTTTCTTCGCAGTAATCTTTTCTGCGCCCACATTTGTCCGTCCAACCTCTACGATTGCCCTTTTCAGGGATGTCTGTTCCTCTTCAACCAAACGGTCTACTGTGATGTTCATAATCTCAGGACCTCCTTCCTCACAAAACTTGAAACCCATTTCCGTACACACTAAGTCTTTTTGACTGATGTCGTAACCTTCTCCTGGGAGTGCTTTGCGAATCAATATCTCATATCCGAATCTACGTTTGACCATGACATAATCATGGTCAACACTTGAACAGTGTATTTCCTTCTACCAGCGGTAATTTATTTCAGAACTGATATGACTACGAAACCGCAATTACCATCACTAGTCCCCTGCGTTAAATTCTTACGCTTTGTTTAGGTTTTTCAGTTTTACTTTTATAACTATGACTCTTGTACGAAAAGGTGCATCTTCTCCGCGGTAACTAGGTCCGACTGGTCCTTAATTTCTGCTAGTGTTCACCGTGGCGACACACTTCCTCAAGAAGTAACACTCAGTGCTCGATAGGGACTCGAACCAGAATCTTTGCCTTCTACATGCTGTATTCACACCATCAAAGCTATGTGTGAACCATTTCTTATATGCTTCACAGCGTCTATCAGCTAATAAACTGTTGGTAGTTGCAACTGCAACACCAGCAGTATTACAGGAAACTTGATTTCACTTATTGTGTGAATAATATTGTAGAAAGAACGGATATGGAATGCAATCGATATGGGAGAGACATGTATACAGTATTAGTCATAATTTAAAAGAGCTTTGAGAGACTTGAGATGGTACAAATAACGTTCCATTCGAATTTCTAAAACCGGTGGGGAAGTGGCAACCAAAGGAATATTTATGTTGATATGTAGAATCTAAGGAACTGAAAACATACCCTCAGACTTTCGAAAAAATATCGTCCACTCAGTTCCGAAGATAGTAAGAGCAGGTAAGTGCGAGAACTACCGCACAGTAGTCTTAACAGCTCATACATGCAAGTTGTTGACAGGAATAATATGCAGAAAAATGAAAAACAATATTGATGGGTTGTTAGATGACTAACAGTTTGCCTTTGGGATCAGTAAACGCTCCAGAGAGGTAGTCCCGAAGTTGCACTTGGTAACGGAAGTAAGACTGGAGAAAATCAAGACACGTTCGTAGGATTTGTTGACCTAGAAAAAGCTTTCGACAATGTAAAATTATGCAAGATGTTCGAAATTCTGAGAAAAACAGGAGGAAAGACTGGTAACATACAATATGTACAAAAACCAAGAGGTAGTAGTAAAACATGGAGACCAAAACAGAAGTGCTGGGATTTAAAAGGGGGTTAAAAGGGATGGAGTATTTCATCCCTACTGTTCAACCTGTACATCGGAGAGGCTATGACAAAAATAAAAGAAAGGTTCATGGGCGGGTTAAAATACAACGTGAAATGGTATCATTGATGAGATTCACTGATGGCACTTCTCTCCTCAATGAAAGTGAAGAAGAATTACAGGACATGTTGAACGGAATGAACAGTCTAATGAGTACAGAATATGAATTGAGCGTAAACCAGAAAAATACAGAAGAAATAACAAGTAGCAGAAATGAGAATGGCAAGAATATGAACACCAAAATTGGTGATCATGAAGCAGACGAAGAAATTCTGCTGGCTTGGGAGAAAAATAGCCAGTGACGGATGGTGCATGGAGGACATGAAAAGAAGACTAGCACAGGCAAAGAAGGGATTCCTGGCCAAGAGAAGTCTACTAGTGACAAACATAGGCATTAATTTGAGGAAGAAATCTCTGACCCCTTTACTTTTGCAGCACAGCGTAGTATGTTAATGAATCATGGAGAGCGGGAAATCGGAACAGAAGGGAAGTGTTTGAGATTTGGTGGTACAAAAGGATGTTGAAAATTAGGTAGACTGATAAAGAGCGTGGAGGTTCTCAGCAGAGCTAGTGGAGAAAGGATCATATGGAAAAGATTGTCAAGTCGAAAGAAAAGAATGAAAGGACATGCGTTAAGACATCAGGGAATAACCTCCGTGGTAGCAGAGGGAGCTGTAGAGGGTGAACACTGTATGGGAATACAGAGATTGGAATACACCCAACGGTTAATTAAGCAAGGGCTACTCTAAGAATATTAGTGCAGGAGAGAAATTCGTGGTGGACTGCATTAAATCAGTCAGAAGACTGATAACTCAAAAAAAGAAAAAAAAGTTATTCATGTCTCCTAGCGCTTGTTTCTAGTTCGTTACACCAAACAGAAAAGAAAGTCACTGTTCTTTTTGTAAAAAAAAAAGTGACTGCTCGCAAATACTAGAAATGCAAATTCTCACGTCACAAAACTCTCAGAACTACGTCAGTACTAAAGCCCTTCCGTAAGAAGTTGACGAGCATTGCCGCTCGCAATCAGTTTGCAGTAAGAGCGCGCATCGAGGCGATACCGGAAGCAACAGAGTGGGCATTCCCAGCTAAAATTCTGAGTTCTCTCGGCACTGCCTTTATCCCGCGTCTACCACGCACCACTCTCCACCTTCACCGCTTATCGACTCCACTGTGAACATGCCAGAAACAGTAACTAAAATCAGTATTACTTCCAGTATAACGAGAATATTAGCTTTTAAAAGATCGACAGAAATCTGAGACCGAAACACTCCCGCTTACCGAGATGGAAAGGTATTCCAGAAATCGGAATTACGCCTCTGGTCCCATGTCTTAACACGTGACCTAACGTACTATCCATTTTCTGCTCAGCGTATTTACGCATTCCGTTTCTTTTCTCTTCTGCGGAGAGCCTCTTTGTCTTACCAGTCCACCTTATTTTCAACATTCTTCCGAAGCACCACATCTCAAATGACTCGATTCTCTTCTTTTCTGGTTTTTCCCATACTAAGTGACTCACTTCCATAAAATGATATACAACAGACACACATTTTCAGAATTTTTTCCACACATTATGGGCTATGTTTGGTCCTTGCTGACTTCTTTTGGCCGGAAATGTCCTCTTTGCCTGTGCTAATCTACTGCTTGTGTTCTCCTTACTTCGTCCACCATGTCTACATCCACATGATTACTGTGCAATTCACAGTTAAGTAGAATGAGATTTTCACTTTGCAGCGGGGTGTGCGCTGATATGAAACTTCCTGGCGGATTAAACCTGTGTGCCGGACCGAGACTGGAACTCGGGACCTTTGCCTTTCGCGGGCAAGTGCTCTACCACTAGAGCACTTGCCCGCGAACGGCAAAGGTCCCGAGTTCGAGTCTCAGTCCGGCACACAGTTTTAATCTGCCAGGAAGTTTCACAGTGAAGTAGTTGGCAGTGGATTCATCGAAACGCCTTGTAGCTACTGTCCTACTTTTCCACTATCGAACACTAACGAACACTTAAAACTGATTTCTCTTATTTTATGATGATAATTCCTACCTATGTAGGTAGGCTCCAACAAAATATTTTCACACTATGAGGAGAAAGTTGCTGACTGAAATTTCATGAGAAGATCCTGCCGCAACATGAAATGCCTTTTTATTAATGATTGACACACCAATTCGCGTACCATACCCGTGGCACTTTCTCCCCTATTTCGCGAACATATAAACGAGCTGCCCTTCTTTGAACTTTTCCGACGTTTTTCGTCAATCCTATCTCAAGCGGATGCACACAGTTCTCCAGAAGAGGGAGGACAATAATGCAGTGTAAACAGTCTCTT
Source organism: Schistocerca americana (assembly GCF_021461395.2). Lineage (NCBI taxonomy): Eukaryota > Metazoa > Arthropoda > Insecta > Orthoptera > Acrididae > Schistocerca > Schistocerca americana. Next base: position 846,859,872 of record NC_060120.1, on the reverse strand, counting down.
TGGTAGATTTGTTGCCTTTTGTAAGTATTCTGCCTATAAATCGCAGTCTTTGGTCTGCTTTCTCCACAAAATTATCTATGAGATTGGTCCAATTTAAGTTATTCGTAAATGGAATCCCTAAGTATTTAGCTGAATTTACGGCTTTTAGATTTGTGTTCCATACTGGAACCGAAATTTAGTACATGAGTACTTACTCATGTGGTTGACTTCACAGTTTTACTTATTGAGAGCCAACTGCCACTTTGCGCACCATTCAGGTATCGTGTTAACTCTTTTGAAATTCGTTTTTATGATCTGATTGGACGATAAATGACAGTTTACCTGCAAACAGTCTAAGAGGACTGATCACATTGTCTCCTAAATCGTTTCTATAGATCAGGAATAGCAGAGGACCTGTAACAGTTCCATGGGGAACGCCAGATATTACTTCTGTTTTATTCGGACAGTGACCTTTCTGACAGGAAATCAAGAATCCAGACGAACAACTGATATTGCATAAGCACATGATCTGATTAGAAGTCGCTTGTTAGGAACGGTATCAAAAGCTTCTGGAAATCTAAAAATATTCAATCAATTTGACCTCCCCTGTCGGTAGAACTCATTACTTCGTGACTATTAAGAGCCAGTTGTGTTTCACAAGAATCATGTTTCCTGAATCCGTGTTGACTGTTTGTCAGTAAATCGTTTCTTCGAAGTTACTCACAATATTAGAACACAGTATATGTTCCAAACCGCTACTGCAAATCGTAGTTAGTGATATGGGCCTGTAATTCAGCGGATTACTCGTATTTCCTTTCTTAGGTATTGCTGTGGTTTGTTATTTCGTTTCCAGCCTAACAGAATTCCTTCACTTCGTGTACTTTCTGGTCCCCAATTTTGATATAAGTTTATCGTTAACCTCAATTCTGCTCCTCATTCTTCTGCCTTTTTTGTTGCAGTGCAAACCAACTATCAGCTTCGTGAGTGCTTTTCTTACTTTATATTGGCACGCAAAGGAGTGCCGGCAGCATGCTAAAATTGTGGACAGATTAAACTTTATATCATTCTGTGAGCAGCGATACCTCTTTTGCATCGCTGGCACAGTAACAGCTAGTAGCCACAGTACATTTCCGAGTAACATCAGCACCCGTCGAGAGACCGGTCCATCGACACACAGTAACCAGCTTACAAAGGTATGCTACTCTCGCTGCTGGGAGACGACGCTGTATAGGAAGACATAGGTGGTTGGTTTATACCTGGTGGGTCATCAAGATGTAGAGTGTGTGACCCGACATTTTCAGGTCCAACACTGGTTGATTTCTGACACGTGAAGATTGTTATGTACCTTGGACATGAAGATGAGAATTTGCTTCTTTAAACGCATCCTGTGGCATATATCACCAGAGACATGTGGTTCAATGTTCCACCAATATTACGTAGCTGTCATGACCTCACCTCCAGCTATAATCGAAGAGCCTAAACTTTTCACACAGACGCGGGCTCGCACCTAGAAGAGCGCCGTGGCATTCCCTGCGTCGCCGCCGGGTCGATGTGGCTGCATAGCTTCCAGGAAGCCGCGACACGCCACCCACGCGCTACATTCCTGCCCCCTCTGACACACCGCAATGACGTCATTCTCCAATACCTGCTAAATCTACATGTCACGTTTCAGCTACCAGAGAACAAGGAGCCTGCACCAGTGGACATCCTAGCAAAGTAGAGCTTTGTTTCCCTGTAGGATTTGTCGACCTAGAAAAATTGTTCGATGCTATGAAATCGTGCAATACGTTCGAAATTCTCAGAAAAATCGTCATAAGCTACAGGGGAATATAGACTATTTACAAGAACCAAAAAGGGAAAAAATAATGAAAGAAAGATGTACTCGGTTTTGGACTAGTGTAAGACAACGATATACTCTTTCGGTCCTACTTTTCGCTCTGTACATCGAATCAATGACGGAAATGAAAGAAAAGTTCATTAACAGGGTTAAAGTTTAGGATGTAAGGATATCGCTGTTCAGATTTGCTGATGGCATTACTATCCTCAGTGAAATTAAGGAAGAACTGCGGAACCTGTTAAACGGAATGATCTACTCAGCACACCCTATGAATTTAGAGTAAACCAAAGAAAGTTCATAGTGACGGGGAGTAGCAGAAATGAGATTAGCTATAACATTATCAAAACTGAATACCATGAAATGGGCGAAGTGAAGGAATTCTGCTACCTTGTGAGCAAACTAATACATAATGGAGAAATCATGGAGGACATAAAATACAGACAAGCACAAAAAAAGAGAATATTCCTGGCCAAAAGAAGTCTGTTAGTATCAACGTCGGCATTAATTTGAGAAATAATGTACTTTTTAATTTGAGTAAGGCTGCATCTTTGGGGAGCAGCACTGTATGGAAGTGAATCACGCAGCACTGGAGAATCATTAAAGTAGAGACTAAGTGTCTGAGACGTGGTGCCGTAGAAGCTTGCTGAAAAGTAAGCATCCGTATGTCAATCCTTATACGATTACTTTGTTGTCTATCTGTCAAACTCCATTTTCTCAGGAACGAGTAGAGGTATCAGATTAAAAAATTTACAAAAAAGACAAAGGTTTACAGATACTTGTCAGGGTAAAAATTTAAGCCCTATGAGTCAGTCAAAAGGTATGGCCAGCTATGTCAGATACTTTGATGTTCCCAAACTTATTCATTAAACCCTGTAGATGAGCCATCTATATACATAATTAAGATTGCAAGAAACTCTTAAAGTGCGTGTCACACTCGCATTTGTTTTTAAGAAGTAACATACTGAGAAACGGAAGTAAGTGACCATATAAATCCGTACAAAGCACTTGTTTCAAAAGTGGACGTATGTATGCGTGCGTGCTCTACAGCTCATTCTAAAGGACTGGGCCGGTTTCAAACAAACTTGGTAAACATATCCCTTACTGGCAGAGGAAACAATCGCTGTGGGGGTAAGAAACGCCTCCTATTATAGTCCAGGAGATATGACATCATAAACGATGGGATGTGCAAAAAAACTGCCGCATAGTGCAAGACGGTTAAACTTTTTACTTCTTAGCTACTAACTCGATTCGCAACATGTTTCGCGGACAGTATCCTCGTATGCCGCTGAATGTACCTAAACAGGTGTGCCATTTCATGACAGATCTCGTCGTTCACTTCAAGAGACAGACGCTTACACTGAGATTTGCATTTGCCACTACAATTAACAAGTCTCAGGGAAATCTGTTAAATACTTCAGAGTGGAGTTTTTTTATCATGGACAGCTGTAGCTGCTACTAGCTCAAGGGTGAGCTTACCCATGACTTTATTCATGGATTGTTTATAGACAAAAAAAAAATGGTTCCAATGGCTCTGATCACTGTGGGACTTAACATCCGTGGTCATCAGTCCCCTAGAACTTAGAACTACTTAAACCTAACTAACCTAAGGACATCACAGACATCCATGCCCGAGGAGGATTCGAACCTGCAACCGTAGCGGTCACGCGGTTCCAGACTGAAGTGCCTAGGACCGCACGGCCACACCGGCCGACTGTTTATAAACAAATTTTGACTTAAATAAGCGTTACAGTCAATTTGTATTTCTTAATTTGCGTGTCGTATTTATATGTTTGTACATTATACACATGTCTTTATACGACTGTTTCACAATTTCAAAGTTGTTTTCAAAAACACTAGGAAATGGAATTTTTTCGATATTACATTACAAACACCATTTTTTGTTTTCGTTTCTGATGGAAAAGTGTTAAAATGAATACCTGGGCAATGCCGGTTTTGTCAGCTGGTGTTCATATAGTAATTTCTTGTGGCAGTATTGCTTAATTATAATGTTCACACGCTGTGGTCGATCGGTTCTAGGTGCTTCAGTCCGGAACCGCACTGCTGCTACGGTCGCAGGTTCGAATGCTGCCTCGGGTATGGATGTGTGTGATGTCCTTAGGTTAGTTAGGTTTAACTAGTTCTAAGTTCTAGGGGACTGATGACCTCAGATGTTAAGTATCATAGTGCTTGGAGCCATTTATAATGTTCACATTACCAGTTTCGACTGCTGGTTTCTCTTTTCAGACTAGATTAATACACTAAATGCTTCGTCATGATATATAACAATTCCAATTATGTGCACTATACGTCAATGAATTATAAAGCATGGCATCGAATAATGAAAAAGACATATTGGAAGTAGCGATCTTTGCATATGTTTGTATAATAATTTATTGCTTACAGTCGTTTATGTATATATCAAATGTTCACATGACTGGTTTCAGCCCGGGCTCTATTCTCGGCGGGGTCAGGGATTTTCTCTGCCTCGTGATGACTGGGTGTTGTGTGATGTCCTTAGGTTAGTTAGGTTTAAGTAGTTCTAAGTTCTAGGGGACTGATGACCGTAGATGTTAAGTCCCATAGTGCTCAGAGCCATTTGAACCATTTGAACCATTACTGGTTTCGGAAAGCTGCCTTCTGCGGACCTGATAATATTTACTGCAAAGTTTCATACAAATGTAAAGTAAAAACAGACACATCGAACATCATGAAGTTCGCTAAAATATATCAGTGAATGTGCCATCTTATCTTCACTTTTACTACCAACTGATGACATGATGTACATTTATTTCTTATGAAAGTGACGAACAGGCTCAGACTTCAGTCAGGATGTAATAATTTCAATTCCAAAGACGGCAGTCTACGACAAGTGTGAATATCAACGAACAAGGTACTGACAACGAAATATTCACAGAAAAATGGAAAAATTGGTAGAATCCGAAGTCGGGGAAGATTAGTTTGGAGCCGGCCGCGGTGGTCTCGCGGTTCTAGGCGCTCAGTCCGGAACCGTGTGACTGCTACGGTCGCAGGTTCGAATCCTGCCTCGGGCATGGATGTGTGTGATGTCCTTAGGTTAGTTAGGTTTAAGTAGTTCTAAGTTCTAGGGGACTGATGACCACAGCTGTTAAGTCCCATAGTGCTCAGAGCCATTTGAACCATTTGATTAGTTTGGAAAGAAATGGCATAGTGGCTTTGTAGATTTAAGGACGTGTTTGACAATGTTGATTGGAATAAGCTCTTCGAAATTCTGAAGGTAGCAGCGATAAAATACAAAGAATGAGAGATTATGGACAACTTGTTCGGAAATATCCTACAGTCAGAAAAGTTGAAGGACATGAATGGGAAGTAGTAGTTGAGAAGGGAGCGAAGGTTGTAACCTATCACCGACATTATTCGATATGTACACTCAGAAAGCTGTGAAGGAATCAATGAAGAAACTTGGAAAGTGTCAACACCGACGTTTTTGAGATTCTTGATTCTCACGCAATTTGTCTGCTACTGACGTGCGGATTGGCCGCGACTGCAGCTAAAACGCCTACCTGGGCATCATCATTTGTTGCAGGTCGTGGTTGACGTTTTACACGCGGCTGAACACTTCCTGTTTCCTTAAATAGCGCAACTATCCGTTCAAAATGGTTCAAATGGCTCTGAGCACTATGCGACTTAACTTCTGAGGTCATCAGTCGCCTAGAACTTGGAACTAATTAAACCTAACTAACCTAAGGACATCACACACATCCATGCCCGAGGCAGGATTCGAACCTGCGACCGTAGCGGTAGCCCGGTTCCAGACTCTAGCGCCTAGAACCGCACGGCGACTCCGGCCGGCAACTATCCGTCGAACGGTCCGGACACTTGGATGATGTCGTCCAGAATACCGAGCAGCATACACAGCACAAGCCCGTTGGGCATTTTAATCACAATAGCCATACATCAACACGATGGCGACCTTTTCCGCAATTGGTAAAAGGTCCATTTTAACACAGGTAATGTATCACGAAGCAAATACCGTACGCACTGGCGGAATGTTACGTGATACCACGTACTTGTACGTTTCTGACTATTATAGCGCCATCTATCACAAAACGAAAAAAGTGGTCCAGCTAAAACATTCATATTTCTTTACGTACTACAAGAATATGTAATAAAAATGGGGGTTCCTACTTTAAAAAAACGCAGTTAATATCCGTTTGACCTATGGCAGCGCCATCTAGCGGGCCAACCATAGCGCCATCTGGTTTCCCCCTTCAAGCTAGACGAGTTTCGTTCTTTGTAGCTTTTTCGTTTGATGCTTAGTTCGTGAGCTACTTTGCCCGGTCACTATAAATGGACCACCCTGTATAGTAAGTCATAATGTGCCAGATCACAAGAGTAATGCACAATTACTCGTCGGATATGTTCTAGACGTCACACGTTGTAGGATGGTGTTTGTCGTGCAGACATGGAAAACATGAACTGAAACGGCGTCTGCTACATCGTATGAATGCAGTTTTCCTGCATTTACAGGGAATGTTCAGATTTTCTAAGGGGGAACACACCTCATTGGCATTTTGGAAAACTTCTCTTTCTTCCGACAGTAGAGATTAAAAACTGAGTTTGAGCAGGAGCCGAACCATCGTCTCAGACGTGCTCGTCTTACCAGGTTAGAACGCTAACCACTTTGTCACGATGAACTCCCACGTGTGGTACCTATTCACATGTGCGTAAGGCATGTAACAGACGCATAAAGGTTGTCTTAAGATTTTCTCAGAATTGCCCGAGTAGTGCACCTTACTACTTGCACTTTATGTTGTTTTAATGGCCTACTAAAGGCGTACAAAAATTGATGTAAATCTGTGATTCCAACGTTGTGGCGTCCCCTTGTCAGTAAACCCTTTCCTCCGTATGCCTGCTCGGACGCTGAAGAACGAGCAGCCACCTCTCCATCCACAGGGTAATGGGCGAGGTCGGGATTAAAGCATCCTCACTAACTGTACCATTCAAGCGAAGCAACAGCGTAATAACCCGCCAGGTTGCCCTACAGTAACCACTGATACCCCCGCGTTCGGTACGCTGGAAGGTGCCTCGGCAGCAAGTGACACCTGAGGTGTCCCACGCGACGCGCTGGTTTTTCTGTTGCTGGTACTGAGCCGTGTGCGGCTCGCATTGATGCCGTTCATAGCTTCGCATCTTGTAATGGCGATAGTGGCGTCTCGTTTTCTTAGTGTGTTCACTGGCGCCATATGTTTGCTCGCCTTGTCTGTCCGTGAGTGGCAGCCGCAGCGGTAATCGATAGCGCGTACTGTGGTACCATCTTTGGAGTGACCTCTAGTATTTCCGGGTCGTCGTGTGTCGAGCAAGCTAAATTGGGACGGAGCAGCAAGGAGGTCCGGACAGCCAGTACTCGCCCGACCGCTGACAACACACTTGCACTGTCCGGCGGAAGGATGTTGTCGCGAGAGTGCACGATCACGTGGAGGACCGGATTCTGTGAGTTTTAGTTCACTGGACCGTGATATTCGAGTAGTGCAACTTTCACTTGTGTGTGTGTGTGTGTGTATCCACCCGTCGAACTAACCTCATGGCAATAACTTGTCAGTCGACGATTTATACCGGGACCTTTCCCGTGCCTGACTTGAGTGGGGACGACCGTTGGTTGGTCGTTCGGTCGGTCATCGCAGCGGACGACGTGCATTTCGTGTTCCGATCGCTTCTGACTTCTCTGTGTTGGTGCCGACTTATAATTCGTCGGTGTTGTTTGACAGTGACTGGATTCAGTATTGTGAATTGTTGTTGCAATTTTTTTCCCGGATACGTGTGTATCTTATGGTTTTGAATGAGCAGTTATTTTAATGCTGTCTGCGTACTGGATTTGGAGGAGGGTTGCGAACGGAGATCAGTTCGGTTGGCGCGCAGCGGCGAGCAGGCAAGCTGGGGCCACTGGCGGCGTGCTGCTACTGCCGTATCGAGGAGGGGTAGCTACGAGAGCGACGACTTCGTTGCACACCGAACCCTGAACGTTTAAGTTGAGGGAAGAGTTAACTGCTAATGCAACCTCGACTATTCTGAGACCTCGCCTTTGGTCTGCTGGTTGTTGCTCCCATGGCCGCTGAGCCCGACAGCAACGAGGGAAGTGTTTAGAGGTGGCGAAATATTGTATCCGTCTTTCCCTATTTGTTATTCATCATTGAATTTAGTATTATCCTTATTAGTGAAGTGCAACCAGCGGTATTTTCTGCCTTGTGGCCGCTAACGCCCCAGTTACCTGCCCTGGAGGTTAGCGTACTTTTCCTCGTCGTGTTGATGCTGTCTGACACGGCGTGTAGTTCGGCAGCCTCTTGTATTGTACTGTGCATTTTTTTTTTTTTTGCCCTAAAATATTTCATCGTGGTACCGGTGATCGGACGTTAGGCGGATTGGTTAGTCGGTCGGTCGGCGCTTAAGCTGCCCCTAGATGAGATGCCATCCTGTTAGGTGAGTACAACTCTTGGCTGCCTGTCTCACCTTACCTTATGTTTGAGTTACCTTCCGAGGCTAACCCTTGGTACACTTGCTGAGAACCGGTTGGCCTGATTCCTTAGATTGTGATGTTGTTTTAAAGGTATTTGTAATTTTCTAATTATTGTTGGTGTGTCCTTCAGCCGAGCAATAATTTCACTTCTTTCGTGATAAGGCCTTCAGCCGTGTTACAGTTTGTTTTAAAACGAAGTATTTATCTGAATATGTGCTATTTGCAATGTTTCTTCTGACTTCTAATTCAGGGCTTCAGCCGTTTGTTGTTTGAGGTTATTGTTGGTGGTCTTCGGCCCCAAAATCGAGGAATTTTTTTTCCTATGATAAGGCCTTCAGCCGTCATACAGCCAATTGTGTTTTTTAAGCGATTGTTTTAAAATTTTAATTTCTTTATATAAGTTTACGTATTTGTTGTGCAACCGAGAGTAACTGATTACCGCCCCGTCCACAATCCTGCCCCATCCTGCCCCATCCTGAGAACCAGGTCCCAGATACCGTGAGGCAGCAGCCTGTAGAGAGCTTACTGGGGCCATAAGCGTCTTCAGCTATTTGCGAACGGCAGCCATCTCCTCCCACGTCCGCACACAGCGCGCATGCAACCTGTCCATTCTGCCACTACTGACTTACGAATTAAACGATGAAAACAAACAGAAAAAGCGTAATATATGACTAGCTAGCCTCCTGGTGATTCACAAACGAAGGCCAGCGGCTGACTAAGCTGTCGTCAATGTCACTTGGTGTCCAAAACAAATGACTACTGCGCTACAGACTACTCGAACGTACACCTTGCCGTTACTAAAACACTATACAGTAATTCTCAAATGCCGGCCGAAGTGGCCGTGCGGTTAAAGGCGCTGCAGTCTGGAACCGCAAGACCGCTACGGTCGCAGGTTCGAATCCTGCCTCGGGCATGGATGTTTGTGATGTCCTTAGGTTAGTTAGGTTTAACCAGTTCTAAGTTCTAGGGGACTAATGACCTCAGCAGTTGAGTCCCATAGTGCTCAGAGCCATTTGAACCAATTCTCAAATACAAAAATACGCAGTGTATTGAAGAATTAAACAATGCAAGCACACATTGATGAAGAGGTACTGAGCAGAATCAGGGAGAAAACAGTCTTACAACAAAAATTAGCTACAGATAGGGATATGCAGATAGGATAATTACAGAGGGAGATCAAATGGTTTAAGATATAATAGTTACTCTGGTACAAGGAGTGGCGTGGACAGCTGTGTAAAACCAGTTTCCGAAATGACGTCTGCCAAATCAACAAATGTTGTTTGTGAGAAGCGTATCATCTAGCGACATCACGTTTGTAGTAGAAAGCTGCTCCTGGTAAGGGCAAATAAGACTTACGTGGGTGCTCAGGGAGCAATAATGTAACGACAGACGCTGCGCAGAAGCTGCTCACGTGCCTGGGCTTCGGTAAACAGACCAGCGCGGCGTCTCGAGGGGTGGGGTGAGAGGCGGAGATGCGGGCAGCTGGTGCGATAATGTGTGGCCGTCAATCCAATTGTGTGCCCGCAGCCCGGGGCGGCAATCTGCCCTGTTGTCCTACCGACCGACAGCTTACACGCCTCGCCGCACGTCGCCCATTCCGCTCACATTTGACCGGTAGAACCCCGTAAGCTATACAAGGCAGCGGTTGTTTCACAGGAACTAAAGTGAAATTGGGGTGCCTAAACCATCGTAATAATGCTTTCATTATACACAATCAGATAGGATCAGCAGCACTTGAAGACTATTGTACGAGGCCTTGACTACAGTTAAGTATCGCCGCTGAACTGTGCAAAGGAAACGCAGAAAGCGTTTGAAAAAATTTCCACTTCGTGAAATGAATGGCAGCTCTGTTTAAATGTGGATAAATGTAACATAATCTATATAATGAACTAAAGAGAAAGCACCCGTTGGCACCGATTGCAAAACTAGTGGCGCGTCACATCCTGTAAGAACTAAGGGGAACACTAAGAAGTGATAATACGAGGGCTATTCGCAAAGTATAGTCCGATCGCTGGCGAAATGGAAACCACAGTAAAAAAAGTGTTTTATTTGCAATTATTAGTTACACTTTTGCAGCTACTTCTTTACACAATCTCCGCACCGACATAGCCATTCGTTGTATCGTTGTACCAACTTTCCAATAACCTCGTCGTAGAAGGCAGCCGCCTCTGCTTTCCGCCAATTCTCTACGTTGGCCTACAACTCACTGTCTGTGCCAAAATATTCATAGTCAGTGGCTCATGTGACCCTGCAGAGTGCGGCCGAGAATTATCGTTAAGAAGGAAACACATACCAGTTACGTTATCAGGTGAAATGTCTCACCAGGCCCGATTACCTGGCAGAGGACACTATTTTCAAGACATCTTTACGTGCTCACTGCGAGCTCAGAACTGAAAAGAGCGACGTGACACGATCGAAGGGCATACAGAGATAATGCCAAACACATCTGTGCAAAGCTCCATCGGATTTTCACTATGGTTCCCATTTCGCTCCCGATCGGACCTTAATTCTCGACTAACCCTCGTATAAATGGCAAAACATAAAAACATACGTGAGCCAAGCGACGACGGAGGCATTAGGATAGAAAAAGAAATTTAGGAGGAGAAACGGTGTTAAAATATGGAATGAAGATACAGCAAATGCAAGTAAAGAGAAAGAAAAAGCTTAGATTACAAATCAATACAGAAGAAACGAAAGAGCAGCATGAAAATAAACGTAACTATACTGAAAAATTAGTGAGAGACGATCACCAAGAACCCTTGGAAAGAGTGATGTCAAGCAAGGATTCTTCGTGAACATTGAAAACTATCTACACGTCAGACAAGAGATGGTTTAACTCCTGAAACAACTTAAAAAACACGAAAAAGATCCTTCACAGTTACGTGGATAAAACGGTATCAGGGATTGTGGATAGAAAAAAATTATAAATTTCAACTAATGAAAATAGACGAAGACACAGAACAAGTTGACGAAATATAACAATGAGTCAATATTACATTGGAGCACACACAAGAAGCATTAAAGCAGATGAATAGTAGGAAGGCAGCAGCACCCGATAATATTAATACAGAACTTATTAAAGGGGCAGGTTTAATGTTTTAACACAGGCTGTGCAATTGTTAAGTGAATGTGGGAAATGGAAGATGATACGACTCCTGGAGAGTGACGAAGGTTATATATATATATATATATATATATATATATATATATATATATATATATATATATTCTTGTGAAAATTACAGAGGACTAGATCTGTTGAACACTGGCTGTAAATAGTACATACGAATAATTAATAAGACACTGAAAAGAATAGCGACGCTCTCTTACTGGGGGAACAAAGTTGTTTTAGAAAAGGACGATCGTACAGTGACAGTATTGCAATAGCGCTGAAGATAATTGAAATGAGGCGAGAACATAATCTGGAGACTCTGATTGCAATTCTAGATTGTGAAAAAGCCCACAACATAGTGAATAGGTATGCGCTGTGGATTATACCGGAAAAACGAGGTTATCCTAAACATTTAATACAAGTCATAAAAAATGTGTATGTGAATAACGAAATTATAATTAATACAGGCAAAGAGGAAACAGGACCAATAGCAATTAACAGGAGAGTAATACAGAATAGTTAGAAACAGTGAGCAGCAGGAAAACGGGGTGGGTGGTGCGGAAGGTGCGGTCCGCACCGGGGACCAGTTCCGTGGGGGTGACAGAATTTGCCAGTTTCTGTTGTACGAACTGTAAACATTTTTCTATTCGTCGTTTCTTTCGTGACACTTACGGAAACAGGCGGGCAACTAGAGAGCCCATGGACAGGTCCTGACCTTTCTGCATGCATTCGCGCATTGTATCGCTAAAACAGCGTGTATACAAAAATTATTCTCACAAAGTATTTGAGATTTTGTTGGAGGAAGAGAGTTCATACTGCAAAATAAGAAAAACCTATCCTTTATTAGCAAAAGTTCTGTGATAGTAAAAAATTGATGTTGTGGGTAGAGGAGATATCCGTTTTAGGGTCTTCTGCATTCAAAAAAACGTCATCCCGCGAAATGTGTGGCTGAAATATGTACTGATATAAGTATATTAAATTATAGTTTCCTTGAAGACCAGGTTGTATATTCGGTCGTGTTTGTTTAGAACAAAGGCAAGGTTGTTACATTTGTTAAATCATTTAACTGATATAACACGTTCTTGGGTGCTAAGCTCTTTCGAGAAGCGTTTTATATTTTTAATTGTATTATGCAAGTAGAAAAGTAGTTGCATCGTATCAATGTGGCCTAAGGGAATTTTATTTGGCCTACACTGAAACTTCCTACGTCTCTCACATGGAACGAATTAAAGAAATCATTCTTTACGTTCATACAGAATACGTAAAAGTAGAAGTAAAGCAGTCATGTCTAGTTTATTTCCTGCAAAATGGTGGGAGAGCCATCAAGATTACGAAATATATTTTACAAGTTATTGGACAGGATAGTCTGAATATAGCAATGTGGCCAGAACAAGGCGACTATAGTGCCTGTACAGTGGCTGGCGTGCACTCTTGAGTTCAAGGAAGGATTTGTGAATTTAATCCCAAAGCATTGTTTGCACCCCTGCTTAGTTACTCACTTTTACAACGAACTCTTCCCCTCCCCTTCCCCCCCCCCCCCCAAAAGAAAACAGTATTTGATGTTTTTGTGGGTTTGGTGGGGGTGTGGTTGGATGGAGTGTGACAAGTTAAACCTCTGCACCAGGTGCTAAACTACATAGCTGCGTCATGGGTCAGAATCTGAAAAGCTTTTAAATGTGTTTCAGGATAAGTTGTGCTAAGAAATGATTGTTAAGAAAATTCTGCTCGCGCCGTTTTCGAAGTTAATTCACATTGAAGTTACCGAGTGAGGCCGTAGCGCGCTCCAGTTCAAGCGGCTCACCGGATACATCAGTGTCAGTCGTTCTCATAGCGTACATCACCGCGCAAGAGGCTGCTCAGCATTTGTTTGGGGTTCGATCCTTATAACAGGCTTACGTCCAATTTTTGTATCGCTCTCTTGTTCGGTTAGAGGAAACCAAACAAAAAATTAGTTTGGCGACAGTCTGTGGCTAGCCGACTGAATCTGCGAGCGCAGCGGCCTGATTGGCTAACTTCAATGCTAATTAACTCGGAAAACGGCGCAACGAATCCTTTTCTTTTTTTTTTTCTTAACCATTTTTCTCAGCACAACCTACCACGCAACACCGTTACAAGCTTTCCAGACTCTTTCTGATTATTCTGCATATACTGTCGACATTGGTAGACAGCCTTTCGAAGTCAAAAGGAAGCAACGGCAAGTGCCTCACACTTGCAGGGAGGCGGGAGCGGCGGTTTCAAACGTGGCGGAGACAGCCACTGAAAGCTTGACGCGGCTTGAAAACCGAGAAGATTTTATTCATGTTTTGCCAAACTTTACGCAAAACGTGGGTGGTTCTGAACAGTCCTATGCCTTTGATTTCAGTTTCTATATTACATCCTGCGATTACACTGAGCGCTCTTCTTTCTATGGGAAACTTATCCCACGGCACCAGTGATGGCAGAGATGTTTCAACATTCCACTTAGACTGACCAACACGCTCAGATCCTTCTTTATCATGATCTTCTGAGCCTCCATATAATTAAAGTTCGCAACACAAGGGCCGGAGAACGGTTAAGTGACCCATTAAGAACCATCCGTCTGACATACAAACATGTCAGGCTTCTTCCCTGCAACTGTGCTGTCGGTATGCGTTTGTTGGTCGCACAGCATAGTTGGGCATCTCGTTATCGTGGCCGCTTTAGGTGTGTGGTCCTGCAATTCGAGATCTGGTACTCGCGAACAGCTGAGCGTGTTGATGGCCGCGGTCAGCCGTCTTCAGGCTGCTGCCTCGGAGTGTAGCGGCAGTGAGGAGTCTGGCGCGTCGCAAGGTACACCCCAGGTGTTACATGCCTCACCCACTGTCCCTGCTGTCGAGACATCTTCGTGTGTACTGGGCGCGGTTGGGCCACCCTCTCCCCAAGGGGAGTGGCGGGTTCAGCGGCGTTCGCGGCGCACGAGGCGGAGGGTCAATGTGGAGGCTGGCCGTGTGGCATCGCCCGCTCTGCCTGTGAGTGGACATGTGGCTGCTCCTTCAGCACGCACACAGGGGGAGGGGTTGATTAGTTATTAGGTGCTCCAGCGCTAGGCGGGTGATGGGTCCCCTTAGAGAGATACCGGAAAGGTCGGGGAAGAAGGCCAGTGTTCACTCTGTCTGCTTGCCCGGGGGTCTCATCCGAGATGTGGAGGAGGCCCTACCGGCGGCGATAGAGAGCACTGGGTGCACCCGACTGCAAACTGTTGCTCATGTCGGCACCAATGACTCCTGCCGTCTGGGTTCAGAGGTCATCCTCAGTTAGTACAGGCGGTTGGCGGAATTGGTGAAGGCGGAAAGCCTCGCTCGCGGGGTGAAATCAGAGCTAATTATTTGTAGTATCGTTCCCAGAACCGATCGCGGTCCTCTGGTTTGGAGCCGAGTGGATGGCTTAAACCAGAGGCTCAGACGATTCTGCGGAGATCTGGGGTGCAAATTTCTCGACCTCCACTATCGGTTGGAGAAATGTAGGGTCCCCCTGAATAGGTCAGGCGTGCACTACACGCCGGAAGCGGCTACAAGGGTAGCGGAGTACGTGTGGAGTGCACATGGGGGTTTTTTAGGTTAGAGAATCCCCTCCCTAGGCCCGACAAGACGCCTCCTGAGACGCAGCAAGGTAGGAGTAGGCAAAATGCAACAGGGAATAACGATATTAATGTGCTAATAGTAAACTGTAGGAGCGTCTACAGAAAGGTCCCAGAACTGCTCTCACTAATAAACGGTCACAATGCCCACATATTACTACGGACAGAAAGTTGGCTGAAACCAGACGCAAATAGTAATGTAATCCTAAACACAGATTGGAATGCATACCGCAGAGACAGGCTGGACAGTGAAGGGGGAGGCGTGTTTATAGCGATAAGAAGTGCAATAGTATCGAAGGAAATTGACGGAGATCCGAAATGTGAAATGATTTGGGTGAAGGTCACGGTTAAAGCTGGCTCAGACATGGTAATTGGATGTCTCTATAGGCCGCCTGGCTCAGCAGCTGTTGTGGCTGAGCACCTGAAGGATAATTTGGAAAATATTTCGAGTAGATTTCCCCACCATGTTATAGTTCTGGGTGGAGATTTTAATTTGCCGGATATAGACTGGGAGACTCAGACGTTCATAACGGGTGGCAGGGACAAAGAATCCAGTGAAATTTTTTTAAGTGCTTTATATGAAAACTAAATTGACCAGTTAAACAGAGAACCGACTCGTGGCGATAACATATTAGACCTTCTGGTGACAAACAGACCCGAACTATTTGAAAAAGTTAACGCAGAACAGGGAATCAGCGATCATAAAGCGGTTACGGCATCGATGATTTCAGCCGTAAATAGGAATATTAAAAAGGGTAGGAAGATTTTTCTGTTTAGAAAAAGTGACAAAAAGCAGATTTCAGAGTACCTGTTGGCTCAACACAAAAGTTTTGTCTCAAGTACAGATAGTGTTGAGGATCAGTGGACAAAGTTCAAAACCGTCGTGCATAATGCGTTAGATGAGTATGTGCCAAGTAAGATCGTAAGAGATGGAAAAGAGCCACCGTGGTACAACAACCGAGTTAGAAAACTGCTGCGGAAGCAAAGGGAACTTCACAGCAAACATAAACATAGCCAAAGCCTTGCAGACGAACAAAAATTACGCGAAGCGAAATGTAGTGTGAGGAGGGCTATGCGAGAGGCGTTCAATGAATTCGAAAGTAAAGTTCTATGTACTGACTTGTCAGAAAATCCTAAGAAATTTTGGTCTTATGTCAAAGCGGTAGGTGGATCAAAACAAAATGTCCAGACACTCTGTGACCAAAATGGTACTGAAACAGAGGATGACAGACTAAAGGCCGAAATACTACACTCCTGGAAATGGAAAAAAGAACACATTGACACCGGTGTGTCAGACCCACCATACTTGCTCCGGACACTGCGAGAGGGCTGTACAAGCAATGATCACACGCACGGCACAGCGGACACACCAGGAACCGCGATGTTGGCCGTCGAATGGCGCTAGCTGCGCAGCATTTGTGCACCGCCGCCGTCAGTGTCAGCCAGTTTGCCGTGGCATACGGAGCTCCATCGCACTCTTTAACACTGGTAGCATGCCGCGACAGCGTGGACGTGAACCGTATGTGCAGTTGACGGACTTTGAGCGAGGGCGTATAGTGGGCATGCGGGAGGCCGGGTGGACGTACCGCCGAATTGCTCAACACGTGGGGCGTGAGGTCTCCACAGTACATCGATGTTGTCGCCAGTGGTCGGCGGAAGGTGCACGTGCCCGTCGACCTGGGACCGGACCGTAGCGACGCACGGATGCACGCCAAGACCGTAGGATCCTACGCAGTGCCGTAGGGGACCGCACCGCCACTTCCCAGCAAATTATGGACACTGTTGCTCCTGGGGTATCGGCGAGGACCATTCGCAACCGTCGCCATGAAGCTGGGCTACGGTCCCGCACACCGTTAGGCCGTCTTCCGCTCACGCCCCAACATCGTGCAGCCCGCCTCCAGTGGTGTCGCGACAGGCGTGAATGGAGGGACGAATGGAGACGTGTCGTCTTCAGCGATGAGAGTCGCTTCTGCCTTGGTGCCAATGATGGTAGTATGCGTGTTTGGCGCCGTGCAGGTGAGCGCCACAATCAGGACTGCATACGACCGAGGCACACAGGGCCAACACCTGGCATCATGGTGTGGGGAGCGATCTCCTACACTGGCCGTACACCACTGGTGATCGTCGAGGGGACACTGAATAGTGCACGGTACATCCAAACCGTCATCGAACCCATCGTTCTACCATTCCCAGACAGGCAAGGGAACTTGCTGTTCCAACAGGACAATGCACGTCCGCATGTATCCCGTGCCACCCAACGTGCTCTAGAAGGTGTAAGTCAACCACCCTGGCCAGCAAGATCTCCGGATCTGTCACCCATTGAGCATGTTTGGGACTGGATGAAGCGTCGTCTCACGCGGTCTGCACGTCCAGCACGAACGCTGGTCCAACTGAGGCGCCAGGTGGAAATGGCATGGCAAGCCGTTCCACAGGACTACATCCAGCATCTCTACGATCTTCTCCATGGGAGAATAGCAGCCTGCATTGCTGCGAAAGGTGGATATACACTGTACTAGTGCCGACATTGTGCATGCTCTGTTGCCTGTGTCTATGTGCCTGTTGTTCTGTCAGTGTGATCATGTGATGTATCTGACCCCAGGAATGTGTCAATAAAGTTTCCCCTTCCTGGGACAATGTATTCACGGTGTTCTTATTTCAATTTCCAGGAGTGTAAATGTCTTTTTCCAAAGTTGTTTCACAGAGGAAGACTGCACTGTAGTTCCTTCTCTAGATTGTCGCACAGATGACAAAATGGTAGATATCAAAATAGACGACAGAGGGATAGAGAAACAATTAAAATCGCTCAAAAGAGGAAAGGCCTCTGGACCTGATGGGATACCAGTTCAATTTTACACAGAGTACGCGAAGGAACTTGCCCCCCTTCTTGCACCGGTGTACCGTAGGTCTCTAGAAGAGCGTAGCGTTCCAAAGGATTGGAAAAGGGCACAGGTCATCCCCGTTTTCAAGAAGGGACGTCGAGCAATGTGCAGAACTATAGACCTATATCTCTAACGTCGATCAGTTGTAGAATTTTGGAACACGTATTGTGTTCGAGTATAATGACTTTTCTGGATACAAGAAATCTACTCTGTAGGAATCAGCATGGGTTTCGAAAAAGACGGTCATGTGAAACCCAGCTCGCGCTATTCGTCCACGAGACTCAGAGGGCCATAGACACGGGTTCACAGGTAGATGCCGTGTTTCTTGACTTCCGCAAAGCGTTCGATACAGTTCCCCACAGTCGTTTAGTGAACAAAGGAAGAGCATATGGACTATCAGACCAATTGTGTGATTGGATTGAGGAGTTCCTAGATAACAGGACGCAGCATGTCATTCTCAATGGAGAGAAGTCTTCCGAAGTAAGAGTGATTTCAGGTGTGCCGCAGGGGAGTGTCATAGGACCGTTGCTATTCACAATATACATAAATGACCTTGTGGATGACATCGGAAGTTCACTGAGGCTTTTTGCAGATGATGCTGTGGTGTATCGAGAGTTTGTAACAATGGAAAATTGTACTGAAATGCAGGAGGATCTGCAGCGAATTGACGCATGGTGCAGGGAATGGCAATTGAATCTCAATGTAGACAAGTGTAATGTGCTGCGAATACACAGAAAGATAGATCCTTTGTCATTTAGCTACAAAATAGCAGGTCAGCAACTGGAAGCAGATAATACCATAAATTATCTGGGAGTACGCATTAGGAGTTATTTAAAATGGAATGATCATATAATGTTGGTCGTCGGTAAAGCAGATGCCAGACTGAGATTCATTGGAAGAATCCTAAGGAAATGCAATCCGAAAACAAAGGAAGTAGGTTACAGTACGCTTGTTCGCCCGCTGCTTGAATACTGCTCAGCAGTGTGGGATCCGTACCAGATAGGGTTGATAGAAGATATAGAGAAGATCCAACGGAGAGCAGCGCGCTTCGTTACAGGATCATATAGTAATCGCGAAAGCGTTACGTAGATGATAGATAAACTCCAGTGGAAGACTCTACAGGAGAGACGCTCAGTAGCTCGGTACGGGCTTTTGTCAAAGTTTCGAGAACATACCTTCACCGAAGAGTCAAGCAGTATATTGCTCCCTCCTACATATATCTCGCGAAGAGACCATGAGGATAAAATCAGAGAGATTACAGCCCACACAGAGGCATACCGACAATGCTTCTTTCCACGAACAATACGAGACTGGAATAGAAGGGAGAACCGATAGAGGTACTCAAGGTACCCTCCGCCACACACCGTCAGGTGGCTTGCGGATTATGGGTGTAGATGTAGATGTAGAGTTTTTCATATTTGCGATGCAGGAATAAGCTCATCTTATCACTGAAGTTAAAATCTTCTGGGTTATTAGGCCGCGTCATATTTCTACTAAAATGACCGACATTTCGACCGCTCTGCTGGGCTCTTCCTCAGGATCTTATGGTGTCCACTATTGCCAGCACACTAAGATCCTGAGGAAGATCCCAGGAGAGGGGTCGAAATGTCGATCATTTTAGTAGAAATATGACGTGGCCTAATAACCCAGAAGATTTTAACTTCAGTGACAACGACCACGTAAGCATGCAGAATTACATCATCTTATCATGTCTATCGAGGTATTCATTCCTCGCCAAGGTATTATGTGACTCGTGGTCTCAGTATGTACTTAATATTTATTTATTTCTCTGATATGTACTGCCTTCAGTTGTTTTCATAGTACCTTGTGAAGGTACTGGGCAGTAGGATTAAAGGGCGGGATCGAATGATTGAGTCTGAGTTACCAGAAAAATAATTATAAATTTATTTCTGTCGTAAGGACTATAAGAAAAGTTAAGTTTCCAGACACAGCCTTTAGGTACATCTCAAATGAGCAAGACAAGCCATTCACCAAGTTTTATAGGTCATAGGCTCCTTGACCATAAGTTGTTAAGGTTCCGGGCTGTATGGCCTGGTCGAAGAAACTTTACGGTTCCTGACGTTTCGGCCAGAACTGTGCTGGACATCTTGAGAGGTGCTCCTGGCGACGTTGAGTCTTGCCGAACTCCAGGCCAGATACAGAGTACTAAAATCGGTTGAATCTTTTCAAACACCCTGTAGACCTGCAAACTCAGTTTATGGTACATTGTGCATCTATTTCCTTCGTTACACTAACGATACAGAAGAAGAAAACGTGACTGTTAAGAATAAAGATAAGATTTTTTTATCTGTCTCACAAGCCGATATATGTTAAAACACCCGAAACTGTTAAAGGATGACGACATAAATTTGATCACATGGATAGTGACTGATAGCTGCACTTCCTGTTCAGCACTATTCGATGTCAATGTTTTTTATAAAAAAGTGTAATAGATTAATAAAAAAGAAAAACGAAAACAAAGAAAAAATTATTAAAAAATTGACACGTTGATTGTATGTGATGGTTCAGTCTACTGGCCTCTCACACCGCAGACGTACACTGGTAATGTTAGACCAGTTGTACACTAGGAAATGCCTTGTTTTCCACCTGTTTTTTATTATCTCGAACTCTCTATTTTCGGGCAGTGTCGCCCATCTTCAGGCCTTTTAAGCAACATAAGAAATGACAATTGGGTTTTAACCCTGTATCTACCGTATTACAATGGTAAAATGTTTTTTTCTGTCTGATTGCAATACAAACGCTGACGCTGAGACAGATGATTTAATATAAAAGACATGGGGCCGCAAATGTCGGGAAATACCCCGAAAGTGGATGACAACTGTCGAACATGTGACGTCACTAGATGAAGCACCTTGCCACACGCGCAGCGGTTGGGTTCGTCAATCGCACCCTCGCCGGGAGGGGGCAGTGCTGTACATCGCTCCACTAGGCTCCATTTTCTCCGAACTCCTTTTGTAAATGGTATCTATTATAAACGTAGAAGTTACAAAATTATTGCCCTCACTGTAACCAAGCAGAAGTTGTTCTTATTTTATGTTCTTCGCTTTTGTCCCTTCTTTTGTTTACGGGCTTAATTTAGTAAATCTTATGCTCATTTATTTGTGACGCAATAATTTAGTTTTTGTTGGAAGGTACTTTGCAATAAATCAGTGGAGACCGCGAGACCTGTAAAAATAATAAACCTTACCTCAATGTATCACATAACTGTTTAACTTAATGCAAAAAAATACTGCCCACTTCACACAAGTTTCAAACCCTGAGGCTCACTTGCTAAAGTCGTGCACGTAGACCCAGAGCCACACCGACGTAAAAAAAAAAAAAAAACTAGGCTGCGATGATGAGGTGTGACACAGCGGTGGGCTCAACTGCTGCACATGGGGCGAGGTGCGTCACCTGGTAATGCCACATGTTCAACATTTGTCATCCACTTTTGTGGTATTTCCCGACATTTGCGGCTGCATGTGTCATGTATTAAATTACTTGTCTGTGTCATCTATGTCGCTTTGAAGGTTTTCAGACGTTAATAAGACTCACCTTTTGGCCAATCAAATAAAAACTAAACAAATGGGAAAAAAGTATAAAAAGTAAGTAAACTGTTTATTATTTCAAAAGCAACCGCAATAACTGGTAATATTGTTGTCCCACTAAGGCTGCCACTCATAACAGACGAATCGCAAAGATAGTTACTAGTTATGAAACGAGTAGCAAAGGGACTGGCCGTAAGACACAAAATGTCACGCGTGTGTTTGGAAAAGTGAAAACCAAAATAGCTCCCTGCCGACGAATATGCCCAGTTTCTATAAACAGATTTGGTTACTATTAGATGTGAGTAATCATGGCAACACTTGGCACCTAGCTGAATTCGAGTGTGGGGCGCGCAGCACTAACCTGACAGCCTGGAGTGGGTGGAGTCTCGTTACGTCGACTTGGATGGCGAGTGCCAGCGAGAGGGCAAGCTGTCAGAGATGAGCGATCGGGGCCTCGGTTGGAGCAAGTAGACGGCCCGTTTTGGGGGTCATTCTCTGAAGTCCCAGGGGAGGGTTAGCAGGCAGCTGACGGACGGCGTGGTAAATCCCCAGGCCCAGAGCAGATTCATCACTTGTCGCGCTGGATCGGAGTCATTTCTCAGCCGGGCTTCCGATGCGTACGGTCCGTGTGGCTGTGCGTGAGGCGCTGCTTGAAAGGTTGATGGAAATTTCCTCTCTAACATTTCCATTTCAATTTGGCTTTTAAAAATTACGCCTCCAGAAAAACATTTCTTTTATTTTATCTTATTCTTTACCCATACATGTTCCGTCACCGATGTGCCCTCTTCATTGGGTATCGTTTAACTTCTGTAGAGTTATTATATGAAAAATGTTGTATACACTATTACATAAAGAATCGAAGGACATGAAAGGGAAGCAGGGGGATGTAGTGAGAAAGAGTTTTAGCCTATCCCTGATGTTAGTCAGCTTGTGCATTGGGCAAGCAATGATCACGCTGTGCACTGGGCAAGCAATAAATCAAACCAAGGAGAAATGTGCAAAGGGAATTAAACTGCACTGAGAAGAAATTAAAATTTTCAGGTTGACAAATGACACTGTATCTCTGTCAGCGACGGCAAATATTTTACGAAACCGATAGAATGAAATGGATACTGTCTGTAAAATAAATTATAAGATTAATGTGAACAAAATCAAAACAATGATAATGGAATGTAGTCTAACAAATTAGACGAAGCTTAGGGAAATAGATGACAATGAGATACTAAAAGTAATATATAAGTTTTACTATTTGGGCAGCAAAACAATCGACGGTGGCCAAATCACAGAAGATGTAATACACAGGTAGGCAAAGAAAGCATTTCTGGAAATGAGAATTGGTTACCACATAATATAAATTTAAGTGTTCGGTAGTTTTTCTGACGGTATGTGGCTGGAGCGTAACCTTCTGCGGAAGTGAAATGTAGGTAGCAATCAGTTCAGACGACAAAATAATTGGATTTTTGAAATGAGGTGCTACAGAAGAATGCTAAAGATTAGATGAGAGGTCCAAATTAAAGCAATGCATCCATGTAGTGAAACCGCTTGAGCAGCACACGCTATCCATCACTCGCTTCTCACGCGTTGCGGAGTCGCATGCCTTGCATTTTCCTCACACTGTATAACGCGGGCGGACTCTTACCGAGTGGGGGTAACAGATGAGTGGCCCTGCCACGTGACTAGGGAAACGCGGACTATGCAGCTTAGTAACAACCTAGCGGCACTAATGGGCCCGACAAACATTAAGAAATAGTATGTCCAGGGTCCAACCGTTACGGTCACGAGCCCAGGAGAGTCGCCGCAGGCGATGTCGTGGTGTTAGCAAAGGCACTCGCGTCGGTCGTCTGCTGCCATAGACCATTAACACCAAATTTCGCCGCACTGTCCTAACAGAGACGATCGTCGTACTTCCCACACTGATTTCTGCAGTTACTTCACTCACTGTTGCTTGTCTGTCACCAATGACAACTCTACACTGCAGCCGGCAGCGGTAGACGAGCGGTTCTAGGCGCTTCAGTCTGGAACCGCGCGACCGCTACGGTCGCAGGTTCGAATCCTGCCACGGGCATGGATGTGTGTGATGTCCTTAGGTTAGTTAGGTTTAAGTAGTTCTAAGTTCTAGGGGACTGATGACCATAGATGTTAAGTCCCATAGCGCTCAGAGCCGTTTGAACCATTTGAACCGATTCCCATCGTGTGGCCGTAATCACGTACCTAACCTTTCCACATGAAGCTCCTGAGTACAAATGACAGCTCCGCTAGTTCACGGCCGTTTTATATCTTGTGTACGCGATACTACTGCCATCTATACATGTGCATATACCTCAGTGTATAAAGACATGAAGAGGTTTGCACAGCATAGGTTAGCGTGGACACCTGCAGCGTCAAAGATCGCGAGAATGTAGTACAAAGCATTGGTTGGTTTTTCTATTTCAGGTCTAAAATTGTACTATGTGCATCTTGAATGGATATGATGCCAGAACGTAGAAAGAGGTTAGCTTCACGTGGTGCTTCATACGGGTGATCAGTATGCAAGTAATCTAATTACCGTAATACCGGCAAACTGAGCTTAACGCCTTTGCACTCGAGCCATAGTGAGTTCATTTCGCCATGATTTCAGACCATTTATTTGGTTTCCTTTCAAATCCACGTCACTTCATGGCACTTGGTTCCCCTATTGTGATAGTTTCAAAACACGCGATTTTGCATGAAAATATTAATTGCTAAGAGCTCTATTTAGCCTGATAAGTTATTGAGTAAATTTCGACCACTTGGTTATACGACAAAATAAACAGTATAAATGAGAATGATAATTTTTTACGGGACGTTGGCCACCGAATACTTACTAGTCAAACGTACAAACGGTTTACGTCCCTTATATCGAAATCTTTCTTGCTTCGATAAGCTCAACTATATTTTCTTTGTACACGTATTTCAGCAAACGAGTAAACAGAGCTGAGGTGCAGTCAAACCTATTGCGCAAAATTGTGGGATCAAAAGCGACAAGCCAGTCACGTTCTGTTTCAGTTCAGGCTAGTATGGGGCTCGCACACAGTCACTGTACTAATGGCATTTGAAAGATCTCCTATAAAATGATTTCTCTCAATCGTTTCAGGCAAATGTCGGGATGGTTCCTTTGAAAGGGCACGGCCGATTTCCTTCCCAATCCTTCCCTAACCCGAGCTTGCGCTCCGTCTCTAATGACCTCGTTGTCGACGGGACGTTAAACACTAACCACCACCACCACCACCACCTATAAAATATAAGAAGAAAGATTAGGGTTTAACGCCCCGTCGACACCGAGGTAATTAGAGACGGAACAGAAGCTCGGACTGGTCCAAGTCTGGTGAAGGAAATAAGCCGTGCCCTTTCAAAGGAACCATTCCAGCATTTGCCTTGAGCGATTTAGGGAAATCATGGAAAACCTTGCCGGCTGGTGTGGCCGAGCGGTTCTAGGTGCTACAGTCTGGAACCGCGCAACTGCTACGGTCGCAGGTTCGAATCCCGCCTCGGGCATGGATGTGTGTGATGTCCTTAGGTTGGTTAGGTTTAAGTAGTTCTAAGTTCTGGGGGACTGATGACCTCAGAAGTTAAGTCCCATAGTGCTCAGAGCCCTTTCTGAACGGAAAACCTAAATAACGATGGCCGAACGCTGGTTTGAACCGTCGTCCTCCTGAATGCGAACCAGCATGCTAACCACTGCGCCACCTCGCTCGGTCCTGTAAAATAATTGGGCTTTTAGGGATCAGTTTTTATTTTTTGACACCTGGCACATGCACAGTGTCACTTACGTTCATCAAATCTACTAATAGCAAAATGGCTCAAATGGCTCTGAGCACTATGGTACTTAACATCTTAGGTCATCAGTCCCCTAGAACTTAGAACTACTTAAACCTAACTAACCTAAGGACATCACACACATCCATGCCCGAGGCAGGATTCGAACCTGCGACCGTAGCAGTCCCGCGGTTCCGGATTGCAGCGCCTAGAACCGCACGGCCTCCACGGCCGGCTACTAATAGCAAGTTTTCATTTTTCTAGCCCTACCATAATCTCGAGAAAAGTACTAATATTCTCAAAGCAAACAGGTCTCACCTTTTGTACGATTGTATTATCCATTGCGTTACCGACCTTAAGTCCGCTGATCAGTATCATGTCGGAGAATTCTTGTAGTTTTATGTGATTCGAAGAATTACGTATTATCCACGGAGTGTTAGCGCTTGCGTTTGAACTTCACTGGGTGCTTACACAGGATGTGACGCAGAACATGTAAGATTTTCTGCAATCCACTTACTTCATTCGTACGACAAGTTGCCAGAATCCGTAGCAATTTTCATGAATAGCCCGGCCACCGGGGGCAACGGAGACGTCACCTATCGGTACGTATAAAGGAACTGTGTGTTATAGTGACCACTGCGGAAGATACGGACCGTTCTTTTCTAACTGCAACTCTTTCCTGTGCCACTAAATTACCCGACGTAAGTGTGGTGTGGTGAGTGCACTCTAGTTTAATTAGGTAGAGGATGTTGCAGTTTACAATCCCAATGCGCCGAACTCACCAGAGAGCCTTACCATTTCACTTCACTGACCCCACTATATCTAGCATCTAGACGGAGTCCTTGCATTTCCCTTTCCAGATCTTCTTTGTCATACAGACTTATAACATTGCACGCAAAGGCTCGTAAAATGTAACACTTTGATTTCTTAATAAATATATTTCTCACGGTTACCCCACCCTTGGCAATCCCCTTCCGGACATCCGAAATCTTTTACCAGTGGAAAGAGCATATGAACTTTTTTCAGTTACAAACCACATTCACTGTCGGTACACATGAAAAATCCTTAAGAAAATGGTTTCCACTGACTGCTGTAGACTCTGGACGTTGATCATTGTCGATTCTTCCGCTTTCAGGGGCAGTTTCCCACCCCAGGGACAAGAGGTTGCCCTAAAACTCTGTCCACTGCTCTACCATCAATGTCAAGGTTGTTGGCAGAATGGGGCTGACTCCTTATACCGTAAGTCTATGGTCAGTATTGCTGATAATTTTCATTCAAAATTGTACAAGTGGCTGCAGTCGAACACAGGACCCAGGACTTTTGATTACTATTCGCTGGCGCTAAAAGAGTGCCATCTGTGTCTCCCCTTTAATAGCGAGTGCTCGCAGCCAGAAGGTTCGGTGTGGTGCAAATGTGTGGAGCAATCAGGCAACCATGCCACGGAGATGCACTCACGTTTCCTACAGCCAACTGAGCGAGTTTGAAACGGGTCAAATTGTGGCGGTATGGTTCTTTAAGAGAATAGCCACACTAATTGGACGTCCTGCGTCATATGTGCAACGATACTGGTATCAGAACTCACGCGGAAGTTCTCAAACCCGTAGACGAAGTTCTGGGCGTCCACGAAACACAGACGCCCGCGAGGATCGTCGAACAGTAAGAGCAGCAGTGGCAGATCGTACAGCTACGACAGCACAGGTAAGAGGGCTTGTGATCAAAAAGGTGTCAAAACGAACAGTTGCGAACTGGTTATTAGCAGTGGGACTACAATCACGCACACCACACGCCACATCGAAGTTCACGGCTCGACTGATGCCGTCAGAGGATCGCTTGGAAGATTGAATGGTGTGCCGTGGTCTTCAGCGATGAAAGCAGATTCTGCCTGCACGCAACTGATGGTCGTTCGCGTAGACCTGTGAGCTCTCTCTATCGTAGAATGCATTCGTCCTAGACTCACTGTGCAATAAGCTACAGCTTTGTGTTTCTGCAGGGGACGCTAACCAGTGCTCGGTATTCGCAAAGTGTAGTTAGACCCGTTCTTTTACCGTTGTTGCAACAGAAAGGTGATGTGTTGTTGCGACAGGATAATGCTCGCCGAAACATTGCCCGGGAAATTCAAAGTGTTCTGCAACACGTGCAGGAACTTCCGTGGCTAACACGATTTCCGTGCTTGTCTCCAATCCAGCACGTGAGGGATATGATGTAAAGAGAAGAGACTCGTGCTACTGGTCAACCAACAACTCTTACAGAACTATGTGAACAAGCATGCGTGGAATAACGGGCCCAGGACAGTACTCGCCATCTGTACGATCTACTGGATACCTGTATTGCCGTCCGAGGGGGCTGTATCATGTACTAACATGGGTGCTTCAGCATTGGTCGATACCTGGAAGCTCAGAATCGCTTGTGCTGTTGATCTGCAAATATATGCATTTCGTGTACTACCTATGCACTAGTGCAACAATAAAAATGTTCAAATGTGTGTGAATTCGTTAGGGACCAAACTGATGAGGTCATCGGTCCCTAAACTTACACACTACTTAAACTAGCTTATGCTAAGAACAACACACACACACATGCCTGACCCGGCTATTGTGGCCGAGCGGTTCTAGGCGCTTCAGTCTGGAACCGCTACGGTCGCAGGTTCGAATCGTGCCTCGGGCATGGATGTGTGTGGTGTCCTTAGGTTAGTTAGGTTTAAGTAGTTCTAAGTTCTAGGGGACTGATGAACTCAGATGTTAAGTCCCATGGTGCTCAGAGCCATTTGAGCCACATGCCTGAGGGAGGACTCGAACCTCTGGCGAGAGGGGCCGCGCAAATCGTGACATGGCGCCTCAAACAGCACAGCTACTCCGCGCGGCGACAACAATAAATCCTGAATGAACTGGAAACTTGTAAAAGAGTGTTCTGTTTATTTCCAGCAGTGTATAACGGACACACTAATTCGTCTCAGCTCTGCGACTACCTTTCCGTGATCATAAAAACTGTAATGCCTGCTTTTAGCCACCCTCCATTAGCCGGCGCGCAATAGCGAGGCCGTTTGCCGTCTCATGCGCTGTGCTCCAGACACGTTCAGAGAGCCAGCAGAAGGTCGGCGCTCAGTGGCTGGAAAGAGACGAACGCTCTACAACAGGAAATTAAAATCGGTGATCGCGATTCGAAAGAGTAATTTTGGGGAGAGTAGTACTTGCATGTTGTTGAGATCTTCATCCCGAGTACTGTTCTGATACAGATGTCCTCCCTAGGCTATCCTCTACAAGCCTCTTCTCTTCATATCTACTCCAATATGTATCCATCCGAACCCGCTTACTGGTCAGCTAGTCAAGCTTTGGTCTCCCTCTACAATTCTGTGGCTTTACACTTCTCAAAAAATGGCCCTGAGCACTAAGGGACTTAACTTCTGAGGTCATCAGTCCCCTAGAACTGAGAACTTAAACCTAACTAACCTAAGGACATCACACACATCAATGCCCGAGGCGGGATTCGAACCTGCGACCGTAGCGGTCGCGCGGTTCCAGACTGAAGCGCCTAGAACCACTCGGTCACACCGGCCGGCAACACTTCTCACTCAAAACATATCCTGTCAACTGATCTCTACTTTTAGTCAAGCTAGGCCATAACTTTTTCTCCACAAATCGAAGCAGTACCTTCTCATTAGTACTTGAATCTACTCATCTAATCTTCAACATTCTTCTGGAGAAATTTATTCCTAAAATTCAACTTAACGGCAGTAGGTATATATGTACTACCTCATCTTCAACATTCTTCTGGAGGGCTTTATTCCTAAAATTCAACTTAACTACAGTAGTTACAGATGTACTACCTAATGCGACGCATGAAAATTTGCGTCAGACCGGGATTCGAATCCGGATTTCCCGCTAATCCCAAGCGGTCGACTTAAGCTATCCGACCGCCCTCTGCAGATCGAAGCAAACTTCTACATGTCGCTGAACTATCTATTTCTTCTCATATGTGATGTCACGGGCCTGTGACGCAGAGAAGAAGGACAGTCTATCACTTCTCGTTGTCTTGATTCTAAAAGTTGCACGGGAATTACGAGATGTGCGAGTATGGGTAAATGAATTAATTATCTATGAGGATAAATAGATAGGTGTGTAACATATGGAAGTATGGGTCGGTCCAGGGAGTGTGCTCTGGTAGCCTAAGTGTTAGAGCGACCGCTCGCGATAAGCGGCAAATCTGGATTCGAGTCCCAGTCTGGCACAAATTTTCGCATGTCGCTTTAGATAGTACATCTACACCTATTGCAGTCAAGTTAAATTTCAGGAATAAATTTCAATATTTGAAAGTAGAAGATGTCATCAAATATAAATACTCTTCTGAAGCATCATATTTTAAAAGCTTCTAATCTCTTCTTCGAAATCTTTCGCTTCCATATTTCACTTCTGTACAGGCTACACTCCACGCAAAATCTTCAGCAAAAATTTCTATTCGATGTTGAAGAATTTCTCTCTTAAAATGGTTCAAATGTCTCTGAGCACTATGGGACTTAACTTCTGAGGTCATCAGTCCCCTAGAACTTAGAACTACTTAAACCTAACTAACCTAAGGACATCACACACATCCATGCCCGAGGCAGGATTCGAACCTGTGACCGTAGCGGTCGCGCGCTTCCAGACTGTAGCGCCTAGAACCGCTCGGCCAACCCGGCCGGCATTTCTCTGTTTCAGAATTTTTTTTCCCCTACAGCCAGATTGCATTTGATATCCTCTCCACTTCTGCCATCATCACACATTTTAGTGTCCAAGTAGCAAAACACTTTACTTCTTTTAATGTCTCATTTCGTAAACTGATGCCTTCAATGCAGACTAATTCACTTCACCCGTATTTTGTCGATATTCATAATCTCTTTTCAAGACACTATCCGCTGCTGTTCCCAGTACTGTGCAGTCTCTGACAGAATGACGATACCCTAGGCAAACCCCAAAGTATTTATTTGCCATCTCTAAACTTTTAATTCAGTTCACAAAATGTTCCTGTTTTATCAGTGTTATAAATGAATTACATTAGGGTAAACTACAATTCTGTCTCACTCTCTTCTCCACTGTTGCCTCCTCTCAAATCCACTCCAGCCTTTGTCTGAGGCCGGTCGATGTGGCCGAGCGGTTCTAGCCGCTTCAGTCTGGAACCGCGTTGCTACTACGGTCGTAGGTTCGAATCCTGCCTCGGACATGGATGTGTGTGATGTCGTTAGGTTTAAGTAGTTGTAAGTCTAGGGAACTGATGACCTCAGTCCCATAATGCTCAGAGGCATTTGAACCATTTGAACCTTTGTCTGCTGCCTCTCAAAATAAGTCTAAGTTGTAGATAACCTTTCACTCACTATGCTTCATCCTTGCTACTTCAGAATTTTAGCGGGTGGAGTCCAGTCAACATTGCCAAACGTTGTCACTAAATCTACAAATGCTGTAAAGGTAAGTTTGGCTTTCTTCAACCTAGTTTCTAAAATAAGCTGTACGATCAATATTACCTCAAGTGATCGTGTATTTCTTGTGCACCCAAACTGATCTTCCCTGATGTTGGCTTCTAGCAGTTTTTCTTTTCTTCTATGTATAATTCATGTCAATACTTTCCCAACCATAACTTATCATTCGCAAAGGGCCTGAAAAATATGGATCACAAGGGAATATGAAAGACGCTTTATTCATTACACTTTTATTCGCTCATTCCCATAACGCCATTATCATATCGTATTTTACAGTCTATCGTATTGTCAGAGACCTGTAGGTGAGCGGGAAGAACAGTCCTGTAATGATCGAACAAGCATGTAAGGACTTTACTTGGGAAGGCGAATAGTCGACTTCGGTTTATTGGGAAAATCTTAGGAAAATATGGTTGATCTGTAAAGGGGACCGCTTGTATGACACTAGTGCGACCCAATCTTGAGTAATGCTCGAGTGTTTGAGTTTCGCACCAGTTCAGATTAAAGGAAGACGTTGAAGCAATTAGTGGCGCGTTGCGAGATTTGTTATCGGTAGGTTCGATCAACACGCGAGTAATACGGAAATGCTCCGTGAACTCAAATGAAGAAGACGTTCTTTTCGCGAAGCTATTGAGGAAGTTTAGAGAACTGGAATTTGCGACACCCTATAGGGCAATCTTACTGCCACCAACATACATCTCACGTAAATCCCGCGAAGATAAGAGAAATCAGAACTCGTATAGAGTGTATAGACAGTCGTTTTTCTATTGGACCATTTACAAGCGGAACGGGGAAGGGAATGACTACCAGTGGTACAAAGTACCCTCTGCCATGGACGGTATACTGGCTTGCAGAGTATGTATGTCGATGTAGATGCACTGACTGTTGCAGTCTGATTTAGTAGTTTGCATAATAATCCCTTACTACGGCGATCTTTCCTGGTAGTGGTCAGGCGTGGTAAACCGGAACCTTAACGACGAGTATGCCAGCCCTAGAGTTTTTGATGCAGCCCAACATCGGATCACCGTCACGTCGAATACCCCGCAAATCTGGGTATGCACGACTCCGCCAGCTGGCCAAATGGGGACTCACAACTGCGCCTCTCACAAACTCTGTCAGGTACTGATAACGCTGTTTCACACGAGTACGTTATACCACAGTGATCACTCAACATCTGACGTTTTTCATGCCCCTTATATACCCTACCATTCCTGGTAACAACACTAATATAGGCTAGTGGACGTTCTGCTCGTCACTGAGAATTGCAAAGTTAATCGTCCACCCACCGATTGTGTGTACGTCTACGAAGTTACTTATATATTTACACACGCCACTGACAGGTGGCACTGGTTATTGCTTTTATAATAGATTTAGGCATATACTGAGATGTTTCAAAGCAAAATATATATTAAATGGAGAAAGAAGAGAGAGAAAAAGTAATTGTGTTGTAGTGCCTCGAATTTGCTGCTCATTACGCTGCACCACCCAGGATGACGTCGATGAAACGCCTGACTTAATGGACAGATGCGCGTCATCTATAGTGTTGTTCCCAATGATCGAGAATTGCAGGTGAAATGTTCGCACTTGATTCTGCTCCTTCCGTGCCTTGTCGTTCCCTAGTGACCCCCAACCACTCCAATTCTTGGGTGCCCCATCCCCTCCCCCCCCCCCCCCCCCCCCATCGTGCAATCCCTTCACCATACACTTCACCCTATTCCAGCGCCGCGACAACAGTTGCAGCGCCGCCTGTGGGCCGTGCGGCCAATTCATCTTATCCCCCCCCCCCCCCCCGCCCCCTGCTGACGTGGCCCCAGATGAGTCTCAGAAGGGACGCCTACACCCTGCCCCCCTCCTCTCCCCTCTCCACCTTCCCATCTCCAGCCGCTGTTACACGTCGAGATTTTTCTCGTTAAGGGTTACAACGACTTTCTCCGCACTGCGCTTAAGGGCTCACTTCTCTGCAGACGAGAGCAGCACGTCTTCTGAAGATACTAATTTCTCACTTCAACCTTAATCTGTTGTTGTAGGATGTCCTGTGCATACTGAACTCGTCGCTCATTGATACTAAGAAAAACTTCCCTGTTACCAAATACTTTTGACATTTCTGTTTTTCTGACATACTGAAAAACCTATAATGGTGGAGCAGTTGTTAGCACACTGGACTCGCATTGGGGGGTTGACGGTTCAAACCCGCATCCAGCCATCCTGACACCGGTTTTCGGGGTGATTTCTCTAAATCACTTGTGGCAAATACCGGAATGGTTCCATTGAAGTGGCACGGCGGATTTCCTTCTCAATCTTTAGTGAATCCGAGCTTGTGCTCCGTCTCGTTGTCGACGGGACGTTAAACACTAATATCCTTCTCTAATCTCCTCCATTACAGACTAAAAAGCTTTCATTGCAGGCCAAGATGCGCTTCCTGCAGGTCGGAATCATGTTATTCTGCATTTTTGATAGTGAAAAACATAGTTATGTAGATTTTGTTTTGGTTGCCAGTTTTCCTCACGATGATACCTAAATGCCTTAGTAGAAGAAGTTTAGGAATTCTGCTACCTCGGAAGAGAAATAACACATGACGGACGGAGCTAGGACGATTTGAAAAGCTGATTAGCACAGGTAAAGAGGGCGTTCCTGGGCGGGAGAAGTCTGCTTGTTTAAAACATCGGCCTTAATCTGAGGAAGAAATTTATGAGAATGTTGTCTGGAGTACAGCATTGTATTGTTGCGAATCATGAAATGCGGGGAAACCGGAATCGAATCGAAGTCTTTGAGGTATGGCGAGGAGATGTTGAATGTTAAATAGTCTGACAAGATAAGGAATTCGGAGGTTCTCTGCAGAAATGGAAAGAACTGACAACAAGAGGAGACATGATGACGGAACACAAGCTACCAGGGAGCTGTAGAGGGCACAAGGTGTACGAGAAGGCAGAGACTGGAATCCACCCAACAAATAAATTGAGGACGTAGTTGCAAGTATGTCATATCCCACCAGCCTAGTGTGAAGTTGCATGCCACAGAACGATGACGAGAATGTGGGTTGAGATCTGTTAATTTCCCTCTAACGAAATGAGAGGGAGAGAGTCTCCTAGAATATTTAGCAGAGGTGACGTTGGAACAGACGAGAAGTTTGTAGGTAGTGAATATGGACGCAAAAACTTCCAAATACAATTTAAGGACCCTTTATTTTTCAATAATTCTTCGTTACTCAATGACGTGTTTTACAGTGGATTTTTATCCATCAGTGATTACACTCTACCTCTCTAGCAACCCCCACTTTCTGAGTACTACACCTACTATCAGAGACGAGTGCTTCGCTAGCGACTCATTCAGATGATACCGTCAAATACTCGAATCAAGATAGGAGATGTGTGCGCGACGGCAACCGTTCCATCCTATACACAGAAAACTCATGCAAGAAGACACTAGGAGCGAAGTGTAAGTTGGCAGTTGTTCCGCTGTATATTCTCACTCACAGAAATGCTATTACCCGTTGCTGCCTCTAGAGACAGATTCTACAGAGCTTGTTCTTACAGGTAGAAAACTCAGTGCAAGATCTGTGACTGGCTACTCATCGGATAATCAGTGTCTCCCTCGAATGTGTACTGCACTCTCGTAGTTTAGCAGCATCATCCAACTGCCACTTTACAGTACTGACGATACGGCTACTCCCTGCTGCTCCGACTGTGCGACTCTCTCGCTAACCCTCTCACTGATTAATTCATCTGCTACAGGCGAGGCTGCCTCCGACTGCTGTTCATATACCACTTTTCAGGGTCGTGGAGCAGTTTCCTCTCGAAGTGTTGTTTCCCCTTGCTTCCATCGCAGGTCCTTTAAAGACCGAAATCTTTCCAGAAGCTTCGCCGGCCGGAGTATCCGAGCGGTTCTAGGCGCTACAGTCTGGAACCGCGAGACCGCTACGGTCGCAGGTTCGAATCCTGCCTCGGGCTTGGACGTGTGTCATGTCCTTAGGTTAGTTAGGTTTAAGTAGTTCTAAGTTCTAGGGGACTGATGAACTCAGAAGTTTAGTCCCAAAGTGCTCAGAGCCATTTGAACCAGAAGCTTCCCTAACCTCCTCAGTCAGTCTAGGAAAGTCACATCTGGACCAGCAGTTCCTTCCTTTGGCCTCGGTCTCTTGGTCGTGGCTGTTTCCATTGCTTACAGTTTGTTGTGTCAGCAGAGGCCGCGGCTGTGGCAGCGTACCGGTTTCGCCTGTGGTGTGTTAACCGTTGCGCTTGCTTATTTTATTTCCAAATGGCCACACAGCTTGTTTCTCCAGCGCCAAGCCTGTGCCTTGCTACTTAATGAAGATTCCATCCTTTCATAGGATCCATGACACTCCTATATTAAATGTTTTTTATTCCAGTCTTTGATCACAATATCAATTCTTTACACAATGGCCGGTTTCAGTCCATAATAACAATCCTCAGATCTTTTTTACACCATGTCCTAAAGTGATAAGGCCATAATGGCATCATCAAAACATATCAATATAATCAGCACACAATCGTCATATATATCTAAAATAGGCCACATCGTCCACACAGACATTATTGCAACATTAAAGCCGACAGAAGAGACAAGAACGTCAAGAGACAACGCTAAGAAGAGAGGATGTTGACTAAACCAACCAACTTGCGGACTGAGGAGAAAAAGGAAACATCTTATGAGCGCTTTGCGTTGAAAGTAACTGTGCAGAAAATATGTTTTAGTATAGAAATTTGGATAAAAATAAGAGAACTGCGACAGGCACTTAGAAAAAACTCAAACATTGTTAAATAAACGAAGGCTGAATAGAGTCGCCCTTCATTGTGATGCAGCTGGATTGAACACGGGCGTGACCATCTCATGCTGTACATGTGCCAGACGATATTACGCGGGTGTGCTGAAAAGTAGCGCCCCCTATTTTTTACATCTACATCTACATCCATTCTCCGCAAGCCACCTGACGGTGTGTGGCGGAGGGTACCTTGAGTACCTCTATCGGTTCTCCCTTCTATTCCACTCTCGTACTGTTCGTGGAAAGAAGGATTGTTGGTATGCCTC
The DNA here is from genome assembly GCF_021461395.2 of Schistocerca americana. Taxonomy (NCBI): domain Eukaryota; kingdom Metazoa; phylum Arthropoda; class Insecta; order Orthoptera; family Acrididae; genus Schistocerca; species Schistocerca americana. The sequence goes on along the minus strand of NC_060120.1, from coordinate 846,824,172 downwards.
TGTGTGGGCTCTAATCTCTCTGATTTTATCCTCATGGTCTCTTCGCGAGATATACGTAGGAGGGAGCAATATATCGCTTGACTCCTCGGTGAAGGTATGTTCTCGAAACTTCAACAAAAACCCGTACCGAGCTACTGAGCGTCTCTCCTGCAGAGTCTTCCACTGGAGTTATCTATCACCTCCGTAACGCTTTCGCAATTACTAAATGATCCTGTAACGAAGCGCGCTGCTCTCCGTTGGATCTTCTCTATCTTTTCTATGAACCCTATCTGGTACGGATCCCACACTGCTGAGAAGTATTCAAGCAGTGGGCGAACAAGCGTATTTTAACCTACTTCCTTTGTTTTCGGATTGCATTTCCTTAGGATTCTTCCAATGAATCTCAGTCTGGCATCTGCTTTACCGACGATCAACTTTATATGATCATTCCATTTTAAATCACTCCTAGTGCGTACTCCCAGATAATTTATGGAATTAACTGCTTCCAGTTGCTGACCTGCTATCTTGTAGCTAAATGATAAAGGATCTCTCTTTTTATGTATTCGCAGGACATTACACTTGTCTACATTGAGATTCAATTGCCATTCCCTGCACCATGCGTCAATTCGCTGCGTTTCAGTACAATTTTCCATTGTTGCAACCTCTCGATATACCACAGCATCATCCGCAAAGAGCCTCAGTGAACTTCCGATGTCATCCAATAGGTCATTCATGTATCTTGTGAATAGCAACGGTCCTACGACACTCCCCTGTGGCACACCTGAAATCACTCTTACTTCGGAAGACTTCTCCATTGAGAATGACATGCTGCGTTCTGTTATCTAGGAACTCTTCAATCCAATCACACAATTGGTCTGGTAGTCCATATGCTCTTACTTTGTTCATTAAACGACTGTGGGGAACTGTATCGAACGCCTTGCGGAAGTAAAGAAAGACGGCATCTACCTGTGAACCCGTGTCTATGGCCCTCCGAGTCTCGTGGACGAATAGCGCGAGCTGGGTTTCACACGATCGTCTTTTTCGAAACCCATGTTGATTCCTACAGAGTAGATATATAGTCTCCAGAAAAGTCATTATACTCGAACATAATACGCGTTCCAAAATTCTACAACTGATCGACGTTAGAGATATAGGTCTATAGTTAAGCACATCTGTTCGACGTCCCTTCATGAAAACGGGGATGACCTGTGCCCTTTCCCAATCCTTTGGTACGCTACGCTCTTCTAGAGACCTACGGTACACCGCTGCAAGAAGTGAAACCTCTTAAAGCTTATTATATAAAACAAACGTTACTAACAGTTTGCATCTTTATTCTTCATGATTACATATTTGCACCCTCTGTCGCTAGAGGGCCCTTAATAGTAGGGTGTAACATGGCGGTGTCTAGCGTTAACTATGTCGGTGCCTGAGAATCAGCGTGCTGTAATCGAGCTTCGAACTCCAAGAGTTCGTCCACACATGGACCAACCTTCCTTCACCGCGTCAACAGCAAACCACACACTAGCGGTGCGACGTCTGCAGCTGCCCGACAACTTGGCTTCTCTGACATCGCTCACCCTCCTTACGTCTCCGACTTGGCCGCATCAAATATTCATGTGTTTCCAGAACTTTTAGAATACCTTCACTTGCATAGCGACGAAGCGGTACAACCAGAGGTGAGATTGTGGTTCTGTCAACAAGTCAAACATTTTACAGCAACTGTATTGCCGGCCGCGGTGGCCGAGCGGTTCTAGTCCGGAACCGCGCGACTGCTACGGACGCAGGTTCGAATCCTGCCTCGGGCATGGATGTATGTGATGTCCTTAGGTTAGTTAGGTTTAAGCACTTCTAAGTTATAGAAGACTGATGACCGCAGATATTAAGTCCCATAGTGCTCACAGCCATTTGAACAGCGACTGTTTCAAGAAACTGGCCTCTTGTTGAAAGAAACAAATTCGTCACCAAGGTGACTGTGTTGAGAATTAAACACTGGGTGATCAAAAAGTCGGTATAAATTTGAAAACTGAATAAATCATGAAATAATGTAGATAAAGAGGTACAAATTAACACACATGCTTGGAGTGACATGGGGTTTCAGTAGAACCAAGAAAATACAAACGTTAAAAAATTTCCGACAGATGGCGCTTCATCTGATCAGAATAGCAATAATTAGAATAACAAAGCAAGACAAAGCAAAGATAATGTTCTTTACAGGAAATGCTCAATATGTCCACAATCATTACTCAACAATAGCTGTAGTCGAGGAATAATGTTGTGAACAGCACTGTAAAGCATGTTCGGAGTTATGGTGAGGCACTAACGTCGGATGTTGTCTTTCAGCATCCCTAGAGATGTCGGTCGATCACGATACACTTGCGACTTCAGGTAATCCCAAAGCCAATAATCGCACGGACTGAAGTCTGGGGACCTGGGAGGCCAAGCATGATGAAAGTGGCGGCTGAGCACACGATCATCACCAAACGACGCGCGCAAGAGATCTTTCACGCGTCTAGCAATACTTCTTTTTTTTTTTTGTTCTAATAAAACCCCATGTCATTCCAAGCATTTGTGTCAATTTTTACCTCTCTATCTACATTATTCCGTGGTTAATTAAGTTTTCTGTTTATACTGGCTTTTTGATCACCCGGTATGTAGACATGATGAGTAAATGTGTAGAATGTTAATAACGTTTATCTTATTTAAAAAGCCTTAAGAGTTTTCACACAATGAATTCTGAGGCATTGCTTTTCAGCACACTCTCGTATTTTACAAAAAGCCACATGTGTGACGGTCATTGACTAGCAAAATTTATTTCTAGATGCCTTTAGGCAGTAGAGGGATTAAATGCATTTTTAACGACTTTGCTGTCAGCTTTACTCGTTTAGCGAGCGCAGAACTTGAAGCGCCGCTTTCGATGTACCCTTTACTCACCACGCTGGCGCCTTAATAAGTCGGAACTTGACAAAACACGAAAAGCAGGAAATGAGAGCAGGAAAAAGCAGCCATGGCAGTAGATGGCTTTCAGATTTATTGGTTTTGTGTAGCCTCGTTTGGCTTACAGAACTCTGCAGCCCTTAACGAGTGAGTGGCGCCGAGACGCTAAAATGTCAAACAACAAGCGAACACAAAGCGTTAACGAACGGCTGGGGTCAAAGAGCGGAAAGCACACTGACGTAACTGAGCTCTGACGCCGTTCACAACAAGCAGGTTACATCGAACCCTCGACCACCATGACGAAGGAACGAGGTGTATGACATTGTTGGATGGGAGAGGCCCAATGAATGTTAAGCGGTCTAATTTGAAAGCATTGACCCCTTGATTAGCGTTCTGTGGCTGAAGACTCACGTGTGCCCGATTAATGCAGATAACTGTGATGAACAATAACTGTGATGAACACCTGCAAAGGTAGTTTCAGTTTTTGTTGCTGATGATGAAGTCAGATGTCGTCGAATCCCAAAGCGAACAGCACTAAGGGCGGCGTCCATTCGACGGACATATGGGACATAGTGAGGTACGCCTTTATTCCTCGAGACACTGAGGACAGGTGTGGAATTTAATAATGTACCGGTATATGAAAAAAAACATTCTAGGGATGAGGAACTCTGCCAGCGAGGAATGGAGACGAATTTGATTGTCTTTGCGTTATTTACGGTCAGTTAGGATAAGTACAACATCCACATCTTGAATGTGCCTCTTTGAGGATAAGGAAATGAAATTAACGTAACAAAACAGAAGATCTAGGGTCGAAGTGAAACAATTTAACAAACATCACACACTGGATACTAGCTTGACAAATGTATTACAGACATCACTACCACTCTTTCGCTTCCCAGCTTGTGTTGATTTAATGCAGTAGCCCATGATGGCTACGGGTTTCTGCACCCTCAAAGAGAATACACGGTTTTTGTAGAATCTGTATGATTAGCGTCAGCAAGGCCATTTCGGGGGCTACACAGAGAGGTGCACAACTCATAACAGCGGACATATTATTCGTACACAATAGTTTCAGAGTTGAGATCTTCTTTTATTCCGTGAATGCTATTTTCTCGTGGGTGACTTACAGGGATTTCGATTAATCAGAACAACTATTTGAACATCGGAAGACGTGCTTCCGTTGGCTCATTATTTCTTTCCTCACTCAGGAAGGGTGGTACACTTGTTTTATGTAATACAAGAGTAGTCTCGAAAGTACAGATCCTTCTACTACTCTGCTTCCGCAATAATCCTTTAAGCTGTCATATAGGCAGTCTGAGATTCCGAAGGCTCTCATCTTCGCGAAGATCGACGATCACCAGAGGTTATTGAGTGCGTTTTATATGTCTGTCACACTGCACACGAAACTTTTGTTTCTTTTACGAAGCTTCGCTCTTCGTTAAATACGTCTGCTATTTACTATCATAATCATTGTGATTCCCATTAATCCTACTCGTAATTTCCAAATGAGGCCGCAGATAACGTTTCTTCATACGTTCCTAAAGACATTGAAAGGTATTTATGTGATGTTTCCTTCTTCTAGTATCTCTAGTGGTTGCTACCTGCAGACTGCTGTCAAACGTGGTACAAACTTTGATACGGTCACTTAGTTCTCCGCACGTGTATCATAAGCTCCAGGGATATTTCCAGGTTTAGTGTCATCTATGCTAAGTTAACGATAGGATAATTACCTTCATGTACAGGTGTATATAAATTAGTGTGGTGTCACCGCCAGACACCACACTTGCTAAGTGGTAGCTTTAAATCGGCTGCGGTCCATTAGTACATGTCGGACCCGCGTGTCGCCACTGTCAGTGATCGCAGACCGAGCGCCACCACACGGCAGGTCTCGAGAGACTTACTACCACTCGCCCCAGTTGTACGGACGACGTAGCTAGCGATGCACACTATCGAAGCCTCGCTCATTTGCAGAGCAGATAGTTAGAATAGCCTTCAGCTAAGTCAATGGCTACGACCTAGCAAGGCGCCATTAGTAACATTGCATGTATCTACAGTGTCTCACTTGTATCGTCAAGAGCGATGTACAACAATGATGGATTAAAGTTAAGTATTCCAGCAGCTACGTACATTTCTTTATGGCATTCATTACGTATCCTGTTTCAGACCTATCTCTAGCCTGCGTGAGTTAGCGCGTGCCTTTCGGCTACTTCCGAGTGGCGTGGCTGTCTTGTTACGCCACAACAATTAGTTATATAAAAAGAACCTTTAACTGTAAAAGAAGGTAAACAACTTACAGAAATGTTTGATATGGCACTGAATGCAGTGTATCTTCAAGCTTTATTTTCAAATGTTCAACGTGGATACTTTTTGTAATACGACAAATGTCCCATCTGTAATCAAGTTCCTGCAAAATCACATGAAGCAAGTCTTGATGTATAGCGGCAACTGCTTATGCTATCCGTTGTCGCAGCTTGACGTTTCCCGGAAGGGGAGGAACAAACACTCTCTCTTTAATGTAACCCCATACACGGAATCCATTGGGGTTAAATCAGGTGATCTTGGTAGGCTGGATATCGTTCCACCACGTCCAATCCAAGTCGCACATTCCTACGGAGATATTCGACAACATCACGATGATTAGGAGGTGGTGGGTCATCTTTCTGCAAAATAAATTCTGTGCCTATATCCTGTTGAATTGAGGCATTAGATAATGCTTAAACACGTCCTCGTACGATGTGCAAGTTACAGGTGACTCGCCAAAAAAAAGGAATGACCGTAATTTTTTACGTGACGTAATTTCTGTTCACCTCATATCCGAGTACAATGCCGATTCACTTTATCGCAGGAATGGAAAGTGGCTTTGTCACTGAACACATTTTTATTGAGATAATCTTCTTCAGTCTGTATTTTGTTAGCATTTCTACACAAACTCAGCTTGCTTCTGTTTGTCACTTTCTCCAAAAGCTTGCAACAGTTCCAATTTTTAGGGTTTGAATTTCAGGCGTTTCAGTAATACCTCCAACACTACACTAGGCACATTCATTTCTAAGCTGGCACGTTCGTTGATTAACCTGGACTACGAATGTAAAACTGCCGAACTTGTTCGTTTGCTGCGCCAGAGATTGATGGCCGATCCTAACCTGGCCTCCTGTGATACACAGCCAGTTTCGGTGAAACGATTGTACTAGTTAATAACAGTTTGCCTTGATAAAATCTTCTACACTCCTGGAAATTGAAATAAGAACACCGTGAATTCATTGTCCCAGGAAGGGGAAACTTTATTGACACATTCCTGGGGTCAGATACATCACATGATCACACTGACAGAACCACAGGTACATAGACACAGGCAACAGAGCATGCACAATGTCGGCACTAGTACAGTGTATATCCACCTTTCGCAGCAATGCAGGCTGCTATTCTCCCATGGAGACGATCGTAGAGATGCTGGATGTAGTCCTGTGGAACGGCTTGCCATGCCATTTCCACCTGGCGCCTCTGTTGGACCAGCGTTCGTGCTGGACGTGCAGACCGCGTGAGACGACGCTTCATCCAGTCCCAAACATGCTCAATGGGGGACAGATCCGGAGATCTTGCTGGCCAGGGTAGTTGACTTACACCTTCTAGAGCACGTTGTGTGGCACGGGATACATGCGGACGTGCATTGTCCTGTTGGAACAGCAAGTTCCCTTGCCGGTCTAGGAATGGTAGAACGATGGGTTCGATGACGGTTTGGATGTACCGTGCACTATTCAGTGTCCCCTCGACGATCACCAGTGGTGTACGGCCAGTGTAGGAGATCGCTCCCCACACCATGATGCCGGGTGTTGGCCCTGTGTGCCTCGGTCGTATGCAGTCCTGATTGTGGCGCTCACCTGCACGGCCCCAAACACGCATACGACCATCATTGGCACCAAGGCAGAAGCGACTCTCATCGCTGAAGACGACACGTCTCCATTCGTCCCTCCATTCACGCCTGTCGCGACACCACTGGAGGCGGGCTGCACGATGTTGGGGCGTGAGCGGAAGACGGCCTAACGGTGTGCGGGACCGTAGCCCAGCTTCATGGAGACGGTTGCGAATGGTCCTCGCCGATACCCCAGGAGCAACAGTGTCCCTAATTTGCTGGGAAGTGGCGGTGCGGTCCCCTACGGCACTGCGTAGGATCCTACGGTCTTGGGGTGCATCCGTGCGTCGCTGCGGTCCGGTCCCAGGTCGACGGGCACGTGCACCTTCCGCCGACCACTGGCGACAACATCGATGTACTGTGGAGACCTCACGCCCCACGTGTTGAGCAATTCGGCGGTACGTCCACCCGGCCTCCCGCATGCCCACTATACGCCCTCGCTCAAAGTCCGTCAACTGCACATACGGTTCACGTCCACGCTGTCGCGGCATGCTACCAGTGTTAAAGACTGCGATGGAGCTCCGTATGCCACGGCAAACTGGCTGACACTGACGGCGGCGGTGCACAAATGCTGCGCAGCTAGCGCCATTCGACGGCCAACACCGCGGTTCCTGGTGTGTCCGCTGTGCCGTGCGTGTGATCATTGCTTGTACAGCCCTCTCGCAGTGTCCGGAGCAAGTATGGTGGGTCTGACACACCGGTGTCAATGTGTTCTTTTTTCCATTTCCAGGAGTGTATGTTTTCAAGCCACGTCAGTTCCAACCAAATTCTCGAGCTTTTGATGGCTAGCTCTGCCATCGTCGTCGTGAGTAAAACTAGTGACTGCCGGGACTGGTTTTTTTTTTGTGTGTGTGTGTGTGTGTGTGTGTGTGTGTGTGTGTGTGTGTGTGTGTATGCCTCGCATGGGCAGGAGAGGGCTGGCAGTCGTACATTCCGCTGCCCTTGACCTGAATGGTTACAGTTAAAAAGGAGGCAACTATACATATAAATGGCGATAAAAACGGGGACATAAGAACATAATAGGTGGAGAAAATTGGGGCTAAAATATACACTGACACGGAGACGTTCATTGTGGGACAGTGCAGTGTTGTTCGGCTTTACTGAGGACACAACTCGCTTGACTACATCTCCATCGTTTTCACGCTCTTGAAACAGTGTGACACCCAAACACTTCACGAACCGTCTGAGGACACATGAAACTCGTTATTAAGATCTGAATATGAGAGTAGTGATGCCTACACAAGCGCCTCTTTCAGTGCTTCAAATTCCCTTCGCGCAGTGTTGTCCCAGTTCCACAAGTCTTTTCCCTGTCAAGGTGCATAACCGAGATATAATTAAGCCTTACATCGTAATGAATAGTTTATAAAAAAATATGAGTCCAAAATATGTTTGCAAAAGTCTTTTTACTTTGAGTGTTGGATACTCTTAACGGCCTCTAATTTTTCAGGATCAGATCTAATGGGGTCATGATATGCGCTACGAATTTCTCAGCAATAAGTGCATCATTGACAAAGAAAGGCTCTTTTACATAATGATTCTGAGATTAAAGTATTAAATTGGAAATTGGAAATTTGTGGTAAGTTCCTATGGGACCAAACTGCTGAGTTCATCGGTCCCAAGGCTTACACACTACTGAATCTAACTTAAGCTAACTTATGCTAAGGACAACACACACACCCATGCCCGAGGGAGGACTCGAACATCCGACGGGGGAGGCCGCGCGCACCGTGGCAAAACGCCCTTAAACCGCGCGACTACCCCGCGCGGTTAAGATATTAAATGCTCATACAAATGCCGCCATAAAAACCTTGAGTCCAGTAGGTACTTTCCCAAGCATGTAACACCTTCCACTCCATAGAAACGCGGTATACTTCCTAAAAGACAGACCGAACTCTACCTGCCAGTAGTCCATTCACATATCCAATGAACTAAGCACATTAATGCCATGAAATTTCTGTAGCAGTTCATCTAGAGATTCAGGCCTGCCTGTTTCTGTATCAATAATTGTGTTGTTACTCCTAGAATCGAGAATGAGCCTTTCAGTTCCATCTTTTCTTTGGTACACACTTTACCATGCTATTGTAAGAGCTTATTCCCCAATCGATAACATCTTTTTACAACATAGACATGATTCCCTTTGATACCTTCTCTCTGTTCACTAGCAGTATCATCCACGGTCTCACAAAAAAGGTCAGTGTTGTTTAATGTAAAATCTGTACGTAAAAGTATGTATTGGTCCCGTACACCTGGAATATACCCGCCTAGAACTTTGTAGTAAACGCCTTAATTTTCTTCATACTCTATGTTAAATCTTCTGATTAATTACCCCCTCTATTTAATTTTACAAAATACATAATACTGTGCTAACTGTGATAATGTTATTTATTCTGCTACCGGTTTCGGTTCTAAACCATCATCAATGGCAGAAAAATTATCACTGATGTAACACGTGCCATACATGCTTTGACATAAGTTGCCACTGAAAACTATAATGCCAGTAAAAGAGTAAAATTGGGAGAAGATTAAAATATGATGGCACATATTATTTGCGCTTCATTAATCTCTCATCTCGAATCAATATGTACCTGGTAATCTTCCTCATAATACTGTACTGAGTCTATGATCAACTTAGGTGACTGCAAAATAAAGCCTACTCCATTCATTGGTTCATCAAAGTTCAAAGTTACCTCCTTTTTATCAGTGAATAAAGTTACAAGTCGACGCCTTAAATTGGGTGTCAGCCTGATACTTTCAAAGAAGATCTCGCCCAAGTATTGCCTCCACTGTCAGTTCTGACATAGTTTAGAATACAGTGGTGAAACCATGTTGTTGACACCTGAAATCCACTTGACATCGCTGCTAACATCAAGGCTTTTCCCCTGAACTGCTCCTCTAACTCTTTTTAGGTAAAGGCAATGTCAGCCATTTCTTTTCTGTACCACAACAAATAAAAAAGTTCTCATGTATCAGTGATACCTGACTCCCAGAGTCCAAAACACAAGGTACAATTACGTTATTAATAATTACACTAGCTATTGGATACTTAAAGGAATTTACCTCTTCATTCTCTTGAAGCAAAATCTTTATTTCCTAATACACTACGTACAACACCCCCTCCTACCTACACTACACTCAGACTCAGGAGTCACGTCCCTTAGTCACCTTGTATCACTTGTCTCCCCTTGATATCTAACATTGTGACACAGATCAGCTGAACGCACCTCAGTGATCCGTGGTGGCGAATGATTGTCCATCCCCGTCTGTTTCCTTAAAAAGCCTCATCCATGACTGTTATGAGAACGCTGTCCCCACGATACATGACCTCTGTTTGCAAACTATTAATTAAAATTGTGGTTTGGTACAAAACTCGGCCTCGCATATCTCTGATCATACAAATACGCATTTTCTTCTCTACTCATTGGATTTAATTCACTTAGTAATCTCACCACTCATCTCTTGTAATAAATATTTGCATGACACTACGTTTTGCATGTTTCATCCTGCAGTTACTTTTTCTCTGCAAATTATACGACAACTTCATTAAACATATTCTAATCAATTCTGCCGACTAGTAAGGCGCATTCAAATACTGATTCTTCTTCATCAGACTCAGAGAAATATCACATGGTCCCAATCTCCACTCTCATTACAATTCTCTTTCATTAGTATATTCAGCTTAATTCTGTCCTGAATGACTTTGGACAAGAATCTGTTCAAGAACACTCCACGAAAGGCAACAAATGTGACACAAACATGGGTCAGAATTTTCATCCATGCACTCTCTTCATATGCAAATGGGCACACACATTCCTCATTTTCATTACATGTCTCCAGGATGATGAAAGCGTATGTTCGAACTGTGCAGTCACACTTTGGGGTGCTGCTGGGTATTTGCAACTGGAAAGTGCGAGTAATGTAGGACTGAAGGAAAATATCACCAGAATTCTTCCTCATCCTGTGCACGTAACTGCTACATCTCGCTGGAGCAGCCTCTCCAGGAGATCTCTGTATCTTACTGGACCATTCTTCCAGTTTTCTAATTTCCTCAAATTCCATATCTCTCCCTTCATTCGCTTTACCAACATGACTTACATCATTCGAAACATTTCTATGTCCATTGTTTTGTAACAAATTTTCCAAGGTTCATGATTTCACCTATATACTTCTACTTGTGCTTGCTCAAACCATAGCAAGACTGCACTTCTTCACTGTCGCCAGCTGCTAGTGTCTGTGTTCTAACAAATTCCGTCTCAATACAGAACATGATTTTTTCAACTGCCTTAGCAAGTTACTCAGATTTGTCGACAACTTACCTGGCTGTACGGGTTTCGGTTTGTGTTTGTAGTAAAACTATCTGTTGCACTACTTGCTGACAAACTCGTTAGAGTATTTCATGTTGTTCAGGACAGCTCTCTTCCACGAATTCTATGATCAAACCCTTTTCAAGTACAAATTAACTTAAGTTTAAATGTACAGAATAGTGTACTTATATGTAGTGGATCATTACAATTCTATTATTAGCAGTATTGCTACATTTAAATCTTCGTGCTATTTGCATTATTAGTCAGACACAGATAGAAATTATGCCAACATAAATGGTATGCTACGTGCTAATAAACCTGCCATTAATAAATTAAATGTCACGTTAAGTGGAGGTTTTGTAACGTGAAAAGGCTCGGGAGGAGGCCTCAACCTGCCGTTGAGCCGGCCGGTGTGCCCGAGCTGTTCTAGGCGCTTCAGTCTGGAACCGCGCGACCGCTACGGCCGCAGGTTCGAATCCTGCCTCGGGCATGGATGTGTGTGACGTCCTTAGGTTAGTTAGGTTTAAGTAGTTCTAGGGGACTGATGACCTCAGATGTTAAGTCCCATAGTGCTCAGAGCCATTTTGAACCTGCCGTTGAGAGTTGTTTGTTAATGCTGGAGAAACCAGATAAGGTTCCACTGCTGCAGGAATTTCCATAAGCATGAAAAATGAATGACAGGCAGTCTGTACGGAGTGTTGCGGAAAGGCTGGAGCATCAGATGAGCATAGTCATTAGTTTAAGCTGTTGGAGAATTCCAGGAATGGTTCCTGCTCGGGAAACATGTCCAACACGGGATTATTATAGAAAAATGTTCATTGTGCTGTGTGCATACAAACAGAAGCGGGGGATACATTAATGGGTTCCGCAGAGGTAGGCGTAATGTGGGCAACTGGAAAAGAAGAGATTAGCAGGAGTGAGCGTCTGGCCTTAAGTGGTAAGCAGCTAATGATAAAAGCCATGAGAGCCGCTAACAGCTGCAAGTCCAAAGCTAAGTGCTCTGTGGGATTACCAAGACTCTGAACAGATCGCACACTCAAATAACAAAGTGAGACAGGGAATAGTCATGCAGCAAGCATAATCGTTATGTGTGAGTCCAAGAAAGGCAGTGCTATGTGAACAAGCACCAGTTGCAATTACAAGAATAACTAGCCTCTACACCATAAACGTTTACACATGACACTAATAAACAAGACTATCTTACAAGGTGGACATAATGTCGGATAACGGCTTTGCACAGTAGCCATTACTACAAGTAACAACGCAGATTTCATTATTATTAAATAAGGTATGATGATTAGTGTCTACAATAAGTGTGTCACACCAGAAAGTACTTCACACTTACACTTATAAATGAAGCAGTACATAGCTGACATGTTGAATAATAGGATTTATGTCGGATGTTCGCGTCGTTCTCGCACGATATTTCGACGGCGTAGCTCGCTGTCTTCTTCAAGTACTCCCAGAAAATTGTCCTTGGATGGATAGAGTCCAGTATTTACGTCCGGATGGTGCTGGACGTTCCATAACCTGTCCGCGCCGACTCGAGTGTTCCGTCCGCGGTCCGCGCCCGCCAGGAGCGAGTCCAACGGTCCTCTCTGGTCGCTGGTCTTCCGACTGCCGTCCGCTCCCAGCTCGGCCATCCTCTGGGAGCAGTCGTCAGCTGAGGTGTGTCAAACCCGATCTGTAATGTCTGGACGTTGGCTGTAAATGCTACTCTGGGATGAAGAGGAATTCGTGGAGGGCCGCATCAAACCAGTCAGAAGACTTATTACTCAAAAATAACGTCTGGTGCTCTGTCTCATGGCTGTTTTCTCAGTCTGCACTTCTGTTTCTTGCGAAATTTCGAAGTGTCCTGGGTTGAGTTTCCAGAAGCTGAAGAGCCGCATCCCAAACAGTGCTGAGCTGGTATCCAATGTCACAGTTGATGTGATTCTCCGTGACCTTGATCCCGATTGATTCTTTTATGACACTGTGCCGAATTTTCGGGGGCTTTGTGGTAATCTTCGTGTTATTGTAGTTCATAGAGTGACTGAGTCCTAGACAGTGTTCCGCTATGACTGATGCGGCTTTTCGCGGATGATGCTGTAGTATACAGAGAAGTTGCAGCATTAGAAAATTGCAGCGAAATGCAGGAAGATCTGCAGCGATAGGCACTTGGTGTAGGGAGTGGCAACTGATCCTTAACATAGACAAATGTAATGTATTGCGAATACATAGAAAGAAGGATCCTTTATTGTATGATTATATGATAGCGGAACAAACACTGGTAGCAGTTACTTCTGTAAAATATCTGGGAGACTGCATACGAAACGATTTGACGTGAAATGTTCATATAAAATTAATTGTTGTTAAGGCGGGTGCCAGGTTGAGATTCATTGGGAGAGTCCTTATAAAATGTAGTCCATCAACAAAGGAGGTGGCTTACAAAACACCCGTTCGACCTATACTTGAGTATTGCTCATCAGTGTGGGATCTGTAACAGGTCGGGTTGACAGAGGAGATAGGAAGATCCAAAGAAGAGCGGCGCGTTTCGCCACAGGGTTATTTGGTAAGCGTGATAGCGTTACGGAGATGTTTAGCAAACTCAAGTGGCAGACTCTGCAAGAGAGGCGCTCTGCATCGCGGTGTAGCTTGCTGTCCAGGTTTCGAGAGGGTGCGTTTCTGGATGAGGTATCGAATATATTGCTTCCCCCTACTTATACCTCCCGAGGAGATCACGAATATAAAATTAGAGAGATTCGAGCACGCGCGGAGGCTTTCTGGCAGTCTTTCTTCCCGCGAACCATACGTGACTGGAACGGGAAGGGGAGGTAATGACAGTAGCACGTAAAGTGCCCTCCGCCACACACCATTGAGTGGCTTGCGGAGTATAAGTGTAGATGTAGATGTAGATTTAGTTGCCTTTCTGAGTCTGGTGTGCCTATGGTGTTCTTTATTTATTTATTTATTTATTTATTGTTCCGTGGGACCACATTTAGGAGAAGTCTCCATGGTCATGGAACGAGTCAATACATGAAATTATAACACGATTGTAGAAGCACATAAAATGAAATATAAGAAACATATTCAGGCGACAAGTCGTTAGTTTAAATAAAGAAAATCAAGAATGTAACACTGGAATTTGCTTAATTTTTTAGCTCTTCCAGGAGCTCCTCGACAGAATAGAAGGAGTGAGCCATGAGGAAACTCTTCAGTTTAGACTTAAAAGTGTTTGGGCTACTGCTAATATTTTTGAGTTCTTGTGGTAGCTTATTGAAAATGGATGTAGCAGAATACTGCACTCCTTTCTGCACAAGAGTCAAGGAAGTGCATTCCACATGCAGATTTGATTTCTGCCTAGTATTAACTGAGTGAAAGCTGCTAACTCTTGGGAATAAGCTAATATTGCTAACAACAAACGACATTAAAGAAAATACATACTGTGAGGGCAATGTCAAAATTCCCAGACTATTGAATAGGGGTCGACAAGAGGTTTTCGAACTTACACCATACATAGCTCGAACAGCCCGTTTTTGAGCCAAAAATACCCTTTTTGAATCAGAAGAATTACCCCAAAAAATAATACCATATGACATAAGCGTATGAAAATATGCGAAGTATACTACTTTTCGTGTTGAAATGTCACTTATTTCAGATACTGTTCTAATGGTAAATAAAGCGGCATTTAGTTTCTGAACAAGATCCTGAACATGGGCTTTCCACAACAGCTTACTATCTATCCGTACGCCTAGGAACTTGAACTGTTCCGTCTCGCTTATAACATGCCCATTCTGTCTGATTAAAATGTCAGTTCTTGTTGAATTGTGGGTTAGAAACTGTAAAAACTGAGTCTTACTGTGATTTAGCATCAAATTATTTTCCACAAGCCACGAACTTATATCATGAACTACATTATTTGATAATGTTTCAATATTACACACAAGATCCTTCACTACCAAGGTGGTGTCATCAGCAAACAGAAATATTTTTGAATCACCTGTAATACTAGAAGGCATATCATTTACATTAATAAGAAACAGCAGTGGCCCCAGCACCGACCCTTGGGGAACGCCCCATTTAACAGTGCCCCATTGGGACTGAACATCATTACCACTCTCAATATTGCGGAGGATTACCTTCTGCTTTCTGTTCTTAAAGTAGGAGGCGAACCAATTGTAAGCTACTCCCCTTACTCCATAATGTTCCAACTTCTGCAGTTATATTTTGTGGTCAACGCAGTCAAAAGCCTTCGTTAAATCAAAGAAAACACCTAACGTTCGCAACCTTTTATTTAATCCGTCCAAAACCTCACAGAGAAAAGAGAATATAGCATTTTCAGTTGTTAAGCCATTTCTAAAACCAAACTGTACATTTGACAGCAAATTATGTGAATTTAAATGCTGCAGTAACCTTGTATATACAACCCTCTCGATAACTTTAGCAAACACCGATGGCATAGAAATAGGTCTATAATTGTCAACATTATCCCTGTCTCCCTTTTTATAAAGTGGCTTCACTACCGATTACTTTAATCGGTCAGGAAACCGACCACTCCTAAAGGAAAAGTTACAGATATGGCTAAGTACTGAGCTAACATACGTGGAACAATACTTCAGTATTCTGCTAGATACCCCGTCATATCCATGAGAGTTCTTGGTCTTTAGTGATTTAATTATTAACTCAATCTCCCTCTTGTCAGTATCATGGAGGAGCATTTCAGGTAACAGTCTCGGAACACTTTTTTCTAAGAGCGCTATATGATTCCCTGTTGGGACTAGGTTTCTATTTAGTTCACCTGCTATATTCAGAAAGTGATTATTAAGTACTGTACATATATGCGACTTATCAGTAACACGGACATCCCCACTACGCACTGATTCTATATTCTCGACCTGTCTCTGCAGACCAGCCACTTCCTTTACGACTGACCATATGGTTTTAATTTTATCCTGAGGCTTAGCTATTCTATCTGCATACCACATACCTTTTGCCTTCCTAATAACTTTTTTAAGCACCTTACAATACTGTTTGTAAAGGGCTGCTGCATTTAGATTTTGATATACACTCCTGGAAATTGAAATAAGAACACCGTGAATTCATTGTCCCAGGAAGGGGAAACTTTATTGACACATTCCTGGGGTCAGATACATCACATGATCACACTGACAGAACCACAGGCACATAGACACAGGCAACAGAGCATGCACAATGTCGGCACTAGTACAGTGTATATCCACCTTTCGCAGCAATGCAGGCTGCTATTCTCCCATGGAGACGATCGTAGAGATGCTGGATGTAGTCCTGTGGAACGGCTTGCCATGCCACTTCCACCTGGCGCCTCAGTTGGACCAGCGTTCGTGCTGGACGTGCAGACCGCGTGAGACGACGCTTCATCCCGTCCCAAACATGCTCAATGGGGGACAGATCCGGAGATCTTGCTGGCCAGGGTAGTTGACTTACACCTTCTAGAGCACGTTGGGTGGCACGGGATACATGCGGACGTGCATTGTTCTGTTGGAACAGCAAGTTCCCTTGCCGGTCTAGGAATGGTAGAACGATGGGTTCGATGACGGTTTGGATGTACCGTGCACTATTCAGTGTCCCCTCGACGATCACCAGTGGTGTACGGCCAGTGTAGGAGATCGCTCCCCACACCATGATGCCGGGTGTTGGCTCCGTGTGCCTCGGTCGTATGCAGTCCTGATTGTGGCGCTCACCTGCACGGCGCCAAACACGCATACGACCATCATTGGCACCAAGGCAGAAGCGACTCTCATCGCTGAAGACGACACGTCTCCATTCGTCCCTCCATTCACGCCTGTCGCGACACCACTGGAGGCGGGCTGCGTGATGTTGGGGCGTGAGCGGAAGACGGCCTAACGGTGTGCGGGACCGTAGCCCAGCTTCATGGAGACGGTTGCGAATGGTCCTCGCCGATACCCCAGGAGCAACAGTGTCCCTAATTTGCTGGGAAGTGGCGGTGTGGTCCCCTACGGCACTGCGTAAGATCCTACGGTCTTGGCGTGCATCCGTGCGTCGCTGCGGTCCGGTCCCAGGTCGACGGGCACGTGCACCTTCCGCCGACCACTGGCGACAACATCGATGTACTGTGGAGACCTCACGCCCCACGTGTTGAGCAATTCGGCGGTACGTCCACCCGGCCTCCCGCATGCCCACTATACGCCCTCGCTCAAAGTGCGTCAACTGCACATACGGTTCACGTCCACGCTGTCGCGGCATGCTACCAGTGTTAAAGACTGCGATGGAGCTCCGTATGCCACGGCAAACTGGCTGACACTGACGGCGGCGGTGCACAAATGCTGCGCCGGTAGCGCCATTCGACGGCCAACACCGCGGTTCCTGGTGTGTCCGCTGTGCCGTGCGTGTGATCATTGCTTGTACAGCCCTCTCGCAGTGTCCGGAGCAAGTATGGTGGGTCTGACACACCGGTGTCAATGTGTTCTTTTTTCCATTTCCAGGAGTGTAGTTGCCACTTTGTTCTACAAGATATTCTTATCCCTTTAGTCAGCCACCCAGGCTGCCTGTTTGTGCTAGTACCCTGTTTTGAACGTTCTAACGGAAAGCAACTTTCAAAGAGCACGAGAAAAGTTTTGAGGAAGGCATTATATTTATCGTCTACTGTATCAGCACTATAAACATCTTGCCACTCTTGTTCCTTGATAAGGTTTACAAAAGTCTGTACAGCAACTGGATCAGCTTTCCTAAAAAGTTGGTAACTATATTTAACATGTGTTGCAGCACAAAAATCTTTTAGACTTAAAATTTGTGCATCATGATCTGAAAGGCCATTCACCTTTTTGCTAACAGAATGCCCTTCTAATAATGACGAATGAACAAAAATATTGTCTGTGGTTGTTCTACTGTTCCCTTGGACTCTCGTTGGAAAGAATACGGTTTGCATAAGATTATATGAATTAAGGAGGTCTACCAGTATCCTTTTCCTTGCACAATCACTTATACAATTAATACTGAAGTCACCACATATAACTAACTTTTTGTATTTCCTATAAAGTGAACCAAGAACCTCCTCTAGCTTTAGCAAAAATGTTGTGAAATCGGAGTCTGGGGATCTATAAATAACAACAGTAAGAAGTTTAGCTCCACTAAATTTAACCACACCTGCACAACATTCAAACACCTTTTCAGTGCAGTACTTTGAAACATACCTGATGTCCACAATCCTGGTGGTCTGTCCAATGTATGACATCCCACACTGTCATAAGATGTTGTAAATACCTGGTTTGAGCAGCCCCAGATCATCCTTTACATTCCCCAGCATCGTCCCAATTTCAGTGGGTGGGCAAACTTCGCTCTTGATGTCATCTTTCATAAGAATTCTGCCGTTCTTGGCAGAGATTGGTCCACCATGCTATCTTCTTCGCCCTTCCTGGTTCTTGTCCTGGGTCCTGTGGTTGGCTGATAGGTCGAAGTACCTTCTGGATGTCCCTGGAAGAAAACTCATTTTTGCTAGACACCGACTGTAAATGTTCTATTACCGTCGCCTAAATGTCGCGATATGACAGACTATGTGCCCTGTGGAACAGAGTATGTGCCCTGCAGACTAGCGTTTTGAGCGCTCTATTCTTCTGGGCTGGATGATGACAGCTATCGGCTTGCAGGTATAAGTCTGAATGATAACATCCTTTGCCAGTGTGGGACGTCATACATCGGCCAGACCACCAGGACTGTGGACATCAGGTGTAAGGAACACCACTCAGAGAGTCAAATAAATCAGCCGTAACGGAACACTGTCTAAAAGTCGGTCACTCTATGAACTACAATGACATCAAGATTGTCACACAGACCCCGAATTATTGGGACAGTGACATAAAAGAATCCATCGTAATAAATATCACGGAGAATCTCATCAACCGTGACACTGGATACCGGCTCAGCAGTGCCTGGGATCCGGCTCTTGAGCTTCTGAAAACTCAAAACAGGACACGAGATTTCGCTAGAAACAGAAGTGCAGAGCGAGAAAATAGCCATGATGCATAGCAGAAACATTAAATATCGGATTTGACTCAACTGAGATAACGACCACGATCTCAGAAAACGGCCGAACCGGAAGCTGACGGCAGTCGGAAGACAAGAGACCAGAGAGTACCGTTGGAGCCGCGCCTGCCGGGCCGGAACACTCGACACGGCGCGGACCGGTTACCGTGCGCCCAGCACCGTCCAGGCATAAATAATGGATTCGATCCACCCAAGGGCAATTCTCGGGTAGCACCTGAAGAAGACAGCGAGTTACGCCGTCGAAATATCGTGGGACAACGACGCGAACGTCTAGAAGAAATCCCGATTATTCAACATGTCAACAGATCGTTGGGAGAGCATGAAGAATTACATCAGTACGTAATTATTAGTACATAAAATTAATTTAACATGTTAATCCTGTCCACGGTATTTGATTGAAAGTGCGACAAACGCACATCCATGTCTATGTGTATCATACACATATGTTTAAAGAAATAACATTTAGTGTCGGTATACACAGTATCAAGTAATGTTTCATGTGGCATATATAAATGAATTGTAGAATATTAATTCAGGAATGAAGATCGATTTGCATTTATATTTATATCTCCAGTTCATCTTTCATTGCATTTCAACTGTATACGGGGTGTCAAAGCGTTTTTAGAAGTGCATGATGTAATGCTGAGCTACCTGAGGTCCCATGGATAAAGTTTGGTGATATTGATGGGCTTGGTGGTGGAAGACGTGTTCTTGGAAGCCGCTGGAAAACTGAAGGAAAAACGTTATGTTATAGCTGTTTTACTGATGTGACACTGGATGTTCAGTTACGACCTTCCAAGACTATCGTAATCGTGAGTGCAGCCAAATGATGGATTCTGAACAGTTACTTGTGAGCCTGATTTCGGCTATCGAAGCATAAGACTACATCTCATTACACGTTGACTATAGTTTACTCATCTGAGAATCGGGGTAAGAAGTACTGGTGTGCACTACTGGCCATTAAAGTTGGTGCACCACGAAGATGACGTGCCACAGACGCGAAATTTAACAGACAGGAAGAAGATGCTGTGATATGCAAATGATACGATTTTCAGAGCATTCACACAAGGTTGGTGCCGGTGGCGACACCTACAACGTGCTGACATGAGGAAAGTTTCCAACCGATTTCTCATACACAAACAGCAGTTGACCGACGTTGCCTGGTGAAACGTTGCTGTGATGACTCGTGTAAGGAGGAGAAATGCGTACCATCACGTTACCGACTCTGATAAAGGTCGGATTGTAGCCTCTTGCGATTGCGGTTTATCGTATCGCGACATTGCTGCTCGCGTTGGTCGAGATCCAATGACTGTTAGCAGAATATGGAATCGGTGGGTTCAGGAGGGTAATATGGAACGCCGTGCTGGATCCCAACGGCCTCGTATCACTAGCAGTCGAGATGACAGGTCTCTTATCCGCATGGCTATAACGGATCGTGCAGCCACCTCTCGATCCCTGAGTCAACAGATGGGGACGATTGCAAGACAACAACCATCTGCACGAACAGTTAGACGATGGTTGCAGCAGCATGGACTATCAGCTTGGAGACCATGGCTGCGGTTACCCTTGGCGCTGCATCACAGACAGGAGCGCCTGCGATGGTGTACTCAACGACGAACCTGCGTGCACGAATGGCAAAATGTCATTTTTTCGGATGAATCCAGGTTCGGTTTACAGCATCATGATTGTCGCATCCCTGTTTGGCGACATCGCGGTGAAAGCACATTGGAAGCGTGTATTCGTCATCGCCATACTGGCGTATCACCCGGCTTGATGGTATGGGGTGCCATTGCTTACACGTCTCGGTCACCTCTTGTTCGCATTGACTGCACTTTGAACAGTGGACGTTACATTTCAGATGTGTTCCGACCCGTGGCTCTGCCCTTCATTCGATCCCTGCGAAACCCTACATTTCAGCAGGATAAAGCACGACCGCATGTTGCAGGTCTTGTACGGGCCTTTCTGGATACAGAAAACGTTCGAGTGCTTCCCTGGCCAGCACATGCTCCAGACCTCTCACCAATTGAAAACGTCTGGTCAATGGTGACCGAGCAACTGGCTCGTCACAATACGCCTGTCACTACTCTTGCTGAACTGTGGCATCGTGTTGAAGCTGCATGGCCACTGTACCTGTACACGCCATCCAAGCTTTGTTTGACTCAATGCCCAGGAGTACGGCCAGAGGTGGTTGTTCTGGGTACTGATTTCTCAGGATTTATGCACTCAAATTGCGTGAAAATGTAATCACATGTCAGTTCCAGTATAATGTATTTGTCCAATGAATACCCGTTTATCATCTGCATTTCTTCTTGGTGTAGCAATATTAATCGCCAGTAGTGTATAAACACACTTAGATCATCACCACTCGTGTACTGCTAGTTTAGTTGAAAAGCGGACATTTTTGCTACATGAAGTCATAGTCAGTTCATTAAGGACGAAGATTCAGTACGAATAAAACAGTTACTTAAAACACAAAACAGAAGTGTGGCGTGCGTTATCACTATCACTTCGCTGGTCCTATACTCTTTAACTCACATTATGTGTCTACCGTCAACCATTTGACTGCAGGATAACCAATTTAGTGGACTAACTGAACACTACCAACCTAGGGCGTAAAGCAGAGGCATCTACGAGCCACGGTTTTAAGGAATAGAGCCGTTCATTAGCCCAAGGACGTTAAATCGCAATTTATTAATATGAATGTTGTGCACATGGGTGTTTCAGTGAGATGAATGCCGTGGAGTTCTGTATCTTCCTGTTTACTACTGTGTACCTAGTAGCTTTGAATTACAACTACAGGTCTTTACTACGCATGTTTTTCCATGTGGCTTTCCAGTTTATATCTCT
This sequence comes from Schistocerca americana, assembly GCF_021461395.2. Lineage (NCBI taxonomy): Eukaryota > Metazoa > Arthropoda > Insecta > Orthoptera > Acrididae > Schistocerca > Schistocerca americana. The sequence goes on along the minus strand of NC_060120.1, from coordinate 846,802,185 downwards.
ACATTTTTGTTCAGTGACATTTATGGTCTTCCCTCCCATCATTCACACATATATCCTTTGCTTTCATGATGTTTTTTTCTGGCAGTTTTATTTGCACGTACGTGTTTTAGAGAACAGATTCCTTTAGAAATGTGTTGCGCATGTATGGGATGATTAAAATTGGCCGGAAGTGTTTCATTAAGCAAATGAGCTATTGGGTTATGTGACGCTTTTTTCCACATTTTACACGTATTGCACATATTCAGAGCTCGTGACATTTGAGACAGCTATAGAGTTTAGTCCTCCACTTTCTGTGGTGGGCTTCAACGTATAAAACTCAGAATATGGCTGACAAGGTGCCCGAGTGTAGCATTAATTATTTGGGGTAGTCCACGCGATATGGGCAGGACTGATTTTTGAGATCATGTATACATTTACTAGATCAACTTTTTGGATCTCATCTAGTTTTCTTATATCATGTTCTAATACTGGTTCTAATTACTGTCAGGAGCTTCATATAGTTCGCAACTTTTGTGTATTGGATGCTGTGTCTGAAATCAGTCCCCAAGTATTTCACATTCGTCATGACTGATAATTGTCCTTGTTATGGATTTATTCCTGTTCGACGTTCATGATGCCAGATTTCCTTGAGTTGTGTTTGGCTCCCGACAGACTTTCGTAGTAGTTTATTATCTACATCGCCCTCTCGGAGTCACTTGCATTTGTCACACAAAAAAAAAAAAAAACACCTACGTCGTCTACACGCACTTTTCACACAATCTTCTGGCCATTTATAACTAACTGTCGCTGTTGTTGTGCGAGGTTTACTGACAAAGTTTCAATAGTTACATTTTTATTTCTGTGGGCTAAAATACGAGCAAAACTCTTATAATCACTGTTTAGGAGAGTGACTGGCCGCAGATGGTGAACTGCTTTACCACGTTGATGTTTAGGAATTAAAACAACCGTTCCTTCTAAAAATTCCTTTCGAATCTCAGAGTTAAAAGTCGTTCCTCGCACATATTTAAAACTTAAATTTCATTAGCTGTAAGATCGCTTGATAAAATTCTACAGGAATACCACTGAGCTAGGGGGTGTTGTTTGTGGAGCTCTCAAGCGTGGCACTTTGTTGCTCGTCTTCAGTGACTGCCGTTGTCAGCGTTTCGACTTCCTCAGCGTTGAGTCTACGACGTAAGTTGTTTATCAGCTCCTCTCGATTCCTGCCGTCTGTGACCTTCTCGGACATTAACTCTACATAATAGTTAAAAATCGCTTCTTTCATTTCACTTTGTCTGGAGAGAGGTCCTCCATCAGTTCATTTCCGTTATTGTTTACCTTATTGTTCTTTTGTTTTCACGCCTAAGCTACTACTTGGCGGTTCCTTCTTCATCTACTGTGTGTGGTACTCTGACTCGAATTTTACGACCTTCCAGTTGTTTGCCGTCCAAAGTTAAAAGTTTTGTTTTGATTTTCTTAACCTTCTCATAGCTGGCAATAACTAATGCGTCTAAATGATAGAAAATCCCGTAGACAGTGAAAATAAATTTCTGTTTCCTTTTTATACCAGTACCTTTTTTCACGGTAGTGGTTGATCAGTGTTCTCCTCTTATTCGGGCCCTGGTATGGCAGTGATCAGTCAGTCCACCACATTGGTGATCCTGCAGTCAAATGGTTGAGGGTAGACACATAATGCGAGTTAAAGAGTATAGGACCAGGGAAGTCACAGTGATAACGTACGCCGGCCGGTGTGGCAGAGCGGTTCTAGGTGCTTCAGTTTGGAACCGCGCGACCGCTACGGTCGCAGGTTCGAATCCTGCCTCGGGCATGGATGTGTGTGATGTCCTTAGGTTAGTTAGGTTTAAGTAGTTCTAAGTTCTCGGGGACTGATAACCTCAGATGTTAAGTCTCATAGTGCTCAGAGCCATTTGAACCATTTAACTGTTTTATTTTTACTGAATGTCCATCCATAATGAAATGAAAATTACTTCATGTAGTAAAAATGTCCGATTTTCAGCTTAACTAGCAGTACACGAGTGACGATGATCTTCACTTAATACGTTCAAATTACTAAGTGTGTTTATACACCAGTACTTCTTACCCCCATGCTCAGATGCGTAAACTATAGTCAACGTGTAATGAAATGTAGTCTCGTGCTTCGACAACCGAAATCAGGTTCACAAGTAACTGTTGAGAATCCATCATTTGGCTGCACTCACGATTACGATAACGTCTCCGATAGTCCTAACTGAACATCCAGTGTCACATCAGTAAAACCAAACCAGCCCTCGCTGTCTGATAGCTATAACATAACGTTTTTCCTTTAGTTTTCCAGCAGCATCCAAGAACACATTTTAACCACCAGCTGACAGCTGATACGTAAGAAGCGTATTTCCTTTCACGTTCTTGCCATGTATGAAACATTTTCACGACAGGCGGCATTGTCTAGATGGGTAACATTCAGCTTCTAACCGAGGTTTCCCAGCACGACTCAGGACTCGTCCTCACAGCTTTACTTCAGCCCGTACCTTATCTCCTACGTTCCACACTTTACGGAAGTTCTCCAGCGAAACTAGCGTGACAAGGACTACTGGAGAAAAGGATATTGCGGAGACAATGTGAGGGATGTTTCCAGAATTTATTATTCACTCTGCAGCGCACTGTGCGTTGTTATGAAACTTCTTGGCAGCTTAAAACTACGTTCCGGACCGGATTCGAACTCGAAACCTTTGCCTTTCCCTATCAAGTGTGCCTATCCGTAGACACTCTCGAACGAGACGCGGAAATAGCTCACCAACTTCGCCGTATCCCAGATGCTCGTTCCCAAGCGCCAGGCCAAAAAAAGATGCCCTTTGTCGAAGGCACTTAACTGAGGTGACAAAAGTCATGGGATGGCGATGTCCACATGTACAGATGGAGGTAATATCGCGTATACAAGGCATAAAAGGGCAGTGCATTGGCGGAGCTGTCATTTGCACTCAGGTAATTCCTGTGAAAAGATATCCGATGTGAATGTAACCACACGACGGGAATTAACTGACTTTGAACGCGGAATGCTCGTTGGACTGAGGTGCATGGGACATTCCATTTCGCAAATCCTAGGGCATTCAATATTCCGATATCCACAGTGTCAAGAGAATGCCTAGAATGCCAGATTTCAGGTACGACCTCTCACCACGGACAACGTAGTGGCTGACGGCTTTAAGCTGACGGCTTTAACTTAAAAACCAGCGGCATTTGCTTAGAGCTGTCATTCTAACAGACAAGCAACATTGCGTGAAATAACAGCCTAAATCAATGTGGTACGTACTACGAACGTATTCGTTAAGACAGTGCGGCGGAATTTGGCGTTAATGGGCTATTGGCAGCAGGCGAAAGACGCCAGTGCCTTCGGTAATAGGACATCGCCTGCAGCGCCTCTCATGGGCTCGTGACCATATCCGTCGGACACTAAACGACTGGAAAACCGTGACCTGGTGAGATGAGTAACCATTTCAGTGTGGTTAGAGTGCGACGCAAGCACCGTGAAGCCATAAACCGCGGTTGTCAACAAGGTACTATGCAAGCTATAGATGGTAACATAATGGTGTGGGCAGTATATACAAAGAATGGACTGGATCATATGGTCCAACTGAACCGATCATTGGCTAAAAAAGTGGTTGTGTTCGGCTACTTGGAGACCACCTACAACTATTCAGGGACTTCATGTTCCCAAACAACGACTGAATTTTTATGGACGGCAATGCTCCATGCCACCAGGCCACAGCTATTCGCAGTTGGTCTGAAGATCATTCGGGACAGTTAGAGCGAATGATTTAGCCACCCAGATCGCCCGAAGTGAGTCTCATCGAGCATTTATGGGACATAATCGAGAAGTCAGTTCGTGCACGACGTACCGCACCAGCAATTAAGGGGTGGCTTTAGAGGCTGCGAGGCTGAAGATTTCTACAGGGGACATCCAACGACTTGTTGGGTCCATGCCACGTCGAGTTGCTGCACTAGCCCGAGGAAAAGGTGATTCGACACGAAATTAGGACGTATCCCATGACTTTTGTCACCTCAGTGTACGTAGGTGAACTGTCCCATTTGTGGTCCATATTGCCGCTAAAACGATTCCCCTTTCGTATCGGCTCCGCTCATAAACTTTCTACGTCACCTGCCCGAAACGGCACCAATTTTGATTCAGTTTTGCTATGGGAAGGGGTCCTTAGGGTTCGGATCATCAGTAATACCAGCAAATTAGTGGTAAACTGTAAACTGCTTGTGATTAATCTGCGAAGGTTGTCGTACAGGCAAACGTTAGAGGGCACATCATTACATAACACACCGCTACAGCCAGTACACCGCTTTGTGCAAAAAAGGTGTCAACACGTTGCAGTTACCTGCGTTTAAAATTTCGTAATCTTGATAAGAAACAAGTTTGCTGGTCTTAGGGGGAAACGTACAAAATACAACAAAGACGGTCGCCTCCGTAGCAGGTGTTATTCCTTAACACTATCCAAAATCACTTTGTTCGGGTGAGAAGAAAATAGATGGTGACCTGGGAGCTAGGCAACCCACTGCATGTCCTGGCTAACGTCCCCGTTCTGAGGTAGGCTGAAAAACTGTAGTCGGCAAGTTGTCAGTTTCATCGGTTTTTATTGACTTACAAAATGTTCAGTATTATTGTGGTGGTGGTACCTCCAAAATATTCTTACTCCTGTACAAACGAAGAGCATAAAAAATCTCCACCTTGCGCTCGTAGAGTCCCATCTGCTTTACTTTATATGGTTAGTAAAGTCAACAGACACTTGAAAGGGTGCAGTATTTGTCTGAAATAAAATTTATTGACTTGGTAATAAGATAAAAACTCATCGATTCAGTTAACAGATAAAATATCACTTAATTTGTAACAAATGCACTAAAAACTTCATTGTCGTCAAATGCGAAAAGAATGATTCACAGTACTATTTAATCCCTCAAATACGTTTTATTGAATTGTAATTACTACGTACTTTATTTTATTTTGGGACTGATTTCAGGACTCAGATAGTACACATCATGAAGACTAACAAAAGAAAGCAGGGTGAATTTTGGAAATTTGTGGTACGACCAAACTGCTGAGTTCATCGGCCCCTAGTCTTCAAGACTACTTAACTATCTTACTGTAAGGACCCATGCCCGAGGGAGGACTCGAACCTCCTACGGGGGGAGCCGCATGAGCCGTGACAGGAAGCCTCAGGCCGCGCGGCTACCCCGCGTGGCGAAAACAGCGTGAACAGGCATCTACAGAACAGGTATGGAGAGTATTTTAAACACATGTTTCTCATTTGAACTGCAGAACAGAATGCTATTCTGGGGTTAGCCCACCGGCGATTTTATAATACGACATGGCAGAACAAGGAAATAAGTCGACATCCTAAACAAACCAGCCATCGGGAGAGTAGAAACGAGGATCGCCTAGTAAGGTAGTAAGGATCGAACCCGAACCGAAGGCTGAGCTGTCTCGTACGCTATCATCTACGCTATGAGAACAACTGACATTAACTATATCTGGCGGATCGCTTTAATCTGCGCCCGCAAGGCCTGGTTGGCTAACTTCAATGCTAATTAACTCGAATACGGCGCATTGTATCGATTTTTTTAACGGGTATTTCAGCACAACCTACCCTGCAACACCCTTACAGCCTTCTCAGACTGTATGATATGGTGTCAAAAAACAGACACCATTGGTGATCTTGCAGCTCTCGAAAAACGAAATTACATTGAAATCCAGACCTTTGTAGCTGCTTACAGGCGTTGATATTTATCAACGGGGACAGTTGAAAATGTGTGCCCCGACCGGGACTCGAACCCGGAATCTCCTACTTACATGGCAGACACTCTGTTCCGACTGAGCCATCGAGGGCACAGAGGATAGTGCGCCTGCAGTTACTTACCTTTTTAAAAAAAAAAAAAAAAAATCTTTATTTTCAAAAGCTTATTAATCATACAATGTAGCCCACTACCTTATGTGATTAGTGGGCCGTAATACATCTACATTTATTCATTTTATTGCAGCTATTCTACGTATGATTTAGTAACTAGTTAGTAAGAGCACTATATGGGAACTACAATGGGCATAGTAATATGTTATTAAGTACTAAGTGGTAACCAAACTAACTATGAACTAGTCACTAAAGCCTGCAGCGTTACAAATGTGTCAGCTGAAAATATAAACCTACTATAAGGCCTTGCTCATTGAGCTAAGCCCAATGAGCGTGCCCCTGACACTGGGCAGGCCATGGTGTTAGTCGCTGCAGGTTCCTGTAAATAGAATCTATTAACTATGTCCTACAACTAAACTTATCCTAAGGTCAAGATTGGGTGCATTGTCTAAATCAGTGTATAAATGCACCCCACTCCCCCTAATCCCGAAGCGCGGCGGATTCTAGACTGAAGAAGTCGGTCTTTCCGCGCTCAGGCGGTTTGGGAATAGGGTACTAGACTTCATCGGTATTTAAAGGGTCTTTGTAAGGTGCTAGTTCGGTTCTCGCAGGTGGTCCCTTAAGACTTTCTGTGATACCGCGTTAGTCAGTTCGTTGATAATCTGAAAGGTGTCACGTTGTCTCAACAGTCTGAATGTGTCATTGTGGGGTAGTTGGTCTCGTAACATAGAGGCCACATCATTGAAAAGGGGGCACTCGTAGACTACATGGTCAGGAGTACCCTCCGGAACACCACAGTCACACGTGGGTGTCGCCTTTTTCCCAAATCGACATAAGTATGTCGGATAGGGTCCATGTCCAGTGAGAAGGTGAATCAGTCCCCTAGTTGGTTCGAAATACGTCATTCCCATTCTTTCCCTGACATCTGGTAAGAAGTCAAAGGTTCTGCGCCCTGTTTCTTCGCTTTCCCATGAATGTCGCCACAGCTGATCCCCTCTTAACCTGATCTCAACTTTATTTTCAATCCTACTCCCTAGAATTTCTTCTATTTTATCCAAATTCCCCTTTTTTGCCCAGTACCAAGCGGCCTGCTCTCGAATTTTAATATCTAAGGGGCAGAGTCCCATTATGACTAATAGGGCTCCTCCCGGTGTGGTCCTGTAAGCCCCCATTGATCTCATAATCATGTTTCTCTGTACTCTTCTCACTGTCATGGCGGGCATCACCCTCGTGAGCCTGTGTGCCCAGACTCCAGAACCGTAACCCACTATGGAGGTGAGTATGCTATTATGATATAGTTTGATGAGATGTGGTGGGAGGTGGAAACGTTTGTGTCCAATGGAGATGAGGTTGTTGAGTACTTGTAAGGCTCTTTGTGTTACGGTTTCAATGTGTCTGCCAAATGACCACCTCTCATCAATGATGATGCCCAAGTATCGAGTCTCACGTCGCCTAAGAATTGGTGAGCCCTCTATCCTGACTGTTGGATTTCTGACTAGTTGTCCCTTTAGAAGGAGGTATGTTGACTTAGTTGGTGAAATTGTCATCTTAGTATTCCGGCACCAAAGTTGTAGTGTTCCTATTGCACGTTCTATTTTAGGCTCTATGTCTTCTCGGCTTCGGCCGCCAACCAGTAGGAGGAGGTCATCGGCGTAGGCTATCACCTCTAGCACATCATCACTTTGCTGTAGTTTGTCTAATAGAGGTTCCATGTGGATGTCCCAGAACAGGGGACATAGTACGGAGCCCTGGGGACATCCCTTAGTGATTATTTTTCTTACCCTTGTGCTAGGGGATGATAGCCAGACCTCCCGATCCTCACAATAGCTCCTCAGACACCCATATAGCGGCCCTGGACACTCCTTCTCCCGTAAACAGGAGAAGAGCGAAGGCCACCACAGGTTGTCGAAGGCGCCACTTATGTCCACCATGATGTCGACAACGTACTTGTACGGGGTAGAGCCACAGACCTCAGCCGCCAGGGCGATTGCATCAGATGCTGAACGCTCAGGCCTGAAGCCGAATTGCCTGCTGCTCATCCCGCACAGCACTCGGTGCGCAGCCAGTCTGTCAGCCAGCAGTCTCTCCAGAACCTTCCCAATCAGATCAAGCAGGCAGATTGGGCGGTAGGATTTTGTTTCTGCTGGGTCTTTGTCAGCTCCTTTCTTGATAATCACTACATTTGCCCTCTTCCAAATTCGAGGGAACTTTTGTTGCCTAAGACATTCGTTGTAAAGATGAGTTAGAGGGGCGACTATCTGGGGAGCCAGAAATTGCACCACCTCCGCCACAATGCCATCTGGCCCGGGAGCTTTCCCTATCTTCAGGGATTTTATATGGGCAGCTACCTCCTCTTCAGAGAAAGGGTAGACTGCCGTTTCGTTTCCATATTCATTGCTGTTATAGTTCTCCCGCAGCTGCTGTTGTTCGTCTGTCTCTCCATCCGCTGTGTCATCAGGCAGCAGGGACTGGAGAAGGAGCTCAGCAGTTTCCTGCCAAGACTCCGTCATCCCATCCCCACGCCTGACGGTTGAGAGCTCCATCGGAGAGCGGATTTTTTCCCGGACAAGCTTGTAGGGAACTCCCCAAGGGTCTAGAGCAAGTTGGTTTAGAACAAAGTGTTCCCAACTTTCAGATCTTACCTCACGTAGGTGTCTGTGGAAGTTTTCTTTCGCTTCCCGGTATAGTTGCAGCCGTCTTTGTCTTTCCAGCCAGACGACACTGCGCTGGTAGTGCCTCCTGAGCCTTCTGATAGACCGGCGCATCTCCTCTAGTTCAGCTGACCATGGTGACGGAGAGGCCGCTATGGCCTTCCTCCTAGTAGGTACAGCAGCCTTCACCGCTCGAGTTATTGTCGTCATCAGTTCCTCAGCTCTGTTGTCTATGTCATAGTCCAGGTGTCCGTCACCTTCTGGTAGTGCAGGAATGTCGCACTCCCTAGCTAGTTTCTCCCAGTCGGCTCTTTTGTAATTATATTGCACCTCCCACCCCATGGCCCAGCAGCTCTCCCTGTCTCCCACACTGAAGGTAATGAGATTGTGGTCACTAGTGGTGGCGTTCTCTACCACTTCCCACTGCTGAATTAGGTGCGCCGCGTTAGGCGTAGCCAAGGTCACATCAATGTTTGTGCCTTGGCCACCTCCCGCCACATAGGTCGGAGGGTTTCCAGGTTTATTTACCACCACTAGCTGCAAGGCCATGATGGCCTCTTCTGCCTTCTCTCCGTTTGGGTCCCTGGTGCCACTGTACCATAGGGGGGATTTAGCATTTATGTCGGCAGTTATAATTACTTTTCGCCCCCGCAACGCCGTGATAACTGTGGTAAGGTGTGCCAGGTGTCTTTCGATGTCATCACCATACTGAAAGTACGTATTGATAAGGATAATGTTACCGGATGGAGATTGCAGCTCCACGACGTTGCAGTGGCTGGTTGTGAATTGTGTCAGAACTATGGCTCTTAGGATTTTGTTAGTGATAATTATTGCCGATCTTGGGTCTTCTCCTCTGCTTATAACTTGCCATGTCGTGGCTGTAAAAACTAATTTTCCATTTAGGGAGTACGGCTCTTGCAGACAGATCAGATCCAGTCTCCTCTCCTCCACTTCCTTGCGTAGCTCCTGCATCACAAGTCTGCTGTTGTGGGCGTTAAGTTGTCCAATGGTAATTTTTGTCATTTAGTTTTTTATGGAAAATATGTATGGATTCTGTCATTTGGCCAAGTCTTGTTCCAGTCAAATGTGATACGTCCATTTGCTAAAACTGCTCGTTCATATATATCGTTCAAGTCAAACTTTTCGCCACGTCTTTCAAAGACTTTCTTGAGTAAGTCTCGCAGGGCTCCGAAGTCGGTGGGGAGATTCACTGACTTAAGTTGGATTCTGTCTACGGCCTCCATTGCCGAGAAGGTGACTCTTCTACCATATTCATGTCCCACCCGGACCACGTGTCTTAAGGCAGTGGTCAGGGTAGTCGGCTGCTCTAATCTTGCTAATTGCATAGTAAATTCGAGGTTTGGGTAGACTCTGACTGGTCGATGGGTGGCAATCTCACGACAGGATCTTTCGTGTTTAGTTCACAGGAGCTAGCTATTTTATTTTCCTGGAGTGGTTGGTTTATGTTTCTGCTCTCTTTTGTTGGGATTGCCACCGTCTCGGTTGCAGGATGCCATTGCCGTTGATCTTTGGTCGGCGTTGTCCCCCGGCTTTGGGAGGAGAGAGACTTGACTTTAAGAGGATCATTTTGAGTTCCTCTATCAGTTGTGGTGGATTCCGTTTGGGTACTCACATCATTACCTTTGGCACGCTCCCCGTGAGACCCACATTTTTAACTTACTATCTACACACTGCATTTGTATTGTCCCTGCCCACTATACTCATTACTCGCGGCAGTCAGTCTACCGAATCCCGTAAGAGTTACAACAATGTGAGTGCATCCGCACTACAGATAATCACTGCACATTGCTCAAACTCTTACGGGATTCGGTAGACTGACTGCCGCGAGTAATGAGTATAGTGGGCAGGGAAACTACAAATGTAGTGTGTGGACAGTAAGCTGAAAATGTATGTCTCACGGGGAGCGTGCCAAAGATAAGTCCCTGCAGTCGCACTATCCTCTGTGTCCCCGATGGCTATGTCGGTTAGATCGTCTGCCATGTAAGCAGGAGATCCCGGCTTCGAGTCGCCGTCGGGGCACACATTTTCGACAGTCCCCGTTGATAATTATCAACGCCTTTAAGCAGCTACAAAGATCTGGATTTCTATGTAATTTCATTCTCAGTCTGTTTCTGACCACCCTGTATAACAGAAAGAAACCAGAGCAGAAAGGAACGTGACCAGAAACGTAGACAATAAATGGAATATATCCACGGCACAAAACTTTGGGACTAAAAGGCAATGGCCGGGAATACGGTACTGTATGCATCTTAGATGATAACACTAGGAAGGCACGGTTCAGGACAATAGGAGAAAGAAGGGAATTCCTGAGGAATGCATAGTATCCTAAAACAAGTAGTGAAAGAAGAATGCGAAGACTTAGGGAACATATATACCGGAATTTAAAGACAATTTCAGGAGAATTCAGACCAGATAGAGCAACATTTGTCGAATATAGAATCAGAATGAATAAGAACAGGATGACCAAAGGAGTTAGGGGAGATAGCGGGTAGGGGATGACCAAGTTCGTTGTTGAAATCTGCACCGACCAATATGTGAGAAGTAAACGACTGAGAAGAGTACTGGAAAAGGATAGAGAGTGACCAGCGGAGCAGACGAGACGAGAGGATACTGAAGGCTTCAGAAGTAAATTGGGTGAGAAGATGGGAAAGTGTAGCGTTGTTAGGTGAACATCTCATATTGAGATTTGCACGTCAGAGAGAGAGAGAGAGAGAGAGAGAGAGAGAGAGAGAGAGCAAGCCATGTTACTGTTAAGCAATCTTTGCTTGTGGCGGCACAGTCTTTGCCTCTGAGCAGTCTGGTAACTTTCTTAGTTGAAATGAAGTAGGTGATGGACGTATTCGGTAGTGCTGTGTTGGCTTATGATTGTATCTGTTAGATAGAAAAAGAGTCATTGCGAAGCGCAGCAAGGATTAATATGATGTATGTATTGAAAGCGGAAAAGAATATGAGTTTTGAATAATGTTATTTTTTTAAGAGAAGAAGTCTGAAGTAAGACTGCAGCATTGAGCACTAGTTTGCCGGAATGATTATTGCAGCTAGTAAACTTTGTTCACTTGCTCAGAAATGAGAGAAAGACCACCCCACTTCTCTGACTAATACATTAACATCTCAACTGAATAAGCTGTTTGGTTTTTATGGAAATTTTCTGCTAACATTGTAACCTTCTCAAATCATTGTTCACTTTGTTAAGCGTAGTATTGTTCAGACCAATGTTATGTTTGAAGATCACATTAAGTTTTACTCTACCTTCTTGAATACAAACTTCATTCTAAAATTGTTGTCTTGGAATATCAATCCAGGGGAATAGTTACTCTCCCCGCACCACTGTTTACAGAAGGTTTATCATTACGCATTCACACATTGCACCATGTGGTACGCAACAGTTTGAATTTTGTTCAGAAATTTTATTTAAAAATAGAAATCTAACTTAGCTGCTGGCTGCTTGCTGCTTGTAGTTGTGCTTTCGAGAAATCTAGAACAATATTGTGATGTAAGCGGAAAGTTTCATTTGGGTCAGATAATTGTATTTGTTTAGTTGCGCATTTGACATGAAGATTAGTTGTATTCAGACTAATTACTTTTCAGTTCAGATTAGTTTTGTTTAGTTTGTTTAAGTTGGATAACGGTTTATGAATACATAGTTTTGGTAATACGTACACTTTTTATAGAGTGGGAGGTACATTTGGGCTAAATTTCATACAGAAATACATAGTGGTGAACTTACAACGTATCAGTTTCAGGTTTCCAGGGGACGGGGACAGTTCTCCAGCCTGTATATTAAGGGATAGCCTCCCCTTAATCCAGACTCTGCGGTTTTCAAACGTAAGTTATTTCCGCCGAATGGCTGCAGTTTTCTAACGCTCTTTGGAAAAGACACTTCTCAGAGGGTTGGCAGCAAGCTGTGCCTTACAACAAGTACTGGAGCTTTAGCAGGAACTAGTAAACTGAAGTTTCCATATTATGCTCTAGAGGCGGGCCATTTTAAAGTTTTGCTTGTATGAAATCGAGATTGAGATCCTTAGTGATTAATATAGTTGTTTTCCAGTTTTTGTGTGTACAGAAGTTTCATATCAGATCCTGGAGACATCACCTAGCTGGAACTAGTATTTGAAAATAAGGAAACAAACTTGGCGAGGTATTAAAAAGACAACAAATTCCACTTGTTCTAATCGAAAGTCCGTGTCTTATGAAGTGTCTCTTTCTCTCATTTAATTTTAGACTGTTGTCCTGTTTTGTTTATGGAGACAATATTATAGATCTATACAGGTTGGATACGGTCTCGTCACTGAGGTACCGTCTTTCAATCCGGTGGTGTATCTGTGGGTCTTTTGGACTGGATTTCTACGTGGCATTGATCAGTGCTATAGAAGAAATGACCATTTTAAGCCAGCCTCGTGGGTCAAAGCAAGGGTGGCAATCCATATGTAACATGATAGGGTGTGTGTAGCAATGTAGAGAATTAATTTAAATCCGCTAACAAACGTTTCTGAGGAAGTCTGTGGAGCCATATGTCGCGTGATTAGTTCCGCGCAGCACATGATGCGAATAGTTACTGATCTCTGGCTGTAGCCTCGAGTGCGGCTTCGCTGATGCTACAGAGCCGCGCAGAGTGGCCGCGCGGTTAGAGGTGCCATGTCGCTAATTGCGCAGCCCTTCCCGTCGGAGGTTCGAGTCCTCCCTCGGACTTGGGTGTGTGTGTGTGCTGTCTTTAGCGTAAGTTAGTTTAAGTAGTGTGTATGTCTAGGGACCGATGACCTTAGTAGTTTGGTCACTTAGAAATTCACACAGATTTGAACATTTGCTACAGAAGATCCAAAAAGGAAGACTCGAGTCTCAAATGCTGATCATGCCCCCTTAACATGCAGAAACTCATCCTTTTCCCCAGCATCAAAGAAATTCACAGAACACTGAGACAATGCAGACAAAGCTCGTTTCCTGACCTACTAATCCATGACTACAATATAAAAGAGAACTTCACAACAAAAAGACACCCTGACGTCAAATAAACTTAGATGGATCTACATTCTTGTATGGCTAGTTCACTAATCTCAATATCCTGGAGTAGTATGTAGTTCGTGGAATCCACAGACGAACTACACTACTAGTCATTAAAACTGCTGCACCAAGAAGAAATGCAGATCATAAACGAGTATTCATTGGACTGATGTATTATACTAGAACTGACATGTGATTACATTTTCACGCAATTTGGGTGCATAGATCCTGAGAAATCAGTGCCCAGAACAACCACCTCGAGCCGTAATAACGGCCTTGATACGCCTGGGCATTGAGTCAAACAGAGCTTGGATGGCGTGTACAGGTACAGCTGCCCATGCAGCTTCAACATGATACCACAGTTCATCAAGAGAAGTGAGTGGCGTATTGTGGCGAGCCAGTTGCTCGGCCACCATTGACCAGACGTTTTCAATTGGTGAGAGATCTGGAGAATGTGCTGGCCAGGGCAGCAGTCGAACATTTTCTGTATCCAGAAAGGCCCGTACAGGACCTGCAGCATGCGGTCGTGCATTATCCTGCTGAAATGTAGGGTTTCGCAGGGCTCGATTGAAGGGTAGAGCCACATGTCGTAACACATCGGAAATGTAACGTCCACTGTTCAAAGTGCCATCAATACGAAAAGGGGTGACCGAGACGCGTAACCAATGGCACCCCATTCCGTCACGCCGGGTGATACGGCAGTATGTCGATGACGAATACACGCTTCCAATGTGCGTTCACCGCCATGTCGCCAAACACGGATGCGACCATCATGGTACTGCAAACAGAACCTGGATTCATCCGAAAAAATGACGTTTTGTCATTCGTGCACCCAGGTTCGTCGTTGAGTACACCATCGCAGGCGCTCCTGTCTGTGATGCAGCGTCAAGGGTAACCGCAGCCGTGGACTCCGAGCTGATAGTCCATGCTGCTGCAACCATCGTCTAACTGTTCGTGCAGTTGGTTGTTGTCTTGCAAACGTCCCCATCTGTTGACTCAGGGATCGAGACGTGGTTGCACGATCCGTTACAGCCATGCGGATAAGATGCCTGTCATCTCGACTGCTAGTGATACGAGGCCGTTGGGATCCAGCACGGCGTTCCGTATTACCCTCCTGAACCCACCGATCCCATACTCTGCTAACAGTCATTGGATCTCGACCAACGCGAGCAACAATGTCGCTATACGAGAAACCGCAGTCGCGATAGACTACAGTCCGAACCTTATCAAAGTCGGAAACGTGATGGTACGCATTTCTCCTCCTTACACGAGGCATCACAACAACGTTTCACCAGGCAACGCCGGTCAACTGCTATTTGTGTATGAGAAATCGGTTGGAAACTTTCCTCATGTCAGTACGTTGTAGGTGTCGCCACCGGCGCCAACCTTGTGTGAATGCTCTGAAAAGCTAAACATTTGCATATCACAGCATCTTCTTGCTGTCGGTTAAATTTCGCGTCTGTAGCACGTCATCTTCATGGTGTAGCAATTTTAATGGCTAGTAGTGTATCAAGATAAACAGGCAAAGATAGATGGTGCACTACCAAGTCATCTTGAAACGATTGTACTGAAAAGAGAAGTAATGTGAACGGACATTCCGGTCCCTAATTGCCTGGCACACTCACTCATTGTGCGATCCTTTCAGGAGACGATACCGCTCAAAACACATTTGTTCTGTAGCACTCGCGACGGAGGACGTGGTACAGGTGTTCACGAGCACGTGCGGCTAAGAGACAGCAGGATAGCTTTGAGTCTAGTATTTCACATTGACGGTAAGATGTTATGCACCGATTATCTTACTCCATTGGCGTCGGTTTTCCCCTGAAAGGAACAGCTCGTGGCGTAGACGTTTTAGGATAAATTTGGATTAAGACAGGAATAGTGCATCAGCAAAGTTAACAGAGGAAATGTACATTGTTTGCAACAACTTTAATAAAAAATACTGTTTCTTGACTTCGCTTTGTTTATCCCGAGTGGGAACTCGGTGGCGATCTTGGCGTTAGTAGTCCCAGCTGACGTCCTTTCACCAACTCTATGTGCTGCTGCGGGTGCGTCCGCTGTGTGATAAGACTTAGAGATGACGGTGTACGCTACCTGATCAATAGTCAGGTACGATGAACGTGGAAGAATTATGGGCAAATTTTAAACACATTGTATATCACGCATTGGCCAAGTATGTGCCGAAAAAGTGGGTTACGGACGGAAAAGACCCACCGTGGTTTAACAACGCAATTCAGAGAATGCTCAGGAAGCAAAGACAGTTGCACTCGTGCTACAAGAAAGATCGGGAGAATGAGGACAGGCAAAAGTTAGTAGAGATTCGTGCTGCTGTAAAAAGAGCGATGCGCGAAGCATATAACCACTACCACCGTCATACCTTAGCAAAAGATCTTGATGGAAACCCAAGGAAATTCTGGTTTTACGTAAAATCGGTAAGCGGGTCGAAGGCTTCCATCCAGTCAATCAGTGATCAGTCTGGCCTGGCAACGGAAAACAGAAAAACGAAAGCTGAAATTTTAAATTTAGCATTTGAGAAATCTATCACGCAGGAGGATCGTACAAACATACCGCCGTTTGAGTCTCGTACTGATCCTCGTATGGAGGACATAGTGATAGACATCCCTGGGGTTGTGAAGCGACTGAATGGGTTTAAAATAAATAAATCGCCAGGTCCTGATGGGATTCCAATTTGGTTTTACAGACAGTACTCTACTGCATTGGCTCCTTACTTAGCTCGCATTTATCGCGAATCTCTCGAACCAACGTAAAGTTCCGAGCGACTGGAAAAAAGCGCAGGTGACGCCTGCATATAAGAAGGGTAGAAGGACGGATCCTCAAAATTACATACCAATATCCTCAACATCGGTTTGTTGCAGGATTCTCGAACATATTCTCAGTTCAAATATAATGAATTTCCTTGAGACAGAGAAGTTGCTGTCCATGCATCAGCACGGCTTCAGAAAGCATCGCTCCTGCGAAACGCAACTGGCCCTTTTTTCACATGATATCTTGCGAACCATGGATGAAGGGTATCAGACGGATGCCATATTCCTTGACTTCCGGAAAGCGTTTGACTCGGTGCCCCGCTGCAGACTCCTAACTAAGGTACGAGCATATGGGATTGGTTCCCAAATATGTGAGTGGCTCGAAGACTTCTTAAGTAATAGAACCCAGCACGTTGTCCTCGATGGTGAGTGTTCATCGGAGGTGAGGGTATCATCTGGAGTGCCCCAGGGAAGTGTGGTAGGGCCGCTGTTGTTTTCTATCTACATAAATGATCTTTTGGATGGGGTGGATAGCAATGTGCGGCTGTTTGCTGATGATGCTGTGGTGTACGGGAAGGTGTCGTCGTTGAGTGACTACAGGAGGATACAACATGAATTGGACAGGATTTGTGATTGGTGTAAAGAATGGCAGCTAACTCTAAATATAGATAAATGTAAATTAATGCAGATGAATAGGAAAAAGAATTCTGTAATGTTTGAATACTCCATTAGTAGCGTAGCGCTTGACACAGTCACGTCGATTAAATATTTGGGCGTAACATTACAGAGCGATATGATGTGGGACAAGCATGTAATGGCAGTTGTGGGGAAAGCGGATAGTCGTCTTCGGTTCATTGGTAGAATTTTGGGATGATGTGGTTCTTCTGTAGAGGAGACCGCTTATAAAACACTAATAGTATCGTGATACCCGCATGTAAGGCAGAATTGACCACTAGATGACAGGAGAGGTGGATGCGCCAGTATTAAAGCAGGCGGTGAGTACTGTGTTGCCAGTAGAGAATGGGTGTTAAGACAGTTGGATGTCACCTAAATAACAAATCCGTCAGGGACGTTTCACCCTTTTACAGGTTCACAAGTCGATTGATGGTGATATGATAGTGAACTAGAAACATGAAGGAACAATCACACCTAGACCAATACCAGGCAGATTTCATGTACTGACGGACGGGGACCGTCGAACACTGCGCAGGATTGTTAAAACAAATCTTATGGAATGATCGGAAGGAATCACTCTGGAGTTCCAAAGTGCTATCAGCAGTCCAGTTGGCGTAATTACTGTCGTTATCAAGGCAAAAAGAACGGGTTACAATGATCGAGGATCTCCTCACGAGCCACGCGTTTCTGTGGTCAGTGCTAAGTGACACTCGGGGTTGTGTAAAGAGGGACGTCACATGACAGTGGATGACTTGAAATGATTTATGTACCTTGTGGCATCCGATGGAAGGGTCTGGGTTGGGCGAATCAGTGTAACATGTCACCTACCTTTACGTATAGCGCCAGCAGTGAAACACAGAGAAAGTGGTGTTTTTCGTGCTTAGGAAATGGTCCCTTGATCGCGCTTAAGAAAACAGTAAATGTCCAAGGGCATTACCACATCTGACAGCACTGAGTACACCGCAAGGTAGAGCAACAGCTCGGAGAACATGACTGGATTGTATTAGCATCATGTAATATGTCGGTATCTGTCAAACACCGCTTTGTGGATAACAAAGCTTTGAAAGACTTGAAACATCCCCTTTGAAAAATTTCTGAATTACTGTGCTGATAAATCTCTTACGTTATTTGATTTTCAAACAGCTGAGCAGAACTGAACGTACTGAGACATTTCTCTCTTTCCTTATTCTGATCAACACTAAATTGACACACAATATTTTTAGGGCAACGCAATCTGACTTTCAATAATCCCTTAAAATAATGGCCCTGACTAACCATAACCTACACCTTTCATGAATCACTTACCTCACAGAAATCTTCGTTACTCGAATTACTGCAATACAGCGAGTGCCAATACTGCCAGCTAAATAAAAGATTCTAACTACTGAAGGCACTAACTACTGATAGGCATAGTTAGCAAATGAAAGATTTTGATAGAGAAGAAACAATGTATTTACCTCAATAGTGTTCAAAAGTCATCACATATATATCTATCAATTCATGACATCCATCTTTACAAATTTTCTGTTTCTGGCTGACACATGTCCAATTCGTCCGCTTACAGTAACCTCTCAAAACTCTAGCATCTCTCCTCTCCACATCCACCACTGCTGGCGGCTCACCTCCAACTGCGCAACGCTACTCGCTGTTTCCATCCAACTGCCCAACACTACAATAGCGAATATTCGAACAATGCCAACCAGCCACTGACTGCACACAACACAGTCAGTGATTTTCATACAGAGCGCTACGTGGCGTTACCAATATAAAAACCTAAACAGCCTACTTACAGACTTAAGATAAAATAAGACGAAGGGATAGATAATATTCAATCAGAATTTCTAAAATCACAGGAGGGGGGAGGGGGGGGGGGGGGAGGAATGAAAGTGGCAACAGAACGAATATTCACGCTAGTGTGTAGAATGTATTGGCTCTGGCGATATACCATCGGACTTTCCGAAACACAGCATCCACACAATTCCGAAGACTGCAAGAGCCGACAAGTGCGAGAAGTATCGCACAAGTCAGCTTAACAGCTTATGCATCCAAGTTGCTGACAAGAATAATATACAAAAGAACGGAAAAGAAAGCTCAAGATGTATTAGATGACGATCGATTTGGCTTTGGGAAAGGTACAGGCACTAGAGAGGCAGATCTCACGTTGCGGTTGATAATGGAAGCAAAACTAAAGAAAAATCAATACAGATTCATAGGATGTGTCGACCAGGAAAAAGCTTTCGACAATGTGAAATGGTGCATCTTGTTCGAAATGCTGAGAAAATAGGGGTAAGCTATAGGGAAGACGGGTAATATACAGTATAGACAAGAGACAAGAGGGAACAAAAACAGTGGAATACCAAGAAAGAAGTGCTCTGATTAGAAAGGAATGTAGTCCTTTGCCCCCAGTGTTGAATTTATACACTGATGTAGCAACGATAGAAAGAAACAAAAGGTTCAAGAGTGGAATGAAAGGACGTAAATGATAAGATTCGCTGCTAACATTATTATCCTCTGTGAAACAGAAGAAGAATTGCAGCATCTGCTGGATGGAATGAATAGTATAATGAGTATAGAATACGGATTGAGAATAAATCGAAGAAAGACGAAAGCATTGAGAGGTAGCATAAATGCGAACAGCGAGAAACTTACCATCATAATTGGCGATCACGATGTATACGAAGTTAAGGAGTTCTGTTACGTAGGCAGAAAAATAACCCATGACGGACAGTGCAAGGAGAACATAAAAAGCGGTCTAGCACTGGCAAAAAGGAGATTCCTGGCCAAGAGGTCTACTAGAGCCAAACACGGGCCTTAACTTGTAGAAGAAATTTCGGAGAATGTACGTCTGGAACACAAGATTATATGGTAGTAAAACACGTACCGTGGGGAAGCCGGAACAGAAGAGAATCAAAACATCTGAACTGTGGTGCTACGAAAGAATGTTGAAAATTAGGTTGACTGATAAGGTAAGGAAGGAGAAGATTCTGCGCACAATAGGCGAAAAAAAAGGAATATATGGAAAACACTGGTCGGCCGGTGTAGCCGAGCGGTTCTAGGCGCTTCAGTCTGGAACCGCGCGACCTCTACGGTAGCAGGTTCGAATCCTGTCTCGGGCATGGTTCAAATGGTTCAAATGGCTGTGAGCACTATGGGACTTAACATCTGAGGTCATAAGTCCCCTAGAACTTAGAACTACTTAAACTTAACCAACCTAAGGACATCACACACATCCACGCCCCAGGCAGGATTCGAACCTAAGACTGTAGCGGTCACGCGGTTCCAGACTGAAGCGCCTAGAACCGCACGGCCACCTCGGGCATGGATGTGCGCGATGTCCTTAGGTTAGTTAGGTTTAAGTAGTTCTAAGTTCTAGGGGACTGATGACCTCAGATGTTAAGTACCATAGTGCTCAGAGCCATTTGAATTGTGTTTTTTTGTTGTTTTTTTTTTTTTGGGAAACACTTACAAGAGAAAGGGACGGGACGATAGAACATCTATTCAGATTTCAGGGAATAACTTCAGTGATACTAGAAGGAGCTGTAGATGGTAGGTAGTGAAAACTGCAGAGAAAGGCAGAGACTGGATACATCCAGCAAATAATTGAAGACTTAGGTTTTTGCTAGTCTGAGATGAAGAGTTTGGTACAGGAGAGGAATTTGTGGCTGGCGGCATCAAACCAGTCAGAAGACTGATGACTCAAAAAACTTTCTGAAATGGAAAGCGTGTGGGATGAGCCAGAACGTCAACTTCGTTACTGACCCTAGTATCCAAAACCGCTACCTTCTCTTGTCTCGGACGAGGAAGATAGGCTATCACTCCTCCATAGACCTCTGCACTCCTTGTTCATAGCCTTCCAGAAGAGTTCACAATGCCTTAAAAGTGAAAGGTGGACACATGCCATATTAATGTCCACTAACAGGTGTCCCAGACGTTCTTGATCAGATGGTATAGTTGGCAGTCAATTGCGCTTGAGCAGAACAAAGTACAACACGGTCCGCTGGTTTACCGCAGGTTCGTGGAATCCACGCGCGTAAGCATAATACTAATTACTCTCTCTCTCTCCCTCTCTCTCTCTCTCTCTCTCTCTCTCTGTCTGTGTATGTGTGTGTGTGTGTGTGTGTGTGTGTGAGACAGAGAGAGAGAGAGTGTGTTTGTGGCATATAGGTGAATGAGCTTTGAGGTGCTGTGCGAACAGCGTGCAACGCCGCGACACAGCGTTGGCGGCGGCGGCCCTCGCGGCCGGAGCTGCGCGCGGCGCGGTGTCGGTGTCGGCGTTGTTAGGGACCGCTCTGGCCTGGGCCGGCCCAGCCGCCAGCTATTGATCGCGCCGCCACGCACGCCGCCCGCGTGCGCCCACACGCACTCTTAAGCTGCTCCGAGACCACATCACACCACACCACACCACATTACCGGCTAGTCTCCACGCTCACTGGACTGCCCATTCTCGACAGTAGAGTTCGGACAATTCACATCACTGTCTCGCCTGCAATAAACTAGCAGCTCACGCAAGTACAATTCCATGAAGTCGATTACACCACCTAAGCATCTGCGAAAGTGTGCGGCCACATACTGTATCATCGTTTCCGATCGAGACAGAAAATTTTTTTATCACATGTTAAAATCGCGTACTCCACAAATGCAGCCTTGCCAAATTATAATCATACGAAGATTTTGATTCTTCGCAGGCACTCAGAGTAAATTACGTGGAAGGACTGGACCGGGTTTCGGGTAAACATTGTTCACCGTTTGTAAAACATTTATTACGAAAGATCATAAGGTGCAAATTTCCAGTGTCACATTAAGCAAACTCATTACAAGGTCTAAATTTCCATTTTTACATTAAGCAAGCTTTCAGTATAGATCAATAAATTTAAAACAGAGTGTTGTGTACATAGTTCCGCGTAGTCAGCACGTACACAACTTTCCCACTAGAGCGCGCCCCGCTAAGCACAACAGCGCAGGCGCAGCAGTCATCTGTCTCCGCACTGCGAGATGGCGCTGCCATAGAGACGGACCAAATTCTGCTTCCGCCGATTCGCGTATTGATATGCAACGCAGCCAATGGGATTGTTGCTGACGTAGAACCTTTTCTCCTCATGGATCACACTCGCGCAGTGATACATGAACACACGAGGTATTATAACGAGTGTACAGACCTCCGATTAGTCAGTCTGCATTTATCTACACCAGTCTGTACCAGTCTGCATTAGTCTGTACCACTCTATAGTCAAGGTTCAGTCTGCGCCTAATAAGATTGCCATATTCCTGTACATAGCCATGAAGATAAATGTATAGACACTTTTGTCAAGTATCAGAGATATATTTGAGAATAAGATTAACGTACCAATACCAAAGGAACTTCAGATTTTCAATTGTAAATAGCATCCAGGACCAAGTTAAGTAATTTTTATGCTTGTTATTATTTTAATAAATGTGTGCGAAAAAATGATCAAGTTCTGTTTAAAGTTGGTCACCGTCAATCTGCTACTCTAAGCGTGCAAGTGGCATTTCTATCGTCTGACCTAACAGCAGAAGATAAACACGCCATGATAAGACCACGAGACATATTGCTGACACTCGCCTACTTCGTTAGAGCGACAAGTCAAATAATCTGATGGTGTGTGTACTAAAGGTCTTACAGTACGCACACCACACAGAGGGAATCCAAAATTTTCTTTACTAATAAGTCCACAGCCCCTTAAATGGAACTTGAACAATAAATAGCAGAATTTAGCCTAATTTTGAATTTTATACATTTGGGAAAAGGAAAATACTATCAAAACCAACACGTGACATTATTATTATGATAAATACGAGCTGCTGGTGTTCTAAGATCTTATACCATAATTCAAATCTGCAAGAGGGATCCCGACATGGTGGGTAATCAAGACAATTACTTATTCGTCCCCATTAACATACTGCCTTTGCATCGAATAAACCTTTAATTAAAATTTGGCCACTGCCAGGTAACAAACTTAAAGGAAAAACTTAAAGTAAGAAACAGCCAATCAGGTCTCTTCAAAAATTTAAACCCGAACAGCGCCAAATGGTAAAATCTAAGGAAATTTAACAACCAGGGCAATGGCTGTTCACGGCCCTGCAAAACATTAACCCAACAGAGTGAAACTCTTTAACTTCCAATTATTAAAAGACGAGCTAGAATGATGTCTCTTTAAAAAAGTAGAATAAAACAGAAAAACTACGACTATTGCGGAGAATTCCGTGTCAGATCTACGTTAATTCCCTGCGGCGTGAGGTGATGCAGGAGGCGGCAGGTTCGAGGAAGACGATGTCGGCAGCCGATGTACGCAGGCAGCAGCTCCACGAGAGAACTGTGGGTCTAACAGGTTCAATGTCTTCTGCGTGTGTCTGAACTGTCGCAAGACTGGAACAAACTAAGGGAACGTCTAAGTTGCGGCACCATCGGCCCCTTTCACAACCTCCTATTATCAGGTGTTCAGTTAGAAAAGGCTTCCCTTAGCGGACGAGACCTGCACCAAAGTCAACAGTTGTCCGTACACGGAATCACCAGTCATTTATACAATTTGAAGCACTTTTACCATGTAATGTTTACAACTGAGCATACGCTTACTAGAACCCCATCTCGGGCATTGTAGCTCCTTGTTTCTGATCAGTACCGGGAGGCAAGAAACCAGGACAGGAAACAAACCAAAACACCACCAATATCACCTTCTCCTAACTTAGCCCGTCTAACGTGCTTAACCAGCTCCAACATCACGGGGCTGACGGACAGCATGATTATCTCATTCCGAAAGGACAAAGCGCCTGATTAATCAGACTCTCCAAAACGCCCTGCTCCCCGACATTAGTTCGTGCGAACTTAATCCCCAATACGTAAATAAACTGACCAAAAATAGAAGAGAAATCAGTTTTGGCGCTCAAGGAAAACACAGGGCCAAGATCACTAGAATGATGCGCACTCGCGAACGTCAGAGAACCACAGCGTCAATGTGGCGATGTACCGCTGGTTCTCTAGTGCGCACGGCGGCAGAGTTCAAAGAAGGAAGTCGCCACGGCTCAGAATATGCATGTGTGACATTGAGGAATGATCATTTAACGAGGTGTTGTGAGGTTACTTGTCTTGTGTGAGGGGAATAAGCTCTTTATTCTCAGCGCCTGCTACTGTTTTGCTGAGCACCTTCATTTCCCTCGAGCACTTCCCCAGAGCTTGCAAGAATGGGGATTAATTCTGGCTCTATAGCGAGCCAACTGGTAATTCTGAAATATTATATAAAATTCTGAAATATTGTATAAAAACTGAATATGAGGGGCTCCGCTAGGCTGTACCTCGAAGAGAATGAAAGTAAGTTTGGCTGATCTTCCTGTCAAAGTCCGAACAGTGAAGCTGCACGACGACTAACGTGTTATGATAATGGCTGTATTATGAGGCACAGTAAAACATTTGTTACTAGTGGACAAAATGCATCTTTATTAATTTAAGAGCATAGGACATCAAAGAAATTTTCCTGGTACGACTATCCCAAGACATTCACCCTTACACACGTGCTGTTCCTACAACTAAATACCTGTACTTGCATAAACATCTTACTAATTCACAGGCCAACGAAGGTCATTAAGTTATACTGAGTGATTCAGCTGCCCCTGCCGATTGGTTTTATGCAACCTGCAATGCCTTCAAATACCATGTGCAAGGTTTTCATATTCTCTCATCTGCTATGTGCAAACTATTAACCCTACAGAAAATAAATGAAACGTAACCTTTCGAAGGAAATTTAATATAGTTAAATTTTATGTTCGTGTACGTTATCGCTAGAGATTGTAATTTTCGAATTACTCAAGAAAAACGTACAAAAAACACCTTCAGTAGAGTTTTTCTGTAATAATACGAAAAAAATAACCCCCAGTTGAAAACATACCCCAGAACAAAATTTAACTGCGTTAAATTTCCTACAAAAAGACATTGTTCATTTATTCTGTAGGACTAATAGTTTGTCCAACGCGAGCAAGAGAATACAAAATCTCGCACGTTATTTTTGAAGCCATTGCCGGTTGCATAAAGCCGACTGGTAGGGACAGCTGAATAGACCTATGTCAATCTAAATGGTCGTCTCAGACATGTTCTCTGGAACTTCGGCAAATATTTGAAATTTCTTGTTTCAATATACAGATGGGATCGGTCCATACAAATACTGCTTATCACAAGTTTGATGCGACGTCCACTGACAACAGGAAGCATCGGTTTCTTTGGTGTTGCAAACAAACTGATTTTTGAAGTAGAATTTAACGTGTCCATTTTATAGAGCGGACCGGAATTACTTTATTGCGATATTTTATCGATATATATTAACAAGGACAGGAAAACGGGGAGAATAGGCAGCAGGGATCCGCGTGCTGCCCCGCCCTGCGCTCTCTGCTACCCTCATGCAGCAGCGCCACTCGGTCGTTGGTGGAGTACTGGTTATTCATCGTGTTTTACCGTCCCTCTTAATAGTACCGCTACAAGGACTAGGCTAATATGGGATCTCTCCATAGAATAGGCACTTAAAGTTCCGTTTTAAAAACCGTTTCTAATTGGAAACAAAACGACCATGGACGTCGCGTGAAACATGTGATGAACAATATTTGTTTGAGCCGATTCCATATAAATGTTGCGAAAAATAAATTGCAAATCTTTGCAGGAAAGCCAGAGATAATGTGCCTGACAGTTCGTAGGAGAGACACCCTTTATTCACTGAGGACATGGGAGAGCGATATGCATGTAGGGCTGTCATTTGTACTTAACTGATTCATATGAAAAGGCGTCCGACGTGATTATGGCTACATTATAGGAATTAGGCGTAACTTGGTAGTTGGAGGTAGACGTATGATAATTTCCATTTCGGAAATCGTTGCGGACTTCAATATTTCGAGATCCAGATTGTCAAGAGTGTTACGAGAATACTAAATTTCAGGCATTACCTCTCACCACGGACAGTGGCCGACGGCCTTCCCTTAACGACCGAGAGCAGCAGCGTTTGCGTGGAGTTGTCAGTGCTAACATACAAACAACACTGCGCGAAATTACTGCAGAAATCAATGTGGAACGTACGACGAACGTATCCGTTAGGAAAGTGCGGCGAAATTTGACACTAGTGGGCTAAGGCAGCAGACGACCGACGCGAATGCCTTTGCTAACAGCACAACATCGCTAACAGCGCCTCTCTTGGGCTTGTGACCATATCGGTTGGATCCTAGACAACTCAAAAACCGTGACCTGGTGAGATGAGTCCCATTTCAGTTGGTAAGAACTGATGTTAGGGTTTGAGAGTGGAGCAGACCTCAAGATGCAATGAACCCAAGTTGTCAATAAGACACTGCGCAAGCTGATGGAGGCTCCATAATGGTGTGGGCAATGTTTACGTGGATTGGACCAATCATTGACTGGAAATGTTCGGGTACCTTGACACCATTACAGCCACAGCCTTTCATGAACCTCATGTTTCGAAACAACGATGGAATGTTTATGGATGGCAGTGCCGCATGTCACCGAGCCACAATTGTTCACAATTGGTGCGAAGAACATTCAGGACAGTTCCAGCGAATGATATGACCACCTAGATCACCAGACATGAATCCCGTGGAACATTTGTGGGACATAATCGAGAGGTCAGTTCGTCCATAAAATCCGTGCCACTTCGAGATTCTGTACTACACCGGGCAAAACGAGGTTCGACACGATATCGGGAGATACCCCATGACCTTTGTCGCCTCAGTGCATAGAACTAAGCCTTGTTATTAGAGTTGCGGTCTATCAAAACTACAGGTCGTCGGTAGTGCTGGTACAGTATATAAATAACAAATAACGTGGTAAACGGTAGGATTACCGGTAATACTGGTACCATTGGTAGCAAAAGAAACACAAGTGAATGTGTGAGACAGAAAGCGGGAGCAGATGATTTATTTCTTTTTTTTCTCATAATTAGAACCGTACATCGTTCAGTGTTAGTCCATTATGTATTTTATATGCTTACAAAATATAAATTGTATTTTATGAGTAATCGAAAGTACTTGAACGTGTAACTTCTGCTCTTTCATGCAACCAAAGCAATTACTTTTTATAGAGAACTTTTACATGCACAAATATAAAAAAAAATTCATGTAACGTCTTTCAGCATGATCCAAGGCAAGAGTTTACTGTTATTATTGACAAACGCGAAATTTTTTTGTGAATAACAGAAACATTATTTATATAAGCTAGACGGAGTATTGTAACGATGTTTGATATGTTTTTGTTTTGAGTTTTTACCTTTTCTGAGGAAACTGCATTTTCTAGCAGGTAGATTTATTTTTACTATAACATCCGTCTGTTACACGTTCCAAATCAACCGTTTTTGGAATAAAACTTGAAGATACAAATTTCAGTTTTGTTTTAAATACTGTTTGTCGTTAAGTAATAGACGGTAGGAGAAGTATGCAGAAAAAAAAATTCCTTAAGATACTCGGCCCTTTCTACACCCCCACTCAGTTTCTAGACAGTTCACAGCTTTTAGTTTCTAGAGGAATCTGGAAAGACACTCATCGCTTACGCAAACAAAGCGATCTAAATGGGGTAACGCCCAACAGCTATGCAACACACTTAATGTATAGGTAATACGGCTGTAACTTGACGAAGGCTACTAGGAAAACTATCGTAGTCTGCTCTTACTTAGGATAGTTTACGGTAGTTTTACAACTCCTGTTGTTACTCATCCTTGTGTGCTACCGCACTTCCATGAAACATATTACTCAATGGATATCGTTTAACTCCGGGGCACATCCATCGTCTGCTGAGCCGCAACCGAGTGTGAAGTACTGCCTAAATTTTTAGCAGGCTGGCGTCGTATTGCACTCAACTGATAGATTTCTGAGTGAACCAACAGTCATAGTCAAATTCCCACAACAAGCCAGGTCCTGTTCCTTTGCTGCAAATTAATAATGTTTTATTAGTTTTAACTCGAAAGATTTGTCGCCCTTTAATAAGAGTCGTTATCTTTCCTGTTTTTCATTTTTTTTATTGCACCATATCACTCACTGTGCTAATTACTTTTAATTTTAGGACTCAAAATTTTACGCCTTGATTAGATTCAGTGGTTACGCTGTCTGTTTGTAAATCGCGCTCCTCTTGTGGAGTAGTGAACGGGAGAAATTGCCTGCACGTCAAGCTAAGGCTTTTTCGGGAAACAACGCCTTAAGAGCATCCCCACATCTGGACAGTGTTCCATATTTCCTGTTACAGTCATTTAGGGGTTGTAGATGGTGCTTAGTAGTTAAAGTTTACATAAGGGTCCCATGCTCGTAAATGTACCGTTAGCACATAACAGTTTGAAGATCAGATCCCACTGAAATGCTGCCACTTCAGGGTGCGGAGAGTGGGCCGCCGTCAGCCGTGTGGCGCACGGTTTTTATAGGACGGGTCTAGTCACACTACCATGATCCTCTGCGAAGACGGTCTTTTTGGGTCTATAACGCGAGTGAACCAGATTGTAGTCGTACAGTGTATCTCGCTAGAAAATGCTTGTTGTTAGAACTTTGGTTGCTGTGCTGCACCGAATTATAACAGTAATTAGTGTAAAGGGATCAAACTATACAGACTTCCTACAGACAACGATCGGAGGCCTAAATAGTTACAGAACTGTAAGAAAGAGAAATGGAAATTAACAATACATTCCACGCTGTGTGAGGTATCTAAATTAACGGGTTAAAAGAATCACAGCCGAAATTTCGTACATTTTTTTTTCTTTTTTTTACATAGTTTAAATGTTTTCTCATTCATGCTTTTCAAAAGTTCTGTATGTCCATAATTTAATTCAGAGCACATTTTGGTCGCCCTGATTAGTGACCCTCATAAACAATATCTTTTCAATCCAATTTCCCCAAAAGTTATCTCAGGAACACAAAGCTGTATGTTACGCCTAAAATAATAGGTAAGGCAATCCTTCTCTGCCTTCCAATCACTAAAGGACAATATTACTAGCAGAAAAAGTGAGTGTGGCGTTGATATGCCTATTGAGGTTTTCTGGCCAGTTTGTTTCGCCTACTAGCATTAAACATAGGAACATGATAAGGGGCAAACTGGCAGATCGTGACTTACTTGTGATTTTTACGTCATACATTACACATCTTGCGTTCGACATGTTTATTGCTCACTCAGGAGACAGTTAAGATCAAATCTTTGTAAACACTGAATTAAAGTTGAGATTCTTTTTTTTGATATCATCTAAATTGTTTGCAAATGGTACTGTATTCATAGTCACATACATAGACAACTTTTTATATAAAATGCAAAACACATGTAACTGTTCGTCCAGATGAATCACTAGCCGAGGCGAGAGACACGACTCGAGTGTGATAGTGATGAATCAGCTTTTCTTGTCAAGTGTTTTCGTTGAGCAAGTACGAACATTTCTGAAGGCTCACCGTTTTATTCAAACTAAATGAGCAATAACGGTCATAGGCATAATCAAGATGTTATTTTTAAATCTAAAAGCTACGCAAAGTACCTTATAATTTCCGAAAAAAATTGCTCTCTTCCGTAGTGACATTACACTTCATCGTCTGCTCCAGTCCCAATGCGGCGACTGAGTAAGGAACATTTGTGTCGAGACCTCCGCTACATAGACCTTGCTCTGACGTGTAGTGCCCTCTGCGACAGTGCATCAGCGTTCAGCTCACTTGTCAGTCTGTCACTGACAAGGGAACCTCCCCATCGCACCCCCCTCAGATTTAGTTATAAGTTGGCACAGTGGATAGGCCTTGAAAAACTGAACACAAATCAATCGAGAAAACAGGAAGAAGTTGTGTGGAACTATGAAAAAAATAAGCAAAATAAACAAACTGTGTAGTCCATGAGCAAGATAGGCAACATCAAGCACAATTTGAGCTCAGGAGCGCCGTGGTCCCCTAGTTAGCGTGAGCAGCTGCTGAACGAGAGGTCCTTGGTTCAAGTCTGCCCTCGAGTGAAAAGTTTAATTTTAGTGTGTGAGTAGACGTGATTACCATTCCTCCAGGTTGTACACCTCTTGTGCAACCGGTAGATGTGTTTCGCTCTCGGCAAGTGAAATACATTGTGAAAAGATTCTATGATTTTGCGGAGCTGCACAGGTACACAGAGCAGTATTGCTTACGTGATCGTGTGTCAGTTATCAAAGTTCAGGCACTCACACATAATCAACTTCGCTCTCCAAAATTCCAGGACATGTTCAGATTTGCTTGGACGTATGCAGGATTTGACGGTCTACACATGGAAAAATTTGAAAATGTTAAAAACATATGTTTTACAAAGCACATGGAAAACTGTGCGACTGTGAAACTGTTGCATTCATTTGTTGCAGTTTATGTGACAAACTCTTATGTTTTCATCACTTTTTTGGGAGTGATTATCACATCCACAAGAAAACCTAAATCGGGCAAGGTAGAAGAATCGTTTCACCCATTCGCCAAGTGTGCCAGTTAGGTGGGTCGACAACATATTCCTGTCATGTGACGCACATGCCGTCACCAGTGTCGTGTAGAATATATCAGACGTGTTTTCCTGGATCAAATGTTTTCGGTTCCCATTGGAGAGGCACGTCCTTTCGTCTACTAATCGCACGGTTTTGCGGTGCGGTTGCAAAACACAGACACTAAACTTATTACAGTGAACAGAGACTTCAATGAACGAACGAACAGATCATAACTTTGTGAAAAAAAAAGGAAGTAAATTTTTCACTGGAGGGGAGACTTGAGCCATGGACCTCCCGTTCAGCAGTCGCTCACGCTAACCACAGGGCCACGGCGCTGCTGAATTCTCTTTGTCCTTGTTGTTATATATCTTGCACATGGGCTACTCAGTTTGTATATTTTGCTTTTTTTTTTTTCATAGTTCCACACAACTTCTTCCTGTTTTCTCGATTGACCTGTGTTCAGATTTTCAAGCCCTATCCACTGTGCCAACTTAAAACTAAATCTGAGGGGGGGGGGGGGGGGGGGTGGCGATGGGGAGGTTCCCTTGTGAGCAGTAAGGACGACCAAGACGTAGTGGAATATACGTTTTAAGAGCATAAGAGACGTTGATAGTTTACGACGAAGCTGGCACAGCGTATTATCGAGAGCATTTTCCGGCTCGCCTCAGTCCGTCACATAACATTTTCGTCCGACTACCAGCAACGTCTGCGAGAAATGGTAATTCCGCAACTACGAGGGTTAACTGTGGTACCCCACGGACGCTCCACACTTGACACTTAGTTTATGAAAATCGGTGTAGTTGTCACCAAGTCATAACTTTTTAGAGTTCATACAGTTTACAAGTTATTTAACAAGGATAACTTAAAAACTACTCATCGCATCGAGGACATACTCATTCCCCTGTACTCGTTATAATTTTCCTTTATTTGTGTGGTACTGGCTTTCCAGTATCTTACGGAGTTCACATTTTACTAGAACATTTCTGATTTTTCCATTTTTAACAAGATCCTTTAGTCTCTCATGGCGGCCGTTTCCACCATTTTTCTCCCCAAAGGCTTTCGAGCACTGGAAATTCTGGTCGCGTGCTTTCAGAGTGAGTTAGTGGTGCGCTAGTATCAGAATTTCCCATACAAGAATTCCGCTCCAGTATCTGAGCTCAAAGAGCGCCGACACCTAGCGGACGAACTACAAAGCTGTTGCCGCTGTGGGCAGCCTCGCTTGGCCGCCACGTGGCTTGCTACCACCTCCTCTTATCTGTCAAAAGTGAGGTAGCGCGCCGACAGTTGTCGCACACAGCATAACAAACTCGGCGCTTTCGGTCGCGTCCGCTCCCAAACTTCATAAGGTGCCTTCCTGGGAGCTGTGGCTAAAAATACGCAAGTTCAGTTTAAGGAAAGGTTGGAAATAACAGATGAAGCATTAAATGTAGAAAAAAAATTGCTATCGTATTCAGGTTAAAGCATCTCTTTCAATTTCATCTTTTTCTACTTATTTACTAAGGTTTCATTTAAATGAGAAAATATTTCATTAAATAAAATCACTGCAATAGGAATATGATAAAGAAAGAACTTATTGCAAATGTTCCGTGTTTTAATCATCCTGCTGCTTCATGAGCCTTTGCTCTTAGTACAGGTACTGCTCACAGATGTAATACATCTGATGCTCTAATTAAAATTCGGATGCCTGTATTTACAGATAGAAATTTTAGGTTAGCTACGAGTAATAGCCCAAATCAATAAATTTCTAAATCCCCTTCTGGTATTATTGGGTCTTAGTTCAAAATCTACAAAATCACAGTATTCATAATTTCAGTATCTCTGTCATCCTGTAATTTTTTATTGTAATTATTCCGTCCACTGCACCACCTAGTAAATATAGTATTCATAATGAACGTAATGAAATAAATATAAAGCAGCACAAGATAAGGATATTCAAATTGATCCAAAGTGTGATTCCGGAATAAGTTGTTGGTGATCCTAAGTGACCACAAAGTTGACTTCCCATTAAGAAAAGTCTACAAGAACTGAAACGACAGGAGCGCCAGACGCTAGCTGGATGCTGGTGCTTCATTGAATGTACAGATCTGGCGACCTTTAATTGTAGAAAAATTGCATGTTTTTGTGGAACTTTTCATTTATTGACACTAGCTGTGCTGTACTTCTCTGTTGTATTGTGCAGCTTATACCTGTAGTCTAGGAGCAGAGGCTTTCGCTAGTAATCGGAAACGTCCAGGCTCCCAGTCTCGTACTCACACACTGTCTAAATTTTGAACAAATACACTACTGGCCATTAAAATTGCTACAACACGAAGATGACGTGCTACAGACGCGAAATATAATCGACAGGAAGAAGATGCTGTGATATGCAAATCATTAGCTTTTCAGAGTATTCACACAAGGTTGGCGCCGGCGGCGACACCTACAACGTGCTCACATGAGCAAAATTTCCAACAGATTTCTCATACACAAACAGCAGTTGACCGGCGTTTCCTGATGAAACGTTGTTGTGATGCCTCGTCTAAGGACGACAAATGCGTACTATCAAGTTTCCGACTTCGATAAAAGTCGGATTGTAGCCTATCGCGATTGCGGTTTATCGTATCGCGACTTTGCTGCTCGCGTTGGTCGAGATCCAATGACTGTTCAGGAGGGTAATAAGGAACGCCGTGCTCGATCCCAACGGATTCGTACCACTAGCAGTCGAGATGACAGGCATCTTATTTACTAAGGTTTCATTTAAATGAGAAAATATTTCATTAAATAAAATCACTGCAGCCACGTCTCGATCCCTGAGTCAACATATGGGGACGTTTGCAAGACAGCAACCATCTGCACGAACAGTTCGACAACTTTTGCAGCAGCATGGACTATCAGCTCGGAGACCATGGCTGCGGTTACCCTTGACGCTGCATCACAGACAGGAGCACCTCCGATGTTGTACTCAACGACGAACCTGGCTTCACGAATGGCAGAACGTCATTTTTTCGAATGAATCCAGGTTCTGTTTACCGCATCATGATGGGTCAAAATGGTTCAAATGGCTCTGAGCACTATGGGACTTAACAGCTGAGGTCATCAGTCCCCTAGAACTTAGAAGTACTTAAACCTAACTAACCTAAGGACAGCACACACATCCATGCCCGAGGCAGGATTCGAACCTGCGTCTGTAGCAGTCGCGCGGTTCCGGACTGGGTGCCTAGAACCGCTCGGCCACCGCGGCTGGCCATCATGATGGTCGCATCTGTGTTTGGCGACATCGTGGTGAACGCACATTGGAAGCGTGTATTCGTCATCGCCATACTGGTGTATCCCCCTGCGTGATGGTATGGGGTGCCATTGGGAACACATCTCGATCACCTCTTGTTCGCATTGACGGCACTTTGAGCAGTAGACGTTACATTTCAGATGTGTTACGACCCGTGGCTCTACCCTTCATTCGATCCCTGCGAAACCCTACATTTCAGCAGGATAATGTACGACCGCATGTTGCAGGTCCTGTACTGGCCTTTCTGGATACAGAAAATGTTCGACTGCTGCCCTGGCCAGCACATTCTCCAGATCTCTCACCAACTGAAAGCGTCTGGTCAATGGTGGCCGAGCAACTGGCTCGTCACAATACGCCAGTCACTACTCTTGATGAACGGTGGTATCGTGTTGAAGATGCATGGGTAGCTGTACCTGTACACGCCATCCAAGCTCTGTTTGACCCAATGCCCAGGCGTATCATGGCCGTTATTACGGCCCGAGGTGGTTGTTCTGGGTACTGATTTCTCAGGATTTATGCACCCAAATTGCATGAAAATGTAATCATATGTCAGTTCTAGTACGGGGCTATTACAAATGATTGAAGCGATTTCATAAATTCACTGTAGCTCCATTCATTGACATATGGTCACGACACACTACAGATACGTAGAAAAACTCTAGTTTTGTTCGGCTGAAGCCGCACTTCAGGTTTCTGCCGCCAGAGCGCTCGAGAGCGCAGTGAGACAAAATGGCGACAGGAGCCGAGAAAGCGTATGTCGTGCTTGAAATGCACTCACATCAGTCAGTCATAACAGTGCAACGACACTTCAGGACGAAGTTCAACAAAGATCCACCAACTGCTAACTCCATTCGGCGATGGTATGCGCAGTTTAAAGCTTCTGGATGCCTCTGTAAGGGGAAATCAACGGGTCGGCCTGCAGTGAGCGAAGAAACGGTTGAACGCGTGCGGGCAAGTTTCACGCGTAGCCCGCGGAAGTCGACGAATAAAGCAAGCAGGGAGCTAAACGTACCACAGCCGACGGTTTGGAAAATCTTACGGAAAAGGCTAAAGCAGAAGCCTTACCGTTTACAATTGCTACAAGCCCTGACACCCGATGACAAAGTCAAACGCTTTGAATTTTCGGCGCGGTTGCAACAGCTCATGGAAGAGGATGCGTTCAGTGCGAAACTTATTATCAGTGATGAAGCAACATTTTTTCTTAATGGTGAAGTGAACAGACACAATGTACGGATCTGGGTGGTAGAGAATCCTCACGCATTCGTGCAGCAAATTCGCAATTCACCAAAAGTTAACGTGTTTTGTGCAATCTCACGGTTTAAATTTTACGGCCCCTTTTTCTTCTGCGAAAAAAACGTTACAGGACACGTGTATCTGGACATGGTGGAAGATTGGCTCATGCCGCAACTGGAGACCGACAGCGCCGACTTCATCTTTCAACAGGATGGTGTTCCACCGCACTTCCATCATGATGTTCGGCATTTCTTAAACAGGAGATTGGAAAACCGATGGATCGGTCGTGGTGATGATCATGATCAGCAATTCATGTCATGGCCTCCACGCTCTCCCGACTTAACCCCCTGCGATTTCTTTCTGTAGGGTTATGTGAAAGATTCAGTGTTTAAACCTCCTTTACCAAGAAACGTGCCAGAACTGCGAGCTCGCATCAACGATACTTTCGAACTCATTGATGGGGACACGCTGCGCCGAGTGTGGGAGGAACTTGATTATCGGCTTGATGTCTGCCGAATCACTAAAGGGGCACATATCGAACATTTGTGAATGCCTAAAAAAACTTTTTGAGTTTTTGTATGTGTGTGCAAAGCATTGTGAAAATATCTCAAATAATAAAGTTATTGTAGAGCTATGAAATCGCTTCAATCATTTGTAATAACCCTGTATAATATATTTGTCCAATGAATACCCGTTTATCATCTGCATTTCTTCTTGGTGTAGTAATTTTAATGGCCAGTAGTGTATTATCAGCAACGGCACCCGTAGACTCGAGGCATAAGCTGTCATCCTCGTTCTGCCAATGGCCTTGTCAAAGAGGGTAGAGGAGCATCGTCTTACCTTTGGGGTGGGAAACTGCCCCTAAAACGAGGATGATCAAAGGCATTAGGATGTAGAAGGCAATAGAAACCACTATATTAGAGACACATAATGTGCAACCACAGGATGTTAAATTCTAATCTCCCTTTCTTTCTAGGAGCTGGAAAAATGTCATGATGTCTCTCAATGAAAAAGATCCCAGATTAGTCCCCCATTCAGATCTCCATCAGGGTCCTGGTAAGGAAGAGACAACTATGAGAAAGATATTGAATAACCAACGAAACAGTGACAGGCTACTAGTCACTGTGTGGAATTTCAGGAGTTTGAATATGGTAGGGAAGCTAGAAAATCTGTAAAGGGGAATGGAAAGGCTCAATCTAGATGTAGTAGGTATCAGTGAAATGAAATGGAAACAAGAAAAGGATTGTCAGAAGAATATGGGAGAGTATCTACAGCAGAAGAAAACAGTATACAGGGAATAGCATTTCTTATGAACGGGAAAGTATGGCGGGGAATGAATTTCCCCAAACAGTTCAGTAATAGTGTTGCTCTTACGAAAATTTATAGCAAACCAAGGATTTAGTAACGATGAAGAATAGGCTGATGTTTTTAGACACTCACCTGGTAGAATTAATGTGCTGAGAAATGGGATACTGAAGTACTAAGGAATTATAAGATGTGTTTGAAGTTCTCTCAGTTTATACATCCCGCCGTAACGAATGGCACAGTACACAATTCACCTGGAAAGGAATGAAGTACTCCAAAAAGGGCAATCACAGAATTTGGACAGCCGAACATAAGTAAAAGTAAAGTAACTGCGAAAATACTTTGAGCAATCAACGAAAGAAGCAGAAAAATGTTCAGGGAAGACAGGAATACAGAAATTATGTCAATTCAGAATGAAATAAATATGAAGTGCAGGAAGGCCAAGGAGAAATGGATGAAATCGGGAACTCCCACGATCAGGGAAATGACGTGGAAGAACAAGGCCTTTTTAAGTAACATCATTTATTCTTGAACTACAACAACATTTATTTTTATTTGTTTTCTTTGATAACAAGTCCCCTTTGACAAACAGGTAGAAAAACTGAAGTTAATTTGCCCTTATGGGCGTTCAAAATGGTGAGTAACACGTCCGCGCGGCTCCCCGCATCGGAGGTTCGAGTCCTGCCTCGGGCATGGGTGTGTGTGTTTCGTCCTCAGCGTAAGTTCGTTTAAGTTAGATTAAGTTGTGCGTAAGCTTAGGGACCGATGGCCTTAGCAGTTTGATCCCATAAGACCTTATCACGAATTTCCAATTTGAGTAACACAGCCGTTAAATTACACTGATGACCTCAAACAAATTCAAGAAATAAGACCTTAACAATATTGGCCTTTTCAAAAAATTTGAATTAAACAATTTTAAATAAATCAGCCAGTTAAAGTAATTAAAACACTTCTAGATAAATTACTTCAAGCAAATATAAGTTCAAAACATTAGGCAGGCCCCAAAAACGTAAATATTAACGAAGATAACATAGGGATTACTCAAAGGTTTATGACGAAGAATTTACAATAAAACTTAGAACAAGAATACAAAATCTGTAAAACTATCTATTCTACTCTATCGCTTGAGCCTTGTCCTGCAGTTATGCAGGGTCAGCCATCGTTAATCGGATGTGGCATGTTAGTATTTAAGGGGTGGCCGGATGCCCTTCGTGCCACCACCCCATACCCCCTGGGACGGAACTAGTGTACCCCAACTGTGTGCGTCGAGCGTAATCCATGGAATAGTGCGAAAGTGTTCAAATGTCTGCGAGCCGTGTAACTGAGGGGAACATGGGGACCAGCCCGGTATTCACCTAGCGGGATGTGGAAAACCGCCTAAAAACCACATCCAGGCTGGCCGGCACATCGGCCCTCGTCGTTAATCCGCCGGGCGGATTCGATCCGGGGCCGGCGCGCTTCCCCTAGACCAGGAAGCAGCGCGTTAGCGCTCTCGGCTACCCTGGTGGGTTACAAAATGTGTAAAACATTCGAGAGAAAATTTCCCGTGCGGAGCCAGTTAATCAAACACCTCTTGGCCGACAGCTCAGTTTCGTTTACAGTGCAAGCCAGATAACGTAAGATACTCAGCTTGAGCACAGACAGCAACGACGCGCGACTGCAGACTAATAGCAAACCGTGCTAGGAAGTGGTCGAGAACCGTCACGCAGCCGCAAGTAAGCCAGCCCCACGCGGCAAGACGCCGTCGACACCCAAAACTCTCTCGGGAACTTAATAAGGGGTGTTAACAAACAAGGATAAGTTTCTGATTGGATTATACTATAAGTACAGTTATGGTTTACCCATGATTGCACTTATAGAGCAAGTTGGTACGCCCTAGGAAATAAGGCAACCGAGCAACTATTAAGTTGGTGCGTAGAATCTAAGTCTCTGGAACAGACATGAGATCTTTCGAAAAATATCATCCACGCGATCCCTATATTATCAAGAGCAGTTAAGTGCGAGAACTATCGCAAAATTAGCTTAACGGCTTAACAGCTCATGCAATGAAGTTGCTGAAAAGAATAAAGGACAGAAGAAAGGAAAAGACAGTTAAGGATCTGTTAGATGACGATCAATTTGGCTTTCGGAAGGTAAGGGCGGTTCTGACGTTGCAGTTGATAATGGAAGAAAGATTTAAGAAAAATCAGGACCTCTTTACATGGTTTGTCTACCTGGAAAAATCGTTCTAGAATTTAAAATGTAACAAGATAATCGAAATTCTGAGAAAAACATGTAAACTGTAGGGAAAGACTTGTAATATACAACATGTGCAAGCACCAGCAAGGAACACAAAGAATGGAGGGCCAAGAACTTAATACTGCAATCAAAAATGGTGCAACACAGAATCTTCCAGCGATAATGTTCGCTGTGTAGATCGAAGAAGCAATGACGAAAAATAAAACAAGGGTTCAAGAGTGATATTAAAATTCAAGCTGAAAAGATATCAATTCTAAGATTTGTTGATGGCATTGCAATTCTCAGTCAAACTGAAGAAGAATTACAACATCTGTTTAATGGAATGAACAGTCTAATGAGTACAGAATACTGACTGTAAGAACACTGAAGAAAGATGAGAGTAGTAAGGAGTTGCATTAATTTCACAATAAAAATGGGAGACCAAGAAGTAGACGAAATGATGAAATTCTGCTACCATAGAAGCAAAATAACCCATGAAGGATGAAGTAAGGAGTATAGAAAAAGCAGATTAGCACAAGGGTAGAGGGCGTTCCTGGCCAAGAGAAGTCTACTAGGCCTTAAGTCGAGAAAGAAATTTCTGAGAATGTACGTTTGGCGCACCAAACACTACAGTAGTGAACCATGGGCTGTGGGACAACCGAAAAAGAAGAGAATCGATGCGTTTCAGATGTCATGGTGT
The DNA here is from genome assembly GCF_021461395.2 of Schistocerca americana. Taxonomy (NCBI): domain Eukaryota; kingdom Metazoa; phylum Arthropoda; class Insecta; order Orthoptera; family Acrididae; genus Schistocerca; species Schistocerca americana. Next base: position 846,763,031 of record NC_060120.1, on the reverse strand, counting down.
AATGGTGTAGCAAGATCCCGAAAATTAGGTGCACTGTTAAGGTAAGGAATGAGGAGGTTCTTCGCAGAATCGGCAAAGAAAGAAACAAAATCACTGGGGGAGTGGAAACAAAATGAATATTCCCGTTGGTGTGCAGAATGTATGAGTCTGGCGAAGTACCATACAATTCCGAAGATTGTAAGAGAGGACAAGTGCGAGGATGATCGCACAATCTGATTAACAGATCATGCATGTAAGTTGCTGACAAGAATAATATACAGGAGAATGGAAAAGAAAATTGAGAATGTACTGGATGACAATCAGTTTGGCTTAAAAAAAGGTAAAGGCACAAGATAGTCGGTTCTGACGTTGCGGTTGATAATGTATGCAACACTAGAAAAATCAAGACACGTTCATAGGATTTGTCGACCTGAAAAAAAGCGGTCGACAATGTAAAATGGTGCAAGGTGTTCGAAATTTTGGGGAAAATAGAGCTACGCTATAGCAAAAGACGGGTAATATAAAAGATATACAAGAACCAAGCGCGAATAATAAGAGAGGGAGAAGAAGAACGAAGTGCTCGGATTAAAAAGAGAGTAAGACAAGGACACAGTCTTTCGTCCCTACTGTTCAATCTAGCCATCGAAGGAGCAGTAATTCAAATAAAAGAACGGCTCCACCGGAGCTATCGAGTTTATTGAAGGCAAATGAAAAATTTCTGTAAGATCTGGACTCGAACCCGGATTTCCCAATTTACGCGAGCACGTTTCACGGACAGACGCAAATTTTCATATGTCCCAGTGCCTGCTACCCACAGCGCTCGCACACTTGTGTGATTCCCGCACAGGGAGGGACTTACTGAGTTTTTTCGTCAGACTGCCTTGCCTCTGGCGTCAAATATCTTATGGCCGGATCTGTTTTTGATGCAGTACATGCGCACATGTTTCATTGCATCGAACTTTACAGACACTGTCAAATACAGAGACTGCACTAATGTACGTAATTCAGGATTCTCGTAAAACTATACACCTTCGCATGAGCAGACTTCCATTGCATGTTCTCCCCCCTCCCCCCGCCCCCTTTTACCGTGGCCTTGTTCCTAACGGTACATTCTTCTGGTAGAGTACGCAACAGAGTTAACAGTTACTGCCAAGTTCAGCACTATGACCCACCCACTGCGACTTTTAACCAGCGATTCCGTATAGAAATATAATCGGAGGCACGCTGCCAAAAGTTTGCAAATATGGTAGGATTTTCCTATAGATAGCTTGTGGAGACAAGCTACTGTTACCGTCCTCGTACGGGAAAAATAGGAAAGCCATACTTTACATTGTGAGAAACATCAGTTATTTCTCTGACCGAATCGATCCATTAAGCCTTTACAGCATGCGAGTACGTAATACAGATTGTTATCAAATCCATTAGCAAGTTCATAGACAGAGATGCTATTGGATACTGACATACGTTAACGAGCAAAGTCGAAAGTTTTTGCCAAAAGATGATTAGAACCCGGATTTTTCCGTTTCTCACGAACAGTCGCCTTGACCACCTTTTCTTTCGTTTTTCCTAGATCTCTTCCACTTCAGGCGTTGGCTCCTAATACCTCTACTACGTCCAAAAACCTATCTGATCTTTAAACAAAAACAATATCTAGTACCAACGCCACTTTCACCCTAAAGCCGTCGGCACACGGACCGTGCATCCGAACGTTGAGCGTTGAGCGTGCCGAGTTTCCGACGTCATAGCGTGGAACAGCACGTTCGGGAGTCTTTCCGAAGGTGCAGAGCAATATATAGCATGTCAGATATTCTCAGTGTGCGTCTGAGCGTTGATCAATCAGATGGCACAACGCCACCTTCGTTAAACGCACGCCATCTCCCTTCAGCAAAGAGCTGTGAGACGCCATATTGGCATTCAGTTCAAGCCTATACGTATATATGCTGTTTCTGAGCACCAGCAAATTGAAAGTCATTCGAAAACCCGTTGTTAACTGTGTGATTCGTTGCAATAAAATAATGAGAAACGTCATATTCGTAGCAAAAGAATTATTGTAACTTGCGTATTATGAGAGTATATGTCTTTTGAAGGTAGCGACACACTGAGGATCCACCAAAAATCCATTGTTCTTGGTACCATTTGTTATAATTAAATTTCAGGTAGTAACATAGCTATGGTTAAAGCATTTAGCATGTGGTAACATGTTTGAATTGGCCGCAGATGAATTGTTGTCACTTTAGCGTAGTGAGTAGCGTCAATGATCCGCGATGGTTCGTGTCTCGAAAAGTTTAAATACTTTTTTTCCTAACATTCTCGAATTTAATAGGTTCTGATGCTTTATTATTAGTTTAATGTAAGTATATACTACATATTTGATGTTACGTAAATATAAGCTCAACTTTTTTTGAAGAGTGAGTTTGTTCGATTGGCTTAATCTACAGGACAACTTCCACTACTTTTATAAAGATATTTTGTTCCTTTTTCTTTTGAGTTTCATAATTTCAAAGATTCTGCTACTGGGTAGGAACAGTGATCAAATAAGAATGACCTTAGGGTTTTACCAAAATGTGAGAAAGATAAAATAACGTTTATCTTATGTGGAGAACTATTGCAAATTGTGTCGCACTGTTTGTGTCCTTATTGATTGGACATGGTACTTTCCTTTTTGTCTTAAAACATGTACATCGATAATGAAGTTTTTGTGTATATTACATATAGAACAACGTGACTAGGATATGGATAATGGAGGAAACGTGCGTTTCAATAGAGCTAACGTGGGAATTCTACGCACGTCCGTTAAGTAAACAGAGTGATTTACGAATAGAAACATCCCACAACTGTCACTGGAATGCATCGCCATCGCGTATACCACGTTGGGGCCCACGTACCGTATGCACAAGTCGCATCGTTCCTGAGCGTTCAGCAGCACGTTGAACTCGGCACGCTCAGCGTTGACGTTCGACAGCACGGTCCGTGTGCCGAAGGCCTGAAAGCTAACCTGGACGGATGTTTCCCAACACTTCAGGATTCGCCCACGAATAAATATGAAATGCGTCTTTGATCATTTTGTTGAGAAAAAAGGATGAAAGAATGCGTACAGTACGTTTATTATGTTTTATTTGTTTCATTTTTTATTTCTTTCTTTCATTATTATTATTATTATTATTATTATTATTAAATCTTCTTCCGATCATGTCCATAGCAGCCAGACGATAGGTTCCAAGTCGTATTCTCGTCCAGCGAGACATAAACACTCTATAATTAACGCTGATATCTCTCACATCTTCAATCGCTTCTCACACTCTGTACACCCCTATGATCTGCAGGGTGCAAAGAACGAACCATACGACGCTTTGTGACGTAAAACCGTGTAGTTGCTCGTTAAATAGTGTTACGTAGCTACAACAAATATATGTAACGTATATGTAACCAATATGTTACGTAACTTGGCTCCGAGCACTATGGGACTCAACTGCTGAGGTCATTAGTCCCCTAGAACTTAGAACTAGCTAAACCTAACTAACCTAAGGACATCACAAACATCCATGCCCGAGGCAGGATTCGAACCTGCGACCGTAGCGGTCTTGCGGTTCCAGACTGCAGCGCCTTTAACCGCACGGCCACTTCGGCCGGCGTTACGTAACTACAACAAATATGTAATGCAGGTACAGCCAATATGTAACGTACCTACAACTAATATTGTCGATGTTCGTTTGTAAAAATGGACTTGATAAGCAGCCTGAGCTATCAGTAAACGGAATATAACCTGCATAACAGTGTGTGCGTGTTGTATGAGTGTCATTTAAGCCCTCAACAGATCGTTACATGAAAAACGTAAAACTAACATTTGGATACGCTATCTGACTGGGTATTTGAATATGAAAAACTACAGGACAAATGAATCTGTAACAATGAATACCTAAGCTATCTGGCAGCGTTTTTGAATAAGAATTTAGAAACGATACAAAATTTGACATGTGTAACGGAATTTGCTGGATTAGAATACATGACATGTTGTGGTGTGTCAGTGTCTCTGTTTTGGCCCTAAGTTTTGCACTTATCTCTTTAGGTGACTGCCTTTTTCCATGCGGTCTACAGCAGTAGAAGCATGCAGCAGCAACGGCTAAAGCTTATTGTTACTAAGAATGAATTTAATAGAAAGGAGTTTGCTTGGGTCCTGCTGGCTACTAAACAACTTGTGAGAAGGTATTTCGTAAATTAAGTCTATTTAAAACTTCAGAATCTTCATTTAATAACCACAGCATATTTATTAATTATAAGTGGAGAATCATTATCATTATTTGGAGGATAAGGAGACTTCTTTAACTGTTAAGCAAAACATGGGATTATTGCAAACTCGGACTAACAATCACGAACCTAAACCTGCAATTCCTATTGCGCTATGCTTGCAAATTTTACCTTGAATTCCATCTTCAAGCGTAGTTAAGCCATCTAGATCTGTCCTAGCCATATAAATGAAATCAGGCCTTGAGTGTGGTAAGATCTGACGTGAGGGCAGTGTGACACGTCTTCTGTCTCGACCCACACTACTACTTCCACTCTCGCAGACAGACCTCGTCTCACAACAATCCTTAGAATTGCTCTCCCATTTCTCGCCCTCAGATCGTTACTATAGATATCTGAGTGCTTACACAATGTAAAGAAAAGCGTTAAGTTGGCTATATTGCTTGCAATGTAATGGAGAGTTCTGGCACACTCCTTACAATAGTGGCAAAATCTAACAACTTCGCATCGTCATTACTAAGAAGGTATGACAACGCCAAATCTTTAACCCACATCGTGGCGTTACGACGAGTAGCAGGATAGTAAGTGACGGCGGGATGGATCAGTTTGGTGGGCTCTAGGGACTGAGGCGTCCGTCGCAGCAACAATGCCAGTATACGGCATGTGAGGAGCCAGCTAGACGGTTTTGATCGTGGAGCTAATGCCGTTGACATTGACCGTACCTACCCGAGACACCTGCGTCACTGGATAGTAGGACGATGTATATTCCAGTCGTTTAAGCCAATGAGCGCCACATCGTCCATCGGACCGTCCCTGTCACCCGCAACATATATAGGTATGTTACTGATCGGTCGAGATAACGTCCCTCCAATGATCCGTCGGCTGCGGGCGTCAAGAGGTCGCTGGAGTCTGACATCATCTTTCCATCTCCTCCCGAACGCCCAATTATCAAACTGGAGATGTGGTACGTCAGGCGACGGATAAAGTTCATCTGATGTCTAACCCGAAAAGTGGCCAGGGGCTCGTCAGTGGGTTGAGCATAGTCAAACTGTAGTTGGGCGGACGTTGCCAGCAGCGAATCAGGAGTCATCGGTGTGGGATGCACAGCTCAGATAGGAGAGGGATTGTTCTCACCTTCCTGCAACGTCTCGTCGTCTTGGGGACCGTTTCCTGCAGCTAGCCTTCTCTACTTTCGTCGTCTGAGCGACTTCTGTTTGTGGGAACGCGTATCTGCGTCCTGTGGATCACACCCAACATCCTGTGGATCACGACCAACAGTAGGCACCTCCCGCGTCTCCGTGTCCGAGCTTGGATTGATCTTCTGGTGCTCTCCTTCCTCTCACGGATGAAATGCAGACTCGGTCGTTGCTGTCGAACATGTCGACGGTTCCGATGAAGTCCGTGGCGTCGTGGGCTTCGAGACCGGATCCGTGGGAGTCGGTAACAGGAACGGAACAACGCCCTTGTCCGTCATGTTCCTCGCTGCCAAAACGTATGTAATAGGCCGCGTAATCGGTTGCGATGCAGGCGTCGTGTCTGCACGTGGTATCTGGATGGGGCTCTCTGGAGACATTTAGAGCGAACATCCCCCTCCCGCCGGCGCTTCGAACTAGTCCGCAGTTGACCGTCATAAATGACGATCGCTCGACAGCCACCAAAGGTCACGATGTGTTTGCGAAGTTCGAGTCGCACCTGACGCACTCCATTCAGAACGGGATACGTCTGCAACGTGTGCTACTACTTTTCTTCCACGTGACTTAGGATCTCCGCGTAAGGCTGCAGCGCGTCCATGACGAGAGTAGCCGGAACTGCAAACGGCAGCTCGCAGATTCGTATGTTCCGAACTAAGAGTTCCGCATGTCGACAGTCACTAATCCACGTTTGCCGTCCGAGTGGTGGAAACGAGATGCAGCGATGGAACATTCGCACGCAGCTTCATCGACAAATTCCAGGTAAACGGTTCAAATGGTTTAAATGGCTCTGAGCACTACGGGACTTAACATCTGAGGTCATCAGTCCCCTAGAACTTAGAACTACTTAAACCTAACTAACCTAAGGACATCACACACATCCATGCCCGAGGCAGGATTCGAACCTGCGACCGTAGCAGTCGCGCGGTTCCGGACTGAGCGCCTAGAACCGCTCGGCCACCACGGCCGGCCTGGTAAACTGTGCTGGAGACGATCGAAAGATGTATACCGAGGAGTTTATGGGGATCAACGTGACTTACTTCACACAGGAAACGCTGTACTTCGTATGCCTCAGGTCGGGAGTACGTTAATTTTATCGTGGCCTTTCTGTTCGAAAGCGCCATCGTCGTTCAAGGCGATCTGTTTACACCACAATACCACTACCCTCGCGAGTAAACAACCGCCTGGTGGCACAGAGCCCCACGCACGTGCGCCTCGCAACACGGCTGAAAGCCTACTGCTGACACCTCGTCCATCTGGACACGGTTCCTTACCGACTCAAATTTCCAACTTATCCACACACTACTATTTTTTGATTCAAGTTTATTTGCATAAAGTATGACAATATATCATACTGAAGTCATCAGAGGTTCGTAAACACACATTCACAATATCCTCGCGAACAGCTTGTTTGTGAACTCATATTTACTGGAACATTTTTCCTTCTGTTACAGTATACATTCACCGCTGACAATTTTCGTTATTAATTGTGATACATCAGGTGCTACTAAGAAAGCCTGTGTTATCATTCGTCAACTGCACCGGCTTACAAAGTAGGAAAGGCATCCATAAGGGGGAGGAGGGAAGGCAATGAAGTTTCACGTGTTGAGAGGTATGCGATAATTCTGCAGTGACTACAAAGAATTTTGTAGCATTAACCCTCTTATCAGTAAGACGTTGCTCTCTGGCTTGGATCCTTGGATTGATTCGGCTGAAAGGTTGTCATAAAACCGTTGTACGCTCTCCTGATGCCGGCTGGCCCTCAAGTCTTATAATTGGTCTTTAATGTCCTTGATAATCGCACAGAGATGCAGATGACGTTCGAGATGGTCCCTCACATGTTCTATCGGTGACAGATCTGCGGATCTTGTTAGCCATGGTAGTATTTCACCATCACGCAGAAATGTCAGAGAGTCCCATATGTGTAGGAGAATTACAGTGTTGAAAAATTGCATATTACCGCCTTGAGCTACTGGTAAAACATTTGTATAGTCAGTTTCAGTCTGCTGTCCATCATTTGATTTCTGCACCCCTAGTAAAATAATACGTAAGTAACATTGCAGGTTCAAACTGTCATGAATCTGTTAAGTGATGTAAATTTTAACACCAACACACACGCAGTGGAATGCCACACACTTCTATAAAAGTTTTCAGAACATCATGTTAGGCGAAATATAATATCGTAAGCGTCAAATGATAGACACACGAATAATACACTGAAAATGAAAGTATTCCATAAAACTGTGATGTGACTCATTACGTAAGCCACATTACCACAAAGACCTAGATGGTTCACATTTATACAGATTCACCTGTCATAACATAGGAATATGAATTATGTCGTCAATCTACATAAATTGTGCTCGGGACTGTATGCATTCACGTTAAAACTGTGTTCGCCGTTTACGCTGTGAACAGATTCGTACCACGCGGAGTTGCACTAGTATCTCACGTAACACACCAAAGCGGCAGTTGCGTGTAATGCGTGATCATTTGAGGATTATTACAGACACAGAGACGTGTGTTATGTTGCCTGAAATCGTGTTATATGAAGTGTTCAGCTAGTGGAAGTTCATGAACTGTTCATATACAACATATATAAGCTCTTATGTAGTTTTACATGTCAACAGAACGTTGGACACAATAAGCTTGTGAGCCTAGCTGTCATGTTTAACTTGCGTACAATGAGGTAACATAGTTTTACATATAGAACATCTGTTACTACTGTCACAGTACTTATTGTAGCAGATGACATATAGCTTAATAATCTTAAGATTCCAGTCACTATCGATGTATGGATACCTCTACGGTCATCTCTGGCTCCATCAGTAAACAATGATCAGCTGTTCAGTCGCCTCTGTGTGCTATGAATCCGTTCACAGCGTTAATGCCGATTAGTTTTACGTGAATGTGTATACTCTCTAGCACAATTTTTATAGACTGACGACGTAATTCGTATTACGATATAATGAGAGGTGAATTTGTACTAACGTGAACAATCTACTTCTTTACCGTATGCGGTTTATGTAATGAGTCACATCACGGTTTCACAGAATACTTTTTTTAAGTGTATTATTCGTGGTTCTATAATCTGACAGCAACGATATTGTATTTCATTTAACATGATGCTGGGAATACTTTTCTGTGAGTATCTGATGTTAACATTCGTGATAGTTTAAAGCTGTAATGTTAGTTACGTATTTGTTATACAGGAAATTGATGATGATCAGATGACTGAGATTGATTGTATGGATGAAATATTTTACCAGCACATAATTGCGGTAATATGACTTTCTTAAACATATAAGATCTGAAAATTTATTGAAACCTGGCACCGCGATACTGTTGCATGTGGGGTACCGTACAGTTTAGCCGTCAGAATTCGTTTAATCACCACCGACCGTGATCTGCAGCTATACATGATGGCTTTCCCCACCATGACACCACGAGTAGCACCACTGTGCGTCTCCAAAACACTGGAACAATGGGACCTGAAAACCCTTTACGTAAGACGGAAAGGGGAAAGAATACATAGAAGGGCGGACCCACGATAATCACATCATTTTTCCTTTGACAGTTCATATTTATTGATGGTTCAAATGGCTCTGATCACTATGGGACTTAACTTCTAAGGTCATCAGTCCCCTAGAACTTAGAACTACTTAAACCTAACTAACCTAAGGACATCACACACATCCATGCCCAAGTTTGGATTCGAACCTGCGACCGTAGCGGTCGCGCGGTTCCAAACTGTAGCGCCTAGAACCGCTCGGCCACCCCGGCCGGCCTCACATTTATTCACAGAACACATTACCCTTATTGTGTCTCACTGTTTAGAGGCACAAAACGCATGGGTGTTTTCAGCTCGTTACTAAATGCAAATAAGTAGAAGGCCGGCCGGCCGCGGTGGTCTAGCGGTTCTAGGCGCTCAGTCCGGAACCGCGGGACTGCTACGGTCGCAGGTTCGAATCCTGCCTCGGGCATGGATGTATGCGATGTCCTTAGGTTAGTTAGGTTTAAGTAGTTCTAAGTTCTAGGGGACTGATGACCACAGATGTTAAGTCCCATAGTGCTCAGAGCCATTTGAACCATTTTTAGAAGGCCGAGTTGATAGGAGCTGAAGGAGTCCAGTTTTCAATAATATGCGGTACGACACACTGTTAGAGAGGAGGATTATTATTCAAGAAACACATAGTATAATGAAATTACATATCTTCAGTAGTTTCTATGATTGCAGCTGCTGCTATGAACTGACAATCTCGTAACATGGAATACCATGAATTAATACAACATATTCTCAGGGACTAAGACTGATGGGCCCTCCTCAGAGAATCAATGCAAACATTACAGAACTGGCTGAGGGCCGATTATGAAAGTGCGTCTGCCTAGGTTGAAATCTAACTAAGAAGTGAACGAGGCACACTCCAGTTCCGTCGAGCTGCACAGCCCACTAGAGTGCGCTGTGCTCGGCAGACGACGGGCTGCCAAACTTGTGTTGGCGCGACGTTGTAGCAGTATCTGTGGCAATGATACTACAACCCTAATAAACGGAAAACAGCATTAACCATATTAAAGATCGAGCAACGGGATAGTATATATATATATATATATATATATATATATATATATATATATATATATATATATATATATATGTAGTCACTATTGCCACCTAGAATAAATCCGAAAGTATGATAGTAGCTGAAAAGTTTGTGGGACACTTTTTGCAAGAGATAATAGGGGCCATAACATGACATTGGTTTTTTGTTGACAGGTGGGGGGACACTTTAGAGATATGATGGTCCGCTTTGTTTTTTTTAAATGCGATGCTGTAGTTTGGTACTTATTTTCTGATAGCGGCTACCGAGACGAATCGAATGATGTGTAACAATAAGGTCTTTGAAGGTCAACGAAGGTCACAAAGGTGGCATGAACGTCCATATACAGAAGGTGTACGAAGTGATGACCATTGGTATCAATGTAGTGCTACAATCTTCTTATCATGGATTGCGTGGTATTCCTTATCACATCGGCACTTGTCGAAGCACATGCTGTGACAATTCTCTCTGGCATATCTTCAGGTGTAACTGGAACGTCTTTATAAACAATGTCTTTTACGAATCCCCACAAGAAAAAATCCAGAGGCACCAAGTCTGGCGAACGATCCGGCCACAAGTCTCCACCGCGTCCAATCCAACGATTTAGGAATTGTCTCTGCAACTCATTTCTAGCCATCAGTGAAAAATGTGCCGGACACCCATAGTGTTGATACCACATTCTGTTACTTCTTCCTAAAGGTATTTTTCCAATAACAGACCTAATGTTTCTTGCAGGAATGTGTCTTACTTCTACCATTAAGATTTCCTTCGATAAACTAATGACCTATAATTCTGTCCTCCAGAATCCCACACCATACATTCACCGACCACGGTTTTTGGTGTGCAACTTGTAGCAGCCAACATGGATTTTCAGTTGGCCAATAATGCATGTTAAGCTAATTAACATTTCCATGGTTCGCGAATGTAGCCTCGTCAATAAATAAAATCAAATTAATAAATGTGTCATCCCTATGAATCTGAGGTTGAGCCCATCGGCAGAATTCAATACGACGCATACAATCCGTACCAGTTAATTCTTGGTGGAGACTGATATGATAAGGATGATATTTATGGCGATGCAGAACATGAACACTACTCTGGCTCATTTCAGATTTCCTTGCGATCTAATACAAGGATCTCGAACCACAGTGGCAAGAGTACCAGTTTTCCGTTTCCTCTTTAGTAACTTTCCTTTGCTGGATATGTTTACGATGCGTTAAAGATCCAGTAGTTCTCAATTTATCATACACATATTTAAATGTACGACGTGCAGGGTGAGCACGTCGAGGATATCTTTCAGCGTATAAGCCTCTAGCTCTCACTGAATTTTGTTGACATTCTCCGTAAATGAGAAGCATATCTACTTTTTCTCTGAAGGAATACATCATTCACATTCGCTTGATTCGACGATACTAGTCTTACCGTTTCTATTAGTGTTGTATTGCGAAACCGTCAAATGGTGTTTACATGTCAATTGCGAGTTAGATGGATACACCGTATCGGCGAATATTTACTATTTGCACGATATATGAGAGAAAATTGTCAGAGCATGTGCTTCGATATGTGCCGACGAGATAAAAAATACTACTCAATCCATGATAAGAAGACTGCAGCACTGCATTGATACCAATGGTCATCACTTCGAACACCTTCTGTATATGGACGTTCATGCCACCTTTGTGACCTTCGTTGACCTTCAAAGACCTTATTGTTACACATCATTGGATTCGTCTCGGTAGCCACTATCAGAAAATAAGTACCAGACTATAGCATCCCATTTAAAAAAACAAAGTTGACCTTCATATCTTTGAAGTGGCCCAACCTAGCAACAAAGAACCAACGTCATATTACGGCCCTCGTTGTCCCACGCAACATTTGTCCCACAAACTTTTCAGCTCCTATCATACTTTCGGGGTTATTCTAGGTGACTATATATATATATATATATATATATATATATATATATATATACATCGGTTTAAGCCACTAATCAAAGAACCCAAGTCACAAGCAAAAAATCGGTAATAAATACATAATGCAAGATAATAAGGGAAGACATTTCTTAATTACAGCAATTTGGCCTTGGAATAATCAAAAGAATTACTCCCTCAAAACTTTCAGAAAACTTTCAGAACAAATTGCCACTTACAGCTCTTAAGTTAATTTCAGTATTAATCAGACTATCCTTTGAAAGTAACATCTGTAGCTGCGATTACTAAATCACAAGAACAAACATCAAGTTTTCAAAACAGATCAAACGTGAAAGTTAATTGTAACAATTACAATGCAAAAAGATTTTCCTTTCCATACATTTAATGAATACAACCAGGAAGTAACGGCAAAATCACTAGAAAAACATCTCAAACATTGACCACTAGAGAAAGTAAGCTCAAGTTTCCAAATATTGGCACATATGTACAGGCTGAAATAATCTGATTTGGAAATCTGAAGGTTAATCATAAATCAGATAATATTACCCATTTCAGGAGAGACATAATATATTTGGGGGAAAATATTAACGTAAGAGCTTGTAAATAAGAGCGTACGATAAACAAACTTAAGATGTCGCTGCTAGCGAGAACAGCTCCACTAAGGTAATGTCGCTCAGCCAAAAACACTCCTGAAAAGCACCACGCCTGTTCTTAGCAGCAACAGTTCCCCACGGCCGAGTGCTGCTCCAAACAGCGGATCCGCAACTCTTAAAACTAAGAGCTGTTAACAAATATCACTCAGGTGGAATACGAGATAAAAGATACAAGATAAGAAAATGCAATTTCCCCGCGCTCTTAATAACTTAATGGCGTAAAACCTTCAAATTTGCTGCAATAATTAATCAGTAACGTTACTCAAAGTTGTACAGAGCAAACACCGCTTTATAAGATAAAACGGTCAAATGATGGCGTAATAAACGTCTCTCCGAAATTAGTTTAACTGAACAGGGTGAAATCATTAATGTCAGAAAGTTACTTCAAGTAGAAAAACAGTCCTTAGGTCACGTAGGCTAAACAGCCAGAGACTTGTCTGCACCTAACTGAAATTCCTATTGTGTGTGTATTGTGTATTGAACTGCGCACCTAGAAAGGACGGAGAGGCACCATCCCTGCCGTGGCCCTCAGTGGTTAACAAACATACAACAGGCTACAGCAGTCCACTCACCCCACCGCCGCCCCACACCGAGGCCAGGGTTATCGTGCGGTTCGGCCCCCAGTTGCCCACCCCCCCTCACCCCTACCCCACCCTCACAGGAACGTCTCATATTAGACGAGTGTAACCCCAATGTTTGTGTGGTAGAGTAATTATGGTGTACGCTTACATAAAGACAGTGTTTCTGCTTGAATCGCCGACATAGCTTAACTGACGTGGAATAAGGGGAACCAGTCCGATTTCGCGCGAGGAAAATGGAAAACCGCATTCATCCACAGACTGGCCGGCACGCTGGACCTCGACATTAATCCGCCGGGTGGATTCGTGACGAGAACCCTGCTAGCCGGCTGGGCAAATTCCTATTAGAAACAGAAGCTTACGTCTACGAGGTAGTACTTAATTGCTATCAATGACAAGTAAAGCTTTCTTCCATGGCAGGTTTCAGAACAATCTAAAGCACAGTTTGAACTCCGCCCATTAGTTCGATAAATTTCCTTAATCAAAAGATTTAATAATAACTGCAAGAAAATACCCTGTTAAAAACTACCACTTAATAAACCAGATTTACCGCAGAGCTTATGAACAATTTAACTACAGTACATACACAGTTCTACTAAACGACAAATAGCCTGCTGGCTCACAGCTTGATGGCTGATTTGAAAGCCACCAGGTTTAAGGTATCAGACTGCTTGTGTCGTAAACAAGTAACTTGCCCACGAAAGGCAAAGGTCCCGAGTTCGAGTCTCGGTCCGGCACACAGTTTTAATCTGGCAGGAAGTTTCAGTAAGGCAAAACTTAAGCAGCACTTACAATGGCAAGCAGCCACCGTTACTCGTGCGAAACAAGCACGAAGCATTAAATGGATCAAATTGAAACAGACCAGATCTGGTTAGCAATAATTATAACAGGTGAAAAACTATTTTTTTTTTTTTTTTGAGATCCATAAAGCGAGAGTCACAGAGGCGGACATATCTCAGGGCGAGCGATACCAGCCATTGCTACACCAAAAAGTCGTTATTCCATAATTTCAGCTCAATGCAAATTGCCAACATCTAAAACCGCACAGCATGGACATAAGAGAAGACAATTCAGTGAAGCACACTGAAGGGCGTGGTGAAAACTTTGGTGCAGTCATTAGCGAAACACTCGCAACTAACCAGTCTCCGCGCAACCGCGCAAATAGAGCCAACAGCCCACACAGCCGACATACCGACCTCTGTTCGTGATGCCCTCTGGCCACGTACCTAGATCACTTCCTACTCCACACTCTCCGGTGTGTTTTCAAGATCCCGCGCCAGTGATAATACACAGGAAGTTAAGGGTAATTCATGGTACCCTGTGGGGCGCCAACAAATGAAGGAGGAGGAAAAGAAATAACACTAATGCACTCTATTCGCTGTTCTATCTGTCACAGAGAATTGCAACTCTAATAATTTACATACTGGCCGATGGTGAGTACATGTACGAAGCTACATTGATATGCGACCATGTCTTCTGGGTGCTTCATTTTTTTTTTTTTTTGTCAGCTGGTATACACTGACAGAAAAAAATAGCAACAACAAGAAGATGTTGTGCGACATAAACGAAAGTTGGTAGTCTTGTTTCTACATATGAAAGATGATGTCCATTCAAATTTCGCGTTAGTGGCCTAAGAGTGGCGCTAGCAGCGTCACTGTTATGATGCAAGTGAGGTTTGCTTTAAACACGCACTGTAACGCTCGTGAGCATTGGTTACCTTTGAGGCTGGACTTGGTGAGTTGATGTTAGTCAGTATCAACACCTCACTGAATTCGAACGCAGGCGCGTTACAGGGCTACGAGAGGCTGATGTTCCTCTTGCGATACTGCAGGAAGACGTGATGGGTAGCCACTGTACATGATTGCTGGCGTCGGTGATCAGGGGGATGTACGGTGACAAGGAGACTGTGCTACGTGTGGCTCCGTTGGACTACAGAGATGGAAGACCACTGTGTTCGGTGTGCGGCTCCGAAGCATCGTACTGTGTATGCAGCAGCAGTTACAGCCGCACTTGGCACAATAGTGACACAATGCACTGTTACAAATCGATTGCTTCAAGGACAGTTCCGAGCCAGGTGCCCAGCCACTGACCCCAAACCACCGCCATTTCCTGCTTCAGTGGTGTCAAACGAGAGCTCATTGGAGGGCAGGGTGGAGGTCTGTCGTGTTTTCTGATGAAAGCTGGTTCTGCCTCGGAGCCAGTGATGACCGTGTTAAGAGGAGGCCAGCTGAGAATCTGCACCCAATCTGTCTGCACACTAGACACACTGGACCTGTACCTGGAGTTATGGTCCAGCGTGACAGCAGGAACACTCTCCTCATTATCCCACGCACTTGACTGCAAAACTGTACGTCAATGTAGTGATTCGACCTATTGTGCTGCCATTCATGAAGAGCATCCCAGGAGCTGTTTTCCAACAGGACAACGCTCGCCCACACACCATTGTTGCAACCCAACATGCTTACAGAGTGCGAAAAGGCGCCTTAGCCTGCTCGATCACCAGATCTGTCTCCAGTCGAACATACATGGGACACCATCGGACGAGAATTCCAGTTTCATCCAAAAACAGCATTAACCGTCCCTGTCTTGATGGGCCAACTGCAACAGTCTTGGAACTGCAGCCCACAAAGTAACACCCGGCACCTGTGCAACACAATGCATGTACGTTTGCATGCTTGCAGTCAACACTCCAACACTCCGGTTTTACACACACCAAAAAAAGCTTTGCATCACCCCGTTTCCTAGAACTCCTGAAGATAGACGTTGACTGTGGATATTATATGACAGACACAGTCCCTTTGACTGTTCAGAAATGTCACTAAACCGGCCCAAAACCATGCATGAGCGTCGCCTATTAGACGGAGGAGGTCCAACGACCGATCAGTTCCAGTTATTTCACAAGGAAGGAGGTACACAGCTCGCGTTGTCTGTAGTTCAACCATGCCTAGACGGTCAATACAGCGGTTCGATAGCGTCCGCATTGTTACTTTGTGCCAGGAAGAGCTCTCAACAAGGGCCTCTCGGAGTGAACCAAAGCGATGTTGTTCGGACGTGGAGGAGATAGAGACAGGAACTGTCGATGACATGCGTCGCTCAGGCTGTCCAAGGGTTATTACTGCAGTGGATGATCGCTACCTTCGGATTACGGCTCGGAGGAACCCTGACAGCAACGCCACCATGTAGAATAAAGCTTTTGGTGCAGCTACAGAACGTCGTCTTACGACTCAAACTGTGCGCATTAGGCCGCATGATGCCCAACTTCACTCTCGAATTCCATGGCGGGGTCCATTACTGCAACCATGACACCATGCAGCGCGGTACAGATGGGTGCAGCAACATGCCGAATGGACTGTTCAGGGTTGGCACCATGTTCTCTTCACCGATGAGTGTCGCATATGCCTTCAACCAGACAAGTGTTGGAGACGTGTTTCGAGGCAACCCAGTCAGGCTGGACGCTTTAGACACAATGTCCAGCGAGTGCAGCAAGGTGAAGGTTCCCTGCTGTTTTGGGGTGGTATTACGTGGGGGGCGACGTACGCCGCTGGTGGTCATGGAAGGTGCTGTAATACCAGTACGATACGTAAATACCATCCTCCGACCGATAGTGCAACCATATCGGCTGCATATTGGCGAGGCATTCGTCTTCGTGGACGGCAATTCTCGCCCCCATCGTGCACATCTTGTGAATGACTTCCTTCACGATAGCGACATCGCTCGACTAGAGTGCCCAGCATGTTCTCCAGACATGAACCCTATCGAACATACCTGGGATATGTTGAAAAGAGCTGTTTATGGACGACGTGACCAACCAACCACTCTGAAGGATGTACGCCGAATGGCGATTGAGTAGTGGGACAATCTGGACCAACATTGCCTTGATGAACTTGTGGAGAGTGTGTCACGATGAATACAGGCATGTATCAATGCAAGAGGACGTGCTACTGGGTACTAGAGGTACCAGTGTGTACAGCAATCTGGACTACCACCTGTAAAGGTCTCGCTGTATGGTGGTACAACACGCAATGTATAGTTGTCATGAGCAATAAAAAGGGCGGAAATGATGATTATATTGATCTATATTCCAGTTTTATGTACAGGTTCCGGAACTCTCGGAACCGAGGTGATGCATAACTGTTTTTGATGTGTGTACTAGTTATTAATGTGCCAGCATTTAACATTTGTAATGGCTTATCTCACGCTTATATTAACCTGTGGTCTCGTAATGTTAATCACTTAAATATGTTATCTAGACAAATATATTTCAGGAAATTCATTACTCTACATTAATAATTATCTAGACAAATATATTTCAGGAAATTCATTACTCTACATTAATAATTTTTTGATGATACAATTTTTTTTCCGTCAGTGTATTTATAGTGGCTTGTCTTTAGCCGCTCACCATTGAGATAGACGCGTAACTGTGTTCAGTGTAACCCAGCTTCACATTTACTTCGAGCTGAACACTGCATTGTAAAGTGTATGTTACGGTATTGCAGTGTCTGCTTTGTTAAGCAGAACGGTGCAGCCTTCCTCCAGATATGCATAAATGTCGAAAGAAACATTACATCGTTGCTCTTAACAACATAGGCACTGCAGTATCGTGTTCATCCGCCGATACCAGAGACTTTCGACTGAAATATTCTCCGCTGCACGGGAATTACATAATGTGTATACGAATATACGAGGGTAATCCGAAAAGTAAGGTGTCCTATTTTTTTTTTATTAGATCAATTTATTTCTACAGTGGTTTACATCAGTTTACAGCTTGAACATTTAGCTATTTTTCGACATAATCACCATTGCTGTCGATGCATTTTTGTAGATGCTGTGGCAGTTTTTGTATGCCCATGTCATACCAGCTCGCCGCCATGCTGTTCAGGAAGTTATGAACCTCTTCTTTCACCTCGTCGTCGTAGCTGACACGCTGGGACCACAATTAACGCTGACTAGTACTGCGAGACTCTGAAAAAACTCAAACGGGCAATTCATAACCGGAGAAAAGGAATGTTGAGCAAGGGCGTACACATTCTCCAAGACAACGCTCGCCCACACATCGCTCGGCAAACCGTTGCTCTCCTACAACAGTTTCAGTGGAACATAATCACTCACCCACCGTATAGTCCTGACTTGGCTCCCCGTGACTATCACCTGTTCCCTAGGTTAAAAGAACATTAGGCCGGAAAGCGATTCAGCTCCGACGACGAGGTGAAAGAAGAGATTCAAACTTTCTGAACAGCATGGCGGCGAGCTGGCATGACATGGGCATACAAAAACTGCCACAGCGTCTACAAAAATGCATCTACAGAAATGGTGATTATGTCGAAAAATAGCTAAATGTTCAAGCTGTAAGCCGGACGTGCTGGCCGTCGAGTCTAGGCGCTTCAGTCGGGAACCGCGCTGCTGCTACGGTCTCAGGGTCGAATTCTGCCTCGGGCATGGATGTCTGTGATGTCCTTAGGTTAGTTAGGTTTAAGTAGTTCTAAGTTCTAGGCGACTGATGACCTCAGATGTTAAGTCCCATAGTGCTCAGAGCCATTTGAACCATTTTTTTTTTTTTTTCAAGCTGTAAACTGATGTAAACCATTGTAGAAATAAATGGGCCTATGTACTTATAAACAAATAGGTGACCTCACTTTTGGGATTATCCTCATAGGTTGTTACGCAGGAACGACGACATACGGAAGTTTAGGTCATGCTGTGAGTGGTGCACGGATAGCCAAAGCGGTTAAGGCGACCGCTCGCGTAAAGCAAAAAAATCCAGGTTCGAGTCTCGGTCCGGCACAAGTTTTCACTGTTGTCATCCCCTTGTACAGGTGGTAGTTGTTCGTATTCGTAACTGCGAATACTTTGCATGTAAAGTGATGTGTGGGAGACCGACCGGTGGAGTCCATCCCCCTAGCTGGGCGCTGTGGAAGGGCCCTACGCCCTATGCCCTGCGCCCTGCCGGCCCTGTAGTGTGGCCTGGCCGCCGCCGGTGCCGTTGTAATCGATCGCCGCTGTCGGCGCAGCGGCCTTCGCCTTGGCCCCCGGCCCTGGAACAAACACGGCCCACGCGTCTCGCGTCGCACCGCCTCGTTACCGCCACACCAGCCGCTGTCAACATAGCCGCGGCGCTCGCGCCTCACTCCGCCAAACTTCCGCCACAAAACATATACGTCCACTCCAGCCCTGTAGTCAACGATACGACTGGTACTGTATCTGTCCCTCACTTTTCTACAGGGTGTTACAAAAAGGTACGGCCAAACTTTCAGGAAACATTCCTCACACACAAATAAAGAAAAGATGTTATGTGGACATGTGTCCGGAAACGCTTAATTTCCATGTTAGAGCTCATTTTAGTTTCGTCAGTATGTACTGTACTTCCTCGATTCACCGCCAGTTGGCCCAATTGAAGGAAGGTAATGTTCACTTCGGTGCTTGTGTTGACATGCGACTCATTGCTCTACAGTACTAGCATCAAGCACATCAGTACGTAGCATCAACAGGTTAGTGTTCATCACGAACGTGGTTTTGCAGTCAGTGCAATGTTTACAAATGCGGAGTTGGCAGATGCCCATTTGATGTATGGATTAGCACGGGGCAATAGCCGTGGCGCGGTACGTTTGCATCGAGACAGATTTCCAGCCGGCCGCGGTGGCCGTGCGTTTCTAGGCGCTGCAGTCCGGAACCGAGGGACTGCTACGGTCGCAGGTTCGAATCCTGCCTCGGGCATGGATGTGTGTGATGTCCTTAGGTTAGTTAGGTTTAAGTAGTTCTAAGTTCTAGGGGACTGATGACCTCCGATGTTAAATCCCATAGTGCTCAGAACCATTTCAACAGATTTCCAGAACGAAGATGTCCCGACAGGAAGACGCTCGAAGCAATTGATCGGCGTCTTAGGGAGCACGGAACATTCCAGCCTATGACTCGCGACAGGGGAAGACCTAGAACGACGAGGACACCTGCAATGGACCAGGCAATTCTTCGTACAGTTTACGATAACCCTAATGTCAGCGTGAGAGAAGTTGCTGCTGTGCAAGGTAACGTTGACCACGTCACTGTATAGAGAGTGCTACGGGAGAACCGGTTGTTTCCGTACCATGTACAGCGTGTGCAGGCACTATCAGCAGCTGATTGGCCTCCACGGGTACACTTCTGCGAATGGTTCATCCAACTATCTGTCAACCCTCATTTCAGTGCAAATGTTCTCCTTACCGATGAGGCTTCATTCGAACGTGATCAAATTGTAAATTTTCACAATCAACTTGTGTGGGCTGACGAGAATCCGCATGCAATTGTGCAATCACGTCATCAACACAGATTTTCTGTGAACGTTTGGGCAGGCATTGTTGGTGATGTCTTGATTGGGCCCCATGTTCTTCCACCTACGCTCAATGGACCACGTTAACATGATTTCGTACGGGATACTCTACCTTTGCTGCTAGAACATGTGCCTTTACAAGTACGACACAACATGTGGTTCATGCACGATGGAGCTCCTGCACATTTCAGTCGAAGTGTTCGTACGCTTCTCAACAACAGATTCGGTGACCGATGGATTGGTAGAGACGGACCAATTCCATGGCCTCCACGCACTCCTGACCTCAACCCTTTTGACTTTCATTTATGGGGGCATTTGAAAGCTCTTGTCTACGCAACCCTGGTACCAAATGTAGAGACTCTTCGTGCTCGTATTGGGTACGGCTGTGATACAATACGCCATTCTCCAGGGCTGCATCAGCGCATCAGGGATTCCATGCGACGGAGGGTGGATGCATGTATCCTCGCTAACGGAGGACATTTTGAACATTTCCTGTAACAACGCTGGTACGTTCTGTTGCTGTGTGTTTCCATTCCATAATTAATGTGATTTGATGAGAAATAATAAAATGAGCACTAACATGCAAAGTAAGCGTTTCCGGACACATGTCCACATAACATATTTTCTTTCTGTGTGTGTGAGGAATGCTTCCTGAAAATTTGGCCGTACCTTTTTGTAACACCCTGTATATCGTACTCTCCTTAGTGAACTGTGACAGCGGTAGTTAACTACCAACGATACATGAATTAACAACCGTCACAATGCTACGATATTTTATACTGTGTTACACCATAAATCAGTACTCCGATATTTGTAGAGCACGGCAGAATTTCCGTGCTTGTGTCCTGTATTACCCTCGAATGATGCAATGAAAAATGACTTCATGTTATGTTTGAAATCTGAGAGAACAAAACACTTTTATAATAAAATTTTAAGTGCGTAAAAACTTCCTTAATGGATGAACTTACAAGAGAGGTTCTGACATATGGGTCACCGAGTTTGAAAGGACGTTCTACATTGAAGTAAAGAGACACTATATTTCGGCTTTCTGCCAAACACTTGCTAGGTTCTGAAAAAAAATCGAGATCAAAGTTGATGACCGAAAATTATTATTTTCAATGCTATGCATCGAAAGATCGTCTAAAAACAAACCTTTGATTATCAATATGGGAACCAAAGTTAATGACGTCCGAGTTAGTAACGTTTTTGTGTTTTCATGCTGTAGTTTGAGTACCCGTGATTCTACGCATCTAGCAGAGCAATCTCAGCAGTCGAGCGGGCACTCGAGGACGAGTGCTCAGCCTGTGTGGACTTGCGGTGTGGCGCTGCTGACTATTCAATTCAATTCAATTGGCTCTGAGCACTATGGGACTTAACATCTGAAGTCATCAGTCCCCTAGAACTTAGAACTACTTAAGGGGCTCCGGAACGCCCTATACTTGCAATGTTAAAATAACGCTTATAAATTACATCTTTCCTCACAAAGTATTTGAGGTAGGAAGTTGAACTTTTTACAGATTATTTATTGGAATATGGGCTACACCTTAACACAGGGATTTTACAAAATTTTAGTTCAGTTATTAAAGATGATTTTTTTTCAATTGTAATGAAAATTCACAACATTTTTTGCAATTTTTTATTTATATACTCAAAAATATACAGTTTTTTGGAAAAAGGCTGTGTTAAATTATGCAGAAGGTACTGTGTAACATTTACTGAAAGTTTGAAACAAATATGTTCGGAAGATCCTTAGAAAACATGTAATTAGTATGAGAAAATAAAAGTTTTGGGAATCGAGCGACAAAGATTGGATTAACTTTTTAGTGCATTCCAGGTCCATAGGATGGATTATCTTCATCCTATGCAAACTCCTCCTCCAGCTTCCTCTTGTTCCTCCTCCTGTTTACTCTTGCTTGTATTTCTAGACTCTTTACAGCCCTGTCTGCAGCCCGAAGGCGTTCCTTGTCTAAAGCAAGCATCGCTCGTTGTTGTGCTCGTAGATTTTGCTACCATTTTCTTCAGTTGCAGTTACTGCAACACTGTTCCAAAAGGTGGTCATGTATGAACACTTATCACATTTCAGTTGTATTTCACTAGCAAGTCCTACGTGCTTTATTATGGAGAGTTCCAGACCAACTTCACTACAATGAATACATCTTACACAGTTTGAAAAAATTCCTTTGAGAACCGACATACCAAATATTTCATTCACATCCGATTCGCCCAGAAAACATTCATAGTTTTCACTCATTGAACCAAGCTTCTTCTGTGAAGTATTTTCTTTCCCACTTTGACTGCTATGGGCAAATGTACTTGAGAGGTTAGGTTCACTCACTTGGTTATCGTCTTTATTGTTTACAGTAATAACACATACCTTTGGCATTCCAACATTTCTCCTTTTCTTAAAAGCCTTCAGAGGATTTCTAATAACTTTACTTTTACTCATTATTATACTTCAACAAAACAGAGACTCAAGAAACAGAATTAATTACGAATATTCTCGAGATAACGACAGAGTAAATAAATATGAAACAATCGACAATCACACCAGCGATATACACACCTGGAAATTGAAATAAGAACACCGTGAATTCATTGTCCCAGGAAGGGGAAATTTTATTGACACATTCCTGGGGTCAGATACATCACATGATCACACTGACAGAACCACAGGCACATAGACACAGGCAACAGAGCATGCACAATGTCGGCACTAGTACAGTGTATATCCACCTTTCGCAGCAATGCAGGCTGCTATTCTCCCATGGAGACGATCGTAGAGATGCTGGATGTAGTCCTGTGGAACGGATTGCCATGCCATTTCCACCTGGCGCCTCAGTTGGACCAGTGTTCGTGCTGGACGTGCAGACCGCGTGAGACGACGCTTCATCCAGTCCCAAACATGCTCAATGGGGGACAGATCCGGAGATCTTGCTGGCCAGGGTAGTTGACTTATACCTTCTAGAGCACGTTGGGTGGCACGGGATACATGCGGACGTGCATTGTCCTGTTGGAACAGCAAGTTCCCTTGCCGGTCTAGGAATGGTAGAACGATGGGTTCGATGACGGTTTGGATGTACCGTGCACTATTCAGTGTCCCCTCGACGATCACCAGTGGTGTACGGCCAGTGTAGGAGATCGCTCCCCACACCATGATGCCGGGTGTTGGCCCTGTGTGCCTCGGTCGTATGCAGTCCTGATTGTGGCGCTCACCTGCACGGCGCCAAACACGCATACGACCATCATTGGCACCAAGGCAGAAGCGACTCTCATCGCTGAAGACGACACGTCTCCATTCGTCCCTCCATTCACGCCTGTCGCGACACCACTGGAGGCGGGCTGCACGATGTTGGGGCGTGAGCGGAAGATGGCCTAACGGTGTGCGGGACCGTAGCCCAGCTTCATGGAGACGGTTGCGAATGGTCCTCGCCGATACCCCAGGAGCAACAGTGTCCCTAATTTGCTGGGAAGTGGCGGTGCGGTCCCCTACGGCACTGCGTAGGATCCTACTGTCTTGGCGTGCATCCGTGCGTCGCTGCGGTCCGGTCCCAGGTCGACGGGCACGTGCACCTTCCGCCGACCACTGGCTACAACATCGATGTACTGTGGAGACCTCATGCCCCACGTGTTGAGCAATTCGGCGGTACGTCCACCCGGCGTCCCGCATGCCCACTATACGCCCTCGCTCAAAGTCCGTCAACTGCACATACGGTTCACGTCCACGCTGTCGCGGCATGTTACCAGTGTTAAAGACTGCGATGGAGCTCCGAATGCCACGGCAAACTGGCTGACACTGACGGCGGCGGTGCACAAATGCTGCGCAGCTAGCGCCATTCGACAGCCAACACCGCGGTTCCTGGTGTGTCCGCTGTGCCGTGCGTGTGATCATTGCTTGTACAGCCCTCTCGCAGTGTCCGGAGCAAGTATGGTGGGTCTGACACACCGGTGTCAATGTGTTCTTTTTTCCATTTCCAGGAGTGTATATTGAACCATCACAGGTTGGCCACAACACATACTTTATCTCACATCACTAAAATGTACCTGATGAACACGGACGTTAATAATAACACCATTTGACAGCAGTTTAACAGTGCCACAGTGGGTCACGCCCATGTAGAACACATTTCAAAAAAAATTTAAAAATAGTTGTAGTCTTCGGAATTGAATAAATTATATATTTATTAAAATCTAATAGTCTGCAGATTCAGAAAACGCAAAAAAGTAAAAATTGAACTTTTCATGATTTTGAGCCTTTCCGGAGCCCCTTAAACCTAACTAAACTAAGGACATCACACATATCCATGCCCGAGGCAGGATTCGAAGCTGCGACCGTAGCGGTCGCGCTGTTCCAGATTGAAGCGCCTAGAACCGCTCGGCCACATCGGCCGGCTCCTGACTATTCACGTAAACAAGTGTTGCTCTATTTGAACATCGCGTTTCCTTGTGCAGCCACCGAACTTGTCAGTCAACTTGTCCGTGAACTTCCTGTTCATCGTGTTTGTGTCTGTTCGTGAAGCGGAGCTTCCGTTTCATAGCTGTAAATCACGTCCATGGATTCGAACAGGAAACGTACGTTGAATTTGCCTTCGACAAGAATACAATAAATGTGCAACCTATAGCTTCGGAAATACATGAATGGCTGCATGACAGTTTCAGTATTTCTGGCGCTACTGCTGAGTTCATTCGAATGGCTAGTGGAAATACCGTGTTTTTGCTAAATTGCTACTTACACAGAAAATTACCGAAAACCCAGAGCAAACTTTTTTTTCCGTCATCGTGTTGATTCTGTCAGAAGCGTTGATAAAAGTAAACACAACAGTGGACTGAAAACTGCTAGGGTGCTGTATCTTCCCTAGAACTAGACAACAAAATGGTTCAAATGGCTCTGAGCACTATGCGACATAACTTCTGAGGTCATCAGTCGCCCAGAACTTAGAACTAATTAAACCTAACTAACCTAAGGACATCACACACATCCATGCCCGAGGCAGGATTCGAACCTGCGACCGTAGCGGCCACTCGGCTCCAGACTGTAGCGCCTAGAACCGCACGGCCACTCCGGCCGGCTACTAGACAACAAGAACATGACACAGCTACTTTCTAATTATGAAGACGTCGCAAGGATCGAATTCGAAAAGTGGTCTAACAGATACAAGATTCAGTGCTACAGGGGATTTGGTCCATCCGAATGTTTTTACATACGATACCACGTCCCACATTCTCGTAGGCGGGTGCAAGGCCAACTCCCACATGTCACGTGCCCATTGAACCAGAAGAACGAAGGCAGGAAGGAAGATTGAGTTTACGCACCGTCTACATCAAGTTCGTTAGAGACGGTAAACAAGCTCGGGTTGTGTCAAGGATGGGGAAGGAAATCGGCGATGTCCTTTCGAAGGAACAATCTCGGCATTTGCCTGGAACGATTTAGGGAAATCACGGGAAACCAAACTCTGGATGTCCGGATGCGGGTAATGAACCAGAACATCTTCTGGAAAAACTGTCCAAGATGGGTGTTTATTGTACGAAGTAACCTGCAAGAGCGGACAACTGAGGCATAGATAAGATCCGCACAAGCAATGCAGCGGGCAACACCGACAATACTCCCGTGGGATCCATTGACAAATCTCTTATTTTAGCTACACGGGAATTCCCAAGGGACCAGCAAAAAATGAATTACTTGAGAAATCAGACAACGCTGACGAGGATGAAGCCGACAAACACCAGTCTGCAACTATCTTCCAGGAAAGCAGCTACAAAGTCCATTAAGTTTCAATTCACCAGACAAAACGAAATAGGTAAGAGCGATGTAAGTTTTTCCAGTTCTCATCCAAATCTAATAAACAAGAAACGGTCACTAGGGAAGGGAAGTACGAGCTCCAAATAGGACTCCGAAGAGAAATCGGCACAGATACCCAGGAAACAGTAGTCTGATAACGTTGCAATGATACAGGGTGGGTTCGAAATGCTGACGGAAAATCACTGGGAAACAGCTGTTCTCCAGTCTCAACTACCAGAAGTTGCGAGCCCATTGAGATGTCTACAGCAGGACAGTAAACATCCTATGCAGGAAGCAGTACTCAGGCAACAACACAGGACCAACTGAGTGAAAACACACGAGCTGTTACTGACACAATTGTAAACAGGGCAATAACATGAAAGATCGTGCGGAACTAAATTTCACTATCATCCCAGAATCAAGAAACACACAGTATTGGGAGAGAAGGGAAGCAGCACCAATCAGAAAGCTTCAAAACCTGAAGGTGTTGCGAAGGCACCAAGCAAGAAAATCAAACCCAATCAAAAATGAGAAGTAAAAAGAAAATAAGAAAGATGTGGAAAGGGAACTGAAAGATAACGGGAATGGAGGAACAAAAAGTGAACTTAATAGAAACGACTCCGGTCAAGAAAATTAACTTGGGAAATAAGAGGGAAAATCAAAACTGAAGATACGTTTGCAATAGACCGCACGATATTGCCGACTCTACTCGAGCTAGGGTGTTACTATGAACGTAGATGAGCGACAGTAACAACCATTGGCAACGGCACACCTGAAAAACGTAGAAAAAATCTGGTCAAAGTACTCTAAACTGTTGGACGTGAGCATGCAGTTATACAAAGTAGCGACTGTCAGCACCAACCGAATTCAGTAAGACGTAAAACTAAAATGCTTAAGAGATTACTTACATTCTACGCATGTAGACGTAGCTCTTTCAAAGATGTGACCACGACAGAGACTAAAGATATGATTGAATCTGATGTGATGCTCAGTATTGGTAAAGAATCTGGAACAACGATTCTATGCACGAAGGGTGTACAGTAAACGGTTCAAGCATGCCTATAGTCAGGAAGAGGCGCTGCTGCCTTGCTAGCTGACATGTTCCTCCTCAACATATACGCCCCAAAATGGTTCAAATGGCTCTGAGCACTATGGGACTTCACATCTGAGGTCATCAGTCCCCTAGAACGTAGAACTACTTAAACCTAACTAACCTAAGGACATCACACACATCCATGCCCAAGGCAGGATTCGAACCTGCGACCGTAGCGGTCGCGCGGTTCCAGACTGAAGCCCCTAGAACCGCTCGGTCACACCGGCGGGCCATACACGCCCCATCGGGTACAAATGGTAAGAGAGTGAGAAGTGATTTATTTCGTGACGGAATTGGAGTCCTCATTACTAATGCTTCTCGACATATAATATTAGGAGGAGACTCCAACTGCGCAGTAAGGAAAGAAGATCACAACCCGAATGATGGCTTCTGCCCAGAGTTAAAAACTTTAGTAGAGGGCTTGGATCTCAAAGACACCTGAATCCATCTCCGCCCTGGTGTTAACAGACTAGACAGAATTTCTAACGCCAAATACATGTTAAATAACCTACAAGATTGTGACACATGGCTGCTCCACTTTACCGACCATTGCACTTGTCATATAACCGTTACGCACACCATATAAAATACTTTTCTAGGGCGTTGCGTATGGCAGTCGAAATGTGGCTTCACGACGATAATATCATAAGGCAAGAAATTCAAAACATTTAGAGTAAATGTTTAGATAGACCAGACAGAGAAAGAGTGCTATGGGGGACTGACTGGACAAAGCCACAAACAAAAGAAATGCGTCATACATTTTTCACAGAATAAATCATGCCGGGGGAGAGATACTGAGGAATATTGCTTTAAAATTTTGGGAGAACTATACACTCAACAGGACTCGCTTACGGCCAGCCTAATTAAAATTAAAAGGATTAAAGCACAAATAAAAGCACGAGTTCGTGAAATATAACTTGGTATTAAGGACCAGCTCGAGACATCAATGACGTTAACCATGAAACAGCATACGTCTATGACATAGTAAGAGAAACAAACAGGGTCAAACAAATATTGATAATCTTGGAGATGATGGTGGAAATGGATATATTCAACAAATTACGGCAAAGGAATGTGTTGTGTGATATCATGAAGACCTCTAGTTAGCGTCGAATGTAGAAGAGATATTGGCAGATTGCTTTTTGAATAATATCACACCTTGTCTTGACTCAAGGTGATAACGATGAACTAATCGCTACGATGACAAGTGAGAATGCCAAATTAATCATTATCGACGCTTCCGAGAGGAAAGCTGCTGGATTAGATGGATTGCATTTACGTAGAGCTTTGGGATATAATAGGAGAGGAACTCATCGTAAAATACAATGAACTCTTAATAAATAACCTTTCCTTGACTACTTACGGAGGGAATGATAGTTCTCACGCCAAAGACTGCCCAGAGCAAGAGGCTGGAAAATTTCTGTGCTCTATATTGTTCAGAGCCAACGTGAAAATTTTAACACGCGTTATAAACAACAGAATAAAACAAAAACTCCGTAAAGTAATTGGACCGTCATAAACCAATGTCAGGGAGGTCAATGATAAATCCTTTAGTCGAGTGCAGAGAAAGTATACATTTAATATGGATATGCAAAACGAGATTAGCAGTAGGCTTTTAGATTTTAATAAACCCTTTGACAGCTTTAATAACTGGTTTTCATTTCAAACCACAGAGAAAATGGGTTTTAGTGAACCAGTCATAAAGCTGATAAAAAAATGCATAGCTGACATAGGATCGAGGCTGAAGATTAATGGACAACTGACAGCTTCGCTGTCGAACAAACATGGAGTAGGATAGGGGTGTCCCTTCTCAATGCCTTTTCTCCTCATAGCAAAAGATCTTTTGTTGAATAAATTTCATAGTTCTCTACAAGCCTTTCAGACACTTGATATAAAAACAATATGACTAGCTTACGCACGTAACGTCAGCGTGATCGTCAAATCCGTGGAAGAGGCTGACAGCAGAAGGGCAAATCGGGTTCTGGAACACTTTCGATATGAAATTGATATCAAATTAATTATACAAAGTAATTAATTGACCAATTAGTTACTCCGCATCCCTGATGAAGTCATGAGTTTGCCCTGGCAGGCACGTTGGTACCCCCACTCATAAAGAGTGATGTGCGATTCAAATTCTGGTGCCAAATTCATAAATGGCGGGAAATTCCAAACTTCATAGTAAATTCGAATTTTAGAGGAAAATTCAAATGTTAATTACACCGTATTGTAGAGGATATAATAATAATATATTCTTTATTTACAGAAATTCAATTTGCATATCATCTTTGGAATACTGGCAGTCTAATTATGACATCGCGATCCAAGATGGCAGACCCAGAACTCCCCTATTACTATTGGCAGGAAATCCAAAAATTAATGGGCAGATCGCAATTTTTGCCTCAGGGTGTGAAGCATGGAAGTGGGGCTGGATAGTTACCATTTATTGAGCTGTTGACAGTAGCTCTATCCAGTTTCGTCAATAACTACTGGATGCAGAAGAGTGCTCCAGCCAGTCTAGCCAATAGCTCTATATGGAGAGAATGGGTAATGGGTAATAATAATAGGACAGCAAACTACCACTGAAGTACCGAGTAATATCCGCCTGCTGATCTACAAATGAATAGCTGCTGGGAAGAACGTAAGTGTGGTGTCCCGCCCACTTGCATGATATAGGGTGCGTGGGAAGCAAATCTTATTAATGGAGTTTATTACAGTAAAATGAATTGACAATATTTAACTGTGCCTTTTTACAAAGAGGTGTAGCAAGCAACTGACGACATGCAATTAAACAATGTCCTTCAATATATACAATTTCCATGGAACAAATCACACAAGTTCATAAGTCATTGCTTTAGAGTTTATATCACAGCTCGTCTTCTAGTGCCTGTCATCTAGTGCTGCCGAGGCTAGCTGGAGCAGCGCTTATATTCTCTTAGTATAGGTGCCGTTCCTGTCATGATGCTGTCCTAGTCAGTGTACTATTGGCTGATGTCATCTCACAGCTTTCTCTGCTGTTATGTTCCAGGCCAACATGCCGGCGCTTGATGTTACGCCAGAACAATACAGATGGGTAATACCAGTAGAACAGCGACCTCTGTTCCAGTGTGGCTATCTTTTTTCCTTTATTGTCATTTCATTCCCCTGCCCTATGGGGGCAGGTGTAGGCTAGCAGCATCACAATTCACCGTTCTTCAGCCAAGCGATTACATAAAACATCACAGAAGAGCAGCACATATAAAAAATACAGGGATAAAAGGTGAAATTTACACATGAGAAGGGGAAGGAATTGGACACAAAATATACAAAAGAAAGGGTTGTTTGATGAGGCACATTTACATAAAACCCACATACAGTTAAAATGGCACTCGATGAAGCTGTAGCACATAAACACTGGTGACACGAGTAGCACAATTAAAAATGGCGTTCACAGTATGGGAGGACGACACTGAACACACACTGCACTTATATTGCAAACACTGTGAGCGGTAAAATGCAGTGAAGTACCTGCATTAAAATTTGAAGGGCCTACCAAGGGAGGGGATGTCAGAGAGCAGGGAGAGAGGAAAGAGAGATGGGTGTTTGATACAGTAGGCGGTACAGGAAGGCGGTGGAATGGGTGGAGTTGGCAGTACACCAAGGGAAGGACATGGGGTGTGGTCACAAGGACTGGGAAAGGAGAAGTGAGGAGGACAAGGGGAGGAGGGAAGAAGCAGCGGAGGGGTGAGGGAAAGGAGAGGGGCCCAAGGAAGGAGGGGGGGAAGAGGAGGGTCAGAGTTGGAAGAAAGGAAACTTATTGAGGTGAAGCACATCATTCCGGATGGGGAGACATTGAAGGTTCCTTTGGGAGAGGAATGGGAGGGGTCGAGATGGAGAGAGAGGGTAGAACACATTGGCAAAGGTGTGGAAGCAGATGGGGAGTGGTGAGGAAAGGAGACACCAGGCGTGAGGGGGACAGAGGTGGCAGTTGGATGTGTTCAAAGAAAAACAGGAGATGTGGGAAGGGGATGAGGTCATAGAGGAGCCACATGGGAGATTGGAGATGGATACAGAAAGTGAGGTGGAGCACATGGCATTCAAGCATTTGGAGGGCTTTATAGAATTTAGGAGGGGTGGAGATCCAGGCAATACAGGTGTAACAAAGCATGGAATGGATTGAGGATAGGAGTTTCAGGAGGCGGAGTCTACTGTGGGCTTTCTGTTGGATGGTAAGGAGATGGGGAGTCCAGGCGACATGGTCGTCAAGGCTGAGGTCAAGGTACTTTAAGGAGGGAATAAGTTGGAGAGGGTGGTCTTAGATGGTGAGGTAGAAATCATGGAGCCCTAAGGAGGGGTTGGTACATCCTATAATGATTGCCTGGGTTTTGGAAGGATTAATTCAAAGGAGTCATTGGTTGCACCAAGTGCTAAGCTCGTTTAGAAGCGTTTGGAGGGAGTGGTAGGACCGTTGAAGGGTAGGACAGAGGGCAAGGAAGGCGGTGAAATCAGCATATTGAAGAAGATGGACAAGTGGGGATGGTTTGGGCATATCAGCGGTGTACAGGAGATATAGCAGAAGAGAAAGGACACAGCCCTGGGGCACACCTGCAGTAGGGTAGAGGATGCGGGAAATGGTATTATGAATGGCGACATAGGAAGGACAGCAGGAGAGGAAGGAGGCAGTGAGATGGATAAAGTTGATAGGAAGGGTGTAGGTCTGGATCTTGAAAAGGAGCCCACAATGCCTTGCCCAGTTATTGGCACTCTGTAGGTCAAGGGAAACAAATATATCAGAGCAACAGGAGTTAAGTTGGAGGGAGAGGAGAGAGGTGAGGTTAAAGAGCTGGTAGTCAGCAAAGAAGGAGGGCCACAAAACACACTGGGCAAGAGGGAGGACGTGGTTTTGAGTTAAGTAGTGATGGATATGACAGGAGAGGATGGTCTCAAAGACCTTATTGAACATGGGGGTGAGATGTCAGAAGTGGGTTTGTTAGGTTTAACGAACAACAGGATGTAGGAAATCTTCCACAGGTAGTGGAGCAGCCAGTGGAGAGGATAGTATTGTACAAGGTGACAAGGGCAGCGAGGAAGGAGAGAGGGCATCCTGGAGGTGGTGGTAGGTAACGAAATCATGATCAGAAGCGGTTTTCGTTTGGAGGAGAGGATGAGTTTAATGCTGTGCGCTGTTATAGGGGTGTTCCATTCTGAGGGCAGTAACTGCTCCAAGTAGCGGAAGATGGAAACAGTGTCGATTTTTTTCCTTTATTGGGTTTCGATTACCCCCGGGGGCGGGGGGGGGGGGGGCTGGCAGCAGCTTAGTACGCCACTCTTCAGCCTACAGAATATTTAAGAATGGAATAAGAAGAAATAAACAATAAAACAGGTGATAAAAAGGTGACTTTTTAAACTATAAAATGGCGGAAAGTTATGGAGGTAAAAAACATAAAATAAAGGGTTGGCGATGGTAACTAAGACACACAGTAAGCAGACAGAAAATTACAAAAACATGGTGACAGTCTGGCTTCTGTTCGCAAGAGATAAAAAATCACACCTAGCGACAGTTTGGTTTCTGTTCACAACATTTAAGAAAGATGAATAACACTTAACATGCACTAAACACTGCACTAAAGAGTAGTCATGAAGATGACACACCACAGCCTAAGGCAGATGGGGAGGGAGGAGGACCCGGATAGATGAAGGGAAAAAAGTGGAGGGATGAGAAGAAAAAGCAAAAGGGGGCAAGCCGATGCCGGGAGAGGACACATAAAGGAGGGGGCAGGGCAGATGCGAGAGGGGGTGGGGAAGGCAGAGGGGTGGAATGCAAAAGGACTCATGGCAGAGAAGGGAGTCAAAGAGGGGGTAGCCAGGGAAGAACAGGATGGAAGGGACGATAAGAGGGAGCCTGGGAGAAGGACAGGTGTATGGAGGGGGAGGTGAGGATCAGAGTTGATAGGAGAGATAAATGGAGGGCGAGAGGGCTTCATCTGGGAGGGAAAGGAGATGAAGGGTGAAGGTGCAGCAGCAGGTGGTCTTTGGAGAGGAGAGGAGCAACCAAGGGATGGGGGGGGGGGGGGATCAAGTCTGCAGGAGGTGTAGAGGACTCCGATGTGTTCAAGGAAAACGAGTAGATGGGGGAAAGAAATCAGGTCAGAGGATCTGCGTGGGTGATGGAAGGCTTATACGGAAGGCAAGGCAGAGGGGGGACTGGCCTGGCAGAGAACGGGATGCATTAAGGATTCGTATGTGTGGAGGATGGTAGAGGGGTTCAATCCCCATGTCTGGCCAGAGAAGAGTTTAAGGAGGTGGTTGTGGGCTGTGGATTGGATAGAGTGGAAATGAGTGCTCCAGATAAGGTGACGGTCAATGGTGAGTCCAGGGTAGGTGCATATGGTAAGGGAAAAATTAAGGAGCCGGAAGGAGCGAGTGGTATGACCTACAATGATTGCTTGGGTCTTGGATCAGAGTGGCTATTTTTTTTCCTTTATTGTGTTTAATGCCCCACCTGGGGTGGGCTGGCAGCAGCAAATGCGCTGCTCTTCAGCCAAAAGACAGTAAGTATACAAAGAAGTCATTTAAAATAACAGAATGGAGAAAATATGGAGTACATAGACCTAAAAAAATGGGAAATAGTACGGAAGAGGACAAAAAGAGGAGGACTGTAAAATGGAGATAAAATACGTAAAAAATTTGTGCACCCAAAACAAAATTACACACTGGATTATAAAAGCATCAATGGATGGCATAGTGCATAACAATCACTGACAATAACACTATGCACAAGTCCAGCACACAATTAAAATCATGGCTCTTGATGCACAGGAGAACAGCACCAAACACAATGCTGACATAGTACACTGATGACGAAGAGCAAACACAGAGCATCTGCTAGGGGCATACGGATGAGAGAGGAGGGAAGATGGAAGGGGGGAGAGTGGGGAGAAGGGAAGGAGAGAGGGAGGGGAGGAGATGGGGGAGACAGGTGGGGGTAGGCTGAAGAGGGCCAGAGAGGGAAGGACATGGGAGTGAAGCAGTTGAGGAGGGGATGCAGGGACTCATGGAGGGAAAGAGAAAAATCCACTCTGGGAGAAGGAGGGGAGAGGAAAAAGGAGGCTCTAGGGAGGGGGGACAAGCCCAGGTTACAGTTGGAAGAAAGGGTAGATGTCACAGTGAAGTCCTACATCTGGGAGGGGGAGGTGCTGAAAATTGCCCTGATGAAGGAGATGGAGGGTGTGGAGGTGGAGAGAGGGAGGGATACTGCGATAGACGCACAGCAATAGGTGGGGATGGAGAGGAAGGAGGAAACCAGGGGGTGGAGGGGATCAAGCCTAGGGACAGTGTAAAGGATGAGGAGATGTTGGAGGAAAAGGAGGATGTGGGGAAAGGAGATGAGGTCATACAGGAGCCATGTGGAGGAAGGAAGGCAGATACAGGAGGCAAGGCAGAGTGCATGGTGTTCAGTGATTTGGAGAGCCTTGTAAAAGTGGGTGGGTACAGAGATCCAGACAACGCCAGCACAACAGAGGATAGGATGGATGAGGGATTTTTAGGTGTGGAGGATGGCGGAAGGATGCAATCTCCATTTCTGGCCAGACAGGAGTTTCAGGAGGCGGAGGTGGAAATGGGCTTTCTGCTGGATGGTCAGGAGTTGAGGGGTCCAGGTGAGGTGACGGTCGAGAGTGAGGCCAAGGTATCTCAGGGTGGGGGTTGAGCTGGATGGGACGACCATAAATGGTGAGGTAGAAATCATGGAAACGGAAGGAGTGGGTGGTGCAGCCTATGATAATTGCATGGGTTTTAGAGGGTGTGTTGGGATCAGTGAAGGATAGGAGAGAGAGCCAGGAAGGTGATGTTCAGCATATTGGAGAAGATGAGAAGGGACAGGTGGCTTGGGCATATCGGTGGTGTACAGGAGATAGAGGAGAGGTGAGAGGATGGAGCCCTGGAGGATGCCAGCAGTGGGATAAAAGATATAGGAGTCAGTGTTGTGGAGGGTCACATAGGAAGGATGGTGTAAGAGGAAGGAAGTGACCAGACGGACAAAATTGATAGGCAGGACTAGGTTTGGTGGTTAAAAAAGGAGACTGGGATGCCATATGTGCTCAAGGGCTTTTTGGAGGTAGAGGGAAACAAAAATGGCAGAGCGATGGGAGTTAAGCTGGAGGGAGAGAAGGTGGAAGAAGTCTTCAGCAGAGGAGAAAGTTCGGAAGCCACACAGGGTAAGGGGGAGGTGGTGGTGTTGATTAAGGTGCTGATGGATATGACGGGAGAGGACAGATTTGAAGACCTTACTGAAGACGGAGGTGAGGCAGATGGGATGATAGGAAGAGGCGACAGAATGGGGTTTGTTGGGTTTGAGGAATAAGAGGATGTGGGAAGTCTTCCACAGGTCGGGGTAGAAGCCAGTAGAGAGGATGACATAGAGATTGGCAAGGACAGTCAGGAAGGAGAAGGGGCTTTCTCTAAGGTGGCGGTAGGTGACACAGACATGACCAAGGGCCATGTTACATTTTGACTGGAGGATAAGTGTAATGTCTTGTGCTGTGATTGGAGTGTTGATGTCAGAGGGGGCAACTGCCCCAAGTACTGGACACAAGGAGCAAGTTTAGTGACCAAGGTATTGGCATGTTCCATGACAGTGGGGAAAAGAGAATAATCAAAGTGGGGATCATCACAGACGAAGAAGACCTCAGAATGGTGGGAAGTGAAGAGGTTGGCCTTACTGAGGTTGTCGGGAAGGTGGCGGTCGTTATGGACAATGGGGTAATAGGGTGTGGAATGGGAACCAGTAAGGCGATGGAAGGCGGACCAGTACTTGGTGGAGTTGATAGGAAGGGTGGCGTTGAGTTGTGTACAGGTCTGGCGCTAGTCCCAGCGTTTCTTTGCTGTAATATGGTTCCATACGTGTCACTGTATTTCCTGGTGGCGTTAGAGTGTATCCCTGTCATGAGTGTGCGGGAAGGAGCGATAGAGGCGGCGGGATTCGCGGAGGAGGACAGCACTCGGAGGGAGAATTGGTCGGTGGGGTTGGATGGTTTTAGTAGGAACATGAGCCTCCACGGCGTCAGTAATTACCTTCTGAAAGAAGGAGGAGGCATGGATGATGTCGTGAGGATGGTGATAGGTAAGAGGATGGCTTTCGACCTGGGTGGCGATAAATTCCCAGTAAGCATCCCAGTCGACTCGATGATAGTCATGGACGACCTTGGGAGGGGGTGCAGGGCAGGGAGCCGTAGGGGTGTGGTAAGCAGATGTTATGGTCAGAAGGATGGGGAGATTGTCTCTACCTGTGGGTTGTCAATGGTAGTGTCACTTATGGGGAAGGGGAACAAAGGTCACCTTGGATTGTGGAGAGGAACTGATTCCACCGCCGAAGGGTGGCAGGGGAGCAGCTGTTGATGTTGTTAATAGCAATCACATAGGTGGAGAAGGTGCGGTCAATGTGGGAGATGAAGTCACAGGGAAGAGGAGCAGTGCAGCAGACATAGATGGTGGCGCAGGTAATGGCGAGGGAGGGGAAGAAGATTCTGAGGATAAGGTGTTTGGTGGAGTCATTGAGGAGTGGTTGTGGCCAGATGGGGATATGCTTAAGGTGGCCAATGGCGACTCCACCCTGCACTCAAGGACCAGGAGCATCAGTGTGGTGGAGGATATAGGGAGAGGAGCAGACAGTATGGTGGGGCTGGAGATAGGTTTCCTTCAGGAGGAAGGCGTCGACCTGGTGGAGGAAGAGGGTGTTCATGAGTAGGTTTTTCTTGGTGCAGGAGGAGCAGATGTCCTGGAATAGGATGTGACACTCATGCCACGCCATGGCGGGAAGAGAGGGGGGTGAAGAGAGGGGAGGGAAGAGGCTTAATCTAGGGTGTCGAGATGGGTGAAGGTGAAGTGGGCTTGGTTGTGGGAGTAAGTGGCAAAGATGTTCAGGTGAAAGACAGAGCAGGCAGCGAGGGAGATTTGTTGGAGGGTGTGGGGGCAATGAAAAGGGTGAATGTTTTGGAGGACTATGGTGAGGAACCAGATGATGTCTTCAGCGATGGGGGATGGACAGAGGGAATTGTTGGGGTAGATAGGGGGATCAATGGGACAGACAGGGACAGTAAGCTCGAGGGTGGCAGGAGGGGGTTTAGCTTTACACTTGTGGGACTAGGCGGGATGGAGGCCATGGCAGGTGTTAGAGGAAGGAGGGGTGGTGAATTTAGGGCAGTGTTTCAGAAAGTGGGAGGTCTTGCAATGAGGACAGAAGGGGGGGGGGGAGTTGGCAGTTGGGAATCAGGTGATCATTGTACATGAGGTGGTGCTGGCAGTGGTAGGTTTGAGGAGGGGATTTGGAGGATTCAACAGGGTGGTGACAGTGGAAAATCAGGGCACCCTGGGTGAGGAGGTGTTCAATGGAGGGAGCGGACTCAGAAGAGACCCAAATGATATAGGTGGGACTGGAGGCATTGTGGATACATCAGGCAGAGCAGATTCCAGGTCCAGGTGTGAGTTCAGGTCTGCCAACCCCTCATCCTACGTGATCACCAGGCTTTTAAAAAAAAACACGACGACAGTGTGGTTTCTGTTCGCAAGAAATATAAAATCACACCCAGCGACAGTAAGAATTCCGTTCATAACACTTTGGGAAAGATGCGCAATACTTAACACTCACTTGAAACCCTGCTCTAAAAAGTTGGCACGAAGATGACACACCACAGCCAAAGGCAGATGGGGTGGACCTGGATAGATGAGCGGAAAGAAAGGGGGAGGAGAAAAACGAAGTGGGGGTGGATGTGACTATAAATCCCTTCCCCTATATACAGGACTCACGTAGCAACATAATTTGGGAATGAAACACTCTTACACTATTTACAAGTCGCAAGCTGCATCCTAGCCAACAGAAACATGGTAAATATATTGTATGATATTTTCTACGACTAGAGTGCTCGTTATCTTACTTGAACACAGCGTCTGAAGAAAAAAAAACTGTACAGTCACCTACGGGATAGTCCAGCGCCATCTGTCGAGTGTATTGTGCACCTGGAAAGCCGGCCAGCCAGGAAGCTGCCACTCGTGACAGCCTTAAGGTGCGACTTTCAGTCACTCAACCATCTCCTGAGTCCTCCTGTCGCCGGCCACGGCAGACTTGGACTAACTGCAGGTCCACCCCTGACATAGACTCCTCAGTTTAAAATATCCACTGGAACTAGGAGGTGTTTTGTCAATACACCTGGAATTTTTCATGCAAAATGTAGATTCCTCCTGCAATATTCCGATGACACTGCCTTCCTTGCCCTCACTCCTACCCTTCAATAGTCCCAACGCCTTCTCCAGAATCACCTTGACCTTTTTGCTGCATGGTGTAACCAGTGGCTCCTGAAAATCAATCTTTCCAAGACCCAGGCAATCATTGAGATCGTACCACTTGCTTCTTCCGACTCCTTGATTTCTCCCTTACTGTCTGCGCCAGTCCTATCCGCCTCTCCCCCACCCTCACCTACCTTGACCTCACCACTCACCGTCACCTCACCTAGATCCCTCACCTCCGCTCTATCAAATCCAAAGCCCACAACTGCCTCTGACTCTTAAAACTCCTCTCTGGCC
This sequence comes from Schistocerca americana, assembly GCF_021461395.2. Lineage (NCBI taxonomy): Eukaryota > Metazoa > Arthropoda > Insecta > Orthoptera > Acrididae > Schistocerca > Schistocerca americana. The sequence goes on along the minus strand of NC_060120.1, from coordinate 846,724,135 downwards.
AGACAGGGGGTTGAACCCCTCTACCATCCTCCACACATACAACCCCTTAATCCATCCTATCCTCTGCTATTCCATTCCAGCCTGGATATCCACCCCCTGCCCCAAATTCTATAAGTCCCTCCAGATCCTCGAGTACCATGCACTCTGCCTCTACTCCCATATATGCCTCCCATCCCCCACATAGATCCTCTATGACCTGATTCCTTTCCCCCATCTACTCCTTTTCCTCGAACATATCCGCTTCCTCTACACCTCCGGCCACCTGGTTGCTCCTCTCCTCTCCAACCCCCACCTGGTGCCACACCTTCATCATTGTGTCCCCCCCTACCCTCCACCTCTACACCCTTCATGTCCTTTCCCAGGGTGGCTTCAGCTCTGATCCTCACCACCACCCCCACTCCCTTCCTCTGTCCTTTTCCTGGGCTCTCTCTCCCTCCCCTTCCAACCTGTTTATCCCCACCTACCCTCTCCCTGCCTCCCTTCTCTCCCCCAAGTCCTTTTTGCTCTCCCCTCCACTGCCTTTCCCACTCCTTCTCGCATCCATCTAGCCCACTCTTTTTCTACGCACATTCTCTTCATCGGCTCCCCCCTTTTTCCCTTTCCTCTCCTCCCACCCTTTTCCCCCCCTCATCAGTCCGGTCCTCCCCCCCCCCCATCTACCACCATGTTGCCTATATAGTGCTGTTTTAAGTGAGTGTTCAGTGTAGTGTGTCTCCTGTCAGTGTTGCGAACAGCCACCATACTGTCGCTGGTTGTGGTTTTTTTAATCAGTCGCCGTGTTTTTTAATTGTGCCTGTCTATTTACTATGTGTTTTAATCAGCATCATCAACCGTTTTGTTTTTACGTTTTCTTCATATATTTTTCTCCAAGTTTCAGTTTTTAACAGTCACCATTTTATCGCCTGCTTTTGTTTTGTGTTTCATATGTCCTAACTCTGTTTTTTAACTTTTCTGCAGGCTGCAGAGTGGCGTATTGTCCTGCTGCCAGCTCCCCCCCCCCCCCCCCCCCGTGGGGCAATCGAAATCCAATAAAGAAAAAAAATCTCCCCTCCTCCTCCCAGAGCGGATTTTCCTCCTCCCCCCCCTGCATCCCTGCACCCCCTCCTCAACCATGTCCCTCCCACGTCCTTCCCACCCCAGCACTCTTCGACGCAACCGCTCTACCCCCCTCACTCTCTTCTTCCGTTCTCCCTCATCTCGATGGCTTCCGCCCCCGGTAGCTGAGTGGTCAGCGCGACAGAATGTCAATCCTAAGGGCCCAGGTTCGATTCCAGGCTGAGTCGGAGATTTTCTCCGCTCAGGGACTGGGTGTTGTGTTGTCCTAATCATTATCATTTCATCCCCATCGACGCGCAAGTCGCTGAAGTGGCGTGAAATCGAAAGACTTGCACCCAGCGAACTATCTACGCGACGGGACGCCCTGGTCGCACGACATTTACATTTTATCTCCATGTCCCTGGCAGATCGTGTGTTTTGCTCATCGTCATCAGTGTGCTACATCAGTGTTGCGTTTGGTGCTGTTCTCCTATGCGTTTTAATTATGTGCTCGACCTGTTTATCGTCCATGACTGTTCCGTGCTACGCCGTCCGTCACGTCGCTCTTTTATTTAGTTTTATGACTTTTCTGCTCCAGCCATACTTTGCCTGCTGCCTTTTAATCAAGTGTGTATTTTTTTTGTGTGAATTACTTTTTTTAGATTTTTATCTCCGGTTTACAGTCACCACTTTGAATGCTTTCTTTTCTTCTGTGCCGCCTCTTTTGTTTTCTATATTCCGTCATGTTTTCTTCTGTATATTGTTTTAAATGTCTTCCTGTCTATTTTTGTCTTTCGGTTGAAGGGCAGCGCTTGTGCTGCTGCCAGTCCACCCCTGATGGGGAATGGAAATAATAATAAAAGGAAAAAAAGATAGAAGAAATAGTATCATATACACGTTTTCACATTGCTTAAGTATCGTTACTTGTTCTCAAAATCCTTCACATCACAGGGCTAGAATATTAAACCCATTTGTGGCTCATGACAGAGCGCCAATCAAGTCTGTCACAGGATGCCTCCTCACTTTCGGAGTCTTTTAAAGTAACAAAATGCCTCATCACATATGAAGGCCTCTCAAGGTAACAACAGAGGGAAGCTGTAAATATCGGGTTTAAATATCACTTTACAAATTCAGTAATATAGCTGATGATATTACGATGGTCGTCTCTGCTTGTGTGTGTGGGAGGTTGAAATTTTGTTAAAACATCTCGCCGCAACGAAGAAACGCCTAACTATCGCTCCAACTCTCGATTCATATCCATGTTACCCTCACCCTCGCTTCCATCTGCCTGGCGGAACGTCAATAATATAAAATTGATAGGATAATTGAGTAAACGGATTATGAGAATACGTTTGCATGGCAAGTAATTTTTTCCTACAGTCGCGTTACACTTGTCAGGTAACTATTACAGACGCTTTTGTAACGTTCATGGAGGCTTCCCACAGGCTATGTTGTCACTTTCTCCAATACCAAAATGGGTCGTAACCATCATCAAATGGCTGAAGACATCCAACGCTAGTTGTGTTCCGCCTCTCGGTTGCCTTGCAATGGTGGTGGAAGTAAGTCATTTGGAATTCTGGTATACTGCTCCCAAACGAATCCTGCTGAGACTTGTTGATCTGCCTCGGGCATGGATGTGTGTGATGTCCTTAGGTTAGTTAGGTTTAAGTAGCTCTAAGTTATAGGGGACTGATGACCACAGATGTTAAGTCCCATAGTGCTCAGAGCCATTTTGAGTTCTGAGTTCTAGGGGACTGATGACCTCAGATGTTAAGTCCCATTGTTCTCAGAGCCATTTGAACCATTTTAACTTGTTGATCTATGGGGGCAGTAGGATGTTGCACTTTCTTCTCCATCCCTATGATGCTTCCATCCCTGGGTTGCATGTGAACAGCTTCCACTGCTGTCACCGGGCCATGAAACTCCGCCAACATGTCAGGGCTGTACCACTCCCGACTCACAACCCACAATTTACCATGATGGACATACCAGGAGCAATAACAAAATATATGTCTACTGACCACCACATTCCAAATATGTACGAGTCTGCAGACCTACGTTTCCTTCGGAAGATAGCCCTACAGAGTCATTCGCATATCCCCCCGTCAAATTAGTCGGCGGATACTTTGAGAACTCAGATGGGTATCCTGGAGGGGAAGTGCGATGTTCTTTTCAAGGAACGCTATTGGAAACCGATATTACAAGCTGATTGCAAAAAAGTTCTACTGCCTCTGACATACTTTCACAGATGGACTATGAAGATAAGACGTGTTACTACAGCCTGCTCGGACATTTACGCTGACGTGCGCAACAGTCGTTTCGCAGTAGGCTGGAAGCGTATGGTGAGGCTGTCGGTGGTCATTTTGAACACAACCTGTGATGGTCAATTGTCTCGTTACTGGCCAGAATCCACGTCACTATTGTACGCACTTGCGTCGTTCTTTAGTGTGTGCTGCCACAGGTATTGTACAAGTGTCGATATGGGAACTTCTTCAAAACATGATATCTCATAAACGACTCGCACTTGAATCCTGCAACAAACACCGCAGACATTCTAATTTATCCTGCTTTTAGTTTGTTAACGTCAATTGACATTGTTCCATTTAAAGAGGTGTATGTTTGAGAAAAATATACAATTTCTAAGTACTATTACAATCTGTTGATTGGCTGACAATGCGAGCTCCGGCGCCTGTGAAAAGCGCCCATTGCTAGCATTTTCCATTTCCGCAACATTTGGTGTGCAAGGTGATTCACCTTGTATATGGGAGAAACCATTTGTTAGATGGTTTAAATACCCTGCTCCGTAGTTAAAACGAAGCCGCACGTTTTGACAGCACACCACAGCATTTTCTTTCTCGCGGTTCATTTTAACAGAAACATGTATATTGTTGCTTAAAAAAATATATATCCGAAGACGGTGTAACTGTTTTTAGAAGGAACGAAAGTAAAGAAGGTACGTTTAACATCCATATGACATCAAGGTTATTACAGGCGGAGAAAAATCTCGGATAGCGTCAAGGATGGGGAAGGAAATCGGCCGTGCCGTTTCAAAGGAAAGATCCCGGCATTTTCCTAGAGTGAATTAGGGAAATCAGGGAAAACCTAAATCTGGATTGCCGGAGGCTGGCTTGAACCGTCGTCCTCCGAAATGTGAGTCCAGTGTGTTAACCGCTGTGCTACCTCGCTCGGTGATCGTTTATTAGTGTGTCGCGCAAAAATTGAGATAAACCAATCAAGAACTTTTCTAGTTTTTTGCTAACAACATATGCATAAGAATAAATTAAAATATATATAGGTTATGTCTGTCATATTGTTGATGAGAATATTGTGTAAAAGTGTGAAGTAAATCGGTCAAGAACTTTTCGAGCTTTGTGCCAACAATATTATATGTACAGGTTGACTGTTATTGAACTATATGAAAAAAAAACAACGTAAATTAGTTACAAACTACAGCGAGCACAGTTTATTCAAACGTGTAAACGTCACTCCAGATATTCGGATTTAGGTTATGACATGTTCGATATGCCTGCCATCATTGGCGATGATGAGGCGCAGATTAGTAGCGAAATTCTGCATGACCCGCTGAAGTCTCGGAACATCGATACCGCCGCTGACCTCCTGAATGGCTGTTATTAGCTCAGCAGTGGTTTTGGGGTTATTGCTATATACCTTGTCTTTAATACTGCCCCACAAAGAGGAGTCGCATGTGTTCAGATCCGGAAAACATGACGACCAATCGACGCCCATGCCAGTGGGCTCTCGGTACCCCGGAGCCAGAATGCGAACCCCAAAGTGCTCCTCTAGGACATCAAACGCTCTCCTGCTCCTATGGGGTCTAGCTTCGTCTTGCGCGAACCACATCTTATCGAAATCACGGTCACTTTGGATAATGGGGATGAAATCATCTTCCAAAACCTTCACGTACCGTTCGGTAGTCACCGTGTCATCAGGGAATATCGCACCGATTATTCCGTGACTGAACATTTTACACCATAAAGTCACCAGTTGAGGGTGAAGAGACTTCTCGATTCCGAAATACGGTTTCTCAGTCCCCCAAATGCGCCAATTTTGGTTATTGGCCAACCCATCCAAATGAAAGTGGGCTTCGTCGCTAAACCAAACAACAATGCGCATACTAACAACGCAAACCGTTCAGGAGTGATAACGATTTAATTTCACGTAGTTCTTTTTTTTTCTTTATTGATTTTCAATTCCCCCCCGAAGGTGGCGGGCCGGCAGCAGCTTACTATGCTGCTCTACAGCCTACAGACGTTTTTTAAATAAAGGAAGAAGAAAGAAACAAGTAAAAACAGGCGATAAAATGGCGATTTAAAGTGTAAAATGGCGTAAAATTGCGGAAAGTTAAAACAGAAAGCAAAAGGGGTTGGCAATGTAGATAAAAGACACAGGAATCAGACAAGTAACATAGTAGACACACAATTAAAAAACATGGCGACAGTCTGGTTTCTGTTCGCAAGTGATAAAAAGCACACCCAGCGACAGTATGATGGCTGTTCGCTACACTTCCCAAAAGACACAACACGGAGCACGCACTGGAAAAACACACTTTAAAACACTGCTCGAAAAAGGCGGCACAAAGATGGCACTCCCGATCCAAGGCAGACGGTGGGGGGGGGGGGGGGGCGGGGACCTGGAGTAGGGGGAAAAACAAGGTGGGAGGAGAGGAAAAAACGAAAAGGGGGGGGGAACAAGGAGGGAGAGGACTAATAAAGGGGGAGAAGGGCAGACGCGAGAGGGAATGAGAGGAGGCACGTAGTTCAATAACTGCCACCTTATATTTGAGTGTATATGTGTTTCTGTGTAGGCACGTATAAAATCTTATTTGAGTATTGTGTAAAAATTAATAGTAAACCTGTCAAGAACCATTCGAGGTTTCTGCTAGCAGTATTTCCCCTATACATACAGGGTGATTATAATTAAACTTTCAAAACCCCTGTAGAAATAGCACCACTGGTCAGAATAACGTCAAATTGCAACGGAATATTTTGGAGAAGGGGGAAAAGTATGGCAGAAGTAAAAAAATAGTGTGAAAATTGATCAATAGATGGTGCTGTATGTGTCAGAATACGTAAATGGTTACCCTTGTCATGCGCAAGACTCATTGAAGTAGGTATAAACGCGTCGGGCACACAGCTTTTCCTCCTTTCGCGTTAGCGACGTTCGCCATGACTGTCTCATTGCAGGATCGCGCTCTGCTTGCAAAGCTGTATTACAGCAATGGTGACTGTGCAAACGTCGCTCTGCAGAAATTCCGGACACTGAAGGGTTTGAAAAAGGCGTTGGTCCGATGACTTCCGTGGACCTCCAGAAAATGATTCGAAAATTCGAAAAGGCGGGTTCTTCTGGTGTACTACCTCGTAGATGGAGGAAACGAATTGTTTCGACGTCAGTGGAAGCAGTGGCCACAGCATTGTAGGAGGAGACGAGTAATGCTCTGCAAACGTGTAGTACCCGAACACTGGACATACCAGTGAGCACGGTGCGTAAAATCCTACAAAACATCCTTCTTTGCTATCCATTCAAAATTACTCATGTGTACAAGTCGCCTCCTGTTGACCAGTCGCCGGCCGTTGTGGCCGAGCGGTTCTAGGCGCGCAAGTCCGGAACTACGCAGCTGCTACGGTCGCAGGTTCGAATCCTGCCTCGGGCATGGATGTGTGTGATGTTCTTAGGTTAGTTAGTTTTAAATAGTTCTAAGTTCTAGGGGACTGATGACCTCAGATGTTAAGTCCCATAGTGCTCAGAGCCATTTGAACCAATTTTTTTTTTTTTTTTTTTTTTTTTTTTTTTTTTTTTTTTTTTTTTTTTTTTTTGACCAGTCAGCAAGAGAAACCTTTGCTTTAGAATTTCTTGCTCGCATGGAAGTGGACAATGACTGGCTGTGGAAGATTTTGAGGATAGAAAAAGCCCACTTCCATTGACAGGATATGTCAATACACAGAAGGAGACCGGTGACAAGGACGTCACATCCTGCAACAGTCTTCGGATCCGGTATGGGGAGTAAATTTGGAATTTTTAGCGATGCCTCAATTTTTCAAGCAACGTTGGAGAGGAAAATAAATATAGACAGTGAAGCGTTAGTTATAAATCGCGTTTTCAATCCACTGAATCGAATAACAATGGCGAGTCAAACAAAGAATGCTGATGTAATTAATGGTTCAAAATGGTTCAAATGGCTCTGAGCACTATGGGACTTAACATCTGAGGTCATCAGTCCCCTAGAACTTAGAACTACTTAAACCTAACTAACCTAAGGACATCACACACATCCATGCCCTAGGCAGGATTCGAACCTGCGACCTTAGTGATCGCGCGGTTCCAGACTGTAGCGCCTAGAACCACTCGACCATTCCGGCCGGTTGTAATTAATGGGGACAAGGTTAGTCAGAACAGTGTTGGTATGAATTTCAGTAATGCATCGGGACTAATTAGCAGAAATGAAACTGTAGATGTAGCCGAAAATAAAAATTCGAATTTGAATGAGGACATTGAATCCCGAGCTTCAGGAATAGACAACAGTCATGTTGATAATGTAGGAAGGGAGTATACGGTAACACAGTTTTTATGAAAAATGAGTGCAGCTAATCAAAGAATGTGTCCTTAGCTTGATGAGTGAGATTGTGCTCAAACTGATAAATCGCTGGGCACTGCGGGCGATAAGCTTGCAGCGAATTTTGGATGATTGCCTGTGCTCTAGTGAACGAACGCTGGGTATGGCCGGCATAAAGTCCCGTGTGTGTGCAAATGCTGGCTGTCAGTCGTCGATCAGCGTTGAAATAGGCAGACGGATGGATATCCACACTGCTCGCTGGCCATAGCACAGACATTTATGTTTGCTCTCCTGTGAGCAAGGCTGTACCTCACGTGCGCATGCCGAAGATACAGTACGTAGGATGGTTCCGGCGGGCGTCTGTAGCACGGCAACCCGCTAGATGCAGCTGTACTCGTATATTTGTCAGCAGAAGTGGTCGGCAAATGACCGTGGACACGGCATTGTGTAATGAATGTTTCATGAACACGAAATCTTGAGATCCGTCCTTTATGACGAATTTAAGCAGACTGACATTTCTAAGTCGTCAACAAAGTAACTTGGCTGGAAGACTTTTTTGATCACTAATGAACAATCCCACTTCATGTCTCACGTCAAGTCAAAGTAGTTCCACAGCAGAAGGGAGCAGAAGCTATTCAAGGCAAGGTCCTAGTGGAGCGGCTTTACCTTTGCCTTCCACTAACCTATTATGAAGAGTCAGGGTTGTACCTACGTCGCGTGAATGGCTATGATGACAGCTTGCACAATGTAGTGTTGAGCTGAAGGGAAGGAAGAAAGTGAAACCAGATGGCACTACATAGCTTACACATTTCGAACATCTACATCTACTACATCTACATGGATACTCTGCAAATCACATTCAAGTGCCTGGCAGAGGGTTCATCGAACCACCTTCATAATTCTCTATTATTCCAATCTCGTATAGTGCGCGGAAAGAATGAACACCTATGTCTTCCCGTACGAGCTCTGATTTCCCTTATTTTATCGTGGCGATTGTTCCTCCCTATGTAGGTCGGTGTCAACAAAGTATTTTCGCATTCGGAGGAGAAAGATGGTGATTGGAATTTCGTGAGAAGATTCCGTCGCAACGAAAAACGCCTTCCTTTCAATGATTTCCAGCCCAAATCCCGTATCTTTTCTGCAACACTCCCATATTTCGAGAAATTACCAAACGGGCTGCCCTTCTTTGACCTTTCTCGATGTACTCCGTCAGTCCTAGCTGGTAAGGATCCCACACTGCGCAGCAGTATTCTAAAACAGGACGGACAAGCGTAGTGTAGGCAGTCTCCTTAGTAGGTCTGTTACATTTTCAAAGTGTCCTGCCAATAAAACGCAGTCTTTGGTTAGCCTTCCCCACGACATTTTCTATATGTTCCTTCCAATTTAATTTGTTAGTACTGGTAATAGTTAAGTATTTAGTTGAATTTACGGCTTTTAGAGTAGACTGATTTATCGTATAACCGAAGTGTAACGAGTTCCTTTTAGCACAATTGTGAAAGACCACACACTTTTCGTTATTTAGGGTCAACTGTCACTTTTCGCACCACCCAGATATCTTTTCTAAATCGTTTCGCAGTTTTTTTGGTCTTCTGATGATTTTATTAGTCGATAAACGACAGCGTCATCTGCAAACAACCGAAGACGACTGCTCAGTTTGTCTCGCAAATCGTTTATACAGATAAGGAACAGCAAAGGGCCTATAACACTACCTTTGTGAACGCCAGAAATCACTTCTGTTTTACTCGATGACTTTCCGTCAATTACTACGAACTGTGACCTCTCTGACAGGAAATCATAAATCCAGTCACATAACTGAGACGATATTCCACAATCACGCAATTTCACTACGAGCCGCTTGTGTGGTACAGTGTAAAAAGCCTCCCGGAAATCCAGAAATACCGAATCGATCTGAAATCCCTTGCCAATAGCACTCAACACTTCATGTGAATAAAAAGCTAGTTGTATTTCACAGGAACGATGTTTTGTAAACCCATGTTGACTGTGTGTCAACAGACCGTTTTCTTCGAGGTAATTCATAATGTTCGAACACAATATATGTTCCAAAATCCTGCTGCATATCGACGTTAACGATATGGGACTGTAATTTAGTGGCTTACTCCTACTACCTTTCTTGAAAATTGGTGTGACCTGTGCAACTTTCCAGTCTTTGGGTACAGATCTATCATCGAGCGAACGGTTGTATATGATTGTTAAGTATGGAGCTAATGCATCAGCATACTCCGAAAGGAACCTAACTGGTATAAAGTCTGGACCAGAAGACTTGCTTTTATTAAGTGATTTGAGTTGCTTCACTACTCCGAGCATATTTACTTCTACAATACTCATGTTGGCAGCTGTTCTCGGTTCGAATTCTGGAATATTTATTTCGTCTTCTTTTGTGAAGGCATTTCGGAAGGCTGTGTTTAGTAACTCTGCTTTGGCAGCACTGTCTTCGATAGTATCTCCTTTTCCATCGTACAGAGAAGGCATTGATTGTTTCTTGCCGCTAACATACTTCACATACGACCAGAATCTCTTCGGATTTTCTGTCAGGTTTCGAGACAAAGTTTCGTTGTGGAAACTGTTATAAGCATCTCGCATTGAAGTCCGCGCTAAATTTCGAGCTTCTGTAAAAGATCGCCAATTTTGTGGATTTTGCGTCTGTTAAAATTTGGCATGTTTGTTTCGTTGCTTCTGCAACAGTGTTCTAACCCGTTTTGTGTACCAAGGACGATCAGTTCCGTCGTTTGTTAATTTATTTGGCGTAAATCTCTCAATTGCTGCCGATAGTATTTCTTTGAATGTAAGCCACATCTGGTCTACACTTATATTATTAATTTGGAATGAGTGGAGATTGTCTCTCAGGAATACGTCAAGTGAATTTTTATCTGCTTTTTTGAACAGGTATATTTTTCGCTTATTTTTCGAGGATTTAGGAATTACAGCATTCAATCTCGCTTCGACAACTCTGTGTTCACTAACCCCTGAATCGGTTTTGATGGTCGTTATTAACTCAGGATTGTTTGTTTCAAAGAGGTCAAGTGTGTTTTCACAACTGTGTACTACTCGCGTGGGCTCATGAACTAACTGCTCGAAATAATTTTCAGAGAATGCGTTTATAACAATTTCGGATGATATTTTATGCGTACCTCCGGAATTAAACATGTCTTTTTACCAACATGTCGAGGGTAAATTAAGTCACCACCAATTATTATCGCATGAGTCGGGTACGTATTTGAAATCAAACTCAAATTTTCTTTGACCTTTCAGCAACTGTATCATCTGAATTGGGAGGTCGGTAAAAGGATCCAATAATTATTTTATTCCGGTTGCCAACAATGACCTCTGCCCATACTAACTCACGGGCAGTATCTACTTCAATTTCGCGACAAGTTAAACTACTTCTGACAGCAACAAACATGTCCCCGCCAACCGTGTTTAGCCTATCCTTCCGGAACACAGTTAGGTTCTTCGCAAAAATTTCAGCTGAGCTTATATCTGGCTTTAGCCAGCTTTCAGTGCCTATAACGATTTGAGCATCAGTGCTTTCTATTAGCGCTTGGATCTCTGGTACTTTCCCAACACAGCTACGACAATGTACAACTGTTATACCAATGGTTCCTGTATATACGTTCTTCCTGTGTTCAGCCTGCACCCTTTGTGACTGAAGCCCTTCTTGTGTTTTCCCGAAACTCTCTAACCTAAAAAACCGCCCAGTCCACACCACAGAGCCCCTGCTGCCCGTGTAGAAGCCTCCTGCGTGTAGTGGACACCTGACCTATTCAGCGGAACCCGAAACCTATCCACCCTTTGGCGCAAGTCGAGGAATCTGCAGCCTACACAGCACCAAGAGGACCGTTCAGCTTAAAGTCCCTATCATCCTAATGTCCCCATCCAACGGGCGGATCATCATCAAAAGTGTCACACGCCCTCAATCCATGGCACACTGTGAAGAGATTTGGAATTTAATCCAGAACAACTGCGCAAGGACTGCTGATCAGGAACTTCACACAGTGGCAATGACAATTTTCCACCACGAGGATTCGACCCTGTCTACGTCTGTTCAAGCACCACTGCATAGCTATGAGTTAGCTAACTCGGCTATGGAGGCAGATAGGCAGATATATTTCGTATCTGTATGGCATTAAATATATTTCTTTCCCAATAATTGCAGGCCTTATGGTTGTGTCTGTTCGCTTCATGAGATTGTTCTTGTGCTTATTCGGCATTTTCAATTGCTCTGCATCTACATGGATACTCTACAGCTCAGCATTAAGTGCCCCGCAGAACATACATCGCCCCTCCCTTCATGCTATTTCCCTACCGTTCCACTCTCGAGCAACGTCCGGGAAAAGCGAACACTGAAATCTTTGCGTGCGTGCTTTGATGGTTGAAATGGATCTAAGCACTATGGGATTTAACATCTGAGGTCATCAGTCCCCTAGACTTAGAACTACTTAAACCTAACATCACACACATCCATGTACGAGCAGGATTCGAACCTGCGACCGTAGCAGCAGCGTGGTTCCGGACTGAAGCGCCTAAAACCCCTCGGCCACAGCGGTCGTCCGTGCTTTGATTTCTTTTATTGTATTATGATGACCATTTCTACTGATGTAGGTGGGCACCAACAATATATTTTCCCGTTTCTAAGATAATGATTGTGAGTGAAATTTTGTGAATACATCTTGCAGCAGCGAAAAACGCCCTTGCTTTAACGACTGCCTCTCTAACGAGCATATCACATTCCCCCTTCCCCCCCCCCCCAAACATTCTCTCCCCTACTTCACGATAAACGAGCCGTCTTTCTTAGAACTGTTTTCACATCATCTGTAAATTCTATCTAATGTGGATCCCATACCATTCAGTATTACTCCACAAGACGACGGACAAGCATAGTGTAGGCAGCTCTTGAATAGACCTGTTGCGTTCTCTAATTATTCTGACCACAAAATGCAGTCTTTGGTTAGCTTTCCCCCACAACATTATCTACGTCATCGTTCCAATTTAACATATTCATAGTCATAATTCCTAAACAATTAACTGAATTGACAGCCTTTAGATTTGTGGGTTATAGTGCAAATGAAATTTAACATTTTCTTTTTAGTACTCATGTGGAAGGTTTGGGACGTTTCATTATTCATAATTATCTGCCACTTTTCGCACCATACAGATATCTAGTTTAAATCATTTGATGAGTTGCTTTCGTAAGTAATCACAAAAAATTATCCTAGCACACAAGTTTGGGATGTACTGTTCAATCAACGATGAATGTTGCAATGAACTGTCCTGTACCAATGTCTCTTCTTCCACGTATACACACAGTTTCATCATCGAAATTTCGATTTACAGTGCACCGTTCAGTTTCATATTTACTTATCGCGTATGTAATATTGTGGCCCTTCCAAGCTTCATCTTTTATCAGCACTTGCTAGTGATATTCCCAGACCGTGCAGTTCTACTGGCAGATTGTCTAGAAGACTACCACCACCATGCATGATGCGCTTCCCACAAGGCATGCTATGATACTGCAAAGTCTGATTACTTACAAGCATTGTCATTAGGCAAGTCTTCTATATCCAGCTAGGTGTTGTGTGGGAATGGAAATCCAAACCATCGAACAGCTGCCTTATTACCTTGATGTCTCATGCCACTCACTACGAGAAACGTACCTAATATACAGCTCGTCTGTAAGTTAAGTGTAGAAACTGCCAGCTATCTCGTTACATCTTCTTCTTCTGCTGCGTTACAATTGTAACGTGGGATTTAGTCTTTTCAACAATTTACCTCTATTCTGCCCTCTCGAGAACGGTTTCTGACACTCTCTGAGACATTCTACTTCTTCTTTCACATCGTCTATCCATCCATTTTGCTGCCTTCCACTCTCTTACATTTTATTAAACAATATCAGCTCTTTGTATAAGGCAGTCCTACCTTGCAATCGCTGCTCATCAGTACTTGGTATTCTTTAAAACGTGTTTTCTGGGATCTTTCTACTGCACCTCGGATGCCAAGAATACTCAGCGGACCAGTTTCCTTGCTATTTCTCGAATGCAGTAATGCAGTTGTAAATGTGGAGGCAATCACCTACATTAAATTTCTGTTTGCGATATCCCAGTATTGCAGTATGGCTACATATCAAGTTTAGAAGTCCATCATGATGAATGTCAACTGGCCTCATCTTTATTGTCCAAAATACAGTCCTGTTATACTGCTGAGCTGTTTTTGTGAGTATGTCTGTTCACTTGTATGAGTGTTGAGTTGTGGTATATACCATACAACCCCAGTACCGTCATCACCACTATTGATTTCCGGGTTTACTGGACAGTGATTCGTCCCTATCTGTAGTAACTGATTCATCGTCTGTTCACCTGCCTTCTTCATCTTTGTTCATCTTGGTTGAAGTCCATACAGATTTTGTGTATGCATCTACAACTCCTAAAATGCATTTAAAGCCATTGTTCTCCTGTGAATATTGCTTCATATCTATGAGTACAGCACCTGCCTACCATAAGACAACCAAGTTTCGTATTATGGCATGTCTACACAGGTATACTTTGCACGCTGGTATGTGGAATTCTCGGTCCACCATCTCCATAGATTATACACTGACGAGACAAAACATTATGACCACTGCCCACCGTGTGGTTGTGTGCTGCCTAATGATGCTGAGAACACGTAACGCGGTAAGAGAAGTATATGAGCGGAGGAGAGATCATTGGGGAATCATTCCAGCGCTGCTAAGTGATGCAAACGCGGGACTTAAGCGACTTTGACAAAAGCCACATCCTTGTGGTCCGATGCTTGGGAGCGAGCATCTAGGAAACGTCGAATCTGGTCGGTTGTTCGCGTGCTACTGCCGTGAGCATCTGTGGATAGTGGCTAAAGAATGCTGAAAATATTGGAAGTCCATAGCTCAACACAGCACATAGGGATCGGAGGTTTGCCCACTCTCTAAAGCACGAGATCTGTGGCAGATCTGACAACACAGAACAGTGCTGACGTAGGCAAAAGTGTTTTGGGCCGTGGATGAATGGAATCATGTCGCCTTGTCGGATGAATCACTTTTCTTGCTAAACCAGGTCGATGGTAGAGTTTAGATACGTCGTCATCGAAACTTGCATCACGGCACCGACGCAGACTAGTGGGAGCAGTATTTTGTCCTGGGAGACATTTACCTGGGTTTCCATGGCACCTGTGGTAGTAATCGAAGGTAAGATGACAGCTGTGGACTATTAGGGATCACCCGTCACTCCTTATGTTTGAAGTCTTCCTCAGCATCGATGATATGTTCCAAAAGCACAACTGTCTGTGGGAAAAGGTCAGAATCGTCCTAGTCTGAGGAGCAGTCGGGTGCCAGCTCCTCGTCCACAAACAACCCGCCCGTAAATTACGGTAACTGTATGACCTGTGCGTACGCATATGCTGCTAAAAACTGTGGGAACCTACCAGGTACATGTCGAATCCGTGGCATATAGAATCACTACTGTATTGCGTTCCAAAGATGGACCAACACGCTTTTAAGCAGGTGATCGTACTGTTTTGGCTCGTCAGTGTAATTCAATAAAACGTCGCTGTACGTTTTGCAAAATGATTGACATGGTTTCGTTCGTATGAAGGATATTTCCGGTAGTGGTCGAAGCTGTGAAAAGATTACATTATTCTACAATTTATTGTGGTTATAGTAACATATATATTGCTGAGATCTTTGTCCTCTTTTATCCTGAATGTCAATATCAAAAAAATGGTTCAAATGGTTCTGAGCACTATGGGACTCAACTGCTGAGGTCATTAGTCCCCTAGAACTTAGAACTAGTTAAACCTAACTAACCTAAGGACATCACAGACATCCATGCCCGAGGAAGGATTCGAACCTGCGACCGTAGCGGTCTTGCGGTTCCAGACTGCAGCGCCTTTAACCGCACGGCCACTTCGGCCGGCAATGTCAATATCAAAGTCACCATGTTGCTCAAAAGCTGGTTTCATAATGTTCTTTACTTATTACTGTGAGGGCTTTCTGTTCGTACTTGGTGTACTGTTTTTCTTATGTACATTCGTCACGCGCAATATTTCTGCGTACATTTTTAAGTTTTACTCTAAATACGTATCACGTTTCACCCTGCTGATATAAAACTCCTATTTCTCACCATTTATATTTCTAGTCCGCAAGAGTCCTCCCGGAGTTCCAGTACATCTGCATCTACACACGTACTCCGCAAGCCACCGAACGGTGAATGGCGGAGGGTACCCTGTACCACTCCTAGACATTTCCTTTCCTGTTCCACTCGCAAGCAGAGCGAGAGAAAACGTCTGTCTAAATGAGCCCGTAGGAGCCCTAAGTTCTCTTATCTTCTTGGTCCTTACGCGAAATGTTCGTTGGCGGCAGTAGATTCCTTCTGCAGCCAGCTTCTAATGCCAGTTCTCTAAATTTTCTCAATAGCGTTCCCCGAAAACAACGTTGCCTTCCCTCCAGGGATTCCCATTTGAGTTCCCGAAGCATTTCAGTAGTAACTGGGTGTTGTTCGACCTTTTTAGTAACAAATCTAGCCGCCCATCTCTGAATTCCTTTGATGTCTTCATTCTAGATTTAAACATTTCTGTGAGAGAATAGTACCTGTGCAGCTGTTTTTATCTTAGTAGTCGTAATCGCTTCCGAACTGAAGTACGTGCATCGAAGACTTTATATTTTGGTAATGTACTTTACTTGTTGCATACTAAACAGAACTTTAGGTAGAGTGCAACTCTGTATTCTCAAATGGTTCAAATGGCTCTGAGCACTATGGGACTTAACTTCTGAGGTCATCAGTCCCCTAGAACTTAGAACTACTTAAAC
Source organism: Schistocerca americana (assembly GCF_021461395.2). Lineage (NCBI taxonomy): Eukaryota > Metazoa > Arthropoda > Insecta > Orthoptera > Acrididae > Schistocerca > Schistocerca americana. Next base: position 846,707,696 of record NC_060120.1, on the reverse strand, counting down.
CTAACTAATCTGACATCACACACATCCATGCCCAAGGCAGGATTCAAATCTGCGGCCGTAGCGGTCGCGCGGTTCCAGACTGTAGCGCCTAGAACCGCTCGGCCACCCTGGCCGGCCTGTATTCTCAGACGTATGTTTACAGTTTCCTAGCTATATCTCTCAGAGTATTAACCCACGCAGCTGGCATACTAACTCCATCCAATAACTCAAATTTCGTGTTAATCTGTTGAATGCTCGTTTTGAATTTTGTGTTAACTTCTCCAGCACGTGTTTTTCCTTGAGAATTCGTATCCCTGAGACATGCATGATCATTTCAAATTGTGCACAGACTTACACACAGGTATTCCGTGAGAATATGTGGCATGCGTGAGAATTTATGCATGATGTAATGTATAATGGTGTAAGTACCACTCTTTACTGTGTATATACAGTATCTGATTAGTAACAAAACACGCTTACGTAATTGTGGAATTCACCGCTAGATGTCACGAGGGACGGACCTACCAGTATAAAACGAGGCGGGGAGTGTTGTGTTGTCAGCAGAGGAGCAGCGACAGCAGAATGGTTCAGGCAGAGGTCAGTGACTTCGGAAGTAGACTAGTTATTCGATATCACTCGGGTAACAAATCCATCAGGGACATTTCAACCTTGCAAAGCTACCAAAGTCGAATATTGTGATTGTGAAGTCGATACGCAAAGATACAACCACATTTAAAACAAGACCCGGCAGAACTCATGTACTGAAGTACAGGAAATGTCGATGATTGCGAATGGTTATTGCAAAAATTCGCGTGGAATCAGCGGTCGGAATACTCGCGAATTCCAAAGTGGTACCAGCAGTCCATGTATCCCAATGCTCGTCAGTGGGCAATTAAAAGGAACGGGATACATTGGTGGAGCAGCTCCTCTTGAGCCACACATCTCTGTATTCAATGCTAACCGGCGCTTGTGGCAGAATGAGGGGCGACGCCACTGAACAGGGAATGACTGGAAGCGAGGGATGTGGTGTGATGGACCACGCTGTACCCCGTGGCACACCGATGGAAAGGTTTGGGCTTGGCGATAGTATGGAGGACGTTACGTGTCACCTCGTGTAGTACCAACAGTAAAGTACGGAAGGAATGGTCTTATGATGCGTATTTTATTTGTAGTTTGGATGTGGTACGCTTATTATTATATCATTGTACGAACATGGCTCAGGAGATACGACGTCATAAACATTGAGCTGCGTAAAAGTGAAACTACAGGGTGAATTCTCTAGAGATACAGGTGAAATGTATGTACAAATACGTGAGAAATACGTTAAGTATGTGTGAAATATATTGACCAGAACGTACTCGGGCAAAGTCATTCGTAAAAAGCTCGTCCTAAACTCCTGGAATGATTTCAACCAGATTTGGTACACATGTTATTTACCATCCGGAAAGAAATACTTTGCTTGTTACGACAACCAACTTCCTGTACGGTGAGGGAATTAACGTGGAGAGAGAAGGCGGAAAGACAGGATGGACAGACAGAGAGAGAGGGAAGGAGGACATGGACATAGATACGGTGGAAATGGGGGGAGAAGATACCACAGAAAGGGGAAGAAAGAAATGGACAGAGATGAGAGAAGAGAGTTGCAAAAGAAAGAGGAGATGGACAGGAAGAGGAGGGAGAAGGAGTAGATAGACAGAGAGAAGGTGAAGGGGAAATGGACAGAGTGTGGGGGAATGAGGAGATGTATTAATGGAAGATTGGAATAAATACGTAGACAAGCAATGCCAAGTACTCAGGTAGTATATATATAACACCACAAAAATAGTCCAGGTATACGTGCCACCGTCGTTACCCGAAGATGAAGAGATAGAAAAGTATATGAAGATATTGAAAGAGTTATACAGTAAGTAAAAGGAGATGAAAATCTGATAGTCATGGGGGACTGGAATGCAGTTACAAGGGGAATGAGCAGAAGAAATGGTTACAGGAGAATATGGGCTTCGGACAGGGAACGAGAAAGGATAAAGACTAATTGAATTCTGTAATAAATTTCAGCCAGTAACAGGGAACGCTCTGTTCAAGAACCACAAGAGGAGAAAGTATGCGTGGAAAAGACCGGTTGATACAGGAAGATTTCGGTTAGATTACCTCATGTTCAGACAGAGATTCTGAAACAAGATACTGGATTGTAAGACGTACCCAGGATCAGATATAGAGCAAATATAGACTCAGATCACAACGTAGTAGTGATGGGCACTAGGCTAAGTTGAGAGATTAATCAGGAAGAATCAATTTGCAGAGAAGTGGACACAGAAGTACTAAGGATTGACAAGATACTCTAGAGATAGGTTCGTAGGCAGTACAGTTGAAGAGGAATGGACATCTCTAAAAAGGGAAATCACAGAGGTTGGAAATAAAAACGTAGGTACAAGGAAGGTAATTGCGAAGCAACCATGGCTAACAGAAGAAATACTTCAGTTGATTGATGAAAGGAGGAAGTACAAAACTGATCAGGGAAATTCAGGAGTACAGAAACATAAGCCACTGAAGAATGAAATAAATAGGAAGTGCAGGGAAACTAAGACGAAAGGCTGTATGAAAAATGTGAAGATATCGGAAAAGAAATGGTTGTTGGAAGGACTGACTCAGCATATAGGAAAGTAAAAGCAACCTTCGGTGAAATTAAAAACAAGGGTGTTAACATTAAGACGGAAAAACTAGTGTTAAATGCAGAGGAGAGTGCGTATAGTTCGAAAGAGTACATTGAAGGCTTTTATGAGAGGGTAGATTTTTCTGACGTGATAGAAGAAGAAACGGTAATCGATTTAGAAGACACGGGAGATCCAGGATTAGAATTAGAATTTAGTAGAGCTTTGGAGGTCTTAAGATCAAATAAGGCAGAAGGGATAGATAACATTTCATCAGAATTTGTAAAATCACTGGGGGAAGTAGCAACAAAACGATATTCACGTTGGCGCATAGAATGTATGAGTCTATGCGACATATCATCTAACAGTCGAAAAGTATCATCCACACAGTTTCGAAGAATGCAGGGGATGACAAGTGTGGGAATTATTTCACTGTCAGCTAAGCGGCAGAAGGCTGGAAAAGAAAATTGAGGCTGTTTTGACGACGACCAGTTTGGTTTTAGGAAAGGTAAAGGCACCAGAGAGGCAATTCTGAAGTTGCGGTTGATAATGCAAGCAAGGCTAAAGAAAAATGAAGAAATGTTTATAAATCTGTTGACCTGGAAAAAGCGTTCGACAGTGTAAAATGGTGCAAGGTGTTCGAAATTTTGAGGAAAGTAAGGGTAAACAATAGCGAGAGACGGGTAATGTACAATATGTTCAACAGCCAAGAGAGAATAATAAGAGTGGACGACCAAGAACGAAGTGCTCGGATTAAAAATGGTGTAAGACATGGATGTAGTATTTTGCCTCTGCTGTTCAATCTGTATATCGAAGAAGAAATGTCAGAAATAAAAGAAAGGTTCGGGAGTGGGATTAAAATTGAAGGTGAACGAATATCAACGATACGATTCACTGATGACATTGCTATCCTGAATGAAAACTAAGAAGAATAACAGGATCTTCTGAAGGGAATGAAATGCCTAATGAGTACAGAATACGCACTGAGAGCAAATCAAAGAAAGACGAAAGTAATGAGAAGTAGCAGAAATGAGAACAAAGAGAACCTTAACATTAGAATTGATGGTAAAGAAGTTAATGAAGTTAAGGAATTCTACTACCTAGGCAGCAAAATAACCAATGACAGACATCAAAAGAAGAGTAGCACTGGCCAAAAGGGCATTCCTGGTCAAGATAAGTCCACTAATATCAAACGTAGGCCTTAATATGAGGAAGAATTTTCTGAGAATGTACGCTTGGAGCACAGTACTGTATAGTAGTGAAACATGGACTCTGGGAAAACTAGAACAGAAAACTATCGTAGCATTTGAGATATGGTTCTACAGACGAATGTTGAAAAGTAGGTAGATAGATGAGGTAAGGAATAAGGAGGTTGCGCTGAATCGGATAGGAAAGGAATATGTTGAAAACCCTGACAAGCAGAAGGGACAGGATGATAGGATATCTTTTAAGGCATCAGGAAAAAACTTCCATGGTCCTAGAAGATGCTGTAGAGGGAAAAACGCGAAAAGCGTGAAACAGATTCATCCAGGCCCAGTCAACAGCAAATAACCAGAACTTGCAGTGAAATACTAATAATTGTTCAAGTAATCTGCGATCGGAATATTTTTACGCTGCTGAAAATACCGTCAGCAAACAGATCATTACGCAATGCAACAGCTCATTAACTGGTTTCGCGAAACAGAATACCATTTTCAGGTAGCCCACGTCATGGTCAGTATAAGTGTGGCAACTGATTTCGTCAGCTAACTTTATTTTTTCTTTGTTAAAACATTTCATTAGCCTACGGTAGCAATCCCTTACATACAACATGATGTGTGTAGAGACACACGTCACAGTCAGTTTCGCTATCCCGTCAACGAGCTATCTTTCCCTTGCAGGCGTCTCCATCATGCTAACATAATGTTACAATGACAAGAGAATCACAAATTGCGCTGGCAGTGTGGTCAGTTATCCTGGATGTCTCCGTCGTAATACTGAAAAATAATGTCTCCTTCATAACGCAAAATGAAGTCGTTTAACACTATCTTTCATCTGACAAACATTTCATCAGCGAAGTTAAAAGCTTCACTTCCTTGAGTCAAAGGCCAGAGATATTATCGCTTAGTAATCAGTCAATGACAGTCTCCACGTGTGAGTGCTGTGATGCAGTTGCTTATAGCGCATAATTATTTACATGTGCACTAAATTGTTAAGACTTTCAGAACGCCGAATGGTGTCGTGGCAGCATAAAACGCCAATGCGCTGAATTTTATCGATTGTTGAAAACTTTGTTGGTAGATCTTCTGTTTTCTGTTGGCATCAGAGATTTTATTGCAGTGTCAGGGAGGCTATGTAATCCCAAGCTAGGTCATTATTTGTGAAACTTAGTGGTGAATGTGATGCTAACCGGGTACATTAAAATTTATGAACTTTACAACTACTTAAGTAGAAGCAGAATCAAGGGGTAAAAACGTAAAAGTTTGAGGGAACGTATCACTTGTAATAAAACACGCAATAAAACAAAATCATGAGTGATCAGTTGCAGAAGTTTTTGAAATGCCAAGTACTCAGAATTACTTCCCGCAGCCGTCTGCAACCATCAGCTGTAGCTGAGGATTCTGTACATTTCACGTATTTATTTAACATAATGTAGTCAAATATTCTTTTGAGTCCTGTTTCGTTGGTTATTTTGTCTATGTATATCCAATCTTGTTTACATCAGAAAATATATTCTGAACTTACTTTCTACGTGTTTCACTTTGCTAAGGTTGTTTGTTAAGGCACTGAGGTGGATGTTCATGATTGAATATGTTTGCCTGATAATGTGTCGATGGTGGTTAGACGTTACATTAGCTCAAATAATACTTAAAATATTTATGGGGCTATCATTTCAGTAGGGGATGCCGTTTGAGAGGTTCAGCCCATTACACATTAGTTCCTTTATTTCCTTCGAGTGACATTCATCAGCTGTCAGGTATCTCATGCTTACATTTCTCAGACTGTAGTTTGTCGTGGTGTTGGACACTGCGTAGGAAAGACACTAGGATACACATGGCCAGCTTTCGTGGAGAGAGACGACCTTCGTGCCCCTCCATAAATTATTAAAGCACTACACATTGTCCATCAGGATGACTGTAGTACTTACTGCATGGGGAAGGCATTTTAACACATAGAACTAGGAAAGGACTTCGTATTGTGTAACAGGCTTGGCAGTGTGGAGGTCATACTTAGCTACTTTGACGGCGTATATGCACTAAGCAATTAACACACATGCAGTTTAAAAACAGATGTTTTATTAATCTTAAAACCAGAAATTACAGTACACTAAAAGAAACATTCAGTGCAAGTTCAGTCGTAGTATTCACCTGTTGGCCGGATAATCATTTCGTGCACCTGAAACAGATTAAACACATTAGTTAGGAGGAGAAGTAGGGAAGAAAATACTGATGGGATATGCTAGTACATTCGGTTTCCATAACTACCCTTTTTTTCAGTAGCTTACAGAAGGAGTAGTCAACCTTTTCTTAGTTATCTCCTACTTCTGTATCTCTCGTAACAGCAAAACTTTTTAACTGCCCATCGGCAGCACAGTAATGGTGATTTATAAAGTAGGGAAGTAACGTTAGTTGGTAAAAATTATATACCATACTTGCGGAAAGTTACAGAGTGTATTTATTATTACAGACATATTACTTTATGTCAAATTTTTATGAAAATCTAATGAAAATGCTTCTAACACCCAAACCGCCTTCTGCCCACCTTGAATGCTGGAACGCCCAGTAGTGATGCAGGGACCAGGCTGACCACCACTGACTTATTCTAAGACACAGCGTTGGAACGGAGACAGAGGATGACACCAGAAGCTCGTTCTGCTGGTGGGTGGGTATGTGCTGCAGCATGCTTGTGGAGTAAACCTTAAGTTTTCTTCATTGTAGACTCCAGGCAGGGCTTTGGTGGGCGTGTCGGTGGTTTCTGCACGGCGGATCCCTGTGCCACGTGGCTGACCACCGAAAGTGGCCGGCCGTGCCACGTGGACCAGTCAGACTCAAACCAGCGGGCGCGACGTCATTCCCGCCGCCATCATGCACAGGGGGTTCATTTCTATCGTTCGCGTTTGCTCACTTTATGTTGCAAACCATGACAGGGACAGACAAGGACGATAAATCAAATTAAAGAAGAGGTCAAAGTGATTCTGCCAGCAAGCAGCCGAGATTTGTGGTTAATATATATGAGAAGATACAAATCCGAGAAGATGTATGTACCTGAACTTCAACATATCATTAATAACTTTTCTAATACTTGTTTACAAAGGAGATCAAGCACTAAATGTGATTCTTAATAATGCCTCTCGATTGAACTACTCACATGTAACATCTACATCTACATCTACATTGATACTCCGCAAGCCACCCAACGGTGTGTGGCGGAGGGCACTTTACGTGCCACTGTCATTACCTCCCTTTCCTGTTCCAGTCGCGTATGGTTCGCGGGAAGAACGACTGTCTGAAAGCCTCCGTGCGCGCTCTAATCTCTCTAATTTTACATTCGTGATCTCCTCGGGAGGTATAAGTAGGAGGAAGCAATATATTCGATACCTCATCCAGAAACGCACCCTATCGAAACCTGGCGAGCAAGCTACACCGCGATGCAGAGCGCCTCTCTTGCAGAGTCTGCCACTTGAGTTTATTAAACATCTCCTTAACGCTATCACGGTTACCAAATAACCCTGTGACGAAACGCGCCGCTCTTCTTTGGATCTTCTCTATCTCCTCCGTCAAACCGATCTGGTACGGATCCCACACTGATGAGCAATACTCAAGTATAGGTCGAACGAGTGTTTTGTAAGCCACCTTCTTTGTTGATGGACTACATTTTCTAAGCACTCTCCCAATGAATCTCAACCTGGTACCCGCCTTACCAACAATTAATTTTATATGATCATTCCACTTCAAATCGTTCCGCACGCATACTCCCAGATATTTTACAGAAGTAACTGCTACCAGTGTTTGCTCCGCTATCATATAATCATACAATAAAGGATCCTTCTTTCTATGTATTCGCAATACATTACATTTGTCTATGTTAAGGGTCAGTTGCCACTCCCTGCACCAAGTGCCTATCCGCTGCAGATCTTCCTGCATTTCGCTACAATTTTCTAATGCTGCAACTTCTCTGTATACTACAGCATCATCCGCGAAAAGCCGCATGGAACTTCCGACACTATCTACTAGGTCATTTATATATATTGTGAAAAGCAATGGTCCCATAACACTCCCCTGTGGCACGCCAGAGGTTACTTTAACGTCTGTAGACGTCTCTCCATTGATAACAACATGCTGTGTTCTGTTTGCTAAAAAACTCTTCAATCCAGCCACACAGCTGGTCTGATATTCCGTAGGCTCTTACTTTGTTTATCAGGCGACAGTGCGGAACTGTATCGAACGCCTTCCGGAAGTCAAGAAAAATTGCGTCTACCTGGGAGCCTGTATCTAATATTTTCTGGGTCTCATGAACAAATAAAGCGAGTTGGGTCTCACACGATCGCTGTTTCCGGAATCCATGTTGATTCCTACATAGTAGATTCTGGGTTTCCAGAAATGACATGATACGCGAGCAAAAAACATGTTCTAAAATTCTACAAGAGATCGACGTCAGAGATATAGGTCTATAGTTTTGCGCATCTGCTCGACGACCCTTCTTGAAGACTGGGACTATCTGTGCTCTTTTCCAATCATTTGGAACCCTCCGTTCCTCTAGAGACTTGCGGTACACGGCTGTTAGAAGGGGGGCAAGTTCTTTCGCGTACTCTGTGTAGAATCGAATTGGTATCCCGTCAGGTCCAGTGGACTTTCCTCTATTGAGTGATTCCAGTTGCTTTTCTATTCCTTGGACACTTATTTCGATGTCAGCCATTTTTTCGTTTGTGCGAGGATTTAGAGAAGGAACTGCAGTGCAGTCTTCCTCTGTGAAACAGCTTTGGAAAAAGGTGTTTAGTATTTCAGCTTTACGCGTGTCATCCTCTGTTTCAATGCCATCATCATCCCGTAGTGTCTGGATATGCTGTTTCGAGCCACTTACTGATTTAACGTAAGACCAGAACTTCCTAGGATTTTCTGTCAAGTCGTTACATAGAATTTTACTTTCGAATTCAATGAACGCTTCACGCATAGCCCTCCTTACGCTAACTTTGACATCGTTTAGCTTCTGTTTGTCTGAGAGGTTTTGGCTGCGTTTAAACTTGGAGTGGAGCTCTCTTTGCTTTCGCAGTAGTTTCCTAACTTTGTTGTTGTACCACGGTGGGTTTTTACCGTCCCTCACAGTTTTACTCGGCACGTACCTGTCTAAAACGCATTTTACGATTGCCTTGAACTTTTTCCATAAACACTCAACATTGTCAGTGTCGGAACAGAAATTTTCGTTTTGATCTGCTAGGTAGTCTGAAATCTGCCTTCTATTACTCTTGCTAAACAGATAAACCTTCCTCCCTTTTTTTATATTCCTAATAACTTCTATATTCAGGGATGCTGCAACGGCCTTATGATCACTGATTCCCTGTTCTGTACATACAGAGTCGAAAAGTTCGGGTCTGTTTGTTATCAGTAGGTCCGAGATGTTATCTCCACGAGTCGGTTCTCTGTTTAATTGCTCGAGGTAATTTTCGGATAGTGCACTCAGTATAATGTCACTCGATGCTCTGTCCCTACCACCCGTCCTAAACATCTGAGTGTCCCAGTCTATATCTGGTAAATTGAAATCTCCACCTAAGACTATAACATGCTGAGAAAATTTATGTGAAATGTATTCCAAATTTTCTCTCAGTTGTTCTGCCACTAATGCTGCTGAGTCGGGAGGTCGGTAAAAGGAGCCAATTATTAACCTAGTTCGGTTGTTTAGTGTAACCTCCACCCATAATAATTCACAGGAACTATTCACTTCTACTTCACTACAGGATAAACTACTACTAACAGCGACGAACACTCCACCACCGGTTGCATGCAATCTATCCTTTCTAAACACCGTCTGTACCTTTGTAAAAATTTCGGCAGAATTTATCTCTGGCTTAAGCCAGCTTTCTGTACCTATAACGATTTCAGCTTCGGTGCTTTCTATCAGCGCTTGAAGTTCCGGTACTTTACCAACGCAGCTTCGACAGTTGACAATTACAATACCGATTGCTGCTTGGTCCCCGCATGTCCTGACTTTGCCCCGCACCCGTTGAGGCTGTTGCCCTTTCTGTACTTGCCCAAGGCCATCTAACCTAAAAAACCGCCCAGCCCACGCCACACAACCCCTGCTACCCGTGTAGCCGCTTGTTGCGTGTAGTGGACTCCTGACCTATCCAGCGGAACCCGAAACCCCACCACCCTATGGCGCAAGTCGAGGAATCTGCAGCCCACACGGTCGCAGAACCGTCTCAGCCTCTGATTCAGACCCTCCACTCGGCTCTGTACCAAAGGTCCGCAGTCAGTCCTGTCAACGGTGCTGCAGATGGTGAGCTCTGCTTTCATCCCGCTAGCGAGACTTGCAGTCTTCACCAAATCAGATAGCCGGCGGAAGCCAGAGAGGATTTAGCGACACACATCATTGTGCCGACATGAGCGACCACCTGCAGATGGGTGCACCCTGTACCCTTCATGGCATCCGGAAGGACCCTTTCCACAACGGAATGACTCCCCCCGGTATGCACACGGAGTGCACATTGGTTTTCTTCCCCTCTCTTGCTGCCATATCCCTAAGGGGCCCCATTACGCGCCTGACGTTGGAGCTCCCAACTACCAGTAAGCCCACCCTCTGCGACCGCCCGGATCTTGCAGACTGAGGGGCAACCTCTGGAACAGGACAAGCAACCATATCAGGCCGAAGATCAGTATCAGCCTGAGACAGAGCCTGAAACCGGTTCGTCAGACAAACTGGAGAGGCTTTCCGTTCAGCCCTCCGGAATGTCTTTCGCCCCCTGCCACACCTTGAAACGACCTCCCACTCTACCACAGGTGAGGGATCAGCCTCAATGCGGGCAGTATCCCGGGCAACCACAGTCTTAGTCCGATCAGGGGATGCGTGGGACGAGCTGGCCGTCCCCGACAAACCCCCATCCGGACCCCCATAGTGATGCCCATTGGCAACAGCCTCAAGCTGTGTGACCGAAGCCAACACTGCCTGAAGCTGGGAGCGAAGGGATGCCAACTCAGCCTGCATCCGAACACAGCAGTTGCAGTCCCTATCCATGCTAAAAACTGTTTTGCAAAGAACGTCTGAACTAATCCACAGAGAGCGCAAACAAATCGACAAAATTTAAACGGTTATTAAAATACAAGATTGCCTAGTAAATGCAGTAATGCTGCTACTTGCGCACTGCTGACACTGCTCGGCGGCGGAAGGAGACTAAGTGAAATTACACTATTCAGGTACTAAAACGCGATGCTACAACTCTCAAATACTATAATACGCCCGAAATTTATGAATTAAACAATGCAAGTACCAAAAACACGCAAAGAAGAATTAAACTATGTAACAAACGAGTGAGCTAGGAGTATACGACTTGCTGCTCAGCTGCTTATCCAACGGCGGCAGGGAGCACACTGACTGTGACCAATTGACACTGGCCGTTCAAAACAAAAACAGTAGACAAACGACTACGCGAATTTACACTATTCAGGTACTAAAACGCGATGCTACAACTCTCAAATACTATAATACGCCCGAAATTTATGAATTAAACAATGCAAGTACCAAAAACACGCAAAGAAATTAAGAATTAAACTATGTAACAAACGAGTGAGCTAGGAGTATACGACTTGCTGCTCAGCTGCTTATCCAACGGCGGCAGGGAGCACAATATCATAATTGATTAAGTTGTGAGACACTTTTTAATTGAACTTTAATTAAAATCTGGAATTCAATACACACACCATTAACAACGCAGTATGCGTGCCGAACATAATGGTAAAAATGGTTCAAATGGCTCTGAGCACTATGGGACTCAACTGCTGAGGTCATTAGTCCCCTAGAACTTAGAACCAGTTAAACCTAACTAACCAAAGGACATCACAAACATCCATGCCCGAGGCAGGATTCGAACCTGCGACCGTAGCGGTCTTGCGGTTCCAGACTGCAGCGCCTTTAACCGCACGGCCACTTCGGCCGGCCGAACATAATGGTAAACCACGTTTAACATTTTGTCCGTAAGATATTAATTTTTTTTTAATTTACACTTTATTAATTTGCGTAGTTTCGCCTGTAGGTTAAAAACTACTACACTTAGCCTAGTTCTGAGTAGTGCAATGAAAAGAGGAGGAAAAATCTCATAAGAAGATGGCGTCATATACATATTTACTGTAATAAGTTACACCACAGAGGTTATGAACTCATTTTCAGCACTGCTATCAAACTTTGCATTTATTTCACCTTATATTTTGGACGAACTATTGCACGTAAAAATAAGTTCAAAATGGCTCTGAGCACTATGGGACTTAACATCTGAGGGCATCAGTCCCCTAGAACTTAGAACTACTTAAACCTAACTAATCTGAGGACATCACACACATCCATGCCCGAGGCAGGATTCGAACCTGCTACCGTACCGGTCGCGCGGTTCCAGACTGAAGCGCCTAGCACCGCTCGGTAAAATTAAGTGTGAAGTTTCAGTCTTGCTTAGGATTTTAGCGCACATCTAACGCCGCAATTACATTTTGGATATCATACATGTGTTAAAAGTTGTGAATCAGGCTGCTGAATGTACAACACATTAAGTGACGTAAACTCAGTGCGTTTCCAAGAAGGGGAGGTCTGGGGCCTTAAAAGGACAATGGCCATCTCGCAGTCGATCACAGTTTGGAATAAAACTGAAGAGGCAAAAGCTATCTCGGGCTGAGTGGTAGAGCAGCTTTAGACATTTTCGGTGATACACAGGGTGTTACAAAAAGGTACGGCCAAACTTTCAGGAAACATTCCTCACACACAAATAAAGAAAAGATGTTTTGTGGACATGTGTCCGGAAACGCTTAATTTCCATGTTAGAGCTCATTTTAGTTTCGTCAGTATGTACTGTACTTCCTCGATTCACCGCCAGTTGGCCCAGTTGAAGGAAGGTAATGTTGACTTCGGTGCTTGTGTTGACATGCGGCTCATTGCTCTACAGTACTAGCATCAAGCACATCAGTACGTAGCATCAACAGGTTAGTGTTCATCACGAACATAGTTTTGCAGTCAGTGCCATGTTTACAAATGCGGAGTTGGCAGATGCCCATTTGATGTATGGATTAGCACGGGGCAATAGCCGTGGTGCGGTACGTTTGTATCGAGACAGATTTCCAGAACGAAGGTGTCCCGACAGGAAGACGTTCGAAGCAATTGATCGGCGTCTTAGGGAACACGGAACATTCCAGCCTATGACTCGCGACAGGGGAAGACCTAGAACGACGAGGACACCTGCAATGGACCAGGCAATTCTTCGTACAGTTTACGATAACCCTAATGTCAGCGTCAGCGTTGACCACGTCACTGTATGGAGAGTGCTACGGGAGAACCAGTTGTTTCCGTACCATGTACAGCGTGTGCAGGCACTATCAGCAGCTGATTGGCCTCCACGGGTACACTTCTGCGAATGGTTCATCCAACAATGTGTCAATCCTCATTTCAGTGCAAATGTTGACTTCACGGATGACGCTTCATTCCAACGTGATCAAATTGTAAATTTTCACAGTCAACATGTGTGGGCTGACGAGAATCCGCACGCAATTGTGCAATCGCGTCATCAACACAGATTTTCTGTGAACGTTGGGCAGGCATTGTTGGTGATGTCTTGATTGGGCCCCATGTTCTTCCACCTACGCTCAATGGACCACGTTATCATGATTTCATACGGGATACTCTACCTTTGCTGCTAGAACATGTGCCTTTACAAGTACGACACAACATGTGGTTCATGCACGATGGAGCTCCTGCACATTTCAGTCGTGTTCGTACGCTTCTCAACAACAGATTCGGTGACCGATGGATTGGTAGAGGCGGACCAATTCCATGGCCTCCACGCTCTCCTGACCTCAACCCTCTTGACTTTCATTTATGGGGGCATTTGAAAGCTACTGTCTACGCAACCCCGGTACCAAATGTAGACACTCTTCGTGCTCGTATTGTGGACGGCTGTGATACAATACGCAATTCTCCAGGGCTGCATCAGCGCATCAGGGATTCCATGCGACGGAGGGTGGATGCATGTATCCTCGCTAACGGAGGACATTTTGAACATTTCCTGTAACAAAGCGTTTGAAGTCACGCTGGTACGTTCTGTTGCTGTGTGTTTCCATTTCATGATTAATGTGATTAGAAGAGAAGTAATAAAATGAGCTCTAACATGTAAAGTAAGCGTTTCCGGACACATGTCCACATAACACATTTTCATTCTTTGTATGTGAGGAATGTTTCCTGAAAGTTTGGCCGGACCTTTTTGTAACACCCTGTAGATCGTCTGTATCGTCAGTCGCGACACTTCGTAATATTTTTCCCAAGTTTGTTGGGGTTTAGCGATTGGCTAAAATAGACAGGGTACTGATTTAATTTTGCCTGTAGTTCAGCAGAAGCTTTATTTTAGCGTCTGAAATTGATTTGGACTATATATTTGTGCACTGAGTCTGGAACTCAGTTTGCCACTGTGAGACTTCGAATAATTTCTTCAACTGATCAACACTTATATTCAGTGAATTGTGTGTCGGTTAGTTTCTTATTATATGCGAGGTAGTGTGTTTAGTTTCTGTTAATGTCTAGCTGTGGACACTGGTTTTTCTTTTTCAACTAGTGTCTTTCTTATTTTTGTACAATGTGTTCACCAACCACTGTACTGCCGGCCGAAGTGGCCGTGCGGTTAAAGGCGCTGCAGTCTGGAACTGCAAGACCTCTACGGTCACAGGTTCGAATCCTGCCTCGGGCATGGATGTTTGTGATGTCCTTAGGTTTCATTAGTTCTAAGTTCTAGGGGACTAATGACCTCAGAAGTTGAGTCCCATAGTGCTCAGAGCCATTTGAACCATTTGAACCAACCACTGTACTGGAGCTCGAGCTTTTCAGAAATCAAGTATTTAGACACTATTGCCAGCCTATGAATTCATATATGAATTTTACAGACAATAAAGTTTATTAGTCGAAATGTAATCATTGCAGTGGAGGTACATTAGTTAACGTTCATTGCACGTATGAATACGGCCCCACAGGCGGCATAAAGTTGGCAATGGAACTGCTTGTTTCCGTCAGACGCCGATAGTGGTCGCACAGCGTCTGGCGGGCTAATGGAGCACGCCCATTGAACCATGCCTCCAGCGGCGCCGTACTACGGGCGCCCTCTAACGCCGAGATGAAGGACTGCCGGCAACAGCCGCACTTTGAGCCCCTTTACTACATCACGATACCTCCTAGTCACTGCTCCAACACCATCATTTCTGCTTTAGTTCAGAGAACCTCATCCTTGTTGCTCTTGTATAAGCTGAACTCTATTTCTTGCTGCAGTATTTGTAATGAGTCGTACTATGCTTGGAAAAATACAGTTTAAGTCAACCCGCTGTTTACTGTTAATTTGTTCACAACCATTTCTGCTCCTGTCCGGTTTCCCTACAACGGCAGTTACCACACCACTCTGTAACCCACCTCTCCTTACTGTTGTGTACCAAGACAGGCACAAAAAACCTATCAGTAATTAGTCTCACTGATTAAGACCTTCTGGGTGAATGTATTAGTTTATTTTATTTAAAATGCCTGCAATAATTAGCTGAACGCTTAATGTCATCGCTAGAATAGACAATGGAGAGTCGTTAGTGACACAAAATGATATCTACAGGGTGAAAAATGGCTCTAAGCACTATGGGACTTAACGTCTGAGGTCATCAGTCCCCTAGATATAACTAACCTAATCACATCACACACATCCATGCCCGAGGCAGGATTCTAACCTGCGACCGTAGCGGTCGCGCGGTTCCAGACTGAAGCGCTTAGAACCGCTCGGCCACGCCGGCCGGCAAAAATTTGTGGGACAAATGTTGCATGGGACAACGCGGGCCATTACATGACGGTGGTTTTTGGTTGCTAGGAGGGGTCGCTTCATAGATATGACGGTCAACTTGGTTTTTTTTTTTTTTTTAAATGGGGTTCTGTAGTTTGGTTCTTATTTTCTGACAGCGGTTATCGAGACGAATCCAATGATAATGTAACAGTAAGGTCTTTGAAGGTCAACGAAGGTCACAAAGGTGGCATGAACGTCCATTTACAGAAGGTGTTCCAAGTGATGACCATTGGTATCAATGCAGTGCTGCAATCTTCTTACCATGGATTGCGTGGTATTCCGTACCACATCGGCACTTATCGAAGAACATGCTCTGACAATTCTCTCTCACAAATCTCCAGGTGTGGTTGGAATGTCTTTATTAACAATGTCTTTTACGAATCCCCACAATAAGAAATCCAGAGGCGTCAAGTCTGGCGAACGAGCCGGCCACGACACATCTCCTCCGCGTCCAATCCAACAATTTGGGAATTGTCTCTGCAACTCATTTCTAGCCATCAGCGAAAAATGTGCCGGACACCCATCGTGTTGATACCACATTCTGTTCCTTGTTCCTAAATGTATTTTTTCCAATAACAGACCTAATGTTTCTTGCAGGAATGTGGTGTATTTCCTACCACTAACATTTCCTTCGATGCAATAGGGTCCTATAATTCTGTCCTCCAGAATCCACACCATCCATTCGCCGACAACGATTTTTTGGTGTGCAACTTACGGCATCCAGCATGGATTTTCAGTTGCCCAATAATGCATGATATGCAAATTAACATTTCCATCGTTCGTGAATGTAGCCTCATCAGTAAATAAAATCAAATTAATAAACGTGTCAGCCCTCTGAATCTGAAGTTGAGCCCATCGGCAAAATTCAATGCGACACATACAATCCGTACCAGTAAATTCTTGGTGGAGACTGCTATTTATGATATCATGATATTTATGGCGATGCAGAACACGAACAACACTTCTCTGGCTCATGCCAGATTTCCTTGCGATTTGACGCTAACTAACACAAGGATCTCGAACCACAGTGGCAAGAGTACCAGTTTTCCGTTTCCTCGTTCGTAACTTTCCTTTGCCGGATATGTTTCCGATGCGTTAAAGACCAGTTGTTCTCAATTTATCATACATATATTTAAATGTACGACGTGTAGGGTGAGTACGTTGAGGTTATCTTTCATTGTAAAAGTCTCTAGCTCTCACTGAATTTCGTTGGCATTCTCCGTAAATGAGATGCATATCGACTTGTTCTTCAAAAGAGTATATCATTAACATTTACTTGATTCGACGATACTAGTCTTACCGTTCCTATTAGTGTTGTATTGCGAAACAGTCGAATGATGTTTACATGTCAATGGCATGTTAGATGGATACGCTGTATTCGGCGAATATTTACTATTTGCACGATATACGAGAGAGAATTGTCAGAGCATGTGCTTCGATATGTGCCGACGTGATAAGGAATTCCACTCAATCCATGATAAGAAGATTGCAGCACTGCACTGATGCGAATGGTCATCACTTCGAACACCTTCTGTAAACGGACGTTCATGCCGCCTTTTTGACCTACGCTGACCTTCAAAGACCTTACTGTTACACATCGTTGGATTCGTCTCGATAGCCGCTATCAGAAAATAAGTACCAAACTATAGCATCCCATTTAAGAAAACAAAGTTGAACTTCATATCTCTGATGTGACCCCAGCTAGTAACAAAAAACCAACGTCATATTATGGCTCCCGTTGTCCCATGCAATATTTGTTCCACAAACTTTTCAGCTACTATCATACTTTCTGAGTTATTCTAGGTGGCAATAGTTAGTAACTCACCTTGTATAACAATAAGATGCAAATTTTTTTCTTCGTAAGAATAAATTATTTCTTTGTAACTACAAGGAATTTTTTAGTATTTAGTTATATATCGGCCTCACGTAAGTACATGTGAAGGAATATTAAATATAATTGTGTTTTTTTTTCTGTCCATAATACGAGCAACAAAACTTCTTTACATATAATCGGCGACACTGATAACATTTTCACTGCCGAAGTACGTAGCAAAGTTTCTACTCTTGATTTGGGAAGATTTGTAAGGAAAACCGTCATACGTTTTTACATACTAAACATTTTTCACTTGAAAGTTTTAATTTGGGAACATTTGTTGTAGGACATAAACTCGTGACAGTTGGTGTCTTGTTTATTTTAAAACTAAGACATCGAGCTCTGTTGTAACAATGTGTGACCAGCGTAAGTTCTGACTTTAACGCTATCATGTCCAAGTGATGGGCTACGCTAGACACTTGAAAATAGCTACACAGTACCGATATTCTAATCCAAATTATGACAGCTTGTGCAAAAGATTGTTATCACTCATAAATTTGTTTCTACTGTGGTTCAAAAAATGTTCAAATGTGTGTGAAATCGTATGGAACTGAACTGCTAAGGTCATCAGTCCCTAAGCTTACACACCACTTAACCTAAATTATCCTTAGGACAAACACACACACCCATGCCCGAGAGAGGACTCGAACGTCCGCCGGGACGAGCCGCACAGTCCATGACTGTAGCGCCTAAGACCGCTCGGCTAATCCCGCGCGGCTACTGTGGTCCGTAAAGCAAGTAAAACATCACAATATTTCTCAATTGCGAACCACGGAATACCAATGTGTCGTGGCTTCGTGTGGGGTATCACGTGCGAATGTGCCCCAAGGGCGAGCCTGGACAGTACTAGAGTACCACGGCGCTTGTTTGAACTGGACAGTGATCGAGTTTCAAAGCAGAAACATTGTACGAAGCGCCGTGAATTCTGCTTAGCTTGGTGCTACGCAAGATTTGCTAGACTTCTGTGGAATGTAACCCTGCAGTTTTCTCTTTAGTAATTATACAGAAGTGTCTTTTATGTATTTCTATATGATGAATAGAATCTAAAGATTTGCAAGTTCCATAGTAGATAACGAAAATAAGATCTATCCACGAAGGTGGATTACGAAACAGTCGTAAGACCGATTCATTAGTATTTTTCATCAGTCTAAGAGCCTTAAAATGTTAAATTAATGGAGCAGATAGAGAAAAAACAAGAAACAAGTGTTCGTTTTGTCAATAGACCGCTTAGAAAGTGTTACAAGTACTGAACGAACTCCAGAGGCAGTCGCTAAGAGAGAGGATTTGTATATCACTGTTCAGATTCCCGGAGCGTACGTTCCAAGGAGCGTCGGGCAGCAGATTACATCTCTGTACTTCTCCCAACTCACCAGGACGAAAATATCTTAGAAAAAAAGCTGATGAGGAGATTTCATCGACGGTCGTTATCCCAGCGAAGCATTCGCTAATGGAACATTGAAGGGAGTATGGACATTAGTTCCAAAATTGCCCTCAATTACGCACCATAAGGTGATTTGCGGAGAGTAGTATCTACTATTGTATTGGAAGCAACAAAGTACACAGTAAGTAGAATTGCAGTGACTGAGCACCAGAGACAACGATCACATGTGGACTGGAACGGTGTGTAAAAGCACTACAGGTCAAGTCCGATACCAAGCATGTTCGTCATGGCACGTCACTGAACAGGCGTAATAGGCGACAAGAACTTTCACGAAGTGCGTACGATTCGAGAGCGGGTCGCGTTCCTGGAATGTCGGCGGTGGTTGTGCTGGTAGTGAGCGAAGGAGGCGCCAAACGTGAGCTGTGCACTTGTAATGATGTCAACGTAGGTGTACACTCCGCCATATGGAGTGTAGATACAGACGTAGGTATACGTACGTAAAGTAGAGCAAAATAATTGAACTACGAGAGAAGCAATCAGTGAAATATCAGCACTTTTTGCTTCTCAAGTAGCAAACAAGGGCCGCATTATTGACAAACAGCCCTAGTACGTATACTTTCACAAAGAAATTATCCGAATGGGACAATTAAATCATTAAAATTACAGAAAAATTGGATGGCTTATTAAAGAGAAGAAACTTCACAAATGAAGCAAGTCAATAACGCGTTGGTCCGCCTCTGGAGGTTATGAAAGCAGTTAATTAGCTTGGTACTGATGATAGAGCTGTTGGGTTTCCTCCTGACCAGACGGCGCATTAGATCGTGAAAAACCTGAGATGGTTGGAGGACCCTCCCAATAGCGCTCCAACGTTCCAACTGGCGAGATATCCTCCAATCTTGGCCGTGGTAAGGTTTGGCAAGCACGAAGACAAGCAATGGAGACTCTCGCGTAAAGCTGAAATACTAAACACCTTTCTCCAAAGCTGTTTCACAGAGGAAGACCGCACTGCAGTTCCTTCTCTAAATCTTCGCACGAACGAAAAAATGGCTGACATCGAAATAAGTGTCCAAGGAATAGAAAAGCAACTGAAATCACTCAACAGAGGAAAGTCCACTGGACCTGACGGGATACTAATTCAATTCTACACAGAGTACGCGAAACAACTTGCCCCTCTTCTAACAGCCGAGTACCGCAAGTCTCTCGAGGAACGGAAGTTTCCAAATGATTGGAAAAGAGCACAGGTAGTCCCAGTTTTCAAGAAGGGTCGTCGAGCAGATGCGCAAAACTATAGGCCTATATCTCTGACCTCGATCTGTTGTAGAATTTTAGAACATGTTTTTAGCTCGCGTATCATGTCATTTCTGGAAACCCAGAATCTACTCTGTAGGAATCAACATGGATTCCGGAAACAGCGATCGTGTGAGACCCAACTCGCTTTATTTGTTCATGAGACCCAGAAAATATTAGATACAGGCTCCCAGGTAGATGCCATTTTCCTTGACTTCCGGAAGGCGTTCGATACAGTTCCGCACTGGCGTCTGATAAACAAAGTAAGAGCCTACGGAATATCAGACCAGCTGTGTGGCTGGATTGAAGAGTTTTTAGCAAACAGAACACAGCATGTTGTTCTCAATGGAGAGACGTCCACAGACGTTAAAGCAACCTCTGGCGTGCCACAGCGGAGTGTTATGGGACCATTGCTTTTCACAATATATATAAATGACCTAGTAGATAGTGTCGGAAGTTCCATATGGCTTTTCGCGGATGATGCTGTAGTATACAGAGAAGTTGCAGCATTAGAAAATTGCAGCGAAATGCAGGAAGATCTGCAGTGGATAGGAACTTGGTGCAGGGAGTGGAAACTGACCCCTAACATATACAAATGTAATGTACTGCGAATACATAGAAAGAAGGATCCTTTATTGTATTATTATATGATAGCGGAACAAACACTGGTAGCAGTTACTTCTTTAAAATATCTGGGAGTATGCGTACGGAACGATTTCAAGTGAAATGATCATATAAAATTAATTGTTGGTAAGGCAAGTGCCAGGTTGAGATTCATTGGGAGAGTTCTTAGAAAATGTAGTCCATCAACAAAGTAGGTGGCTTACAAAACACTCGTTCGACCTATACTGAGTATTGCTCATCAGTGTGGGATCCGTACCAGGTCGGGTTGACAGAGGAGATAGAGAAGATCCAAAGAAGAGCGGCGCGTTTCGTCACAGGGTTATTTGGTAAGCGTGATAGCGTTACGGAGATGTTTCGCAAACTCAAGTGGCATACTACGCAAGAGAGGCGCTCTGCATCATGGTGTAGATTGCTGTCCAGGTTTCGAGAGGGTGCGTTTCTGGATGAGGTATCGAATATATTGCTTCCCCCTACTTATACCTCCCGAGGAGATCACGAATGTAAAATTAGAGAGATTCGAGGGCGCATGGAGGCTTTCCGGCGGTCGCTCTTCCCGCGAACCATACGCGAGTGCAACAGGAAAGGGAGGCAATGACAGTGGCAAGTAAAGTGCCCTCCGCCACACACCGTTGGGTGGCTTGCGGAGTATAAATGTAGATGTAGATGCGGCTGGGCATTATCTTGCTGAAATGTAAGCCCAGGATGGCTGCCCATGAAAGGCAACAAAACGGGCCGTAGAAAATCGCAGACGTATCGCAGTGCTGTAAGGGTACCGCGGATAACAACCAAAAGGGTCCTGCTATGCAAGAAAAAACGGCACCCCAGCCGATCGCTCCTGGGCGACGGGCGGCATGGCGGATGACAGGCAGCTTGCTATCCCACCGCTGCCTGGGGCGTTACTGGACACATCTTCGGCCTGATCTCTCATTGACTGAAGTAGAATCACCTTCCGTGAGGAGTACCGCTACGATATGATTCCCGATTACCAGCAAAGACATACATGGAGACGACTCGGACAACAGTGGGATACTAACCTGTCACCCGCCACACAGCTTGACAACCAGCAGTGATGGTCTCGGGTTCCATTTCTCATCATAGCAAGAGCCCCTTGATTGTCACTTGTGGCACCTTTACAGCACGGCAGCACGTCGACCTTATACTACGCCTCATTTTGTTGCTCTTCCTGCAAGACCTTCCTGGACTTGAATTTCAGCAAGATAATGGCAGCCCGCACACGGTGAAAGTTCCTACTCCTTGTCTTCGTGCTTGCATAAGGGTAGCTTGGCCAGTAAGGTCACCGGATCTCTCCCCAATTGAGAACGTTTAGAACGCTACGGGTGGGCCTTCCAACCACCTCGGAATTTCCACGATCCAACGCGCCAATTGGACAGAATTTGGCACGATATCCTTCAGAACTACGTCCAACAACTCTATCAATCAATGCAAGCAGAATAACTCTTTTCATAAGGGCTAGCGATGGACCAACGCGTTATTGACTTGCTCAATTTGTGAACCTCGTTCTCTTGAATAAATCATCCAATCGTAATCTTCTATTTCCCCGTACATGTATAGCACTGCTACCGATTTCCGTCCCATTCTGATAATTCTTTCGTGGTGCCTCGTCATGCCTGCTCTGCAATTCACAGTTAAGTGCCTGGAAGACGGTTCTTGGAACCACCTTCAGATTATCTCTCTTCCAGTCCACTCTCTAAAACAGCTTTGGAAAAATTAACACAAAAATCTTTCTGTGGGAGCTCTCATTTCTCTTGTCGCACTCCGATGAGAAAGTTGGTGACTGAAATTTGATGAGACGATCCTGCCGCTACGTAAATTCCTCTATTTTAATTATTGTCATCTCAATTCGCGTATCATACACGAGACATTCTCTCTCCTCTTTTGCGACAATACAAAATGATCTGCCCGTCTTTGAATTTTTTCGACTTCCTCCGTCAACCCGACCTAGTAAGGATCTGTAATCGCACACGACTATTCTAGCAGAGGATGAACACGTGCCTGTCGCTGTCTCTTTAGTAGACCTGTTGCACCCTCTAAGTGTTCTGCCGTTAAAAGTCTTTGATACGCCTTCTCCACAATATCTAAGTGATCGTTCCAGATTACGTTGTTCGTAACAATAATTCCCTGGCTATTTAGTCGACCTGACTGTCTGTATATATTTTGTGATTTTTTTTGTGAATTTTTTGTGATTTATTGTGATATATTTTTTTACCTAAATTCAACGGATTTCTTTTTTTGCTCATGTGAATGACCTCACACGTTTCATTGTTCAGAGACAACTGACACTTTTCAGATCATACGCATAATGTCTCTAAGTCATTTTGCAATTGGTTTTGATCTTCTGATGATTTTACTAGACGGTAAATCACAGCACCATCTGCAAATAATCTAAGCGGGCTACACAGATTGTTTCCTAAATCGTTTAAATAGATTAGGAACAGTGAAGGGCGTATAACACTATCTTGGAGAACGTCGGATTATGACATTTGTTTAGTCGTTGATTTTCCGCCATTATGTACTTTTACCTTTGTGACAGGAAATCACGAATCCAGTTGCACAACTGAGACTGTACTCAGTAGACACTCAATTTGATTTGCCACTACGCTACCTCACAAGTTATAACCGCTTTTAAATGATCATTGAGTTCTGAAATCATACTCCCTCCTTGAATTTCGGAAAGAGGTTTATAACATGTTTGTCTGAACTTCACTTGTTTTCATTTTTTTGCTAGCACAAGGAGTTGTGTCGACATGGTTGAGCAAGCGAACTATATCTTTCATATCTCATTATGAACTTCCCGACTAGGACCATTGATGTAACTAGCACCCGGAGCAAACTTCGACGTTTTTCCCACTTCCTCAACCTATCGACCTTATCCCGTTCTTTGTTTAAATCTCATCGCTGCTCCACCGGTAAATTTGTTTATTGAGATCAACAGAATTTTTCAGTGAAGTAGGAGGTACACATTCATCTTTTGCGTAGAAGTGTTCTAAGCATAGAACAAAACGCAGCCCGTCGCAATGTTTGCAACAATAGCTTGATTCATTTTTCTTTGCTTCATTATTGATCAAAGCAGATCTGTACACAGGCGTCTACATAACGTAGAAAGTTAGGTCTTAGGCAACTATTGCCCAACACAATCCTATCCAAATTTCTCGATTATTCCGTTTCAAACATTTTTGTTCCATCTCAATTTTAGTGCCTTCAAACCCATTCCTTTCCATTCTTCTTCTTCTGAACACGCTACTTTACCTTATTCCCCCTTCAATGTCATCTTCCCTCGTCCCTCTTCCTTTTGCCCTTACTATTTTCTTTCACGTGCCTCAAAACTGCGCGCTCACAAATCGGCGACCAGGGTACGCAGCCATGTCCCTATTGCAATAGCGAATGACAACCATCAGAATGGGTCCCGCCTTCTCAAACTGTTGTCAGTGAATTGCTGTTGATTTCCCTTGGCTGTCAGTGGAATTCGTTTCCTGCTTAGGTACATATTTATGCAGGTGTGGGCGATTACCATCTCCGTAGTTACCTGTTTTTGAAGTAATCTTTAAACTACGCTTACATGCATATTAATAAAATTTAAATGGAAATTTGGAACATTTCTGGAATAAGGCAACTTGAAAAATCAGAAGAAAACTCACCTGAACCCTTGAGGGTTGGGAAAGCATGTAGACAACAGCGTTTGCTAAATCTTCCACTTCCAAGCAGGGCATATTCGCGAAGGTCTTTGCAAACTTTTCAGACTGGGTATGCACAGGGGTTTTTACGACCCCTGGAGAAATTTGCTGCAAAGACAGACATTAATTGTTAGTGTTTAATACATGTACAGTGGTACAAGATGATGTCTGTAATTCTGTCTTGGAAATGAAGGAATTTTGTAATGTATTGTCACAAACATTGCAATTTTTCGTTATCGGTATTCTTGATTCTTTTTAAATTAAAGTCAACCTATTTCAGTCACAGAACAACTGTATGGTTTCTTATTATAGCTACCATTGGAAACATACCTTCTTACCGAACCTATATTTGAGCTGAAATCTTTCCTTCTAAACCAGAGTAACATCGACGCTTAGTGATATTGACAAAATTATGTCTGAGACGGAGACTCGAAGCCGCCTTTCCCAAGGGAAAGTCAAATGTGTGATTCAGAATCTCAATATAGCAGACAGTTTTGTTACAGACATACTTCTCTACTACTTCTCTGCTACTGTAAAAATATTTTTCCCCCGTTCCTATGCAACATCGTTTGTAAAAATTACAATTACAAAAGCTACGTTGTTTGTTAATTGTGAAGGTGAAACTTATTTCACAGCCGATATATTACTTAATTGTAGATTACAGTCTATGTAGTGATAAGACCGAGGTTTCGGAACTAGGCGCGAATGTGGATTACAACCTTAATTCATTGTTTATGAAATCTAGAATAAAACGTAATAAATTATACAAAGGTAGGAATATAAGGATATGGGATCTTCATAATGAAAAGAACCAGAGGTTGTTGAGAGTTTCAAAGGTAGCATTCGGCAACAATAGACTGAAACAGTCGAAAGGAAGATGGATTAGCATCATTGCGAAACGAAATAGCGACGGCGGCAGAGAATTATAGAGCCAAAGGGTAAGTCTCAGTGTGAAGTTCTTGTATAACACACGAGACACTGGATTTAACTTAGAGGAGAAAATATCAAAATGAAGCTATTGCAGCAGACAAAGGGAATACAGAAGTCTTAAAAAAATAAAAAAATGTGAAAGAAAATGCAATATGGCAAAGCAAGAATGGCTGGAGGAGAAATGCAATGCTGTAGTATCATGCATGACTATGGGAATTATAGATGTCGCTTGTTGGAAAATCAGAGAGACCTTTGGAGCAAAGAGAAGCAGCTGTATGAGTATCAAGAATTAAGATGGCAAGCCCTTACTAAGCAAAGAAGGGAAGGCTGGAAGATGGAAGTAATATATAGCTGGGTTGTCTAAGGGAAAGGAACTTGAAGACAATATTTTAGAAAAGGAAATGGAAGTAGGTGAAAATGACGCGAGGAATGCCACATTGTGAGAATAATTTAACAGAGCACTGAAAAACCGAAGTCAAAACAAGGCACCTCGAGAAGACAACACTCTCTCATAATAATTAATGAGATCTTCTGGAGAATATAACAAAACTGTTCCACCTAGTATGGTAGACATATGAGGAAGGCGGAATACTCAGCCTTCCAAAAGAATGCAGTGATTCCAATGCCAAAGAAGGCAGTAACTGACAGTAGCAAATATTACCGAAACATCATTTCAATAAGTCATCTTTTAAAAATGCGGATCCAAATTATTTACGGGAGAATGGAAAACCTGGTAGACGCCACTCTCGTGGAAGGTCAGTTTGAGTTTCGGGAAGGTGGAGTAACACGCGTGGCAGTACTGACCTTACGACATATCCTACAAGGCGGCCTGATGAAAGACAAGTGTACTCATATAGGATTCATAGAATTAGACAATATTTTGACAACATTTACTAGAATCCACTACCTCAGACTCTGAGAGTAGTAGGGATAAAATAAAAGTAGCAAAAGATTATTTACAACTTATGCAGAAGCCAGATTGCAGTTACAAGAATCGAAGGACATGAAAGAGAAGTAGAAGTTAAAAAGGGCCTGTGAAAGAAATTAAGCCAAACTTCAAAGTGAAAGAATAAAAACATTTATGTTTGGCGATGACATCGTAATTCTGTCAGAAACAGTGCGGATGAACAGTAGATGAGTTTTGTTATTTGAGCACTAAAATGACTGACGATTGCCGTAGTAGAGAGAATGCAAAATGAGGATTGCCAATAGTAAGGAATGCATTTCTGAAAAGCAGGTAAGTATTTTCTGAGGGTGCTAATCTGGATTATGGTTCTTTATGAAAGCGATACATGTATATTAAACAGTAAGACCAGACGCTTTTTAAATGTGGTGATACAGTAGAATGTTGAAGATGGGTGGATCGGATAATTTATAAGGAAGTAACAAGTCGGTCTACTTGGGGAAATATGTAATATATGACATAGGTTGACTAAAAGAACGGAATGATTGATCGGAAACATCCTGGGACACATTATGGAGGAAAGTGTGTGTTGATAAAAATTGTAGAGGGAGAAAAAAGTTTGACTGCAACAATAGTCCTCAAAAGGATGTTGGTTGCAGTAGTTATTCAGAGAAGTGCTCATGTAGCTTAGCTTAGATAACTGCACAGAACAAGTCTTCGGACTGAGAACCGCAATAACAACACATTAATCAAAGGATTTCTTCATAAGTATATGTTACTGACAGGTCGAGAAATGTTGTCTTACCCCAACACGAATCTTGCTCTTTTTGGCGACGAGGTCCTTCCTGAGTCCTTCAGCCATAATCCTCACAGCTGTTTTGTTGGCTGAGTGCATCCCGAGGCCATCATTGAAAATCGGTATATGGGCCGCAGTACTGCAAAGGAAAGTTAGTCATAAAGCTTTACCGAAGCTCAGGTTGCTCCGTATCAAGTTCCCATTCTATAAACTGCTGTGAAATTAATGGCAGAGCAAAGGAGGGCGGCAAGATTGACTACCAATCTGCTCCTACGTGAGTTGTAATTAATCGAACCTTGTCTTCGCAGTACCTGAGAGAACAATACGTCAGAGGTGCTAGTGTATTCCTAGACTCTTCAACATTGGGTCTTGAAAATTTGTAGCTAGGCTTTCGTGGGGTAGTTTGTGTCTTTTTTCGCGTGCCCGACAATTCAGCTGTTTCATCGTCCCACCGAGCAACCGAGGTCTGCCACATGCTTTATCTGATGCTGAGCCTATGCGATCATTCCTTTTCATACAGCGATAAATTGCTATGTCAAAGCATTTTGAAGAATTGATTATTTCCAGTTGTGACTCATAGTAATAGTACTCTTAGGACACTTTCTTTCTGCGCTTTGTGAAGTGCACAGTTTTATATTTTTGAATGTTTAAAGCAAGTAACCAATCTTGGCACGACTTTGAAACCTTATCAATATCTGTATGGACATTTCTGCAGTTTGTTTTCAGGCAATACTTCACTGCGGATAACTGCCTCATCTGCAAAAAATCTGAATTTATGATAATGTCTGCCATATCATAAATAAATAACACGTGTGGCAAGGCTCCTAATACACTGCTCTGGACAGACCTGAAGATCCTTCTGCATCTGTCGATGACTCTCTACGCAACATGTTGGAACCTCCATACAAAAAAATTCTTAATCCATTCACAGGCATCGTTTTATACACCATATTAACGACCGTCATAAGCGTTGGTGTAGTACAAACTAAAATGCTTTCCAGCAGAAAAAATAGCATCTGTCTCGTTACTTCCATCCATGGTTTTCACGATGTCATGTGACAAGTCGGGAATTGGTTTCTCCATTCCGTTCTAGACACCTCGCAACATTTGATCTGAGAACTGTAATGTATCCTTTCCCTCCAGTGTGGATTTCTGTGATTTTATATTTAAGTAAGGAAGTAAAATGTTAACGAAGCAAGACAAATCACATTGCCAGCAAGAAAAGAAAACATATACTTACGAAAATTTGGAAGAAGGCATTGAACCTTAATCATTTTTTATGGTATGAAATGAATTTGTAAGAGATTATTTCTTTATTGATGTGAGTTTTGCTTCAGGCCCACTAGTAGTCGTTGGTATTACAAGAACGTGTCATTGTTGTTAATGTAAAGAAACAGTCTGCACAGTAATGATGATAATAATAATAATAATAATTACAACCAGACATGGGTAAAAGTGTATACTGCATGTTCGTCTTATAAATGTCGAAATGTGAAAACGATAGCGCGGTTATGACGATCGATCACTGCGTCACAAAACTGACAACTCTCAAGCAGTTTAAAAGGCCAAAAAAATATACGAAGTATTTCATTTTACGGGAACGATAGAGTAATGCAATCAGTTACCAAAATAAAGTCGTAAATTACCTAAAAGATGTTATTTCACAACAGAATTAATGAAACCGGAATGATACAATTTAACTGTGAGTCTCGAAGAACAAGAACAAGAAGAAGAAGAAGGAAACCTGTCACGTCTCTTATTTTTATAAGAAAAAATAATCGAAAATTTCATAGATAATTGAGATATCGGAATAAAGTTCATACTCTGAAATATAAATACTGTCGTTGAAACACAAAGACGTGTTAAATATATTCTCAGATTCTACAACACATGGATGTCACTAATATCGGACGCTAGTTTTGTATGTCACCTCTGCTTTGACCAGTCACGGGTCAGAATTATTGGTTCAAGAGATTTACCATATATCATGCTTAAAAAAGGGCCTGACACAGCTGCAAAATATGTATATAAACTGACTAGGATCCTATCGGTCCCTGGGGCCTTGTCCACTTTTGACGATTTTTGACTACTCTGACGATTTTTGACTAGTCTGCGAATAGTTCTTTCACACGCAACTTAAAACACTATATCTAGAGACAGTAATCGCTCCTGGATATCTGATGACGGATAAACTCCAAAAGGCATCACACGAGCAAGAAAGGCATTCCTTGCCTGATGTCTGACTTTTAGCATAGCGACACCGTCATCCTGAATGGATGGTCGCCTGCCTGCTGCGTGACTATTTGTATTATTGAAATTAAAATATTATCGAAAATCTTGGAATTCTTGCGACCGATACCTAGCCGACATCAGTGTCGATAACAGACAGAAATGGTCGAGATCCTGGATTCACGGAATTGATGGACTGTCTATATCATTAAGTTTCTACGGAACCCTCAGTATGCGAAACCTTATCCCACTTGGCCAGTTGTTTAACCGCGAGGTGACACATTTGGAAACGCCTATTACTGTGTCTACAGTAGCGAAACTTTGACCGGCCTGAGGCCCTTCAACTGTTCGTTCACGATCATAAGCACTCAGATGATGTCATTCAGATGTATTGCCGTACCACGGAATGTCGCACTAATCGTTCCCACAAAAACCTTCGCCACACACCGTACTACATGAACTGTCGAATACATTCAGAGCGTTCGTACACAGCCTTCGCTGGAATTAACACGTCCACATTTCCTTTTGCTATCATTGGTCGGTTGTTGCGTAGCAGCTATCAGTTGTTCCCTACCAACTGTCAAACAGCATATTTTTATTTCCTGGAAACTAAGAAATAATCCAGAAAAAGACAACAGATCTACTCGACTTGAAAACTTATTCTAGCGATCAGCACACAAAATGGTGATAACTAACTTTCCTAATGTAATCGTCGTCATTCTCGAGGATATTGTGGAATCCGCTATATCGCCGCCATTCAGTGACATAATGAGACCCTTAAGAAGCTTGGAGGCACCATCAGGATGAAAGGGCGCATGCACTGATGCAGATTCGTCTTTATACTACACGAATGCACATGACTGCGGCAGAACAATCTGGCGTAAGGGAAACGTACTACTTTGCAACCCACTCCCCCCCCCCCCCCCCCCACCTCACTCACTGTACAGCCCACATCTTGCGCCTCCGACATCTACACATTTAACACAGGGCGATACGACATTGGGCATTAATCGTTCCACAAGGTTCAAATGGCTCTGAGCACTATGGGACTTAACATCTGAGGTCATCAGTCCCCTAGAACTTAGAACTATTTAAACCCAACTAACCTAAGGACATCACACACATCCATGCCCGAGGCAGGACTCGAACCTGCGACCGTAGCGGTCGCGCGGTTCCAGACTGACGCGCCTAGAACCGCTCAGCCACACCGGCCGGCGTCAATTTGACAGACTACACTTCTACAGTATATACAAGGCAATGTCTCGACTCACTGACTCAGTGACTCATCATCGTCCAGCCCAAACCACTAAGGATAGAAACTAGAAATTTGCAGACGGTGTTAAACTTGTACTTAAGGCGTCGTTTAAGAAGGGATTTTTCGAAATCTTACCCCTAAGGGGGTGAAACAGACGATGAAAGATTTTATTGAAAACATGGTGCTATTAAGGAAAGCTTGAAGTTAGACTTACTAAAATTGCTATTTGGTTTCTCGGTCAGAAAAAAGAAATACGTGCTTAAACATTTTTGGATAGTTAGCCCCAATTTTTTGAAAATAAATCATTATTAAAGAACTACTGAAGTATTTTTAAAGCTACTTCTACGAAAATTGTTGTTTGACCTCTCGGTTACAAATAAAAACATATGTGTTTCAATGTTTTTAGAAATTCAGTCCCTAAGAGGGTGAAACAGGGGGTGGAATGTCTTATGAAAATAATCCAACATGAAAGTATTTTTTAGCTAAACCTATGAAAAATTGTATTTGGGTTCTGTGTTACAAATAAAAAATATATGTGTCAACACTTTTGCAAATATGACCCCTTAGTGTGTGACAGGAGATGAAAGTTTTTAAGAAACTATTTCGTCACATTAAATTTTTTTTAAAGCTGATTCTATGAAAACTCGTATTTCTCTTATCGGTTAGATATAAAGAAATATGTGTTAGAGGATGAATGTTTCTATTGAAATATGAACGCCATAACGCAAAAATCATGATCAACAAAAACCTAGGGCTTAAAGCTGCCAGAATCGTTTTTTGGCCGAAAGTACTTTCGGACAAGACCACAGTTCTATGGCCTTAATTAGTGTGAAAAGTGTCGAACGTTGTGCAGTCTGTCAGCAAAATAAAACCGCGATAAAAGAACACAAAAACCATATGTGCAGACCATACAGTATACGCGAGCGAAACAGCGGGCGATAAGCTGGTTATTGACAAAATAGTTACGAACACTTCCTCATTACTCTCTCTGCAGCTCTCGTACGTTCCCGGCCTTTACTAGATCGTTCCCATACGAACTCAGCATTGTCGGGAAATGTCTTAAAACACTGTTCAGGGGTAAATTTTTAGCAACCATGGTTTAATTTTGCAAGTCACATTACCTGTAAGTTTTGTTGAAGATGCCGATGCATTATGTTTAAACTGCGTTATTAATTTCATCAATTAATAGTTTTAGAGGCTTAATCGTTGACTGTAACATTCTATACCCATGGATCAAAAGTTAATGTTCGGAATCATACTCTTGCTAGTAGATATTTTGAGACGTTTTTTTATTAGTGTTAGCATCATTCAGCAGGCGTTCAAGAGAATTACGGAATAAAATTCCTGATGTCAGGTATCTTTCCTGGTTCCAAAATAATAGAGACCACATGTTGTCACTATAGTTCCCACTACAGAATGGAAAATTCCCACGATCACAGAGACAGCTCAGACACTAATCAACAGCAATATTCAAAAAGATTTAAAAGTTAGTATTGATTAGATCGACTAACACTATTTGAAACTAATTAGCGGGCTTCTGCATACGTTTTTCCACGTAATGTATTTATAACTATGTCTTCCACTGTACTGTGCATCCTTGGTGTGTGACGTGCAGCATTAAAACGACATATCTACTACCGTTAACATCGGAAAAAATATACAAAAATAATTACTCTTCAGTCAAAGATATTCCTACGATTGCTTTGGAGATGACAAGGCGTCAAGCCATAAAACCCATAGAATCAGGATGAGCTGTGCAGTCTGTTTGTAAAATTAATGCAGTTCACGTGAGTATTCACAAGAAGATAAAAATTTCCCCTGCTGTAGTTTTTAGCTCTGGCAGAGAAGACCAAATAACAGCGTTTAATAACATTTTACAGAAAAAAAACAAGGTAACGCATAGGTGTCAAAATATCTTTATTTCAAGAATAGAAAAGGAAAAACATCGTTTTTTGCAAATGGCTACGTTTTGAAAACCAAGAAGCATGTTCCCATGTTTTGTTTCTGTTTTTGCACTCAACTGTATATATATTTGTTAGATTTACATGTTGTGCATTTCAAGCACTTGACAAGGATGAAATTCTCGGCCTAAATCCACAACAGTTTGGGTGTCTCGATGGGTGTGGTTAAGGAGTCTTCGGACTCACTGTTGACACGTTAATAAATTTTTTTCATGCTCATTATTAAGAGACGACATATTTTGAAGTTTTAGAACAGTTCTGGCATCTGAGTAAGAAGCCTGAAATTCTAACCACTTGGGAGTGAAATCGAAAGCAATCACATTTGGCATCAATAAATAGAGCTAAGTCGAAAACAGAAATTTTTTCTTGTATGAAATATCATACTATATAATTGACAACCATACACTATGTCCGAATGTATAATGCCACGCATTCGAAAGTCATCTGAGAACAAAGAGTGTAGCAACGTTCATAATCGTTACCAAGACTGCGAACTCATTACGTCAGTAAACATTTGATTTGTGACTACCAAGAATTTTGGGAAACGTCAAGAAGAGAAATAGTATATTTCTAAATATCAAGAAGGACGTAAAGCACTTATGGAGTGACAGATGTATCACTATTAGAGTTAACTCCACTACAGTCACTAGTGCAGTATCTTCTTACGGAACTACACTCCTGGAAATGGAAAAAAGAACACATTGACACCGGTGTGTCAGACCCACCATACTTGCTCCGGACACTGCGAGAGGGCTGTACAAGCAATGATCACACGCACGACACAGCGGACACACCAGGAACCGCGGTGTTGGCCGTCGAATGGCGCTAGCTGCGCAGCATTTGTGCACCGCCGCCGTCAGTGTCAGCCAGTTTGCCGTGGCATACGGAGCTCCATCGCAGTCTTTAACACTGGTAGCATGCCGCGACAGCGTGGACGTGAACCGTATGTGCAGTTGACGGACTTTGAGCGAGGGCGTATAGTGGGCATGCGGGAGGCCGGGTGGACGTACCGCCGAATTGCTCAACACGTGGGGCGTGAGGTCTCCACAGTACATCGATGTTGTCGCCAGTGGTCGGCGGAAGGTGCACGTGCCCGTCGACCTGGGACCGGACCGCAGCGACGCACGGATGCACGCCAAGACCGTAGGATCCTACGCAGTGCCGTAGGGGACCGCACCGCCACTTCCCAGCAAATTAGGGACACTGTTGCTCCTGGGGTATCGGCGAGGACCATTCGCAACCGTCTCCATGAAGCTGGGCTACGGTCCCGCACACCGTTAGGCCGTCTTCCGCTCACGCCCCAACATCGTGCAGCCCGCCTCCAGTGGTGTCGCGACAGGCGTGAATGGAGGGACGAATGGAGACGTGTCGTCTTCAGCGATGAGAGTCGCTTCTGCCTTGGTGCCAATGATGGTCGTATGCGTGTTTGGCGCCGTACAGGTGAGCGCCACAATCAGGACTGCATACGACCGAGGCACACAGGGCCAACACCCGGCATCATGGTGTGGGGAGCGATCCCTTACACTGGCCGTACACCACTGGTGATCGTCGAGGGGACACTGGATAGTGCACGGTACATCCAAACCGTCATCGAACCCATCGTTCTACCATTCCTAGACCGGCAAGGGAACTTGCTGTTCCAACAGGACAATGCACGTCCGCATGTATCCCGTGCCACCCAACGTGCTCTAGAAGGTGTAAGTCAACTACCCTGGCCAGCAAGATCTCCGGATCTGTCCCCCATTGAGCATGTTTGGGACTGGATGAAGCGTCGTCTCACGCGGTCTGCACGTCCAGCACGAATGCTAGTCCAACTGAGGCGCCAGGTGGAAATGGCATGGCAAGCCGTTCCACAGGACTACATCCAGCATCTCTACGATCGTCTCCATGGGAGAACAGCAGCCTGCATTGCCGCGAAAGGTGGATATACACTGTACTAGTGCCGACATTGTGCATGCTCTGTTGCCTGTGTCTATGTGCCTGTGGTTCTGTCAGTGTGATCATGTGATGTATCTGACCCCAGGAATGTGTCAATAAAGTTTCCCCTTCCTGGGACAATGAATTCACGGTGTTCTTATTTCAATTTCCAGGAGTGTAGTTGTACGCGTGTGTGTGTGTGTGTGTGTGTGTGTGTGTGTGTGTGTGTGGTGTGTGTGTATGTGTGGCCGCCTACAGGAGCCTCATTATCTAAGCGCCATCCCATATATATATATATATATGTGTGTGTGTGTGTGTGTGTGTGTGTGTGCGTCGCCACGTAATCGCTGGCTCCTACCTGCTGATGTGGATGATGAAGCCGTCGTCGACGCCCCTCCTCATCATGTCCTGGACCGCCTCCCTGCTGCAGATGGCCAGGCCAAGCTCGTTCACCTCCATCATCTGCCTCCAGTGTTCTGTTTTACCGGCTGAACAAGTCAACAAAGTTGAGCATCAGTCAATTTTCTAAATATAGTCAGATAACTTAAAGCGCAATTTTGACGCAGCAGTTTCAGAGAAAGAGACAGGTAATAAAAATTCATTTCACCTTTCACAGATATGGGAATTTATGTTTAAAAATAAACCTATCAAGAAAATAAGTTAAAAGGAGACCTGCTACGTGTTGTGCTCGCGTTGAAGTTACATTGATCAATACTCGTTACCTGAAAGGCTGTTTAGAACAGAGATATGGAATTTATACCTTACATTAACTGTAGTTTCGCTTTGTAGCTTTGAACAACAAAGACGTTTTCGTTAATACGAATGCTCCCACAGTTTTTACTCGATATCTGTACTGCTGATAGACTTTTCGACAACGTAAATGTAATAAAATTAACCTTTAACTCACTACGTGACTTTTCTTAACGTAGGTCCCTACGTTTAAATCGAGATCAAAGAAGTAGTTCTTCTGAAATTGTCCATTTAAGTCAAATAACATCTATTTTCACAATTATTTAAGTGTTGTTTAAATACTCATTCTAATTTAATAACACTAAAAAGCTCCTGCAGTATTTTAAATTTTGTCACACAAAACCACTTAGCTTTTTGCATTTTTTTAAACTAGTACACATAAACGAACAGTTAGAGAAGTGACTTTTACATTCTAAAAAATTATATGTCTTCGTACAGAGCAAATTTTCACATAAAACTAAATTCCAGAGTTTAAACTTTCACATGAAAATTACGCTCTATAGATACAAAAAGAAAGTCTACAAAATTGTCATTCACTACTGGGATCTACGTTTTTGTAAAGGTCAACATCACATTTGTCCTGAAGTTTTTCCTTTGAATGGTTCTCCGCTAGTAGAACTATAATCAGTGCCTTTTGAAAAATGGTCGTCTTTTTCGCCTATTTCTTCATCTACGCCCCTGACATCTTCCTCCATCCACCGAAAAATAAATTCATTACATTTAGGATCGTTAAAATTTACGCATTCCTGCGAACACATTTTGTACTATGTTGAAGAAAACAGGGAGGAAGTTCACGAGTCGCGCTCTAGGAGACGTCGACACGTCTCAGCAACGCGTGTCAACAACAAATACAGGTATCGATAACGCAACCAACGGAGAAACTTTGTAGGGTTAGCGATTTCAAGAGGGTAGGGAGGGTGTATAAGCATTCTGACAGAAATGACCGTAGAGAAAGAGTTAAAAAATCTCACGCGATCTGAGTGACCTCGCCTTGTGAGTTAGGGGTTAAACCAAATAAATTTATATTCGCAATTGCTGGTCCATGGCTTTTCGAATGTTTTAAAACCAACAGGTTGAAAAACTCAGAAAGACACATTTTAAAATTGCATACGAGATTTTTATCTTTATTGTTACACAGTGTGAAACAGAAGCAACAATGACCATACTGCGAGTCATCGTTAACTCCCCTGTTATCGAGTGACTACCTTCTCTTCATTACACTAGACATTTTCTTCTTTTTTTTCCTTTTTTAAAAAATGAAGCTGCAGCTTCCTTTACATTTCGTGTATCCGTCTCATGAAGTTCTTTCGCCGTACAGTTCCCCAAACTCACTTCTAGTTCCACAAGTATTCTCAGTTCATCACTGCTTCTACTATTAAATGTAGCTACAACATCATTGATCCCTAATTTAGCTGTGCTCATCACAACAAATGAAAATATAACATGTAGCTGTCAAGGAACTCCTTCCCATGCTGATACATCTTCAGGGTTCCTGCACAATCACAACTCGCGGCAAAATTCCGAAACCCTCTATTATGCTCTGATACATTTCACTTTCTGTACTCATTTCTCAAAAACTCTTTCAGAAAACTCTAGATAGTGTTCTTACAGCACTTGTCTTTCCACAGTTATGATTCACATTTCTTGTGTTACATTCAAGAACGTGTTTCTCAATATCAAATATTCATTTTTTGGTAAAACCTGTTGTTACCTTTGCATGCTTCTTCAATAATCCTGCGGCTAGCAGTATTCGTTCACCGGAAATCTTCTTACTGCACAATGTAGAATGCAAATATTCCAAGCCGGCGCCTCCCTCTATTATTCTGCACCCCCCCCCCCCCCCAACCATACCTTCCCCAAGTGACATGTGCTACCAACTTCGAGGAAGGCTGCACTAGACGATTGAAAAACAGTTGACTGGCTAGATGCGTCCCTATTTCAGACGGTAACAGCTAATGGTAAAGTATGACTGTGGCCCAAACCCCAAGACGCCATGGACCCAAGTTGCCAACAAGGCACTGTGCAAAATGGTTCAAATGGCTCTGAGCACTATGGGACTTAACTTCTGAGGTCATCAGTCACCTAGAATTTAGAACTGCTTAAACCTAACTAACCTAAGGACATCACACACATCCATGCCAAACGGTAGCGCCTAGAACCGCTCGGCCACCCCGGCCGGCGGCACTGTGCAAGTTGGTGGTACCTAGAGTCTGTTTCTCAGTCCCATGAACCAAGTAAGGCTGTTCCTCCACCGTTAAAATGCTGTCTTATCTGTCGAGAACTGACCAGTAGGTCCTATCAGTAGGAAAGATGAGAAACCGTCGACGATCGCCCTCAGGATTAGCTACTTACCAAGCATTAAATTACAATTAATGACACTAAGGCGCTTGACAATGTGACCGCCACTTCCTTGGCATGCTGACTAAAATAACAGATTGTTAACCACAACCGTTGTCGTTGTACACTCGATTTCAGCCAGGCTCCCGAAGTCAGTTGAAAGGTAGTGGGCCCAAGTGCGCTAGAAGTTGAATTCGAGTGCATTTACAGTGGAAGTAGTTAACCGGATTTGAAATAAAGCAATACTAGATTCGCCATTCCAATGGATGAGTGGAAGAATCGCAGTGGTAACAAGGGAGCCCACGGTAGTGATTCACTGAGTGTTCTTCTCCTCCGAATATACGCATTTCTAATAAGTAAAAGATTCGAGTTAAATCAAAGTAGATTCTTCTTGCGTGTCTTCCTCTGTTGTTATCAGCTCAAATGTATGTGACATCTTATAGGAATTAACTGCTAAGGGCATCAATCCCTAAGCTTACACACTACTTAACCTAAATTATTCTAACGACGAACACACACACCCATGCCCGAGGATAATCCCGCGTGGCGTTCTTATCAGCAACGTGAGTTCTAAACGCAAAACCAGAGTGCGTAAACAGCAGTTATCTGACATTAGGCTTTTCCAGCATTCTTTTGAATAACGAGGGAGGCCACGATGAATTCTTGATTTCAGCCAACGATGGCTTCACGAGTACTAAATAGGGAGACCCCTGAGACAACATACCCAGACCATGTGAATAAATTCACTGAATTTTTTTAGCACCGAGAGCAAAAACTAAAAGGAAACGCCTGGTTCCTCAAGAAACAGGTATCTGTTCCTAAGTAGGCCCTACCAACATTCAAGATGTAGCATACTTAATTGAAAAATTCAAATCACTACGCATTATGGCGGAGGAATTAATTCTTCCCGCAGCCGTCAAAATACATGGAGAGAGGTTTGGTGAGAGACTGAAGTCGGTACCACTCTCAGATGATACCGTGGTCGCCTCCTACATGAAAAATTAATTGCTACCGAGTCTTCATGATAGCCCGAAGTTCATCCTGCAAGCAGATGACAGTACTAATACCGAAAATCTTCCCTAGCTTCCCAAAGGTGTGGACTGTATTTACATGGAACAGACTTGTTCCTCTGGTCCAACTGTAACGATTATTAATTGGAAATTGTTATGTTCGGATTCTTGCAGACCATATGCACCCATTCATGGACTTCATTTTCCCAAACAGTAATGGGCTATCATGTCGCTGGACCGCAGCTGTTTGCGACTGGTTTCAAGAACATTTTGGACACTTCGAGCGAATAATCTGACCACCCAGATCGCCTGACATGAATCCCATCGAGTATTTATGGGACATAATCGACAGGACAGTTCTACACAAAATCCTGCATCGGAAACACTTCCGCAATTATGGATGGGAATAGAGGGGGCATGACTCAATATTTCTGCAGGGGACTTCCAACTTGTGAGTCCATGTCACGTCGAGTTGCCGCACTACGCTGAGCAAAATGTGGTCCGACATGATATTGGAAAGTACCCCATGACTTTTATCACTTCAGTGTTTGGCGAGAACTGGGAAGGACGATGGTTCCTAGAAACCTAATCAAACTTATAAAAGCATGTATGCAAGTAAGAACAAGTACGATGAAAGTGAATGGAAAGAGGTCAGAGACACTCAAGGTGAGAACTGGAATGCGACAGAGAGATTGTCTTCCCCTCCCTCCCCCCCGCCCCCTTACCACCGCACTGGGCGGAAGGGTCAACACCCTGGCCTATGAAGATGATCTAGTTATAATTGCACAGAATTAACACGATCTGGTTCATGTGACAAGTGTGTTATTGGCAGCGGCAATGAGACTAGGTTTTAAGATGAATATGGATAAGACCATATACTTCGCAGTGAACAGTGAGAACGATGACAGACCTTTAGATGTGGAAGTAATGTCTCTGAAGAGAACTGAAATATCTTGGGGCACTACTCAGGAAAATGAATAAGACAGACCAGGAAATAAAGACAAGAATTCAAGCAGGCAGCAGGTCAAGGTTTGCACTTGGGAGCCAAGGCTTCTGTCAACGTCCACGAAGATTCGGATCCACAGAACAGTAATACAACCGGTCTTCTTATACGGAACAGGGAACTGGACTCTGGCATAAAAGATAGAGATAAAACTTCTGATGTTTAAAAACACTATTCTGAGACAGATTTTTGTACCAGTGAAAGATGGAGACGACAGGAGGATAAGGATAAATCGCGAATTGCAGGGGCTGCACAAATCGTGGGACATTGTGGCTGTGATTACAGAGTGGTGACTGAAGTGTTACCGGCACGTAATGCCTTAAGAAGGACAGATCACAAGGCAGGCGGTGGAAGAGGACAGCAGACCGAGGGAAAGACCGCGGCTGAGGTGGACTGAAGGAATGAGAGGGGACATAAGTATGATGGGTCTAGCTGGAGAACAATACATGGAATGGGGAAGATGGAGGTGCCTGACAGACGAGGCCAAAGACCGACTGCGGCATGTGTGGCCAACCTAGTAAGTAAGGTGAAACAAATGAATTGCTCGTAAGTTTATTTTCTGCTCAGTGTCTCGCCTTAAAAGAGTCTATAAGGACGCTTGGTGGTATTAATAACATAGAAAACGGATGCCAAATAGCATCTCTTAATACACTAGAGAAGCAGAAAAGGGAAACACTCCAGTAAAGCAATACCAAAGAAGACTTCTTTCTCAAAAAAATGGTTCAGATGGCTCTGAGCACTATGGGACTTAACTGCTAAGGTCATCAGTCCCCAAGAACTTAGAACTACTTAAACCTAACTAACCTAAGGATGTCACACACATCCATGCCCGAGGCAGGATTCGAACCTGCGATCGTAGCGGTCGTGCAGTTCCAGACTGTAGCGCCTAGAACCGATCGGCCAGCCCGGCCGGCCTACTGGCTCACATGTTATACACAGATGAATCAAAATGTTATGACGATCGACTTAATATCATGTCGGCCCACGTCTTGCACACAATATCGCAGCTATTCCACATATAATGCATTCTGCAAGTCCTCGATACGTATCTGGAAGAACGTAGCACCAGATACCTACACACAGGTCGCACAGATCGCTTAAATTAAAGGCCATTGGTTTCTTGGCCGGCAGCTTGCACCCCAGAGTGCCCTAAAGTGGGCTTAGATCAGCATAATTTGGTGGCCAAGACATC
Source organism: Schistocerca americana (assembly GCF_021461395.2). NCBI lineage: Eukaryota > Metazoa > Arthropoda > Insecta > Orthoptera > Acrididae > Schistocerca > Schistocerca americana. Next base: position 846,666,898 of record NC_060120.1, on the reverse strand, counting down.
AACGTGAGTTGATTCGTATGCTCCTCGAACCACTGTAGCATCAAACTTCCTGGCAGATTAAAACTGTGTGCTGGACCGAGACTCGAATTCGGGACCTTTTCCTTTCGCGGACAAGTCCTCTACCATCTGAGGTACCCAAGCACGACTCACGACCCGTCCTCACAGCTTTAATTCTACTAGTACCTCGTCTTCTACCTTCCAGATTTCACAGAAGCTCTTCCGCAAACCTTGCAGAACTAGCACTCAAGGAAGAAAGGATATTGAAGAGACATGGCTTAGCCACAGCCTGGGGAACGTTTCCAGAACGAGATTTTCACTCTGCAGTGGAGTGTGCGCTGATGTGAAACTTCCTAGTAGAAGTTCTGCAAGGTTCGCAAATAGCTTCTGTGGAGTTTGGACGGTAGGGGACGAGGTACTGGCAGAGTTGAAGCTGTGAGGACGGATCGTGAGTCGTGCTTGGATAGCTCAGATGGTAGAGCACTTGCCCGTGAAAGGCAAAGGTCCCGAATTCGAGTCTCGGTCCGGCACACAGTTTTAATCTGCCAGGAAGTTTCATATCAGCGCACATTCTGCTGCAGAACGAAAATCTTATTGTGGCACTGTAGCATGATTCTGGTCTTAGGATGTGGACTGCTATCCTGCTGGAAGATGGGATCGTCGTAAGAGAAGACATCAAGCATGGACGGATGCATATGACACACAGTACTGCTCACCTTGTCGAGCTGACATTGAGTCTTAGATTACCTTCACAGGTCCCATAAACGCCCAACTGAATGTTCAAAAAATGGTTCAAATGGCTCTGAGCACAATGGGACTTAACATCTTAGGTCATCAGTCCCCTAGAACTTAGAACTACTTAAACCTAACTAACCTAAGGACATTACACACATCCACGCCCGAGGCAGGATTCGAACCGGCGACCGTAGCGGTCACGCGGTTCCAGACTGTAGCGCCTAGAACCGCTCGGCCACCCTGGCCGGCCCAATTGAATGTCATACATTGCTCTCCCAAATGGCCTGTGCCCATGGTGCGATGAGATACTTGTTTTGAGTAGATGTACACCCAGACGACGACGCATCTGGAGACGATCATCGATCTGGTGTAACAAGAAATGTGCATCTTCTGGCCAAACGACACGTTTCCAAAGATCCACGGTCCAGTCTCGTGGCCCCATGCCATCTGTGATCCTAAATGACAGTGTCTTTAAGTAAATGGGAACATACGTGGGGCGTCTGCCGTTGCTTGTTCCAGACCAGCACTGTACTTTGTTGTCAGATGGTCTGCAGATCGCCGCCTCCGACGTGTACGTTCTGTGATGAAGCCTCGTCTCCAGGTCGTGGTTTCGCCGTCCTACAGCCGCCTTTCACAGGTGCTCACACGACAGCAGCACACCAGCCGACTAGTCCCGCCGTTTTCGAGAAGCTCGTTCCCAGCTGGGTGCCTCGCCTTAGCAACCTACCCCACCTCACAGTCGATTATGCCTGTGTGTTTCTACATTTGCGGCCTTTCTCGCCACTAGAACGATTCTGCAATCGTCGCTACTCCGCTTATATACTTTCTTTCATCCCCGCATCGTCACGGGGCTGCGTTCAATCTCGCTGTGGCCAGAGGTCATAATATTTTGTCTCATCAGTGTGTTTCTTTATGGTATGATGAAAAAGCACTAGTGATTGAAGGAAAAATGTATTTGCATGGGGAATAAAAATAGCTCAATAAAATTAATAAAAGAGAATTTACAGTGGATATTTTTCGCGTAAAGTAGAAATAAATTGTTACAGATGGAGTTAATGCAGAGTTAATTATGGGGTAAGATTACTTCATATATTTGAGCTGTGCTGGACGCACCGAATATGCTCAAAACTGGAAGAAAGCAGAAGTAATATTCATTTATAAGAAAACTACATGGTACAATGCTAATTGATTCACCCCAAATATTGTACAGCACGGCTGTAGACAAGAGACTCTATTGATGAATAATCGTTATTGAAGAATAAATGGCTTTAGCAAAGGATATTTAACAGCTTACGACACTGTAAACAAGGTAAACACTTAACGTATACACACGGTCCCGTCACATTAATGTGATTACCTTATATGTTCGATGTCAACGTGGAGTAACCGCTCACAGACGACCTGTAGCACCACTGGCAGTAGAGCCTATACAGGGTGTTACAAAAAGGTACGGCCAAACTTTCAGGAAACATTCCTCACACACAAGTAAAGAAAAGATGTTATGTGGACATGTGTCCGGAAACGCATAATATCCATGTTACAGCTCATTTTAGTTTCTTCCACCTACGCTCAATGGAGCACGTTATCATGATTTCATACGGGATACTCTACCTTTGCTGCTAGAGCATGTGCCTTTACAAGTACGACACAACATGTGGTTCTTGCACGATGGAGCTCCTGCACATTTCAGTCGAAGTGTTCGTACGCTTCTCAACAACAGATTCGGTGACTGATGGATTGGTAGAGGCGGACGAATTCTGTGGCCTCCACGCTCTCCTGACCTCAACCCTCTTGACTTTCATTTATGGGGGCATTTGAAAGCTCTTGTCTACGCAATCCCGGTACCAAATGTAGAGACTATTCGTGCTCGTATTGTGGACGGCTGTGATACAATACGCCATTCTCCAGGGCTGCATCAGCGCATCACGGATTCCATGCGACGGAGGGTGGATGCATGTATCCTCGCTAACGGAGGACATTTTGAACATTTCCTGTAACAAAGTGTTTGAAGTCACGCTAGTACGTTCTGTTGCTGTGTGTTTCCATTCCATGATTAATGTGATTTGAAGAGAAGTAATAAAATGAGCTCTAACATGGAAAGTAAGCGTTTCCGGACACGTGTCCACATAATACATTTTCTTTCTTTGTATAGAAAAACTTTGATAGAGGTTTGTGAGAAGAAGCATAGAACTAAACGAAGCATAGAGGACGCTGATATCAGGAGCTGAATACAGCTACCAAAACGCTGATTTATGTTGGTTCTCGATGGAATATGTAAAGACGAAAAAACAATTTTCGATAACGACATGAGAATAGGACTACATGATGGTTTCCAAAGCTGGTCATGATTTGAATATGGGAAAAGTTTTTATAAAATCGTCAACGCTAGTATCTCTTTTCAAAAAACATGATAAAATACTGTATGTGCTGCAATTATTAACTCTACTTCAATCAGCACACTAACACGCTTTTAAGTGCTATCTTCTCCTCTATTTTTTTTTTTTTTTTTTTTTTTTTTTTTTTTGCTTCTTTCGGCAGGTATCATTAAGGATATTATATATCTGAATTCGTTAATCACCACAGTTTTCACAAGCCATAATCTTTCTGTGAATCGTGTAAATTGTTTTAAACATTTATCGTGTTTCTGTGGAACAACAGATCAGGAAGCCAGCCCGCCATTTGCCACACGAGTGTGGACGAGAGACCTTGAGGTTGCCAGAGTGCCGGAACAGTAGGCGTTAATTCTGTTCGCAGTACTGACACACGTCTGATTCGTCTTCTTGTCTTGACGTGTATCGTTGTATTTCTTAGTTGACATTAAAATGTAAGGATATGCTGTAATATTAGTAAATTTTTACTCTAGGTGATAATGCATTCAGAATGAATTTTCAGCGGTGTGTGCGCTGATATGAAACATCCTAGCGAATTAAAACTGTATGACAGAGCGAGACTCGAAATCCAGACCTTTGCCTCGCGTGAGCAAGATCTCTACCAACTGCGCTACCCAACGAGTCGCGGGTTGCTGGTCGCACTTCGGTAGCTCAGGTGGTAGCGTACTTGCCCACAAAAGGCAAAGGCCTCGAGTTCGAGTGTCGGTCCAGCACACGATTTTAATCTGCCAGGAAGTTTGATAATGCATCCTTCACATTTCTGGTCAAATATACATTAAATCAACGTAAATGAATTAAAAGTTGAAATCTCTGATTTTCCGTTTGCATACTTACATATAAAATCAGTTTCGTGATCCACACCGGCGCTGTTGATCAGGATGTCGACTCCTTTGAGGTTCTCCCTAATCCATTTGAAAGCTGAGAGGATGCTTTCTTCTTTTCCCACGTCACACTGAAGAGCGTACAGTTTGCCTGGCGACCCCTTCACTTCAAGAGCCTAAGGAAAAACAGAAAGAATGCTTTTAAGTGCTTCATAAGATAATGAAGTCAACAGCTATGTGAAACACGTCACTGGTATGTTCCTCTACCATGGAACGGTTTGACAGGTTGTTTCACGCACGCTGTTGTGTGGGAATGAGCACCACTGCAGGCAGTCTGCAGCTTCGACCCTCTGTGCAGACACTGTGGCAGGTGGCGTACCGATTGTACCTGAGAATCAAGTAGATGAGATACGAGCGGCCCCGGAAAGAAGAAAAGGAAACTCGTTTGGTTGTTCAACTCGTCATATTGTTGTGACAGTGACCTCTGCTACAAACATCGCTGTTCGCGAATTCAAACAGAAACCTGACAAAGTAACGGTAGTGTGTCCATTGACCAATTCACATACTGCTACCGCGAGAGGGAAGAATGGTTATAGGTACGCCTTTGCATTGGCTCTAATTTCTCGAATTTTCCCGTCGTGGTCATCAAGCGAGATATATTTGTCGTCCGACTCTTCCCGGAAGGTGCTTTCTCGAAATTTCGATCGTAAACCTCTCCGTGATGCACAACGCCTCTCTTGTAACGGTTTCCAATGGAATCTCAAGCGTGGCTGCAGCAGCAACTGTGCCCACGTAATGTAGGGAACAAAAACAGCCACCAGTTGCTGAAGGTAGCAATCAAAAGCTCTTGACCTAGATTTCAGAAGTCTTCAGAAGACTTTTTACGACTTACATGCTGATCATGATGTGCCACAAATAGGCTTAGTCGTAATTAAAATTATTGAGCATCCCGGTAACGCTCTCACGCCGACTAAACGATCCCAAGACGAAACGCGCAGTTCCTCGGGTTGTGGGGCAGCAGGTGGAATAATTGTTAATGTTCCTATTATTTATTTAATGCTGTTGTTTGCCATTCTCAACACTGGCTCTCTAACTACAATATTGGCAACCAGAAAGTGATTAGCAAAACGTGAAGCCTAGTGCCCACTTCATCTGAGAAATACATTTATGGCTACAGCTTATAGCTCTGAGGAATTAGGAGATTGTCTGGGATTCATAATCAAAAACCATTCTCTCTAAAATGTTCACTATATTCTGAAAGTCACGGACCAAAAAGAATCCACACAATCCAACTACCAGAGCAGTTCAAAGTCTAATGCGCTGATGCAACTATAACTGTTCAAGCTAAATGTTTAAGTGAATGCTCGCCATAATTTGATGATAATGTTCATCAAACGCCACGCTAATAATGGTAGAATGTCTGTCCTGCGGCGGCACGTGAAAATACGTCATACGCAAACTAAAGATAGATCTTTAACGTCATCCCAAAATTAAACTTCAATCGAAAACGATTTCATGGTTACGCGTATCCCGAGTAACTTATTACTGCATCCGAGGCTGTTTATATCAACGATACCGACGCGACGCGACTCCCGGCACAGGTGGTGCGCTAATCAGCGTCTGGAGAGAACTGGGGCCTACCTTTTTCTCACGCAGCGTTCTTACATACAAAGCCGCGGTGCGGACGGCTAAGGGAACGCCTGATCAAATCTGCTCTCCCGACTAGCCGCTGGGCTAGTAATGCACCACTTTAAGTTATCGAATAAATCATTGCTTCCTTTGCTGATGGCCGATGAAGCTTTCAATTTAATTGTGCAATCAGCACACAAGTAAGTAATCATAATAAAAGTCTGACGTGGCTAAGTCAAATATTTTGGGTGAGAGAATTAATTTAATTACACTACACGCAGTAGACGAGCTCTGAACTTGCTCTTTGGAGATATACTACAGCTATACTTTTATAGTTATTCTGTTGAAACTTCTCACATTTTTATGATTATAGCGGATCTCCCTCCTACTTAAATTTAAACATCCTAGCTTTATTTATTCGCCTGCTTAATCTATCTTGCTTCCTTAATTTCTAAGACAAAAACCAGAAAATCATGCATTTCAACTAAAATTTTAATTTGTGAGATCCAGAATACTGTTTCTACTAAATTATTATGCAAAAGGAATCTAAATATAAATTTTTAAGTTTCTAGCTCTTTTCTGTTGTGCCAATGATTTTTACAGAAAAACATCCAAATTTCGAAAATGGTTAAAGTTATTGAACTGATATCCAACACATACTGATTTCGTATTACCCCTGACATTCTAGGAAAGTTTCAGGTTATTTACTTCATTTTTAAAGTATTGCGCAACATTTATGACGTCAGAGCTAGTTACAGCGGACTGGCTGGCACACAATGGAAAGACTGATGTGAATTTTATAAGGTTTGAGTAGGCTTCTTCCCTACAGGGTCATCTGTGTCTTTTCTAACAGTCCTTCCTGGTAAGGACCCTATATGGATGAACAATATTCAACACTCGTTCGAAGAAGTGCCTTATAAGCCACTTCCTTCGAGGATGAGCTATATTTTCATAAGATTCTCATTATACATCCCAGTCTTTCATGAATTTGGACGACGAGTTTCGTATAAAGGTCTCATTCACAACAACGGTTATACACTAATTCGTTATCTTATCATTAAAGACAACACACATCGAAAACGTTTTGTTTTGAAATTTGTTATTTAGTGTTCCTTAATAGATACTGAAATATATTATCCTTCATTCTGTTGTCCACATAAAAGTTTTCAGGGAAATTTTGTAACTGTTCATGAAAAGATAAGAACTCTAGGAGAGTTCATTTCAGTCGATCCTCATAGGTTGGGTCTGTAACAACCTGTTTCCTCTGCGTTTCAAAACTCGCCAAGTAACTACACTGTCAAAATAGTACCAATAAAGCAATGAAGTCACTGTCCAGTAAGGAGGTTCAGACTAGTAGGCGGTAAACAAGTTTTGGCGGCAACTGTGTTATCTCGACCTTGTATGTTAGCTGTTTTTCAACTTCAATTCGAAAGCAATTAGACAGAACGTCATAAAGTTTTATGATGTCCCGTCCATAGAGAAGTATCATCTTACACTAATTTATTCACGGAGTATGCACCACTTCTGGCTTTAAATTTAAAAAAATATGCGTTACACTTAATTGTAGAATATAAAGAAGTATAAATTGCTTGCCTTTTATAGTGTAAAATGTGAGGTACAGTAGGAAAAATAGCAGGTGATTGTGCAGTTTAAACAGTTGCCGCAAAGTGCATATTTAGAGTTTTCGCTAAATGGGTGATTAAAACTTAGGAAGTTGCAACAGTAGACCAGCAATGATCGCTAGTAATTCGTTTTTTCTTTCGTTTAACGTTTGACGCTATTGGCAAGCCTTGCGGACTCCGTCGGCTTATGATCGCGGCCATGACGTCATTTAATAACCCGCATTCACTTGTAATTGATGGCAATATCAGTATGACTACCATTTCAAAAAGTCTTTTGTACTTCTAATCACATTTCACTCTAAATGTTTCGTCTGAAAAGGTAGTTAACGGGAAGCTAAAAGCCACTACACTTTTTCAGTACAAGATTTTTAAGTCAAGTGAACACTCTTGTCAAATCGAGTCATTTCACAATGATACTTCGGACGTATTTCAAGGAAATGCAAATATATTCTCCTAGAGTTGATAACAGAAGAGAAGATAGAGTAAAAGAGGAAAAACATAGAAGAAGGCTATCTTGATTAGGTAACATAAAGCAGTGGAGGGGATTACAAAGTGCAAAGTAACTTATGTGTTGCGGTTCACTGAATAAAGATGCATCGTGTGGACGCGAACATCCATTAATAAATAGACAGAAGAAGAAGAAGAAGAAAAGAAATAGTTTGTTAAAAGGTAGTATGCTACACTGCCACGTAGACAAGAATCATGTTTCTTTAACTGCTTACTATCTTCAAAATCGAGTTAGAGACGTTACAGAACTAAAACGTTACGTGAAATGAAAAGTAGACAGTTTCTTTTTTCACAAGAAAATGAAAGGTATTATGAAAAAATAAGTTCATAAAACGATAACGCATAGTGCTATATACCTGTAAGTGTTTTTACATCGTGGAAATCAGAGAAGTGTTCTTTCCCCTTGCGCCGATCAGTGTGAACTCCCTGGACGGCGGCTTTTTTGTCGTCCTTCCTCTTGGCTTGTTTTGCTGCCTAGGTAGAAGAGTGCCTTAACTTCATTTACTTCGAGACTATCTGTCCTGATGTTAAGTCTCTCGCTATTCTCATTCCCGAGAGTTCTCAATAATTTTGTCTTTCTTCCCATTTACTCTCAGTCCCATATTCGATACTCATTAGATCGTTCATTCCACTCAACAGACCATGTAATTCTTCTTAACTATCATTGAGGATAGCAATGTCATCAGCGAATCTTATCATTCATGTCTTTAGACCTCGAGTTTTAATTCCATTCTGAACCTTCCTTTTATTTCTGCCACTGCTTCTTCAATGTGTATATTGAACAGTAGGAGCGAAAGACACTTTTTTTAATGTAGAATTTGTTTGAATACACAAAATGGACGTGTCGTTTAGTACAAGTGTGCTGTAAGTTACGGCAGGCTGAATTCCCGTCCGTTGCGATGCGTCTTCCGGTCATGTGGTCAGCGACATGTCGCCGCCACGCTGGAGCTGCTAGATGCCTGGGCCGGAGAGGAAGGCAATCTGTGAGGAGCTACCGAGGAAGGACAGCAAGGGAGCAACTGAGATGGGCGTGAGCTGTAAGGGTGGAGCTGCAAGTTCGCGTGGTCAGCACTGGAGAGGGGTTGTGGAGTCCGGGCCAGAGCTAGCGGCCAACGAATCTTATTATCGACGCGTGGAAATGATTTTCTGTTCACAGCAGGAGAACGGTGATTGGCATCTTGGCTCCAGGTCAGGCTGTATTATTATACACAAGTGGACAATCTCCGTGGTGTGTGCTGTGGAGCAGTACACAACAAAAGTGTCGCACCTGTGGTATTTGAAGAAAACATAAACTATACAGTAACTTATATTCTGGTTGTGATTCACCTTCAGTCTGAGCTAGCCGTTGGAGGCTTCAGCGATTTCCTATTCACTACTGTCAGTAGGGCCGCTGCAAGGCCTACCTGTGTTTAGGTCAAATACGTTTAAGTTGTTGAAGATTTATGTGAGTTAGACGCAGGCACAAAAGAAAGAAACGTCGGACCACCAAGGAATTATCCAAACGCGCCGGTTATCTGTAGATGTGATGCACGTGTACAGACAAGCGAATGATTACAATTTCGGAAAAATTGTATGATTTACTCAAGTGAAAGTGCTTCAAAAATTGAGCAAGTCAATAACCGCGTCGGTCCACCTCTGGCCCTTATGCAAACAGTTATTCGGCTTGGCGTTGACTCAGTTACTGGATATCCTCCTGAGAGATAAAGTGCCGAATTCTGTCCAACTGGTACGTTATATCGACAAACTCCCGAGCTAGTTTGAGGGCCCTGTCCGTAATTTTCTAAACTGGGGAGACATCCGGCGACCCTGCTGGCCAAGGTAGAGTTTGGCAAGCACGAACGCAAGTAGCAGAAACTCTCACAGTGTGCAGGCGGGGACTATCTTGCTGAAATGTAAGCCCAAGGTGGCTTGCCATTAAGGCCAACAAAACGGGACATAAAATATCACCAACGTCCCGCTGTGCTGTAAGGATGGCGCGGATGACAACCATAGGAGTTCTGCTATGAAAAGAAATGGCATCCAAGACCTGGGCTCAGTTCTAAGCTGGACTGATTACTGAAGACAGTTCTACTTCAGCCAATGAGATTCCATCCCGAGGACGTTTCTGGAGACGCCTCGGACAGTGGTGGGATACCAACCAGACTGTCGCGCCATACAGCCCGGCAAACACGAGTTACGGTCTGCTTAGGATTTTGACGATCTAACGTCTCAGATGGACAGAATTTGACGCGATATCCCTCAGGAGGACACCCAACAACTAAATCAATGTCGAGCCGAATAACTGCTTGCATAAGGGCAAGAGGTGTACCAACGGATTATTGACTTTCTCGGTTTGCGAAGGTCTTCCGTTTGAGTAAATCACTCATTTTTTCTGAAATTGTAATCATTTGTTTGTCTGCTTTGAGTGTATTTTCACATCGTAACCAGAATCAAGTCCAATACCGAAAGCAGGGTTACAATGAAATACACTACTTATTACTGAAAACGCTTGTACGATCAACACCAACTTACAGCCAATACAGAACTGAATTTCTGAACCGAGAGTGCAGTTACTTATACAAACAGCGAATATTCCAGGATACACAACTTAAAGAAATTATAATTTACAAACAACTGTTTGTAGTCGGATTTGAAATGACGATCCACAACACACCTGCAAACAACGCTAACAACTGCAGCATTGTTGGGACTGGCCGTGCCGTGACACGCCATGATATCGAAGTCATTGTTCCTCATTTCGGTGTTCACACCGAGGGCTCAACCGCTACTGGAGAGCGAGAGGCCGGGTGGACTGCGCCGGCGAAGTTAAGAATCCAGAATGAGATTTTTCACTCTGCAGCGGAGTGTGCGCTGATATGAAACTTCCTGGCAAATTAAAGCTGTGTGCCGGACCGAGACTCGAACTCGGGGCCTTGCCTTTCGCGGGCAAGTGGTTAGAGTACTTGCCCGCGAAAGGCAAGGTCCCGAGTTCGAGTCTCGGTCCGGCACACAGTTTTAATCAACCAGGAAGCTTCGACGTTCAGAATGTTTGACGTTTCCGTCGCAAGACGGCGTATGGTGCAAGCCGGAGGACGTGCACTTCAGTTTGTGCAGTAAACATAACAGACGTCTCAGATCTGTTTTCATGAGAAGTGTCACAGAAAATGTTAATCAACTTCCATCATTGCAACCACTTCATCAAAAGCTTTCGAAAAGCGTGGAAAACATTTCGTGCTTGCATTTTTAAAACAAAGGAGACGTTTTTTAAAATTTCAATCACAGAAAATTACAATTATTGGCTGTGTAGGAAAATACTTCCTCCTTCACGAGCTATCATTTGTCGGAAAGCTCTTTAAATCGAGACAACTGGACCAAGTGATTCCCATCTGATTGTTCAAAGTTCTTTCATCACCAATGATACAATGGCCAGCCATATTCGGAATGATGATGCTAGTGCGTGATAGGAAATCCCAGTAGACAGATACGTGAGAAGGAAATTCGCTAATGTTACTCCTCGAATATGGTAATGTGCAAAGGTTTTGTTTACAGATGATTTTTAAAACTGGGGCAGTCACAGTTAAAGTAATTATTCATAATTGATTGACAATTCATAGTGCAAGAGAGGTTGAAGCTATTAAAATATAAAACTCAAAGGAAAATTCAACAGTCCGCATTCGATTAGAGACTCACACAACTGGTTTCGCAACTTCTTAGTTGCATCTGCTGGTGCATATAATGCTATGTAACGTGGTATAGAGAGCTATTACAGAAAGCGGCAGAGAAATGGTTGTTGTGGCTGGACAAAGTTCTCAGCCCGTAACGTTTTCGTATCTTTTCTGCCATTGTAAATATTTCACATTTACTGTACTCGGAAAAATATGCATGAGCTCACTGAATGAGTTGTGGATAAGATCGTTGACTCTGTGGTTAATGTAATCTGTGGTCCACTTGGTCGCCAGTCAGTTGTGCAGCGTTAGGACATTCATATTAGAGGCATGGTAGCGAGCAGTGGAGTTTTGGAGAAGGAGATCTGGTATTCGTGAATCTGGGAGAAATTATCTGGAATACTTTACTATGGAGATGAAAATTCGTTTGTAAAGATATTTTCTTGACTGTATGGATGTAGAAGATCTTCGAAGGAATATTTCAAGGTAATTGATTCCCTCACGTCTTAACAGATGTCCTATCATCCTGGCCCTTCTCCTTGTCAGTGTTATCCACATACTCCTTCCTCTGTGATTCTGTGGAGAACCTTCTCATGCCTTACTTTATCAGTCCACCCAATTCTGAACATTCGTCTGTAGCACCAATCTCAAATGCATCGATTCTCTTCTGTTCCAATTTTCCCACAGTCCATGTTTAACTACCATACAATGCTGTGCTCCAAGCGAACATTCTCCGAAACTTCTTTCTCAAATTAGGGCCCTTTGTTTGATACTAGTAGATTTCTCTTGGCCAGGAACACCATTTTCGCCATTACTAGTCTGCTTTTGATGTCCTTCTGTCTCCGTCCGTCATTGGTTATTTTGCTCCCTAGGTAGTAGGATTCCTAAACCTCATCTACTTCTCATTTCCGCTACTTCTCACTACTTTCGTCGTTCTTCGATTTACTTTCAATTCACATTCTGTATTCAGAATACTGTTCGTACCGTTCAGCAGATCATGTAATTCCTCTTTAATAGCACTCCTGAACCTTTCTTTCATTTCCATCACTGCTTCTTCGATGTAGAGATTAAACAGTAGAGGCGAAAGACTACATCCCTGTTTTACACGCTTTTCAATCCGAGCACTTCGTTCTTGGTCGTCCACTCTTATTATTCTCTCTTGGCTCATGTACATATTGTACATTACCGTTCTCCCCCTATTGCTCACCATTACTTTCCTCAGAATTTCCAACATCTTGCACCATTTTACATTGTCGAACGCTTTTTCCAGGTCGACAGATCCTATAAACGTTTTTTTATTTTCCTTTAGCCCTGCTTGCATTATCAACCGCAACGTCAGAATTGCTTCTCTGCTGCCTTTACCTTTCCTAAAGCCAAACTAATCGTCATCTAACACAGCCTCAGTTTTCTTTTCCAGCTTTCTGTATATTATCCTTGTTAGCAATTTGATGCATGGGCCGTTAAGCTGATAGTGCAATAAGTCTCACACTTCTCAGCTCTTGCATTCTTCGAAATTGTGTCGAGGATATTTTTCCGACCATCAGATCATATTTCACCAGGCTCATACAGTCTATGCACCAACGTGAATACTCGTTTTGTTGCTACTTCCCCCAGTGATTTTAGAAATTCTGAAAGAACGTTATCTATCCCTTCTGCCTTACTTGATCCTAAGTCCTCCAAAGCACTGTTAACTTCTGATTCTAATTCTGGGTCCTCCGTCTCTTCTAAATGAATCATTGTTTCTTCTTCAACACATCAGACAAATCCTCCCCCTCATAATTTCACCGAAGGTTGTTTTGACTCACCTATACGCTGAGTCAGTCCTTCCAACAACCATTTCTTTTGCGATTCCTTCACATTTTTCATGCAGCTGTTTCGTCTTACCTTTCCAGCATTTCCTATATTTCATTCTTGAATTTTCCTGAACACTTTTGTACTTCCTCCTTTCATCGATCAACTGAAGTATTTCTTCTGTTACCCATGTTTTCTTCGCTGTTACCTTCTTTGCACCTATTCTTTTCTTGCAAACTTCTGTGATTCCCTTTTCGGAGATGTCTGCCTCAACTGTACTGCGTACTGAGGTATTCCTTATTGCTGTATCTACAGCCTTAGCGAATTTCAAGCGTATCTCGTCGTTCCTTATTATTTCCGTATCCCAGTTCTTTGCGTATTGATTCTTCCTAACTTATCTCTTAAACTTCAGCCCACTCTTCATCACTACTAAATTGTGGTCTAAGTCTGTATACGTCCCTGGTTACTCCTTACAATCCTGTATCTGATTTTGGGAATCTCTGTCTGACCATTACATAATCTAAATGAAATCTTCATGTATCATGCGACCTTTTCCAAGTATACCTCCTCGTCTTGTGGATCTTGAACAGATTATTTGCAATTACTAGCTGAAATTCGTGGCAGAACTCAATTAGTCTTTCTCCTCTCTCATTTCTTGACCCAAGCCCATATTCTCCTGTAACCATTTCTTCTGCTCATTCCCCTACAACTGCATTCCATTCCCCAGTGACTATTAGATTTTCATCTCCCTTTACGTACTGTATTATCCTTTCAACATCCTCGTATACCTCTCTATCTCTTTATCTTCAGTGTGTCAAGTCGGCATGTGTACCTGAACTATCGTTGTCGGTGTGGGTTTGCTGTCGATTCTGATAAGAACAACCCTACCACTGAACTATTCATGGTAAGACACTCCCTGCCCTACCTTCCTATTCATAACGAATTGTACTTTCGGCATACCATTTTCTGCTGCCGTTGATGTTATTCTATACTCATCTGACAGTAAATCCTTGTCTTCTTTCCATTTCAGTTTACTGGACGCTACTAGATCTTGATTGAGCCTTTTCATTTCCCTTTTCAGATTTTCTAGCTTCCCTAGCACATTCAAGCTTGTGACATTCCATGCCCAGACTCGTAGAACCTTATGATTTCGTTGGTTAAAAATCTTTTTCTCATGGTCACCTCCACTTTGGCAGTCCGCTCCCGCAGACCCGAATGGGGGACTATTCCGGAATCTTTTGCCAATGGAGAGATCATCATGACACTTTAAAATTACAGGCCACATGTCGTATGGATACACATTATGTGTCTTTAATGCAGTGGTTTCCATTGCCTTCTGCATCCTCATGCCGTTGATCACTGCTGATTCTTCTGCCTTTAGGGGCAGTTTCCCACTCCAAGAACGAGAGAGTGCCCTGAAACTCTGTCCGCTCCTCCGCCCCCTTTGACAAGGCCGTTGGCAGAATGAGGATGACTTTTTACGTCGGAAGTGTACGGCCGCCAATGCTAGTTACTAATGAAAATTTAAAAGGTGTCGGGATTGCAACCCTGGACCGACAAAAGTTTTTATTAGTAATCAAATACAAAACGCTACACTTTTTTGCTGATCTCATTTTGTTCGTTAATATTTGTTGTATCTGTCCGGGGCGGACGTCCCATGACACCTGTTCAGGTTCATCGTTGATCCGTTCACTCAGTTCTTTTTTTTTTTTTTAACAGAGGGCAGCTAACACTCTGACCGAACACGCTGAACTACCGTGCCAGCGTCCCCTCGACCACGGATAAACACTAATTGGGTCTCTCTGGAGGAACTAGAAAACTACGACATGCAGCATGTCAAAACCTTTAACAAAGCTTGCGGTGGATGATCGTCCATTACCGCTGACTCTGTGTGAAGAGTTTGGTACACACTTTTCGGGAATGATGAACTGTTGCGTCTCTTGCTGAATATCTAATGTGTTATGTATGGAATTGTCGTGACAATACACGGAAATATATTAAAAACTTAACTGCCCACCGGAGTGGCCGTGCGGTTCTAGGCGCTACAGTCTGGAACCGAGCGACCGCTACGGTCGCAGGTTCGAATCCTGCCTCGGGCATGGATGTGTGTGATGTCCTTAGATTAGTTAGGTTTAAGTAGTTCTAAGTTCTAGGGGGCTGATGACCACAGAATTTAAGTCCCATAGTGCTGAGAGCCATTTGAACTATTAAACTTAACTAACCTAAGGACATCACACACATCCATGCCCGAGGCAGGAGTCGAACCTGCGACCGTAGCGACCGCGCAGTTCCAGACGGAAGCGCCTAGAACCGCTCGGCCAGATCTGCCGGCTACGGAAATATATGTACATAGTTATAGCCCCTCCTGCTTAGAAATATGTAAGAGTGCCTTCCGAAAGGAACTACTGAAGTATCGCTCGTATTCTTCAGGAACTACCTAAATGTAGTAAAGAATGTTCCACAGACTGACCTTGACTTGTTCTACCCTCCTGGCGAGGCCGACCACGTTAATGCCGTGCTTGAGCAGTTCCTGGGCGATACCTGCGCCTATGCCGGAACTGGCGCCAGTGATCGCGGCCACGCGTCCCGCGTACTTCTCGATTCCCATGACTGTTCCTGTTGCTGCTGCTGCTACTACTACCTACTGCTGAGACTCTCCGCCAGATATTTGTAGTGCCGGCGGCGGAGCGCACACGTTACGCAATACTACGGCTACACTACAGCAGACTACGCCGTCAGCGTCACGTGAGAACGTCGTTAGGTAAGACAAGCGCGAAGTCCATTCATACCGCTGCCTGACAGAAGAGCTGATCTTTGTGATTTCTGTTATGCGTCACTCTGTTTATCGACAAAGTAATTGATCTCTAGAAGCGAGCGTGTTACGATGTTTAGTGAGTTGCACAAGTCAGCAAGCTACTTGCGTGGAATGAATAGTTACTTCATAAATTAAATTTGTGCTAAGCCTACGTATCACACAAACTGACAAACCCGGCATTGCTCTAGTATTCATTTAGCCAATTTTATATTAGAAACGAAAACAAGAAATGGACAGTGTTTGTAGTGTAGTATCGAAAAAATTCCGCTTCCATGTATTCGTGAAAACATCTTTGAAATTGTGCAGTAGACTCGGTGTGAGATGATCCCGGACACTTTCTGTCCCTTGAGCACAGCTGCTTCTCGTGTCTTCAATGCGGTTTTGTAAACGTCTCTATAGCGACACTTCTTCATAGCTCTATAGACGGCTATTGTTTTAGCCTACAACCGTTGCCCTCCGTAGCTGAAAGCTGTCAAAACCTCTGTCATGTGTCTAGCATTTAGTTAAGTCGGCTAGACGGTAACAGTGTCTTAAAAGTAGAGAATAAACGTTTTAAAACTTCACGCATGCTGCTCCAATTCTATCGCACAGCTCAGTGTTTAAGACGTCACGTCTCTCGAAGTATGTGTCGTGCGATGATATATTTCTGTGCTGTGAATGTTCAGTGGGATATGTGGATACTGTCTGGCAGATATGTTGTGAACAGAGAAAGCAGCAAAAAAGTAATAATGTTAAACGTCATGCACAACGCGGTAGTTTCTCGCGAATCTCATTTTTATGACATCATATCTTCTGAACCATGTTAGGTAGGCGGTTCTCAACTCCACAGAAATTGTTACCTGACAGTAAGTGATACGTGTACCAAATTTGATTCAAATCGCTCCAGTGGTTTAGGAGGTAATGTGGAACATAACACATGTATAGACATACATACATGCATGCATTTTTATAATATCTACAGATTGCTCTGCAATCAGTTATTACTTTTAGTCAGACATTCAACACGTTTAGTTTCCAAGTACAGTGGTGTGAAAAACTTAAGGACGGAAGTGGCTTTCCCATGACATGCTACCGCCAACTAGCATAGCTGGATGGAATTTTGAGTAAGACACTAATTAACTGCATCCACTTCAATTTATTATGGTTCCTTGACATTACAAAAGGCAGAACATGGTTCTTAAAGGGATGCGTGATTACCAGGGAAGGCAATGCACGCTCTGCAAAGTCTCCCATACTGGCCTTTCTTGTGATGGGTCGTTCCATTCCCCCAAGAGCGCGGTGAACAACTGCTAGACGGTTGTTTGTGTGTGTGGACGTGCTGCAAAATACGTCTCCCCTACGCACCCCAGAGACGTGCTCAATGGGGTTTAAGTCGGGGACCCCTTTCCGCCATGACTTTATTTTCATGGCTGACAATATGCGCGTCCCGCATGGAAGAGCCCCCCCCCCCCCCCCAACCGCCACACCGGATGACGACAGCGGCACGAGTGACGACGATGCCCATCGGCCACTAAACTATCCAGTTACTATCCCTCCATCTGTCAACTACAAAAAGGATTCAGGACGCAGCCCTGTAATTGAGGTACAAAATCCATTGAGTTCCTGATAAAATGTAAATGCTGAGCTACTACTAATGGGCTCAAGAGAGTAGCAGGATGTTTTGCTGTACCAGATGTCGGAGCATCTTAATAAAACTTGAAGTAACTTGTCGGCTGAAGGCCCAAATAATTACTCAAGAATAATTAAAGTGTAAGATGGCAAGAACTATGCCCCTTATATGAAGTCATTAAACATCACCAAACTCACATTGAGCGAACAGTAGAGCTGAACAAAAATGACTGACAAGGCACAATGCATCTTGTAGAGGGTATAGTATGGACGTATTGGAATAATTAATATTGGGTGATGGTTTTAAAGTAATTCATGCCATATGAAATCTTTGTGGAAACACTTCAATTTACTGGAGGCTAGTTTATCCCAGGGAAGTATTCAGAGTCTGAAGTAAATCAGGTGAAGAGTGACAGAATGAAATACGTCAGTGTCCGATGGGAACGTAGGACCAAGGAATTTGAAGTACTCTCCTGGGAGTCAGAATTTCGGAAAAATTGGTGTTTTATGCGGATGCTAACCTTGACGGGTGGCCTGGGAGGAGCTAAACAGCAGGAGTTGAGAGGAAGGGAAATTTTGTGGGAATTTGTTCACTTCCCAGAGCAGGCACTGGTCGGTGCTGGAAAGTGACGCATAATTAACGCGACTTGCTCTGCAATTGGCGTTAGTGATTTGGCTAGAGGAGAAACTGAGGCGAAGAGCGGACTGGCAGAAGTCTCCGTTGAGGTCTTCTGTTCCCAGCTTGCCTAGAGTACGGATGTGGCGTTCTTTGCTCGGCTTGCCTGAGAGAGAGTGAGCATCTCTTGCAGTTTATGACTTAGCAAATGGAACAACTGATCTTGGAGATAGAAAGTTTTCATTCAGCTGTGTACTGAGCAAAATAGCTAGGAGTGAGTAGATGAGTGCAGCCTTGCAGCACCACGAGGCCGCCCGATGCCCGCACAAAGACGCCACCCCGCCACGCTGAATTCGGTGATATTACGCCCACTCCGGCTTGAGTTAGGCCACTGATCAATTTGTTGGATCACGCTGGCAAAGTTTCCACGAGGATTTCATGAGCAGTGTATTGCAGAATTCTTCTCGCACTTCGCATAATGCCTGGGTCAGTCGATAGGAATAAATTTTGATTTAGCGCGTTTTACTCAACGTAAACGCAATTTATTCCCAATGCCTGTTAGGAGAGTCGTGTAATGTGATGATTGAAGGTTGTGAGTTAAAATAAATTAGTACTAATCGACTGTATCTGTTTTCAGTCAAGTAGTTGAAATCCCAAGTCACTTTCTCAATTAATTTTATGTTCAACATTTGCATCTGGTGTTCAATAGCTGAATATAATATCAATGTGCTACCCTTTTTAACTAAAAGGGATCAATTCTGAATCAGTTAATGTCAACACTGCCACCACAGTTCAATCAGGAGTCACAGGGCCTTATTATTTTCTTTGCGTTATCCGATATTGCGGCAGTTTTGCACTCTCTGTTGATCTGTTAGTCAATTGGTTGGGGTGAACACACGCCACAACCAGATAAGTGATGGGTGGAGTGTTAAAAAGACAACCTTAAGATAAACATTTACCGAACACGACTGAAGGCCGTTTCAAGAATCCAAGATAAAGAGAAACCTATGGACAAGGAGTAACATATTATGACCATAGATTCAGAAACAAACGCGGCTGAAGGCCTATATACAGAGCAACAAGAATTTTAAATAAAAAGCGGTTGAAGGGCTAAGCTTAAAATAGTTGTCATGAAGTTCGGCTGAAGGCCATATAGCAAACATAAAACAGACAATATTAATACACGGCTAAAGGCCTGGCACAGTACCTGCGACCATATAAAATGACAATCACAAACAACAAACGGTAGTGCTCAGGAGTGTTCCAAGGGTCGGCCTGGGGAGGAAACTCCAAGCACAGTTTAGGTGTGACAGACAGCCAAGCGTAACACTAAACAATCGGGTGACAACACGACCTAGGGACGCCTGAAGAACCAACCAACAGCCTAATCAATTCCCTTCCACCCGATACGCTGGCTGCACTATTTCAACCGACAGACTTACTCTAGAACGCAGACAGCATTCATCTGCTTAGTGGAAATCACAGAAGCTACACACGTTTCCACGTAAACACACTTGCACAAGAACTCGAACAATCGTAAAAGCAATCACTGTGGAACAACAAGGACGAATGAATTCGACACACAGAGTTTCCACAAGCAGTCGGCGACCAAATACACGTCGTCCGATAAGACGACCGACCCAGTTCGTTCCCACTGGAGTTACGTACAGGGTGTTTCAAAAATGACCGGTATATTTGAAACGGCAATAAAAACTAAACGAGCAGCGATAGAAATACACCGTTTGTTGCAATATGCTTGGGACAACAGTACATTTTCAGGCAGACAAACTTTCGAAATTATAGTAGTTACAATTTTCAACAATCTCTAACGTTTTGTCAGCTGAGTTCGGTTTCATCCTGTATCTGGTACACGAAAGTAAGAAAGACGGAAGTAGTGAGGAGGAGTAGAAATGGGATAAGCTATAAACATCAAAATTGACTGAGGATATTCTCGTCCCTTGGAAGAAGCACATGAAGGACTAATCGAGAAGAACATAAAATCAGACTGGCATAGGAAAAGGGGGCATTCATGCCTAAATAAGTCTACTAGTATCAAGGACAGGTTTTAATTTTAGGAAGAGATTTCTGAGAGCGTGCGTTTACTATCTGAGTGCAGGATTTTATGGTAGTGTACAGATCGCCTAAACAATCTAGGGGGTGTTACGTGTTTTTGTTGTTATTTCTAAACGTTTTCTCTCTTAAGTTCCCATACGTAATGTTCGAATATAATTCGTTGTGGCCAATATAACGAACAGGAGTGCCGCTTCAGCAGAGGCTGTCTGCTCCCGTGGAACGTGCTGACCAGCAGGCTACTATGCACCGCTGTCAGCAGCTAACAGGGAGCGACGGAGAGGAAGGCCGTGTCGTCTGCCAGCCGTTGGCGGAGCGTCAGAGAGTGACTGGACGCTCTCTCTGCCTCCGGCTGTCAGTTGGCTACGATGTCAACCATCTCCTCTCTCTCATGTTTGTGCTGACTTGTTTACGACAGCAAAATTACATCTTTCTATGACCACCTCGGAGCTAACGACCTCTCATGGTGACTAGGGTGCACCCAAATGTATTATTCCGAATCGGAGAATGTTTTGATCTGGTTTCTTTTTATTGAAAAAAACTCCCTTCAGATGGTCACATTCTAAACTATCCTGGCGGGAACACCGCAAAAGAAGAGAACCGATGCGCTTCAGAAGGGGTGCTACACAACAATATTGAAAATTAGGTGGACTGATGAGATACGGGATGAGGAGATTCTCCGCAGATTCGGTGAAAAAAGGAACATATCGTAAATACTGATAAGAAAGTGGGACAGTATTGTAGAGGCCGGCCGGAGTGGCTGTGCGATTCTAGGCTCTACAGTCCGGAACCGCGAGACCGCTACGGTCGCAGGTTCGAATCCTGCCTCGGGCATGGATGTGTGTGATGTCCTTAGGTTAGTTAGGTTTAAGTAGTTCTAAGTTCTAGGGGACTGATGACCTCAGAAGTTAAGTCCCATAGTGCTCAGAGCCATTTGAATCGTTAGTATTGCAGAACATGTGTTAAAACATGATGGGATACCTTTCAGGGCAATATAGGAGGCTGTAAAGTGGAAAAACTTCAACGGAAGATACAAACTGGAATATATCCAACAAACAGAGCAGTCGTATTTGAACTTTTCAACATGCACTTGAGAATAGTTACAAAGCCGAAATCATGATTGTGTAAAATAACTGGACAACTAATAGTCAAATGTCTGAAATTTCTCTCAATTTAAAAAAAAAAAGAAAAGAAGAGAAAAGAAATGATGACTCTGGCTGCAAGTGCTACTCTACGATGAAGGGGAATTCTTGGCGGGCCGCTTATCTAACTTGTCTGGTACCGGTGTACAAGGTGTTACTGAAAAGAAAGTCGCATATTCTTCCTAGAGATAATACTGGTTGAAAATAAGAATAAAAGTACTCTAAAAGTGTGACTCGAAAGGAGTACTCGTTGATGAATGAGCCATTATGTCCTGTAACGACCATTGATGACACTACTGGTGGGGTAGACATCGTGCAGCTCTCTTTATAAAAGAACCTCGAATTCGCATGAAAACACCTTTTAAGGCTTTCATATGTTTTCTGTCATTATAAATATTTCCCCTTTACGGTACTGGAACAAACATGCATGAGCGCGCTGCACAGGTAGTGGACAAGATCCTTGTCTCTGCGTTTATTGTACTCTGTGGTGCACTTGGTCGCAAGTCAGTTTTACAGCCTTAGACCTAACTTATTAGAGGCATAGTGCCGAGAAGCTGAGTTTTAGAAAAAAAGATCTGAGGTTTGTGAATCTGGGAGAAACGTGTTTGTAAAGCTATTTTTTGGCAGTATGTTTGGAGAAGATTTTGGGGGAATATTTCAAGGTAATCAATGCACGCGCAAGGATGAACTGTTTAAATGTCTGTAATTTTTGTAATGAGTTACTTTCGTAATTGTTATTCTTCTTATGTTTCGCAGACATTTCTGACAATAATCAGTGTTTTATTTTTCACGACGCTTCATTTAAAGGAAAACCCTACTTATCATTTTCAGTAAAGCTTTCAACATCCTGTAGTGTGCGCATTGCACCTTGCTTCACACGCAGCATAGGTTGTATCTGTCAAGCAAAGAATAGTTTACTAATGAGCAGATTATTTTTCTTTAGCTGCTGCATATGCTTATTTCAGTTTGCTTTCGAGAACGTCAGTACACCAGACACAAAACAGCAAGCTGATCATGAGGCATGTCACTTTTTTTTCTTGGTAGATCTCACTTTGCACTCTTGTGAGCAAACAGTACGTAGTCAGAATTTTCAGGTGTTGTGCTAAGTAAGCAGATTAATTTACATTGAACAACGTTGATGATATTGAAGAGTTATTTTCTTCAGAGTTGAGCAGTATTTTATTTTGAGTATATTTCAAGTTAGACACTGCACTTCTTTTATGTAACTTCTATAACGTACTTCATTATTAAGTTTCAGTTAAATAGTTTTCACTGAGCACACAGATAGCTTCTTTTGAGATTTAATTACATTCGTTTTCATTATTTCACATTCAGCATGTCATTACAATTAAAGTTTTGTTTCGCGAACCTGTTCACAAGCGCAGAACATGGAAAAACAACAGTCACTGTTGCTCAGCATTTGAATACGATATCTCAAGGACACGGTACACGAGGAGAAAGTTTTTGGAAAAGAATATTCAGTACTTCAGTTATACATAAAGTAAATACAAAGCTTACATCCTGGCTGCTCTCAGATTTTCTCCAACACACATGGGACACCACTCTCCGGTAACGTGTACAAGTTATCGCTGAGAATGGAATACGTCAGTGATATTAAAGCCTTAGCCCTAAATCTGGCTAAGGTCGGATGTGGTGGAAAGTCATGCTACTGGACATTATCGACCTATCTGTAATTCACTAAACGTTTATTGTGGGTACCGTCTACGAGGCGTATTAATTGAGGTGCTACCCAGTCGTGCACATACCTCGCAACTTCTCTTTCTGCAAAGGCAAGATGTGTAATTTGTCGAACAGAAATTGTTAATTTAATCTGTGAAGTTTACGGCCCTATAAGTCTATTACCCACAATTACTGTACACACATTGATACTAAAGCGAAGCTGATATCTTGCTTCCATGACCGCAAGGGGATTACCGTGGGCCTATAGGCGGCTTTTGTGGTAGTATACAGGGTGTAAATTTTAAGTTAACAAACCAGAATAACTCGAAAAATAAGCTTCACACGAAAAAAGTGTGTAGAATCCAAAGTTGATTATTTTCGAGGGGGACATCTGCTGGTGCTAAAATTAGCCCGCCACCTCAGCCCACTGGGGGTGGGGCGGCGGGAGGCAACGTTAAAATTTCAGATGGAAACCCCCATTTTTATTGCAGAATCAGATTCTACATAAAACTACGTACATTTTGTCTTAAACATTTGTTTTCATTCTTGGTAGTAGGCGCTGTAATTAAAGAAAATCCATGTTCTCATTTAGTTAATGAGTTCACTCGTCAGTAAGTAGTATGTTTGGTTAGTTAGTTAGCTAGTCAGATGATCTATTTGATAATTAAAAGTAGTGTGGCCTCATGACCACGAAACAAACAAAACATCCGAATCTGCGGAAAAAATTAATATTTGGGTCAACATTTGTAAAACTCTAATTCCTCTCTCTCTCAAACCCCACCCTATGGGGAGAGAGGGAGAATTTTAGTTTTAGCGAATCAAAATTTACGAACTGAATAAGTATTTTTTATTTATCCATAACCATTTTCCACGCAAAAATGAGAACATGGATTTTCTTGAATTCTTCTACAAGAATTAAAACAAATGTTTAAGACAAAATGTACGTAGTTTTTTATGTAGAATCTGATTCTGCAATAAAAAACGAGGGTTCCCATTTGAAATTTTAAAGTTGCCTCTCGCCCCACCCCCAGGGGGCTGGGACGGCGGGATAATTTTAGCACCAGCAGATGTCCCCCTCGAAAATAATCAACTTTGGATTCTACACATTTTTTCGTGTGAAGCTTATTTTTCGAGTTATTCTTGTTTGTCAACTTAAAATTTACACCCAGTATTGTCGCACTGTCTGAAACCGACTTTATGCATAAAATGTTGGCTATGGATTTCGGATGTCCATCGCTTCTTCTTCTTCAAGATCATCTTCAGCCTGTTGCGACAGTCGCTTCGCAGCCTTCCGAACTATTCGAGGAGTACCAGATCAGCAAGTCGCTGGTTCAACCTCTGCACACATTTTCATGTGAGATGCGGCGCTGAGGAGGTCACCCGGCGTGCAGGCGGTTAACGCCGTAGAGCAGAATACTACACTACTTGACAAAAGGAACACGGACGTCACCATTAACGAAAAACTGACCACTAGATGTCTCGAGAGGCAGACCCGCCATATAAAAGAAGACCGGGAGTGTTGTGCTGTCAGTAGTGAAGAAGTGACAGCAGAATGGATTCACTTCTAAAGTGAATTAGTCACTGGATTTCACATTAGTAACAACCCATCAGAGGCTGTTCAACCCTTCTAAAGCTGCCCAAGTAAGCCGTTGGTGATGTTGTTGTTAAATGGAAACGCGAAAGAACAGCCACAGCTAAACTAATATCAGGTAAAACCTCGTGTTCGGACGGACAGGGACCGTCGAGGTTTATAGAGGGCGGTTGTAAAAAAGTTGGGTGAAATCAGCGGAAGAAGTCTTTCGTGGGTTCAAAAACGCTACCATCAGCACAGCTAGCACAATGTCTGTCCATAGAGAGCTATAAAGAATGGAGGCACAGTGGCAGACAAGCTCCGCGTAAGCCACACATTTGTGTATCAGTGTCAAGTGACACTTGCGGTATTCTAAAGAACGACGCCACTGGACAGTGACCAGAAACTAGTGATTTGGAGCGATGAATCACGCTCTACTCAGTGGTAATCCGGTGGAAGGGTTCGGGTTTGGCGAATGCATAGAAAACGTTACCTGCTATCATGCCAACAGTGTCGACAGCGAAGTCCGGAGGTGGTCATGCTATATGGATGTGAACATATTTCACAGCATTGTGTATTGCGTAAGCACAGAAAAGTTCGGAGGCAATCGATGTACCCTATCATAAGACTGCATCTGTGAGGCAATGGATTGTGGACAATAACATTCCTGGAATGGAGTGACGTGTCCAGAGTCCCGACTTGAACGTAATGGAATATGTTTCGGTTGAATTAGAAGACTCACTTCACACCAGACCCCAATGTCCAACATCATTACTTTTTTGAATTCGGCTTTTCAGGAACAATGGGCTACCATTCGAGAAATAGTCATTCGGACACATTAATGAAATTGATACCTGCGGATTGTTCAAATGGTTCAAATGGCTCTAAGCACCATGGGACTTAACTTCTAAGGTCATCAGTCCCCTAGAACTTAGAACTACTTAAACCTAACTAACCTAAGAACATCACACACATCTATGCCCGAGGCAGGATTCGAACCTGCGACCGTAGCGGTCCCGCGGTTCCAGACTGTAGCGCCTAGAATCGTTCGGCCACCCCGGCCGGCACCAATGGATTTAAGACTTCATAAAGGTGAAGGGTGGACAACACCCCTCCTTAATGTTCATACTACATGGAATCACTAATATGGGTAGACAGTGAAAACAACAAAAAAGTTGTTGACTACGAGGCCGCCGGCCGAAGTGCCGTGAGGTTCTAGGCGCTGCAGTCTGGAACCGCGAGGACGCAACGGTCGCAGGTTCGAATCCTGCCTCGGGCATGGATGTGTGTGATGTCCTTAGGTTAGTTAGGTTTAAGTAGTTCTAAGTTCTAGGGGACTAATGACCTCAGAAGTTGGGTCCCATAGTGCTCAGAACCATTTGAACCATTTTTGACTTTTTTTTTTTTTTTTTTTTTTTTGCTCATCAGTCTACTGACTGGTTTGATGCGGCCCGCCACGAATTCCCTTCCTGTGCTAACCTCTTCATCTCAGAGTAGCACTTGCAACCTACGTCCTCAATTATTTGCTTGACGTCTTCCAATCTCTGTCTTCCTCTACAGTTTTTGCCCTCCACAGCTCCCTCTAGTACCATGGAAGTCATTCCGTCACGTCTTAGCAGATGTCCTATCATCCTGTCCCTTCTCCTTATCAGTGTTTTCCACATATTCCTTTCCTCTCCGATTCTGCGTAGAACCTCCTCATTCCTTACCTTATCAGTCCACCTAATTTTCAACATTCGTCTATAGCACCACATCTCAAATGCTTCGATTCTCTTTTGTTCCGGTTTTCCCACAGTCCATGTTTCACTACCATACAATGCTGTACTCCAGACGTACATCCTCAGAAATTTCTTCCTCAAATTAAGGCCGGTATTTGATATTAGTAGACTTCTCTTGACCAGAAATGCCTTTTTTGCCATAGCGAGTCTGCTTTCGATGTCCTCCTTGCTCCATCCGTCATTGGTTATTTTACTGCCTAGGTAGCAGAATTCCTTAACTTCATTGACTTCGTGACCATCAATCCTGATGTTAAGTTTCTCGCTGTTCTCATTTCTACTACATCTCATTACCTTCGTCTTTCTCCGATTTGCTCTCAAACGATACTGTGTACTCATTAGACTGTTCATTCCGTTCAGCAGATCATTTAATTCTTCTTCACTTTCACTCAGGATAGCAATGTCATCAGCGAATCGTATCATTGATATCCTTTCACCTCGTATTTTAATTCCACTCCTGAACCTTTCTTTTATTTCCATCATTGCTTCCTTGATGTACAGATTGAAGAGTAGGGGCGAAAGGCTACAGCCTTGTCTTACACCCTTCTTTATACGAGCACTTCGTTCCTGATCGTCCACTCTTATTATTCCCTCTTGGTTGTTGTACATATTGTATATGACCCGTCTCTCCCTATAGCTTACCCCTACTTTTTTCAGAATCTCGAACAGCTTGCACCATTTTATATTGTCGAACGCTTTTTCCAGGTCTACAAATCCTATGAAAGTGTCTTGATTTTCTTTAGCCTTGCTTCCATTTTTAGCCGTAACGTCAGAATTGCCTCTCTCGTCCCTTTACTTTTCCTAAAGCCAAACTGATCGTCACCTAGCGCATTCTCAATTTTCTTTTCCATTCTTCTGTATATTATTCTTGTAAGCAGCTTCGATGCATGAGCTGTTAAGCTGATTGTGCGATAATTCTCGCACTTGTCAGCTCTTGCCGTCTTCGGAATTGTGTGGATGATGCTTTTCCGAAAGTCAGATGGTATATCGCCAGACTCATATATTCTACACACCAACGTGAATAGTCGTTTTGTCGCCACTTCCCCAAATGATTTTAAAAATTCTGATGGAATGTCATCTATCCCTTCTGCCTTATTTGACCGTAAGTCCTCCAAAGCTCTTTTAAATTCCGATTCTAATACTGGATCCCCTATCTCTTCTAAATCGACTCCTGTTTCTTCTTCTATCACATCAGACAAATCTTCACCCTCATAGAGGCTTTCAATGTATTCTGTCCACCTATGTGCTCTGTCCTCTGCATTTAACAGTGGAATTCCCGTTACACTCTTAATGTTACCACCGTTGCTTTTAATGTCACCAAAGGTTGTTTTGACTCTCCTGTATGCTGCGTCTGTCCTTCCAACAATCATGTCTTTTTCGATGTCTTCACATTTTTCCTGCAGCCATTTCGTCTTAGCTTCCCTGCGCTTCCCATTTATTTCATTCCTCAGCGACTTGTATTTCTGTATTCCTGATTTTCCCGGAACGTGTTTGTACTTCCTCCTTTCATCAATCAACTGAAGTATTTCTTCTGTTACCCGTGGTTTCTTCGCAGCTACCTTCTTTGTACCTATGTTTTCCTTCCCAACTTCTCTGATGGCCCTTTTTAGAGATGTCCATTCCTCTTCAACTGTACTGCCTACTGCGCTATTCCTTATTGCTGTATCTATAGCGTTAGAGAACTTCAAACGTATCTCGTCATTCCTTAGTACTTCCGTATCCCACTTCATTGCGTATTGATTCTTCCTGACTAATGTCTTGAACTTCAGCCTACTCTTCATCACTACTATATTGTGATCTGAGTCTATATCTGCTCCTGGGTACGCCTTACAATCCAGTATCTGATTTCGGAATCTTTGTCTTCCCGTATCTCCCGGCCTTTTCCAAGTATACCTCCTCCTCTTATGGTTCTTGAGCAGGGTATTCGCTATTACTAGCTGAAACTTGTTACAGAACTCAATTAGTCTTTCTCCTCTTTCATTCCTTGTCCCAAGCCCATATTCTCATGTAACCTTTTCTTCTACTCCTTCCCCTACAACTGCATTCCAGTCGCCCATGACTATTAGATTTTCGTCCCCCTTTACATACTGCATTACCCTTTCAATATCCTCATACACTTTCTCTATCTGTTCATCTTCAGCTTGCGACGTCGGCATGTATACCTTAACTATCGTTGTCGGTGTTGGTCTGCTGTCGATTCTGATTAGAACAACCCGGTCACTGAACTGTTCACAGTAACACACCCTCTGCCCTACCTTCCTATTCATAACGAGCCCTACACCTGTTATACCATTTTCTGCTGCTGTTGATATTACCCGATACTCATCTGACCAGAAATCCTTGTCTTCCTTCCACTTCACTTCACTGACCCCTACTATATCTAGATTGAGCCTTTGCATTTCCCTTTTCAGATTTTCTAGTTTCCCTACCACGTTCAAGCTTCTGACATTCCACGCCCCGACTCGTAGAACGTTATCCTTCCTTTGATTATTGAACCTTTTTCTCATGGTAACCTCCCCCTTGGCAGTCCCCTCCCGGAGATCCGAATGGGGGACTATTCCGGAATCTTTTACCAATGGAGAGATCATCATGAGACTTCTTCGATTACAGGCCACATGTCCTGTGGATACACGTTACGTGTCTTTAATGCAGTGGTTTCCATTGCCTTCTGCATCCTCATGTCGTTGATCATTGCTGATTCTTCCGCCTTTAGGGGCAATTTCCCACCCCTAGGACAAGAGAGTGCCCTGAACCACTATCCGCTCGTCGGCCCTCTTTGACAAGGCCGTTGGCAGAATGAGACTGACTTCTTATGCCGGAAGTCTTCGGCCACCAATGCTGATTATTTATCATAAATTAGGCAGTGGCGGGGATCGAACCCGGGACCGAAGACGTTTTGATTATGAATCAAAGACGCTACCCCTAGACCACGGGTACCACGAGGCAAATAAAACACTTCCTTATTTTCAGAGACTGTTAAGTGTTACTGAAGTAACTTGATTACTTCATTTTTCTCATCTCACTAATTTACATATATATTGCGCAATCGATTCTTCCCGGTCATGGAACTTCTTTGCTGGGCGTTTCCAACCGACAGTTTGTTCAGCGTCTCACGAGAGGGTAAGGAATCGCTCGCCGATCTCACTTAACAACATGGGCACTCCTTCCTGCTCTATGTCAGTCGGGCATTCTGTTTACAGACTGTGGTAGCTCATCGAATACGGTCCAAATCGTCGTGTTATCGGTGGCTGCGGAAACAGAGTGCATACAACAGTTGGAGGATTATTGCCTCCTTCAGCTTCTATAATCGCGAGTTCACGTCTTCGAAGACGGCCCGTTTCTCATTTTGGCTTCCTTGCTCGTAGATGTTGTGGTACCAGTATTTACATGCAGCTAAGGATGGGCTTACAAAGGAAACTGCATGAATACGACAGCTGAAGAATCATTGCTTTCCTGTGCCTACATGATCCGCGTTTGTCTCTTCCGAGTCGGCAAGTTTATATATTTTTATTTTTACTGCCTTTATTGTGGATGCTGTGCTCTTGGAATTAACTTACAGCCAAACAAAGGCGTACCGAGGTAACGGTGAGCACCTCTGTGTAGCTAAAAGACGAAAACGGCTGTTGCCATTCGTGAAATGCCATGTTCCTTGGACGGAATTCACTTTGGGTTCTCTCTGCTTACCTTTCTCCGTTCAGGGTTAAATTTGCCATAGATTTGTATGTGGATCAGCCTTCCATGTTAATAGTTCATTCCAGAGCTATTTTGAGCCTCTTCGTAAAAATTATGACCCTATTTGTAAAGGAAAAACAGAATTTTGTATTTTAATACTGATCGTTCTGTTGAAATGTCATTTCTGTACTCATCCATTCACAAGAAATTTATTTTTTGAATTAAAGTGCTTTTGTTGTACACCTCAAGAGTTAAAACCGCCAACCATTTTGCAACGTTCGTTTTCCTTTAAATGCTACAGTAGTTCCTTTAATTCAAGATTACTGCGGAGAGTTATGCAAACTTGAATTGTTTAGTGAACATTGTAACTGCCTTAGAAGATCTTCTGGGATGCAATTTGCGGCTCTCTGGTTTTAATGTTACTCTGTGCGGTTTTAAATTTGAAGGGACGGAGTTATGTCTGAGCAAGCTCAAGCTTGTTGCCTTATATTATCGCACCATTTGTTTTCAGCTCCTCTGTGAGTTATTGTTTGGAAACCTGTGAGCTCGCTAACATTGATTCCCTTGCATGAAGATCTCGTCTACAAACTTTAAAGATAATTGTAAATGGAGTCATTTTCATTGTCGTAATTATTAAAGATTTTATAGTGGCTGTTACAATGGTTCTAGTGACTTGTTTTTCGTCATTTTTAAAATGCTGTTGCGGCAATTATATATTATTAAACTCCTTTTTTAATTTTGACTCAGCATCGTACCACTCCCTCATCCAAGCTCCCTACCATTTCATGATTAGTAGCTAACTAAAAATCAACAGATGTTATTTTTATGAAAAATTGCGACTCAGTATTCATTAATTAACATTTATATTTGTTATCATTTATGGTGTGGTCGTGCCGACGGTTTTACGTTATAAGAGACTCGCGAACTCATTCAGCTATTAGCAACTATTTCAGTAAATATGGAATTTGAAATAGCGGTCGGATATCTTGTAAACTGCAAACGCAAATTTTACGTGCTTTTTGAGAATTGCTTCGCACTCCTTTGCGAAGTAGATATCCGGATACTGACTGACCTTCAAATCGTATAAGAAAACAGAACGGCGCGTCATGAGCACGGGGCGCTCTGGACACAAGTAGAGTGTCTTATATCTCAGCAAGCATTGTTTCCGGATATATTCTCCTCATATACTTCTTTCCAATTTTGACCCACACTATCTCCATATGACAATCGGACGCCTTTGTTTAAACACACAGTATAAGGCAGATTGGTGACGTGCGATGATTCAGCAGTTATATTAAAATGAAGAAGACAGCTAACTGATCACCAATGGCTACAGAGATCTGTATTCTACCAATCTTACCATTGTAGATCCAAAAAACAATATCAAACCCGCTTTCCCAAGAAACCAGTTTTACATAATTTTAATTGTTCTTCGATTCCTCCATACCGATACATTTTCTCTACCTTTATCAACATTATCTTTAAACATCCGACATTGTGCAATGATATCTCCCAAGAGAATGGCTGTGTTACAAAGTACCTTATACTAACTCCCTTTGTATTTCTTTCGACTTTTCACTCCTTTTTATCTTTAGTTGATGACGTGATCATTCACTTTCACGAACAGAAACGTTTAGTGTCTTCCGTTTCACTTCACTAACCTCCATCGAATTTTTATTTACCATACTTCTCGCTTTATCCAGATGTTCATTTTCCTTTTTAAGTTTATCCCTTGAGGCCAGTAGAACAGTGAATTCATGCACTTTTCTTCGCTAGACTTTGTTCACTTGGCTCAGTCTCGGAAAAGCGATCAGAGTCAAGTTTAGCTTACTAGATTTTACAAAGACGATGACTGTAATGTATGAGACATTGGGGTTACACACAGTACGTTGCACAATATTTTGTAGTTTCTTGATGTAAGCGGCTTTATCTAGAACACGATTGAGGCAGTATCTTCTTTATCTTTTACATACTATCTTATTTGTTTTTCTACTCATCCTGTTGTCATCTGTGTACACTGTCACGTGAAGCAAAGGTTTAATTTGAATAATCAGCTATTATGAAGTTGGACTAGTCGGCTGATGCATTAGCAATCATAAGAAGGGCTCATCATTACACTTATCTTTAATTCACTCCTAAGCACATAATAGGTTTCAGCCAACAGCCATTATCAGGCATCATGTGAGTGCCCCAGGTGCAAACGAGGCTGTCTGACCAGAAAACAAAAACTGAGAGCAGCCCTCTTGTACGGTTTCTTGTTGGCTATCCACTGCTGTACCCGTCAGGCTGCAAAAATGACACTAAGAAGTTTAAAATGAGGTGGAAAAATAGTGC
This sequence comes from Schistocerca americana, assembly GCF_021461395.2. Classification (NCBI taxonomy): domain Eukaryota; kingdom Metazoa; phylum Arthropoda; class Insecta; order Orthoptera; family Acrididae; genus Schistocerca; species Schistocerca americana. Next base: position 846,634,480 of record NC_060120.1, on the reverse strand, counting down.
GCGGATCCAAAGATGGTTATGTCTTCAACGCGTTCGCTTGCAACACCGAGGAAATCCTAATCGGTTGCAGAAGAGGTCAAATCCTAAGGAATAATGACCGCTGAAAAGGATACGGACGCAGAATCGGACATGTCACCTTGCCACACGTTACACTTTGTAAAAGTTGCTCTTTTGGGTAGCCTGTGCCTAAACTGTTTAGGTTGGCAGCTTGGGAGAGAATCTCGTATGTTTTTGGTTCTGTTGCACCCTCGTAGGAAGGAAAGTACGATAAGGCGTTGTTTCGCGATAAACAGACCGGCCGGCAGCCTCGGCGGGTCCAAAAAAATGTATCCACTGTTTAAAAGTCCATAACTGGCAAACTAACTGACGGAGTTGTTTCATCTTTGATAGTGTAATAGTTTGTAGTTCCGGCAATCGCCACACAAGCGTTGTACTGCGTTGTTTTGTTTTGTCAGATGACAGTCGCCAGATAGTGTTTTGTTCTTAGTTGCACCTAGTTACTCGACTAAACATGGCTGGCGCAAGGCTTAGATTCTAGTCAGTGTTTTGTTCTTAGCTGCACCTAGTTACTCGAGTAAAAATGGCTGGCGCAAGGCTTACATTCGATTAAAGGAAGTCAGTTTTAAAGTGGTATTTTAAGTACGAAAACATTAATGAGGTTCAACGGCAATGGCGAAATGAGTATCAAACAGAGCCACCGACACGTTTAACGATTCGTCGCATTCGAGACAAATATGAAGCCAAAGGCTGTGTTAAAGATGTACACAAACAACGATCTGGACGACCTGTAACAGTAACAAGTCCATCTAATTCCCGTCGTGTGTTACAGCAATTCACTCGCTCACCACAGAAGTCTGTGAAACAGTGTGCCCGTGAAACTGAAGTGAGTCGCGCAAGTGTTCGGCGAATTTTGAAGACAGCAAAGTGGAAGTGCTACATCCCACAATTGCTACACGCAATGAACGACCCAAATGGTACAATGGAGTACTGCGAGTGGTTTACTAACATGGTGCGCAACGATGAAGAGTTTTCACAGATGACTGTGTGGTCTGATGAGGCACAGTTCAAACTCAATGGTACAGTAAATCACCACAATTGCATCTACTGGGCCGCCGAAAACCTGAACGTCCATGTAGACAAAGCCGTGAATTTGCCAGGACTAAATGTGTGATGTGGATTGTCTTGCTGGGGCTTGATTGGGCCATTCTTCTTTGACGGCACAGTTACCGGTGAGGTACCTTCAGAAGCTTCAGACATCCGTTTTACCTGCCACCCGAGACTTGTATAAAGACGGAAGAGTTTATTTTCAACAAGATGGTGCCCCAGCCCATTATCAAAATTGTGTTAGGGCGTATCTTGATAGGCCGTAGAGGAAGATGGATAGGCCGTAGAGGTGCTTTGGAGTATCCACCACGTTCCCCAGACCTAACTCCTCAGGACTTTTACCTGTGGGGAACATTAAAGGACGTCGTTTATCGACAAAAGCCACGCACATTGGATGAACTTCGAGAATCCATCGTACACTCATGGGCAAATATCCAACTGAACTTGTTGCAGTCAGTAGTTGGTGCTGCAGTTCGGCGGCATCGTTTCTGTGTGGATGTTAATGGTGACCATTTCGAACACGTACAGTGATATCTTTTGGACTTTAAGCTACACATTCACCAAAAATGAGACAACTCCGTCAATTAGTTTGCAAGTTAGGACTTTTAAACAGTGGATACATTTTTTTGGACCCCTCTGTATATCATGTAACGGACCTTACTGACTGATAAACATAGATTTTTATTATTTTGGATCTTAGGCCTACTTAGGTGACGTTACTGGTGATGCAGAGATACGAAGGATGAGACATTCACTGATCGAAACTGTAGTTCTAAGGTCTGCTCTCTAAAAAGTTTGCAGACTGCATGGCCTTTCCCTATCGCAATCAAATATTGAATAATACGAAGATCTAATGATGTGAGACGCCAACATCACATTTTGTGACGTTTAGGACAGCAATCCACGCTAAGACTGAGGAATTTTTGGAGAATCTTTAATGTGGTGCAGCACTTAAACTTCAAATTTTTGTAATAGGGAAGAGTAACTACGAAAGGCACCAAATCAGTTCACTCGCGGTGTTTACTGTTGACAACAATGACTCCCACTTTATTCTTCGCCCTGTACCTGCGTTCAGTACAACACGTTTCCGTCTCGGTTTTGTTTTCCCGTCAATGTTAGTTACGCATTTAACGCTGTGTTTAGGGTTACTGATTAGGAGTTGACCAATAAGCACCTCGTGTATGTATTTATTGAATGCAATGGAAGAGCGACACAGTGCCAGTGCAGCGTAGGTTTTGAGGGGAAGGGTCAGTGGGATTCGGATTGGGGGTTGCGCAGACATGCGCTTACAGTGGCAAATAATTTTTATTAAACCAAAAACATCATCCACAACAATTAACAAAATACCAGTTTGGCAGACAGACCCAGTTATAGTTCCTGAAATATGGGAATTAGAAAAACGCAATAAATGAATTAAGACTTTTCTCAGTACAAAAATAAAAACTGAAAATGACAGCACCCAGTAACATTAAATCTGAGGGGTAAGAAAAAGAACACAAACACTTCACAATATGCAATAGTTGCAAAATGAAAATAGCTTGCCAACAGAACCCCTCAATACAAACATAAATCAGAAAATCAGCTCTCAGATTTAATTAGAGTTTCATACTTTTACATTTCAACTAAATACTGGATTTACCAACAGCTACCTTCACCAGCTCCTTAGTACTAGCGACACTACTACCAACCAACTAAAATACTATCTGCACAAAATTACAATAGTACTCTCGGTACAATAGCTACAGTAATAATAATGACAGACGAGATTAACATAGCTTTACCTTCGAGAGAAACGTTCGCCCAGTCTGTAAGCAAATTTAGTAACTTCAACAACACATTGGGCACACTGTCCTTCTGTGTGTCAAACGTCTGAGAAGTCGTTACACTCAGTGCCCATCGCTTGTGCCTTTCACCGTGCACAAAATAGCATACGAACAGCATTGAATCAACATACCACAGACAGCCACTAAAGCACGCCATTAGTGCTCCCCTCGTAATACAGAAGCCCTTATCCACGTATACCAAGGAATCGTCATTCTCTCGTCCACCCAGGAGACTTTAACCGCCCTCCTGTCCTGTCTGTGTCCACACCCTGCGGCCACGGCCCACGTCGACCATAAGGGGAGTCCCTAACCCAGTTCCTCGGCACAACAAATCCTCAGTAGGCTTCGTGTTCACTTGTTGTGCACTGGCTGACCACGCTGATTTCTCCATGCTCATAGTTTTGCCCACGTGGTTCTTGTGTCGGTTCCTGTACAAGCATGCCACCCTCTGGCATAAACAAGTTGCAGTAATATCACAAGGCTGCACAAATTACAACGTCAATTATTGATTATATGTCGATTTAAGTTGTGAGATCTGAGCCCTACATTACCACCCATAGAAATGTCCTTAATTAAAACTAACTGGAGTCACAATCTGAATAATTTCGAAAGGAGCTTTCTCATCAGCTGTACCTTCCTCACATGCACCTGTTCCTCACACTGTAAATCGATTAGGGCAGGGCTTCACAACATAAGTGCTCGTGGAGCAAGCTGTGAGCAGCAAGGCGCGAGCACGGAGCAGCGCGAGCACGCTACCCCCACTACCGGACCAGAGTGGAGAGTGGGGAGAGTCACGTGGGGCACACCACAGCTGCCGCCAGTCAATGTAAATCCGCTGCCACCTGCAGGGATATCACTCACGAATTATTATTGCGACAAATGAAACAAATAAAGGAGAATGTACACGTGCCACATAATTTTATTAGCTTAGTGTATGCCTCTACATTCGTATTAATTTGTGAACTGCTACACAATAAAAGGTGTCACTGAAGTGTGGGATTCTCGGTTATCTTGTACTTTTTGCCCTTTACAATTGCGTCTATGTTCGGAGTAATTGTTCTTGTGCATTGTAGGCGCAGCCTGCAGTTTAAATTTCGATCAGACAATGCGTTTCTCAGGCGCGTCTTGTTACATTTCATTGCAGAGAACAGTTGTTCCAAACGTACGTGGAACCGAACATTGATATTATTGTAGCCGCCAGTTTGTGCAAACGAGGAAATCTATCCTGACGGAAGTGTCTGTAGAATTCCAAAATATTTTTCTTGTTCTGAAATTTGTCTCTGTATTCTCTGTCACACTGCAGGCCAATAATTTCTAGTTGCAGCTCAGGACGAATCTCTTCAATATTCGCTGAATATGGAGAGGAGAACAGATCAAAATCACTGTCTAGTGCTGTCAGATCTTGAAAGCGTTGATCAAATTCTTCCTTAAGGGCAACTGAACTATGTGAATAACGTTCACAGTCTTTGTGAACATGTTGCATGGATGATAATTTAGGAAAATGAGCTAGATTTTCTGTTTCCAGCTGACTCACCCAAAGTGTCAATTTCATTTTAAAAGCTCGTATTCGATCTATGAAATGAGTAATCAGCAGATCTTTACCTTGTAGTGAAATGCTCAAAGCATTAAGATGGCTAGTTAAATCTGCTAAGAACGCGAGATCACATTTCCATGAAGGCTCTTTCAATTCACGAACACACATGTTAGTTATTTCCATGAACATAATTATCTCATCTAATAGGCAAAAAAATCGATTTAATAATTCGCCACGACTAAGCCAGCGGACCTCGCTGTAATAAGGCAGGCTACCATACTGGCTTTCTACATCCTCAAGAAAGCTTTTAAATTGCCTGTGTTGTAGCCCATGCTTCCTTATATAATTGGTTGTACGAACAACAACACTCATCACATTTTTTAGAGTGATACTCTTTGCACATAAGTTTTCCTGGTGGATCACACGGTGAACGCCTCTTATTTCATTCGGCACGGTCAGTTTTTGCATTTTCTCCTTCAACAGCGCAACGAAACCTGATTTTTTCCCTGTCATCGCTGGTGCACCGTCTGTAGACACTGAAACTAAAGAATTCCACGACAATCCTATATTTGCAACACTTTTTTCAACGCTACTTAAAATATCACCTCCGGTTGTAGTGTTCTTCATGGCTACTACATCGAGGAGCTCCTGCCTCACCTGAAGATCTCCATTAACACCTGTAATAAATATGCCAAGCTGCGCTGTTCCAGAGATATCAACACTTTCGTCCAGAGCTAGAGAATACTCCATAAAATCTTTACAGATATTTGCCATCTGGCTCTGGACGTCATCTTCCATGTCCTGTATGCGACGCATAATGGTCATGTTAGATAATGGCACAATCCGAAACTGTTCAACTTGAGATGGACACAAATGTTCCGCTGCAACTACCAAACATTCTTTTGTTAAATCGCTATCAGTGAAGGGGAGCAGGGATTTTGCTAAAAGCAAAGCAATTTTGTAACTCACTCTGAGAGCTGCCTCAGTTGATTTTTCTTCGTCGTCCAGATCTTCTTCCTGTGCACGATCTGGTCCATCACATTTTCCACTTCCGTAGTCTTTCGCGTAGTACGACATATAATGTCGCTGCAAATTAAATTTCCTAAAAGAATTCAGCGTTTTGTGACATACTAAACATTTTGAAACACCATCTTTTTCTGTAAACAGATACTATTCCTCCCAATGGGGGTTGAACTGCGAAAGCATGGTTGGGGTTACACAACGGCGACTTGACATGATTCTTAACCAGCGAAGGGACTGTTAGAGCTGATCGTAGTACTTTAAACGTTACACAGTCGGCGCGAATTCAATAGGCACGCTGCGGCCCTATTCAAACGTGCGCGCGCATTTCCCCTCCCTCCCCTCCCACCCTACTCCGCGACCTTGCACCTGCTCGCGAGCACGTGCCTGAGCAGACGCGAGTACTCGCGCTCAAAACCGGCCAGTTGTTAAGCCCTGGATTAGGGCGATTGTAATACTTAGCCCCTTGTTCATGGCCCCCAATATATTTCTTCAGGCCCTACACCACCTTTCTCTGATCTCCTTAGGTGATACCTTACAGAGCGAGAAATCCTCAATCGACCACAACATAGACAATGGGGAGTTAATTCTAAATGGAGACATTAATCCCGCCAGTGGTCCTTCTGCGTCTCATGCCTGGTTCTGTTAAAGGTAAAAATTAAGCAGAGTTTTATTCCAATGTGTGTTGTCAGAATAATAATAAGCAATCAAGATAGCCCTCCAGTTCAAACGAAAAGCGCAGTTAATAAGCCATGCTATAGAATACTTGATTCTCAATCCAATAACAGACTCCTTGAAAACTCCGGAGGTAAATGCGGCATTATCAGAAACCAACACTCTGCAACGACAAAAGGTACCGGAAACTCTCTTCAGCCAGTATCCACGAGTCTTCTGCCCTTGACCTGAGAAACGGACCCATAAAATCGGAATAGAATTGCTCCATCGAAGTTTCTACTGCTTTAGAAGCAGTGCTTAGTATCTTCTAGGGTTGACTAGTGGAACATTTTTTGCATACTCACACTATTGTCATAATATGTCCTTCCATACCCTTTAATACGCACCCCTTGTGGATCCTGGTACGCCTTTCACAAATTCCCGTATGTCCCCAGGTGACTGCTGAGAACTGGTGAATAGACTGGATGTAACTTCTGTGGGCACCACTATCCTGTGATGATGATTACAACCCCCAGTATTGTCCATTATGCCGGGCTGTTAGGCCGTGGTCGATTGATGAATTCTGTGTCAAGGCCCTACAACACCTTTCTCTGATCTCCTGGGAATTGACACAGAATTCATCAACCGACCACGGCATAACGGCCCGGATAATTATAATGGACATGACATTTTCGGCCATGAAAGTCTACATTTTAGCAACCCGCAGTATTACATTACATTATACCATTCCTGACTGAATGTGGCCTAATCACTTCCCCTCATCTATTCTCTGTTTATTTTCCTTTAAGAACACATCCTTTTCCTGATACTGGGTGATATCCTTCAGCAATGCTATGAAATCACACAAAATGTGATTCACACCCTGTGGCTTATTATCCTGATCTGGTCCACTCACTTCATTTTCTTCTTAATCTTGTTTAAACATGCAACTCAGCCTGTCCACATTAATATTTTATGTACCTCCTTACGTGTCTTATCTCATATTTAAAATCCGAAGTTCAGTAGTCCACCTAGTGATGCGTCTTGTGTGCCTCAGCGGCGCCTACACCCAACTCAAAGCGTAACTGGAAGGGTTTACGCTCTAGATAGAACCTAAATTTGTCCAGGGCCATCATAGCTGCCAAAGCCTCGACCTTGTAAACACGGTATTTTTTTTCCAATAGCGTTCGTCCTCTGGAGGCATACAGTACTAGTCTTCTACCCTCGGAATATTCTTAAAGCAATACGGCTGCTACATCGGCCACCGAGACAGTAATTTGCTTGGTGAACTCTTATCAGTCTGATATAGCTAAAAGAGGAGCGCCCACCAGACCTAAGTTAATTCCTCAAAACCCACTCTGTTTCACTCACCCCACTCGAACTTGCAACCCAATTTTCATAAATTATTTACAGGCATAAACATTTGAACGAAATTCGGTACAATTTTTTTAAAAAAATTAACCATTCTCAGAGATCTTGCTATTTCCTTGACATTTCTCGGCAGGGGACATTCCAGATCAATGTCTAGCTCCACTGACGATACACTATGCCCTAGAAATGACATGTCGGGGAAGCCAACCCTTGCCTTTACCGGTCGGACTGCCAGTGTTGCCTTCCTAATGTGCGTGAACTCTTTCCTTAAGTGGTCCATTGTTTCATACGTTCCCACCAATTTTTACTAAAAAGCACACAAAACGGTACCTGATATCCTAAAATCTACATATCCGAGAGCTTGCCTAACACTGCTACACAAGTTGTGAGCCCAAATGGCATCCTATTAAGCTCAAACAAATTCCCATCAGTGGAAAACACCGTGACGTGCTTCGATTCCTCATGCAAAGAGATTTTATAACACACTTGGTTCAGATCTAAGGTAGTGAAAAACACATGAGCTGTTCAACGAGCCAAATCTGTTATGTTAGTGTGGTAGCAACACCTACTTAAGTTTACAGTAATCTGCTACCAGCTGAGATTTACCAGATGGATTTGACACCAGAAAAATGGGTGCAGAATATGGCAACTTTAAGGGTGAATAATTCCTTGCTGCGACATCTCTTGTAATAAACCTTTTAATTCTTTCGCGCACTTTCACAGTAAGTAATATGGTAGCCATCTCACTAACAAAGTATCAATTAATTCACGCCACTATTTAATTACATTAGTAAGATCTAATTTATCAGTTAGCACATAAAATTAATTGCACAGTTGCTGCATTTGTTCTGTCTGACTCAGGAATAGGTGACGTAATTGCACTACATCACTTCCTCCTTCCCACTGTCGTAATGCCACTACAGGAGATTAAATCTGAAGGCTAAATGAGAATGTTAGATTGTTTTAAAACTGTAATGTGAAGTGATCTTGAGCACAATTTGGAATGTCCCATCCTACGAGTTACATCAGACAACAGAATCAGTTATGTGAATAGCCCCTTCTCTACTCTTAGCTTGAATTTATGAGTGAACTTCCAGATTCTCAACTACGCAAAAACCTACCGCAACATCCACACTGCACTAGAATTGGCTGCCACATACAAGATATCAGTATCCAACTTTGGCTAGCACACACTCCCTGGTGGCTTTGACACCACTTCTCACTACTGTCACTAATCTACCAGTGTCAGGCACACTACATATTGGTTCATTATTAATTTCAGAGGAAACAAATGGTATCCTATGTCACTGGTGCACAAACCATGCTTTATGTTCTCCAAGTACAGCGGTCGAATCGACACCTTTCGCTGCACTCTTAGGATGCGGTCAACAGCTAGTACCCAACGCCTTCTTATGCTGTTGGTAATCTCTTTGGATATGTCCTACCAAACCACATCGAAAGCAGTCGTTAAGTTTTGAATCTCCTTCTCACACCCTGTTCACAATCCCTGTCTTGGCCCACATAAGTACAAACTAGACGCTTCAGTATGATATGCTAGATCTTCTGAATCGTTGAAGGTGTATGGGGGCTGATCGAAAACAGCTGGGCTAAAGCTTTCCATGATATCAGCCCATCATATTAGTTACCACCTTGCTCTCAGTGTCGTGAAGATAAATTGTGTACGTGGTTGTATGAACCCAGCTAGCATACTCTCTGGATGCCTCATTTATTCATTTCTCTCGTCCATAATATAGATCAGTCAATTCCCAAACTGGCCTTGTAGAGGTCCCCTTTTATATAAACGTTAGTGGAAAGATTCTAAGGTATCCCTTTCAACTATCCCCTTCCTTTATGGTCGTCACCATGCCACATTCTAAGCTACCTCTAGCAAGAAGATAAATTCTCCGCAAGAGTTACACATCTCTTAATGCAAAACCTGCTTCTGTTCCATCAATAATACCATATTAAACAAACAATTGTCTGTAGCAGGTGTTGAATCTACTGAAAATTCCTTGATATTCAAAACACCTGCGAATGAGTGGAGTACCCTGCCAAACTGCATTTTCCACATGCTACCCAGCTGTTCTGATTTCCGCGTCTTATCAGTGGGTTCAAATTAGTCTCTAACTACTAAGTTTAAATTCATCTGGTTACCGTACATAGAACGTGCCGGTAACAAATTGCTAGTTATAATTACTATGCTTGCCTTTCTCACCTATAAATCTTTCAACACAAACCTAGCTCATCCATCAACTATCGACAACAAGTCACTACCTCTAGTTCACAGTTTAATACTATGAGCCTCTGGCACCACACCACACAGTGACCACCCCTGCTCTCCTACAAACCGTAGTGTAGGATTCTGGCAGATTGGTGTTCGGGCTGGCAAATGCTCAAGTGTGGAGTTAATTTGACTAATAATATTCATTATCCCCAAAAAAGCCCTTGACAAGCAACAAAAAAGCAATTTGACAAACTCGATTTAAATATGTAGTCCAGATATAGGCCCTGAAATATGGGCATGGAACAACATAATAAGTGAATTAAGATTTCTTCAACAAAGTAATAAAACCATTCGATATTAACACCACCTCAGTAACACTTAAATATGGGACAACAGCAAGAATACAAACAACTCACAATATTCGGCCTCTTGACAAACAATGTACAATAACAATAAAATAAAAATAGTTGGCAAACAAAGCCACTTAATATAAATACTAAAGCAAGAAGGCAGCTTTCTAGTTCAACTCGGCTTTTATATATTTACATTTAAACTAAGTACTAACTCTACTAACCACTCCCTTCACCAGCTACTTACTACTAGCAACACTATTGCCCACCAGCTTAAACACTACTTACACAAAACTAGCAAATCATTTTCCGTACAATAGCATATACAACTCTGGTTACCCTCTCAGTGTAATAATAACAGACGAGATGAACATAGTTCTCATTTAAGGAAACAAAATTACATCCACCATGAAAGCACAGTGACCTCAACACCACAATTAGAACACAGTCGATCTGTGTGGAATATGGCTGGTAAATTGTTACACTCAGTTCACACCGCTTGTGCCCTTTATTGTGCACTAAACACCGTTTGAATCAACTCATTCGAGCAATATTCTACTGTCAGTCACCAAATGGCATCGCTAATGCTCCTCTTGTAATATGGGAGCCCTTGTTCGAGTACGCTCAGGAATGACTGACTTTGGAAGGACACCAACTGCCCTCCTGTCCAGGCTCTGTAACACACCTCACGTCAACCGTTATTGGATTCCCAGTCCAGGCTCTCGGTACACCAGTTCTGCAGCAGTCTCTGTGCCCCTTCGCCGCCCACTCAGCTAATACATTGACTCTTCCGTCTTTGCACCTCGACCCCAGCAGCTCTCACATAAATATCTGAGAGAACAGCCTGCCTTCTGAAGGCGCACTGCCATGAAAAGACGCCAAAACTCTCTGGCCACAGGCAAAACAAAGGTGTCACTTGACACAGCACATCACTATGCCGAGTGTTCTCATAGCAACGACAACCACATTGCTGTACTCTTGTTTCATGTGTGATTTGCTGCATAAATGAGTGTTTGGTGTTGTAGGCTCTGATGATTATATATTACAGTTTTTCTACACTATTGTGAATATTATTTTGCCAGAAAAAATGTTAATTTTGATAGCAGTTCCCTTATTACTCTGTCAGGGGTCTCAGCAGACCCCACATCCCTATACAAAAATTCAGGACATATATCTGAAGAACATTGAACAATCTGTCGGTGGAGAACATACACTACTGAACATTGAAATTGCTACACCAAGAAGAAATGCAGATAATGAACGGGTATTCATTGGACAAATATATTATACTAGAATTGACATGCGATTACATTTCCAGGCAATTTGGGTGCATAGATCCTGAGAAATCAGTACCCAGAACAACCACCTCTGGCCGTAATAACGGCCTTGATACGCCTGGGCATTGAGTCAAACAGAGCTTGGATGGCGTGTACAGGTACAGCTGCCCATGCAGCGTCCACACGATACCGCAGTTCATCAAGAGTAGTGAGTGGCGTATTGTGACGAGCCAGTTGCTCGCCCACCGTTGACCAGACGTTTTCAATTGGTGAGAGACCGGAAGAATGTGGTGACCAGGGCAGCAGTCGAACATTTTCTGTATCCAGAAAGGCCCGTACAGGACCTACAACATGCGGTCGTGCATTATCCTGCTGAAATGTACGGTTTCGCAGGGATCGAATGAAGGGTAGAGCCACACATCTGAAATGTAACGTCCACTGTTCAAAGTGCCGTCAATGCGAATAAGAGGTGACCGAGACGTGTAACCAATGGCACCCCATACCATCACGCCAGGTGATACGCCAGTATGGGGATGACGAATACACGCTTCCAACGTGCGTTCTCCGCGATGTCACCAAACACGGATGCGACCATCATGATGCTGTAAACAGAACCTGGATTCATACCAAAAAATTACGTTTTGCCATTCGTGCACCCAGGGTCGTCATTGAGTACACCATCGCAGGCGCTCCTGTCTGTGATGCAGCGTCAAGGGTAACCGCAGCCATGGTCTTGGAGCTGATAGTCCATGTTGCTGCAAACGTTGTGGCACTGTTCGTGCAGATAGTTGTTGTCTTGCAAACGTCCCAATCTATTGAATCAGGGATCGAGACGTGGCTACACGATCCGTTACAGCCACGCGGATAAGACGCCTGTCATCTCGACTACTAGTGATACGAGGCCGCTGGGATCCAGCACGGCGTTGCGTATTACCCTCCTGAACCCACCGATTCCATATTTTGCTAACAGTCGTTGGATCTCGACCAGCGCGAGCAGCAATGTCGCGATACGATAAACCGCAATCGCGATAGGCTACAATCTGGCCTGTATCAAAGTCGCATACGTGATGGTACGCATTTCTACCCTTACACGAGGCATCACGACAACATTACACCAGGCAACGCCAGTCAACTGCTGTTTGTGTATGAGAAATCCGTTGGAAACTTTCCTCAGGTCAGCACGTTGTAGATATCGTCACCGGTGCCAACCTTGTGTGAATGCTCTGGAAAGCTGATCATTTGCATATCACAGCATCTTCTTCCTGAAGGTTAAATTTCGTGTCTGTAGCACGTCATCTTCGTGGTGTAGCAAACGTTAAGGCCAGCAGTGTAGCTTCTGCATCGGCGCTACCATGTGACGCACGCCACGCTTATTTCCGCCTCATTAGTGACTGATTTATCGATTACGCTACACTAGGACACCGACCCCGCTTCAGATGTTTTGAATTGACCAAGTTGTAGGGAGCCTTCCACGACTATCAGTAGGTGGAAAAAGGATTTAAACGACCATGACCAGTCTGTCAACGTCACAGCTGGGTCGTCTGTGTTGTGACAGAGTGGCTGGTCAGAGTGTCCAGCCCATGCACTCGGACGTTGCCTCGCCACCCCACAGCCATCAGCCGCCATCCTACAGGATACTGTGGTAGCCAGGCCGCCGCTACTATCCATGGGAGATACCTGCATCGACACGCTAGTACCTGAATGCTGAGGTTTTAGGATCATCACCCATTGCCTGCAGTCTGTTTCAGATGTGCTGAACCCAGTCTGTTTGGGTTCACCAATAAAAATGTTTTATCAATTGATTGGCTGCCTTCTGCACACATTCCAGCGCCAACCTCCGGCGGAGGAACACTCGCCCACTCCTACCCTGCAGTGAACCCTGTTACAATGAGCAGCTGTCGCATCTGACGGTTTTGTCCCATTGAAAATACGTTTCCACGTTACATCTGATGGACATTTATTAATGTATTCACGAAGCTGGCCAGTACTCGCTAAGGTTTTGTTGTCTAAGCAACAGGATGAAATCTTACAGCTCACCTTCGCAAAGCCAGACAACATGGCACTGTTACTTACAACTCTCTTGACCTTATGGACAAACATAGCTACCTGATTCTCAAACTGGTTCAAATGGCTCTAAGCACTATGGGACTTAATATCTGAGGTCATCAGTCCCCTAGACTTAGAACTACTTAAACCTAATTAACCTAAGGACATCACACACATCCATCCCCGAGGCAGGATTCGAACCTGCGACCGTAGCAGCAGCGCGATTCCGGACTGAAGCGCCCATTACCGCTCTGCCACAGCAGCCGGCACCTGATTCTCACAAGATCTCTGTCTGTGAAATCCCAGCTGACTCCCATAGAGATTTTCATTACGGAAAAAGCTCATAACAAGCTAGTATGAACTTCGAAATGTTATTTTTTATTCAGGTTAGGTTTATAACGCAGAAGAAATTCACCAGCAGATGAGGGCCATATATGGTCCCAACTTAACGGACAGTTGAGTTGTTTGAAACTGGCACTGGAAATTTACATGCATGGTTTCAATGTTTGCTACTGGTTGGAATATTTTAATCATGCCATATAATGTACCAATCACTATATGTTACAAAAACAGACTTTTCCTTCAGGTCGCAAAGATTTTTCCGGTCTCAGGTTCTGATATACTTACGGTATTGTATAAGATTCAAAATTATGACATATGCATGCTCAAATGAAAATTTATTAATGACAGGAAAGCACATTCTATGTAGACAGTAGTCATTCTCTGTTATCGATATGCTGGAGTCATAAACGCTGTACGAGGAGCTCACTGATCCTGGCAGCTAGCCGAACTACATCTGTAATCGTTTTTATTTTCTTGAGCCTCCTTTTTTCTTCCTCACATTTCTTCATAGCAGATAAAACTGATTCACCGCAAAGTAAAACTTCCTGCAGATACTCCAGGTTAACCTGAACTCTGAACACAATGCTTTGGCCATTGAATGGCAACTCTCGACTTCTTGGAAGAAGTAGGTAGGCTAGGAAAGTTCTGGAACAAAGCATGCCACCATCCCCTTCCTCTATTACATCACTGATGACATCAGATTCACCCTTCCCCTATGACATCACGCACTGCTGTGAGACCTCTACTAATAGGGCAAATAGCTCTATATAAAATAGTAGGAAGTCCAAAATGGCCCAGTTATGCTAGTGGTCCCCTCTCCCTTCTCACTGCTATGACATCCCTGTGGAAAAAGGGCTATTGTAATAAAAATAGACTGGCAGAAAACCCAAGATGGTGAATTTTCAAGTTGACAGAAGTAGGTACTTGCAGTGTGTAGAACCCAAGATGGGCACTGGGTTTTTCTCTGACGTCTCTCACCTGAGACAAAGGAATGTTCGTTTCCCCATCAGGTTCCCGGCTCCCGGCTACTATCACTACCTCATCCCACACCATGACGTAATTCTAGCCCACACTGCTCTTCATGAACCAGAGTCGTCGGCCCAGGCTAACTAATCACATGTAACTGAGCGCTATTATCAGTCATAGCTCGCCGCATACACATAGTACCACATGAGTAACAACTTCAGGTCCCAGACCAGTCGCTTTCGCTTTCTCCTGTTAGGTACGACTCTGAACGGACCAGCGTCAACTTAGAATTCATCACATCACATGCAGTAGCCTGTGTGGTGTGGAACAGGATGACACCTGTAAAGGGACAGTCTCCCTCCCTCACTCCAGCAGACATCTTGCATTATTCATCTGTACATTGAAAGGTGGCTACACTGAGCCACAGCGCCAGAGATTGAGTCAAAGAGTATTATTCAGCCGCCTCCACTGGCAGTGCTTGTCGAGAAGTCGTGGTGGAGAGTGCTTGTTCAGATGTTGTCATATTGTTTTGATGGGCTAGACACCAGATATTGTTGGATTAGGAATGCTGTAATGTGCTTTTCGTCAATATATATGAAGGTATAAAAATTCCTTTTTTTTTGTATTATTTCAATGTCTTGAACAATAATGCCTATTGGTTACAGGTTCAGTCAACAAAGCATCTGGCTCGTGTTCTTATATTAGACTGTATTTCTGGTTTCTATGTGCAATTATAGCATTTCTCGTTTTTTTAATTACTTCAGTATAAATGATGTTTAAAGTATCTGGTCTTATTGAGGAAGAACCGTGCCAGATGTGTACGTTGAATCACACTTCCACACACAGAACAGCTACACTTGTGTTTTGTTGTTTCGTAGGTTTTATAGTTGCTGGGGACTTAATTAATTAATTGAGTTAACGGAAGTTTTCTCTCATTCTTTGTTGTTATTCTATGCAGTCAGATTGCGTACTAATACTAATCAGGCCCAACCGTTTACGAGACTTCGTAATCGGACAGACAGCGACATAAAAAAATAAAAAGTATTTCCATTCATATAATATAATTAAGCCCCCATGCACGTGGCGACCGCTGCTTCGGATCGTCCCTTGGAATTCTTCTGATTGTATAAATAGCAGACAGTAGTATTGTTGTAGTAATTTGTAGTTTAGTAATTGTAGTCTATATTGCATGTGTAGATTTGGTAATTGTCATTCTTCTAATGGTATTTTTTGCAGAATTTAATTTTTGTTGTCTTGTATACGGGTTTGACAATTTATGAAGATTCCAATTGTTCGTTAATCGTGTTTGAGGGAAGCATTTCGTGTGAATGATATTGTTGGTGATAAAGTGTCATTGTGTGTAATTTTCGTATAGTGACGAGTTTTGTATGTTTTGTAAATGATTACGCGATCGATGAATAAGGCAAAAATGATGAATAGTGGGAATGACGAAATTGTTAACATGGCGAACTCGCCAACACAGGAGAACAGGATGATGAATAATGAAGTTGAAAACAATTTAATAAGTCGGGAAAATAGTCCGGAAACAGTTCAAAATTTTCACAATCAAAAAATTTTCAGAATACGAGATTAACGACAGAAGATATGGAGCAGTTGATGAGTGCTATATTAAATTTGGGACCACGAATGGAAACACGGTTAGACTCACAAATAGGAACAATTAAAACTGAGATAGGAAGAATTAAAACGAAGATGGAAACTTTGACAACACGATTAGACTCACGAATAGGGACATGTTTCAAAAATACGAAAGATGAATCAAAGAAAGAAATTAGAGAAGAAGTACAACCGATTTTGAATGCTCACAATAATAGATTAATTTCAATAGAAATCAAACAAAAAGAACAGGATAGAGAACAGGAAGGAAGAGATTGCGCAATAGTACAAAAATTTTGAGAGTTAAATTTACAACGTGCACACGATAAGGAAGAAATATTTGAAAGAATCCACGAATCCGTATCAAATGACAGAATAAATAACTTAACACAACAGTATGAACAATCAACTACTAAATGTGTCAATACTGAAACCCGAGTCGCGACAGTTACGGAAGACGTAAATAAACAGAAGGAACAAATAGGTGACTTATCGGCAAGAGTTGAGGAGATTGCAGATAAATTGACAAGTCTTAGTTTAAATGGGGACAGAGATTCGGATGTTACAGCTCCATTGCCATTTAAAGAAACAGAAGAGTACCAGAACATAAATAAGCATGTTGAAAATCAGGGAAAATTTAATGAACGCGTTAAAAGGGAATTTGAGGCATTACAAAAGCAAGTCAAACAAATTGAAGGCGAAATCGTAGGAAAAGACAGCAGAAGAAATTTAGAATCACAGGTAGCACAGGGCTTTGAAGACAATAATTTATTTCATTTACGGGATGCAACAAGAGAGCGCATGGCGCGCGAACTTGACAGTAATCGACATTCGGACTGGGACAGACGTGGTAGGTCTTTGTCGCCACGAGGAGAAAACTTTGACTATAAACACTTCTTAACTGTTCGGAAATTTAAGATCTTTCGCAATTCTAAGAATGACATACATCCATGTTCATGGTTAGATCAATTTACGTACGCACTTCCGCCAAATTTGCCACTAAGTCACAAACTGGAATTTACAGGTGGCTGTTAAAGTCCTCAGGGGATTCACTACGCTAAGTGAATATGTGCCGTAGCGTGCACAGGGCCCCGAGCTGTAGTAGTGCTATTTCTACTCTTTTACTATTCTTTGTATCTATCAAAACAACTCTTCAACTATCAATCTATCTAGAGAGTCGGTAAAAAATAAACGGATATGACTATTTTACTCAAAAGCAATTTCGGAAATTACCGTTTGGACTTACTGTATCTTCAGCAGCATTCATTCGTAGTTTAAACGAAATTTTACCTGTTTATCTTCGTGACAATATTACTTCATATGTTGACGGTATTCTTATTGCTAAACGTTCTTGGAGTGAGCATAATAAAATTTTGGATTCATTATTACGTATTTTTGCAAGAGTTGGCATTACAGTGAACTTGAAAAAATCTGAATTTGGTCGTTCTCAGGTGAAATTTCTTGGTCATATTATTTCTACAGACGGTGTTCTTCCTGATCCAGAGAAACTAGACGCTATTCGTAATTATGTTGTCCCTACTACAAAACGTGATGTTCGTAGTTTCCTTGGTGTCTGTAATTTTCTTAGACGCTTCGTTAGATTGGACGATTTGGCCACACCTCGTTTATGTGAAGTATCTGGAAATAATTCTAATTGGGGTTGGGATGAGGAAGCTCAGTCAGAATTTGAACAACTTCGTGATGCTTTAGTTGCTGCTCCACTTCTTTCACATCCGGATTTATCTAAAGATTTTTGTTTGGCGATGGACTCATCATACAAAGGCCTAGGTGCTCATTTATTTCAAGAGATAGAAGAAAACGGCGTTGTAGTACAGAAAACTATTGCATTTGGAAGTCGTGTTGTCTCTAAATCAGAAAAGAATTATTCGATTACGGAACTTGAAGCTTTGGCTGTTGTATGGACTTTCACAAAATTTCGCATCTTTTTGTATGGCAGGCATACTAAGGTTTACACTGATCATCGAGCTCTGGAATTTTTTATGTCAGCAAAATTAACACATCGAAGATTGTCACGATGGGCGCTGTATCTACAGGAATTTGATTTTAGTATTGTTTACTTACAGGGTTCTTCAAATATTATTGCTGATGCTTTATCACGTGCACCTATGGGTTTGAAACAGAGTGCTGAGGAAGACTGCAAAGAAAACAATTATTGTTTGATGTATATTCAAGGTGTTGCGTTTGAGAATTTTATTTCGTCTTCGCTCCAGGACATCGCTAAGGAGCAATATAAGGATCTAATCTGGAAGGACATTAAGGAGAAGTGGAGGAGAAACGAAAGCGTAGCGATTAGACAGTATTATTTAGTTCGCAATGATATTCTTTTTAAACGAAAATCGGTCAACAACTCTGTTTGGTTAGTTTGTATTCCTGATGAGTGGGTTAATAAATTGATTTGGTACACACATTTCAGTTATGCACACTTTAGTCCCAGAAAATGCTTTCATAAATTACGAGAAAATTGCTACTTCAGTAATATGGAAAAACGTATTCGATCTGTTCTTGCCAAATGCAAATTATGTCAAAAGGCTAAGCCGCCAACTATTTCTCACAGAGCACCGCTGTTTCCTATCATTCCAGCGAAATTAAAGGACATGGCTGCAGTCGATTTGTTCGGTCCAGTGGTTCGTTCTACTAATGGTTTTGCGTACATTTTGGTAGCAGTGGAACTGACATCAAAATATGTGTGTTTTACACCTTTACGCAAAGCAACAGCTCGTTCAGTATCTAACGCTTTCATCAAACATTTTCTTAAAGAAGTGGGTCATGTTGATAAGGTTATATCAGATAATGGATCACAGTTTCGCTCTAAAATTTGGCTTCGTACTCTACGGCGTCGTAAGATTTTTTCATTTCACTTTTTCACCCTCAGTATAATGCTTCAGAGAGATGGATGAAGGAAATCAATAAATTGTGTCGACTTTATTGTCATCAGAATCACAGAACGTGGGATCAGTATCTTCATATTTTTCAAAACATTCTGAATGAACTCCCTAATGATTCAACTTCTTCACCGCCTATATTGATATTAAAAAATAAAGCACCGACAAATCGCATTTCTGAAATCGTTCCTTTTCCGCCTACACGGAAACTGTGGCATTCTGAAGTTGTCAACCTGGCTCTACGAAATATTGCATCTGCGGCTGCTAGAAGAGAGAAATCAGCTAAACGTCCTGGTCGTTTAAAAACATTGTCAGTTGGTCAAAAGGTGTTAATTAAGTCTCACCGTTTGTCTCACAAAGGAAAGGGCTTGTGTCGCAAATTTTTTTCTGCTTTATAACGGTCCATATAGGATTCGCAAAATCATTCATGATAACACTGTCGAAGTAGAAACTCTTAAATGTCGGCGCTCTAAGGGAATACATCATATATCGAACGTTAAATTTTTTGTGGAATGACATACTTTGAGAAACTAACAGCTACATGTAAACATGCAGAGAATACAAAGATACCGCGCTGTGTTTTGGCGGTGGCACATACTCAAAGCAACAGTCAAGTCTGCGCGCCGCACAAGGCAGTCGTTGACCGCAAACAATTACTTCCTACGTCACGCGTACCTACAGCTGATCGAGCGCTCAGTGCGAATGCACTGACAGCCATAAACAAATACACAGTCGAATTTCTCTGATTAAATTCAGTATAAAGCTATAGTGACTTGATGAATTATGTTATTAACGTTCAGTATTTTTCAGGATATGGTTGTATAAAATATTTAAGACCTTCAGGTAAATTCTGTGTGTGTCCGACGTTAAGAGGACTTGCTATCGAGAAAATTTTCAGGAAGAATGTTATTTCGAAGAAGAAACTAATAAACTAAAAAGGTAACGATTAATTGAGTTTATTTTTCAGGTAACATATTTCCACTTAGGTACGTACTTTAGACGTAATTTGCTGCTCCCGATTACGTGATTCATACTTGTGCTAAATTTCATGTACTATGAATTTACTTGTGAAGCGACGTGCTTGCGTACATTGATTTTGGCAATGATTGATTAATGAACAGGGTTGTTACTTGTATATATTATGCATCGCTTGGCTGCACTGCTTTTTCACTGATGTCACTTTTTTTTATTATGTGCCTGCTGTGCTTATTTATTTAAATTATAATTGTCACCTGATTAGTTGTGCTGATATGGTTATGTATGTAAGTTATACTTTGTGATTTATCTGCTTGCGCCTTCATGTTTACTTATTAAGATTACATATGAACATTTATTTGCTTATGCTGATATGATGCTAATGACCTGTTTATTATGTAAGATATATATTTGCTGCTTTGCGTATGGATTGCATATTTACACATTTCTGTTTTGTTGTCATAACTACTCTTTAATTTGGTATATAGAAATTCTGATTTACGGTGTACGAACATAGAGTTTAGGTTACACTATGATATTAATTATTGTTCGCTTGGCAGAGCCTCGTTGTAGGGATTGTGCTGCATCCACTTGTTGACATTCTGTTCTCTACTGGTATATTTACTCGCTATTGCATGTTTTGCTTACGCTCAGTGCTTTATATTTTAAGATAAGAAAATGAACTGCTATAATTCTACGAACGACATTGGTACAAGAAACTTCATTGAAGTCACATAAGCTGGAGGTTTTATGGAAGCTGTATAAATTTATGCTAATAGGAAGGAAGCTAACGACACGACATACCAACACTAGGTTTAGACCATTGACAGTTATTACACTGCATTCTTCGTGAGCAACTGAAACAGCAAGTGACACTTGACACAAGAAATACTCCACATGTTTGCTTCCGTTTTGCCATGTTTCTTAAAGTGGTGTACACACTGTGAAATATTATGATCATTCACACTCCGCACTCGTACTTCCTTACTGAAAGTTATTCAAACTAAAGGCTGTTAGAGGTCATGTATGCATTTCTTTTATTTAATGGTGGACAAGGTAACCAAAATGTATTTTATGATTCATAATGAGTAGAAGATTTGGGTCAGATGGATAACACAGAGGTTGTGTGTGGACATTGTGTCTTCGGATTGTATGGGATGATGAATTGAAGTTTGCTCTAGGATTTTGTCTGTACTTGTTCGAGGAGACTGACTAGAGGAAAGAGTTGTTATGGAAGTGAAATGATATTGGCGATAAGGTTTATATGTATCGACGTATTGAAGAGGTATTATTGAGGTATTGAGATTGTGTGAAGTTGATGATTATTGGAGTTTTGGTGGACAAGAGGTAAGGTAAATGATATTGATGATAAGGTTTATATGTATCAACGTAAGAGGTATTATTGAAGTATTAAGATTATGTGATGCTGATGATTATTGGAGTTTTGGTGGATAAGAGGTAAAGTAAGTGAGGAGCATATTTTTTTTGTTGGTTTATATGGAACAAGGAGGATGAAGTTGGCAGACTAGAACACTCAAGTAGAAGGAAGATAGCCTACACACACACTTTGTTAAGTCACTAAGCAGTATATACTTTTTTTTGGAGAGAGGAAGCATTTGCATATCTTGGCACACTGACAGTTGTTCAGAAACCGTACATTTTGATTTGGCTTGGCAAACATTGGTCTTGACATGATGACTATGACGTTGACTAACTATTATTGACTGTTATACATTGCTGCCACTACTACTTGATACACAAGTTGAACATAAAATTTTGGACAGAATTGCATTTACACAGTTAACACTATTTAATTACACAGTAGTACTTAATGTGGAAGAAAGATGAGTGAGTGTGTTTTGTGTGTTTCCCCTTCCTAATCCCAAATAATTGGTACCGACCTATCTCCTAAATATTATTTTACTTGTTTGTTGTGGCTTGCACTGACACCCATAATTATTATAGGTTTACTGGTATTTGTGTATTTGTAATAGTTAATATGACAATTATCTGATATCAATTGTGTGTTTATTATAATTTGTATGTTTAGTGTAAGGGCATTGAGAATAATTTTGTAAAAGCAATTGTGTGTGCCTTCAAACTTTTGTACGTGCGTGCACCTGCTCAATATTACTGGGTGCCACTGATGGACTGCTTCTACTGAAATGATGTCACTTGTTGGTGTCTGCACCTGCTCAACATTACTGGGTGCCACTGATGGAACTGCTTCTACTGAAATGATGTCACTTGTTGCTGTCTGCACCTGCTCAACATTGCTGGGTGCCACTGATGGAACTGTTTCTACTGACATAATGTCACTTGTTGGTGTTTGCACCTGTTCAACATTACTGGGTGCCACTGTTAGAACTGTTTCTACTGAAATGATGTTACTTCTTGCTGTCTGCACCTGTTTAACATTGCTGGGTGCCACGGATGGAACTGCTTCTACTGAAATGTCACTTGTTGTTGTCTGCACCTGCTCAACATTACTGGGTGCCACTGATGGACTGCTTCTACTGAAATGATGTCACTTGTTGCAGTCTGCACCTGCTCAACATTACTGGGTGCCACTGATGGACTGCTTCTACTGAAATGATGTCACTTGTTGGTGTCTGCACCTGCTCAACATTACTGGGTGCCATTGATTGAATAATACTTATGTAAACTATTATGTAAAATGATATGTATGAAAGCATTTGTATTCCTTACTGTATTTTATATATTAGGTTATTGAAGGGTCAGTGCAAAGCCAAAATTTGTTTGGTTATGTGATATTTACTTATTAATATTATCTTTTATTTTTGTCTGTAATTTTTTTTTCTTCTTTGGACGAATATGGTGGTATTTTCACCACCAATACTGGCAAAAATACCATCAAATTCTAGCCCGTGGAGGAGGAGCATATGAAAGGTGGCTACACTGAGCCACAGCGCCAGAGATTGCGCCAAAGAGTATTATTCAGCTGCCTCCACTGGCAGTTCTTGTCGAGAAGTCGTGGTGGAGAGTGCTTGTTCAGATGTTGTCATATTGTTTTGATGGGCTAGACACCAGATATTGTTGGATTAGGGATGCTGTAATGCTTTTCGTCAATATATATGAAGGTAAAAAAATTCCTTTTTTTGTATTATTTCAATGTCTTGAACAATAATGCCTATTGGTTACAGGTTCAGTCAACAAAGCATCTGGCTCGTGTTCTTGTATTAGACTGTATTTCTGGTTTCTATGTGCAATTATAGTATTTCTGGTTTTTTTTAATTACTTCAGTATAAATGATGTTTAAAATATCTGGTCTTATTGAGGAAGAACCGTGCCAGATGTGTACGTTGAATCACACTTCCACACACAGAACAGCTACACTTGTGTTTTGTTCTTTCATAGGTTTTATAGTTCCTGGGGACTTAATTAATCAATTGAGTTAACGGAAGTTTTCTCTCATTCTTTGTTGTTATTCTATGCAGTCAGATTGCGTACTAATACTAATCAGGCCCAACCGTTTACGAGACTTCGTAATCAGACAGACAGCCAAACCAAAAAGTAAAAAGTATTTGCATTCATATAATATAATTAAGCCCCCATGCAACATTCGCTAATTTTTGAGCAACCATACTCATCACAAATTTTGTCTCTTCTAATGATGAATTGCTATGTTCGACAACAGCTGAAAATGTGTGGATTGCTATGTTTCTCTCTAACATGGTGACAACAACAGAAAGTTCGTGAAATGTTAAGCCTGTCTTTGACAGTGCAACAATTCATCTGCAAGATTTAACTCATGTAAAATTTCCTAAGTCCTATCAACATAGCAACGACTTCAAGTCCTTCTCCAGATGTGGTGTTATGCTTCTACAGCTGTTATGCAGTGGATGTCTGAGTGTGCCAGAGTTTGGTAGTTCTATACCTCCATTCCCCCAACAGACACCTTGTACGTCCATCTGTTCATACCTGATCTAAAGTGCTTAATAGCACACAGCTTTTAGTAGGAGTATGAATCCAATTGACGAGCTCTCTGATTTGCGATTATTCTTAAAGAACATGGTCAGTCTTGTCTCTGACAATGACAGCATAAATCACACCAAAAATGATGTCTTCCTTAGCAGTAAGAAGAATTTAAATATTCATATGTACACTCGACAGCAAAAAAACTGGGTCACCCCTGAATTCCAACGTGTAGGCTGCACCTGAATGTATGCAACCAACATTGCATATCTGTGTTGCAAGTCGTCGCAACCGTCCATAGTACAGTCGTTGTAAGATACACAATGTGTACCGCTAGAGACTACTAGAGAACACCGGTCTTTACGACAGTCTGTCCAGATGTAAAGTAACACCACGATAGTACAGAAGAGACCAGACAGTCCTTAACGATTCTAAACTAAACTTAATTACAACAAGTGACATTTCAAATGTTATGGGACAACTAGTCTTGTCACATAAATCGTTCTGTAATCCTTAGGCACAATTAAATATTTCAGAGAGTATATGGATTTATAAAGTTGTATGACAATTGGAAACAAGTTCTTTGCTGTCTGAAAGGTTTACGCAACACATGCTGAACGTCGTTCAACGGGGAGTGGATTCGCATCAACTTTGTGTAATACTAAGCAGTTAAAAGAAAACGTGATTAACGGCGGCACCCATTCTACGGAAATCCCAACATTAACAGCGAATTACAAGTAATATCATTGTTCACATTACTCATCAACAGTTACTTGTACACGAAGTTGTACTTTAAATGACAAGACCAACGTCTTTGTTCTAGCTCCGGATGCAAACCCAGAACGTAAAGCCATTGTTAACCAAGCAAAGCTTTGTGCCTTATCGAGACTCGATCACTAGGCATAAAGAGACGTCAAATATTAACGGTTGCACCAGTATCAGTTATCAATTCTCAACTTGAACGTTAATGACGATAAATTTTGTACGAAAGCAGGGACCCTAACACGACAATTACCTTCATGGTAATCAACCTCGAAAGACGTTGTATAGTGTTGCATTGTCAAGGAATAGAGGATGCACATGTTTAAAATTGAAATGCCATCATGTAATGCTGGGGACAAGGATGCGAACCCAGCACCTAATCGGATTGTTCAATAAGTACGTAAAATCAGGATTTAGATATCACAGTTAGTCACCAGTAGTAGGGTTGGAACCTTAAATGACGACTGAAGTTGTATTGCCTGACCGGGATTCGAACCCAGCGCCTACCGCCGTCGTTGTCTAACCAGGAACAGACGAGAAATCTCCAATGTTGGTCCACCATCAGCGAGATGTGCACACGTTTAACTAGAAATAAGGTGACGAAAACGTGCCGCACACATGGTTATGAAGACACATTAATAATCAACTTCATATTCAGTAGTAGCTAGGAGTAGCATGTTTAGTTGCAAACCTTATGGCCTTACTCATCCCTAGTAACGTGTTGCCTAATATTTGCGATATCATGATGTTAATTTACAAGTGGATTGACTGCCGTAAAGAGCAATGTTCTCTAGTAGTCGTGTATCATTGAGATGTAAATGAAGTGCCTCAGCAGAAAGTAATTTCCGTCGTGCAGCACGTATTGTTTCAGAGACACTAAGTACATGTTATAAGTGCACAAAACGTGTATTATATAACAAGTATATACTATTATTTGGAGGAGCTGCCGCCAGACCTGTTTACTTTTACATTCCGCTTAGTTGTCGTGGTTGAATACAGGTTTTCTTAAGGCTACATCTACTGCACAGCGCTTACAAAAAAGTATAGTTTCCAGCGTCATGCTATTGCTAGCTGGGTGAAATATTTTGTGGTAGGTATGTTTAAAATGAATGTATTTTTGGAAGTATTGTTCGTCAAATATTTGAATAAATCGTCAACTGTAGGCGTGCCTGCACATTTTATAGCATAATAGCTGTAGCTGCGTTAATTTGTACTACAGACTTGGGTAGGTTAGGTGTAACTTTTGATCCTTCAAGGGATGATCGAGGCCATGCGGCCCGGGTCTGTACTAGCCGCGGCTCGCGAGCTACGGGCCAGCCAGGCTGGTCGAGGCGAGACGCAAGTGAGCGAGCTGGCGGTGGCATTGGTGGGCCAACAGCCCGGGACGAGCCAGCACGGCTGCGCCGCATGCCTCTACCTCTGCCGCTCTGTTTGACGTAAATATGTTTACCTCCTCTCCTGGAATCAGCATAAGAGCGGCCAGCAGAATTACACATCAGGCTGTCTGCCGTAATGGCTCACTGGGAGCGGTCTATTCGAGGTAGAGTCAAAAAATGGTTCAAATAGGTCTGAACACTATGGGACATAACATCTGAGGTCATCAGTTCCCTAGAATTTAGAACTACTTAAACCTAACTAACCTAAGGACATCACACATATCCATGCCCGAGGCAGGATTAGAACCTGCGACCGTAGCGGTCACGCGGTTCCAGACTGAAGCGCCTAGAACCGCTCGGCCACTCCGGCTGGCCGAGGTAGAGTCGTCGCTCTCACTGAGGGAGAATGTTCCATCAGAGAAGCTGGCAGACGGTATGGCGTACCACATACCACTGCAACGAGATGGTGGAGGATCTGCCTTGAAAGAGGACGCTGGACTGCATGAACGACGATCCGCCGTGAAACAAGAGCTCGGCGAAGACAACGTTTTATACTGGCTAGCATTTTCGGAGCTCCATCTGAGGGCGTCGTGGGACAACGTCATTGCCACTGATGAGAAGGTGTTTTCCACCAGTAACGACGGTCCACGAATCGTTTAAAGGCCGCAACGGACTCGCCATCGACGCGAATATGTAACCACGACGAGAAGAAGTGGCCGGCTATCTGTTACCTGCTGGGGTTGGAATTTTGCGAGAGGGGCGGGAATTCTTCACAGGATAGAAAGAACTCTGGATAGCGCGCAGTATGCCCACATATTGGAAAATGTGATGCTTCCGTCAGTGCGAATGCTGTACGCAGAAGGGGACGTCAAATTGGAAGAGGACCATTCTCCCATTCACAAGTCTGCATTTGTTCAGCAGAGGCTCTCCACGATTGGCGTCAACGTCATGGACTGGCCGCCACGGGCGGCTGTTATGAACTCCATGGAAAACATGTGGGCTGAGGTCGCCAGAACATTAACAGAGAACTGGCCACGAAACCAACCAACTATTGCGGACGCTCTTTGGGACTGTGTCCTGGAAGCCTTGGAGGAAGTTGTTTCTTCAGGCTGTTACGTCCGACGGCTTATACATTCTATGCCAAGACGCGTGATAGAAGTACAAAGTACAACAGGATTCTGGATAAAATATTAGAGTTCTTAAAATGGTTTGTTATGTCTCCTTTTTCGTCATTTTTCCTCATTGGGAGCTAGTGGAAGATCGCGTGGCGACAGAAAAGAAACAATACGAGTTAGCTTTCCTTTGAGTTGCTCTTTTAATTCAAGTGGGTTTCTTTTGAATATACAGTTTGTTAAGTGTTTTATTTTGATTTCATTTATACCCTGTCTACATACTTACAAACTAATCGGCGTAGATAGACTCTGTCACAGTAGTTTTTGTTATTTCAAATACGTATCTCTCTTCCCCTCCATCCATGAATACACCCTCCGTCCTCCACACAATACACCAACAATTTCATATTATGTTTACTCGCCGCACGGGATTAGCCGAGCGGTCTAAGGCGCTGCAGTCATGGACTGTGAGGCTGGTCCCGGCGGAGGTTCGAGACCTCCCTCGGGCATGGGTGTGTATGTTTGTCCTTAGGATAAATTAGGTTAAGTAGTGTGTAAGATTAGGGACTGATGACCTTAGCAGTTAAGTCCCATAAGATTTCACACACATTTGAACATTTATGTTTATTCGTTATTAATATCTCTTCTATTCTCTCTCACACTCTCTCTCTCTGACACTATCGCCGCAAGTGCCCTTCTATTACCTTCCCTCAAAAATTTGTAAACAAATCCAGCGGTTTCCAATGACGCTATATTTTCTCTTTTAATTGCTGTTGCCTTTACTCTCTATCATTCCTCTCACCAACTATGAAACCGTATTCTTTGATCTCCCCTTCCCTATAACCCATTCTTCGTTCTGAGAACAGTCCTTCCTTATCTTTCGGTCCGAAGATAAAACGAATTGTGGCACACATATAAGTAAGCAATAGTTTGCAAGCATTTCACGCTTATATTTTGCACTTCTCCACTTCTATCCATTCCCAGATCCCGCCCTTCTTCCTGTTACGCGTCCCTTGACATCTGCATCTACATCTAAATGAATACTTTGCAATTGATAATTATGTGCTTGGCAGGGGGTTCTGTGGTCTGATGGATTAATCTTGTATTGATGTGTAAAACGTGTAGGTTCACATCTCACGTCAGGCGTAGATTTTTAACACGCACAAGTAGCTCTCCTTCACCCCTAGTAACGCCAAGTGCAGAACGCCAGTATGCTCCGTAGTTCAATATCCGCAGTAAAGATAACATCCCTTCGCTGGCGACTGGAGCAGAGTGGCATTCGTTTGAGCAGTTCAAAATGGTTCAAATGGCTCTGAGCACTATGGGACTCAACTGCTGTGGTCATAAGTCCCCTAGAACTTAGGACTACTTAAACCTAAATAACCTAAGGACATCACACACATCCATGCCCGAGGCAGGATTCGAACCTGCGACCGTAGCGGTCGTGCGGTTCCAGACTGTAGCGCCTTCAACCGCTCGGACACTCCGGCCGGCGTTTGAGCAGTGACCGATGGAGAAACCCCGTAAGGCAGAGACTCTGTCACCAGCAAGCCGTCGTAAACTAGAACACGTATTTCATTTAATGAACCAATGGCCATGTAAGTTCACAAGGCTCTTGCTTTATTTGAAACTGAGACGTTGATAATTGTGGTGCTGGACTGGGATTAGAATTCGATTTCACTGTGTTCCCGAAGATTGCAAACTCTTCTAAGTGTCCTCGAAAGTCATATATCTGGTTTCGAATCCTGATCAGCACAAAGTATTCATTATGTCATTTCGAGCCCTAGTATGTGCACTCCGAACTACTGGTGAAAAATAGTTGCATTTTAAACGTCTCTTGATGCGTTGTCAGCTGTAACGTGTTCGTTTCAACTCACAGCCACATGATGAGCTTTTTATCACAACATTACAAGATTAAACGTTTCCTTACATATTTTCAAGTTCAAACATTCTTCTCCATTCTACTGGTGAAAACGCATTTGGGTTTGACGTTGTGTTCGTTGTGATCACCAACGACGACATGTTGTGGATTCAACTTCTAGCCAGCAGAGTATTTTCCATCACATCACTGAAAGTATAAACATGCCATTCCTAGCTATTATTGGAAAAGAATTTGATAGTTAAAGTTTCTTCATGACCACGTGTGCGGGGTTTGAATTCCATTCAGCACATAACTTTTCGTCGCCTGATGTCTAGCTAAACATGCGCCCATCTAGCTACTGGTGAACCAACAATAGCTATTTATCGGGTGTTCATGGCTAGGAAACGACGGTGCTAGATGCTGGGTTCGAATCCCAGTCAGGCAAAAACAATTCTATCGTCAATTAAGGTTCCAGCATTTCGCTATTGGTGAAAACATTTGATATTTAACTTCTGATTTTATGTACAGTCGTGCTCAAAAGTATCCGAACGACTTGAATTGCATTTCACCTGATTCCCATGCGACCTACATAACGCAGCTGTCTAGCAGGTCCTCTAATCGCTGCTTGGTACAGTCGTTTGACTATTGAAAATGGTTCCAACAAATCACCACTAGAAAACACTGCTCTGTATCGCAATAACTCAAGATGTAAAGTAATACTACGATACTACAAATATCAAGGAACACCTCATCACAGAGCTCGCATTTATTGCAATAAATGACATACCAGAAATGTTAGCACTCTCATTATTATGTCAGATAGGTAATGCACGTAGTACGTTCGACGTATTAATGATTTCCTCTTCAAAGTAACATGCCATACTTGTTATTTGACACAAAATGTCACAAAAAAAATTTACGTTATTCACGAGTAGCTAGTTGAGAATATGTATGAACTTCAAATGACACGACGAACCGCCTCGTTCTGCATATGGATTCAAACCCAGGTCATGCAGGCTAGGCCGCGGTGGCCGTGCGGTTCTAGGCACTTCAGTCCGGAAATACGTGACTGCTAAGGTCGCAGGTTCGAATCCTGCCTCGGCCATGGATGTGTGTGATGTCCTTAGGTTAGTTAGGTTTGAGTAGTTCTAGGTTTTAGGGGACTGATGACCTCAGATGTTGAGTCACATAGTGCTCAGAGCCATTTGAACCAATCATGCAGGCTAAGATTTCGTGGCTGACGGAAATTAACAGTCATTCCTGACTAGGCATAAAGAGAGTGATATACCTCATTTTTGGACAGTATCAGTTAACAAATATCAACTTTAAATTACATAACGTAACATTTTTAACGGTCGCGAATTCCTACCCAGCATCTATTGTCCCTGTTAACGAACTACGAGAGATGTTAAATATTGCTTCTTCACAAGTAACTTACTTGAAATGCAGTGAGGTAAAGCTTTGTGTTGGACAGGGATTCGATCCCAGAACCTAATCGGATTGTTATCGAAGCACAATCAACCTTGACATATCGGATTATTTCGGCAGTAGCTAGATGTATTAAATGAAATGACGAGAGGAAACATTAATTTTTTCTTCTCAAGACTTCAACCCGGCACGTATCGCTGTTATATTCTAGAGAAAGGGAAGGTTAAGTATGGGTTTGTTACACCAGCACCGACATGTGAGCATGTTTGAACTAGAAATAATATGACGAAGAGTTCAGTGCTGACTGGGAATAGAGTCCCACACATATCGGTGTTGACTAGACACAAAGAGACGTCAGCTATCGAATTTTTCTCCACCAGCGGCTCGGAATAACGTCTTGAACTTACAGTGGTCACGCAAATAGTTCTGCGTCTCACTGGGAGTCAAAAACGTCAGATATCGTTAGTGTTGACAACGAATGAAAATGCATTAGAAATAAAAATTATTATCCACCAGCAGATAGGTGTTTTCATGCGAGAGCTTGATAATACATAGTGAAAAGTTCAGTGCTGGGCCAGGATTCCAATCCATTCATGCGCAATGTGTGGAGATGTTGAGGAATCTGCGGTTTTGAACAGACAACAAGTTGTAGTCGAGCTGTATTGTCACGAAGGGATCAAATTCCGCGTTAAGGGCGGTCTGAGTTGCATTACCAGTTCAGAACCAATTTTATCGACAAACAGAAGCTCAAATAAGAGATGGAATTAGTGTCGTGTGACCATATACAGGGTTTGTTTCGTCACTAGCAATAAATAACTAGTATAAGAAAGGTTCCTGGTGATAGAGTTTCTACATGCCGCCACTCCTTACTTTATTGTGGTTCCACATAACGTCTACTTGGTAGAGAAGGAATATCATGTTTAATGTGATTTTCAGACCACAATGCCATTATACCTTCTTCATTTGGCGTAGCCAGAAGAGAATAGAATCTGCCTCTCCCTATCAAAAGAAAAAAAAAACGGCAGAAGTTGGATTCGAACCGAGACCATCATCATATGAAACGATCATCAGTCCAACAGACCACAAAACCCGTTTTTTTTATATTTTTATTTTGTGCCGGACCGAGACTCGAACTCGGGACCTTTGCCTTGGCGGGCAAGTGCTCTACCAACTTTTTTTTTTTTATTTGAGCGGGCCGTTCGGTTGATATTCCGTCGCGCTAACGACTATTTTTTTTATTTTTTTATGAAATGCATCCTCTGCAAAAAAAATAAAATAAAATAAAAAATAAAAAAGTATTTAAAAAGAAAAAAGAAAAAATCAATGTAAACAAATCACTAATTTAAAGGAACAGGGATGTTGTTTTTATTTATTTATTTTCCATAAAGATCACTCTGTTAAAAGGAACACGTAGATCATTTCATGGTATAGTATGTGCATTACATATTAAGCGGTGAGAGAAGCGTGATGTTCGTTATCAGCTGTCAAATGTGCACACCGACTTCACCCGGTACATCCCAACTGCGTGGGGGGTCGAGGAAGACTGCCTGAAGATAGTTGGCAAAGGTTTTCCGATAGTGTGACCATCTATGAACCTCATTGTGGGCTTGCTGCAAGAAATACCAAAAGTCAAGTCGCGACTTGGCAGCATCCCCATAGAGGTACGCGATCGTCCAACCTTTTACCCTGATGATGTTTGATCTGACTGCTTACAGCTCTTACACAGAAGGGATAAAAAAGTTACACTCTGCGAGACTGGAACCGCGAACCATAACAGTCGCGTTTCCAGAGGTCAGCACGCCAACACACAGCGAGCGGATAGATATGGTTTGCGTTTTCCTCTTACGAGGCCAATAGTGGCTAGAACTCGTAAACCGCTATTTACAAGACGAGATTAATTGTGATTGCCAAGTTCAATGACTTTGCTGGGCTGAAAACCGTAAATTTACAATCTTTTGTTACACCTCAAGCGATAATAACTCAGATTATTCAGTAGAAATGACAGGTAAAATCAAGTGAACTTTGAGGCTTAATTCCGTTCACACCAGGATGTAACTCGTCGATAACAGAGTTGCCAAACATACCTTGCGTTGCTGCCAAATCTCAGTTACATTACCAGCACGAAGAAGACGATCCGATGTGATCCTACAGCGGGCTGGGGAGTGACCATAGCTGGCGCCTCAAAGACGTGGCTGCTATGGGCTGGGATACGTAATGCGTCTGATTCGCATTTCTGTAACTAGGTTTAGGGACTGGAGCTTAGTTACTAGTAATACTCAGAACTGACTGCTACCAAGCATCATAAATCAGTTGATTTTATATTTCTTTCGTAACTGTACTCAAAACTAAGAAACTCATTCACGGACGTTTTCGTGCCTCGCCGATAGTCGAGCACAATAAACAAATAACAATAAAAAGAGAATGTGGTTGTGTGTCTGTGTGTGTGGGAGAGAGAGAGAGAGAGAGAGAGAGAGAGAGAGAGAGAGAGAGAGAGAGAGTGAGAGAGGGGGGGTGTAAAAAATTGTTGTAACGAAATTGAATACTGGTATGTAAAGAAATCTTTCATTAAAATGACTCGTTCCACATCATTACGAAATGTCGTATTCATGATCTATGGAACAAGTATTAATCTAACCTAATCTAATCATATCATATTGCTGACTATCCATGAAGAGTCATGACGTACCGAAATTTTCGCCTATATCAGTAACCAAATCTAAACTTGAAAATAAAAGACGACAATTTTTGTAATAAACCGGGACTCCTATCAGGACCTTTTCATCCCTGTTAACTAACCATGAAAGATGTCTGATATAACTCAATTCAGAAGTAACGAAGTGTGTATGCATTTAAAGATGAAGCGCATGATGTGAAGTTCTGCGACGGAGATACGAACCCAAGACGTAATCGGATTGTTAACTAAGTAAAATCAAATGTTACGTATCGGTTTTTCTTGCCAGCTGCTAGGTGTTTGAATCTAAAATAAGGACACAAATTTTTGTGCCTGAGCGACAATCGAACCGCACTCCTATCGTTCTCCTTTATTGTTCACGAATATTGCTTAAGTATCAATTGCTTACTCACCAACAGTAAGATGTGTTTGTTTTTGTCCAGAAATTGTTGGCAACATGAACAGACATTAAAAATGCACATTAATTTTCACTAGCAGGCCGGTGTGCACGTGATAGGGCTTGAAATGAAATTATGAATATTTTTGTACTGGATCAGGATTCGGAACCACATGTTTACCTGTGGAGGAGACCTAGAGAAAACTGCAGTCTTGCGAAAAGGAATGAAATGATTGAACTATACTGTTCCGAGAGATTCAGATCCTCGAAAGAGGAGATACGAATTCGAATTACAGTCCAGCAACAAATTTTTCAACGTCTCTAGTTCAATCAAGTACAAGTAAAATAAGAGCCCTGTTCCTTTAGATGGCTATCAGTTCATCAAATAAAATAAAATTTTCTAATGTAAGTAAGTTTACTGGTGACAGTATTTCTGTTTACCCTGACCTCCACCTATGTCATTTTCCAACGTAAACCGGCTCTGCCCAGTTTGGAATGAAGGAACGTGATGTTTAATGCGGATTCTGGATTATAACAGCTTTATCTTGAGGTTACCAGGGCTGAAGTAAATCTGTTTGTGCCTCTTAAAAGTAAATGCGTGAACCCACGCATTGCACTTGTGATAGTTCGTTCCACCAGACCACTGTGGCCACATTTCCCAGCCCCAGGAGTGTGCTATAATGGATGATGTCCTTAGCTTACTAAACTAGTCACGGTGGGAAAAAACGCGAGTCTATTAAATGGTTAAGTAGAAGCAAGCTTCTGACGTGGAGATTATGCTATTCTCATGTCAGCAGGATGTAAAGACTCTTATAGGCGTCATAGCCTCGATTTGAAGCCATTTTGAAATTTACACTAATTCAGGAAATTTCTTAGTTCGAGAAAAACCACTGTGAAGTGTGATGTTACCGGATAATTCGATTATCACCGTCATTATTACTATCATTTTCTTCATACCGCTGCTGGAACACATGAGCTTGAAGATCATTTAAGTCCTTTTGGTCAGTATAGAAGTAGTTGTCCAAGAACAGGTTCTTTCCCTGTCTACGGACATCTTTTCATGTTAATATCAAACATCAACAATTACTCGTAGATTACATTAAAACTGAAGTAATTGATGAAGATGTCATTTGTACACAAAAACGCACTGTCTTTCTTCATTTACCTGCGCCTAGAAATGGCTGTCGAATACTGCCAAACCAAAAGCCAAGGGATCTTACTGCCTTCCGATATACGTCGCTGTCAGTTCTTCCATATGATTTGGTCGACGTGACCTGTTTCAAGTTGTGCATGACAGAGAATGTTTTATGAAACTAATTGTTTTCCTTTGCTATAAACAGAAAGATCCTCATTCAAAGGTAACCAAGTTCAAAATTTTCGCAGTATTAGTTCACATTTAATACCCGACCCATTGACAGTATGCTGACCATAAATTCTAGCTCAGAGTGACACCAGTTTAAGTAACCTAATGTAGCGAATACTGTTTGCCAGTTCTCTTTCTCACCGGAAAATACGATATTAACCCATTGGGCTCCATAAGTACACTGTAACAGTAATTTCTGCGTGTGTGCGATGCATACGGATTGTTGAATATCGTGGTGCTCTCTCTTTCATTTCTGTATACATTTTGCCTGATTTAAGCGGGCCACATATCATTATAGACCCTGGGGAGTGCAACATCATACTGACAACAGTAATGTGCTTTTACTGACAACCTCACTGATCGTTTTACCTGGTTTTGTAATCATTTAAATAAAATAACACGATCTTCCATTGGGTGACATATCGTCCCCCTTTTCCTTCTGTGAAATTTGTCAGCAAGCTTTTTGCCTTCGAACCAGCGAAATGCGGCAGAGCACGGCTGGTAAACGATTTACAAACCACGATTTAGTGCCGTTAACACGATTTCTTTAAACATTGGCGCAGCTGAAGGAATTTAGTTTCTTCTTAAATCGTCTTATGCAGCAACGTTTCACAGATATCTCAAATAGGAAAAGCTCTTTATCCAGGTACGAAGGTTGTAAAACAAACTTCCCAGAGTTTGTGTCAGGTTGATCTTTTCGTCTGATAGCACTGCGTAAGTATTTTGTGTAAGAGGTATTAAAGTAGTGTTCCTGTAGCTGTGGGAATCATTGGTAGAAAACGAGTTTCACAACAATGGGTACAGTACTGATAAATATTCAAAATGATTATCAACCTGTCTGCGTTCATCCACAAACTGAGGCGTATTTGTAATATTGAAGCTAGACTAGGTATCCTTGTCTTCCTTGAGTGGGCATTGGAAGGCGTTTACACACACTTATACGAGGGTAATCCCAAAGTTAAGGTCTCCTAAGGCACACGCAACTGCCAACGCAGGCACAAACGAGAGGTCCTTAATTTTAACGGCAAGCAGAATCCACAGTGTTGGCTACATGATGGCAAGGTGATAGAGAGCAAGACTATGAATACGAAGGTCTCAGGTTCGATCCCTCACCAGTACCACGATTTTTATGTGCCATTTTACACATATTTCCACTGCGGCAGTGTTTGTTGATGTGAAAAATGCCGAGTTGCACTGTGGTACGAAAGCCACGTAAAACTGTAGGTTCCCCTATTAACTGGCTAGGTAAGTCAACTCAAAGGACGGTTGTAAGCAACAGCATACCACCTCCAACAAGACTGTGCCTATTAAAACACTGTGGTATTCAAACCACTCTTGCGACTGATGACTGCTTTACTTTCTAAGGGTTCCAAAACTAATGATCTTCGGGTTATTAACAATTTTGTGTTTACATGCTGTAGCTTTGATACCAGTAAACGTAAGTAACCGGCCAAGCACTGTCACCGTTCGAGTTGTCAAGGTGGTAGACGACGATGCTGTCGACCTCAGTTACAATTTTGGTCATGGCTATGTTTCAGTCGAATACCTGTATGGGCTCAAATGGCTCTGAGCACTATGGGACTTAACATCTTAGGTCATCAGTCCCCTAGAACTTAGAACTACTTAAACCTAACTAACCTAAGGACAGCACACAACACCCAGCCATCACGAGGCAGAGAAAATCCCTGACCCCGCCGGGAATCGAACCCGGGAACCCGGGCGTGGGAAGCGAGAACGCTACCGCACGATCACGAGCTGCGGGCACCTGTATGGGCCTTTTTGCGTATTTCAAGATATACTTTTATACACTTGGTACGCTTCCAAATTAATATCTGATAGAGCTGTATTTAGCAACATGAATCAGATATGTTTTACGTGCAATATATCCGACAACTCGTCAGTGCAGCGAGATTTCGTTTATGTGTTGCGCATGTTGCGAGAAATATTTGTGTTTTGCTTGTTTTGTGATAGGTTTCACCCCACTGAATGCGAGCAAGCTCACGAATAGACTGTCAATAACTGGAATTACGCAATAACGTACTTAAAGTTGTAATTTTGCATTATGTATCCCGATGAAAATAACTGTAAACAGGTTATATGCCTACTTGCTTATTATCGCGCTTCTCGATGCTTTCCTCAAAAAATTAAAATAAAAATAAAGAGAGAGAGAGAGACAGTGAGAGAAAACAGAAATGTATTTCAAATATCAGCTCAGTGACGCTATGTTCGTCTCGTGATGTAAAGCAAGGATAATTGATAGATCTCGTTGTACTAGCGAAATGTATGGCTTCGGGGTTCTTTGTTTTCTCTCTGCAAACAACTAGAACAGAATTCAGTAACAAAGTGGTAAGAACACCTACTCAGTGCGCCAATTAAACACTCAGCCATTCTTGGTTATTTTGTTAATCGTCTGTAATGCAGTAAACATCCTTGAGTATTGATTTGTAATTACTACCATTGTTATAGTTATTCGTCACCCCAAACAGCTTTCCTATCACTCATTGCCGCCGATGCACGTAACGAATGGATCAGGATGAATGGAATGTGGGATGTTTCGTCACGGAGAATATACACATTTATCTCGGCGTCTTGTGTCAGCGTAATATGAAAATCTCAATAAGAAAAGACGACAATAACACCCAATTATTTCTGTCCACTTAACACCATGGCGACAGACAAATTGGCGTCTCACTGTATTTTGATTATAATTCGTTAGCCTTTTTGCGACCTCATTTTAATACCTCGTGGGAGCAGGCATAATATTTTGCTTTTTGAACACCGAACAATAACACACAAACATAGTAGATGGAATGGTACAAAGAAAAATTCAGACTCATGGGTGTGGATCCAGTTCATCATAAGAAGACTAAACAAGAGGGAAACATTACGAAAGCAGTGAATACACTGGTTAGTATACACTATTTGTATAGATCTGAAGATGAAAAAGCGCAGATCTGCACAGTGCCCGCACCTGCACTTTAGTTTCTGTCTTAATGGGCATAATTTTTAGTTTCCTCTCTTCTGAATTAGCAAATGAACTGATTATTACGTGGTACAGAATAATTAGGTAACTGTGTTTCTTATAGCTTCCATTCGCACCAACATTTTTCTACATTCTCGTGCAATTCATGAAATTCTACTTGTATGATCACAAGACTGCACATAGATGCAATCGATTTCGAGGTGCAAAGTGTTTCTTATCTTACCTTTCGTGACAGGTTGGCAAAGTTGATTTCCAAAGCCTTTTTATTGTACTGAAATAATCTTTTGTAACAAAGTAACAAGGTAAGTGTTTTATTCGTATATATTTTGTGGGAAACTGTAATCGTGATGGAAGATTACACACCTGAATGTTTGACACATCTGGTAGGAGAAAACGCTGCATATTAACCAAACCCCGCGCCTCCTCTCCGTATCCTCCTATGACCCGAGCACAGGATTCTCCTCCTATAACGTTAGAGAGCTATTCCTAGCACAGCTGAGAATTGGCAACATCGTCACAAACATTTGGCAACACTGTGACAGTGCAATCACTTCCGTGTATGTTACTGAACTGACTCGCTAAATTCACTTGATATTCCCTTTCCATTTGAATGACTCGTGGTATATAATCCTCACGTAAACTAAGGCACTGAGAAAGAAATTTCAATTTTTTGGCTAAAGAAATTCTATTCTTCACATAAGTGAAAACTTTTAATATCTTTCACGACGTGTTATGAGGCTGAGCGGTCAATACCAAGACGAGAGTGGCGTGCTGGCAGCAGTGTATCCGTAGCCCCGTGGTACCGCCCGCGTCTCGTGTTCCAATGGTTAAGAGAATCGTCAGTTCTAATCGTGGTACGGGCAGCGCGTGGGAGTTTTCTTTGTGTATTATTTCATGGAGCTGCGAATTCCCAGAAAAAATTCTGTAACAAAATCAGAAGAAAACCTTTACACATCAAATCCTCTTGGCAGCTCGACTCAGTAATTTGTGTTAATGGTCGTAGATCTCGGCTTTCTGACTGCCAAGCTGCTATACAATACAAGCGTCTCTAAAGAAATTCGAATCGACGGTCAACGATACGAAATTCATCAATGTTCTTCACTTACGACTCCCATGCCAGGGTGATAAGTATGAAGGAAATAAATTGATTAGCAAATCGCAAGAAAATTCTTCCAGCTCGAAGTGCAATGGTGGAAAATTTACGATGCTGCACAACAGGTAACGCATTTTTCCGCTGCTGACAAGCAAATTTTGGGTTTCTAGGAATACGTAACTTTATTTATGAAATGCCACGTTTGCATACCTGTTGAGTATGACACAGCATACCATTTAAACACAGACCCAATCAAAATCTAAGTGAGTAGTATTTTACTAACTCATGCAGATAGAGGCACGCTTGTGTACAGATACTCAGTTTTGTTAAAACAGACTTTCGTCGTAAGATTATCGAGGGTAGTTTTATTTCATTTCTTACAATACAGTGCACAGTTTTAGTAAGGTTTCTTTTAGTGTTGTTAGAACAATACTAAACATGAGAGAGAAATTAATCATTAACGATATATGCGAATTCTCTGATGTTATCTATAACAGTCTGACAATGTACATGCAGTTTATTGATTGCATGCATGTAGAAAACTTGTTCTGAGTTAAAGCTGTCAAACAAGGTTTGAAGAAGAATAAAATGCCACTACCAGACGACAGCTAATGTAGAAAATACTTTTCTGACTATTTTGGCACGATGCGCTCTCCCCATACATAATACAAAAGCTTCGAGACGCATCTGCTGCTTGGCCGTCTATTAAACCTGAAAAGAACAAAATGACGCAGAAGTTAGCCTTTTTTCCACATGCGACTATTTTGGGTTGAGAAGTGAAGAGAATGATGTTCAAAGTTCCATTAAATTGATAACTTCAGCAGACAGCAGAATTGCGTTTAAAAAAAAAAAAATATAGTAGCGAATGTAATAGAACACGCGACGTCTTATCAACAGTGCGCGACGCTTACCGTTACGCTACTAGCTGTGACGTACCTACAGCTTCTCTGGAAGTGAACAACAGTTCCTCCAGAACTTCGGCATTCCACAGTGGCGTGCGATAATGCATATGGCCGGCTCTAGACTTCTGAGAGACAGACAGTTACAGCATTTCTTTTGCACTGCACGATGGTTTCAACAAACAGATAGCGCAATAGAGTAGCTCAAATGGAAAGGAACACTTCCTATTTAAATTTCTGCATCCTACACTGTTGGCAGTTCTGTGTAGGTGGCAGTTACGTTATTTTATTTCGGTGACTACAAAATAGAGTCGAATGTATGCACTGGGTTGCCAAGGCAGCTAGTTCATGGCGATTCGGTCAACCAAGTAAATGAATGTACTGAACATCCTGCAAACCACTACCAAACCGTTTTACTGGTGTCATTAGGAGGATTTATGGGGCGCACAATCCTTGGTACAGGTTAATGGGCGTTTAGCAGGGCCCATTCAAATTCGACGATCCATTCGCCAGGACTGCCCTCTTTCGATGCTGCCGTTCGCGATAGCGTTGGAACCATTAATTGGGAGGCTAACAAATTCTCTTTCTGGGATGGAACTGCGGGGCTACACCTTCAAATGTCGTGCCTATGCGGACGACCTCCTGCTGCTCGTTCGTTCTGAGGAAGAGGTGAAGACGGTCCTTGAACTGTTGTTGGGCCACAGTGAGATGGCGGGTAGTGCAGTGAACATGAACAAATCGGCAGAAATGCCGGTTGGAAGGGGCCTTACGCCGGAAGAAATCAGTCCGTTTCCTTATGTGCAACGATTCCGCTATCTCATCTGTAAAACATACTGCGGCAGTTAACTACCGACGTATTTTACAGACAACACGTACCATGGTCCGACAACATCTCCTACGGCGCCCTGATCCTTTGCAGCGAGTCGAATATCTGAACACTTATGTGGTTTCTCGAATGGTGCATATTTCGTAGATCCTGCCCCTACCACTCACGCTCGGACGTCGACTTCAATCAGCACTAGGCTATTTTGTGATGATTGGATCGCCCCTCAAGGTGCGATACGCAACGCTCACGCTCCCTACGGACAAGGGGGGACTCGGACTTACTAATGTTCACTGCCGAGCGACGGCGCTCCTTCTAGCGACGATGTACAAGCAATGGCGTAGCGGGCATGATTCCCTTACATCCCGCCTACTGGATCTCCTAGTTCCAGCGTCCCTTACACCTCCGGTGGCGGTGGGCAACATTACGCCACATTTTGCGCATGTATCAACATTTATCGTGGAACTTAGTTATATCAGAGACGAGCTTCCGCGCACGAGACCGCCATGCGCGAAGGATTTTTATGTTTGGCTGCTACGACGGATAAGTCGTAATGTCATTGAACTCAAACACCCCAAGTTGCATTGGCCGAAGATTTGGAGACTTGTGCACCAAAAGTTCCTTCCTACCTTCGTTCGGGCACTGTGGCTCTCTGTCGCCTGTGGCAAGTTCAACACCAACCAACGGCTCCATGCAATTGGACTAGTGGACACTCCAATATGCCCGAAATGTCGCCAAGTGGATGACGACCATCACCGCTTAACTTGTATCGCGGTGGAGGACGTATGGCTCCTAGGAAGACAGATGGTGGCTTGCTACCTCCGTGTGACCCCGCAACATATTACACCTGCTTCCTTCTTACATCCGGAGAGTGACTACTTTCCGGCGACTAAATCACAGTCGATCATCGGGGTAAAAGGTTGGACGATCGCGTACCTCTATGGGGATGCTGCCAAGTCGCGACTTGACTTTTGGTATTTCTTGCAGCAAACCCACAATGAGGTTCATAGATGGTCACACTATCGGAAAACCTTTGCCAACTATCTTCAGGCAGTCTTCCTCGACCCCCCACGCAGTTGGGATGTACCGGGTGAAGTCGGTGTGCACATTTGACAGCTGATAACGAACCTCACGCTTCTCTCACCGCTCAATATGTAATGCACATACTATACCATGAAATGATCTACGTGTTCCTTTTAACAGAGTGATCTTTATGGAAAATAAATAAATAAAAACAACAACCCTGTTCCTTTAAATTAGTGATTTGTTTACATCGATTTTATTCTTTTTTCTTTTTTAATACTT
Source organism: Schistocerca americana (assembly GCF_021461395.2). Lineage (NCBI taxonomy): Eukaryota > Metazoa > Arthropoda > Insecta > Orthoptera > Acrididae > Schistocerca > Schistocerca americana. The sequence goes on along the minus strand of NC_060120.1, from coordinate 846,592,265 downwards.
TTTTATTTTATTTTATTTTATTTTTTTGCAGAGGATGCATTTCATAAAAAAATAAATGCAACTCAGACCGCCCTTAACGCGGAATTTGATCCCTTCGTGATAATACAGCTCGACTACAACTTGTTGTTTGTTCAAAACTGCAGATTCCTCAACATCTCCACATATTGCGCATGAATGGGTTGGAATCCTGGCCCAGCACTAAACTTTTCACTATGTATTACCAAGGTCTAGCATGAGAACACCTATCTACTGGTGGATAATAATTTTTATTTCTGATGCATTTTCATTCGTTGTCAACACTAACGATATCTGACGTTTTTGACTCCCAGTGAGACACAGAACTATTTGCGAGATCACTGTAAGTTCAAGGATGTTATTCCGAGCTGCTGGTGGAGAAAAATTCGATAGCTGACGTCTCTTTGTGTGTAGTCAACACCGATATGTGTGGGGTTCGATTCCTAGTCAGCACTGAACTCTTCGTCATATTATTTCTAGTTCAAACATGCTCACATGTCGGTGCTGGTGTAACAAACTCATACTTAATGTTCCCTTTCTCTAGAATATAACAGCGATACGTGCCGGGTTGGAGTCCTGAGAAGGAAAAAATTAGTGTTTCGTCTCGTCATTTCAGTTAATACATCTAGCTACTACCGAAAAAATCCGATATGTCAAAGTTGATTGTGCTTCGATAACAATCCGATTAGGTTCTGGGTTCGAGTCCCTGTCCAACACAAAGCTTTACCTCACTGCATTTCAAGTAAGTTACTTGTGAAGAAGTAGTTTTTAACATCTCTCGTAGTTCGTTAACAGGGCAATAGATGCTGGGTAGGAATTCGCGACCGTTAAAAATGTTTACGTTATGTAATTTAAAGTTGGTATTTGTTAACTGATACTGTCTAAAATCGAGGTATATCACTCTCTTTATGCCTAGTCGGGAATGGCTGTTAATTTCCGTCAGTCACGAAATCTTAGTATGCGTGACCTGGGTTTGAATCCATACGTAGAACGAGTCGGTTTGTCGTGTCATTTGAAGTTCATACATATTTTCAACTAGCTGCTTATGAATAACGTAAATTTTTAATGTCCTTTTGTGTTAAATAATAAGCATGGTATGTTATTTTGAAGAGGAAATCATGAATACGACGAACTTACTACGTGAATTACCTATCTGACGTAATAATGAGAGTGCTTACATTTCAGATATGTCAGTTATTGCAATAAATGCGAGCTTACAAGCCTTAAGGACAGTCTTATCTGTCATAAGGTGTTCCCTGATACTTGTAGTATCGTGGTACAACTTTACATCTTGAGTTATTGCGATACAGAGCAGTGTTTTCTAGTGGTGACTTGTTGGAACCATTTTCAATAGTCAAACGACTGTATCAAGGAGCGATTAGAGGACCTGCTAGACAGCTGCGTTGGATAGGAATGAGGCGAAATGCAATCCAGGTCGTTTGGATACTTTTGAGCATGACTGTTCTTCGTTAACAATCCGATTAGGTGCTGGGTTCGCATCCGTGTCACAAGCTTAATATGACGGCATTTCAATTTTGAACATGAGCATTCCTTGTTCCTTGTGAATGACACCATATTAAACGTCGTTGGGGGTAGTTCCCAGGACGGTAACTGTTATGACAGGATTCCCAGTTCAGTACAAACATTTTCGTCATTTATTTTCAGGATCTGAATTGATAACTGATGCTGGTGCAAACGTCTATACTTCACGTCTCCATATGCCTTGTGATCGGGTCTCAATAAGACACAAACAAAGCTTAGCTTAGTTAGGAATGGCTATAGGAGCTGGGTTTGAATCCGGGTCCAGAACGACGACGTTGGTCATGTCATTTGAAGTTCAAATTTGTGTACACGTAGCTGTTGATGTGTTACGAGAACAATGATATTACTGGTGATTCGCTGTTAACGTTGAGATTTCCTTAGAGTGCCTGTTGCCGTTAATCGCGTTTTTCTACTGGTTCGTCCAATATCCAGTTTCCAGAGCCACTCGCCGTTGAGCGACCTTCAGCACGTGGATGGAAAACCTTTTAGAGAGCGGAAAACTTTTTCCAATTGCCGTACAGGTTTGTAACTCCATATATTGTCTCAAGTATTTAATTTTGGCTAAGGACTGAGAGTTGTCTGTCGTGTTAACTAAGGACCTTTGTGTGATGTATTTAACAGCTATCTATGTAAGTTCTCCAAGTTCATCTCTGTGAGAGCAAGAGTTAAAGTGGCAAAACAGTTTCACTTACGTGGGAACAACAGTGTGATAGCCGATGGAGTACAGGGTAAAAATTGGCAAGGAAGCTTCTAGAAACCCTACGACTGTACCATAAAAGGGGGAACTGATTGACGTTAAAATATGTGTTCTGGTGGATTGTCTGGAATTTCGCAGTAGCTCTTGGTTCATCTTTGATTAGGTTCAACATTACTGTAGTAGGAGTGCAATCTTGTCATACCGTTTACGCCTTGGAATGCTGTTCATGACGACAGCACAACAGGTCGAATCAACAGACTGACGTGTAATTTTGTAGTCAAGGTGCGTGGAATAACCATGAGAGTGCTCCTGCTAACGTACGAAATCACAGCCCAGACCATCATTCCAGCTGTAGATCAAGTAGTGTGTCCAGCACACAGGCAAGTTCACTGTGGCCCCTCAACTGGTCTCCTTCTGATAAACACGTGGCCGTCACTAACTCCGAGACAGAACCAGCTTTCATCAGAAAACACAACCTGCTCTCCAGTGAGCTTTCTCTTGACACCATGAAGCCGCAGTCGGTGGTGGTTTGAGGTAAAACAGAAGTAATATCCAGCGCTCCCCAAGGAAGTGTTATAGGCCCTCTATTGTTCCTGATTTATATTAACGACATAAGAGACAATCTGAGTAACCGTCTTCGACTGTTTGCAGATGATGCTGTCATTTACCGTCTTGTAAAGTCATCAGATGGTCAAAACGCCTTACAAAATTATTTAGATAAGATATCTGTATGGTGCGAAAAGTGGCAATTGACCCTGAATAAGGAAAAGTATGAAGTTATTTACATGACTACTAAAAGAAATCAGCTAAATTTCGATTACGTGATAAGTCTCACAAATCTGAGGGCTGTAATTTCTACTAAATACTTAGGGATTACAATCACAAATAACCTAAATTGGAACTATCACATAGGTAATATTGTGGGTAGAACAAACCAAAGACTGTCATTCATTTGCAGAACACTTAGAAGATGCAACAGGTCTATTAAAGAGACTGCTTACACCACCCTTGTCCGCCCTATTCTGGAGTATTGCTGTGCGGTGTGGGATCCGCATCAGGTGGTTCTGACGGGTGACATCGATAAAGTACAAAGAAGGGCAGCTCGTTTTGTATTATCGCGAAATAGGGGAAATAGTGTCACAGACATGATACGTGAATTGGAGAGGCAATCATTAAAACAAAGGCGTTTTTCGTTGCGACGGGATCTTCTCATGAAATTTCATTCACCAGTTTTCTCCTCCGATAGCGAACACATTCTGTTGGCGCCCATCTACATAGGTAGAAATGATCATCACAATAAAATATGAGAAATTAGGGCTCACACAAAAAAATTTAAGTGCTCGTTTTTCCCGCGAGCCGTTCGAGAGAGGAACGGTAGACAGTCAGCTTGAAGGTGGTTCATTGAACCCTCTGCCAGACACTATATTGAGAATAGCAGAGTAAGCAAGTAGATGTAGAAGCACGTAGATGGAGGTCGGTGGAAAGCACGCTACAGCGTCTCTGTCTCGGAGCCGTTCTTGGAGTAACATATTTGTAGCAGTTCGTTGTGCCACTGTGGTGCCGACTGCTGCTCAAATTGCTGCTGAAGATGCAGTACCATGCGGCAGAGCCTATTCCGAATACGATGGTCTTTCTCCTAAGCACTACCACATGGCCGTCTGGAGTCTGGTCTTCTTGCGACAGCACATTTTCGTGACCACCACTGCCAGCAATCATGTACAGTAGCTATATTCTTGCCAAGTCTTTCTGCAGTATCGCAGAAGGAATCATATTACACGACTTCATTCAAAATGAGTGAGATTTTTACAATGTCGCATAAAGGCATTCTTACTTAACATCAACTCACCACGTCCAATCTCAAAGGTAATTAGCGCCACTGTTATAAGACTGTCTCGAAATTTGAGTAGATATCATCTTTCAGATATAGAAACACACCTACCAACATTCATTTGTGTGTCACAACATCTTCTTCGTGGTGTGGTTAACTTTTCCTGTAAGTGTACGTATTAATAATAGCCAGTTTTGCGAGTCCTCTGCGTTTCGCTGTGTGAGAGCATTGCAGTTACACAATCGAAACTATTAAATTTAATTATTTATCTTAAAATTTGTTGTATGAATACACCATACTATGTACAAGCATTTCTTTTGCGGATGTTGCAGTAATTCTTACCGGTGGTATCTTTCTTAAGTTTTGATGTTTGCATCCTTTTACCCAACATGAGTTCGCAAGAACTATGTCGCTATTCTTCCGGAAGTTAATACAGTAGCAGCATGTCTCTGGATTCGATGTTTGTCAAACCTTCTTGATAAGTCTCCAAACACTGGAACAATACACCAAAAGTGATAGCACAAAGGTTCGGTATGTGATTTAAGTAAAATGTCTGAAATTCCTTCCGCGCAGTGCAGAGGAGGACATTTGCTTTTGGGTGTAACTTAAGATTTTTTCAGCCTTGTATAGAGTTTACCCGCTCGTGCTTCTATTCTACTGGAACGTCGTCCACCGTTCCTAGCGGAAAGTATTCCAAACGCGAGAGGAGCTCAGGCAGTAATGGTAGTGGAATGTTTGTACACAGCAAACAGTGTAAGTTAGATGCATTGGCTTGGCAGTATGCATTGCTGAAAATAGCTCTCACTACTGTTAAACCACATTCCTTCCAACACATTAGGCTGCTATCCAGTTCTAAAATTGAAGCATGAGTAAGTGTAAAACCGTTAGTTTTATAGATGTGTCTCCATTGTAATGGGAAGCGTTCACTTAGATCTAAATTGAGAGTGCCTGAAATGGTGTCGCTTTCTAAAATGTGGTCACATGCGTTGCACCCAAAGTGGAGGTCTTTGCTACGGTGATGCTGTCGTCCCTAACGTCAGCCTAGACTCCCAGCACAAAGCCGCCCTCTCGCATAAGATGATGGTGTTCAGCAATGACTTATAATTACAGTCTTTGACTCTACAGAAACAAACGTCAACAGAATCGAAAAAAAATGGAAAGTGACAGATACATGAGCAAAATCGGAATATCACGCCGTATATATAACTGAATTGAAGAACTTCTTAAACTGGTACGTAACCCTTAGGAGCCAAAGGTTACAAATAACAAAATGTTAGTTTTGAGTGAATGATGTTCAAAGTTGAAACACTCCAGAAAATTCCATGAACAACTTACAGAAAAAATAATTATTTGCACTTTTTTGAAACTTTATTGCCTACTTTCTCCAGAACATTCAATGCTGAATTTTGTCAGTTAGTAACTCTTTATTAATAATACATATCATTGATCACAGTGTTATTAATAGGAACATTTTAATGGCAGAAAATAACATAATACTTGAGCTGCACGTGATTGTGAGTCTACTCACAGCCTGTCTTTAACATCTTCTCCTGTTCATTTTCTGACTAACTATCAACTTCTTCATGATTTTGTTTAACTGGATTCAGTGTTCTTGCACCTTTATAGTGAGGAAGATTCTGGTACAATTCAGTTGCACTGATGGCACAAAGGGAAGTAGAGACTGGAAGTTTCTGTGCTTCATATATTTTAGCTTTTAACCCGAAACATTTCTTCAATATGTGTAACTAGAAGCGTGCTCTCCCATAGACTTATTAATATTTTTTATTACGTAACTCCACATTAGCTCATACTACGAGCAGATGAAATACTATCCAGCGCTTCTACAGACTTCGTTAATTACGTTATTTAAAATGAACGCGAAAAACCGTGAGTATGTGTAGTCATGTAGTAAGAATCTTGAAATTACTGTTAGTACTACTACACCAGTCACGACATTTATGAGTGTAAATTAAAAAGATTACATAAAATGTAAAGGAAGGTAAAAATATAATGGACTAAAATATTAATTCGCAGCATTTTTGCATACTAGATGCACATGTTTCTATCACATTTCAGGCAAATTAGCTAATCACATTTGGAACGCTTGTACCACTGCTTATAAACCCTTTTCGGTTTCTTTGACGCAGGACACTTCGTAGTCGTCTTCCTCTTTACCAACCTATCAGTTGGTGTACCTCTAAAATTGCCTCATCAAATAACTCTCCTATATTCGAGATTTGGTACACGTTTGCACCAAAATTCGATTTGTGATTTTATATGCAGTAATTATAAACGTGTGGACCATTCGACTTACCTACTTATTACATGTAATGCGAATCATGAGGTCGAACTGGCACCCAATTTTTCGCTCAGTTCTAAATAATATACTTTATCGTTAGACTGATCAACTCCAGCTGATTGTTGAATGTTGCTTTACACACGGCAAGCATTAAAGGGAAGATAATGAAAAAAGACAGAGGGTGGTTTTCTGCGTTGCTTCCACACCGAATGACTGCAATTAATTGTAGGTCTGAGAGACCGTTGTTTTGGGTTAAGGGTTAACCTCGGTTTTTCATTATCTATTTCTGTAGCACAAAAAACACTGAAATTTCTGAAGCAACGATGTTATTAACATTTTGAAAATGTTCCAGCTCTTCACTGAGAGATTCTTCGTAAAACGAGATCAACGGTGACTTCTTTTAAAATGCAACCACAGCATTTTGCTCAAACCTTTCACTGAGTCCTTCAGACAATAATTGAGTCACTTAGTGTGATGAAATCACTGTCAGTCGTCTGGACCTTACATTTTTTGCTTGTCTTGGAAATGAGCAGTTCCTACTCATCAGGTACAAAAATGAAAGGATTTTTTTGCCAACCTTCTCAGTAATTCCAAAATCATGATCACTTTCCATATAGGAATGACCATAAATTATGAATTTGCGATTTGCAGTTTCATTGTAATTCTTGGTAATTTAATGCCAGAGCTTTACAGTGTATTTACTTTCACGTTCTTTAACACCAGCAATGTGTTTAACTGGTGCGGGTAATCTACTTACATAGTGTAAGAGACAAGAGGCAATTCATTGGCATCTACGAGCAGTTTGACTCTCGTGCAAAACCTACATTGTTACAGCTCCAAATGCTAAATCGTGTATAGCCTAGAAAAGTCGCAGGTACACAGCCGTCTTGCACAATATGCTCTGCTGCAAGGAAGCACAGGTGTACGGAATATCGTCTGTAAGTCAAGACCTATTGCTATTTGTTAACTTTCATATTTTTTACATTATTTTGCCATGCCTTTTGCTTCTCTGGCTGCTTATGCCTTACACAAATGTAATTTCTTTTCAAGAACCAGTGTCTGATCAGTTTTTGTGTTTCCATTAACTATCCAATTCTACTTCCTGCCACACATCACAGACGTACCAGTACAAGGTGTATGGAAACCCAGATTGAATTCCTTATTGAACCACGATCTATAGTATCTCTCTTTATAAGGCCGTAAATTATTTTCTGCATAAAACTCTATGTAGAGCTGATATATTTAGGTTATATCTAGGATAGGATCCAAATACTTCATGTTAGGAAATTTCTTTCTACTAGAATGATTCCTATGTTTTGGAAATGAGTTTACGTGCTCTTTAACAAACTGAACATGTTCTTCAGTTATCTTTTTTCCTGTTTTTTATGTGCTCTACAGTCTTTTGGGGGCAACTTCATTGGAAGATTTCTCAGACAAGACATTGGTAACACGTTTGCTACTTACATCCAACATCAGCAAGAAAAACTGTTTACGTACTCTGAATCCTTCCAGATTGTTAAGTGCAGCTTACTTTTTTTGTATTCGTGGCACCTTTTTTGGCACATTGCCTCTTGTGTCTTGAAACTGAGGGATTAATGTATGATGTTCGGAGATCTCAGCTTTCTGGGTTCCAGTATTCATCAAATTCGTGTTGTCTCTCATCTTCATTAATATTTTCAATACATTTAAATTTGCAGTTGTGAACAAACGGCCTTACCAACTGATGTTCATGAACTTTCCCCTGCAGATCTGAATAATATTTTCCTTCATTTCGAACATCTAGACCATTTATTTCTTTTCTAATTCTCTTGTCTTTTTAATCTCTTCATTCCCCTTCTCATACCCCTTTCAATAGATACAGTAGATTCTACAGCAGTGAATGCAATTGAAGTAAACAGTGTTATGCATCCTCTTTCTCTAAAATTTTCTGACGCCATAAGACGTACTGTATATGTACAGTATAGACAGTACACTGTAATCCTAGCGCAATCACTTAGTTATAAAATAGTGAGTGTTGGATGTTAATGTATGTACCTTACTTATACAATAATAAATTATTTATAAATTTATTCATGATAATGTATTTAATAGACACGATAAAACCCATATCATTTTCCATATATGTCTACTTGTTTTTTATGGTTTAAAAACGTCAATGAATTGTGTATGAAGTAAAATAATAGCAATGAGTCAGAAATAATAAATAAAATAATCTGAAATTACTTATAGATAGATTCTGTTAAAGACTCAGCTAGGAAGACAATGAGCTGTTTGCTGTTTGCAGTCACTTGGTAGCCAAGGGATATAACTGCATGTATACCATTTGACTTCCAAAAAAAAAAAAAATTAAATTGTCTTAGCATTTTTCGTTTTAGCCAGTAGCTGTCAGCACTACACTGCCAGTTACTTGCATCTATTGGCCATGCGGATTTGTGTCTGCTTTAACTACTGACATCTGCACTTCCCTCAAAAATTAAAAGTTTGTCACTTATACCTCTTGGCATCTATTGGTCTATTAGATAAGGTTGTGTGAAAGGCGAAGCAAGTATTTCATTTTATTGGATGGACACTCAGAAGATGCTATAAATCTACAAAAGACACACTACACCTGTCTGTCCTGTACTAAAGTATTGCTGTGCAGTATGGCTCCTTACCAAATATGACTGACGGAGATCATCGAAAAAGTGCCAAGAAGGGTATATCGGTTTGCATTATCATGCAACAGGGGACACAGAGTCACTGATATGATACGGGAGTTGGGGTGGCAATCATTAAGACAAAGATGCTTTTCGTTGAAGCGAGACCGCTTCATGAAATTTCAATCTTCAACTTTCTCCTCCGAAGGCGAATGTATTTTGTTGACCCTCACCCACGTTGGGCGAAATGATCATTGTAATAAAATAAGGACAATCACTGTTCACACAGATAGAAATAAGTTTTCGTTTTTGCTGCGCTTCTGTCAGCAATGGTACGGTAGATAAACAGTGTGAAAGTTGTTCGAGGCACCCTCTGTGAGGCACTTCAGTGTGAATGGCAGATTAGTCATGTACATGTAGATACAGAAGAAGAGTTCCTAGGAAATAGCATGTTGTTATTAACGCTAAAATTGTGAGCCATATGTTTGTGACTATTACAGCGCCATCTATCACAAAGCGAAAAAAGTGGGCCAACTAAAACATTCATATTTCTTTACGTACTACACGAATATGTAATAGAAATGGGGGTTCCTATTTTTAAAAAAATGTTGTTGATATCCGTTTGATATATGGCAGCGCCATCTAGTGGGCCAACCATAGCGCCATCTGGTTTCCTCTTCAAGCTAGACGAGTTTCGGTGTTTGTAGTTTTTTCGGTTGACGCTTATTTCGTGAGATATTTGGCCCTGTCACGATCAATGGACCACCATATATATATATATATATATATATATATATATATATATAAAGGTGTGCTGAAGTATCCAACCCACATGAAACAATAGCAGACAGACGTACATCTGCCTCCATTCCGAGGTGATGAAGTTGCACTATGCAGTGTAGGAAGACAAGTCTGTCTTAGAACTTTTTTTTAATTGCTGTCTTTCGGGACATGCACATACAGGCATGTTAATAGTGTGCTGTCAATTACGAACATGTGAAAGTAAAGGCAAGACAACACCCACTCCCCAAGCGGAAAAAACCTCTAACCCAGTCGGGAATCTAATCCAGGTCCCTTAGGTTAGTAACCAGCTGTGCTGACCATGCAGCTACCAAGACTGACTTCCTGGAACTTGAAGTTGTTGCTTGTGGCGTGTACAGTGAGCTATGAGCCTTTGGCTCGTGAAGGGTGGCACAGGTTACAGAATCGCAAGTCACGCCACGCGATAGGGTGGCAGCAGTAGTGGCCAGAGTTGGCGCGCCTACACCATGGTGTGGCATGGCATGTATAAATAAAGACCATGTGTATATCCCTCCTACTGCTCTCCTCTCATATACAAAAGTGTAATCTATTTCACCACCAAACAGGCTGCATCAGTGGCCTGTTCAGTTGTAAAGTAACGCCAGGTGCTCTAGCTATAACAGCCAGCAGGTTTCACATCATTTTAAATTTAGGGTAAGTGGAGTTTGAATTTCTTGCCATTTTTAAATACAGCACTTATGAATTTTTGATGGCTTCATACTTGGAGTGAAGTCAGTGGGGAACTGAACTTCATTTTAGGAAGAGCAGCATGTGTGACGTCACATCTTGAATTTTATAAGAGACCCATACAGGTTGGAATGAAAATAGCTGACGAAAAATTGATTCTGATGCCAAGAAACTGAATTCAACTGAGGACAAAAACCCAGTGGACATCTTTATTGTATACTTAACACAAGTGACCTACTTCCACCAATAGGGTAATGCTCCATATTGGATTTTTAATTTCCGGCCAATTTATATGTAGGACAGCTTGGACCTATAGGGGAGATTAACATCATTTGTTTCAGGTGAGTGATTGCAGGAAGCGAATAATGGCTTGGAGAATACATGTTAAGTAGGTCAGCAGGCAAGTCCATACTGACTACTACCTGTAGCTTGAAAAGCATATTTACATATCCACAGTTTCAGACTAGCAAGATAAAATAATGTTTTGTCTAACAGGTAGGCTTGGACACGTAGGGGAAACAGATATTCTTTGTCACAGGTGAGTGAGCGACGTCAGGGGACAACCAAGTGCAAATCTTGGATTCTGTTCTTAGTACAAAATGACAATTCAACGTCTTGGATTTCCTACCGATCTGGACTTAGTTCAACAGCCTTGCTTCCACAGTTACGTCATAGAAGAGGGTGGTGGGGGGAGGGGGGGGGGACTTACTCCCACAATTATGCTATTTCCAATCTTTTTTTTTTTTATTTCTCACCACTTCTTGAATTTGCCACCACTTTGTACGTCAAGAAATTGGCCTCTTTGAGAAACAATGCCAGTAGCACATGACATAGGGGAGAGGGAAACCTGATGATATCAGCAATAACATCATAGGAAGGGAAGACGGTGGCTGCATCCTTTGTTCCAGAACTCACGTAGCCTACATCTACATCTACGTGCCTACTCTGCTGTTCACGGTTAAATGCTTGGCAGAGACTTAAATAAACCACCTTCAAGCTGTCTTTCTACCGTTCCACTCTCGAATGGTGCGCCGGAAAAAACGAGCACTTAAATTTTTCTTTGCGAGCCCAGATTTCTCTTATGTTATCATGATGGTCATTTCTCCTTATGTAGGTGGGTGCCAACAGAATGTTTTTGCAATCTAAGGAGAAGACTGGTGATTGAAATTTCATGAGAAGATCCCGTCGCAATAAAAAACGCCTTTGTTTTAATGTTCGCTACACCAATTCACGTATCATGTCTGTGGCACTATCTCCCCTATTTGGCGATTATACAAAACAAGCCGCCCTTCTTTGAACTTTTTCGATGTTATTCGTCAGTCCCACCTGATGGGATTCCACACCGCACAGCAATACTCTAGAATAGGGCGGACAAGTGTAGTGTAAGCAGTCTCTTTAGTAGATCTGTTGCACCTTCTAAGTGATCTGCCAATGTATCGCAGTTTTTGGTTTGCTCTACCCACAACATTATCTATGTGATAGTTCCAATTTAGGTTATATTTAATTGTAATCCCTAAGTATTTAGTTGAATTTGCAGCCCTACCTACTATGGAGTCCATATGTACATAAACGAAAAAAAAAGTTTTCTTATTAATTTGCTACTGAGAGATGAATGATATTGTTAATTAACATTAAAGCATCAAACTACAACACTGTAGAGCTAATCATGTGAAAGTTAATTGACCATTTAAGTCTTTCTTTTTAAGTTATAGCGGTCATATTTCTATGTAATCGGCAAGTTCACATACTTCCGATGTCTTCATTGCAACGATTCCGGGAAGAGAAGTAATGACTATGTCATAATGCGAAAAAATTACTATTATGGAGATGAAAATGTCTTTTATTAAATGAGTAGCTGTGAAAGGATGATTGAGTTTAACATCCCGTCGACAACGAGCTCATAAGAGACGGAGCACAAGCTCGGATTAGGGGAGGATGGGGAAGGAAATCGGCCGCGCCCTTTCAAAGGAACCATCCCGGCATTTGCCTGAAGCGATTTAGGGAAATCACGGAAAACCTAAATGAGGATGGGCGGATGCGGGTTTGAACCGTCGTCCTCCCCAGTGCGAGTCCAGTGTGCTAACCACCGCGCCACCTCTCTCGGTGTAGTCATTTCGAGACGATGCCTGGCAGCTCCCTGCCTTTTCTCATATCGTCGTCTGCTAAATTTTCTCTAGTTTGTAGTGGGACAGAGTCAGTAATTTACAATGGCTTACACACACAATAAGTCACTGATACAAATACAATGAATGACGTATTCTCAACAAACACAGTAGTTTACATAAATACACCTCTCGAGTATAATATATTATTATGGCTGGTTAGTAAAATGTCCTTCTAGCAAGCCTTGAAGCTGCAGTGGTCACTTCACAAGATGGTCGCGGTCCCTTTGTTTATGTGGTGCATCTTTACTTTCGAGACTAGCACCCGCATAATCATGCAGCCTAGGATTATAAGCTGATTTAGTCCGTAATTCTAGACGGAGTCTCAAGACCAGCAGCTGATATGTCGCATACAATGCCAGCATCAAATCCTACTTAGTTCGTGCTGTATCCCACAAGGCAGAGCGCCTCCATGCGGTGCAGTACTGTGATTTGGGTTGCCTACTCACCAGGTGCAAAGCGGCGGGACGACGTACCGTTGAAGAGGGCATATCTATAACGCCCTACGTGCATCGCCTGTCACGTAGGCAGAAATAGAGTTGGACGGTGTAATTCCGCCTGCCTGGGCTGATTGACGTGACAAGCTGAGTCGCCTGGAGAGTCGGGCGCTGGTTGTTCTTCCAGAACCGATATCCAACCTTCTAGTTACGACGAGCGACAGCGGACAACAGCCTGCGACCAGTCTTCGACAGCCGCCACTGGTCCCCAGTTTCATCGCTTCGCCATTGGACTTGCAAGTTCTCGGAGGTATCTACTAACCGGGTAACAAATGTAACCTATTGCGAATACATAAACAGAAAAACATTTTATTGCAGAACATCACTGGAATTAGTTACTTCCATAAAATATCTAGGAGTGCGAGTACGGAGCTATTTCCAAATGGAACAACCAGATGAAATTAATCGACATTAAGGCAAATGCCAGACAGAATCATTCCGAAGAATCTTCAGGAAGGAAGGAAGGAACTAGCTTACAAAACACTCGTTCGTCCAATACTTGAACACTGCTCGTCAGTGTGGAACCCACACCATATCGGACTGATAGAGAAAATTGTTCCGTCGTAAAGTCAAGCGCCGGGACGCCAGGGGGAACGTTAGAGCAGAGGGGCCGGTGAGACGACGTCAGGGCTGACCGACCCCTCTCCAGGACGACAACGCGACGGCAGCGCCCTCTACACGATGAGGACATAAGCGCCGCGCCGCCTGACCGCGGCCAGTTCTACGAGTTCTACAGAAGCATCAAGACGCACGACCTGGATAGAAGCATTCACTACATTACTTCTCCTGTATTACGAATTGTATATACCGAAGAGATTTCTTGACTGTCTGTCGCCCTTTGCTCGCGACACATCTCTATTTTACAACGATTAAGAATTGTAATCATTAATACGATTTGCTTGAATTGTTGTCTAGCGATCCGAGAAGCAGGTTTCCCAGACTCTCCACATTCGACGACTAGGCAGGATACAACAAAAGTAGTGAAGATCCATATAACATCACCACTTTTCGTTAGATGTTCATTCAATAAGCACAAGGGCGTCACAGATACGATCAACCAACTCGATTGGCCGATGCTGCAAGAGAGGCGTTCTGCATCGCGGTGAGGATCGCTAGCGTATATTTCTCCTACGTTTATTTCCTCCTACGTTTACCTCACGAAAAGACCATGAACATAAAATTAGAGAGATTCGATCCCAAACGCTTACCGGCGATCTCGACTGGAACAAAAAAGTGGGAAGTGACAATGGTACACGAAGTACCCTCCGCAACAAACTGCCAAGTGGCTTGCGGAGTGTAGGTGTAGATGTAGATGTACCTGTTAAATATTGTGCCTGACATCGGATTTACCCCAAATAAGAGGTTTGTATATGATTGTCTAACAAATAGTGTAAACTTTGAATCTGAACCGTCACTCAGTAGTTGTATTAACTGTACCCATCTTGGTAGAAATCATGTAATCATTACACGCGCGTTAAATATCGTACTGTGCTGACGCTCAGCAAACCTCCATTTTAAAGTGTACACTACAACGGAGCACAATACATCAAAAAATTTCTTCGCATGGCGACGAAAATTATTGGAAGTAAAAAATATAACTTCAAATCAGTTCATGGCTACACAGTAAGCGCATTTTCCAAAAAGTACGAAGTGAAATAATTGTTATGCTTGTTTAAAACTATCAGAACAGCGAAATTTTGAACTGTCTGTGTAGCCAACAGCGCGAACGTACCCGCTTCTACGACGCGGGAGGCGAGCCAGTGCCGTACCGAATGCGTCATGGGGGCTAACGACGAGGGCTGTTGGTGTTGCCATCCAGTATGTGGTTTTCAGGTGGTTTTCCACATCCGACTGGGTAAAGGAAGTATCTCTCGCCTCAGGTGCACACTGTGGAAACATAAAAACTTACCATATTTGATCATGATACCTTCGGTAGACGCAGATAAATATGGTATCAGAGTCCTTCCCGGAGAGTAGGGGGGTGGGTAGGGGAGGGGGGCGGGATGGTGGTGTCATGAAGGACATCCGGCCGCTACGGCAGCCAGATCCGACATATAACAATATCGATCACGTAGGCAAACAGGGAAATGCAAAAGGAAAAGAGAAGACAGGCGTTATAACATTGAAAACTTTACATGTCAATGTGCAAAATTCACAAGTGGATGTCTCATTACAAGTGTCAATCTTACTACAAAATATACAGTAGACACAAATAGCTTTCTTTGAAGAAGTTGACAAACCCAGAAAATGAACCAGCTAAGTAAATAAAGTAGCCGTCGCATACGTTCCCGAGTTGACACACAGCAGAAACCTTTTCTATCAGTTTCGGGCATAAGTTCGTAGCGTTTTATGTTTTGCATGTTAGTATTCCGGTCGCTATGGGTTTATTTGTCTATTGCCACTTTTTATTTGTAGTCCACTGTTGCTTTTTGAGTTGAGACACTGTCATTTTGTCATTTCGAGATAATGAGTGGAGCTGTGGACGCTATAAAACGGAGTGACAAGTGGAAATATCGCAATATTTACGACATCTTGTTTTCTGTTTGAGTGCAATAGGCTGGTGACAGCAGCGGAGGGAGCCAGAAACATTAGCGCTGTGTATGCGAATAATGCTATTGGACAGAGCTCGCCAAGAAAATGATTTTCTCGTTTTAAGGAGGATCCTTTCGACATTAGTCACTCCCCAGGTCCAGGAAGACCTTCGGGATTTGATGAAGATCGTTTAAACACAGCAATCCACAATGACCCCCGTCAGTGTACTCGAGAACTGGCAGATGCGAAGAATTGTGATACTATTTACAAACAGTGGGGAAGGTTAAAAAATTGGGTGTATGGACACCACATGATCTAAGCCAAAATCACAAAAATCAGCGGCTGGTCATATTTGGATCCCTGCTTGCTCGTCATCAACTGGCCTGTGAACGACACCGACCATTTTTATCCTGTATCGTTACTGGTGATGAGAAAAGGTGACATGCCGAAATGGATGGCTGAGTCCAAAAAAGCAGAAACTCCCCGCACAGAGGCCTGCCCGGATCCATAAAAGGTAATGTTATGTATCCGGTTTGATGTAATGTGAATCGCTTTCACGAGGTCTAACCATCACTGTTTACATTTATTGTCAACAAGTGAGACATCTTGCAGACGCAATCCAAGAACAAAGTCCAGGAAGATGGTGTGAACTGACGCTTCTCCACGGTAATGCCCACCCGCATTCTACTAGACTGGCAAAAAACGATATACAGGACATGGGATGGGTAGTAATTCCACCTTGTTCAGCTGACCTTGCACCCTCAGATTTTCACCTTTTCGTTCCTCCATCGAACAATCTTCAAGCAACTTTCTTTCCTCATAAAAATGCGCTCCTAACATGGCTCGGCAAGTTCTACGCCTGAAACCCAGATGATGTCCACATTCGCAGAATCTAAAAGTTAGCGCAGCATTGGCATATATTATTGGAAAATATCATTGATGACTAAAGTTTCTATTATGTGTATCTGTTGTGTTTGTTAAAATTATGGAAAAACGCTACGAATTTATGTACACCCAGCACAAGTACAGGCATTAATAGGCTTATACAGGAACTTAATTCCAAAGTAGGTCCTAGAACATTTACGTATATACAGTTGAAAAAGAAGTTGGCAAGTAAGTCAGATTGGTGCCATATTGAGAGAATGGGTGAAGAGGAGCAGAAGCAGCAATCCAGCACCGCCAGCAGCAACGTTCTAGTGAAGGTGGCCTTCGACCGATGTGTTATGAAGTGTCAAGTACATATCTGTATCGTGTGGGTGGCTGTGATGAGTCCATGTAAGTAGCAGGGCAAATTGGGTACGGTCCCACTCTTCATTGTTGCCAAATGTATTCAAGATGTCTGATCCTATATGGTGGCCACAGATGTGATAATGTCGCGATGACACCATGGTGGCAAGTTCAAATTTTGGTGGGAAAGTAGGTCAATTGGGCTACCTCCTCTAACATTACCTCCTCCCATCTCCTCCCCTTGCCCCCTCCTCTCCCACCCTCCCCTCCTCTTCCCTCCCCTCTCCCATCTGGAAACAGGTGGGAAAAGGACTCAATCTGTGCTGAGCTGCCGAATTAAACGGACATAAGTCTTTATTTGTATTCATTGCTCCGTCCCCCATCTGGAAATTGGCGAGGAAAGGATACAGCCTGCGCTGGGCAGCTGGATAGGATGTACATAAGTCTTTATTTTGCATGCATTGTTTATTTAAACAATTTGAGTCGTCATAGGCAATAGTTCCACACAGTGTGTTCACCATTAGGTCTGGAGTCCTACTGACCTAGTTCACAATACTGCCACCAGAGTGCGCTGTCGCCTCCGCCTCCCCCCCCCCCCCTCCCATAATGTAATCCAAGATGGCGGTTTGGGGAAAAATGCCAGGAAAAAGTGTGTAGCTGCTGGACTGGGACGACAGATGTATTTGTTTACTGTGTTCAATGGATGAGATGTCTGTGCTGGAGAAGGAGGACTATATTAGTATCTAAGGACTGCATCCCAGTCGCAGTATGCAGGATATCAAGGACCAGCTTCACCAGTTGGAGCCTAGCAGGAGATCATACAATGACTTTATGACATCCTTCCCTACCGAATCAGTGCATGTACCCAGGACATGTGGGATGCAGCATCATAGTAAGAAGTAGGCTCATACTGCCTAGTCCTTTTCAATTTTACTCGATGTTGAACTGCCAGAAGTAACATCACATGCCCATCAGCCCATGAAGCTTCGTTTCGTTTCCGTCTCCCTACAATTGGTTTTTTTTTTTTTTTTTTTTTTTTTTTTTCAGACACTCTATAACTTGCTGAATGACAGCTGTGCCAACGCTGAAATCCATTAGAAAAAAACTGAAATCGGAGCTGCTGTTCCAGTATTTCCTTTGAAGCAGCAGACAGGAGAAACAGACCCTGTAATGTTTCTACCACTGACTGTCATGGATGAAATACTTTTCTCAGCATAGACTGGTATCTCATGTAGTTGTAGGAGTACTTTCGCGGGGCATCCTTTTGGCGTTGCAAATAGAAGCCGATAGGTCACAGATCTTCGAAGTGTCTACTCATTATCTTCAATACAACAGTTGCCATTTCTCCTAAGTTAATTAAGGCTTATGGCTATGGAAGATTTTTATTTATTGCGACTGTGATTTCGAGCATTAATCATTTTCAAGCAAATATCACAAATACAAATATGAACACAGACTTAAACACAGCTGCTATTTCAGAATTCAAACGAGCAGGAGCAATGTTCTGGTCACGTAATACACATGGTTAAGCTGTCTGTATTGTATTTCTAGTATTGTTCCGCCTGAGAGCTGGATAACAAATGTGGGCCGTTAAGGAAAAATGCCTTTGGCAGGTATATTGTCACTTACAGTTGTTTTGGACAAGCGGGATTACGTTCAAAAGATGCAGCGTTTTCCGTCTGATTCAAGATATCGCAGGATCGGTGCAAATGTGGGCCGTTAAGGAAAAATACCTTTGGCAGGTATATTGTCACTTACAGTTGTTTTGGACAAGCGGGATTACGTTCAAAAGATGCAGCGTTTTCCGTCTGATTCAAGATATCGCAGGATCGGTGCTGATCCCGCAGGAAGTATTGAGAGAGGGACTAACAAACTTCTTTAAAAAAGTTCCTTACCGCATCAGGCCATCGAGAGTCTCATTTCTTATTGTGCTTTTCTCCCTAGCTTATACGACCTCCCTGAGTCCACAAGGAATGGGTTCCTCTTCGTTCGACTGCGAGTAACATCGTTGTAGCAGAACACTTTGCCACCCCGTTTGAGTCCTATAGTAGGTCCGTGTGAGCAGCACATTAAGACGTTGGCGGATTGCTTACATCGATTACAAGGAATGCGTTTGAATGACCCTGATATTCTAGTAAGTTTTAGTAGGGTCTCCATCTTGGGTTCCACTAATTCGTTACGTTTGATTGAGATTAGGTTTGGCGCTGAATTAACGGACCTATTTCGACATCTGTTCACCTCTACTCACTTTTTATTGAATGACGAGCAGACAGATGGAATTGCAATGCGAAACCCATTGTCACCTAATATTGCCAATTTGTTTATGGAAGATTTCTTCGAACGTGACTGCGAGTCGGCGGTTTTGAAACCTGCACTTTTTTTTTTCAATGATACGTCTGTTGTTTGGTTTCATGACAGTGAGAATTTGTACGACTTTTTATAACGCTTGTAATGCTAACGCATTAATTTTTTCTGAAAGCGTTGCTGATATTCAAGACAATAAAAGCGGGTTAAAAGCTGTGAGCTATCTGGGGAAGTTAACCTTGCATTACTGAGCAACTGTTTCACCAGGTATCCAGTCCAGCTTACCAAATTCCCAACCAGACTAACATTAATTATAATCTTTTAGTACTCATCTTACGATAACCAGTGATATATATATATATATATATATATATATATATATATATATATATATATAAAGACAATTTAAATACAAAGAAATAAATCAGTTTATATTTGGACATTTATTTTAACATTGATCATTGTTCCATTAAAATTTCAGCATATTAAACTTGATTCATAACCAAACTGGTGCCTTATTTAGGATTGCGAAAATGTGAGTTGGTAATCTTATGGCACATATCAAATATGGAGCCAAGATTGGGAGACTGCATACAACACTGCATTCATAAAATATACGAAGAACGTTGAAATGTATGCAAGAGGAAATTAACCACAACCAACCGATTCAATTTTCACCCACAGATGTTACGTTCGTAGCACAATCCTATCTGTCATTAAATTACCACACACTGGTATACTAAATTCATACTAACTCTCGGTGAAATCTTCCCAAAAAGAATAGCTGAGGGCTGCTTTGATGATTACACTGCATGCTTCACGTGGTCAACTTGGTTTACACAAAGAGTGTAACTCCACAATGATTTTGATAATTAAAATAAATTACATCGAAACACAAATTACAAAAGAAAACCTCGAACTGGTTACTATCGTCTTACTATTAACCTGATGGGTCAAACAATTGTGTAAGCACGTGGTATTGGTCTCACAAAGTACACCCCACGCGGGTTGAACATAAAGAAAAGTTGCTATATTGAAAAATATTGTCAAGACGAGACGTTATAATCTCATGCACATTCGCATTTAAGATTGATGATCTTAGTTAGAGTTACAGATCATCCACACGTGGGTCCACTTTACTCATAAAGTAGTGACAAAGCAACTACTGGAAGATATTATGAACTTAACACTCGAATTACACTGCGTTGCAATTTAAGATAACATTAGATATTTTAGATCTAAACCTAAAATAAACGTGATTAAATTTTCAGTTAGGCTGAACTTAAGAAATCCATTCTCCTACGGACTTAGCAGAGACACGCTTAGCCGGAGATCTTACCACTTCAGACGCTCGCTGCAGACTGACTGGCGTGGGCCCCTACCGAGGGTGCTTAACAGATACAAACGGAAGTGACCAGAGAGGCAGTTTCCTATACCAATATGACAAGGGACGGACAGGACCATACTAAAAATAGAAACCTCTCTGCTTTTAGAAAGCGTAGCTACCTGCTCCAATGTTGGTCCTACTGTTCTCTAGCAGACAGGCTTGTCTGCTACCATCCAGCATGCAACTAGAAATACATTTGCTCATTCATCCTTTCACACAGAAGGGAAGGGGGATGACAGTATCTTATCATATACAGTATATAAAAGAAAGCGGATGTAGGTTCCGTATGAGACTGTGTGACATGAATTACATATAAACTGTGTTTTAAAGTGTAGTAGTGTGATAGATCGTTCTTTGTTATGTGTAAAAGCAACACGTTCCACTGCTCAGTCTCCTCCCAGATAGTCAGAAACACCACAGTAAATTTAGAAGAGGAAATTATGCCGTAAATGACAACAGATTTAAGAAATTAACATGAAAGGAATCCAACAGAGACCTTTCACACTTGAATTCATTCCACCCCAATATTCTTTTCACGATGCGAAAAATAAAGCTGTCTTCCCTTCCTTTCCTTCCTTGACGTGTTAGTCAGGAGGAAGGTGGGCGGTACGTTGGGGAATGTTGTTTATAGGAAGCCGGCTCATAATGATTTGCATCTGCAGTCTGACAGTTTTCACCACCCGGCTCAACGTGAAGCAGTACTTCGTATCTAGATTCACAGGGTCCATGACACCTCGGACCCTGAGAGTTAGTCAGCTGATTTAGCCTATCTCGAAGTCACCTTTCGTCCGAATGAGCTGTGCACGCGTCATTGATAATAATACCGGGGTGGCCTTACGCAGGAAGCATTTCGAACAGGACTGCTCGTATTTTGT
The DNA here is from genome assembly GCF_021461395.2 of Schistocerca americana. Lineage (NCBI taxonomy): Eukaryota > Metazoa > Arthropoda > Insecta > Orthoptera > Acrididae > Schistocerca > Schistocerca americana. Next base: position 846,570,776 of record NC_060120.1, on the reverse strand, counting down.
GGCAGTGTGATGTGAAGTGTGTTTTCTACCACCATCTAAGATTAGGATCCCTTTAGGTTCCGTAAAGGATGATCCTGGTTTAGGTAAGGGGATGTCTACTGTATTCCTTGCAGTTGTGGCATGTCACATACTGATCAGACTATCAGGACTGGATTCGAACCTGCGACCGTAGCGGTCCCGCGCTTGCAGACTGCAGCGCCTTTAACCGCACGGCCACTTCGGCCGGCTGTTAAAGATAGTTTATACACATTTATAACCTTTTTAACCTTAATGAGTAGGCTCAAGTGGTTCATAAAGTAATGCAACAACATTAATTTCTAAGAGCCACCGATTTCTCATATCGAGGATGGACTTCTTGGTAAGCTACTGACCTGATTTTTCCTCAGTTCCTCACTTAATAAACCTCTGTCTCAAAGGTGTAAGGCGCAGAAATAAAATCATTTGATAAGTTTCAGTACCACTTGCTCCCTATTAAAAACACTCTGGGTTACAGGATCACTCTGAAATTGCAACAAAGGGAACGTTTTATTTTGGCCTGACTTCTTTCTTTCTGAAAAGCTTCATCAGCAATCATTTAGGGCTAAAAAAGTTAAACAACTCAGATGAAAGTAAATCGCGAGCGCTGTTGCAATTTCACGGCAATCCTGTGACACAGCGTATCTTAAATAATGAACAACAGCGACTGAATGTTAGCAAGGGATTTTCTTTCTATACCTCATTTATATCTGACATATTAAAAATATGGTAAATACGCACGATCTATCCGTCATATCCCTGAGCAGAGTAAGGAAGTGAAACTCCTTACTACAACCATTTTTAATTCATCAGTGACAGTGACTATGGCGAATAGTTTGCAAGTTTCTGCAAGCAGTCAGTGTGTTCACATCTTAAGAGTTATGGAACAGTTTTATATGGTCACTTCTATTCCGCAACAAAAATACAGTGTTGTTCTATTATAAATAACAATTTTAGTGCCTGTGTGTTTGTGACTAACAATGTTACAAACACATGATAGGCATTACTTTATGAATCGTTTGAAACTGCTCATTAAAGGTAAAATAGAGTATAAATACACTCCTGGAAATTGAAATAAGAACACCGTCAATTCATTGTCCCAGGAAGGGGAAACTTTATTGACACATTCCTGGGGTCAGATACATCACATGATCACACTGACAGAACCACAGGCACATAGACACAGGCAACAGAGCATGCACAATGTCGGCACTAGTACAGTGTATATCCACCTTTCGCAGCAATGCAGGCTGCTATTCTCCCATGGAGGCGATCGTAGAGATGCTGGATGTAGTCCTGTGGAACGGCTTGCCATGCCATTTCCACCTGGCGCCTCAGTTGGATCAGCGTTCGTGCTGGACGTGCACACCGCGTGAGACGACGCTTCATCCAGTCCCAAACATGCTCAATGGGGGACAGATCCGGAGATCTTGCTGGCCAGGGTAGTTGACTTACACCTTCTAGAGCACGTTGGGTGGCACGGGATACATGCGGACGTGCATTGTCCTGTTGGAACAGCAAGTTCCCTTGCCGATCTAGGAATGGTAGAACGATGGGTTCGATGACGGTTTGGATGTACCGTGCACTATTCAGTGTCCCCTCGACGATCACCAGTGGTGTACGGCCAGTGTAGGAGATCGCTCCCCACACCATGATGCCGGGTGTTGGCCCTGTGTGCCTCTGTCGTATGCAGTCCTGATTGTGGCGCTCACCTGCACGGCGCCAAACACGCATACGACCATCATTGGCACCAAGGCAGAAGCGACTCTCATCGCTGAAGACGACACGTCTCCATTCGTCCCTCCATTCACGCCTGTCGCGACACCACTGGAGGCGGGCTGCACGATGTTGGGGCGTGAGCGGAAGACGGCCTAACGGTGTGCGGGACCGTAGCCCAGCTTCATGGAGACGGTTGCGAATGCTCCTCGCCGATACCCCAGGAGCAACAGTGTCCCTAATTTGCTGGGAAGTGGCGGTGCGGTCCCCTACGGCACTGCGTAGGATCCTACGGTCTTGGCGTGCATCCGTGCGTCGCTGCGGTCCGGTCCCAGGTCGACGGGCACGTGCACCTTCCGCCGACCACTGGCGACAACATCGATGTACTGTGGAGACCTCACGCCCCACGTGTTGAGCAATTCGGCGGTACGTCCACCCGGCCTCCCGCATGCCCACTATACGCCCTCGCTCAAAGTCCGTCAACTGCACATACGGTTCACGTCCACGCTGTCGCGGCATGCTACCAGTGTTAAAGACTGCGATGGAGCTCCGTATGCCACGGCAAACTGGCTGACACTGACGGCGGCGGTGCACAAATGCTGCGCAGCTAGCGCCATTCGACGGCCAACACCGCTGTTCCTGGTGTGTCCGCTGTGCCGTGCGTGTGATCATTGCTTGTACAGCCCTCTCGCAGTGTCCGGAGCAAGTATGGTGGGTCTGACACACCGGTGTCAATGTGTTCTTTTTTCCATTTCCAGGAGTGTATGTGCAATATATAAAATCAATCTTTAATACATTGAATGATGATTACGGCGAAAAATCCACCACTTCACTCTGAATGGGGATAGGAACAGGAATGTGGTACAGAGTCAGCTAGGAATTATTTTCATATTTCTCAGTACTAAACGTATGGTGTGTTACAGGATTCTACCAAAATTTAGAAAGAATTGACGATTTAATTTTATCTGAATTGTTAACCATTACTCATTTGAAGAAGCTTCATCAGTTTTGAGGAACGGCTACATTTTTCTTCTTGACAGGTTTAATTTTGCTTCTTTTACTAAATACAGAACACATTGCACAAGTTCACCTTGTAATAGCTATTGCCTCGCGCTGGTATCCCTACACACGTAGCCCACTTTCTTTGTGTGTGCATCCTTAGCAAGTGCTGGCTGCCAGTCACTGATCATCATTTAAATAGGCAGACGGATGGCTTGCTTGCTGCACCACAAACATTAATGTGCGCTCTCCTGGCAACAAAGCTGGTACCTTACAGGAGACACAGTATGTAGGATTGTTCCAGCAGAGTCTGTCACTGTGTACCTAATCAGCTTACCTCAATGTATCACCTCTGATGGACTTCGTCCTCCACTGAATACATAATCACCATACATCATGTCCCACCTCCATGGGTTTAGTCCACTACTGAATATTTAAGCAGCGTACCTCAATGCTTTGCCTCTGATGCGCTTAGTCCGTCATTGAGTACCCAATTAGCATACCCATTGTCTCGCCTCCAACGGGCTTAATCCGCTACTGAGTACCTATCAACATACCTCAACATCACGCCTCCGAAGGGATTAGTCAGCCACTGAGTACCTAATCGACATACCTTATTGTCTCGCCTCCGACGAGCTTAATGAATACCTAATCAGCATACCTCATCAAATCGCCACTGATGCCCTTAGTCAGCCACTGACTACCTAATCAGCATACCTCAACGTCTCATCAACCACTGAGTACCTAACCAGCATACCTCAACGTCTATCCATTGTCAGGCTAAGTGCACCACAGAGTTCCTAATCAGTGTACCTAATAGCTTTGCCTCCAATGAGCTTAGTCTGCCACTGAGTACATTAACAGCACACATCAGCGTCTCGTCTCCGACTGGCTTCCTTTGCCACTGAGTACCTAATCAGCATACCTTATTGTCTCACCTCCGACTGGCTTAGTGCACCAATGAGTACCTAATTAGCATACCTCATCATTTCACCTCCAAAGGGCTTAGCCTGACATGAGTATGTAATAAACATACCTCAAAGTCTCGCCTGCAGCGGACTTAATCTGCCACTGAGATCCTAATCAGCACACGTTAATGTCTCGCCTACGATGGGCTAGTCCCCCTCTGAGTTCCTAGTCAGCATACCTCACTGTCATGCCTCTGAAGGGCTTAGTCCGCCACTGAGTACCTAATCACCGCACCTCATCGTATCGCCTCCAATGGGCTTAGTCTGCCATTGAGTATCTAATCAGCATACCTCATTGTCTCACCTTCGATGGACTTAGTCTGCTACTGTGTACCTAATCAGCATTTCTCATCTTCTCACTTCTGGTGGCTTAGTCGACCACTGGGTACCTAAGTAGCAAAGCTCAATGTCTATCCAGAGACAGGCTTAGTCTCTCACTGAGTACCTAATCAGTATAACGCAATGTCTTGCCTCCGACAGGCTGTCTGTCACTGGGTACCATATTATGATACCTCAATGTCTCTCCTGCGATGGCCTCAGTCCTCCACTGAGTACCTAATCAACACACCACAACGTCTCGCCTCCACAGACTTAGTGCGCCACTGAGTACATAATCATCATACCTCAATGTGTCACCAATTATGTTTATGCTCATCGATGTTTCCCTTAATTGTTGTGGCTGTGTACAGAATAGAGTGATGTCTGCACATGCTCCACTATTTGCCTCAATTCAAAGCTAGTGTCTTCTCCTGACTATATCTCAACTAGACTGTCTGACATCATACTACCATCTACCAGTAATTCCAATGACTGTAACGATCACTGACACCATTGTATTTAAATTCGGAGTAGGGCCTTTTATATGCCTCAGATGATGTGGGTGCTACTCTGTTTAAGTGTTACATGAACAATCTAACAACTGTTTTCCCTCTCCCGTCTTGTAAGCGATCCTTTGTGCCCTATGGCTGGTGGCTACGTGACTCCTCCCCAGTCCTGTTTCCTGTTACACGTTATCCCTGATTCAACAACCCGCTTCGTATCTCTTGAACTAAACACAGGTGGATATAGATTTGAAGAAATATAATGTGTTAATATTCCACAACACCCACATTCGTATATGGCTGTGTATGACAGCAAATTGCTATATGCGTTAGCAATGTGAATGGAACAGCTTGTGACTGGACATGAATATTAGAAGCGGTCATAGTTACACATTCTGTATGTTACATATTCTACAGGGTGTTTCAGAAATGACCGGTATATTTGAAACGGCAATAAAAACTAAACGAGCAGCGATAGAAATACACCGTTTGTTGCAATATGCTTGGGACAACAGTACATTTTCAGGCAGACAAACTTTCGAAATTACAGTAGTTACAATTTCAACAACAGATGGCGCTGCGGTCTGGGAAACTCTGTAGTACGATATTTTCCACATATCCACCATGCGTAGCAATAATATGGCGTAGTCTCTGAATGAAATTACCCGAAACCTTTGACAACGTGTCTGGCGGAATGGCTTCACATCCAGATGAGATGTACTGCTTCAGCTGTTCAATTGTTTCTGGATTCTGGCGGTACACCTGGTCTTTCAAGTGTCCCCACAAAAAGAAGTCACAGGGGTTCATGTCTGGCGAATAGGGAGGCCAATCCACGCCGCCTGCTGTACGTTTCGGATAGCCCAAAGCAATCACACGATCATCGAAATATTCATTCAGGAAATTAAAGACGTCGGCCGTGCGATGTGGCCGGGCACCATCTTGCATAAACCACGAGGTGTTCGCAGTGTCATCTAAGGCAGTTTGTACCGCCACAAATTCACGAAGAATGTCCAGATAGCTTGATGCAGTAATCGTTTCGGATCTGAAAAATGGGCCAATGATTCCTTTGGAAGAAGTGGCGGCCCAGACCAGTACTTTTTGAGGATGCAGGGACGATGGGACTGCAACATGGGGCTTGTCGGTTCCCCATATGCGCCAGTTCTGTTTATTGACGAAGCCATCCAGGTAAAAATAAGCTTCGTCAGTAAACCAAATGCTGCCCACATGCATATCGCCGTCATCAATCCTGTGCACTATATCGTTAGCGAATGTCTCTCGTGCAGCAATGGTAGCGGCGCTGAGGGGTTGCCGCGTTTGAATTTTGTATGGATAGAGGTGTAAACTCTGGCGCATGAGACGATACGTGGACGTTGGCGTCATTTGGACCGCAGCTGCAACACGGCGAACGGAAACCCGAGGCCGCTGTTGGATCACCTGCTGCACTAGCTGCGCGTTGCCCTCTGTGGTTGCCATACGCGGTCGCCCTACCTTTCCAGCACGTTCATCCGTCACGTTCCCAGTCCGTTGAAATTTTTCAAACAGATCCTTTATTGTATCGCTTTTCGGTCCTTTGGTTACATTAAACCTCCGTTGAAAACTTCGTCTTGTTGCAACAACACTGTGTTCTAGGCGGTGGAATTCCAACACCAGAAAAATCCTCTGCTCTAAGGAATAAACCATGTTGTCTACAGCACACTTGCACGTTGTGAACAGCACACGCTTACAGCAGAAAGACGACGTACAGAATGGCGCACCCACAGACTGCGTTGTCTTCTATATCTTTCACATCACTTGCAGCGCCATCTGTTATTGAAAATTGTAACTACTGTAATTTAGAAAGTTTGTCCGCCTGAAAATGTACTGTTGTCCCAAGCATATTGCAACAAACGGTGTATTTCTATCGCTGCTCGTTTAGTTTTTATTGCCGTTTCAAATATACCGGTCATTTTTGAAACACCCTGTATATACAGTACAGTAACCAAATGCTGCTGTCGATAACAGCTCCCAGAGGGCGAGAAACAAAACTGACGACTTCTTTCCCTTTAAATCTACAATTTATCGGTGTCACCATCCAGCTCTTTAAGAGCTTTCATACTTAATCGAATTGGTCTCCATTGCTTAAAACCAATATGCCCCTTGGGAAGATAAGAGTCGATTTGCTAGGAATGATTTGCCTCCTTCAGAAAGTTTCAGGCCAGCAAATTGGGAATAAATATTAACGCATGTTTGATACTGCTTGGCGCACTACCACATGTTTTCAGGTAGACGTTGAAGGACTACCTTTGCCACTGAAGCTCTGGCTCCGACTGGAAAAGGTAGGAAAAAAATATCGGTAGTGTCCTTGTCAAGGGAACCATCTGCGACGTTTTCTTTCATGGATCTGGTGAACCCATGGACAATTCAAATCATTCTGGCCAGACAGTGATTCGAACCACATTTCTTCTGATTGCGAAATCAGTGTCTGACTACGGGGACGGTTCACTCTGTCAGCAGTGCTACTGAGTTTCTGCAGTCTTTAAAGACACATCTAATGTGTAGTTAATATCTGGTTACTAAGGGTATCTCAAACGATGTGTCACACACAGGTAAGCGGCTCTCCTTCCGGGAACGACTGCAGCTTTCCTATCGCAAAGGCAAGAAATAGCCTGCTTAACCACAAAGAAACATGAAAGAATCCAGCTGGCATCAGGCAGCCGTCGGCACTATCACCAGTACACAGAGAGATTTCTTTCTTTTTTCTTTGTTCTTATCGGTAATAATTCCGTAGCAGCAGCTTTTCCATACATGGTGCGTCAGCTATGATATGCCACCCAAAATTTGTCCAGAACGAGGAAATATGTGGAGATGTGGTTTTTGTTGAGTAATAACGGACAATGTAGCGAAATTTCTGACCTTTGGAAGTAATTTTTAACTTTTATAGCTGCCGTATTAGCACACCAACGTTTTAATAGAACCACGTATCTTGCCCTGTGGCATTTGAAAGAGCTTAGGAAGAGAATTTTAGCGCGTGTGAAACTTGTTAGATACTAATAATATAACAGCGCCGCAAGCTACGGTCTCGCCGTCAGGAAAAGAAGTCCCGCAAAAGTCTGCGCTCTACTAGATGTAAACAAACATGTAACACGGACTAAGTCCGTCTGCTTATTTCTATGACTGTTATGTCGAGTGCTTAAAATGTTGGCCCTGGGCCTTGATTCGTGGTACAAAACTGTTCCTGCAGACAATACTGCATGCTGAATTTCATGTGGCCTTATCGGAGGACACACTCATTTTATACGGCATTTCGTGTCTTCGGGAGTCGCCGGCATTTCTTTGTGCATCCTTTGTTTCCATTTTCCTCGCAGATAGAAGTCCAGAGACGTTAAGTCTGGAGAGCGTACAAACCATTTTCTGTTTCTGGAACGAGCGATCCAAAGAATCCCAAATATTATGTTTAGTGCGTAACTATCTGTGCTTCTCCTCTCGCATAGATTATACAAACCGACTACACAGATTTTCTTTTTAAAACATGATACAGTTATCATGAAATATTTTAAATAAGATGTTGCTGATGCTTGTCGTATCATGAAGCGTGGGGATAGTACTGTAAGAACTCTTGATAAGCATGTGATAAAAACGTGGATGTAGGTTGCTGTTTATATCAATAGAGAACGATCGAATGGATGGGGTACTGGTGTCAATGACTTAGTGCCCCAAAGTTTTCGGCGCATTAGGTTCTTGGAGAGCTGAGTAAGGTTTAAGAGACTTAATACATAACTATTAGAGCAAGGAAAAAATAAAAGAACTGAGACTCCATAAATCTACAACAAATTCTGGTCTATTGTTCCGTTATTAAAGTATACGTGATACCGTGGTCATTTAAATTAAAAGATATGGAAACGATAAATGATTTTGGCGCTGTAGTAATTAACCGCTCAGCTAAGTATCACACTTCCTTGCTCATATGTACTAAGTGGCCCATGCACGCTGTTCTCCCGGGTACCACAGACGCTGAAAGGTTTGCCTAAGCAGAGCAGCGAAGGGGACTCCACAAAAACTGAGAGGAGACCGTGCTAAGCATAAGACCAGCGCTTGGAAACAAACACTTTACAGCGAGAGCTGGTCATATAGCTGGTCGCTAGGAAATTTGCTTGTTGTAGGAGCGGTACCGGGTTCGATTCTTGGGTTGGAGAAAGGAGTCTTTGTAGAAGAATGATTGAACCTGGCCAAAAATTACACACAAGGACCAAAGCATGTTAACTATCTGTTTCAAGGCATATCAGTACATGACAGTTAATTTATTAACAACACATAATGCACCAGTTTGTGCTTCGCAATTGGCAGTATTACAAAAATGTTATCATATCTCTGATTACAATAAAGAACAATGATTATACTGAATATCATAAATGATGCTCCTTTAAACCTATGTTATAGACTGACAGGCCTTTATAATTGCTTTATTCACAATACAGATGTTCAAATGCATGTCCGCCATGTTGGGGGCACTGACGTAAGTGCCCATCGGTATTAGCATGGACACCTCTAAACATTTCTGCAGATTCCGAAGAACAAGCATGACGTATTCATTCTTTTAAAACATTCCGTTTCGTAAACCCTGTTTTTGATGTGACCCCTTAAGAAAAAAGTCCAAAGGCGTTAAATCAGGTGACCTCCCTGACCATCAAATGAAACCACCACGACCTGCCCGCCGTTCGGGGTGTACATTGCTGAGATATTCCCTAACCCCTCTACGATAATGGGGGTGGTGCAGCATCGTGCTGGAACCAGTGCCTCACTGACATGGGGTGTCTTCTTCTAGGAGATGCCTAATTTTAATCTCATTCTGTAGGAATTGCAAATACAGCCAACTAATTGGTCTGGGAACCAAATAAACTGGTCCAATGATGTGGTCTCCTGGAAAGCTGCACCATACGTTAACACCCCAGTGCGTTTGCACGTGATGTCGTAACCAGTAAGGATTTGCAAGAGCCCAGTAATGTAGATTTTGTCCATTGAAAGTAGCGTCATTGGCGAAATAGCATTCATCTCCTCATAAAATCTGACCGATGAAACCCGGATTCACGGCTACTTTATTTACTAGACATCTGCAGAACGATAACCGATTTTGGAAATCGCTTCCATATACCTTTTGGTGTATGTGCAACTTAGAGGGATGTCATTTTCGTTCCTGCAGAATCCTTTGTACCGAAGACCTCGATATCCCCACGTCCGCTGCAGCTCTTCTTTGTGCTAATTATGTTAGAAATAGGTATTACTGGCCGAGATCTAATGACTTTTATAGTATTAATAATAATGACTATACTAGTATTATAATTATTGTTATTGATGTTATAGGTACAATAATACTGCAACCTAAATGAAATATCACGATAACACTTTCGTTGAAACTATACTGTCCGTACGCGGGATGTGTTCCAAAATAGTCAATAACGTTCTGGACAACATCGGGTGCTTCGCAGGTTGGTCTTTCCACGGAACGTGAACTGGGAAGTTCCCTCGGTTGGTAAACACATTTTTGTACGTCTAAAAACAGAAGCAGAAGTAGATGTCGCGTTGGAAAATGTTCTGAATACATCCTTCGGCCCTCAACTGCATTGCAGTGCGTCGCCCCCCCCCCCCCCCCCCCCACACACACACCTCAAGTTGTACGGGAACAAGCATGAAAAGTGTTGTTGTTAATTTAGTATGATTATGCTTCAATAACTTAAAACTAGAGAATATGTAATTCCACTAAAGCATATAGTAGCAACGGAACAGAAAAAGATATTGCCATGCATACATTAAAATAGAAGAAAACAAGCCCAGTTGTCGGAGTAACTACTATGGCATTTTCTTTACGTAGGGCATTACTGCATAGCCACTCAGTGCATTCTCTAAACGTAAGCGCATACACACATTCAAGCATTTTTGTGTAGATGTATATATGTAGAACAGAAAGTAACTACTGAACAAGATCAATTCTTTATGGAAATTTATTTACCATTACGAAAGCTTACTAGGAAATAATTTTTCATTACGAAAGTTCTCTACGTTACGTTGAAAGAAGGTATTTTCTGGATGAAGTAAGTGAGTGCCTAATAACCTAAGTCACTCAGCTCAAGGAAGGGGTAGTGCTTTTCGCGACTGTTTACATGTAACTCGCCAAATTTTCCGGCCTCCTACTTCCTCGGAGAGCTGAGTGACGTTAGGTGAGTTTGTGTTATTTTTAAATAACGCCTTTCATAATTAGGGTCAAAGTACTAAATTATGTTTGTCTGCGGCATTTCACCAAACGAAAGCAGAGGAGACCAGCGTAGTACACTTCCTTTGTAACACATCTTATTTAGCGCCGTTTACAGGAAACCTACCCGTCCTCAGGAGATAGCGATATCGTTTATATTTACACAGCAGCTCCAACAAGCGATTCCAACTCCCATTTATGAAAATACTTCGAACGTCAGAGTACCTTACGGATGCGTTAATATCGCAAATACACTAAAGCACCGAAGAAGCTGGTATAGGCATGCGTATCCGAATACAGAGTTATGCAAACAGGCAGAATATGCCGCTTCGGACGGCAGCGCCTATATAAAACAAGTGTCTGGCGCAGTTGTTAGATAGGTTACTGTTGCTACAATGGCAGGTTATAAAGATTTAAGTGAGTCTGAACATGGTGTTATAATCGGTGCGCGAGCGATGGGACACAGCATCTCCGAGGTAGCGATGCGATGAAGTGGGGATTTTTCCCTACGACCATTTCACGAGTATACCGTGAATATCAGGAATCTGGTAAAACATCAAATCTCCGGCATAGCTGCGGCCGGATAAAGATCCTGCAAGAACGAGACCAACCAGAGACTCGTTCAACGTGATGGATGTGCAACTCTTCCGCAAATTGCTGCACATTTCAACGCTGGGCCATCAACAAGTATCAGCGTGCAAAACATTCAACGAAGGCCCACTCGTGTACCTTTGATGACTGCACGACACAGAGCTTTACGCCTCGCCTGGGTCCGTCAATGCCGACATTTGACTGTTGATGACAAGAAACATGTTGCATGGTCGGATGAATCTCGTTTCAAATTTTATCGAGCGGATGGACGTGTACGGGTATGGAGACAACCTCATGAATCCCTGGACCCTGCATCATGTCAGCAGAGGACTGTTCAAGCTGCTGGAGGCTCTGTAATGGTGTGGGGCGTGCGCAGTTGGAGTGATGTGGGACCCCTGACACGTCTAGATACGACTCTGACAGGTGACACGTACGTAAGCATCCTGTTCGATCACCTGCATCCATTAATGTCCACTGTGCATTCCGACGGACTTGGGCAACTGGTTCAAATGGCTCTAAGCACTATGGGACTTAACATCTGAGGTCATCAGTCTCCTAGACTTAGAACTACTTAAACTTAACTAACCTAAGGACATCACACACATCCATGCCCGAGGCAGGATTAGAACCTGCGGCTGTAGCAGCAGTGCGGTTCCAGACTGAAGCGCCTAGAACCGCTAGGCCACAGCGGCCGGTTTTGGGCAATTCCAGCAGGACAATGCGACACTGCACACCTCCAGAATTGCTGCAAAGTTGCTCCAGGAACACTCTTCTGAGTTTAAGCACTTCCGCTGTACACCATACTCCCCAGACATGAACATTATTGAGCATATTTGGGGTGTCTTGCATCGTGCTGTGCAGAAGAGGTCTTCACCCCCTCTTACTCTTACGGATTTATGGGCGACCCTGCAGGATTCATAGCGTCAGTCCCCTCCAGCACTACTTCAGACATTAGTCGAGTCCATACCACGTCGTGCTGCCCCACTTCTGCGTGCTGGTGGGGGCACTGCACGATATTAAGCAGCTGTATCAGTTTCTTTGGCTCTTGAGTGTATTTGACTCTAACCATGTAAAACATTTAAGATTGAAAATGCTAAGCCATAAATTTGTTGGTTTTACTAGTTTTGGACTATTCACCCATAAACAAATCAGAAACTTTAAAAAGGTTTGAAATTAAGTTTAAAGTTTGCTGGAAGTCGCTAATTGCTCTCATTATGAGTTCGTCTGGGTAATTTTCGCTCTGTTTTTAGCAAAATTAGTTTTTCACTGATCTCAATATCTATAACATCATACCTCCTAAACCATGTGTCGTACAATGATATTCGAGGCGTATTCGGAACGTAAGGTCCGATTAGGTGCGAAATGGAAACCACTGTGAAAATCCGATGGAACTTCGCACAGATGTGTTGGGCAGTGTCTATAGTGTGCCTGTCGATCGCTTCACGTCGCTCTTTTCAGTTCAGAGCGCAAAGTGATCACGCAGAAATGCCTAAAACAACAGTGTCTCCCGCCTAGTATGTGGACCTGGTGAGAGATTTCGCCTAAAGATACGCAGCCCACATAACATAAATGTCATGCCTTTCTTTCTTCAAGATAATTTTCAGCTGATTTCCGCAGAGCCAATGGAGACGCTCCTTCTGCGTTTTCGATGGTAAGTGTTTGATCAACCACAATACAGTCCTTAATTGGCTCCCTCCGTTGTCCATCTCTGCTCACATGAACCGCTGGCTAAGAAGACAACATTTCGGCACGAACAGCGAAAGGCAGACTAGCGTAGAGAATTGGCGGAAAGCACAGGTGACTGCTTTCTGTGACGAGCGTACTGGAAAGTTTTTACAACGCCACGACAAATGTCTTAGTTGGAGCGGCGACTATTTAGAGTGGTAGCTGGAAGGTGTAGCTAACTTTTGCGATAAAAACTTTTTGTATATGAAGATGGTATCAGGCTCACCATCCATTTGACCACTTCTTCTGTGCGGATATACTAACAGTGCCAGAACTCTTACGGGAATCGGCAGTAAAACCGCGAGTAATGAGTGTGATGGGCAGGGGCACTATGAATATAGTGCGGGACAATAAATTACGAATGTGGGTCTCACGGGAGGCGTGCCAGACATAAGTCCCTGCAGTTACACGATCCTCTGTGTCCTCGGTGGCTCAGATGGATGGATAGTCTGCCATGTAAGCAGGAGATCCCGGATTCGAGTCCCGGTCGGGCCACGCATTTTCAACCGTCGCCGTTGACTTATATCAACGCCTGTATACAGCTAGGAGTAATCATTTCATTGTAAAAACTTTTTGATTTTCACTACGCTCTTCATTTTGTAACAGATAGGACCTTCCTTTCCGAACAGCCCTTGTAATTTTACAAGTCCATTCAAAGGTAAATGTTGATACTGTCGTAAAACGCGTTTCAAATAGTGTTAGTTGTAAAGCTTTAATAAATTAAAACGTCATGCTTTGTGCGGAAGTTTTAGTGCATGAAAAGCGAAGATGTATTAAGCGATGATTTTAACTCTTTTGTGGGATATGTCAGCGAGAAAATATAATGAATGAATACAATATGGGTAATACGAGTGCCGTTAAATTCCGCTCTCTTATTGTGTTACACTTTTAATGTAAGAGTATGCCACTTAATGAGCAGATTATGAAAGCGATGCAAATTTTTAAATTAGGTCAATATTTCTATGTAGTACTAAAAATCAAATACCTTAAAATTTTACTTTTTCGGAAGTCCGGAGCATCAAAGTGTTTTGAGAATGAAAACGTGATCCAAGTATGCTTTATTCTTTTTATTATCTGTGCTATCGTCCAGTTTCAACCTTGGATCATTTTTAAGCGCATGTAATAAAAAAATAGAACCTACTTCGACCATGTTTCCATTGTTAAAGTCAACTTCTTTTTGTTCCTGGAAAACGTTAGATAGTCAACCTGTAACAGTAGTTCGTACGACAAAAATTTTCTGAATGATGTGCCGCTCGTAATGTATTAAGTGAAACTATTCTGAAAAAACCAACGTTTCGGCCAGAGTTACAGTGGCCTTGTTGTGGATCTACTGATATGCTTTAGCTGAGTCGCTTATATTTAGTCATTGCCGCCCACTGCGCATGACATTACGTCATAATTTTAAAAAGATCGTAGTTATTGGCAGGTCACTTGTGGCAGAAGGAATGGGAACTTTATTGTAATAGGTTGCTACGGTGGAGGGAGTGTGGGTGTGCCGCTGTCTATCGCTTCTTGCATTGTTCGCTGTGATTGGTGCACGTTGTCGATGAGGCGTGGGCTCCTGCTTTCCTCCTGCTGGACGCAGGCCGCACGGCAGCAGTAACTCGCTAGTTACCGCCCGCTTCACGTGTTACTGGTGCGGCCTGATGGACCCTGAGGGCTGGCAGCCAGCGTGGGGCAAGCCTGTATCCATCCTCTCTGTTCATCTTGTTAGGATGTGGCTTCTCCGATCCTGCGTTTCGTCAAATCCGGCTGCTCGGCCAGTAAGCGGGTTTCGTAAAATTTGATTTCCTTACTTCGACGTTTTGTTGAGTGCGCTCACTATGTTTTGCCACTCCAGCCTTGCTGTGCTACCCCAGACGAATGTAGCGTGTTCTCGTAAGCGCGTTGCTATCGGCCTGCTGGTCGCATCGACGTATACTTCTCCACAACGACAGTCCACCTTGTACACACGTCCAATGTACGAATTACCTACCTTGTCCTTCGTGAAGCCTAGCACATCCTGGATCTTGTGGCTGGTGTGGTAGACAGGCTGGATACTAACCAGGCGAAAGATTTTTCCAACACAGTCAGCGACATTTTTCACGTAAGGTAATCGCTCTGCTGGCTGCAGTTTGTCGATTTCTTGCCTATTTCATTTCATTTCTTTTGTTGCTATGGCTGTTTGGACCTACTTATGGTTTTAGTCGTGAGCTCATGTGCTATGTTTTGAGCATAGCCTAGGCTCTGCGCATGGATGGCCAAGAAGCGGATAACTGAGTGCTTCGTCACTGGGTGGTAGTTGGATTTGGCGATCAAATAGCTGTCCGTGTGTTCAGGGAAATTCAGGAATACAGAAATACAAGTCACTTAGGAATAAAGTGAATAGGAAACGCAGGAAAGCTGAATCTGAATAGCTACATGAATAACGTGAAGCAGTCAAAAAATAAATTATTGTCGGAAGGACGGACTCAGCATACGGAAAAGTCAAAACAATCATGGATGAACTTAAAAGCAAGTGAGGTAACATTAAGCGTGCAGTAGGAATTCCACTGATAAATGCAGAGGAGAGAGTGGGTAGGTGGAAAGGGTACATTGAGGGCTTCTATGAAGGGGAGCACTTATCTGACGATGTGATAGAAGAAGAAATAAGACAGGAAAGAGACAGGGAATCCAGTATTAGAATTTAGAAGAGCTTTGAAAGACTTAAAATCGAATAAGTCAGAAGGGGTAGATAACGTTCCATCGAAATTTCTAAAATCACTGGTGAAGTGACAGCACCATGACTACTCGGTTGGTGTGTAGAATGTATCAGACTCGCGATATACCATTAGACTTTCGGAAAAACATCAACCACGCAATTCCGAAGACTGCAAGAGCTGACAAGTTCCAGAATTATCGCACAATGAGCTTAACAGCTCATGCATCCAAGTTGATGACAAGAGTAATATACAGAATAATGGAAAATAATACTGAGGATGGGTTAGACGATGATCAGTTTGGCTCTAGGAAAGGTAAAGGCACCAGAGAGGCAGTTGTAACATTGCGGTTGATAATGGAAACAAGGTTGAACAAAAATCAAGACACGTTCATAGGATTTGTCGACCTTCAGTCTGGAACCGCGCGACCGCTATGGTCGCAGGTTCGAATCCTGCCTCGGACATGGATGTGTGTGATGTCCTTAGGTTAGTTAGGTTTAAGTAGTTCTAAGTTCTAGGGGACTGATGACCTCCGATGTTCAGTCCCATAGTGCTCAGAGCCATTTGAACCATTTGAACCTGGAAAAAGCGTTCGACAGTGTAAGTGTAAAATGTTGAGAAAAATCCTGAGAAAAATAGGGATAAGGTACAGAGAAAGACGGATAACACACACTAAGAACAAGAACGAAAAGGGAATAATAAGACTGGAAGACCAAGAACGAAGTGCTCGGATTAAATAGGATGTAAGACGGGGATGTAGTGTTTCGCCCCTGCTGTTCAACCTATAAAAGAAGGAATGACAGAACTAATAAATAGTTTGAAAAGTGGGATTAAAATTCAAGGAGAAAAGATATCAGTGTTAAGATTCGTTGATGACGTTGCTGAGGAGGAGGAAGAGATTAGTGTTAACGTCCCGTCGACAACGACATTGGAGATGGAACAAAAGTTCCGATTGTGGACGGATGGAGAAGGAAATCGGCCGTGCACTTCGAATGAACCCTCCCAGCATTTCCATGTAGTGATTTAGGAAAATGACGGAAAACCTAAAGCAGGTTGGCCGGACGTGGGTTTGAACTGTAGTCTTCCCGAATGCGAATCTACTGTACTACCCACTACGCTAACCCTCTGAATCCGATGACATTACTGTTCTCTGTGAAAGTAGAGAAGAATTATAATACCTTAGGACCCAGGACCAGGATCAGGATTAATTTAAGGAAAACACGTGGCAGGGTGGCAACTTGATGCGTCATTTATTATTCCCAAATAAATATTTTATTTCATAAAAATTCCATCATAACCAACTAACAGTTACCAAGATTCTTGCCCAGTACATACCAATAGTTAAATTTTTTAATTAAAATCGTAATAAGCAAGGATATTTGCATTATACATAAAATTACAAATGGTACTTGAAGAACACGAGAACTATGCAATACAATGGTGGCCCGATTACAAATAGTTAATTGATTAAACAAACCTGCGGCTGCACTCTGTCCGTGCAAGCAACATCACAACTGTTGGTCATCCCCATAACGGGACTTGAACATAAGTTCAAGAGCTGTTAGATAAAAGACATTAAAATCTGTACATCTCGACTGGTTTTCCTGCTCTCTCATACGCAAGATAAGGCCAAGCTGGCCCAACGATACCGACGTGTGAAAACCGAAGCCAGCAGTAGTACTCCACTGATTTGTCAGAAGCCTGTTACACATAAGTCAAGTTAAGTACTTAAACAAACTACCACGTCCCCAAAACATTATTAAAATGATAATGACAATTAGACCCCCTTATCTTAAGAAATCATGAAACTTAGTGCTCAGTTTGCCGAAAGGCTTTCTTGACTCGCTCACAAGCACCTTACAGTAACAGAAGCACTGAGTAATTTACTTCCTAGTCCGGTGACAACCCCCCCCCCCCCCCCCCACGGCATGATACCGAAAGAATGGACATAAACAACTCAACCTGAGGCTGGAACGGGAGATCCACAGAAGTGCGTGTGACCTGCCAAGACTTAGGCCTCGTACGATACGGAACACCGCCAAAGCAGACGGAAAACGCGTCCATGTCCCAGAAAGCACAACACCAACGCGTCAACCGCTGCCGAATCAAAGCTGTCGATGTATACCAAACAACGAAAATGTTTGATAGAAATTAACATGCACAGCAATATTTAAACGGCCAATTAAAGATTATTTTCAAGAAAACCAATAATTAAAACTTCAATATAAAAGAACCCCGTTCATTAACATTGCAAGTTAACCTTTCTAGCAATAACAAGAAATAATGTACAAATAATAATTACGTAATTGGTTCACATGGCTCTGAGCACTATGTGACTTAACATCTGAGGTCATCAGTCCCCTAGACTAAGAACTACTTAAACCTAACTAACCAAAGGACATCACACACATCCATGCCCGAGGCAGGATTCGAACCCCCGATCGTAGCAGCCGCGTGGTTTCGGACTAGAGCGCCTAGAAACTCTCGGCCACCGCGGCCGGCAATTACATAATTACTCAACAAGATTAAAGAAGTGAAGGTATTCCCCTACTCTTAGGGACTACTAAACACTGTAATTTGGATACGCACCATATGGCAGATGACCGTTTAAAATGTACATCAATAGCCCGAAACGTTCCTCAACACGGAGTAGAAGAGTCTGCGAATACGAACACCCACGCACGCATGAGCCACGCGTGCGTATCTTTAGGCTGAGCGCACACAACTTTAGTTACAGGCCAAATCCAATAACTCGCCCAAGGAAGGGCCTAACGTCTACAACAAACAGAAATTACAATCAGCAGTATCGAATACTCAATGATAACAAACAATGATTTCAAATACCAGATTAAAATTGCAAAATACTAGCTTGTCGCTTACAGAAACGTACAGCTTGGCACACACATAGCCCCAAAATGGGTCACTGGAAGGCACAGGGAACCGGATTCCTGGCCAGCTCATATCTGAGCAGAATTAAGAGTCTTTCAGTACAGTGCTTACTGAACAGTCCTCACACACAATTTGAAATAAATGCTAAGGAGGCCACCAGCTTCAAGACTCCAGGTAGGTGCCCACGCCTCCTGTTCGTAGCTCCTAACAAGTGTCCAATACATCTCGGCGTATTTAGCACACCACAATTGACGGATGCACTTCGTAACAAGGCTGTACGCGTCGAGAGCCGCTCCTTGCCCGCTGACCGCTGGAGTAAAAGGGGGGGTCCCCGTAGCCCAACGGCCGACTGTTTCAACTCGCTGCAGTTGTCAGGAAGCCGACTACTAGGACATACCTGTCCAGCTCTGTGCCGCACACACCATTCACTATCACAGGGCCCCCAAGAGTACACATAATGAAGCAAAGACGATACGACGAGGGGCAGAATCGATGTAAAGCGCACACAAGTGGCGCCAGTAGGACAGCGCGCGCGCCCTCACACAAGCCGCCAGGGCTCAGACCTTTTGAATGGAATGAACAGTCAAGTGACTACAGGATATGAAGTGAGAGTAGATGAAAGCCGAAAGTAATGAGAAGTAGAAGAAATGAGAGCAGGGGGAAACTCATCACACCTATGATCACGATGAAATTGAGGAATTCTTCTACGTAGGTGCAAAATAATCCATGGCGAACGGAGCAAGGAGGACATAAAAGCCAGAGTAACATTGCCAAGAAGGACATTCCTGGCCAAAGAGAGTCTACTAGTATCAAAGAAAGGCCTTAGTTTGAGGAAGAAATTTCTGAGAATGTAAGTTTGGAGCATTGCGTGATAGTGAAACAGGATTGTGGGAAAAATGGAAAACAAGGAAACCAAAGCGTTTGAGATGTGGTGCTTCAGAAGGATGCCGAAAACTGGGTGGACTGATAAGCAATGAAGAAATTCTCCGTAAAATCAGCGAAGAATGGAACATATGGAAAACACTGACGAGAAGGGACATGATGATAGGAGATATGTTAAGACATCCAGGAATAATTTCTATGGTGAAGGAGGGAGCCGTAAAGGGCGGAAACAGTAGTGGAAGACAGAGATTGGAATACACACGTCATTCACGACGTAGGGTGCAAGTCCTACTCTGAGATGAAGAGGTACAAGAGAGGAATTCGTGGCAAACTGAATTGAACCAGTCAGAAGACTGATGATTAAAAAAAATTGGCACTGTACACAACAGTCGACACGTAAGAAGAAGTAGCTGGCTCAAAACATGACAGTTACGTTAATAATCACATATTACGACCGGGTCGCGAGGTGTGTGAATATTTCAATAAAACACATCATTTGACACTTTTGTGTTTGTTAATCAAATGTTACTAGCTCTATTATCTTTCCTGTAGAACAGTATTTTAAACTTAAACATGGTTAATACGTTGCTGGCACAAAATTCTCAGAACAATAACTGTTAATGAAGTTTAGGCTTTGTACCAGAAACAAATTCCTGTTACCAAGACGACATAAAATGCCAGTTGTTCATCTCATCTGCAATCCGTCAAATCTGTAACCCAAGTGAACGCAGCCAAGCCTGCACGAAAAGCGAGCTTTGCTTTGTCTTCTCTGGGCTGATGATACGTTCTGCAAGGCAAATATTTCTTAACAAACACCAGCTGGTCAGAGAGCGTCCGTCCCCCTCGCGGCCTACTTTTCTTGTTGCTTTTCAGAATTTGATTATATTAACCTCTGTCACTCCTTTTCACGTTTTCAGACATCAGCAGAAACACCCTGTGAGTGCATTAGCGTCTCTAGAATCAGTGACTGGGGTTAGGAGTGGATCCTTATTGTAGGACAGAGCACATTGGCGTTTAGCTGTACTCAAATTGTTTAATATCAGAATTATTGTCAAAGAAGTACACAACTTTCCGTAGGTTCTGACATTACAATGTTAGGACAGTTGTCAGGATAATGCATTACGTCGTGTTTAGCCGAAATTACACTGAACACAACAATACCAAATTTAAATAGAAGGTTCTGTAGAAGCTGAAGTTGGCCAATACTACGATAAATCATCCGATTCCGTTTCTAAGTTCCGTACTTTTTGGGTTGACAATCAAGTTTACGGAGGATGGTTAGTTTATGTGACAAGATGAGCAAAAGATTACGCAAGGTCGCCTGAGTTCACAGTGGTCGCAAGCTGGTGCACCGACAAGTTTACGCGTCTGCTAGCGGCACTTACCTTAGCTGCGATGAGCTGTCGGCTACAGGGCTGCTCTCGCCCTCTGAAAATCCTATAAAAAAGCTAATAAAAATGTTTACTGATTTTATCAGCAGAAACTGTGTTATATTTCTCGTTAGATGAGAAAACATATGTAAGTAGGCTGTTTAGGTTTTTTTATTGGTAACGCCACCTCTGTATGAAAATCACTGGCTGTGCTGTGTGCAGTCTGTGGCTGCTTTGCACTGTTGTAATACTCGCCATTGTAGCGTTAGGCAGCTGGCTGTGAACAGCGCGTAGCGTTGCGTAGTTGGAGGTGAGCCGCCAGCAGTGGTGGATGTGGGGAGAGAGATGGCGGAGTTTTGAAATTTGTCATGAACTGCTATATTTATATATGATGATATCAAGGTAAATACATTGTTTGTTCTCTATTAATATCTTTCATTTGCTAACTATCCCTATCAGTAGTTAGTGCCTTCCATAGTTTGAATCTTTTATTTAGCTGGCAGTAGTGGCGCTCGCTGTATTGCAGTAGCTTGAGCAGCGAAGATTTTTGTGAGGTAAGTGATTTGTGAAAGGTATAGTTTAATGTTAGTCAGGGCCATTCTTTTGTAGGGAATTTTGAAAGTCAGATTGCGTTGCGCTAACAAAAATTGTGTGTCAGTTTAAGCACAGTCATGTATAATTGTTCAATGGGGACGTTTCACATACACTCATCCCTAGTCTGGAAATATGGTGATATAAATGTGCATAGATGGAGCAGCGTGTATACTACAATGTCCTCTCAGTTCTCACAAGAGCTATTAACTACGTGGCTGTTTCGTTTCTCCACTGTTGGAGCGCAACGACTCTTCAGCTAATTTCTAACTGAATGTTCTAGCCGAAGTGAACGCAGTGTTCACACAAACATTCCTCTTTTGGTGTCGTACAGAGCGTGATGCGCCCTGTTCTACACTTAACGCTGGTTCAGAGGAGAGTCCCCGAAGTTTTAGGGCTAGTGTCTTTCGTCGCAAACTGTCCCCCCACCTGTGTCCTTTCGTGTTTCACGTCACGGCTTTTTCAGACCAATGGGAGCGTTCCTTTCATCCTCTGGAAACTACGTCTGCCAATCGCGAAGGGCCTACCTTCAAACTGCGTCGAAATGTCGCCCCTTTCTACTCCTTCCAAGTTTCTTCCAGCCAATCAGATATTTTGTGCCTACTCCTGACGCCTAAAAGTTACACTCGTATATCACGAGCACACCACGGGCATTTCGCGTGATCAACTAATTGTGTCGCTAGTCTGTTTGTATCCATCTGGAAATTCTCCAACGCAGTTTTCTAAGGAATTTCTTCATAGTAGTATTGGTCCGCTACCTGCTCTGCTCGACGTATCGCCCAGCACGTTCATTGTCACTCTCGCCACAGGTCACCAACCCCTCTTTAAAAGCAGTCCGTTGTACTCGGCTGTGACGGGTGCACCTCGTGTCTGCCCCCAAACTAAAACGTTTCCTCCAGCAGGTTTTTTTCACCTTTTGCTTATTGACGTGCAGGATTTGGGGTTTGGTATCTTAATACCGTCAAATTGAGTGTCATCCCTTTGCTTTGCATACTGTACATTTTAATAGGCAAATTTGCTCATTATCTCCGAAGTATGTCAAGTGACATATTCATCTATTTGTCACGACATGTAAAATCTCTCATGCAAGGTGCGAAATTGACATTCATTCAATCTGCCATCTTACAAACCCTTTAAGTGCTAGCTACATACGTATCCGTGCACAGTGATTGTGCCTACAGCGCTAAGGGCATATATACAGTGGTTAAATTAAACTTTCGCTTCTTGAGAGGGCCCCTATGAAAAACAAATGATCATTGGGCAATGAAACTTTGTGGAAACATTCATAAGGACATGCGGAAGAGAAAAAATGTGTAAACCTCTTAATCATTTCGCCTATTGCTTCATCAAACTCTAAACAAATACCACTGTTTATTGTACTTTTTGCTGCTTTCTGTCATACAGAGGGGTCTAAAAAAATGTATCCACTGATTAAAAGTCCATAACTGGCAAACTAATTGGCGGAGTTGTCTCATCTTTGGTAGTGTAATAGTTTGTACTTCCGGCAATCGCCACACAAGCGTTGTATTGCGTTGTTTTGTTTTGTCAAATGACACTCGCCAGATAGTCAGTGTTTTGTTCTTAGTTGCACCTAGTTACTCGAGTAAACATGGCTGGCGCAAGGCTTACATTCGATGAAAGGAGGTGAGTTTTGAAGTGTTATTTTAAGTACGAAAACATTAATGAGGTTCAACGGCAATGGTGAAATGAATGTCAAACAGAGCCACCGACACGTTTAACGATTCATCGCATTCGAGACAAATTTGAAGCTGAAGGCTGTGTTAAAGATGTACACAAACAACGATCTGGACGACCTGTAACGTTAACAACTCCAGCTAACTTCCGTCGTGTGTTACAACAACTCACTCGCTCACCACAGAAGTCTGTGAGACAGTATGCCCGTGAAACTGGAGTGAGTCGCTCAAGTGTTCGGCGAATTTTGAAGACAGCAAAGTGGAAGTGCTACATCCCACAATTGCTACACGCAATGAACGAGGACGACCCAGATCGTAGAATGGAGTAATACGAGTGGTTTACTAACATGGTGCGCAACGATGATGAGTTTCAGAGATGATTGTGTGCTCTGATGAGGCACAGTTCAAACTCAATGGTACAGCAAATCGCCACAATTGCATCTACTGGGCCGCTGAAAATCCGAACGTCCATGTAGACAAAGCCATGAATTTGCCAGGAGTAAATGGGTGCGTGGGTTGTCTTACCGGGGCTTGATTGGGCCATTCTTCTTTGACGGCACAATTACCGGTGAGGTGTGCCTTCAGAAGCTTCAGACATCCATTTTACCTGCCATCAGAGACTTGTATGGAGACGGAAGAGTTTACTTTCAACAAGATGGTGCCCCAGCCCACTACGAAAATCGTGTTAGCACGTATCTCGACGAAAATCTACCAGGAAGATGGATAGGCCGTAGAGGTGCTGTGGAGTATCCACCAAGTTCCCCAGACCTAACTCCTCTGGACCTTTACCTGTGGGGAACACTAAAGGACGTCGTTTATCGACAAAATCCACGCACATTGGATGAACTTCGAGAATCCATCGTACACTCATGGGCAAATATCCAACTGAACACGTTGCAGTCAGTAGTTCGTGCTGCAGTTCGGCGGCATCGTTTGTGTGTGGATGTTAATGGTGAACATTTCGAACACCTACAGTGATATCTTTAAGTTGGACTTTAAACTACACTTTCACCAAAAATGAGACAACTCCATCTATTAGTTTGTAAGTTATGGACTTTTAAACAGTAGCTACATTTTTTTGGACCCCTCTGTATATTTCATACATTCTCGTGAGTTCAAGCTCCATTGCCCTACCTAACCATTTGTCATCTTTGCCCTACCTAGCCATTGATCAACTATACCTTACCAGATCATTTCTTATCTTTGCCGTACCTAATCACTTGTCATCCTTGCTCTGTCTTACCTTTTTCTCTTTGTTTCCTCCTTGCACATCTTTCATGATTTCTTACACATCTTCAATTACTTATGAGAGCTCTTTATAGTGCAATATTTAACACAACTACTATACTAATGGCGCTGCATCCTGCACAATAATTTATCCGGAGAATATCCAATTAGGAAGAAACTCAATGAATGACTTAAGTATAAATGGCAAATACAACTTGGAAATTCCCTAAGTTAAAGCAATGCATATTATAATGTTACATCTTACACAAAAACAAGAAGACAGTCAACCTGCAATGTCTCACATTTCAGTAGAAAAGTATGTGTATAAAAGAATCTTATCCTATGCTACGACAAAAAAAGCTGAAAAGTAAAAAAAAAAAAAAAAGCGTAATGTAAAGTTGAAAAGTAAGGAAGACATGACCAGTAGTATCCCACATACTTCCTGCATCTCCTTGCTCCTATTAAGTGTACTGCCTATCCATGTCACACCTCTTGAGTCATGAGTTGCATCTTCACTTCTCAGGAACTTAAAATTTTCGAATCACCTAGACTGTTCAAATGTGCGTGAATTCCTAAGGAACCAAACTGCTGAGGTCATCGGTCCCTAGCCTCACACACTACTTCAACTAACTTATGCTAAGAACAACACACACACTCATGCGCGAAGGAGGACTCGAACCTCTGGCGGGAGGGGCCGCGCAATCAGTGACATGGCGCCTCTAACAGCGCGGCCACTCCGCGCAGCACCTAGACTGTTATGACATCGTTTCATACATGTGTAAATTTTATCTGTTAGACAAATAAAAGGCAGATTAGTTCTACAGAGTTCAGTAGAAGTTAAATTCTGAGTGCATGTAGCTGTATCCAAATCAGAAAAAACAATGCCGTTCATCAGTGTGACAAAGAACACTACCGCAAAGGCAACTCACAAAAGTACAGCGTACTCCAAATGAACATTCTCAGAAATTTGTTCCTCAGATTAAAGCTGATATTTATACTAGTAGCCTTCTCTTGGCCAGGAATGACTTCTTTGCGTGTGCTAATTTGCTCTTTATGTCCTCATTTCTTCTTCCGTCATTTGTTATTATGTTTTCAAGATAGTACAATTCCTTAACTATGTCTACGTCATGATCCCCAATTTTGATGTCAAGTTTACCTCTAATCTCACTTCTGCTATTCCTCATTACCATGTTCTTTCTTTGGTTTACTCTCAGTCCATATTCGGTACACATTAGACTGTTCATTCCATTCAGCACAACTTGTAACTCGTCTTCACTTTAATTGAGGGTAGAAAACTGATCAGCGAATCTTACCGTTCATATCCTTCCACCCTGAACTTTAATCGCACTCTTGAACCTTTATTTTACTTCCGTCATTGCTTCTTCGATGTTGCGTTCAAATGGTTCAAATGGCTCTGAGCACTATGGGACTTGAATTCTGTGGCCATCAGTCCCCTAGAACTTCGAACTACTTAAACCTAACTAACCTAAGGACATCACACACATCCATGCCCGACGCAGGATTCGAACCTGCGACCGTAGCAGCAGCGCAGTTCCGGACTGTAGCGCCTAGAACCGCTCGGCCACCCCGGCCGGCTCGATGTTGACTCTTGGCCCCTGCACGTACTGTACATTTTCCGTATTTCACTACAGTTGACTCCTTTTTTTTCAGAATTTCGAAAATTTAGCACAATTTTACATTGTCGAACACTTTTTGCAGGCCAACACATCCTAAGAACGTATCTTGATTTTTCTTCACTCTTGCTTCCATCATCAGTCGCTAAGCCATAAGTGCCTCTCCGGTGCTTTTACATTTCCTAAGCCAAAAGTCATCGTTAACTAACAGATCCCCAGGTTTCTCTGCATTCTTCTGGATATTATTCTTGTTAGCAACTTGGATGCATGAACTGTTAAGCTAACCGTGCGATAGTTCTCGCACTTGCCTGCACTTACTATCTTCGGGATTTCGTTGATGATATTTTCCCGAAAGACTCATGGTAGTATGTCTCCAGACTCACAGATTCTACGCACCAACTTGAATAATCGCATGACTGTCTATTTCCCCAGTAATTTCAGAAACTCTGAAGGAATATGTGTCCCTTATGCCTTATTTGATCGCAAGTTTTTCGATGTTCTATTAAACTTTGTCTCTGATACTGGACCCCCTGTGTCTTCGTCAAACGCGTTGTTTAACATGTCCTCCCCATGGTAGAAGCGTCCAATGTACTCTTTCCACATAACCGACGTCTCCGCTGCGCGTAACAGTAAATTATGCATTTGCAGCTTGTGCTAATTTCTTAATCACTTCAAATAACCTTCTGTCCAGAAGGAAAAAATAAATGTCTCAAGCTAGTGATGTTTGTTATCAGGCGCTCATAAGCCAGAATGATCGTCTTTCTTGTAACTTGCTTTGTTACGAAGGTAATATGAAGAGCATTGCGACTTTTTCAAACAGCACCCTGTATTTTTTAATCGATAATCTACCACCTCCCCTCTAGTATTATTCCAGAAACAATCACAGGTTTCCATCCGCGAAGACATGACGTTATTAAAAACGTGACAGAAACGTGACCATCACACAGTGCCAGGTACATGGTGTAACGCTACTCGCCCACATGTTGGAGATGACATAAACAAACATAAATACAAGGGGCGTACACACTAGTCATTACTGTTCTGCTAAAACTCTTCGTAGATGCGTAGCTTTTCTTTCTCGTCATACATTGTTCTCATTCAGATTTTCGTCTGAAGGCAGTTGACTGAATGACTGGTGTGCATTTCCCTTGTGTTCCCGTTTGTGTAGTGTCATATCCAGCTAGTGGAACAGCCTGATCCGTTTGCTTGTTTTCCTGCCTCTCCTAGAAGTCATTCCATTCTTTGTTGAAGGTTATCTGCACTGGAAGAGAAGAAACATAACGCTACCTGTTCTCTTTAACGAACCGTATTAATATTTAATTGCAATTTTCATCTAAGGACAAGGCTTAGTGCTATTGACAAGAATAAAGGTCGAGAGCAGCAGTCAAACATAAGCAACACATACGCTCCAAAATGTATTTTTACTAAATGTAAATGTCTGACTAGTCGCCATTACGAAATAAGACTGACTGTTAGTCTAGGGGCGCCGGCACGGTAGCTCAGCGTGTTCGGTCAGAGGGTAACGTGCCCTCCGTAATAAAAAAAACTGAGTTAACAGATCAACAACGAACTGAAATGGATGTCTTACGACGTCCGCCCCGAGCAGATACAACGAACTAAAGCAAACAAAATGAAAATTAAAAAAAAGGGATAGCGTCTTTGATTCATAATCGAAACGTCTTCGGTCCCGGGTTCGATCCCCGCCACTGCCCAAATTTTGATAAATAATCAGCATTGGCGGCCGAAGACTTTCGGCACAAGAAGTCAGCCTCATTCTGCCAACGGCCTTGTCAAAGAGGGCGGAAGAGCGGATAGAGGTTCAGGGCACTGTCTTGTCCTAGGGATGGGAAATTGCCCCTAAAGGCGGAAGAATCAGCAATGATCAACGACATGAGGATGCAGAAGGCAATGGAAACCACTGCATTAAAGACACGTAACGTGTATCCACAGGACATGTGGCCCGTAATTGAAGAAGTGTCATGATGATCTCTCCATTGACAAAAGATTCCGGAATAGTCCCCCATTCGGATCTCCGGGAGGGGACTGCCAAGGGGGAGGTTATCATGAGAAAAAGATTGAATAATCAACGAAAGGATAACGTTCAACGAGTCGGGGCGTGGAATGTCAGAAGCTTGAACGTGGTAGGGAAACTAGAAAATCTGAAAAGGGAAATGCAAAGGCTCAATCTAGATATAGTAGGGGTCAGTGAAGTGAAGTGGAAGGAAGACAAGGATTTCTGGTCAGATGAGTATGGGGTAATATCAACAGCAGCAGAAAATGGTATAACAGGTGTAGGATTGGTTATGAATAGGAAGGTAGGGCAGAGGGTGTGTTACTGTGAACAGTTCAGTGACCGGGTTGTTCTAATCAGAATCGACAGCAGACCAACACCGACAACGATAGTTCAGGTATACATGCCGACGTCGCAAGCTGAAGATGAACAGATAGAGAAAGTGTATGAGGATATTGAAAGGGTAATGCAGTATGTAAAGGGGGACGAAAATCTAATAGTCATGGGCGACTGGAATGCAGTTGTAGGGGAAGGAGTAGAAGAAAAGGTTACATTAGAATACGGGCTTGGGACAAGGAATGAAAGAGGAGAAAGACTAATTGAGTTCTGTAACAAGTTTCAGCTAGTAATAGCGAATACCCTGTTCAAGAATCACAAGAGGAGGAGGTATACTTGGAAAAGGTCGGGAGATACGGGAAGACAGAGATTCCGAAATCAGATACTGGATTGTAAGGCGTACCCAGGAGCAGATATAGACTCAGATCACAATATAGTAGTGATGAAGAGTAGGCTGAAGTTCAAGACATTAGTCAGGAAGAATCAATACGCAATGAAGTGGGATACGGAAGTAGTAAGGAATGACGAGATATGTTTGAAGTTCTCTAACGCTACAGATACAGCAATAAGGAATAGCGCAGTAGGCAGTACAGTTGAAGAGGAATGGACATCTCTAAAAAGGGCCACCACAGAAGTTGGGAAGGAAAACATAGGTACAAAGAAGGTAGCTGCGAAGAAACCATGGGTAACAGAAGAAATACTTCAGTTGATTGATGAAAGGAAGAAGTACAAACATGTTCCGGGAAAATCAGGAATACAGAAATACAAGTCCCTGAGGAATGAAATAAATAGGAAGTGCAGGGAAGCTAAGACGAAATGGCTGTAGGAAAAATGTGAAGACATCGAAAAAGATATGATTGTCGGAAGGACAGACTCAGCATACAGGAAAGTCAAAACAACCTTTGGTGACATTAAAAGCAACGGTGGTAACATTAAGAGTGCAACGGGAATTCCACTGTTAAATGCAGAGGACAGAGCAGATAGGTGGAAAGAATACATTGAAAGCCTCTATGAGGGTGAAGATTTGTCTGATGTGATAGAAGAAGAAACAGGAGTCGAGTTAGAAGAGATATGGGATCCAGTATTAGAATCGGAATTTAAAAGAGCTTTGGAGGACTTACGGTCAAATAAGTCAGAAGGGATAGATAACATTCCATCAGAATTTCTAAAATCATTGGGGGAAGTGGCAACAAAACGACTATTCACGTTGGTGTGTAGAATATATGAGTCTGGCGATATACCATCAGACTTTCGGAAAAGCATCATCCACACAATTCCGAAGATGGCAAGAGCTGACAAGTGCGAGAAATATCGCACAATCAGCTTAACAGCTCATGCATCGAAGCTGCTTACAAGAATAATATACAGAAGAATGGAAAAGAAAATTGAGAATGCGCTAGGTGACGATCAGTTTGGCTTTAGGAAAAGTAAAGGGACGAGAGAGGCAATTCTGACGTTACGGCTAATAATGGAAGCAAGGCTAAAGAAAAATCAAGACACTTTCATAGAATTCGTCGACCTGGAAAAAGCGTTCTACAATATAAAATGGTGCAAGCTGTTCGAGATTCTGAAAAAAGTAGAGGTAAGCTATAGGGAGAGACGGGTCATATACAATATGTACAACAACCAAGAGGGAATAATAAGAGTGGACGATCAAGAACGAAGTGCTCATATTAAGAAGGGTGTAAGACAAGGCTGTAGCCTTTCGCCCCCACTCTTCAATCTGTACATCGAGGAAGCAATGATGGAAATAAAAGAGTGGAATTAAAATACAAGGTGAAAGGATATCGATGATACGATTCACTGATGACATTGCTATCCTGAGTGAAAGTGAAGAAGAATTAAATGATCTGCTGAACGGAATAAACAGTCTAATGAGTACACAGTATGGTTTGAGAGTAAATCGGAGAAAGACGAAGGTAATGAGAAGTAGTAGAAATGAGAACAGCGAGAAACTTAACATCAGGATTGATGGTCACGAAGTCAATGAAGTTAAGGAATTCTGCTACCTAGGCAGTAAAATAACCAATGACGGACGGAGCAAGGAGGACATCAAAAGCAGACTCGCTATGGCAAAAAAGGCATTTCTGGCCAAGAGAAGTCTACTAATACCAAATACCGACCTTAATTTGAGGAAGAAATTTCTGAGGATGTACGTCTGGAGTACAGCATTGTATGGTAGTGAAACATGGACTGTGGGAAAACCGGAACAGAAGAGAATCGAAGCATTTGAGATGTGGTGCTATGGACGAATGTTGAAAATTAGGTGGACTGATAAGGTAAGGAATGAGGAGGTTCTACACAGAATCGGAGAGGAAAGGAATATGTGGAAAACACTGGTAAGGAGAAGGGACAGGATGATAGGACATCTGCTAAGACATGAGGGAATGACTTCCATGGTACTAGAGGGAGCTGTAGAGGGCAAAAACTGTAGAGGAAGACAGAGATTGGAATACGTCGAGCAGATAATTGAGGACGTAGGTTGCAAACCAGTCAGTAGACTGATGCCACAAAAAGAAAAAAAATGCAGTAAATGTGATTGCAGGTTACTGTAACCAGAATATCAGATAAACTTAACTCTGACGAACATAATTTACGTTGTCTTAACAGTGGGCCGAAGTTACTAGTAAAAAGACAAAATAACTTCAGAGGATCGAAACACTCCTTCATAAATTTGGAAGGAGTGCATCATTTTGTGATTGCAACGCTAGGCCTATTATTAAATTCAACATCATAATCGTTTCACTGCCACCTCACTATATCCTATACAGCTTGTGATTTGTTCATTTCTATGAAACACACTGAGCAGTACTTGTAACTATTCTGTAGTAGTCAAACAATAGTTTTGTAAATAACATCCAGTTTAGATACAACGGCGTTTCGCTCCAGACCACAAACTAATGCTGACATAATTTAATAACATGCTGTAACATTGTTTCACTTAACATATGTATTAGCCCTGCTATCTTTCCTAAAAAAGCTATACATATATCCTATTTCGGATCATAATGATCGGGTATGGTATTTAAAGGGCACGATGATTATAAATTGTTGAAAATAAGTATAATTTGTAATATAGGCTTATTTGTTGCAATACAAAAAAAATTTACATTATTACATGCCAACAATCTTAGCATTGATGTAAGATCTCTCCCTCAATGGCCTGTTGCGCATTACAGGTTTATTTAGCGTATAGACTGTCAATGACGGAAAAAATTAGAGTTAGGGGCAACCCGGAAGCCAGTCGTAGTTCTCTCTCGATCGCTACGTTTTCGATTTATTGCCATTTCTGTAGACCTTGTAAAACGTGGCTGGCTACACGCCGGCAACACTGTCACCCGCCACAGTAATGTGTCAATCACACACTGTGATGTCTCCTGGAGTGTGACTAGTTCTATGTCCGGCGTACTATGATTTCTTTTTAATACAAAACTAATCCACGTGCTATTATTATTACGTAGTGAATGCTGTGAACCAGAAGCTCTGCAGCTCCGAATTAACGTCGAGGGACAGAGCGTTTGCCGCCTGGGCGCTAACAGCGAATACGTCCTCCGCCGGGGTCTGCTAATCACAGGTGACGGCGTGTTTGATTACAAGTCGGTCGACGACCCCTAGGAGGCGGCGCTACTCCAAGTTTTTAGGACACCCGCCTCTTACAGTCAACAGATCGAGAGCAGTTATTCAACTCCAACGAAACAAAGAAAGAAACTACATCGTGGCGTTGTAGCATTTACTCCAAAAGTGCCGAAGTTCAAAGTTCGGGACGTTCCCGAGGCGCCGGCACGAGCCTTCGCCGTAAAATGCAAACCGGAGGTCAACAGCGTACACTGAACTAAAATAACACGGCGCTCAGCTGGTGGCTTCTGCTGCTTCTGTCTGAGAGAACAAACATACATCTGCAAGTCCGCAAACAGTTGTTAAAATGAATCTCGAAATAAGCTAGTATCTCCCCAGAAAAACTGGCTCGTTTCTAAGAGTAAAGTAGGAGATAACTGCAAACAATACGAAAAACAGAAAGAGAGTTGGCGAAGTGTATTTAGATTCCATCAACAACGAAATTACTAATAACTAAGGCGGTATAAAGTTGAGAAAATTATTTTTAAAAGTGTTCCATGTAAACTACGTGATGTTTTATTCGTGATGTTTCCTCTGCTTCTCATTCGTTTGTTCCGTTGCAAGCTCTAAATAAGAAGAATACAGCTTGCGTCCTTTACGTCAGAGATAATCGACTTTCACTTTTTTGGAGCAAATATGCTGCGGTACAACCACTTCTTAGTTTATTGTTTGATTTCTGCCGTCAAATAATGGGATAATGTATTAGACAAAGTACCAAATCACCGCGAAAATTTAGTTCGTCTTCGTAAAATGGTCCAGTTATTTCTTTACCGTTTATATACATCTTGCGCAAAGCTTCCTTATAGCTTATTTTTTTACGTAAAAGCTACAGTAAGATCTACTGCTTACAAATTTATACCCCGCTTGCTACTGCACCGCCCATGGCCAAGAGTACGTCGCACAAATGTTAGTGATTCCCTGTCCAATTCCCCACATGACTTGAGCGAGGCACAATTTCAGTCAACATTCCTCTGCACGCGCTCTAATCTCTTCCTCTCACAATCCCTGCGCGACAAGTCCGGCAGTGATACCACAATGTTTGCAGTCTTCTACGAATAAAGGTTCGCCACATTTACTCAACAGGGTTTCCTCACAACTTACGTCGTCTTTTTTCGAAGAATTCCCATTTAAGCTCCACGAGCACATCTGTTACACTCTGATAAGGGCTATACGGCCGTGGTATTACCCTGGCAGTACGTCCCAGAATTCCTTTGATGCCCACTGTCAAGCTCCCTTTACAGATTCACTGCTCCTTTCCAAAACCATTCCAACAAATCTAAGTGTTCCATTCACCTTTTTTACTGTTGATTTTACTTCATCGCCCCTTTTTATTCCGCTTCTTCTCTAAATACTTACATGTTGTGACTTACTCAACTTCATTATTAGACTTGTAACTGGATGCTATCGGATTCTCTCTCCATTATAGACGTAACTTGCCTCCGTCCGCATTTAAAGAAGGTTGCCATATCAAACTTAATTTTATAGTGGTACATGGAAATGGTGGGGCTCCTTTGAGAAGTGAGTTAACATAAACTTTAAAATTTCGTTTTGTAAATAAAAGCCTCCTTTTCTCCTCCGATGTATTTTATTTTTCCTAAACGCACTTCGCCTTTTACTTTAAGACATCTCCAGTAGGATAGTTCTTTGGGTTTTTAGTTGGCATCTCCGTTTCCTCTCATCTGATTACATGCTGAAGGTCGTACTATAACATCACTTACGAAACATAAACACGTTTTCGTGTTCCGAACTTTTTTCTTCGCAGTTTTCATATTGTTTGCCCTTATCGTTGTGAACCCACTAGTTGTCTCATTTGGAGGAGACATATAGTGAAATCACAATAGTTACGTCTTTAAATCACAGTTTTCAATCAAATGTCTACAACTAGTGACAGAAGACTAATAGTCCTCTACAGCAGTTAGGGCGAACAATATGAAAATTGTGAAGAAAAAAGGTTGGAATACGAAAACGTGTTTATGTTTGAAGTTATACTCCGACCTCCAGCATGTAACCAGATTAGAGGTACCACATATGCAAAAAAAAGAAACACTATCCCACTGAGGATGCGCATAGCTGGGTGGTAACGTGTTTGCCTCCCATGAAAGCGGGCGCGCGTTCGGTTCCTGGCTAGGTTGGAGATTTTTCTCCGCTCGTGGACTGGGTGTTGTGTTGTCGTCATCATCATTTCATCTTTATCACCGGCACGCAAGTCGTCCAATGCGGCGTCGACTGAAATAAGACTTGCTCTCGGCGGCCGAACTTTCCCAGATGGGGTCTCCCGGCCAACAATGCAACACGCTCATTTCATTTAATGCCTTAAAGTAAAAGGCGAAACGCGTCTGGGAGAAATAAAATACAGTCCAGTGGCAAAACTAATATTTATGTGCTTGCTGTGGATGATGTCCACGCAAACAAACTTGATTAACATTTTGTTTAGTAACATGGATTAATTTTCAGTCTACAATAAATTCAAAATCTTTATTAAAAATCTTTAGATCAACACAACTGTGGCAAATAGAAACAAATATTTAGTAGCAAACCAGGCTTGCTGAATCAAGACAGAATGTAAAAGTGATTACGCTAATAATTAAAATCGAAGGTACTACGAGTCCCAAAAGATCAATGGGATTATAACCATGACACTAAAAAGGAGACAATTACTTTTACACAGGAAAGACACGAAAAAAACAATTGATGAACAAAACGCAACATTCATAATAAATGCAAAGTTAATGGGACCAGAGGGCTAAATAAAATCACACTACGCAAGAAACACAAGATGCACATGAAACTTGCTTTAATCATGCCCACAGATACTGCCAAATTACGGAATGACAAGAAAACAGAGTTGTCATCAAACCTTTTTTACCCCCAAAAAATTTTATTACCTAGATGCACAAGCATCATTAATCAGTCGTACAATTTCGTTCACTAAATACTGCCAAACTAATGTTAGCCTGTATACACAGAAATAGGTGGGACACACAGAGTAATTGCCCATATACGTGACGCAGTACTAATGTCTGCTCTTTCCTGCAAATACAACACCGGCCATACAGGGGTCAGACTGCACAACATCCCAGGCAAGCGCTATATGTAAAATACAGACACCCACCTCATGACGCTGCCCTAGTACGTGCTTTCCGGGAACAGCAAGGTACATATTAGTGTGCGCCAAAACAGCAACGGACGTCCTGTACTTCGACCCTTCTGTAACATACACTCGGGTTGTTCACTGCCCACGTGCCAACAGCTACTCAGAGTCCGACGTATTCGACTGTTCCTCAACGGTAGTTCAGTCTATGTTGCTGCGTATCCGCTTCCGCAGCAGACTCCTGACTCATGCACCCATGATGACTACTGTTCATCAGCGACGAAGGCTGGAATTTGCTCGCCAGTATCGCTTACTTGCCCTCCTCTGCGTGACCTTTCCAGATGAATCACATTTTATTCCCCATCGTATAGATGGCATTCCGCCTCGTAGCCAAAGTCAGCCTTACTCGTTGTCTCCGAACGGAGATGTGGCGCCACCGCTGGTGCCAGCGCACTCCCGTGTAGGGCGGACAACTGCAGAAGGGCCGACCATTGTGGCCGAGCGGTTCTAGGAGCTTCAGTCTGGAACCACGTGACCGCTACGGTCGCAGGTTCGAATCCTGCCTCAGGCATGGATGTGTGTGATGTCCTTAGGTTAGTTAGGTTTAAGTGGTTCTAAGTTCAAGGGGACTGATGACCTCAGATGTTAAGTCCCATAGTGCTCAGAGCCGTTTGAACCATTTGAACTGCAGAAGGGTTGGCGCATTTTAAATTGCAGCGGACGGTTACGTCTCGTGACGCAGCGTTTTTGCATTTCGTTAAGATCGTCCAACAACTATACTTTCCGGTAGAATGTAGCACAGGATTTGTGTGGAGCTCAATTTGGGCTGGGGGTGGGTGAGTACGGGCTTATTTTCGCCCGCTCGGTTAGTCATGGGGTCTAACGCACGGCTTTCCGGTTGGGAAGGAGCGCCTAGTCCCCGGAACGAATCCGCCCGACGGACTTGTCTCGAGGTTCGGTGAGCCGGCCAGTCTGTGGATGGTTTTTAGGCGGTTTTCCATATGCCTAGGTGAATGAGGGCTGCTATCCCGTATTCCGCCTCAGCTATATTATGTCGGTGATCGTTGCGCAAACAAGTTCTCCACGTACTCGTACACCACCATTACTCTAACATGCAAACATAGAGGTTACACTCGTCTCTTGTGAGACCACAGCGGCTGGGGCGGGGACGGAGCCTCTCCGTCGTTTCTAGGCCCCCGATTAACATACAATACAATACAATACGGGCTTATTTTGAAGTAATTTTTATTAGTAACCATACATCATAACGTGTAATCTCGAACTACATCAACAAAATATTTCCGCAATTTAACATTAAAATAAAAAACATTCTACCCAAGAACAATTCTTGCTTAAAATGGACACCATAAACTATAATAATAATAACCAAGAAACTAATTTTAAGCAGATTCTAATAATCCTAAATAATAATCTTACTTGTCCCAGCAGACAAAGAAAGGGGCACCAATCAAGAAACAGATATCACAGTTTCAGCCCATAATAGATTTATGAGTGGGTCTACATCTGCATATACATCTACATTGATACTCTGCAAATCACATTTAAATGCCTATCAGAGCGTTCATGGAACCACCTTCACTATTCTCTATTATTCCAATCTTGTATAGCACGGGGAAGAAACGAACACCTCTATATTACCGTGCGAGCTCTGATTTCTGTTATTTTGTTATGGTGATCGTTTCTCCATATGTAGGTCGATGTCAATAAAATATTTTCGCATTCAGAGTAGAAGGTTGGTGATTGAAATTTCGTGAGAAGATTCCGCCGCAACGAAAAACGCCTTTCTTTTAATGATGTCCACCCCAAATCCTGTGTCATTTCAGTGACACTCTCTCCCCTATTTCGCTATAAAACGAAACGTACTGGCCTTCTTTGAACTTTTTCGATGGACTTCGTCAGTTCTATCTGGTACGGATTCCACAACGTGCAGCGGAACTCCAAAAGAAGACGGTCAACTTAATGTAGGCAGTCTCTGTAGTAGCTCTGTTAAATTTTCTAAGTGTCCTGATAGGAAAACACAGTCTTTTGTTATCCTTCCCCACAATATTTTCAATGTGTTCCTTCCAATTTAAGTTACACAAAATAACAATGTATAACTAAGATGAGCAGCTACCAAAGACAAGAGCTCCACTCTGCCAGCAACAGTCTCCACCAACTATGCTATGGATAACACAGCACAGAGCTGCCTATTGCACTGGCAAAGGCAACCAGCACAACACAAGAAACCTGTGGCTAAACGCAGTGACTGAATCCCGACCTTTGGGTGACTACAACAATCTCAGTGCAATAAAATATCAGTTTCTGATGCACCAGGGCTTCACTATGCAATACATAAATTTCATTTTAACACTCATAATGATTTCACCATGTTTGAACGTACCACTACCGGCCCAAGCTCACTTCACTGCGTCTGGCATCCACAGCACGATAATTTTGCTCTGTCATACCTATCAGCCAGTCACCAACAGATGGTGCTCTTCACCGTTCTACATCTCTGGCTGTGGGCTGCCGTCTTCTTCAGAACACCGGGAAAAGACACCATCCACTCTCAAGTAGACGGCGTCTACATTCAGCTCGGCCATGCCCACGTTGACCATTGCTACTCTGCACAAATGCTGCCCGGCTGTATGGCGTTCACATTCCGGTCTCTGTTCCTCTATCTCGCTGACTTGTTGGCCATCAACGAAATGCCCTTGCTCTGCTCTGTTGCAGACTGCCGACTGGCACATCTACGACCAATCCATTATTAGAGAGAGCTTCACTTGTTGCGCCTATAACTCCCCCCCCCCTCCCCTTTTCCCCCAGCGACATATCACAAGATTCTAAATTTAGGAGCCATAACCAGAAGTGACGACATGTTCACATGATCGGATGTACCACTGTTTTGGACCCTCACAACGTATAACAAGCCTTGATAGCCGCAACTGATCAGTATTCTGTGGTAGAATGTCAAACGGCTTCCTCCAAAGTGCTAAGCATCCTCCACATCTTAGGGAAGAAGACTAGATAACCAATAATCATTTTTGTTTTCTTTATTACTGAGGAACCTGGACAATCTTGTTACTGACAGTGATAACAAAAATGACACCAGAGATGGCGTGCTCTTTAGCAACAAGAATTGAAATATGCTTAATTAGTTACTAGACTATTTTGTAACAACATTAGGGCACCTAAAATTTGTAATAAAATGGATTGCCAAGGACACTTAAGGAAACGACTACCTTCAATGTTAAACAAGAGAAATGTGTGGTGCATTTAACAACTCGCATGTCGTAAATTCTCCAAGTTCATCTCTGAGAGACACAATGTCAACGTGAAACTACGACTTCTTCTACATGGGAATGACAATGTGACGCAAGAGACTTATTGGAGAAAATGAACAAGCGAACGCTGGAAACCATTTCGAAGAAACGTAAAGATCTTTAGGTCATACCGTATAAAACGGAATTTGCCGACGTTAAAATGGCTGTATAAATGAATGAGCTGCCTGGGATATTGAAACAGCTCTATGAAGAAGATTGTTATTTTATGGACCTGGATATAACACAAGATTTTGCAGAGATTTTTACCAAAATTGAGATGCGTGACTACCTAACATAAAACCACGACTTCTGTGTGCAAAAAGACTGCCAAGGAAACAGCAGTGTGATTGTCAACAACCATAAGGCAGTTCGGATAGACTCTTTAATGTGGATGAGTTCTCAGTTGTAAACAAAAAAAAAAAAAAACAAAAAAAAATCATGAGTCAATTCACAAGCCCAAGAGTAAAAACATAAAATGCTGGTAATCATCTTCTCGGTTTCATAAACTGACCAGACATGCATCTATGAGAAACTTCCGTTTGCCTTGGCTAAATAACATGCTATTAAGAGGCTGGAAGTTACAATATGTATTTATAGAATGAACCGTGTTTCTGACCCTGTGGAAGACTCGCTAAGTGTATTAAACACCAACAAAGAGTATATACGGTGCAGTGTAGAATACATAGCATTCAGGGCCGCGTGAAAATCTATTTCCGGAAAGTCTTGTACTTTCGGACCTTTTAGTACGTCTCTCAGACAGGAGTTTCGACGCTTTCAGGTTTCTGATCTACTTCTATTCTCTCCTACATTTTGGATATTAGGGTCATGAAGCATTCGGTCCGGAAATAGAAGTACAATTAAATTTGCGATTTCTATTCGTGCCTTTGAGTTCTGCTATCCATTCTTTATAGGAAGCGTTCTTAAAACCGTGTATCTAAGATTCATAATATCCATCTGGTATAGTCACTTGATCAGTAAAGGACAACAATATGTGGCTCTATGTGAGGATACAATGTTCTGCAGAGTGTAAAGGCTTCTATTCAAACTGGAGATAAGGAAAATGAGCGACGAGATTGACTGCGAATGTAAAACGCAGATAAGTGCTGTTCGAGCTATGTTTTGTATAGGACTACTCTTCCCGTTTGGCATCTAACAGGAGAAATAGCGGGGGCGGCACTGAACCTCCATAGTTCTGAGCTTCATTAGTTGATTTCCGTACTTCGCGCTGGTTTCGTTGTGCTTGAAGCAGTTGTGTAAAGCATGTCAATAGCTCGTTAATTGGACAACTCTGAAACTGAGTGACTGCTCTCTACTGAGTGCCCTTTTATGCAACTATTATGTAAACTTGTATACTTGAATAGAACGTGCAGTGTAACCAACATAATTATGTAATGTCGTCACAAAAAAGTAATTCTTTCAATACGACGCACCAAACTGAAAAGAAAGGATTAATTAAACGCTTTTTCCCCTTTTGAAAGATAAAGAAATTTAGCAATTCCTGCGATCAGTTTTGAAGACAAGTTTATGAAACAAAAAGTTTCTTTTATTGGCGAAGGATTCATTTCCTATTGAGCTAGTTTTAGTCCCAGAGAGCTGCCAACGTAAAATCTCGGTTATTGCTGCTAGGTATTAGTCAGTCCCGTCCTCGCTTTCGGGGATGTCTGTTATGTCTACAGTTGTAGGAGATGGAAATGAGTTAGACCTTTCAAACTACAGAAACGAAGACGTATAGTTTTGTGGATAAAATTTAGATAATTTATTGACATTGTTACAAGTAGCCAAGCTGGCTAAACCAGTAAGAGGAAGTACTTACACATCTTAGTTTAACTGACTATTGTTCATATAACTGAATAACGTCCTCGGTTAACCGATTCATAGTTACCTTGAGAGGCACCCACATGCCTTGCTCATACTGTGGCATCAAGCAGTCAGGTCTACAAGATAAGTGGTCTGCCAAGCGAGTGGATTTATTCTTATTTCTCGAGTAACATCAATGACTGATTATGAGCTCTAGTACTCACAATTAAGCTACAAATTATTTTCCTGTCTGAATATTACGCAACGGAAACGGATAACGCACTTCTGACTATTAGGAATTTACACAACTATGATTGTTCACTACGCTCTGGCAATACCACGTTTTCTTTCTTACCCAATGGCTTTGATCAACACGTGGCCATCGCACTGATAATGAATGGCACACACATTATAAATTTTGAATATCATGACTACACATTATTCGAAGAACAAGGCGACCAATCTTTTTCTTTTCACTGTCTTTTTATTCTGATAAATTCTATTCTGATTCAAAGATAACCTAAACACACCATTACATTTTATACAACAATTACACGTGAGAAACACCGCCCACTGGGCATGGCTTTACATAGGTGATTCTCTATCTTACGGTCTCGTAATTATCTAACGCTACAGTGCACTTTCCGGATAGGATCGTGGATCTTTTGCTACATCTCACACTTCGACTCTCACACCCATCATCACGAAAATTTACTCCAGACCGAGCGGTACAAAAAGGACCATGCATAACCCACTGCCTCTGAACCTATTTTGCTACTCTCCCATGCAAACCACACGTACTTAAGTTACATGAAATATATCACACTGGCAACATAGAATACATCACAAAGAATAGTCACAACGTTAGAATCAATTCACTTTCAGCTCTCCCACTTCAATTGGTATTCATCCCAGTTTCACACGACACTGCCCGACTTCGTAACTTTTCTTTCCTACTACGAACTCTGGAGGATACATGCACGTCTTCCTGTGCAATGCAAGCCAAGTGGCGTTGCTGGATAGACGACTGACTCACCTTGCTTCTCTCTCAAAGTATTAGAGTTTGAATCTAGCGTCACACGGAAACATAACACGCAAAGTAATATTAAGATCATATTCGTCACACACGCAAGTCCTCAACTGATACCTTGGACGAGTACTTCTCTTTATCCTTTGTCTCATACACAGATTGAGACTCACACAGTACTCACCACGTGGAAGTGCTCGTCTCTAATTTCAAGTCTTGCACACGCCATTTCTTAAATATTTCCAACTTATAGTACAGTAATTAGGCTTAACTTTAGCACTCGGAAGTATTTCAACTTAGTACTAGCACTCGCAAGTATTTCAACTTATTGCTACACGTGTTTTAATTGTGACCGTTGGTCACTTCCGAAGATTACTACGATCCCCTTAATATTACCTGCCTGTCATTTAATTCTGCCCCCAAAAGTTCCTGAAATAGAGAAATAATTATTCCAAAATACTGTTAAGTATTTCACATGCATACTATTCTCTCCACTCTTTTGTCTTTACGGAGCACACCTAAGACAGGTCTTACCAACACCAAATCCACCGCCAGAGTGCTGAAACATGGCCATTCTTCAGGTCATCTCGCCTCTCTGCCGAGGTGGGGGAGCACCATGCTACCGTATTGGTCAGCCACATTTCAGGCGCTCAAAGCTCAGGTAAATTTTATCTCATTGGTTCCACCAAAGATGACCAAAGGACCGTCTCAAAGATGATCATATGTTGCACATTCACTATCTGCGGTTAGCATACGACCATACATTCATTCATTTCACAGATCTGACCAAATTGGATGTAGAGATTTATTTTGTGGGAGTGCACATGTGATCAGTTAAATACATAAATTGTCCTTCTTTCCTACACTGGTATCCAGCTTCGGTGTATTAAGTGAAATTTAGTTATTATTACAAAAAATATGTTGTTCTGACAAGATTAACGAAGAATGTTTTACCTATTTTCAATGTCGGGTGGTACTGTACCCTTTCAACCTGTATACTGATGAGCGTGGCGCAAGTATGGACTCGCTATCTCGATGAGCCTTCGATTGCTGTCTCCCATTGTTCGATGTATCTCCTCCCACAAGGTTCACTTCGTGTGTTGACTTTTAAGGAGGCGCAGATGAATACTGTTAGCTTAGTTGAGGGCGTGGCCATTAACAGCGGCGACTACTATTAGCGTATGTAGCGCCACCCAGTGGTTTGCGGCACCCACTGGCGGCTCTCGAGCTGCTGCATTCGACTGACTGCGGAGAGGCGCGACTGCAGTGTTGTGTACGGACGGCGGGATCGCCGCCGATCCTGCAGTTTCTTAGCTTCATCATTAATATTACAATTCCACTAAATTTTTGGCACCCTTACATATACCAGACCTGTCCGGAATGTAAGTTCCGATCGCTCGCGAAATGCAAACCACTGTGAAAATCCGATGAAGTTTTGCACAGTTGTGCTGGGTAGTGTCGCTAGTGTGCTCGTCGATTACGGCAAAGTAAGAGGGCCCGGT
Organism: Schistocerca americana; assembly: GCF_021461395.2. Lineage (NCBI taxonomy): Eukaryota > Metazoa > Arthropoda > Insecta > Orthoptera > Acrididae > Schistocerca > Schistocerca americana. Next base: position 846,528,051 of record NC_060120.1, on the reverse strand, counting down.
GAGAGATTTCGCCCGAAGTTATGCAGACAAGATAACATAACTGTCATGCGTTCGTTCTTCATGACATTTCTCGACCGTATTCTGCAGGGGCAATGAAGATGCTCGTGCAACGTTTTCGATGGGAGGCGTTTGTTCACTCGAAACACAGCCTCTAATTCGCTCGCCCTGAGTTTCATCTCTGCTCACGTTAACCGCTAGCTATGAAGACAACATTTTGGCACAGACAACGGGCTGTAGACGACAGTAGTGAAATGTTGGTAAGCACAGGCGGCCGCTTTCTATGATGAAGGTATCGGAATGTTGTTACAACGCTACGACGATTGTCTGAGCGGCGACTGTCTAGAGAAGTAGCTAGAAGATGTAGCTAACTACTGCAAGTAAAACAGTTTTGATTTTCACATTGGTTTCCCTTTCGCGACCGATCGAAACTCACTTTCCAAATAGTGTCCCGAAATACACCAACAAAGCTTAGCATGTTGTGCGAGAAAGCAAACTGATCGGTTTTCAAGTAGGAATCCATATCCAGAAACGCACGGCTTGGGCACTGGAGAGCGCCGATGTCTCAGAATGTTTGTGACGGTTTGTTCCGATTCGATCTGCTATCTGAATACGAAAGGTATGCTGCCCTTTAGCCATCTGTGTACTGCAGATGGACGCCTTGAGCCTAATGACATTCTTGCGCATGCCTACATTTCTCCAAACAGCCCTTGTGCGCATCCTACTGCACACCTTTTGTGGTCTGCCAATGCAGTAACGTTGAGTGCAACATGTATCAGTACACAGCTGCGGAAATGGCACTTGCGTACGGTAAAGTGGGTTGCAGCGGGAGAGCTGCTGAAAGATTGCATCCGGAACGCTTTCCAAACAGACGCAAACATTTTCCTAGCAGACGCAACACACATCATTCATCAGTCCATGATCGCGACCATGGAGAGATTCCTCAGAGAAGGCGGAAAGTTGCACGTAGGTATTGCTGCCTGAGATGTGTCCATTGTAAAGTAATAGCACTTCCTGCTTAGTACTTGTTTGTCCTCGGGTATCTGCCAAACACAGTCACCGCTTACATTTCGAATAAAAATCGTCAGCATTGGCGTCCGAAGACTTCCAACACAACAAATCACCCTCATCATGTCAGCAGCCTTGTCAAATAGGGTGGAGGAGAGGACAGAGGTTCAGGGCACTCTCTTCCCTTGGGACGGGAAACTGCCCCTAGAGGCGGAAATCCAGCAATCATCAACGGCATGAGGATGCAGCACGTAACGGAAACCAGTGCATTAAGGACACATAATGTGTATCCACAGCTTAATGTGTATCGCCTCGCCCGTAATCGAAAAAGTGTCATGATGATCTCATAACTGACAAAAGATTCTGGACTAGTTCCTCAATCGGAACTCCAGGAGCGGCCTGCAGAAGGGGGGATTGAGTAAACAGTGGCAGGATAACGTTCTAGAAGTCGGGCTGTGGAATGCCAGAAGTATGAACGTCGTAGGGAATCTAGAAAATCTGAAAAGGGAAGCAAAGGCTTAATCTAAATATAGTGGGTATCAGTAACGTAAACTGGAAAGAAGACAAAGATTTCTGGTCAGATGGCTATAGGGTAATATTAACAGTAGCAGACAGTGATATAACGGGAGTAGGATTCATTATGAACACAAAGGTAGAGCAGACAGTGAGTACCTGTGACCAGTTCTGTGGTAGGCTTGTTCTCATCAGAATCGACAATATACTAACACCGACAACGATAGTTCAGGTATACATGCCGACCTCGTAAGCTGAAGACGAAGATACAGAGAAAATATGTGACGATATTGAACAGGTAATTCAGTACGTAAAGGGAGATGTAAATCAAACACTCATGGGAGGCTGGAATGAGGTTCTAGGGTAAGGAGTAGAACAAAGGGTAACGGAAGAATATGGACTTGGTACTAGGAACGAGAGAGGAGGAAGACTAATTGAGTTCTGCAATAAATTTCAGCTAGTAACAGTGACTACTCTGCTCAAGAATCACAAGAGGTGGAGGTATACTTGGAATAGGCGGGAGATACGGGAAGATTTCAGATAGGTTACACCATAGTCAGACAGAGATCGGAAATTAAATACTACATTGTGAGATGTACCCAGGAGCATATATAGGTATATATATACTCAGATCGCAATTTAGTAGTGATGAACAGTATGTTGAAGTTTAAGAGATTAATCAGGAAGAATCAGTGCGCAAAGAAGTGGGACACGGAAGTACTAAGGAATGATGAGATGCGCTTGAAGTTCTCTGGGCAATAGATACTGCAGTAAGGAACAGCTCAGTAGGCAGTACAGTTGAAGAGGAATGGACATCTCTAAAAAGGGCCATCATAGAAGTTGGGAAGGAAAACATAGGTACAAAGAAGGTAGCTGCGAAGAAACCATGGGTAACAGAAGAAATACTTCAGTTGATTGATGAAAGGAGGAAGTACAAACATGTTCAGGGAATTCAGGAATACAAAAATATGAGTCTCTGAGGAGTAAAATAAATAGAAAATTCACGGAAGCTAAGACGAAATGGCTGCATGAAACATGTGAAGAAATCGAAAAAGAGTGTAAAAAGGTCAAGACAACATTCGGTGAACTTAAAAGTAATGGTGGTAACGCTAAGAGTGCAACGGTGATTCCACTACTAAATGCAGAGGAGAGAGCGGATAAGCGGAAAGAGTACATTGAAGGCCTCTACGAGGAGAATGTTTTATATGATATGACAGAACAAGAAACAGGACTCTGTATAGAAGAGATAGCGGATCCGATATTAGAAACAGAATTTAAAAGCGCTTTGGAAGACTTAAGCTCAAACAAGGCAGAAGGAATAGATAACATTCCATTAGAATTTCTAAAAACATTGGGGAAGTGGCAACAAAACGACTATTCCCATTGGTGTGTGCAATGTATGAGTCTGGCAATATGCCATCTGACTTTCGGTAAAATATCATTCACGCAATTCCGAAGACTGCAAAAGCAGGCAATTGCGAGAATTATCACACAATTCACATGTATCCAAGTTGCTGACAAGAATAATACACAGAAGAATGGAAAAGTAAATGGATGATCTGTTAGATGACGATCAGTTTAGCTTTAGGAAAGCTAAAGACACCAGAGAGGCAGTTTGGACATTGCCGTTGATAATGGAAGCAATACTGAAGAAAAATCAAGACATGTTCACAGGATTTGTCGACCTAGAAATGGATTCGACAACGTAAACTGGTGCAAGATGTTAGAAATTCTGATGAAAATAGGGGCAAGCTATAGGGACAAACGGGTAATATATGAGGTGCATTCAAGTTCTAAGGCCTCCGATTTTTTTTCTCCGGACTGGAAAGAGATAGAAACATGCGCATTGTTTTAAAATGAGGCCGCGTTCATTGTCAATACGTCCCAGAGATGGCAGCACCGTACGGCAGATGCAATTTTACCGCCAGCGGCGAGAATGAGAACTGTTAAATACTTAAAATGGCGACGATTTCCTTACTTGAACAGCGTGCAATCATTCGTTTTCTGAATTTGCGTGGTGTGTAACTAATTGAAATTCATCGACAGTTGAAGGAGACATGTGGTGATGGAGTTATGAATGTGTCGAAAGTGCATTCATGGGTGCGACAGTTTAATGAAGGCAGAACATCGTGTGACAACAAACCGAACAACCTCGGCCTCGCACAAGCCGGTCTGACGACATGATCGAGAAAGTGGAGAGAATTGTTTTGGGGGATCGCCTAATGACTGTTGAACAGATCGCCTCCAGAGTTGACATTTCTGTGGGTTCTGTGCACACAATCCTGCATGACGACCTGAAAATGCGAAAAGTGTCATCCAGGTGGGTGCCACGAATGGTGACGGACAACCACATGGCTGCCCGTGTGGCATGTTGCCAAGCAATGTTGACGTGCAACGACAGCATGAATGGGACTTTCTTTTCGTCGGTTGTGACAATGGATGAGATGTGGATGCCATTTTTCAATCCAGAAACAAAGCGCCAGTCAGCTCAATGGAAGCACGCAGATTCACCGCCACCAAAAAAATTTCGGGTAACCGCCAGTGCTGAAAAAATGATGGTGTCCATGTTCTGGGACAGCGAGGGCGTAATCCTTACCCATTGCGTTCCAAAGGGCACTACGGTAACAGGCGCATCCTACGAAAATGTTTTGAAGAACAAATTCCTTCCTGCACTGCAACAAAAACGTCCGGGAAGGGCTGCGTGTGTGCTGTTTCACCAAGACAACGCACCCGCACATCGAGCTAACGTTACGCAACAGTTTCTTCGTGATAACAACTTTGAAGTGATTCCTCATGCTCCCTACTCACCTGACCTGGCTCCTAGTGACTTTTGGCTGCTTCCAACAATGAAAGACACTCTCCGTGGCCGCACATTCACCAGCCGTGCTGCTATTGCCTCAGCGATTTTCCAGTGGTCAAAACAGACTCCTAAAGAAGCCTTCGCCGCTGCCATGGAATCATGGCGTCAGCGTTGTGAAAAATGTGTACGTCTGCAGGGCGATTACGTCGAGAAGTAACGCCAGTTTCATCGATTTCGGGTGAGTAGTTAATTAGAAAAAAAATCGGAGGCCTTAGAACTTGAATACACCTCGTACATGTACAATAGCCAAAAGGCGAGAAGAAGAGTGGAAGACCAAGGACGAAGTGTTCGGATTAAAAGGGTTTAAGACAGGGATGTAGTTCTTCGCCTCTACTGTTCAATCTGTATATCGAAGAAGCAACGATGGAAATAAAAGAAAGGATCAAGAGTGTAATTAAAGTCAAGGTGAAAGAAAGACAATGATAAGATTCGCTGAGGACATTGCCATCCTCACTGAAGTGAAGATGAATTACAGAATCTGCTGAGTGGAATGAATAGTCCAATCAGTATAGAATATGAACTGAGAGTAAATCGAGGAAAGACGAAAGTAGTGAGAAGTAGCAGAAATGAGAATAGCAAGAAATTGAACATCATGACTGGCGATACTAACTAGATGAAGTTAAGGAAATCTCATTTTACTAATGTTTGAAGCTCCTCTTTTCGTTCTTCCGTGTTTGTGATTTAAAACCTGGGTTGTTTTGGAAAGCAGCCTTATGCAAAGACAATTAGTTTATTTTTATATTTACTCAGACATGTTTTGACACAAATGTGTCATCTTCTGTGGGTAAGATTTTTATTTCTCTCAAGTAAAATACCACATTCGTAATAATTTAACTGCTGTAGACCTAAGAAATACAATATCTGCTATTAGTTTCGTTTGGTTCAGACACTCACCTTAAAATTACAAAATTACATCGCTAACTGAAACTAAATCGTACTACTATACATCGATTTTCGTGCTCGTTGTGGTCTTCTTTTTTTTTGTTTTCTTTTTTTTTTTTTTTTGTTTTACAGCCTGTCATCTAGCCATGAAGACAATGATTGCGTATCTGTGGAGAGCTGTTTCGAGGGTAGAGGTTATATACATTTATGTACTTAAATTTTTCGTCTTGTTTCGTGTTCCTGATTGGTATCCCAACCAACTGGCATTTAGTGAATTGTTTTCACTCAGTTTTTCACAAATTTCCGCTTCCTGGTCCACCTCACATGCACTTACACAAAATGTGGCGAAATGCCATTTGAGCAGAAACTTCTGACAACACACTCAGTGAGTGGTGTTATGTTATTGTCGTGGCTCACTTGTTCATCGTTGGTCCTGTGTTTGTTATGGCGCTGATTTTGAATGTGTGTTGTGTGTGTGTGTGTGAGAGAGAGAGAGATAGAGAGTGAGAGAGAGAGAGAGATGGAAAGGGGGGTTTGGAGGGAAGCAAGGAAACAGAAGCTTTTTTCTTTTTTTTCTCTTATGTTTTTTGTGGAGTTCACTGAGTGTTCCAAACAATGTTTTGTTGTGCAGTGTTGTATTGTCATTCAGGAGTCTCTTTCCCTGTGTTATTGCTTTTTGTATGTGATAGTTCTCCTCTATTGTGAGTTTTTGATAGAGACTGTTGCTTTCTCTGAGGATCTTAAGATCAGTCTCCATGTTTTTGGGTGGTAGTTTTCTTGTATTAGATGGTCTGCAAAAGTGGAGTATGTACTATCACTTCTTAGGGCTCTAAAGTACTTGGAGTATCTCGTTTTGAAATTTCTGCATGTTTGACCTATGTAGACCGACAGGCACGAACAGAAGGTTAACTGATATATTCCAGCTTTGTAGAATTTGTCTGCAGATGTGTTTTTAGATCTTAGATTCTTCTGTACTGTATTATTTGTGCGGAATGATACTTGTGGCCCTTGTTTCTTCAGTATGTTTCCCACCCTGTGGAAGTTTTTCAAAAAAAATGGTTCAAATGGCTCTGAGCACTATGGGACTTAACATCGATGGTCATCAGTCCCCTAGAACTTAGAACTACTTAAACCTAACTAACCTAAGGACAACACACAACACCCAGCCATCACGAGGCAGAGAAAATCCCTGACCCCGCCGGGAATCGAACCCGGGAACCCGGGCGTGGGAAACGAGAACGCTACCGCACGACCACGAGATGCGGGCTGGAAGTTTTTGTTACTGTATGTTAGTATGTGCCATGATGCACTCTTTGTAGCGTGTTCCTGGTAACCTGTATTTGTATGGATCTTGTATTCTTGGTTCTCTGTCGTGGCTGGTGATTTGTTGATGGTTTGTCTCTTTTAATTTGTTTTTTAATTTTGTTTGGTCTGACATGTGGAGTAATTGGGTCTACTGCCGGATGTTTGTGTCGGTCCGGCACAATATTTCGGCCAAGTAGCTCGTTGCCTTCTTCAGGTGCTACCTGAGACTGCCGGATTGGAGGATCTTGTCCAGTATTTATGCCCAGAGGGCGCTGGGTACTCTCTTTGCCGTCCGCGCCCTCCTGGCGCTGCTTGTAAGGTGTTGTCTCTTCCCCGGTGCTCCCACGGACGTCCGCGCCCGGCTCGTCCGCCATCAGTGGTCGTGGCAGCTGTCTGGGGCCGGATCCACGTTTGGCATTCCGTTCGTGGTCCGCGCCCGCTTGGCGCTCCTCCTGAGGTGTTGGCACTTCCCTGGTGCTCCGACGGACGTCCGCGCCCGATTCGGTCGTCATCTGTGGTCGTGGCAGCTTTCTGAGGCCCGTCTCGCGTCGGGCGGTCCGTTCGCGGTCCGCGCTCGCCTGGCGCTGCTCCTGCGGTGTTACTACTTCTTGAGGAGTTTCTTGGTTCCTTTCGTTGAGTCCTGATAAGCTCCAGAGCCGGACTCAACGCCGAGCTGAGCTGGTAACCGCTGTCTCGGTTTATCACGTTGTCTGTGACCTTGATCTCGAGGGCCTCCTTTATGACACTGTCCCAAAATCTTGGCGTCTGTGTCACAATTTTGGTGCTGTAGTCCATTGAGTGACCGAGCTCCAGGCAGTGCTCCGCTATGGCAGATTTGGTTGCCTGTCCGAGGCTGGTGTGCCTCTGATGTTCTTTGCACCTGACGTCCACCGTCCTGGTTGTCTGGCCAATGTATGACTTTCCACACTGGCACAGGATGTTGTAAATGCCTGGTTTACATAGCCCCAGGTCGTCCTTCACACTCCCTAGCATTGTCCCAATTTTGGAGGGCGGACAGAAGTTACTCTTTATATCATATTTTGAAAGAATTCTGCTGATCTTTGCAGAAATAGGTCCAGCATAGGGCAGGTATGCCACCTTCTTCGCCTCCTCTAGCTCCTCTTCTGTACCCTGTGGTTGGCTGGTAGCACGAAGTGCCCTTTGGATGTCTGTGGAGGAGTACCCATTTCTGCTGAACACCAACTGTAGATGCTCTATCTCTGTGGCCAGACTTTCCATATCCGACAGAGCCCGAGGCCTGTGAACTAATGTTTTCAAGACTCCATTCTTCTGTTCCGGGTGGTGGCAGCTACTGGCTTGAAGGTATAAGTCAGTGTGAGTGGGCTTACGATACATACTGTGCCCCAGAGTGCCATCTGCCTTCCTCTTGACCAGGACATCCAAGAATGTCCATCCTTCTCTAGCTCCATAGCAAATTTTATACTTGGGCGGCGTGAATTTAAATGTTTCAAAAAGTCATCTAGCTTCTCCCTGCCTGACAAAAGTGTCATCGACATACCTAAGAAAACACTTGGATTGGTAAGTGCCTGATTCAAGCGCCTCCTCTTCGTACCTTTCCATGCAAAAGTTGGCTACCACTGGTGATGAAGGGCTGCCCATTGCCACACCTTCCGTTTGCTCATAAAATTGACCCCTGTAAAGAAAATATGTTGAGGTCAGTACATGCTTGAGCAGGTCGAGCAGAGCACCATCGAACTTCTCTCCAATGATATTGAGTGAATCGGCCAGTGGCACTCGTGTGTACAGCGACACCACAACGAAACTGACCATGATATCAGATTCCACAGTGTGTAGCTGCCTTAGCCGTTGTAGGAAGTGGTATGCACATTTGCCCGCATATGGTGCCAATATCTTCTTCAGGTACTGTGCAGTGAGGTATGTCGCTTCGCCGATATTACTGACAATAGGTCGAAGAGGGACTCCCTCCTTGTGGACCTTGGGGAGTCAATAGAGTCTGGGTGATACAGGTGCTTTGGGATGAAGCTTCTTGTTTGGCTTGTTTATCATTTGTGTGTTTTACCCATTCTCTCTGGCTATTTGCTGTATGGTGTTTAGTTCCTGTGTGTAGTTGAGTTTGTCCAGTGGGGTTCTGTTGAGCCTGTGTATCATGTGTCTAAAACTTGAGAGTTCGTGTGCTTGGCGGTAGGTTAGAGTTGATAAGAATGGTTTTACTTGTGGCTGTAGGTTTATGTTTATACAAGGGCTACAAAAGTCTCTCCGCACAAATAATACAATGCAGAAGAATCTAAGATCTAAGAACCCCTCTGCAGACAAATTCTACAAAGCTGGAATGTATCAGTTAACCTGCAGTCCAAGCCAGTCGGTCTATATAGGCCAAACATGCAGAAATTTCAAAACGAGGTACTCCGAACACCTCAGAGCCCAAAGAATTGATAGTACAAGCTCCACTTTTGCAGACCATCTAATACAAGAAAACCACCACCCAAAAAACATGGAGACTGATCTTAAGATCCTCAGGGAAAGCAATAGCCTCTATCAAAAACTCACAATAGAGAACTACCACATACAAAAAGAAATAATACAGGGAAAGAGACTCCTGAATGAAAATACAACACTGTGCAACAAAACACTGTTTGGAACACTCAGTGAACTATACAAAGTTGACTCCCCATAAAAAACATAACAGGGGGGGGGGAAAAACCTTCTGTTTTCTTGGTTCTCTCCCCACCCCTCTTTCCATCTCTCTCTCTCTCTCTCTCTCTCTCTCTCTCTCTCACACACACACACACACACACACACACACACACACACACACACATTCAAAATCAGCGCCATAACAAACACAAGACCAACGATGAACAAGTGAGGAACGACAATAACATAACACCTCTCACTGGGTGTGTTGTCAGAAGTGACTGCTCAGATGACATTTTGCCACATTTTGTGTAAGTGCATGTGAGGTGAAGCAGGGAACGGAAATTTGTGAAAAACTGAGTGAAAACAATGCACTAAATAATAGTTGATTGGGACACCAACCAGGGACACGAAACAGGACGAAAAATGTAAGTATATTAATGTATATAACCTCTACCCTCGAAACAGCTCTCCACAGATACGCAATAATTGTCTTCATGGCTAGGTTACAGATGACATGCTGTCAAAAAAAAACGACGACAACGAGCACGAAAATCGATGTATAGTAGTACAAATCAGTTAGCGATGTAATTTTAAGGTGAGTGACTAAACCAAACGAAGCTAATAGCAGATATTCTATTTCTTAGGCCTACAGCAGTTAAATTATTACAAATATGGTATTTTACTTGACAAAAATAAAAATTTTACCCACAGATGATGACACATTGGTGTCGAAACATGTCTGGATGAATATAAAAATAAACTAATTGTGTTTGCATAAGACTGATTTCCAAAACAACCCAGTTTTCAAGGAATTCTTCCACCTAGGCAGCAAAACAACCCATGACGGACCGAGCAACGAGGACATAAAATGCTGACTAGCACTGAGAAAAAGGGCATTCCTGGTCCTGGCACGTCTACTAGTAACAAACACAGACCTTAATTTGAGGAAGAAATTTCTAAGAATGTACGTTTGCAGCACAGAATGGTATGATATGGAAACATTTACTGTGGAAAACCCGGAAAAAGAGGGAATATAAGCATTTGAAATGTGGTGTTACAGAGGATCGTTGAAAATTAGGTTGACTAATAAGGAAATGAGGAGATTCTGCGCGGAATCGTAGAGGATAGGAATGTATGGAAAACTCTAAGATGAAGAAGGAAAAATGACGGGACATCTATTAAGACACCAGGTAATAACTCCCATGGTATCAGAGGGAGCTGTAGCGGATAGAAACTGTAGAGTAAACAGAGATTGGAATACAGCCAGGAAATAATTGAGGACGTAGGTTGCAAGTGTTATTCTGAGATGAATTGGTTGGCACAGGAGAGAAATTCGTGGGGCCGCATCAAACCAGTCAGAAAACTAATGGAAATGGAAATGAGCGTCTGGCGTCATTGGCCAGGAGGCCCCTTACGTGGCAGTTCCGGCCGCCTTGGTGCAGGTCTTATTACATTCGACTTGCGCGCCGGATGGAGATGAAATGATGATGAAGAGAACACAACACCCAATCCCTGAGCGGAGAAAATCCCCTACACTGCCGGAAATCGAACCCAGGCCCTTTAGCATGGCAGTCCGTCACGCTGACCATTCAGCCATCGGGGCGGACAGAAAACTAATGACTCAGAAAAAAAAGGTGCCGAAACGTCATGACGGTCGTCACACTCGGCTCAAGCACTACAATTGCTACAATTGCAGGAGAATGTGTTGACAATGTTCGAAGAGGACCCAGGCACCAGCACTCGGCATGTGGCACTGCAGGTAAAAATTCAAAACTTCCATGTCATGAGTTGTTCATAAGCACTAGCTCCATTAATATCATCCGCTCAGAGTCAAGGCACAAAGGGAGGAGGATTATCTTAGACGGTTACAGTTTGCGCAGTGGTATTTACAACAATGCATATTCCAGCCACAATTCCTGTATTCACGGATGAATGCATGTTTACTAGAGACAGCACATTAAACTTGCCATGTCATTGGGCGATATCTGTTATATTGCTAGAGGAGGCCGAAATGCACGCTATAAGCTCACGCAGGATGGCGTGAGGTCTGAAACAGGATACGTAATGAATGCTATAAAGAAAAGTACGTAGCTTCTGGAATATTTAACTTTAATCCATCACTTGTATACATCGTTCTTGATGAGACATGCTTCATACGATAACTATCAATTGCTATGGCGCCTTGCTAGGTCGTAGCCATTGACTTAGCTGAAGGCTATTCAAACTATCTTCTCTGCAAATAAACGAGGCTTCGTCAGTGTTGCATCGCTAGCTAAGTCGTCAGTACAACTGGGGCGAGTGCTAGTAAGTCTCTCTAGACCTGCCGTGTGGCGGCGCTCGGTCTGCTATCACTGAGAGTGGCGACACGCGGGTCCGACGTATACTAGCGAACCGCGGCCGATTTAAAAGCTACCACCTAGCAAGTGTGGTGTCTGGCGGTGACACCACATTCCTCCCCCGCAAATCGGCGAACGGTCGTGTTATAAGGCTCCCGCCCACCGTGGGGAGGACCCCATGTTGGCGTATGCGATGAGGTGGGGAGCCTAACAACAGGCGAGGCTGTGCCACCCGCACCCGGCCATTCGGTCCGAGGGGAGCTAGGAAACGCCTGAAAACCTAGTCCAGGGTGCACGCCAACATGCGCTGTATGCGCCCGTAAAGAGACAGGAGGGGCCGAAGGGTCGACCTCCATCGCGTCGGGGTACCCGACGCGCGCAGACGCCATGTGGTCCGGAGCGGGCAAGAGTTCCATGGCGGAGGACAGCTGGTCACGGGAAGCGATCGGCGGCGCGTGACCCAGGGAGGCGCTTGGCGGCTGCAGCGACGCGTCCACTGCGGGCGGCGTCGGCGGGAGAACAGGCGGCGACGGCGGCGGCGGCGGCGGCGGCGCGTCGCCATGGGGCAAAATGGAAGGCAGCGTCGGTAACACCTGGGGATGAGGCGAGTCAGTAGATGGGTCCCCAGGGCGCTGACCGGACGGCACCGTCGCTGAAAGCAGACGGGGAGCGGCAGAACCCAGGCGACGACAGAGGCGCAGCTGATTGAGATGCCGACCCACCTCACCAGAGGCCCCCAAAACCAAATACATCACGCGGCTGAGGCAGCGAAGAATGCGCCCTGCGAGCCAACGCTGTGAACCGCGATAGTTGCGATAGTAGACAACGTCGCCTGGAGCAAAAGCAGGTGGCTGCCGCAGCACAGGAACCTGATGCGGCGGATGCAGCAAAGACATCAAGGTTCAATGAGGACGACCGTGGAGCAACTCAGCCGGCGAGCGACCATCTCGGGGCTGAGAGCGATACGAAGACAAAAAGAGCAACAATGCGTCCTCCTGAGAATGCGACTCTTTCAACTTCAACATCTGTGACTTGAAAGTCCAGACCAATCGTTCAGCGGCACCGTTTGACTGAGGCGAAAATGGCGCGGATGTCAGATGTTGAATACCATTGGCCTTGCAGAATGACTGAAATTCTGCGGACATGAATTGTGGGCCATTGTCGGAAACAATAGTCTCAATTTTCCGGAAGGTTTTGGCAAAATTACTAAGGGTGATGCCCAGAGAAAAGCCTGCACACGTTCAATCACACCTTGTGATTCCAAATCGTGTAAGGTTCTTGCGACCTCATCACGCAATGCGTGGAGAACATTGCGCGCTCTGAAAAATTTTGGTCGCATTTACTTGCAGTTCCAAATGTGCTTTATAGTTCTTAGCGCAACCTAGGCCCGGTGCAAAAATGTCTGCAAACTCTTCACATAGACGAGAAACACTGGCTGAAGGCACAGTCGGGTTCACTGATAGAACCTGATTTACTATAGACAAGTTAAACAACTGAAATAAATCTAAACCAAACAAGTTCACTGCAGAAGAAGAACGAAGTACATAAAATGACACAAGTTTTGTTTGCCCTTGTATGTTGCAAGAAGGCTGCACTGTCCTAACACAGGGATCATGTGACCTGAATATGTAGTTAACTTAACATTTGCGGCACGCAACGGAGGTGTGCCCAGTTGTTTGTTAGTGTCTTTATTGATCAATGAAACTCAGCTCCGGTATCGAGCTGGAATGGTATCATGTTGCCATTGATGTCCAAGTCTACAAAAAGTTTATAGTCCTGCTGACAACAAGAGTGACTGTCTCGCGCAATTTGAACAGACACTGGTGCAGAATCACTTGCTAACTGACGTGATTTCCGGCGACATCGACGCACACTTTTTGTGGGACGCACACAGTCACTTTTAGAGAGAGTGGCACTGGGCGGAGTGGAATTAACTACATGAATTTCCATGGGCGAAGGTTCACGAGCCTGAGTATTCTTGGTTCGATTCCGGCGCGAAGCAAAGGGCCTGGAATGGTTTTTAGTGTCCGATCTGAGCTTTTTCTGGCAAACACTCTGAACATGTCCTTTTTTATTACAGAAAAAGCAAATAGCTTGGCGTGACGGGCAATTCTGACGCGAATGTCTAGTAGCACACCGCGGGCATGACTTCAGTACTGCATTTACGTGCTGGCGCGGGACACGTGGCTGCGCGGACGTGCGCGAGGGCTGTTGACAGTTCCGTGCAGCTCGCCCAGCGGCCCGGTTAATATGACACACAGCTGGCGAAGTTGCAAATGATTCCTGAGCAAAGTCAAGTGTGTCTTGCCTATCCAATATGTCTATCACTTGTTGAAGGGAGGGATTGACTAGTTTCAAAATTTGCTCCCGTATACGAACATGAGAAACGTTCTGTGCAATTGCATCACGCACCATAGTATCTGAATAAGGGAGTCCACATTCACACTCAAAAGCACAATCACCTTTAAGGCCTTGCAAAGTCGCAACCCACTCCCGATTAGTCTGACCGGCCATACGTTTTGTACGAAAGAAAGTATATCGTTTGGCAACTACATTAACTGATTCCTTGAAATAGGCATCTAAAGCAGACAAAATTTCTTCGTAGGACAGAGTTGCTACGTCGCGTCGGGGAAATAATTTCACTATCACACGGTACGTTTGCACCTCTACACACGCCAATGAATGAGGCTGCCGCTCGTTACCTTGCATTCTGTAGGCGGCGAGATGAAATCCAAATTGGCGTGACCACTCCGTCCAGGTTTCCATCGCCGCATCAAACGGCCTAAAAGGTGGTGCAACTGCGAGTTGTGGCTGCGGTAGCGGTGGAGCGGCGGCTGCCGCATCGGTTTGCATTGCACGCTGACCCTGGACGAGCTGTCCAAGGGCATCCAATAACGCCTGCGTGTGCTGATTCTGCAAGCGATAAAATTCGGACAGTACATCTGGAGATTCTGGCGAAGCCATGACAAGTTTTTTAGAGCAATACGAACGCGAAATCCTCTTTTAAGCCTCGTCGCCACTTCGTCTCGGCTAATGAGAGCGTAATTCTCAGTGAACCATGGCTAGCAACGTCGGGTGTACAACTGGGGAGAGTGCTAGTAAGTCTCTCTAGACCTGCCGTGTGGCGGCGCTCGGTCTGCTATCACTGATAGTGGCGACACGCGGGTCCGACGTATACTAGCGGACCGCGGCCGATTTAAAAGCTACCACCTAGCAAGTGTGGTGTCTGGCTGCCAAACAGACTAACAGGATCGATCTGCATCACATTTATTGTGGATGTTTTGCCTACACTATTGGATGTAGTGCCACATAATGTTTGGATAGACATGGAGCTGTAACACGTCGGAGCTCCAGCACACTTCGATATCGATGCCTGGAATCACCTCAACGTCACATATCCCAATCGAAGGACTAGTACAGGTGGACCAATTACAATGCCAGCGCGGTCGGCAGATCTTACTGTCGACTATTTTCTCTGGGGTAGGATGAAGAGTACGGTGTAAGGCACAGCTGTAACGTCAGTGGCGGACCTTACCGTGTTTTACGGACAATAAGACGCCACGAACACACACCTTAATTTTAAAGATATGCTTTTAAAAAAAGCTTTTTTACCATTTTTATTATTAGATTGAAAAGCCAGACTAAAAAAAGTTCTTAGTTTATAAAACCGAACTGACCTTCAAAATCCCCGAAAATCGTCATATGAACTTTCTTCTTCTTCTTCTTTTTCTTCTTCTTCTTCTTCTTCTTCTTCTTCTCCCTTTTCGTCATCATTGTCCTCTTCATATATAAGATGGTCTTCACTGCCATCGAGAGCGCTACTTATGTCGCACTTCATGAAAGGTTTAACAGTAATGCCTTCTCTCACTCTAGACCACGACTGTTTTATCCAGTGACGCATTTGTTTGATTGTAGGTCGTTTTAAAGCCCCCTTCGGCTTGAATTAAAGTTGGGTTTCATTCGTTGTCTATTCGTTTTACTCCTCTCTCTTATACACTTTAAATGGTTTATTTATCGAGACATCAAGAGGTTGCAATTGTGAAGTAAGTCCTCCAGAAATAACAACAAGCTCTTTATTTTCCTGTCTCAATTTCTCTTTCACAGAATTTTTCAAATGGCTACGAAACTGATCTAGCACAAAGAGGGAACTCTTCTTCAATAAAGGCGCGTTTCCTTCTCTCCCACACTCTGTTAATCCATAATTTCATACCAGCCTCGTCCATCCAGTCCTTGTCATGTACGTGAACAACAACACCTGGTGGTGCTTCGGAAGGTTTTGGCATTGTATTGCTCCTGGAAATAATCATTGGTTTAAGTTTAGTACCGTCAGCACGACTCGAAAGGACAACAGTGAAATGCATTTTTTCTTGCCCATCTGTTTTTATAATTATAGCCATGGCAACAGTTCTGCTACACGGCGCATCAACTGTCAGAGGAATTTCGTCCATATTTGCTATTTGGCTTAGTTCCAACTATTTCTTTTTCTCGATGTTGAATAATAAAGCTATGGAAAGGTAATATTTTCAGTTCACAGTCCTGTGGCATTTTCTGAATTATTTTCGTTTTGGTTCGCTTGGTAAGTCCATGACGCTTCACAAACCTGTAGCACCAACCAACTGCAACCTCAAAGTCCGTTAAGTTCCATTGTAGGCTATCTTACGAGCGTATGTTTGAATAATTTTTGTATTAATTTCAACGCCACTTTAACGGTGTCCTTGAATCCATTTCAATACGTCATCTTCTAGTTTTGACCTTTTTGAATTCAAACCTCTATTTGCAGATTTAGTCTTCCTCATTTTTCAGTTCTTCTTTACTAGTCCGGCAATCCCGAATGAATTTTTTCTGCTGGTGGAGTGCCGAAATGAGCTCAGCTGCTCTGTTCCCACGTTCTTCTGCGTATGCTATTGCTTTCAATGTATAGCCCGCATCATATGAATGCCTTATATTTTTGCCATTACGAAACTAGCTGCTAAAAAAAAAAATATTGTACTGTTACCGATAACACAGATCACTTCCAATTCAAGTGCATTTGCACCGTAGACAGCAATGACGCATCTTAGGGTAGACAGTGCTTTGGGTTAGTGACGGCGGGATGGGAGGGTGACAGTATTAGAAAGCTTGTGAGACCCCGCACCTGATGTTCATCGCATTGGTGCGCTGCTGCTGCCAGTTGAATCCAATGTTGCCAGATAGAGACACGTTTCCCGCGACATCGTATATATGGCCATTTTTAAGACTGGCGAGAATTTTAAATCAAGCAGTGGGCATTTTTATATTAACATCGTTTATAAGACCCGCTGAATTTTGGAGGCAATTTTTCGAAGAAAAAAGGGCGTCTTGTAATCCGTAAAATACGGTATTGCTCGGGTCCACTGAGCGATTGAAATACTTTAAAGACAATTTGAAAGGTATGTGCTGAGATACGATCAGGATAGAGCCAGTGAAAAATGTTGATAGTTCCCAACCGCAAGGTTGGACGAGTAGTACATCTTCGAGTAGTAAGACCTTTGACAGCTAACAGAGCTAGGTGCACACGGTAAAAGTTTGAGTAGTGGTGAGGAGATGCGCAGAGACAGCAGACGTGTTTCGAGTCGGAGCTAGATGCCTGCAGGAGGCAGCCGGGTCGTGACAGCATCAAAGTAAGAATTGGCGCTACGCACATAATAAGCTATATATTGAGCGAAACTCGGCACATACCTGGGGGAACTAGAAAGAATAATTAATAAAATAGGTTTTCTTTGGTTAAATAATGTCTAAAAGCTAGATAGAAATCCCATTGTTGATGCAATAAGCGTTTTGTGAAACTTTCTCGTAAATCCAGGCTATAGAAGTTTTTTTTAGTTTTTCACATGCGCCTTAAAAGTTTGAACAATAAATATTTTTTAGATAAAATTAGAGTTTCATCTCACACCTTATGTCGTTCTCCGCGTCCTGTGCTTGCATTGAACGAAAAGGTACATTAAAGTAAAGTTCCCATGAGTAAAGCTATTAATTTCATTATCAGAGTGAAATAATCTATATGCCATTGCACAGTTGGCAAATTATTCAGATCAGGACAGAATTTTTATTAAGTAACAAACAGGGACAAAATGAGTAAAGTTATCTAGAATGACAATTTTATGCCATTGCACTACGGCTGCGTTGAATATATGATTTATTATCGGCTAAACGGGAAGGAGTGCACGAGCTAAGTCCACAGACGCAGTCAGATGCAGGTTGGTGACTTTCATTTATTTTTACCACTAAACTTTCATGCAGTCAGATGTGTATTTTGAGTATTAATTTTCCAACAATATTTTCATGCAGTGAGATAAAGTTCACTTCAGTTAAATACGCAGTCAGATGCAAGTTTTATTAAAGACTAAAGCAGTCACATGCAGTTCAGTCTAGTTTAGATAGAGAATTTTTATTAACAACACTTTCAAACTGCATGTATTGGCTTATGTGTGTGAGGTTCTGTACCGTCGATGTAGGCTCTGCATTAACGTATGAACTACGCAGTTCGAAGCCTGATTGCAATGGGCCGGGCGGTGTGGCCGAGCGGTTCTAGGCGCTTCAGTCTGGAACTGCGCGACCGCTACGGTCGCAGGTTCGAATCCTGCCTCGGGCATGGATGTGTGAGATGTTCTTAGATTAGTTAGGTTTAAACGGAAAAGGCGCCAGTGACACATTCGACTGAGCTATGTCACTGCCACGTGGTGATCATGGTCGCAGTTTTAATCTCCAGCTGCAGTATATTCCTTCAGGTGGACCTTTTTCAAGGCATGTGTGGCCAACTATGAATATGGCGACATACATCGTAATTGCTGCTAATGAAACAGATTCCTCAAATTTCTGTTTATCCTCATACGCCACTTACACGTGGTGAGCTAACAGCAGCCAAGTTAGTGCTCTTAACGATTGCTTAATGAGAATTAAAGTAACGATATAAATTCTGATAACATGAAACAGGGACTCTGTCGATTTGATAATGATAGAAGGCCCTGATAATACTGGATGGGAATGTCTGATAAAGTTATGAGCTAGGACAGGAAAAATATTATAAGAAAGATGTTGCATTGTACATGTGAAAGAATTAGCGGATGGGATTTAGGTGTTGGGAGGTGGATAGGAGTAAAGCGGGTTGTAGCTGAGAGGAGGGGTAGACCTCAGGGTTTATTTCATAGCCTTGGAGGGGGTGATAATCAAATTGAAGCTATGAAAGCTTATGGAATATTTGGATATGGAGACCGGGTGGAAGATGTTGTGAAACATCTACTTAGAAAAATTAATGAATTACTGTGCTGATAAACCTCTTACGTTATTTGATTTTCAAACAGCTGAGCAGAACTGAACGTACTCAGACATTTCTCTCTTTACTTATTCTGATCAACACTAAACTGACACACAATACTTTTAGCGCAACGCAAACTGACTTTCAATAATTCCTACAAAAGAATGGCCCTGACTAACAATAACCTATACCTTTCATGAATCACTTACCTCAAAAAAATCTTCGTTACTCGAACTACTGCAATACAGCGAGCGCCAATGCTGCCAGCTAAATAAAAGATTCTAACTACTGAAGGCACTAACTACTGATAGGCATACTTAGCAAATGAAAGATTTTGATAGAGAACAAACAATGTATTTACCTTAAAAGTGTTCAAAAGTCAGAATATATATATATATATATATATATATATATATATATATATATATATATATATATCAGTTCATGACATCCAGTCTTACAAATTTACTCTTTCTGATAGGCACAAGTCCACATCATCCGCTCTCAAAACTCCGCCATCTCTCTCCCCACATCCACCATTGCTGGTGTCTCACCTCCAACTACGCAACGCTACGCGCTGTTCACATCCAACTGCCCAACACTACAATAGCAAATATTCGCTACATGGCGTTACCAAGATAAAAACCCAAACAGCCTACTTACAGTTAATAGAAGCGCTCCAGTAAGAGCGGATTCTCCAGGAAGGGAAATACAAAGGGAATTGGGACTCGAGTTTACAGGAAATATAAGATAGGCGAAAGTGTTCTAAGTGTAGGAGGAGCTGCCGGAACTTGAATATAAGGAAGGAGAAGATGGAGAGGCTATAATATATATGTGGAGCAGGGAAGGTCCATGCCACATTAGCATAGGTGAGGATGAACTGGGTTCTTGTGTATATGGTTTGACTGACGTAGCAATTGGTCCACATGTTGCGCTGATTAGTAGTTTTAGTCTTTTGTGTATTCTTTGAAATGAGTAGTAGATCAGATTTTGGTCGAGATTTATATGTATTTTAAGTGGATGGGCTGAACGGTTGTGAACTGCAAGGACGAGGTCTCCGGGACAGAACGGTCGGATTTTTGTAGGTGTAATTGATAAGTGCGACGGATTACAATAGAAAGTGAAGCTGCTGAAATTGAGTTGTAAGAATCTTCTGGATGAATAGAAGATAGGATGGGTGGTGAAATAAGCGATGCCTTTCGTCATTGAACCTTACAAGAATTTCGGTGGCGAAAAGCCATTCGAAACAAAACAAAATTGTGACGACGCTGTACTTAGCTTTTTCATCACAATACAACTATCTTAACAGGTGAATCAGATGAAAATATTCCTCAGTTTAGCTTGATGATCTGATTCACATTATTTAGCGACATTCACCAGCGCAAAAGAATACAAATGCAATCGATATCAACGCTATCTGTCTGTCGGGCTGAGAAATGACGACCTTTCCCTCGTAAGTTATCCTCGATGGTAAAGCAATGAATGGAGCTTCGTCAACAGCGTCCCGCTTTTTAGCAACTTGATGAAACGTTCCCGTCTCCTCTATATCTCTTTTGTTACGCAACCTTCCCTTCTACAATAACCTATGAGACCTTCCCTTAGGATTTCTATCCCTTGCTTAATGACAACAAATGATATCTTGCCTTTGAAATTAATTCTCTTTCTCAATAATAATCAGTGCAATCTTCGCATACAAATTTAAATGCTGGTTATTAAAAGCGATTTACTGATTGTTTCGACGAAACATAGAATGTTGTGCTGTGTCAAAACGCACGGGGTACGTTCGCCCTTACTGGTGCTGAGCGTCCCGCGTGATAAATCAATGATAACACCTGGTGGTCACGATAGTATTCGTGTATGGTGTGGTAAAACCAAAATCAAATTGTGCTCTAGATGATGTGAGAGCGTCTACGGAATAGCAGGTGGCGAGCACGCGCGACTGCAGCGATATACCATATCGCCCTCGCTGCGTCCAGAGATGCCGCCTGAGCGACGCGCAGCAGCCGGCCGCTATTGCGAAGAATCGACAGCATCGATGATTATTACTGTGGTGTCACCGCCAGACACCACACTTGCTAAGTGGTAGCCTTTAAATCGGCCGCGGTCCGTTAGTACACGTCGGACCCGCGTGTCGCCACTATCAGTGATTGCAGACCGACCGCCGCCACACGGCAGGTCTAGAGAGACTTCCTAGCACTCGCCCCAGTTGTACAACCGACTTTGCTAGCGATGGTTCACTGACAAAATACGCTCTCATTTGCCGAGACGATAGTTTAGTATAGCCTTCAGCTACGTCATTTGCTACGACCTAGCAAGGCGCCATATTCAGTTACCATTGATATTGTGAATCATGTACCGTCGAGAGCGACGTTCACCATTAATGGATTAAAGTTACGTATTCCACCAGCTACGTCCGTTTCTTCTAAATTCTAATTTCCTTGTCCTGTCCCAGACCTCACGCCAGCCTGCGTGAGCTAAAACGCGTGCATTTCGGCCTCCCCTAGTAACACGGTGTTGCCTCTCCTGCCAACCACAACAATTACATTAATTGTTAAAAGCTGGCCTGGCGTTGCGTGTTTCTTCGTTTTAAATGGTTCCTATTGTACAACGAAAAGGGTTAGTTAGTTCCCGGATAGACCTCTCACCGACCAAGTGGTGGTCTGGTGTATATCAAGTCTGATCTTATAGCGTTTCACTGCGTGCTGTAGTGAGGCTACTCAGTTGACACCTAAGTCTTGGGAGAGTGCACGGAATTTTGTTGATTATAGATGTGGGAACAGCTTCGTTCGTAAAATTTGCTGGGGTGAGTCCCGCGTGAGCCTGATTTAATTGAGAGATTGATTTGTTAGGTGCTGAGTTTGTGGAATCGGTGTGACCGATATCTCGTCTGCATTGTATGTTGAGTGGTCGCGACGCGCCCAGAGGTAATTGGGTTGCTTGTCGTTCTTATTGAGGTGGTTTGGGTATTGTGCATGTGTGTGTATCGAGAAGGAAAAGCCTCGATCACATGTTGGTAGTTGTATTTTCAAGACCACTATGTTGCAGCAGACAGTGAATTGGCTCATAGAACGACGAACTGTTTCACTATACGGTGATGGTGTGCGCGTATCACTGAGTAGACAAGCGATAGTAAATTGAAGGAACCATTTAACGAGCTACACGTAGCTAAATCAAAACTTGATTCATCAAGGTGACGAGTGGCCGATTTAAATGATAGGGAACTTAGCGGGTCGCGCGTGGTCAACGCCTGAAGAGGTCAAGGTTTGCTTTTAAATTGTAACTTAAGGTTAGTTGAAAAGTGGCGGTGACATTTAGGATTTTTGTTTGATTTTTTTTTATTACTTGTTTCCGTATTGTGGTGAATGACGATATACACTCCTGGAAATTGAAATAAGAACACCGTGAATTCATTGTCCCAGGAAGGGGAAACTTTATTGACACATTCCTGCGGTCAGATACATCACATGATCACACTGACAGAACCACAGGCACATAGACACAGGCAACAGAGCATGCACAATGTCGGCACTAGTACAGTGTATATCCACCTTTCGCAGCAATGCAGGCTGCTATTCTCCCGTGGAGACGATCGTAGAGATGCTGGATGTAGTCCTGTGGAACGGCTTGCCATGCCATTTCCACCTGGCGCCTCAGTTGGACCAGCGTTCGTGCTGGACGTGCAGACCGCGTGAGACGACGCTTCATCCCGTCCCAAACATGCTCAATGGGGGACAGATCCGGAGATCTTGCTGGCCAGGGTAGTTGACTTACACCTTCTAGAGCACGTTGGGTGGCACGGGATACATGCGGACGTGCATTGTCCTGTTGGAATAGCAAGTTCCCTTGCCGGTCTAGGAATGGTAGAACGATGGGTTCGATGACGGTTTGGATGTACCGTGCACTATTCAGTGTCCCCTCGACGATCACCAGTGGTGTACGGCCAGTGTAGGAGATCGCTCCCCACACCATGATGCCGGGTGGTGGCCCCGTGTGCCTCGGTCGTATGCAGTCCTGATTGTGGCGCTCACCTGCACGGCGCCAAACACGCATACGACCATCATTGGCACCAAGGCAGAAGCGACTCTCATCGCTGAAGACGACACGTCTCCATTCGTCCCTCCATTCACGCCTGTCGCGACACCACTGGAGGCGGGCTGCGTGATGTTGGGGCGTGAGCGGAAGACGGCCTAACGGTGTGCGGGACCGTAGCCCAGCTTCATGGAGACGGTTGCGAATGGTCCTCGCCGATACCCCAGGAGCAACAGTGTCCCTAATTTGCTGGGAAGTGGCGGTGCGGTCCCCTACGGCACTGCGTAAGATCCTACGGTCTTGGCGTGCATCCGTGCGTCGCTGCGGTCCGGTCCCAGGTCGACGGGCACGTGCACCTTCCGCCGACCACTGGCGACAACATCGATGTACTGTGGAGACCTCACGCCCCACGTGTTGAGCAATTCGGCGGTACGTCCACCCGGCCTCCCGCATGCCCACTATACGCCCTCGCTCAAAGTGCGTCAACTGCACATACGGTTCACGCCCACGCTGTCGCGGCATGCTACCAGTGTTAAAGACTGCGATGGAGCTCCGTATGCCACGGCAAACTGGCTGACACTGACGGCGGCGGTGCACAAATGCTGCGCAGCTAGCGCCATTCGACGGCCAACACCGCGGTTCCTGGTGTGTCCGCTGTGCCGTGCGTGTGATCATTGCTTGTACAGCCCTCTCGCAGTGTCCGGAGCAAGTATGGTGGGTCTGACACACCGGTGTCAATGTGTTCTTTTTTCCATTTCCAGGAGTGTATTTGCTGGCACTCGTTCACTCGTGATAACCAACGTGTATTGAGATACCTAGAAGGAAAATAAATCCAATGTTATTGGGGTTAAAGGAAACCTTCCAGTCTATTTAATTGGTATCTAGTGTGAATATATCTATAGAATTTTCGGAAGTATAAACGAGTGTAATTCAGAGATATTGATACAGTGGAGTCGATATCACGCATAATGTGGTGTTTTTAAATGTGCTTGGTAAAAGGTTCTTGAACGAATGAAATTATAAATAATCTACTGAAAGTAGATCTTCTCAATATTAAAGAAAAGATTTCAATTAAGGGAAAAAGTTTGCTAAATGATGAATAAGTTTAATTGAAGCAATTGAATTATTTACGGAAAGGCCAAAGATTTTGCTACTGACAAAGATTCGTTATTCTGTGACGCATGCGAAGTGTCATCACTTACATATTATCGCTGCGTCGAGTTGGAAAAATATTTAAGGGAGAATTAAAAATGTTTTAATTCCTAACAGTAGTGATGGAAGTGTCCATAAACAGAATAATCATTTCAAGACGGTAGACAGATTGGTATTGTAGTACAAGTAATAATACAGTTCCGAGTTTATGTCAGAGAGTACGTCCTGCGTTGTGAAAAGCTCGTTGCGAAAGATAACAATTGCTAATTGGATGTCGCATTTACCATCACGCAAGATAATCAGGTACTGAAATTAAAGTAATTTGCTGTTCTGACGAAATCAGTATCGTAGACAACGAGAGTGGTTCATTAAATAGGCCCATTTATTCACTACTGCTTAACTTCAGTAATCATTGGTGTGTGAATATTGTTAAGTGATTATTCGTAGTGCTATCATGGCTTGGTACGATTTCGGCGTCGTGTCTAGGCAGGGTGTTGTTCCCGTTATTTGACTGACAGGCTTTTTGCATGGTCAGCGGTTGAGGTGGCTGCAATACTAATTGTACTAAGGCTGATTTCGTGTCTGATTAGTTCATTGCGAGTGTGATTGCGGCGCGGGCTAGATTCTTGTCGTCATCAGAGGCTCCTCTCCAACTGGAATCTTCTGAAATTAGATAGCGTTCTGCAGTCTAAACATCTATTTAAAAATAAGAAACAGTACTTAATTAAAGGTGTGGTGGTCGACTGGTGGCCTAAGTACTTTGCGCAACAGGATACTCTGCAGTAACGACATAGAGACTTTGGTACAGTACGATCCCTTGTCGTTGTCAATCGATCTTGGGTACTGCCAGTCACGGACCAGTACAATGTGTCGTCGTCGAGGCCCTCAGTCGTTATCTGCAATAACCCCAAACTGTTCCTTATGTTTTTTACTGTTACTGGATCGCCATCTGACTGCTACATCGAAGTGCGACATGAATATACTTACTCTGTTTTACTATTTTCTATTAGCTGCTGTTGGGGCGTCATAATAAGTGGTGGCTGTATTTATTACCAAAGCTGACGTTATTCTTTAAAGCAAAGCTGACGTTATTCTTCAATTAATTTGACTGAAGTTACGTAATTCATAGTTAAACTTTTTCTTGACAACAATAAAATTTTGCAAAGTTTTACGTTGATGGTTTTTGGGGTGGATTATAATCAGTAATGCAATATTGCTAGCAAAAATTAATTATATTCTGAATGAAATGATTTTACAAACGTTCAAATGGGACTTACTTTTTACAATAATCTTACAACTAGCAATGCGCAAACTTACCTTCATTAGTCTTGAGTTTCTCAAAAAAAAAATTCAATAATATTAGTTCCTCTTATGATAATAGTTAGCTGATGTCTCTGTACATCCGTTTATAATCTCTTGTAAATCATAGTTGGTGCCTGGCAGGCACACCGCTCCTATCAATCTCTCGCTTGAGACCAACTACCGACTCGCTTCACATCTCGCTTACTACTGACTTCCTACGAACGCTAAAGTGCGGTCTCTCCCACTAACAATGCTTTCTGGTGCAGACAATCCCTTTTCCCATTACAAAATGTATCAATGCGCGGTCTTTCCCGCTCTTTTCTTAAAATGTATCCATACGCGGTCCCTCCCGCCCTTTTTAAAATTATATCAATGTGCGGTCTCTCCCGCCAACAATACTTTGGTGCAGACATTCCCTGCTATCACAATTATTTCCAGAATGACAAATATTAATTATTCCTACTTAATCCTATTAATAAAATATAAACACCCTTCACAAATTGTGGTTTGACGATAGACAATAGAAATATACGCGTCTTACATTGATAGTAAGTTTCATTTCAGGAAGCCGGATTATTCTACTGTCATCTACCTTATGGTTCTTGGAAATCAGCCGTTCAAATCCTCTTCCAGTCATGCAGATTGTGGTTTTCTGGGAGTTCCTATGAGTTATTCCTTATTCTTTCGTCTCAGTGCAACTGACCTTCATCGCGGGTAAAAGCGTCTACCATTTCTATTTGTTATTTGCGCTACTGTAATGGTGGAAATAGGCCTGTAAGTGTGTTGACTGCCTCATTTCAACGGCTGCAAAAGAAAATTTACAGATATACACAAACATTTATGAACCACATGGTCCAGTCACATTAATGTGACCACTGCCCGTGTGCGTAAACGAGCATAACCACTCACAGACGGCAGGAGGCACCACTATCAGGGCAGAGCAAATAAAACGTGTCGGGGGACGCGGAAACCACTGCAGTCGTTGTCTTAGTGCGGAAACATAGCGATATATCTGAAGTCCAAAAGAGCATGATCATTAGATTTCGAGCCAAAGGTGGCAGTATTTCCTAAACGGGTAAGTGTATAAAACTGGTTGCAGACCACCGTGGTTAGAATAAACCGTGCACAGCAAAATGGAGCTGTCTCAGAACCAGCACCGAGGCAACTGTCACCCACCGCGCTCCTTAGATGACGGGGTGAACGACGGCTGCGGAAATGTGTACGAGGGAACTGATGTGCAACTGTTGAGCAGCTGACCGCCCAGATGAACCAAGGGGCTACGAACAATGTCTCCTCAACGACAGTTCAGCGACCATTGCTGCGTATGGACCTTCGCAAAAGGTGCCTGATTCATGCACCCAAGATGGCTGCTGTTCATCGACGATGAACACTGGAATCAGTGCGCAACTGGACGTCCACTGAGTGGCAACATGTGACGTTTCCAGATAAATCATGTTTTATGCTCCATCGGACTCATGGCGGTTGGCGTGTACGGCTCTACAAGAATAATCGGAAGGGTCTAGACTGGAGGAGGGAGCGGTATTGTCTAGGGAATAGTTGCATTCCCTGGGTGATCTCGTCAAACTGGAAGACACAGTAGATCAACATAAGTATCCATCTATCCTTGGGGACCACAGGTGGCTTGTTTTTTCCTCGGCATGACAGCATCTACTAGCAGGACAATGCAGCATGTCTCACGGCTCGCAGTGTATGTGCGTGCTTCAAAGAGCACCACGACGAGTTTGCTATACTCCCCCGGCCACCAAACTCCCCGGAATTAAAGCCAATTGAGAGTATGTGGGGCCATGTCGAAAAAACAAGCGAAGCAGTCCATAACATGGGAGTCAACATGGCTCCACAGCCCTGACGGTGCCCTCCAGAACCTCACTGACTTTTCCTGGATGTCCGCGCTGAAAAAGATGATTATTCAGGCTTCTCATAGGTGGTCACATTAATGTGACTGGCCCCTGTAAAACGGTGACGATTAATAACCTGTCGTTACTGTGAAGGTCCTGTAACAGTTGGTTTGCTGTGCTAGTGTCAGTCCTGGTCGAGGGAAAGGGAAATTTTATCAAAATTCAATGAAGGCACGGTTGTGCCATGAAACCTGGGGCTGCTGGCAGAGTGTGGTAACAGACTACAGCCAGCAGGCCAGGCTAGGTAAACATGGCACTCGCGGGCACGGAGTTGAGATGGCGGTATTGCACGCACGATTTGTTTTGAGTGGAGCAATAACGAGACAGGAAACTGCAGCATTGCTTTAAGTCATTGCGATGTTTGAGGCAGGGCACTACGCCAGAGCCAGGAGTGGCGATTTGTAAATGGCTGATGTGTGGGACTTTATCTGTGCCATAGTTTCTCTCTCTCTCTCTGACACTATGTCAGAAGCGAAGGAGAAACCAATACGAATAGACGGACAATTGTAGCATGACTGAGTGTGACAGGTCAGATGAGCGTCGGGATGGACCTGTGCTGGTCTATGCTTATAGGGGCCAGTCTGGCAGCAATGTTATAAGTATTCAGCATAAACTTGTACTTTGTTTCTATGTACTTGTTCAGGCTATATTCTGCCTCCAGGGACACAACACCAGGGCAGTACGGAACATCAGCCTCGGACTTGGAGATCACACAGTCTGCCTGAAAGGGGGCAGTGACAGCAGTCTACAGCAGGTATAGGAGGGGCTCAGTTCCACTCCAGTCTACGGGTCATGTTCGCTTCGCACCTGGAGTACCGGGGTCCGGAAGAGACGTACACTGTGGGAGGGGCAGTAGCGCTGTAACAGCGCCAGAGACGGCGGCGGGTGTTGCCATCCGGCAAGCACTACTAGCAGCAAATTGCGGCACAGCGTCCAGGAGGGCGCGGGTTCGAGTCCGGTCCTGTCCTGGGAGCAGCGCCCACGGGTGACCAGTACATCCACCTTCATCCCATGGTCAGACAGAGCAGGCCAAACAGGGCAGAGGGCAGCGAGAACCAGGGGCTGTAGCAGTCTCTGGAATCGCAGACAGTAGCGCGGCACAAGACCTGATGCATCGTTGGGCAGCGGCCGGGGAGAGTGCGGCTGACTTCCAGCAGAGCGGCCTTGACGATGGCAGCAGCAGCATCAGCATACCAGGAGTTGCTGAGCCGGATGGACTCACGGGACAGCGCTGCGGGCAGCACGCCAACACTGCACTGCACCCACTAAATACTGTAAATTAACTGAATAAAGACATCCTACCGAACACTGCTGTATCACTCTGCACTGCCGCTTGGCGCTCTTGAACTTACTCAGCCTTCTGATGAAATATGACGTGGTGGGTCACGGCTTCAGCTCTGCCACTGTAGTCCTGGGTTCGACACACTGACCCCGCAACAGATTGTTGACACTTCTGTAACAAATGACGATGATTGTCGTGAGGCATCGTATTAACTTTAGGTGCGAAAATTAGGTAACGATAAGGCTGTAACGTGAAATCGAGGATTACCACGATCAGGGAAAAGACATGGAAAGATTAGACCCCTTTAACTAGCATCATATATCCTTGAATGATAAGATCTATTTTTAAATATTTTTTTGGGCAATAAGAGGGCACCTTTGAAAAATAGTTAACAAAATTAATGTTGATTTTGACATTACAAAAATTAAGGCGTTCAGAATGGTGAATAAGACAGACGTTGAATTACAATAATAATAATCTCAAATCAAATCAATAAATAAGACCTTAACAATACAGACCTATTTAAAAATTTTAAATCAAAGAATTTTAAATAAACCTATTGAAATAATTAAAACAGTTATAGATAAATCTCTTCAAAGCATAAGGCAGACCCGCAAAAGGCTAACATCAAAGATTTATAATAAACTTAGAAGAAGGTTACTATATGTACTAAGTATTAAAGGGAAAACTTCTTGTGTGAATCCAGTTAGAGGCCTCTCGGCCGACAGCAAAATTTCTTTCACAGTGCAAGTCAGATAACGTAAGATATCCAGCTTGAGTACAGACAGCCAGGAAGCGTGACTGCAAACACATAGGAAATCCTCAAGAGCCGCGCACACGGCCACAAGTAAGCCAGGCCCATGTGGCGAGAAGCTGTCGACACCAAATTCTCTCCCAGCAACTTAGTAAGAGATTTTAACAACAAGAAAGATAACTGACTAGTTTATACTATAAGTAAAGTTATGAAAGTTACGCTTTAACCGTCATTGCACCTATAGCAGGTTTCTGGTAAGTTCATATGCCCTAGGAAATAAGCTTCACCAATAGAAAACTACTGAAAGGAAGCTGTAATTTCTTCTAGGAACAAATATAATAAACAAATCGCTCTGGTCTTACCATCAACAGGAGCTCACGGCATGTTTAAAAGGGCTAGAAGATAGTGATACCAGAACCCAGCAGCTTTAAACAGCTGGTTTTCTTGCATAAGAATTTTCAAACCAAAACAAATTTTAGAAGAAAGCTAGCTAAGGCGTAGCCCCCTGATATTTCTGTATGTGACGACTGGTTACATTACATAACCATAGTAACATTAACCATGGGAAATTTTTTGAGAGAGAATGCTGGCCAGCAGATTAAGGCAAGTCATTTCAAAATCACACAGAGCAGACTGGGCAAACCACTATTCCTAAAATCACACAGCCAGAAAAACAAGACGTGCATGACTACTCAATGAACCTAAACAAGAACATCTATTTGAACAGCTAGCGGAACGGAAAATCGGTGCACAGAGCTGAACAACTACACTCCTGGAAATGGAAGAAAGAACACATTGACACCGGTGTGTCAGACCCACCATACTTGCTCCGGACACTGCGAGAGGGCTGTACAAGCAATGATCACACGCACGGCACAGCGGACACACCAGGAACCGCGGTGTTGGCCGTCGAATGGCGCTAGCTGCGCAGCATTTGTGCACCGCCGCCGTCAGTGTCAGCCAGTTTGCCGTGGCATACGGAGCTCCATCGCAGTCTTTAACACTGGTAGCATGCCGCGACAGCGTGGACGTGAACCGTATGTGCAGTTGACGGACTTTGAGCGAGGGCGTATAGTGGGCATGCGGGAGGCCGGGTGGACGTACCGCCGAATTGCTCAACACGTGGGGCGTGAGGTCTCCACAGTACATCGATGTTGTCGCCAGTGGTCGGCGGAAGGTGCACGTGCCCGTCGACCTGGGACCGGACCGCAGCGACGCACGGATGCACGCCAAGACCGTAGGATCCTACGCAGTGCCGTAGGGGACCGCACCGCCACTTCCCAGCAAATTAGGGACACTGTTGCTCCTGGGGTATCGGCGAGGACCATTCGCAACCGTCTCCATGAAGCTGGGCTACGGTCCCGCACACCGTTAGGCCGTCTTCCGCTCACGCTCCAACATCGTGCAGCCCGCCTCCAGTGGTGTCGCGACAGGCGTGAATGGAGGGACGAATGGAGACGTGTCGTCTTCAGCGATGAGAGTCGCTTCTGCCTTGGTGCCAATGATGGTCGTATGCGTGTTTGGCGCCGTGCAGGTGAGCGCCACAATCAGGACTGCATACGACCGAGGCACGCAGGGCCACCACCCGGCATCATGGTGTGGGGAGCGATCTCCTACACTGGCCGTACACCACTGGTGATCGTCGAGGGGACACTGAATAGTGCACGGTACATCCAAACCGTCATCGAACCCATCGTTCTACCATTCCTAGACCGGCAAGGGAACTTGCTATTCCAACAGGACAATGCACGTCCGCATGTATCCCGTGCCACCCAACGTGCTCTAGAAGGTGTAAGTCAACTACCCTGGCCAGCAAGATCTCCGGATCTGTCCCCCATTGAGCATGTTTGGGACTGGATGAAGCGTCGTCTCACGCGGTCTGCACGTCCAGCACGAACGCTGGTCCAACTGAGGCGCCAGGTGGAAATGGCATGGCAAGCCGTTCCACAGGACTACATCCAGCATCTCTACGATCGTCTCCACGGGAGAATAGCAGCCTGCATTGCTGCGAAAGGTGGATATACACTGTACTAGTGCCGACATTGTGCATGCTCTGTTGCCTGTGTCTATGTGCCTGTGGTTCTGTCAGTGTGATCATGTGATGTATCTGACCCCAGGAATGTGTCAATAAAGTTTCCCCTTCCTGGGACAATGAATTCACGGTGTTCTTATTCCAATTTCCAGGAGTGTAGTTGCGCGCAACACCTTCGCCTTCTTCCCAGTACTGGCGAGGAAGAGTGAACCACGACCCGGAAAAGACGCCGTGCCAATCCGGACCGCGTATGTGTTACTCTCATCACTGCTGCTGCCCATGACTGCACACTGTACGAAAACTACCCATCAACTGCCTGTGCCACGCTCTTCGGAGACTTCTCTCTCTCTCTCTCTCTCTCTCTCTCTCTCTGTATAGACGCGACTGTAGAGGCCGCTTGTGAATACTGCGCACAAGGAAAACATCCGCGCCCGCTGGTGAGACGCCAGCTAAAAGTTACCGACAGTGAAAGGAGCTGCCACGGCTTAAGCAGTATTATACAGCGCTGTGAAAACCTGAGGATATTCGTGTGATGTGTCACTGCCAAGTGAAATAGGTCTATGACACTTACACTACCGTGTAACACTTAAGGGAAGTGAAAGAAATACACACTGAGACGAACAGAAATGACACTTTTACTCAAAGACAATAATTACACTGAGCCACTCCCAAATTCTGGGGTATATAGGATTACCTGTGATGATTGTGAATGTATATATACAGGCCATACAGGAAGAAGCTTTAAGGAAAGATACCGAGAACATACAACACTTCACACTATAAAACATTCAACATTTAAACAACACTTACTAACCGAGAACCACCACGTCACAAGCATTGACAAGAATTTTAAAATACTGCATATTATAGACAAAGGGGGGACTATGGACCTATTAGAACACCTAGAAATTTATATTGCGTCACAGAAAGAACCATTGACCCTCCTAAATGATCAAGTCGAATCGAAGAATAAGGCATTCTTCAATATTTTTCCAACCCACGTTATAGTTTTATTTTACCTATATGACTGTCACTGTTTTACAGTTTTCAAACAGGAAATCTTACACTTGTGGATGTAATTATATACACATATAGTTTGCTTATCTGTATATACGGACAACTAGAGTTATGCGCCATTATTATTTTTTAAGTGTAAATATGTAACACCATTATATTTTCTTTGTGTAGATTGAAGACACTTCTGATATACAGCCAACATGCATTGCAATCAGACATATGACGAAGTATTCCATATGACAACCTTTAAAAAAATGGTTTATTAACTGCACTTTTGTGGGTATGAAAGGCTTTTAATGTTCATCGGCCAGTGATAAAGTTACTATAAGAATTACGTACTATAAGAGATAGAAGGTGTTTCGGAGTAGTTTGCATTACATTTACATGACTTTCATACGTACGCACTCAATATTCGGCTCGATAGTGTAAGTTGGTTACTCCTTTATGATGCATCTCTGGCGATGAAGCTCTCTTGGTTACTATCTTCGAACTACCGGTCTAAACTTCATACTAGGTACTACCCACCTTCCACACGGAGCACGTCCATATCTCACCATTGTCTTTTAGTATCAGCCACACGCAGTTGACTCAATAAGTGTATGGTAAGTCGTAACATGTTGTCTATTTAAACGTCCCATACATCGTAATAAGGAAGTACGACCGTTTCTCTATCCACATACCACGAAGTACTTGCACATCTTAGAACGACGTAGTTTCCTAGAAGGCTTGTTGGCAACGTATTCGTCGGCTACTACGAACGTCGTTGTGCAAATGGAGCACTTGTAGAAGAAATCGCTCCTCAGGTATGTCGTTTCTGAACCGTAGAGGATTATTTTCACAGACCAACCCTGTAAAATGTCATCCATATAGATGTCCCGTAAGTAGTATCGGTAAATAACATCGCTCCTCTGCTGTACACCATGTGGTTTTGTTTCATAATTTCCGGAATGACTTGGTTTTTTGTCGGCTGGAATTTCACGCGTTTGACGTTTGTTATGAACATAGTTATATAAACGACGTGTTTACAGAGAATCCGCTTCCCCCTAGTTACGTTATTTCAGAACTTTACCCGATTACTTTAACAAAATAAACGTATGCTGACGTATTACAAAATATGATAGCATAACAAATTTTGACGTGATAACAAATACGAAACAATATGCCAATTTGCAGAGTTAACATGTTTTTTTAAATATTTAGTTCCCCTACTACAATGCGTTTACAAGCGAATACGAGTGGTAAAGGAACGTTAGATTAAGCAAAGTAGAATACCACTTTCAGTATAGGCTTTATCGGAAATACGGAAGCGTCCGATCCCGCCCATCTGCTTTGACCCATGACGTCACAAATATGGCGGGAACGACCATAAACCACGACTCCAATATGGCACATATAATGTCAGTACGTACACATTATGAGGACGAAAATACATCGAAAAACAAACACACTCACACTTTCCAAAAAGCCTAATGACACTAACGGGACAAGCGCGGGAAATGGGGTGTTTTGGGTGGGTGCAAACTAAATATAAATTTAGACACCCACCCCCATACAAAACCACACAAAACGACGAAAAAAACCGACATCACAAAACTCCCCAAAACTCAAAACACAATAGCATCTGGAATCGGACACTTCCCTTGACCTAAATAGCTCAACAGCAGCTCCCGATCCCATAAATTAGGATCAAACACTTCCCTTGACCTGCGCACTGTTAATTTTATCCATCATACCCATTCCTGAACAAAAACAACAACCGATTAATTTTACTGAAATCACCACACGATGTACAGCGAACAACACTAAATTAACCTTCACACAAAATCGTTAACTTACTGAAACGTATTCCACTACAAACACAGCCGACACTCGAACAATTCTGGATAATGAGCAAAAGCAAACTGAGGCCATTACACCATACAAACGGAAACCCTGAACATACCACCAAAGAGCACAACAAACCACAACACGACGACATCTACAAACACGCCACACTCACAAACCAAACTCCGCGCTCTCATGACGACACACACAACACTCTTACGTCACGAGTCAAACCCGACGCTTGGGATCGGACGCTTATGTCGACCCGCTTTTCTCTCTATGCCTCCTATCCCTCTGTAAGCATTAACATGAAGTTTAATTATGTTAGTCATGGTACTGCCATGATGTTTTTATCGTAAAGAATATCTTTCACCTAGAACGAATTGTGTCTTCATAAAGAGCTGTATTTTATGTTAAGATTACATATTAAAAGCTACAGGATTAGTATATGGTTACAGTACACTAGTGGGAGTAATAGTAACAGAGTTCATCTGTGAAAATAAGATTATAGTTCACCTTGATTTAGTAATGCCGAAGAGTGTAATCGGAGTTTGATGATGAAAGAATGATGTCGATATGTTGTATATAGCACTTTGGGTTACATTTAGAAACCACACAAGGCTCCACAAACTTGGCAAACCTCAAAGTTTTAATTTTTTCTCCCTGAACTGTTACTTCGTTTCCAAATTTATCCATGGTTCCCTTCAGATTTCTCGACGTACACATTAAATTACGGTAGGTGTATAGTACATCGCTTCACACTCCATTAACTATGCTTCCCCATACATGTCTTTCGATTTACATAAACTAATCTGCCGACTCTTATAAATGCAGTCTCGTTCTCGCACAAGTCGTAGGTATACTTTCGCTCCATGTGGCTTAATCCTGATTACTTCATAATCTCAAGGAGTATACTGCAAAACTTTTTCTAAGTCTACAGATGCTGCCAACATAGGTTTTCCTGTCTTCAGCGTGTACCCTAAGATAAGTGGTAGGGTCAATATTGGCTCTCGTGTTTCTACTTATATCCCAGTATACAGGGCGTTCCAGTAGGAATGGTCAATATTCAGGAATATGTCAGGAACGATCTTTCGAAGCAAAAACGTCTATCAAACGTGAACTTAAAACGCATACCTTTAAAAGCTATGAGCGAGAGGTGGCACAGTAGTTAGCACACTAGACTCTCATTCGGGAGGACGACGGCTCAAACCCGCATTCAGCTATCCAGATTTAGGTTCTCCATAATTTCCTTTGAAAGAACACGGTCGATTTCTTTCCCCATCCTTGACGCAATCCAAGCTTGTGCTCCGTCTCTAATGGCACCGAGGTCGGAGCGACATTAAATCCCAACTTCCTTCTTTCCTTCCTTAAGAGCTATGAGTAGTTCTTCGTCTTCTATACGGTGAAACACATCTCTTCTACTAAAGAAGTGCTGATAACTCTTAAGGTATGCATTTTAGTGCCCTTGTTTACCAGATAATTTTTTCTTGTATTGGCCCATACTATCTCCTCCCAAAATATGGAAAGCTAGAGCTAGCAGTAGGAGAGATTTGTTTCGCAATATCGAATAAGAAGAATTGCTCATAGCTCGTAAGATATGCGCTTTAGAGCCCATGTTTACTTGGCATTTTTTCTTGTTTTGGTCGATACTACCATCCCCCAAAATACTGAGAGTAAAGAGCTTGCAGTGCGATTGTTTCAGAGTATCGAAGTATCATAGCTCTTCAAGTATTCGTTTTAGAGCCCATGATACTAGACATTTTTGCTTCGAATGATCGTTCACGCATGTCCCTAGGGACACTCCGTATAAAGGAAATCAAATAGTTTCTTGTAGTTCAAATGGTTCAAATGGGTCTGAGCACTATGGGACTCAACTGCTGTGGTCATAAGTCCCCTAGAACTTAGAACTACTTAAACCTAACTAACCTAAGGACATCACACACATCCATGCCCGAGGCAGGATTCGAACCTGCGACCGTAGCGGTCGTGCGTTTCCAGACTGTAGCGCCTTTAACCGCTCGGCCACTCTGGCCGGCTTTCTTGTAGTTTCCTGTTATGATGTCTGCAGTTCGATAGTTAATGTAAGATGAAAGACTTGCACTTATCTCTTAGAATTAGCTCAGTGGGTTAATAAAAACTATTCTCAGGAAATTGTCTGCTGTACCAGGGCACGGGGAAGTTGTGTTCAAAAAGTAAAGATAAATTTGTAGTCTCGCGCATTATATTACTCGGATTCACGCGATTTTTTCCTTGTGTTGGTAAACAAGTCTGAAAAGCGTCTGTATAGTGCTAGCCGTATCGAACATGTAGTCTGTCGTCAACTGTCAAAAAGGTTATATGTATTTTGGTGGTTGTGGCGATTATTTATTTTGTATAAAATGGTATCAGATAAACTGTGTTAAAGTTCACTATAAGAAATGAATGAATGCACCCACGTTATAAAAATGTTGGGTATTGCTTCTAGTGAGTCAGCTATGAGAAAAACAATGGTTTGCGAGTAGTATAGGCGTTTCAAGGAAAGCCATGAAGACGTTGATGATGACGAGCGCCACGGATGCTCCATCTCCTCGTCAACCGATGAAATCGTGGAAAAAGTGAAAGAAACAGGTATTACCGATCGCCAGATAACAATGAGAGAGGTGTCTGATGTTGCTGACATATCAACCTGCTAATAACACGACACTTTTTTCGGATTTTTTCGGAGAGCAAACGCGTGACAAAAAAATTTACTGACCCAATATTGTTGAATGTCGAACAGTAACAGGAGTGACTGCAGCTATGAAGAACTACTGAAATGTGTCACCATATGTGATGAAACAGAGACCCAGATGCGACATCGAAACGAAGGGTCAGTTGGATCAGTGGAAGAATTCTGCATCTCTAAGACCGCAAAAAGCTTGTTAAGTAAGGTAAAATGTAAAACTCATGTTATCTGCGTTCTTCGATTTCGGTAGCATAGATCACCATGAGCTTTTGACATAAGGATGAACAGTCATTTAGTATCACTTATAACTACAACACCGTTTACATGAAGCAATCTGCACAAAAGTAACCGCATTTGTCATGAAACGAACAATGGATTTTGCACACGATAATACACTTGCTCATACTTCATTGTTTGTTCGTTAATTTTTTACCAAAAACAATACTGTAACGATGGTCCAGCCTCCACAGTCACCAGTCATGTCCTTTTGAGGCGTTTTACCACAACCCCCTCCACCCCAAAAAAGAAAGAAAACCTTAAAGGACTGTCGTTTTACAAGCGTATATAGGGGACTGGGAAAAGCGTTAGCACAAGTGTGTAACGCCTGATTGGGACTCTGCTGATGAGGATAACACTGATGTCGACAAATAAAACTGTTTCCAAAATACAAAAGTATCCGTTATTTTTTTACAGACAGCTCATATGGAAAAATAGATACACTACCACAAAAAAAATCCGCAACTGATGGCAGTGGGGTAAAGGCTTTTTTGACATAATAATACGTTCACTTAAAAATTACACAGTGCATATTACTGGTTCCGGCATCTGATTCCCATCTTCAGATGTGATTAATTTCCTAATATCTTCAAGTATCATAGTAAATTAATCAGATCTAAAGACGGCAATCAAGGGCTGAGAGCAGTAATGAGAACATTGCAACTTTTAAGCGATCTTGGACGTAATAAAGCATTACATAAACATTTAAAAGGCCACACACTTCCGTTCGGCAATATTCAACAATAGAAAAAAAAAACATTTTGTTACAATTTTCATTCCTTCTCACTAGGGCAAGGCAGGTTTTTGTAGAATTCGTTCTTTTCAGCCAGTATCCCAGTGAACTGTGAGTTGGGCTAAGGAGTTCTCGACCAGGAATAGTTGGGATGGAATTCTCAGTTCCTAGATTTACCTGAGAAACAAGTCAAAGCTTCCAAAAGCGTTGGTCGGAATTGGGGGTGGTGTTGCTAGTGGGCAGGATGAGACTGTTTTTAAATCATGTCCCAGATAAACAAAAAAATGTGTGCGCGCATGAGCGCGTCGTTCCTAATTGTTATTAAATAGAGCGATGGAAACATGCAATAAAGGCGAAAGATAGGGAATAATTCACAACATGGGTATGGAGAGGGTAATAGTAGTCACACTATTTTATATTTGTAAGATCTCTGAATAGTTGTTACTCGCAGACACTACCAACTGCGAAAATCGTTCGTATATTTACTAGAATTGTGACCAAAACTATTCCGGAGCTACATTTTGCAACAATTACCAAAATTCTACTCGATATATACGTTAATGTTTATTCTGCCTTTACTGTATCTTCTGATCACAAATAGCAAGTCGGCTTGATATTTACCTTCTATAAGTTCCTGTTTGTCGTTAGTTGATGTATAGGTGGGGGAAGCGGGTAGAGGTACTTTTGCGTACTTGTTATTTAGTCTGTTTTGTGAGAGCATGACTTCTCTAGGCTAGGAATTTCGCTGCTCTGAGCACCGAAATACATTCTAAGAAGCGAAAGTCTGAATGCGACCGGGGAAAGGCTCACATATTAGGGTTTATGGTACCTACAAAGACACTGAAATCTAAAAACTTTCATCTCCACCGTTATTTCATAAAACACGTTTCTGGAATGTAAATCCACTCCCTAACCCTAGTTAATTTAAATCCACTGGCTCTCCCCAGTTTCACAGTAAGATATACTCGCTCTGTTCCTTCGTCATAGCCAGAATTAATTATCTGTTGCCTGCGTTTCGCTCTTTCTAAAGGGAGCTGCAAAGAGGTCATATTTTTAGCTCGATGTTACGTCCAGTTGTAGATAACAGGCCGTCTCGTTCGTTGCTAGATTAAAAAAAAATACTTCCTGTAAGTCAAGCTGCTATGCTCTCACTAATTTTACGAAAATAAAGAAGAGATAGACCATGCTTTCAGCTCTTCCGTTCCAGAGTCTTCACATAAATGATTACTTCCATTGGGCGTGTCTCATTAACCGCTGTGCAAAAGAATTTTACATTCAGTGCAAAATGTGAACCTCGTCAACGTAATCCACAGAAGATCCATACAAAAGAAAATTTCAATAACACTTATTCCTTTTTCATTTCTTCAGTTACAGAATTTCTGAAAATAAATCTAATGATACGTAATTCTAGTGCCTTCCATTCCGAATTTCTTGTTGTCCTGATGAAATTTAATGGGACCATTTGTAAAGCCGGCTTCTCTCTCTAACTGATAAAAATCGTGTGTTTTTGTATGTGATTGGTGATAATTTTAGAGAATATCTTTATATTGCAAAAGTTGCTGTTAGTCATAATTTCATCATTTTCATTTTGTCGCATTACTGTCTTTTTGTGTATCGCGGTGCTTATATTTGCTATAATCGATGAGATCTTGCTCCAACCAGCTCCAAGATATCGATACGTCTTTGGTGCTCAATCAAGTCCTTGCCGAGTCGTTTTTGCACTCGACCGATACTATTCGTTCGTGGGCGCAGGACACGTGGCCGTGCTTGGTGGAAGCAGTTCGCCCTTACTCGTCGCTATTTCTTCCCTGGAGTTGGTATGGTATAGCCGAGGAAATGCTTCGTGTTGTGTTCCTGATGTGGAGAAGGCAACCGTTTTTTTCCGGCCGAGGTCCGTGCCATTGAGTCGACACTGCAACGCACAAAAATTGAGTGACGCACAAACATTGAGTGATACCATCTCAATTTATTTTCTAATCATTTAGATAAGCTTTTCGTGGAGACATTAGATCGGACATGCTTGCATGTATTACTCCGCAGGTTGACAGGCGATCGCTTGTTTTCGCACGAAGCAAAAGCTGCTCAGAGACTGCTATCACTAAATACTCGGAAGCTGGTTATTGCATCATTGACTGGTTTATTTAGTTACGTGTTATTATAATTTCATCTATGTAACTGTTCACGGAGTGTAACATTAAGTCATTTGCTTATGCAGCCAGGATTACATATTTCATATGATGATGCCTGGTTTGTAAAGCTTTATGTAGGTTGGAAGCCAACGGCCTAGCCGCAGTGGTAACACCGGTTCCCGTCAGATTACCGAAGTTAAGCGCTGTCGGGCGTAGCCAGCACTTGGATGGATGACCACCCGGTCTGCCGAGGGCTGTTGGCAAGCGGGGTGCACTCAGCCCTCGTGAGGCAAACCGAGGAGCTACTGTACTTGATCTAGAAGTAGCGGCTCCGTTCTCGGAAACTGACATACGGCCGGGAGAGTGGTGCGCTGACCGCACTTTGTTAAAGTTTCGAGAACATACCTTCACCGAAGAGTCAAGCAGTATATTGCACCCTCCTACGTGTATCTCGCGAAGAGACCATGAGGATAAAATCAGAGAGATTAGAGCCCACACAAAAGCATACCGACAATCCTTCTTTCCACGAACAATACGAGACTGGAATAGAAGGGAGAACCGACAGAGGTACTCAGGGTACCCTCCGCCACACACCGTCAGGTGGCTTGCGGAGTATGGATGTAGATGTAGATGTAGATGCCCCTCCAAATCATCATCCAGTGACGACTGTGGAGTAAAGATGGCACGGCGGCCGGTCAGTACATTGGGCCTTCAGGATCTCTTCCGGCGGAGTTGTCTAGATTGGAAGATGGCTAAAGGTTGTAAAGTTTTTCCGTTTGTTTCCAAAGACAATAATTTCTTTATTAGACTCACGTCTTATTTGCACAGAACCATATTATTCTTTGTACTTGTTCTATTCAAATGTCCTACACTGGTTTATCGCCATCTAGTCGTGTTACGAAAGTCAAATACAATAGCGATAGTCGCTATGATGAATCGACATTCAACTACAGAGCGGCCACTGAGAGTTATAAATAATAATAGTAATGATAATTATAATAATTAGAATCTCTCTGCATGCTAATTAGGATTCCGGTACTGATAAAATGTAGGGTCATATGCTGCAAAGAGACATTGTCTTTTGTCGTCTGACTCATCTAATGCTATGTGACGCACAAAACGATTTAGGATTGGAAATGTTCACACGGACTATTGTTCTCTGCTTTCTGACTTTTCAGCGTACATAAAAGGGGAGACCGTCCCACAGCACAACTGCACGCTATAAGCGGAAAGCTAACACACGTATAAAGTAATCAATTGCAACACACACACACACATATATATACAGGGTGATTCAAAAAGAATACCACAACTTTAGGAATTTAAAACTCTGCAACGACAAAAGGCAGAGCTAAGCACTATCTGTCGGCGAATTAAGGGAGCTATAAAGTTTCATTTAGTTGTACATTTGTTCGCTTGAGGCGCTGTTGACTAGGCGTCAGCGTCAGTTGATGCTAAGATGGCGACCGCTCAACAGAAAGCTTTTTGTGTTATTGAGTACGGCAGAAGTGAATCGACGACAGTTGTTCAGCGTGCATTTCGAACGAAGTATGGTGTTAAACCTCCTGATAGGTGGTGTATTAAACGTTGGTATAAACAGTTTACAGAGAATGGGTGTTTGTGCAAAGGGAAAAGTTCTGGACGGCCGAGAACGAGTGATGAAAATGTAGCACGCATCCAGCAAGCATTTGTTAGCAGCCCAGGAAAATCGACTCGCAGAGCTAGCAGAGAGCTGCAAATTCCACAATCAACTGTATGGAGAGTCCTACGAAAAAGGTTAGTTATGAAACCTTATCGCCTGAAATTGGTTCAAGCACTGTCTGCAGCTGATAAGATTAAAAGAATCGATTTCTGTGATTTTATCCTTGCTCAAATGGAAACAGATGAATCTTTCGTTTCAAAGATTGTGTTTAGTTTCAGCAGGATGGAGCGCCACCACATTGGCACTTATCTGTCCGTAACTACCTGAACGTCAACTACCCGAGGCGATGGATCGGCCGCCAGGCAGCCCGTGACAGAGCACTTCATCACTGGCCTCCAAGAAGCCCTGATCTTACCCCCTGCGATTTTTTCTTATGGGGGTATGTTAAGGATATGGTGTTTCGGCCACCTCTCCCAGCCACCATTGATGATTTGAAACGAGAAATAACAGCAGCCATCCAAACTGTTACGCCTGATATGCTACAGAGAGTGTGG
Source organism: Schistocerca americana (assembly GCF_021461395.2). Taxonomy (NCBI): domain Eukaryota; kingdom Metazoa; phylum Arthropoda; class Insecta; order Orthoptera; family Acrididae; genus Schistocerca; species Schistocerca americana. The sequence goes on along the minus strand of NC_060120.1, from coordinate 846,485,912 downwards.
AACGAGTTGGAGTATCGGGTTGATATTGCTCGAGTGTCTGGAGGGGGCCATATTGAACATCTCTGAACTTGTTTTGAGTGAAGAAAAACCTTTTTAAATACTCTTTGTAATGATGTATAACAGAAGGTTATATTATGTTTCTTTCATTAAATACACATTTTTAAAGTTGTGGTATTCTTTTTGAATCACCCTGTATATTAAAACTTTCTTCTATCAAGGTAGGCTCCTTGGGAGTTCACAGTGTTTACGAATAACATATATTTGGAATAAATTACTGAGCTACATTGATATATGATCGCCATACTTAGATTACATTAAACGACCAAGCATTTCGTGGAGCATCTAAAATAGCGTACACATTGAAGGGCCATTGTGTAAGCCAACTTCAAAAGCTGATGATTCAAAAAGACACTAGCAACATTCATACTTACGTCGAACCACATGTGTTCTTCTAAAAGAAACCTCTCCTAAATCATTAACACAATGTAGCAGACAGTGTTTTACCAGAGAGTATTGTACCTTAGAAGTACTGTACCTTAGAACACTCTTCAGACTTCCGCCACTAGCCAGCCCTGTAACTGAAGTGCAATGCATTTTTTATTCCATTTGGAAAGATATCATTCACTTTATGTGTGCTGCAGTCTTTCTAAAATCACAAAAATTATTCCGGAAAAGAAGATTTTTCCCATACGTGAAAAATCATCCCAAAGTATAACATGTTCATGGACCCAGGAACAAATAGCCCCTTCAAATTTAAAAGTGATGCAATCGACAAAATGTCATCAGCACTGTATTTAATAGTATACATGTTACAGTACTACTACAACAATCAGAAAGTGGAATGAAACTGAGAAGTGTTATCAAAAATCAGCTGCAAGTTAAAAACATTTTGAAGTAGAAGCTGTTGGCGACTAACAAAAATTCCAAAAAGACAGGGAAAATTGTTAAGACATTAAAATAACTAAATTCATTTACAAATATAACGTGTTCCACGTTAGGAGACCATCCACTTCAAGGTATTACATGGTGCATGACTGAGAAGTAAGGCTTACTGTCCACGTGATGTGTAAGTAGTTTAAGGAATGTATAGAATTTTACTCACCATAAAACTCTGCAACTGTACAATTAGCAATAACCTCCAAAGAGATCTAATATGTTCTAGAGCATTTAATAATGTGGAACTCGTAATATGTACAAACGCTGCAGAAAACATTACCTCGTGTCTCTCAGCCACAAAAACAGGAGGAAATGGTGGAAGCTGCTTATGGTGGTATCTAGTGTGCGTTCCTTAACATGATTCCAAAATCAATCACTAGACTGAAACACGTACCAGGAAACATCATGTGTAGGAGCACACTATCCTCCAGGTACAACACCCGCCTCTGTATATGAATAAACAAACACTGTATGAACAGGCCTTGAAGGCCCAACGTTACCGACCGGATGCAGATACGGAGGGGGCATGTGGTTAGCACACTGCTCTCTCGCCTGTTGTAGTTTTCGTAACCGGTGCGGTTATTTTTCAGTGAAGTAGCTCGTCAATTCGCCTCACAATAGCGAGAGCACCCCGCTTGCCAACAGCACTCGGCAGACCCGGACCGTGACCCATCCACATGCTACCAAAACCCGACAGCTCTTAACTTTGGCGATCAGATGGGAAGTGGTGTTACCACTGCGGCAAGGCCGTTGGCTGCCTTTGTATATAAACATCGTAAATAAAGATAGCTGAGTAAACTATGAAGGGCGATCAATAAATAATGCAACACTTTTTTGCTGAAAGCAGGTTGGTTTTATTCAGGATTCCAGTACACCAAATTATTTCCCTCTCTATTGGCTCCAAAACACTATTTTTCAGTATAGTCTTCACTCAAAACGATGGCCTTGCGCCACCTTACTGTTAGGGCCTATACACCTGCATGCTAGCAATCTACTGATCGACGCTGGAGCCAACATCTTGCTGCATCAGTAAATAGCCCATGATTTACTTCCCCCAGAGTGCACCCTTCATCGGAACAAACAGATGAAAGTCAGCAGGTGCGAGATGCGAGATACGAGCTGCAGGATGTGCAGGATGGATGAGGATGAACTGTACAGCTAATTTTTGTGAACTCGTCTCTGGTGCGCAGATTTGTGTCAGACCTTGCGTTGCCATGGAGAAATTGTGCGTTCTCATTTTTGTGGCTGCGAATAGGCTGAAGGTTCTTCAGTTTCCTTAGGGTATCTCAACACACTTCAGAGTTGATCGTTAAGCCATGAGGGAGGACATCAAACAGTCCCAGAAGATTGTCGACGTGAATTTACCGTCTGAAAAAAATGGTTCAAATGGCTCTGAGCACTATGGGACTCAACTGCTGTGGTCATCAGTCCCCTAGAACTTAGAACTACTTAAACCTAACTAACCTAAGGACATCACACACATCCATGGCCGAGGCAAGATTCGAACCTGCGACCGTAGCGGCCGCGCGGTTCCAGACTGTAGCGCCTAGAACCGCTCGGCCACACCGGCCGGCGAGACAGGTTTGCGCGACCTTGCTGCGGTGATGAGTCGCCTCATCCAATGACTCACCGTGCTGTTGTTCACTGCCAGGCCTCCTTGACATTCTGCGAGCACCTATGAATTTCTTCTATGCTCTGGTTTTCCGCCAAAAGAAACTCAATGAAACTCTCTACTTGGAACACATCTCCGCTTGAGGGGTACGCGTAGCGCAGCGCCCTGTCAGAACTTCATGAAACCAGAGAGGCTGGAGCGGAAATATTCCACGACGCCCTACAAAAAAAATCGTATTTTTGCAAACGGAATTGACTGAAAAAACTGTTGCATTACTTACTGAATGCCCCTCGCATTTCAGATACTGTTACAAACGCATAAGCACATCCAAGTGAGACATGGCATTACTGCCACATAAAACTCCCTCTAGCGCTGACAGCTGCCTCAATACGTTGAGGGAGTCCACAACTGTCTTCTGGTATGCCATTTCCAGCTCAAGCCACTCACTGGTGATTAGGTCCTCTAAATATAGCAAACTGTTGGGACTGCTACATTTCACCTGTAGTTCTAAATTGTTCTAAGCTTTTTCTGTGGTATTAGGAATGCATTATCTAGCGGGCCATTCCAGCTGCGATCTGTGTTCGTCAAATCAGGGCAGTATGAATGTAGCCCTGTGAACACAACTGTTGTCATCCTGGAAGTATACTCATGTCCACAGCATACTCATCATCGAGTAGTGTAACATTCTCCGTCCGAGAACATCCTGGTTCCTCTCTGAGGTAACCTGACTGAGTGGGCACATGTCATGTTGCGAAAACCACACACAAAACATGACAGCACCACTTCTTGAGTGAGCTGCACCATCCACACACTGCCGTTTAAATCGCTCATGGTGCCGACAGAGCACTTCATGGAAATTTGGAAATTGGTAGTAAGATCCTGTGGAACCAGGCTGCTGAGGTCATCGGTCCCTAGGCCTTCACATTACTTAATGCAATTTAAACTGACTTACGCTAAGGACACCACACACTCATGCCCGAGGGAGGACTCGAACCTCCAACGGGGCAGTCAGTGAACTGTGGCAAGGTGCCCCAGACCGCGCGGCAGCACTTGATGCCTTGTATCATTTGAAAAGGGACGTAACTGCGACTCCTAGTACCGCACTACATGCCTCCAATCATCTGTTGTTGTTAGGCCTGTAGGGAAGCAGCCTACTCACGCCATATAAAATTCATATGCTTACCATTGTGTGCCAGCCTGGTCTGCTGTAACTAGCTATGATGTCACGAATGTTGCGCAATACCGGTACCTTAAAAATAAAGTAAATAATCTAAAAAGTAAATACCATGTCGGGAGTGATGCTAAAATAATAATGTATTAAGTTTCAGCTTAGTAACTTTAACAATTTTCGAAATTTGGACGTTTTACGTAAAAATCATCGGCGCAACAGGATGGAGCTAGAAACTTCAAAATCTTATATTCAGATTCCTTTTTCATTGTAATTTAATGGAAACAGCATGCTGGTTCTCACAAAGTAATATTTTGGTTGAAATTCATGATTTTCTGTTTTTGTGTCCTAAAAGTTCGGAAGCAAGATAGATTAAGTAAGTGATTATATAAAGCTAGGATATTTAGATTTAGGTAGAATGGAGATACGCTATAATAACAAAGATATGAAAAGTTTCAAGAAGTTAGCTATAAAACTATAGCTGCAGCATCTCTCCAAAGGGCAAGTTCAGAGCTCATCTTTTGCGTGCAGTACAACTAAAATAATTCTCTCACCCAAAGTATTTAACCTAGCCACATTAGAATTACAGATACTTACCTGGGTGCTGATTGCACAATTAAATCGAGAGCTTCATTGGCCTTCAGTGAATGAAGCAATTAATTATTTAATAAACTGAAGTGGTGTTTTGCTAGCCCAGCAGCTAGTCAGTAGGGCAAATGTTGGCTGCGCCTTCGGCGGTCCGTTCCGCGGCTATATAAATAAGATCGTGCGAGCTAGAGTAAGGCTCCAGTTCTCTTCTAGATTCGTATCAGCGTGCACTCCGTGTCGGAAGCTGCGTCGCGTTTGTGCAGTTGCCAAGAACAGCCTTGGATGCCGTATTACGAAACTCGATATGCACTTAACAATGAGTTCGCATTGGAGTAAAGAGTTAATTAATAACGGAAGGAATCCAGTGATGTACTCACGGTTTGCGTATGTCGTATTTTCACGTGTCACCGCAGGACAGACCTTCTACCATTACTAGCGTGGCGTTTGATGAGTATTAACATCAAATTTTGACGACCGTTCACTTTGAACATTTACATCGATAACGGTTGTTGAACAGTTTCGTTATCTAGGGATAATAGGATCCGCGCAATAGACTCTGAACAGCTCTGATAGTACAATAGCTGATATGGGTAATCATTTGTCTGGAATTTTTCGCTATATCGCTTTCAGAATATAGTGAAAATTGTTATAGTAAATTGCATTTTCTACGAATCCCAGACATCATCCTAAATCCTCAGAGTAATGAACTTCAAAATCAAAAACTTTTATTCTCCATCAGTGGAGGCATCACGTTTTTGCTAATCACTTTCTGGTAGCCAACATTGTAGTTAGAGATCCTGTGTTGAGAACGGCAACAAATAACAGAAATAAAATAATTATTTTCCACCCGCCGCCCCACAGGCCCACTGAATTCCTATACCTTCCGCTTTGAGCGATGGCCATGGGCGACATATGCGACTCCAGATATCCATTTCCTGTAGTTCGCTTAGCAGTGTACGTTCAGAAACTGGTTGAAATGGACCTACATTAATTGTCAGCAGCGACTCCTGTCGACTTTGAAATAGACTGTCATTGACAAGGCGAGACACTCGTCCCTGTTCCCTGTCAGTACGACCGCCGTTCTTACGACGCGTTTCATGGCTGTATGTGGCACACCATTGCTTGTAGGAACGTTGGGCAGCCGACATCGACACACTAACAAATTCAGCAATTTCGTTCATGGTGTGTTCATGGGCACTCCCAAACACGATAACGTCTTTGCCATTCCGCCCGTCTGCAAGTATACGAGGCGTGTTTTTTTAAGTAAGTACCGTTTTGAAATTAAAAAAAGACGTGCTAAGATATCTCAATAATTTTATTTTTACATGAAAGCCAGTACCTTAATCTACGCACTGACGCCATTACAGTCCGATTCTTCCTTGTTTACGTTGTGTACTGAGTGTTTAAGATGCCTCCGATAATCGTGAGTCCCGCTGGCTGTGAAGTTCAAATGGTTCAAATGGCTCTGAGCACTATGGGACTTAACATCTGTGGTCATCAGTCCCCTAGAACTTAGAACTACTTAAACCTAGCTAACCTAAGGACATCACACACATCCATGCCCGAGGCAGGATTCGAACCTGCGACCGTAGCGGTCACGCGGTTCCAAACTGAAGCGCTTAGAACCGCACGGCCACACCGGCCGGCGGCTGTGAAGTACATGCTATTATAAGATTTCTTAGTGCTAAAGGCCTAAAAGCGATCGATATTCATCGTGAGATCTGTGCCGTTTACGAAGAAAACATTATGAGTTATGGAATTGTAAAAAAGTGGGTCAGAGAATTTAAAGATGGCCGCACAAATGTGCATGATGAATAACGGAGTGGGCGTCCTTCGGTCGTTAATGAAAGTTTGGTGCAGGAAGTGGACAATAAGGTGAGAGAAAACAGACGCTTTACGATTTCCTCCTTACGGGATGAGTTTCCTAATGTTTCTCGTAGTGTTTTGTATGGCACTGTGACCGAGCACTTGAATTATATAAAATTGTGCGCACGTTGGATAGCGAAAATGTTGACGGATGTGCACAAAACCAAACGTTTAGACAGTGCATTGACTTTCCTTGAGCGGTACCACAACGACGGTGATGATTTCTTAAGCCAAATTGTTACGGGCGATGAAACATGGGTGGCCTACGCCACACCAGAATCAAAGCAACAGTCCATGGAAGTTTAGCAAGGGCATCGTTTTGCTGCAAGACAATGCCCGTCCGCATGTGGCGAATCAGACCAAAGATCTCATCACATCTTTTCGATGGGAAACTCTAGATCATCCTCCCTACAGCCCCGATCTTGCACCTTGCACCCAGTGACTACCATCTGTTCCTGCAGTTGAGGAAACACCTGGGCGGTCAGCGTCTTCAAGACGATGACGAAGTCAAAAACAGTGGTGATGCAGTGCTTAATAAGTCAGACGCCAGACTTCTATGAGGAGGGTATTCAAAAAGTGGTACAACGTTATGACCAGTGCCTCAACATTGACGGAAATTATGTAGAGAAGTAGATTAAGGTACAGGCTTTCATGTAAAAAAAACTGAGATATCTTAGCACGTCTTTTTTTAATTTCAAAATGGTACGCGCCTCGTACTATGTACGTCGAGGAACACTTTTCTCGTCTTCTGCGTCTGCGTCCTGAATGTTTGGTCTTGTCAGTGGCATCATCATTCTTATCGTTGATGTCACCAACATTATCAAAGAGTTCATCAGGCTTCCCTGTAACAAGTCACGCCACTTGCCCCACTCTTCCCCCTGCTCTCCACTTCCCTTCCCCCCCCCCCCCCCCCCATCTATCAAATCGTCGCACAGTTACAAAAATGTAACAGCCAATCAAAAAAAATTCAAGATGGCGGCAATCTCAGCAAGTGGGAAAAGTAAATCACGTCTCCCATCCTCTTTCCGCAGTCACAGTGAACTATTAATATACTGCATCCAAAGTTGTTTCAACAAACAAATTTTTAAAGAAAACTAGCCCAACTGTACTCTATGCCACACTTTGCCGTCCAGCCAGTCAGAGTGTATTATTAAAATGATGTGTGAAAGTGGCACTGAGTCGTATTCTTTGTGATCAAAAATATTATTTTACGAGCATTTTCCCACTTACCTTACATTATCTGAATTACGCAAAATTCCGCCAAAAACATTATCAACTATTTTACAAAAACTCGTTTATCGACTGACTCGCCAGTTAAAATAAACAGTTAAAAACCAACACGTGCTTATACAATGTAAGCAATTAATTACTAATACACAGATGTCAAACATTAATTTTACTTTAAATATAATTCTGCAGAGCTTCAAAAACGCGAAATAAAGTCAACTGCCAATGAACATCCCTGTTACTTGTCTTTGCCAACAGTCGGGGGTGTTCTCAGCTTGATCTATATACCACATTTGATTTAAGACACAACAGCGATTCGAATTAATTGTTTACCACACCTAAGATGTCACTTTATTCTAAAATGTCTGTAAAAATGCACCAGAAACCCAAAAAAGTGTAATGTTTACATTACAGTAGTATCGAAATACGTAAAATGTGTTCAATCCGATGACGTTTCATCACTAGTTTACGAGGAGAGCAAAGACAATGTATCACTAGAAAAATATAATTGATGGCAAGCGATACGGATGATTGAACAAATTGGTTCAGTCGGAACTACAGCGATTTTCTATAACCGTAATCAGCTACACGAACATCTAACGAAAATCTATAGATAACATTTGGGTTCTGACAGATGGAGTCTTAAGAAATTTGGTAAGCTATGGGGTCGTTTGCCAGTGCGACCTGTTGCAACTCTTGTGATTGTATTCCATCAGCGCCGAAAGCCTTCCTCCTTTTTAGCCTCTTATCGTCTGAAGTTACTTCCTGTTGTGGAAAGGGCGGACGAAGTGTCTGTTGCGTATGGTGTTTCCAGCTGTGCTCACACCCTGTGGACCGTCGTATGGGAGGAGTTTATACGGGAGAAATTCCGCCATGTGCTTCAATCTCGGGTCCATATATCTATCGTACTGCTTCAGTGTTAATACTGTAGTGCTAGAGACGTTTTAAATCTCTTAGTAATGAATTTATTTGGCTCGCTATAGTAATTGTCTTCCAGTTGTCTCTCCACGTAATCCTCCCAGTGTCTCTTCTTAACTCGGAAGAAGGCTTTCCGATATTCAGCTTGTCTAAGCCGCTCAGGTCTGACCTGTCTCTGTCTGTACAGCACTCCCCGGAACAGCTTCCGTTTTTCTCTGGAGTCTTCCCTCAGCCTGGCAACTTCGCCATTCCGTCGTATTCTGTCGCTTGGTTTAGTGGTAGCATTTCGGATGGAGGCCTTCTGTCGTGACATTACGTGTATGTTGGCGAGCTAATCGGCACCTACAATTGGTACAATGCGAGCGCAGGAGAGCTTCTGTGAAGTTTGGAAGGTAGGAGACGAGGAACTGGCGGAAGTAAAGCTGTGAGGACGGGGCGTGAGTCATGCTTGGGTAGCTCAGATGGTAGAGCACTTGCCCGCGAAAGTCAAAGGTCCAGAGTTAGAGCCTCGGTCCGGCACACAGTTTTAATCTGCCAGGAAGCTTCATATCAGCGCACACTCCGCTGCAGAGTGAAAATCTCATGCTGTAAATTGAATTTGCGAAGCTGTGCTGCACCAGGGCCGAGAGCACTTCGCGGCCGGGTGTGCCGTCGCGGCCGCACCAGGCAATCCTGGTACGTTAGCTTAGGACCGGATGTGGGAAAAATCCCTGTATGGGGAATTTGGACGACGTGTCGATCGGTTAAGAGGACAGGCTATGCTCCCAGCAATTGTGGGCTTTAAGACAAACTGAATGTTGGCTTCTTACGGCTCTTTGAGAGCATATAATAATTTATAATCAAATATTAACGCAGATCTAATAGATGGGCGATCCCAGACAAATGAAGCGCATCCAGTGACCAAACACTAATTTCAGTATATTTAAACCTACAGATATTAATAATAACCAATGACTAAATACACTCCTGGAAATTGAAATAAGAACACCGTGAATTCATTGTCCCAGGAAGGGGAAACTTTATTGACACATTCCTGGGGTCAGATACATCACATGATCACACTGACAGAACCACAGGCACATAGACACAGGCAACAGAGCATGCACAATGTCGGCACTAGTACAGTGTATATCCTCCTTTCGCAGCAATGCAGGCTGCTATTCTCCCATGGAGACGATCGTAGAGATGCTGGATGTAGTCCTGTGGAACGGCTTGCCATGCCATTTCCACCTGGCGCCTCAGTTGGACCAGCGTTCGTGCTAGACGTGCAGACCGCGTGAGACGACGCTTCATCCAGTCCCAAACATGCTCAATGGGGGACAGATCCGGAGATCTTGCTGGCCAGGGTAGTTGACTTACACCTTCTAGAGCACGTTGGGTGGCACGGGATACATGCGGACGTGCATTGTCCTGTTGGAATAGCAAGTTCCCTTGCCGGTCTAGGAATGGTAGAACGATGGGTTCGATGACGGTTTGGATGTACCGTGCACTATTCAGTGTCCCCTCGACGATCACCAGTGGTGTACGGCCAGTGTAGGAGATCGCTCCCCACACCATGATGCCGGGTGGTGGCCCTGTGTGCCTCGGTCGTATGCAGTCCTGATTGTGGCGCTCACCTGCACGGCGCCAAACACACATACGACCATCATTGGCACCAAGGCAGAAGCGACTCTCATCGCTGAAGACGACACGTCTCCATTCGTCCCTCCATTCACGCCTGTCGCGACACCACTGGAGGCGGGCTGCACGATGTTGGAGCGTGAGCGGAAGACGGCCTAACGGTGTGCGGGACCGTAGCCCAGCTTCATGGAGACGGTTGCGAATGGTCCTCGCCGATACCCCAGGAGCAACAGTGTCCCTAATTTGCTGGGAAGTGGCGGTGCGGTCCCCTACGGCACTGCGTAAGATCCTACGGTCTTGGCGTGCATCCGTGCGTCGCTGCGGTCCGGTCCCAGGTCGACGGGCACGTGCACCTTCCGCCGACCACTGGCGACAACATCGATGTACTGTGGAGACCTCACGCCCCACGTGTTGAGCAATTCGGCGGTACGTCCACCCGGCCTCCCGCATGCCCACTATACGCCCTCGCTCAAAGTCCGTCAACTGCACATACGGTTCACGTCCACGCTGTCGCGGCATGCTACCAGTGTTAAAGACTGCGATGGAGCTCCGTATGCCACGGCAAACTGGCTGACACTGACGGCGGCGGTGCACAAATGCTGCGCAGCTAGCGCCATTCGACGGCCAACACCGCGGTTCCTGGTGTGTCCGCTGTGCCGTGCGTGTGATCATTGCTTGCACAGCCCTCTCGCAGTGTCCGGAGCAAGTATGGTGGGTCTGACACACCGGTGTCAATGTGTTCTTTTTACCATTTCCAGGAGTGTATTTTAAAAGAGGATCACCTGAATTAACAATTTTTAATGCTTCGTTCCACATACGATATCTCGGATGATAGCATTGTACTATAGCTATCATCGCTGAAAGGTATGTATCTGTAATATTTTATTTCTTGATTTATTGCATCTATTAAATCTTTTTTATTACGCAAATGATTATCAGAACATTTACTCTGCTAATGAATACATTATAAATATCTTACATATTGTCATAATTGTGTACTTATTTAATAAACCGTTTACTACTCTGCCAGTAATTTTATTTAAATGTTGATTGTTAGTGCTATTAACAACTGCGTTAATTTAAAAGTGGTCAGTCACATATGTTAGCAGACACCACAATTCAAAAGAGGACCAAAAGACGCTTCTGTCAAGGAGGCGTAAATAATTGTTTAAATGATATGAAAAATAACCTGTTCTCACTTATTGTGAGTGCACTTGCACAAGAATACTGGCTTATTTGTTTATGGACAAACCTTTAATTAAAATTATTTTATAAGATTTCTTTATTTAAATATTGTTGTAATGTATTAGTTTAGTGTGGGGATCATGTCTGTAGAGCTTAGAAATAACGTATTTTTACTGGGGGCAGCCTTCAGCCAAAGGAGATGCAGACAGTACTGGAACACAAGAGTATAGAGGGTGGAACTTTTCGAGTGAAGAGCTCAAAGGAGCGATTCTGGACACTTTATGTAGAGCGCTGGATGGAGGCAAACCTACCTGTAGAAATGAAGCATTTTCATTCTTGAAGGTGTTTGATTCTGGGTTGTGAACAGCCACCACCATATTTTAACTTCTGAAGTGACTTTATATTTCGAAAGGCCTGACTGTGCTCCATAGTAGGACTCTGATATATTTCTCTTCTGTTGAGGAACTGAGGGTAGACAGTGTGAGTTACTGTTCTTTCCATTGTGTGTGCTAATTTTTTAATCATCATGTTGAACTTTGAACTGTTCTGAGATAGTGAATATTTCGTGCATTGTGATTACAAAACGGACTTAATTTTCGCGTATCATTGATGACTACTTAGTTTGGGAATGTTTTACCTTTCTTGTAATACTGTCAAGCTAACTTTACTGCATTTAATAAGAGTATTTTCTGTCCATATTTTATTTGAATATCGTAGGACCACTTCCCATTCATTTGGAATGTTCTTTCTTGAATAAACGTTATTGAAGATAATTCTTTGTCGTCCACATTAATTTCAGTCGTTAGAATAGAACCTTTTTTATTAACTTATTCATCTATCTTTTACTTTATATTTGTGTGTATTTTATTAACTCAATTCAAGCCAATGTATAGACTGACTGCAAGATCATAGGTAAAGAAATTCTTCCAATCCATCTGTGGCATGAATCAGCAAACCAGTGTTTTGTAGTATGTCATTGGTAAAGGTTATTATTTGCAGCGAATTATGTGAGGGACTTAAAAGCAGACGCGAACGGCTCGACTTTATGACTAACTGAACTATTCTTTTTAAACAGAACAGTGCATAGCCCAAGTACCTAAAATACGAGCAGAGTCAGGCAGAGCGGCAACTGGTTTGTTCGTGTGGGATGTTGTTTGGAAGCGTAACTACTTATCAGTAACCGTTGGGTAGCTTCACGCTGTGCACCTGTCAGCCAGACAATACATGAGTGCTGTAATTAAGAAGACATTCAGATGTCATCTGGATTTCCGTGTCAGAACCAGTATCTAGCAGATCCACAATGTGATTTCTGTGCGTGAGCTCTTCAATCACATGCCAGTGTTTTATACGATGCAGCGCACTGCTATTTGCTGCAGTAATACCTATGTTACTCCGAGCACCAGCTCGATTTCAAAATGTGTGGGGTTGCCGCATCTATGAATAGGTTGTGTTGGTGAGTTGTCTTCAACTGTTCGTGCCCTTAACTAGTTTTGTTTCCACGCCATAAAGTCGATGGAGCATTTATATATATGCTAATGCTACGAGTATTTTGTTTGTCACTTATTGTATTATCCGTTGAACATTACAGTGTATTTCTCTATGCAATGTGAGTATTGTGCATAAACGGTGACGATCACCCACGTATCCCTATGACTAATGACGTCTCCCTAATGACGCGTTCTATGCATAGCTGTGTTGTACGCGTGGCTTTCCAGGGTGTAGATAAAGCCTTTATTACAATATATTACGACGATGTAGGGAACTCGTGACGAATAATTTGAAATGTGGCACTTGTGGGATATCAAGAAGAGAAACAACCTGAAAATGGCGTACAGAAGCCACGTAAACTACAGCAGACGCGCACCACGCGGGGTTATCAATAACCTCCCACTCTGTTACGCCACTGCCTCACTCGTCTATTTCGTTAACATTATAAACTTTTCCATTATGGTGGTGAAATAAAAGTGAATTTTGTGTACGCTCTGCAAAAACTAATTACATTTACAATTTGATCTAAACATAACCCTTGCGAGCACAGTAGTTTCGTAGTAAGAAGACCAGACAATCAAATCGATTTGATTGTTAATTGTTTGCTGTTAAAATTCACAATATTTTGAGTTACAGTTTACACAGATGTCAGTGTTACACTTCACAAATGTAAGAAGGAGGGGTTTTTAATATTCAAGCCCAATTTTGTACAAATCTCACTCAGCACGTGTGCACTGTCTTAGCTGACTTTGCAGACCAATTGGATCCTGTTTCTCGGCTTGACAGACCACAAGTGCCCAGTATCAATTTGTTCGTTTCTACTTTATCTTCACCACTGTGGAATGTTGTAAACAGTTATTGTTTACACACTGTATATTTGCCATTCCATACAACTACCTTGAGGTTGTTGCTACTAATAAGTGTCTTGATACTTGGCAAAAAATGCGTTTTTTTTCCTTTCATTAGTGTGTAGGGCTCTTGGAGGCACACCAAATACGTATGCACGTACGTCGCTCACTGTCTTCATGAGGCCCATACTCCTCACAGCATACAATTGTATAATCCTGAATATGGGTGTGGTTCACTCGTCACTGTACCTTCACTAGGTTCCTATATATTTTGTCCGTGCTGTGACCATACGTCTTGTGCGAGCCTTGCCCATGAATTCTCACAGCTTGCGAAGGTTTATCGGTAATGGTTCAAATGGCTCTGAGCACTATGGGACTTAACTTCTAAGGTCATCAGTCCCCTAGAACTTAGAACTACTTAAACCTAACTGACCTAAGGACATCACAAACATCCATGCCCGAGGCAGGATTCGAACCTGCGACCGTAGCGGTCGCGCGGTTCCAGACTGTAGCGCCTAGAACCGCTCGGCCACCCGTGCCGGCAGTTTATCGGTAATATTCGTTATGTCTGTCTGCTCCATAGTGTGGTAGTAGATCTGTTCCGGTTGAGACGTGCTAATCGCGTAAAGACTCCTTGTTCCATCTGGAATATTTCTGTAGGCCCCAGCTAATGAATCCCATATTCATCGATGCATTACTTTAATTAATGTCGTTCCAGTTGTCTGCTTGTTGGTCTCTTCCACCAGCTTCTGCTGAACAGTTTCCCACAGTGCTAAAATATTTTCTGTCACTTCCGTTAATCCAATTTGGTATGAGCGGCTGGTCGACAAACAACACTCAAGAACTGATTTCTGTAAGCTATCCCTTTCGAGCATGAATAACACATTTTAGGATCCCTAAGAGACTGGGTTGTGACTTAATCACACCAAGTTTTATGCTATCGTTCCACCATAAATCGTCCTGGACAGAAACCCATAAATATTTTAAAGTTGCATAGTTTTTTTTTTTCCGTGCGTCTAGGGCCTCCCGTCGGGTAGACTGTTCGCCTGGTGCAAGTCTTTCAATTTGGCGCCACTTCGGCGACTTGCGCGTCGATGAGGATGAAATGATGACGATTAGGACAACACAACACCCAGTCCCTGAGCGGAGAAAATCTCCGTCCCAGCAGGGAATCGAAGCCGGGCCCTTAGGATTGACATTCTGTCGCGCTGACCAGTGAGCTACCGGGGGCGGACGTTCCGGTTATTGATTCCATTTAACTGTGATTAGAGTCTGCAGCTAATACCCGGACCAGGCACTGATCATGTGTAAGTCTTTCTGCATTTGGTAATAAATCTGTATAGACGACATCTCTGTGTACTGCGTCATCTGTCAACAGTATTACGTTGCAGCTTTTTCGAAAAACTGCCATTTAAGCCGTTTCTTAATGTAATGTGTGTGTCTAATTAGTAAGCCAAGTCAGCTCTCGTACGCTGCAAGGAAACTGGAAGCGTAATAATGAATGAGCGTTTGGCGTCATTGACCGGGAGGACCCTTGCGGGGCGGGTCCGGCCGCCTTGGTTCAGGTCTTATTACATTCGACGCCAGATTGGGCGACCTGCGCTCCGGATGGGGTTGAAATGATGATGAAGACAACAGCTAGTCCCTGAGCGGAGAAAATCTCCGACCCAGCCGGGAATCGAACTCGGGCCCGTAGGACGGCAATCTGTCACGCTGACCACTCAGCTATCGGGGCGGACAGCGTAATAATAACTGCCAATGATCGCAACTCTCATCAATTCTACATGTGTTTTCTTTCCTCTTAGTACAATGATGGAGTTTTGTAATTGCAGCAGCCTTGGAGCTTTTACAAAGTTCCAATTGGAGGATCGGTGAGTTGTAAAGACTTTTTTGCTGAAAGCCAGTTTCCCACAGGTAAAGCACGGGAAAGCAGTCTGCCAGCCCAGCATGAGCATGGCGTGAGGATGCAGTACATGCCGTTAAACTACGTTGTGTAAAAAGATAAAGGAATTACTTTTAACAGAGCTAAAAACCTGGAAGACAGGAGAGAACACGAATTTATGAAAGCGTAGGAGCAGCTGTTGAGCATAACAATGCCAGCTGGAATGGTTGCTCAAATTTTAGTAAGGGCTATCTGGTTGGCTCATAGTAATTATTTTGCTGGAGAGTTTCGGCACGTGTGTAAATGGATGTCTTCTGATTGCCCATGACTGAAAACGCGTCGTATAGTGGGAGAGATTTTTCGCACTCTCCCCCTTGCCAAGGGAAAAAATACACCACACTGGTTAACCACGACAAAATCCCCAACGATAAGAACTGTTAAGCTTGTTTAATAAATTATCACTGGTCAGAACTCGCTATGCCTGTTCCACTTAGCTGGTGAGATTCCAATGCTGACAGAGCCAGCTAACTTTCGGAGAGGAAACTAAGAGGGCACTTCTGTTTAGGACGCTGTAGACGGCACTTGTTCCAGGGCTGGTGGCAGTACTCTGGGCTTTAGAACTACAGACTGAGACGGCTCCAACTTAGAACAAGACGCGGTAGCTGTGCTGGACTTCTGTCACCCACTACTGCAGCCACCTTCTACTCTTGCACACTGTTTAAGTGGCAAGCATGGGCCGTCGCTGCATCCACTGAGGCGAAATGAGGGAGAATCACATAATTTGCATCAGGATTTCATCTTGCAGATCTAATTTTCACAGTCAGCTGGTTGTTCCCACCATACACTTAGGCGAAAGTACTCATGCTTTTCTGGAACCTTTCTTTAACTTATTAACTTTTTCTGAAATTACTGGCCATACTTGCGACACAGTTTTACATTGTTGTGTCATGTATCCACCCATCTGTGCCAAGGCTACCGTCCGCATTTGCAATCGTCTTGTCCACTTATTAAATGTCTGTATTCTTCATTCAGTGGATAAAGAATTTATATGTCTTTTGGGAATAAACCAGATCATTACCGTGATGATTAGTTTCCTATTGTAGCTTGATGGATCTCATTATCATTGTGCCTGTGTGAGGTGCAGCACCTATACTTCCATGCCTAATTGGGCCAACCATAGTAATTTTCATTTAATAAGCCATTATTCATTGAGTGACTTTGTTTTTTGGTTCGCATGGTCTTAAGGGGAGCTTTAACCTCTATAGGTCGCCAGGGATAGAATCTGTAGCATCTCAGGGGTATGCTAAACAACTCAACTGACACCTCGAAGAGCCACATGCTGTATTCTAGGTCAGTTTCATATACTGTCAACAGCAGCGCCCCGACACGTTACAGGGGCCTTTGCTTCTGAAGATGCCTTCCTATTAATACAATAATATTGAGTTCTGTCTGCCTAGATAGTATTCAGTTCAATCGCATATAAGTTTTGGATATTCCGTACGCACGTACGAATGTTCGAACTTAAATAGTGGCAAGTATTTATTCGTAACCGATACAAAAGAGTTACATGCAAGCACCTGTTACTTTGCTTCAGAGTAGTCATCAGCGTTGTGTAGAACCCTTTGCCAGCGATGTGGAAGGAGTAGTGGTCCAAATGGCTCTGAGCACTATGGGACTTAACATCTATAGTCATCAGTCCTCTAGAACTTAGAACTACTTAAACCTAACTAACCTAAGGACATCACACAACACCCAGTCATCACGAGGCAGAGAAAATCCCTAACCCCGCCGGGAATCGAACCCGGGAACCCGGGCGTGGGAAGCAAAAACGCTACCGCACGACCACGAGCTGCGGTCAAGGAAGGAGTAGTATACTTTAGCAGAGCCTGTTCTGTTGATGGAGCGAATGGAGCGGTCTACTGCCTGTCGAAACTGTGGAACAGTTCTGAAGCGAATGTCATCGTCAATGCACAATATTACTGTTCGTTTTTGGAGCATCGCCTGCCACAGCTTTGCGAAAGAAGCGACGACACTTTCTGCGCAACCCACCCATCATTTTGCAAGACAATGCGCGGGCCAATACGGCGCAAGCTGTGGCTGCATTGTTCGGTCGATGGGACTGGGAAGTACTGTACGATCCACCATACTTCAGTCCCTGTGACTTTTTATTTCATTCCGAAGATGAAGGAACCACTTCGCGGCATTCGTTTCAGATCTGTTCCAGAGATTCGACAGGCAGAAGACCGCTCCATTCGCAACATCAACAGAACAGGCCTTGCTAACGGTACCGGTATACTACGCCTTCCACATCGTTGGCAACGCGTTCTACACAAAGCTGGTGACTACTCTGAAGGACAGTAACAGGTGCAAACATGTAACTCTATTGTATCGGTTGTGAATAAATAGTTGCCACTATTTAAGTTCCAACCCTCGTATTTTGTTTAGCAGGTGCGCACTCGTATGAAAGGCGATTTGCAAAGCCAAGAAACACGGCATGGACCTGAGCACTGCTACTGCTGTGTGGATCTTTTGACTAAACGGACTAGTCTGGGCCTCAAACGGTCGGCGGTTGCGAAAACTACATTGATTCCTACAGAGTAGCTGTCCATCTCCAGAAATATCAAGCACGATACACGCAGTACCCAAACTCTACCAATAAAATTGGGTCGTTGTTCAGGGATGTTTTCTGATTATTTCTGTATAAGGACCTGCTACCTCTAGTGCACAACGGTGCAAATGTAGAAAATATACGCTGTTTGTTCCCAAAAATAACCAACTTGATCTATTCAGTCGCGTTACTAAGCGTTGACGACAGTAATGCCCAGTTTACTCGTTGCCCTCAAGCTTGCATTCGGTACTGCTCCTTAATGTGTAGGGGTTTTTTCTGGCAGTGTTAGTTGTGCACTCACAACGGTGCAAAGCAGTAGGGATATGTTTATTGATGAAGAATAGCCTGATAAGAATGTTTATTGGTCCAGTGAATGGAATGCAAGAAGGGCGCCAGTCTTTTTGGGCCGTTGAGGTCCTCCATGCCGCTGAGTATGGCTTTCGTTAACCGCCCTATTAAATATTTGCATGACAGTCGCAGGTTCCTGACCAACACAAGCGACAACATCGTGGGACGATAAATCACACTCTCGACAGGCGACGCTGCCACTGCGGTCAAATTCAATAACGACATATAACAGAATGTTATCAAAGAAAACTAACAATGAAATAAGATTTCTGAATGAGAATCCCATGGCAATCCTTTCCTTTCATACAGAATGTAGCTGACGTTACTCCTACCCATCACGTGCGGCTGTTCGTAATTGTTAATAATTTCCACGTCAACAGTTTATGCCGATATGACCTCTGTTGCACGCCGTCTTCTTGGTGTTACGGTTTCAAAGGCAGTGGCGTCATGGTTAAGTGACCACGGTTTTAGACTATAAAGCGGACGTGCCAATTGTAAATGTGACACAGCGAAAGAAGGGAAGCTTGAAACAGAAGAGGAACAGCGACGGAGAGCATCACTGGCGTGGGTGGGGGTGGAAGAGAAGCAGAGAGCCTGCGTATAAACTGTTGGCCGGTGCGTGATGGAACATTACCTGCCGCTTGGCACGCCGTCAGCGCGCAACGCAGTTATCCGCTGGTTCCACAACGCCGCTGCCCTGCCGCGGAATGAGGAATTAGGAGCACCGCAGCGCGCCATCTGGCGGAAAAGACAAATGCGCGATGCGCACCGTACCGCCGCCTGCCCATGACTCGTACTGCAGTGAACAGACTCCCAGGCCAGCCACCTCTGCCAGCTGTACCGCTATGCTACTTTGTTTATGGCGTTTCGCTACTATTCCAGGCAGCTATCACGTCACATGAACATTGTTTGTTTACAATTCAAATTACACTCTTCTCCAGTTTTCTAAAAGTTGAACGTTATGATGAATAGGAAGACATTTCCTTACGTTTTTTGAGTCGCAGAACCTGAAAATGAAACTTGAATTTACTGATTGGCTTTCCTTTTTATGTGGTTATATTTATCGTAACCAGCCTGTATGGCAATTAATAGCTTAAACCTACATGGGTGAAGGAAACAGCAAAAATCTTCCTGTAAAAATGGGTATCCAAACAAGCTGTTTCCAAAGTAATGCCATTGTTTGGTTACAAGACACTACTGCCTTTAAGACTGAAATACTTTGCTACTTAGTACCAACGCCGGCCGGAGTGGCCGTGCGGCTCTAGGCGCTGCAGTCTGGAGCCGAGCGACCGCTACGGTCGCAGGTTCGAATCCTGCCTCGGGCATGGATGTGTGTGATGTCCTTAGGTTAGTTAGGTTTAATTAGTTCTAAGTTCTAGGCGACCGATGACCTCAGAAGTTAAGTCGCATAGTGCACAGAGCCATTTGAACCATTTAGTACCAACGTATTTGAAAAGTAAACTTTTCGACTAAGTTGCACTCTAATAGGGCGTGAATTTGATGTAAGCCCAGGTGCTGCTGATAATGCACCACTTGAGCTGGTTGAGGTGATCGTCTCAGTGAGCCACACATGCGTCTAACAAGAGAAACTCGCCATCGCACTCCCCCTCAGATTTACTGGTAGGATCTCGCGTGGATAGCCCGTCAAAAACTGAACAGATCTCGAGCATGAAAACAGGAAGAAGGTGTACAGAACTGTGTATAGCGGCACCACAGTATAATATAGGAAAGTTAGATTCGGTGCAACATTTCTGAGCGCAGAAGTTACAGCTAGGCGCGGGCCTGTTGACAGTAAGTTATACTGACCAGCAGTTGCGAAGTAGAATGGAGGCAACGGGGCCGTCGAATCACTGAAAAGCGTAAACGCAGCGGTTTACATGGCCCAAGTTACAGGCAGAAACAATAAATCATATGAAAAGCTCGGACGAGTCTTAATATGGTGCCTTCTACATCTTCCCGCAACATTTGGTCATCCTGATACATTCGGTGGCAGATGTCGCCACTACATGTGGAAAAAAGCAAACCAGAAACGGTGAACGGTCCAAGCTTAACAAGTGCAATATTGAGTTGAAGTAAAGAGCAGTGGCGTCATGGTTAAGTGACCACGGTTTTAGACTATAAAGCGGACGTGCCAATTTCTATTTACGAACTGTTAGTTCGGACATTGAAATGTTCGTTCTGTTTCTGCGGTCTTGATAGTTGTCATACCATACATTGGTTATAGAATACGAGCCATGTGATAAGAATGCGTTACCGTCATAAGTAAACGAGATGAATAGTGAGAGCAGGCGAGATATCACATAAACGTTACACTGAAATGAAAACAACAAACAATCTGGTATGAACCATGTAACAAGAAAGTATTTCAGGAGTCAAAACCTCCAAAACGGAACGCAACTTCAAAAACATTAAAAATATGTTTTGACAGAGCACAGATAAACTGTGTGATTATGAAACTGTTCCGTTCATTTGTTGCAGCTTATGTGACAAAATATTATCTCTTTATCCTTTCCTTGGGACTGATAGCATTCACATTTGAACGAACACCTGAGTCGGGCAAGGAGGCGTGAAAATTAGGTGCCTCGGTATGAGCTTCTTGTCATACGACACACGCACTGTCAGTAATGCTGTGTGTGATACACCAGTCGTGTTTTCGGGTGGAGGATTGAGTTGACTTGGCGCCTTGTCATCAAACGTTTGCGTTTCCCATTCTAAAGTCACTTTCTTTAGGCTGCTAAGAGAGTATTTGTGCAGAATCAACTGTCATTACAGGTCCCTTCTTTACACCTTGCTGTAGCAAACGGACGTTGCACCACGAGACAGACAGAAATTTGAATATGGCGAACAGAGAAAAAATAAGTTTTTGGCATGAGGGAGGTTTGAACACGGCTTGCTCACTTCGTGGTCCAACACCGTGATCACTTAACCACGACACCACTGCTACCTCAAGTTTCTGTATATTGGACTTACTGTCCTTGGACCATTTACTGTTTCTATTTTGCCATTTTTTCACAGTCCAGTACAACTTTTTCCTGTTCTCATGCTTGATATGTGTTCGACTTTTGACGGGCTTTCCACTGGGCCATCTTACCACTAAACCTGAGGATGGGATGTTTTCCTTGTAAGGAAACTTGATGGACGAGGCTAGAGCTCGCGCAAAACACGGTGGGACATGCGCAGACACGCACTGTCGTCCTGGTTGTTGGGCGAGTCCATCCACTGTCCCACACGGCCGGCTGCCTCACCTGATGGTCGGCTGCCGACACGCACCGCTGGAGCGTCCTCCTTACTGTCTCTTTACTGCATAGCTTGGAATCGTAGTGTTCACCCTACACAGGGGCAGGGTATAGTGAGAGAGATTCATAATCAGGCAAGTGTGATTGTTTGCAACGCCACTGAATTTTCAGGGGAAGAGGCAGACGAGGAATCTGGCGCAGAGGGACTGGCATTAGCCGCACGATATACTGTGGAGTGGGAGGCGCTGCGGGTTGTGAGGACAGAATGATAGTTACGTAGTGACAACATTTATTAACAACATATTTATTGAATCGGTAAACAGTGAAGTAAAATTTTCCTAAAGCAGTTATTTTAAAACAGCACGATAATACAAGTAAAATCATACCGGTTCAAGATAAATAACTGCAAAAACAAAAATACAAAAGTATTCAGTGAGAGAAATAGCATCACCAATACAGTGTGTTTCAAAATGTTTTGACGATTTCAAATTTGAACAACACAAACGAAGTTGAACATTTTACACAAACTACATAATTTATTCAAGTTTACTTATGAAGTACTGCATCGGACAGATGACGACCATTCGCGGCTATGCGGTACTCCAGGCGTCTCACCCAGTTTTTGAACACATCTTTCACAACTGCTGAAGGAATTCTGGAAACTTCATCGTTAATTCCATCTTTTAATTGTTGCAAGCTTATCGGTCGGTCGTTTGGACATATATTCGTAACGAATGACAAAAAATTGCATGTAAACTGCTGCGCACATGTTCGATGTTCTCTGGAGTTCGGACAGTTTCCCGATGGCCGGTCGACTTCTGATTCGGTGCACTGCAATTTGCAAGATCCCCTCGCTTCTAAACTGATACTGTTATTACTCAGCTTAACCGTGACTCCGTAGAGGGTGGTACATGTGACGTACAGTATAACTGGTCAGCATTTCCACCCGGAATTTGCGAGTGTAAGTCGGACCTTCCTTGATCCGCCTTGGTGGGTCGTGTCGTCGGATTTCCTCCTACCTGTGCGCGGGTGCAGCTCTCGTAAATGTCGTCCCGTGCAGATTCTTCTTTGGCGCATTGGATGTCTCTGTCGGCGGAAGCTAATTATCTGAAATTGCTGTCGATCAACTTTGGGGTATCTGTTTACTCGAAATTAACATTCAGAATGCCGTAATACCACTTTTATTCCTATTAGATAAACAATGAAACACTCAAGTCACAAACTACTCGTAACCGAGAGCATGGCTACCGTCGAACAAGACAGGAAGAGCTCTTAACGCCGACTGCCGACTTTGGCGCGCAGTCCGTATCTCTTACTAGTTTCGTCACAGTTCGTGGATTTTCGATCAAGTTCGTACTTACTAAGATATGCATTTGTTAATGAACGGGTGTGAATTTTAAGTGGCAAAAGTATGATAAATAGTTTTAAACATCCAGAGGCTCCTCCTAGCATTCATGTTGTCATAAATGACTTTAATTATTAAATATAAATAAACAAAATCGGTGACTTTGGCGCCAAGATGGCGGTACTTCCCGTCATGTATATTTCCCAGGCTGACGCTTGTTGCTACGGTCCAGCGCCGAGCCCCACCCCTCTACGCGCGACATTGGTCGCTTCGCCACCTAGCCAGCCAGCGCGGGAAATGCTCTCCCACTCATGGCCGGCTACGGACTACAGCACTTCCTAACTATCGTGAATACATCACCTAACAGACAGTTAAAGAATAATCAACAAGTTCACATTAAAATCCTAACTTGGGAGACATAAAATATTACAGTACTAACAATGGAATTAAATCATTCTGCACGTATGTTGTTGGTGCGTTCTTCAGTCCAAAGACTGGTTTGATGCAGCTCTCAATGCTACTCTATCCTGTGCAAACCTCATCATCTCCGAGTAACTTCCGCAACGTACATTCCTTTGAATCTACTTATTGTATTCATCTCTTGGCCTCCCTCTACGATTTTGCTCCCAACGCTTCCCTCCAATAATAAACTGGTGATCCCTAGACGCCTCAGAATATGTCCTACAAACCGATCCCTTCTTTTAGTCAGGTTGTGCCAGAAATTTCTCTTCTCCCCAGTTCTATTCATTACCTCCTCATTAGTTACGTGATCTACCCATCTAATCTTCACCATTCTTCTGTAGCACCACATTTCCAAAGCTTCTATTCTTGTCTAAACTGTTTATCGTCCCTGTTTCCCTACACTCCATACTAATGCTTTCAGAAAGGACTCTCTGACACTTAAATCTGTACTCGATGTTAATAAATTTCTCTTCTTCAGAAACGCTTTTCTTGCCATTGTCAGTCTACATTTTATATCCTTCCTACTTCGACCATCATCAGTTATTTTGCTTCCCAAACAGAAAAACTCATCTACTATCTTAAGTATCTCATTTTCTAACCTAATACTCTCAGAATCACCTGATTTAATTAAACTACATTCCATTATCCTCGTTTTGTTTTTCTTGATGTTCATGTTATATCCTCCTTTCAAGATACTGTCCGTTCCGTTCAACTGCTCTTCCAAGCCCTTTGTTGATTCTGACAGAATTACAAAGTCTCACAATCAATTTAGGGGTTGAAATTCAATAATGGAGTGGAACAAAATAATTCTGCACATGTGTTACAAGTCTCACAATTCATAAGCGGTTCGAAGCCAATAATACGCAAAACCCTCACAATCCATAAAGGGTTCTCACTCAATAATACTCGAAACCCTCAATCAGAGAACAATCAACAAGTTAACACTAAAATCTCAACGTGGGAGACATAAAATAATACAACAGTTCCCTATTAAACTACACAGAATAATTACAATGTATTCACCCAGGTACACCACAATGCCAACATAGTATAGCAACTGAAAATCTTCCTCGCATGCACACGTCATCTGAAAATATGAATACCACCTGATCGTAAGACTATGACAAGCCCTTAACACCGCTAAACCTCAATCCCGAACAGTATCGTGATACCCATTCAAAACTTGAGGCCGCGCGGGATTAGCCAAGCGGTCTGGGGCGCTGCAGTCATGGACCGTGCGGCTGGTCCCGGCGGAGGTTAGTCCTCCCTCGGGCATGGGTGTGTGTGTGTTTATCCTTAGGATAATTTAGGTTAGGTAGTGTATAAGCTTAGGGACTGACGACCTTAGCAGTTAAGTCCCATAAGACTTAAAAAAAAAAAGGGGTGAGAGTTTGAGAACAACGTTTTATCATTATGAACACAAATGTGCCGTAAGACCTTCCCACAAACAGTAAGAATTGGACTGAACAAGGTAGGCAAGGTCACTGTTTCAGATCGCCTATCGCAGACGGTGAGCAATCAGATGCACAGTTTCAAAATACAAGCGGCATGCAACCGTGGTACACACCGCGATAAGCAGCGAAATATATAACAAGACACAAGCAACGCTTCAAAGTTTCCTTGAGCACCCCTGTGTGCAGGGCACCCGGCACTAACCACAGCGACGACCGTGCACTGACTTCCCGGGGACCAGCGAAACAGCGCCTGGCCCACCCTCCCAGTGCGTGGCGCCGCTCTCTCCATGTCGACAACAAGCAGCTGTCGCTCACCTCTGCAGGCTTATATTTCCAGACTGTACTCCGATGAATAGCATTTGTGAGTGACGTTTCGGTGAGTCGAATGGTGGGGCGGAACGTCAGCCAATCGCAGCTGTTTCTCGGGTTCCACGTGCTCGCTGTGTCACCTCTTGTGGGGGC
This sequence comes from Schistocerca americana, assembly GCF_021461395.2. Taxonomy (NCBI): domain Eukaryota; kingdom Metazoa; phylum Arthropoda; class Insecta; order Orthoptera; family Acrididae; genus Schistocerca; species Schistocerca americana. The sequence continues at coordinate 846,460,659 of NC_060120.1, read as the reverse complement.
ACAAACCCAAACAGCAGAGCTTCGTCAGGTGACGCGACACGCAGCGGCGGGGAGGGGGTCAGGCAGGCAGGCCGCCTGGGGAGGGTGGAAGGGGGAGAAGCGGAGGAGGAGCGCCAAACACGACGTGATTTTTGCATGTTTTGTTGCGCCACTACAAAAACATTTTCATGCAAAGAAGGCAAAGCTATATCCACTGCTCAAGTTAACAACTTGCACGAAAATACTGAAAAGAACAATGTCTGTTTCACAACCTTTATCAAGCAATCGTAAATAAACTGTCTGGTTAAGAACTTCGAATCTTTCGCATCTTACAGTTTCACATTGTAGCTTGCCTTTGGTGTTCTTAGTTACTATCGTGTCGTGAAATAAGGAAACCTACAGCAGTTAATTCGCAGAGCTTGCGGTGAGAAATGTCGTTCTTTGATACTTTATATTCAGTGGACTTCATTTAGGTCATATGTTACTGCACATGAAATGCAGCCATCATACCGAAACTTTTTAAGGAGGAAAGCAGAAACGTGTCTCAATACTATGTGGAGTAAATATAATTTATACAGTTGCAGTACATCACTGTGCGCCACATGCGAAGTTGTCTCCGAGCAGTATGCCAATTCATTAACTTCTTTCGTGTTTCTTATCCAGCTTATCAGACCAGTCACATCCGAAATCTACGAGGATTGCCCAGAAAGTAATGCAACGCATTTTTTTTTTCTCTGCCGGAAACAATGCTACGAATGCGAAACGTTGCGTATATATTGCTTCGAGTCTCCTGAGTGAACGAGATAAGTTTCTGTCACTTCCGGTAGATAGCGTAGCAGCAGGATAGTTTCAAAATGGCGTCAGCAGGTGACGTACGTTAGAAGCATCGTGCCGTCATTGAATATTTCACTGCAGAGAAAGAGACTGTGGGGAATATTCACAAACGCTTGTGCAAAGTCTATGGAGCATCTGCTGTCGACAGAAGTACAATAAGTCGTTGGGGAAGGAGGATGAGGTCATCAGAAGGCGGTTCGGCGGAGCTCCGCGATTTCCAACGGTCGGGGAGACAATCCACCGCTGTCACACCTGACATGTTGCAGCGAGCTGATGTTGTCATTCACAAGGACAGACCATTCGTGGAAGACATTTTGAGGACGATGAGGTGGTGATTCACACAGTGAAGCCCTGGCTCCGCCACCAGGACAAAGATTGGTACCGACTGGGCATACACGCCCTCGTTTCGCGCTGGACGTAGGCCATAGAACGGGATGAAGATGACTTCGAAAATTAGTGTGTAGATAAAACACCACTCTTTTGTATGTGTAATTCTCATTACGTTCAATAAAGAATCGTTGAAGAAAAAAATGCGGTGCTTTACTTTCTGGGCAACCCTAGTAAGTTAGTATTATAGTTGCAGTATACAGAAACAAAATGAAATTTAACGTTATTGTCTGATACGTTAGCGAAAGCGGAGAGCAATGAATTGATAATAGGTTATCAGTTCAAATACACATTCAAACTTTTTTTAAATCTATTTTAGTCTTCTCTACAAAAACTATGTTCTCATAGTAATGCAGTCATAAAATTCAATGGCTGTCGCTTTAGTTAATATTAATCATTCTGTCAACCAACCAAGTGTTTTGCTATTTTGCTTGTATATGCACGAATGTAAAAAACTGAAAATTTATACAGATCATCATTCTTTGATTTTAGCAGTTGGCCAATAATAAAATGCAATGGAGAGTTGCGTCGGCTAAAAGAATACGTAATTGACATATGTGAATCGTCCTGCAGCTGTTATTGATAACAAAGGAAAATATATTTAATTTCTAGTAACATCAACAATTTGGAAGAGTTACCTCCGAAAGAATTAGTCGGGAAGTAAACAGTCATTAACAGCAACGGGCCCCACCACTGGCCTCCCAACAGTCGGTAAGTAGACATCTTCATTCTGTTTTGGTGCACACGCAACTATCGATCGCATTAGCACGTGGCATGTTGCGTACGAGCCGGCAGCTCTGCTCCCCAGCACTGCCATCTGTCAGTGACAAAGCAATTTTAATCGGAACATAGGCTGCAGCTCCCCAACTGACTGCGGACACGAAGAACGCAGCGGTCGCTCCATCCTCGTATACCGGGCTGCTGCCACTGATTGCCAACAGCCAACTTGAGCTATGTGCGGCTCGTGATGGTGCCGTTCTTACGTTTGCATCGTGTAATAGGTATAGTGGCGTCTAAGTTTCTTCTTGTGTTTACTGGCACCACTGCGTTGCTAGCGTTTCGGTCCGTGAGTGACAGCAGCAGCGCTTATCGATATCTAGTACCATGGTACTATCTTTGGAAGGACGTCAAGCGTTTCCCGGTTCGGGTGTGTTGGCAGTTTGGTTGGGACGGAGCAGCAGTGAGATCCGGTAGCGCGCAGACATGCCGTCCTCCGCTTCTTATTATTAATCATTGAATTCTTGTGTTTGTTGGTGAAGTTCAACCAGCGGAATTTTTCTGCCTAGTGGCCACTAACGCCCCAGTTACCTACCCTGGAGGTTAGCGTATTTTCGCGGCAGTGTACCTATCCTCGCCTTGCCGCTGCTGTCCAGTAAGGCGTGTAGTTAGACAGCCTCCTCGACTGTGGTTCGGATACGTTGTTTCTGTTGGACTGCTTTGGTCATAGTGGTTCCTTCTGCTTCTGGATGTCCTAAACACTGGATTCCGAAGACGCAGTACTTTCCGCTGTTTCCACCTTGCCTGGGTTATTCCATCGTTGTATTGGTTATCAGACGTTAGGCAGAATTTGTAAGAGTGTTGGTCTGCATTTAAAAAGTCGCTAGTTTGAATTGCCATCCGGTTAAGTGAACACTACTCTTGGCTGCCTGTCTCGTCGTTTACGAAGTTGAGCGACTTTCCCATGTCGATCCTTGGAGCACTGTCTGAGGCCCACTTCTCTCTTTATTTGGTCAGATTGTGATGATTGTCTATAAGGCCTTCAGCTGTGAATGCAATTTTTCTTAACAATTTTAATTAGATATTGTCTCTTAATGATTGTCCCTTTTTATTTAATATTTTAGTAAGAATTTGCTATCTAGGCCTTCAGCCATCAAATTGTATTTGAGTAATTACTATTGGGGCCTTCAGCCGACAAACAATTTGAATTTCTGGTCAATAAGGCCTTCAGCCGTGAAAACAATTTGTCTAAGGAATTTTTAGTTAGATATTGTCTTAACAGTCAAATTTAATAATTGTTCCTTATTTTCAACCTTAGATGCAATTGGTTCCAAATAAAATGCACGTGATTAAAAAAAAAAGCTGGGCAACCAATGGTAACTGTGTAAGGCCCCATCCACACCGAAATCTGCCTTTCCCTAAGTACCACGCCTCGTAACTGTCACTCAGCTCCCAGGCGCAAGCTACAAGATTCCGCACGTCCGCTGTTTTCTGACGCACTGCTGGACAGAAAGACATCTCCAGGTGCCCGCTCACTTGTGTTGCCAGCCACCAATCGCGTGTCGTCTCCCCAGGCGCACGCTCAGAGTCCCGGCGGCTCTGTTGTTCGCAGACAACCAACCACTCCGGAGCGGACTCACCACGATGCTGCACGCATCTGGTGCTGCACACGATGAACTGAGAGTCCTCTGGTGCTGACAGCGCTGGCTCTGGCTCCAAGTCGCGGCTGGTCCGCCCTGCTGCCACGCCCACTCGCCTACACGCGGTGGCGCTGCTCCCGGCCGCTTTGATGCCCCGCAGCGCCCTCTGCCGCAGCGGGAAGATGACACAAGCCTTGGTACCAACTGCCGAGCGAGGCAGGAGTTTAACTGTCCCGTTTAATCGTGGCATAATCCTCATTAAGAACTGTGCTTCAGAGAGTTGTAGGAACCGTTATCTATTCCAGTCACACTATACTGAGGATAAAGAACTGTTTCACAGACGAAGACCGCACTATACTTCCACCTTTAACTCGTCGCACCGACAACAAACTGGCAGGTATCTAAATCACTGACCAAGGAGTGGAAAATTGACTGAAATTGCTCAACGGAGGAAAGTACAGTGCACATTACGGGATACCAGTACGATTCTTCGCCGAATATGAGGAGGAACCCTATTTTAAACACGATCTCCGTTCAATCCGACGGTACTACGGCGCCTTACTGGAAGGGCCTGTACGCCCGCGTAGTACCACATTACTGGTCGACGTCGGAAACGTATCGCTGCATCAATAATCTCCCTACCATCCGCCTCCAGGTTCCCATGGAGAGCACACTTCATTCGGCCAAACAGATTGAAGCCAGAGGGTGCGACATCCGGGCTGTGAGACTGATGACTAGGAACAGTCCAACGAATTTTTATGAGCTCTTCTCGGGTGATTAGAGTGTGTGGCCTTGTGCTTTCGTGGAAAAGCAGAAGTTCGTTTACATTTTTGTGGCGACGAACACGCTTTCCTCAACGCACTTCAGAGCTGATCGTTTCACCAGGAGGGAGGGCATCAAACAGAACAACCGTTTCAGAGTCCCAGAAGACAATCGTCATAACTTTATCGGCTCACGGTGCGGCTTTGGCGTTTTTGTTCGGAGGAGAGGTCGTGTGGCGCCACTCCATTTTGTTTCCTTTCGAAGTCATGAACCCGTGTTTCATCGCCTGTGACGATGTTCGACAAAAAATTGTCTTGGTCAGCCTCATAACGCGCAATCAATTCCGCAAAGATGGTCATTCGATGCTTTTTTAAGGTCTGCTGTTAGACGGCGAGGAATCCAGCGGGCACAAACCTTAGAGTACTCCAACACGTGGACGAGGGTGTCAGCACTACCAAGCGAGATGTCCATTTGCGCAGCGAGATTTTGACTGTGATCCGCCCATCACGTCGAATGTGTCCGCCTGTTCCAACATTGCTTAGTCACAGCTGTGTGGCCGGCCGGAGTGTCGGAGATCGGACAGGTTTGCGCGACCAACGACTGACTGTGCTTTTGTTCACTGCCACGATTTCCACCTGGCCCACGTTCTTTATTTTGCTTTACTAGTGTCCTAGTAACCTGCATTGCCTGCTACTCTATATTTTTAGCACTTTTTTGTTTCATAAGATTTCATTCTGGCAGCGTGTGACTGGACTTGTTTTGATTTAGTTAAGCCTTTAATCTTGGAGGATGTTTCCAGAATGAACCCATATCAGCGCACATTCCGCTGCAGAGTGAAAATTTCACTCTGGAAACATCCCCCAGCCTGTGGCTAAGCCATGTCTGCGCAGTATCCTTTCTTCCAGGAGTACTAGTTCTGAAAGGTCTGCGGGAGAGCCTCTGTGACGTTTGGAAGGTAGGAGACGAGATACTGGCAGAAGTGAAGCTGTGAGGACGGGTCATGAGACGTGCTTGGGTAGCTCAGTTGGTACAGCATTTGCCCGTGAAAGACAAAGGTCCCGAGCTCGAATGTCGGTCTGGCACACAGTTTTAATCTGTCAGGAAGTTCCGGGATCTTCCAGGATTTCCACGCGCCGAGTAGGGTTGTGTGGTGCACGAATGATGCAGTAAACGTACATTTTGCTGCTGATGTACGTATAAGGCTTTAATAGGACTAAGATGAGTAGATCAAGCAAGAGGTATACCTTAGACGCCACGATCTCCTTGTATCATATAATTCTCTGGCCGCACCTTTATGCTGGTCCTGTAAGCTATTATGGTCCAAAAGACCTGTTTCGTTTGTAGGGGCAAGATATGTTTTGTTCAGCAATAATATACTGGGGCCCGCTGTTTCCTTTATCCTCCTAAATGAGCGGTGGTCAGAGCAGACTAGAGGAGATATTTTCCCATAATAGCCATTGTTTCCCAATACTCTGGTCAGAAAGTAGCACCTTTAAGAAGGGGAGGAGGAAATTGGCAACGGAAATGCCGACAGTCTGCTCCTGATTCTGAGTGGACCGAGTACCAAAACGTCAGTTTCATGAAGCAATTTGGGCGGTCATGAAATGGAGGAGTCAGCTGACAGTCCTCGCGGGTGTAGGTGGTGTCGTGGGCCCTCTGGGAAGGGGGTCGGGTTCTGTTCTAGTGTTTCTGAAGTCAGTAGTTGATGATATCGAGTGATCGACCAATATATTTTCAAGTATGGAACGTGTACCATTATTAGGAAGTGCGTTCTGGTGAGTCAGTGAGGAATTATGCTGAGGCACTTTCTGGTTTTCTGGGCTAGTGATACGGTTTAGGTGACAACCACGTCTCCAGCATAGCTGAGCAATGGGTTTGGCGAGGATTAATAGAAGCCAATGAACTATATTTCAGAGTGCTGTTTTTGTGTCACCTTTTCGTTTATTTACCTCTGTAAGGTGGCAAGATCTTGCACCTCATAGTGCTTTCAGCCCACACTTCAAGTATCCCTTGGTACTAATAATTAAATTTAACTTGTATGTTGGGTGATCGGATTTAATGTAGCTTAGCTGCGTAAAACTCGGCGGTGAGACGCGCACTTGCTTCTCTCAAGCGCGCAGCGGCCGAGCCTTGGGGCAGCAGGGAGCACAGTGGGGAGTCGGATGGCGGCAGGGCCCTCAAAACTAATTTCTGCTGAAGAACACTACCCCATGGGACCTCTAGGGATAGGCAGCGGCATACCTGCTGTTGTCTATACTCCAAGGCTGTTATGGGAGAGCGCCAACCTCTACGAGGAAACGGCGTAACGAAATGCGAGGGCTGGAGCCACATAGCGACTGCCGGTGCTCGGTTGACGCCGAGTTGGAGGGTCTGCAAATGTTTTAAAGTTTTAAATAGTGCAGAAGCGGCCTGGAATGTGTCTGGCATCGCGACGGCACCACCAGCCATTAGCACGCCGGCACGTCCACCACCCTGTTTCCCGTGATTTTAACGCGGACATTTTTCATTAGTGTATAATTGTGTGAAGAGATGCGGGGAGACATCTGATCTACAAGATTCGACAGGAGAAACCAAACTTGAGTTTGTGGTTGAACGGAGCCTTTTAGAGTGACTAGAGTGGGAATACGAAAAGGGGTACTACGATAATGATTCGTCCACCCTTACTGAGGGGATAGATAACCAAAGGTGAGCTGGAGAGCCAGCACTTTTAGAGGAGGAGAACTTCTAAAAAATTGTTCAAATGTCTCTGAGCACTATGGGACTTAACTGCGGAGGTCATCAGTCCCCTAGAACTTAGAACTACTTAGACCTAACTAACGTAAGGACATCACACACATCCATGCCCGAGGCAGGATTCGAACCTGCGACCGTAGCGGTCGCGCGGTTTCAGACTGTAGCGCCTAGAACCGCTCGACCACACCGGCCGGCGGAGAACTTCTATCTGGGCCGCAAATTGGGAAGCCATCTGTCACAGCTCCCGTTGTGTCTTGGTGGCTGCCCAAAGAGAAATGATGGCCACAAAAATGGGGAATGGTGGGCAGTTGGGCGGGAATGGTGGACTCTGGAGAGAAATGGTGGGCGTCCTGTAAAATGACCAACATTGTCTCAACAGTATTCACTTTCTTAACGTTTCAGATGGGTAGAACACACATAAGAAAGACAAAGCTGAATGGGCTGCATAAGATCTGAAAATGAAAGAAAAGCTGTTGCTGAAAGTTTATCGACTAGAAAGGCTGCTGAAAATGAAGAAAAAACCTCCTAGGGCACTGCTAATCAGAAGGTAATGAAGGAAATGTGCATACCATGTTAAAACAACTGAAGCTACAATATTTAAAGAGAAGGTTCAAGAACCATGCACTTGAACTTCTCATCAAACTCGGTGAGTAAACATGTAAAACAACAATACTTATAGTTTGATATCATTAGTTAGTAGAGATACTACTGCAACATTATTCTCAATTTCAGACCTTAATCCAGCTGTGCCTAATTTTGGATACAAAAAATCTCGATAGGTTTTGGTAGAGGAGAGGAAGATGCGGTTCAAGAAGCATGCACTTCAACTTGCCGTCGTACAAACTTGTCAGCAGTTGGGACAGCTGTTCCGAAAGAAGGCAGACAACGACATTAAGAACAATGTTGTTATGAAAAAAGAAAGCGGAGAAGATGAAGAAGAGGATGATTACACTGAGGAAAATTATGACTGCAGTGAAGAAGTAGTAGGAGAAAGACGTGGAGGAGAAGAAGATGATTATGCCGATGTTCATGATTGGAAAACAGTCTCCAAGAATCTACGAGCAGATGTCGACACGGAACAAGTGATAGAGTGATTAGTTTCCTGGCTGGCTTCGGAAAAGGTGGCAACAAATCACATGATTACGAAATAATATCAATTGACGAGAACCTTCGAAAAGCATCGATCATTGATTTTAGTTGTGTAAAATAAAGTGAGAGACTGGTAATTTGCGCAGGAGAACATTATGTCCACCTAGCTTAGGTAGCATAATAAGGGAAACATGTAACAGTCACCACGTTGTTCTTTACTTTGCTAATTATCAACTGCAATGTAGATCTGCAGTAGTATTCTTGATTAATTTAACGTTGTGTGTATTTTAATGAGTTGTACAGATAACTTAAGTGTGGAAAGAACTAATTTGATGGTTCATTGTACTTGCAAAGTTATGCAAACTTTTAGCGATTTTAGACGTGACAGTAATATTGGTGCATTTTAAGTTGTAAGGTATATCTGCAGCAGTGCTCATATGAGCGTTTTTACAACCAGTTTCCTACCGTTGTCTACTAACCTGCAATATATTTTAGTAGTGCCACAAGCGAGCTTCATGTATTTTAATAAATAATACAGACAACTTAGGTGCAGAAATATTCAATTTGAAGGTCTATTGCGCTTGCAAAACGTGCAAAATCTCACACATAATTTTATTTTTCTCAAATTCTCATAGAGATCTGTAATTATACTTGTATATTACAATAAACGTGCAGGCTGCATGTATTTCAAAAAGTTCAATAATATTACAAATAATTAGAAACGGATATATTTAATTTAAGGATCATAGAGTTTGCAAGTGTGGTACATGTATCCTTGCTGCTCAATCTTGACCAACAAGACTGAATGTCGATCCTAAAATACAGTTGCATAACCTTGTATGTTGAGATAGTCTGCTTGGACTGAATTTTGACTGGTGATGTCATGTGACGCCATTCCATTGACGGACTCTGGGGTCATTTGAGAAACCCACGTCTCCTCCCCCGTGACAATGTTCTCTAAAAATTCATCTCCTTCCTTATGATACCGGCCAAAAAAAATCCAGAGCACAAGCCATTCTTTCCATTTTGTGTTTCTCAGTAAGCATCCTGGAAACCCAACATGCACACAATTTGCAAAACTGCCAACTTCTCAGAGACAATTTTGTGCAGTCTTTCTAGCCGCATTCGAAATTCCAGAACTAAAGTTGACATAGTGAATCGCTGGTCTTCACAAATCTTTTCATCAATGGCTTTGACCAAATCTTCTGAGATCACTGATTGTCGGCCTGACCGTGGTTCATGATGGAGATTTTCCCGTCCACCATGGAAAGCTTTCAATCCAATTAAGCCACTCTGTTGTCACTCATCGCGTAGGGGCCATACACCTCACTTAACTGTCGACGAATTTCTGCTGCTGCAACAGTCCCTGCTGTCAAAAACAGAATCATTGACCGTATTTCACAGTCGGTGGGCAGATCAATCGTTTCAAACATTTTGACCTGACAACTGGCACCGTAAAAAGCACACTGGGACAATGCCAATGCAAACGGCGTCGTCTGTCTAGCAAAGTATACCGGGAGTCGGCGCGCATGCGTTTTCCAATGTTAGCGCAACGTTCGATTAGGTACGGCGATTCGGACCTTAATTTCCGAATAACTCTTGTCTAATACAACTTTCTTTTACTCGGATTATCGTGGAGATTTATAATTCTGCTTGCATATTATGGTAAGCGCAACGACCTTGCCGCAGTGGATACACCGGTTCCCGTGGGATCACCGAAGATAAGCGCTGTCGGACGTGGTCGACACTTGGATGGATGATCATCCGGGCCGCCATGCACTGTTGCCATTTTTCGGGGTGCACTCAGCCTCGTGATGCCAATTGAGGAGCTACTCGACCGAATAGTAGCGGCTTCAGTCAAGAATACCATCATAACGACCGGGAGAGCGGTGTGCTGACCCCACGCCCCTCCTGTTCACTTCCTCCTCAGAGGATGACACGGCGGTCGGATGGTTCGAGTAGGCGACTCGTTGCCTGAAGACGGAGTGCTTTTTTATCATGGTAAGCAGTCTGCATGTGTGTGTGCTTTTGTACTCGATAAAAATAAATAAATTTAACTACTTTCGAAATATCGACTTTGCCTTCATCTTTGGAGATGCTACATCTGTCACCATCTTTGGTCAGCTTTTGAGTATGTATAAACAAAGCACGTCATTATGCACTTAAGTTATATACAATGAGCTGACAAAAGTCGTGGGATACCTCCTAATATCCTGACGGCCTTCCTTTTGCCCAGTATAGTGTAACAGCTCGACGTTGCATGGTCTCAGCATGTCTTTGGAAGTCCCCTGCAGAAATATTGCCAATGCTGCCTCTACAGCCGTCCATAAATGGCGAAAATGGTTAGGTTAGTGCAGGATTTTGTACACCAACTGACCTCTCGATTACATCCCAGAATTGTTCGATGGGATTCACGTCAGGTGACCTGGGTGGCCAAATCATTCCAGAATCTTCTCCTTTCATTGTGGCCCGCTGGCATGGTGCATGTCATCCATAACAATTCCATCGTTGTTTGGGAACATGAAGTCCATGAAGGGCTGCAAATGGTCTCCAAGTAGCCGAAGAGAACTATTTCCAGGCAGTGAACGGTCCAATTAGACCAGAGGGCGCATTCGGTTCCCTGTAAACGCAGTCCACACCATTGTGCTTGCACAGTGCCTTGTTGACAACTTGGTCAATGGCTTCGTCTGGACTGTGCCGCTCTCGAACCCTACTGTGTACTTACCAACCGAAATCGGGACTCAACCGACAAGGCTACAGTCTTACAGTTGTCTAGGGTCCACTTGATGAGCCTAGGAGAGGAGCTACAGGCAATCTTGTGCTGTTAGCAAAGGCACTCGCGCCGGCCGTCTGCTGCTACAGCCCATTAACGCCAGTTATAGTCGTACTGTCCTCACGAATACGATCTACGTACGTCCCACACTTATTTCTGAGGTAATTTCGTGCATTGTAGCTTGCCTACATCTACATCTACATGGATACTCTGCAAATCACATTTAAGTGCCTAGCAGAGGGTTCATCAACCACTTTCACGATTCTCTATTGTTCCAATCTCGTATAGCGCGCGGAAAGAACGAACACCTATATATTTCCGTACAAGCTCTGATTTTCCTTATTTTATCGTGATGATCGTTTCTCCCTATGTAGGTCGGTGTCAACAAAATATTTTCGCATTCGGAGGAGAAAGCAGGTGATTGTAATTTTGTGACAAGATTCCGTCGCAACGAAAAAACGCCTGTATCATTTCCGTGACCCTCTCTCATATATTTCGCGATAATACAAAACGTGCTGCCCTTCTTTGAACTTTTTCGACGTACTCCGTCAGTCCTATCTGGTAAGGTTCAAATGGCTCTGAGCACTATGGGACTTAACTGCTGAGGTCATCAGTCCCCTAGAACTTAGAATTACTTTAACCTAACTAACCTAAGGACATCACACACATCCATGCCCGAGGCAGGATTCGAACCTGCGACCGTAGTGGTCGGGCGGTTCCAGACTGTAGCGCCTAGAACAGCTCTATCTGGTAAGGACCCCACACCGCGTAACATATTCTAAAAGACGACGGACAAGCGGAGTGTGGGCATTCCCCTTAACAGATCTGTTACGTTTTCTAAGTGTCCTGTCAATAAAAGACATCTTTCGTTAGCCTTTCCCACAATATTTTCTGTGTGTTCCTTCCAATTTTAATTGATCGTAATTGTAATACCTAGGCATTTAGTTGAATTTGCAGCTTTTAGATTAGACTCATTTATCGTGTAACCAAAGTTTAACGGATTCCTTTTGACACTCATGTTTATGATCTTACACTTTTCTTTATTTAGGGCCAACTGTCAATTTTCGCCCCATTCAGATATCTTTTCTAAATCGTATTGCAATTTGTTTTGATCTTCTGATAACTTTATTAGTCGACAAACGGCAGCGTCATCTGCAAACAACCTAAGACAGCTGCTCGGATTGTCTCCCAAATCGTTTATATAGATAAGGAAAAGCAAAGGGCCTATAACACTACCTTTGGGAACGCCAGAAATCACTTCTGTTTCACGCGATGACTTTCCGTCAGTTACTACGAACTGTGACCTCTCTGATAGGAAATCTGCTGCTTTGGCAGCACTGTCTTCGATAGTATCTCCATTGCTATGACCAGAGATGGCATTAATTGTTTCCTGCCACTAACATACTTCACATACGACCAGAATCTCTTTAGGTTTTCTGCCGGGTTTCGAGACTAAGTTTCGTTGTGGAAACAAGCACTAAAAATTCTATGCAAACGCCGATGCTCCCGGTCGTTAAGTGAAGGTAGTCGACCAGTGGGATGTTCCATGCCTCTAGCTCCAACTAACGATCTACGTTCAAAGTATGTTAATTCCTGTCGTGCGGCCATAATCAGATTGGAAACCTTTTCACATGAACCACCTGAGTACAAATGAGAGCTCCGCAAATGCATTGCCCTTTTATACCTTGTGTACGCGATACTATCGCCATCTGTATCGCTGCCCAGTACTTTTGTCACCGCAGTGTGTAATGTAATAACACACCTTATTCCTTCCTAAAGTCGATGTCATAAAAACACCTCCCTCCCTCCTTCCTTATTAAAACCGTGGTATGTACTTGTAAATGATTGAAATTAAACGTGAACATTAGTATTAGAGGTCACGAAACACATATATGTTATTCAGCAATTGTATGGCTTTCATCTGGAAATGCAATAAGGAAAATTTATACAACGTGTAATAAGAATTTGCTACTATGACAAATTAATAGTGTTTATAAAAGTGTTCCTAAAGCTCTAACCAGATTGGATGGTGTGGTACATAGGAAAGGCCAAATTGCATTTAATAACGTCCTGTGACTTCCACAGACATGAGTTTCTGGGTGTTGAATTTCCAGCGAAGATCCTCAGATAACGAGTGAAGCGCTGATGATGAAGCTGTGACTTCGAAACGCCATTGTTGCAGGCACGAGTCCGGTTGGTCAGGTGCAGCAGCGGCAGCACACGCCTACACAGGCCCGCAGCATCCCCGCTGTTCGTCCCGGGCGGCGGCGGCGCACTGAGCCCAGCCTGACTCCGCTTCCCCCCCAGCGTTGCGCCTTTGTCACCGGCGATCTGGCTCCGCCTCGGCTCACCATTCCGAGTCCAACTCGTGACCGCGACGGTTGCGTCAGGGGCGTGCTCGTTGCTGCCGACGGTACCGCTGCAGCCCGCGCTCCTCGCCGGGCGTCCAGCTTCTGTGTTTCTTCTTTTTCGTCAGCAAGAACCAGACCGCCACTCCATCGGATCGCGCGAGCCCGGCTGCAACGCAAGGCCGTCACCACCACAACCAGTCGTCCAAATTCGGTGGAAGACAGACGACTGTTACCTTCACCAGTGTTGGAGAGACGGCGTCGAATGGAAGATGTTTACCGTGTGAAAGTGTTAATCTGGTGTTGTTCATAGCGTATTGTTTGCGCGCATTTTTTGTTTTTCTCTCGAGATTCTATTCGCTAGTGTTTTCTCTGTATCTTCGAGATCACTCAGTGTCGAGTACCTCACGTTACTGTCACTGACAGTCAAACCACAAGAAAGTTAACACTATTCCGTCATTTTGCACTAACCGCGTTAGCAGAACACAAACATTTCTGTATGTGAGAATGTCGACGAAAAGAACGTGTGACGTTTAGCGTGAATAGCACATTCAGTTTTCATTTGTGCGATTTTATCAGTGAGTAGCTAGTGCGTGATAGTGTTATCTGTTGTGTGTTCAGTGTTAGCGGGTTGCAATGCGATGCTGACCGCAGGATCTGCAACGTAAAATTGTTTTTGATCTGTCATAGTTGGCTGCGCGTATCGCGTTCGCTGCGACAGTCTTTTGTCGACTCAGTCAGCGTGTGTGTGCGTGTGACGCAGGATGTTATTCCCGTGTTGTGCTTGACAGATACGATAAAACTGCGTTCATCGGATTGCAGCGGAACTTCGACTGGAAAAAGGTACGTGAATTTTCTACTACTTCTTGCAAAATTGCCCTTTTTCAGGAAATAAAACCAAATATGGGCAGTTCTGTGTATGAACTGCAGTACACTGACCAGTCAAGGAACATACATACGCAATACAAACGAAAATAAGTAAGGGACGGCAGTAAGACACAAATTTTTGATTACTGTCACTTTCAGATGCATCATTGTGCCCTCGATGTTGTGCTTTGTAGTAGACATGCATTGTTTTCTTTCGCGTGCGTTAAAGTAGATACATCTTCGCGCGAGGCGCTTGGCTAGATATTCTTTCAATCACGCAACTGATAAACAAACACCTTATGTTAATCATTTCGCGGAAACTTTCTCTCTCTCTCGTTCATTTAAAGAGATGTAATAATATGTATTTTAGTGGATAGTTTCGTGTGACTTTAAATTAAATATTTTGTTAATATACTAGTCATACGAAGAACTTCAAGCGTATTCGCATTAGTACGGTATTTCCACAAGCAAATATTATAAATTGCCGAATGATGAGGCGGATCTTCATTTGAAAGACAAGGAAGAAGGAAAATAATGTTCGGAATAACACACTTTCTTTCCTTACCTCACTGTTCATAGTCATTTCTACAAAAACAGTGTGTTAATCAAGAAAACCTAGCGTTCATCCTGTCATTTGAAAGTATATACATACTTCCTCAGTTTATTGCAGGGAATGGAACGAATTTGTTGTCTGCATTTGAATGTAACACTCAAACGATGGTTTATATTTCAACGAAAAACGATTCCGTGTGTTTTTGCGTGACAGCAAAGACACGTACACCTAGGCCTAAATGAAATTATTGTAAGCACGAATGAATAGTTCGTGTTCCATTTCCGGAGCAGCAGATTCAAAGCTATATTATCACGAACAACATACTGTATTGTGCAAATGTAAAATTTTCAGTGTGCAATTTATCCTGAAGTATTAGTTTACATTCGACTTCATGTTGTTTGTACATTGTTGTACAGATTTCTCATACGCTGTAGCGTGTCTGCTGAAATTTGTTGACAGACGTGCTCACTATAGCTACTTCGCGTCTGTGTGTCTGTTACGCGTTTCTCGTTTATAACGAGGAGCTTCTTTCTCTTGAGCGGGAACACAGTGTAATTTTGAGAATTGATCGCCGCCATCTTGTGCTTTCGTGGTTCCGGAAAGGGTTATGATTTCGATGACTGTTATCGTTATCGTCGCAGCTGTATTTCGTGCAAGCTGCCGTCCAGTCGATCTCTTATTCATTAGGCGTCGTACTCTTAATAAAAAATACCACGAATCACAATGCTATGCATGGATATTGATTGCGTCGCTCTAAAGATAACGCTCGGAATGCACAAATGCACTCTGAAACTATGCTTGCCATAATTTCGATGCTGTGAATTAATGATGAATAGGCCTACTTTACACAACAAATTATAGTTATCTCCAGGCAAACATTTCTGACTTTTTCAGTAAGAGCTGTTGACTCATATGTTTTCCCATTTGCTGTTTATTTTCCATGTGTACCTACAGCTTTAACTGGACTGTTTGAAATCTTAATCTATAAGAAGACCACGTTCTTGCAAAATATACTCCAGAGCTCCTCACAAATAGTCATCTGCCCTGCTGTTCTATTTATTGTTTATTGTGCGACCGATTTCGGTCAAAATCCATTATCCAATACAGATGTTTGTTAGCAACAAGGATTACTTATGTATATGAGTCAGAAAAACACAATCTCAGAAATACAATATTTGTAAATAATGTTTAGTAACAAACAGGTAGATGCATGGAGTGTCAGTTAGAGACAACTATCCAAGGAATATACGTGTTTAGGTCAGTCAGTATGGTATGTCACTTCTTTCCCTTCCTTGGATAGTTAACTAAAAATGATTCAAATGGCTCTGAGCTATGGGACTTAACATCTTAGGTTATCAGTCCCCTAGAACTTAGAACTACTTAAACCTAACTAACCTAAGGACATCACACACACCCATGCCCGAGGCAGGATTCGAACCCGCAACTGATAGTTAACTGACACTCCATTCATCTACCCCTACATGATTAAACATTATTTAGAAATATTTTATTTTGAAAGTTTAATTTCTTATCTATGTATGTAACTCATGCTGATAAAAATCTGTGGTGAATAATGGGGTGTGACCGAAACCGGTCGCAGAAAAAGTAGCAGCTTAAGGTGGTAGATACATGGTTTCATTTCTACCATTCGTAAAAGCCATTGAACGCAATCAACCTAAAATAGTTAAATGATTAACCACTTGTCCATAATTTCCTACTCTTAATCTTTTTGCTTTCGATCTATGAAAATTGTGAATTCAGTTAATGAATGTATACGCTAATGAAATATTTGCTTTGATATTACCGAGTCAAGTTTCGCTCAGTTGAATCCATAGAGATTATTTCATTCGGATTTAAAGCACAGCCATTGTATGTCTCTAATTATAGTGGCACAAGTACCGGTGCTTACGGCGATAAAGTTGCTCAAATTTTATAGGTGTCAAGGAGAGAAGAGAGGATAATATGTGGGAACAAATATTTTTCTAGAAACTATTTAAAGAAAATTAAGAAGTAGTACTCA
The DNA here is from genome assembly GCF_021461395.2 of Schistocerca americana. Taxonomy (NCBI): domain Eukaryota; kingdom Metazoa; phylum Arthropoda; class Insecta; order Orthoptera; family Acrididae; genus Schistocerca; species Schistocerca americana. The sequence goes on along the minus strand of NC_060120.1, from coordinate 846,443,957 downwards.
AAAAAGTAAAACGAGAAGTTTCTTTCGAGTTAAGGATTCGTTACTCTGTCTTCCAGTTACAAGGAAAAGAGAAGAATCTTAAATCTCAATATGTCGACAATGAAGTAAATAGGAATACTTATTATGAACACGGTAACAGATAACGTGTCAGCTGCAGGTCGCACTAGTAGCACTTAAGAAGAAAAATAAATAAAAATTATATAAGAGACAAAATTTAATCATGCGTGCTGTGAACAGTCATCAGTGGAATCAACCACGATGTACAGTATAAAATCATCTTAACCAAAGGACCAAAACTACAAGACAGTGCCTCATATATACCATGTTCATGTGTCATGTGTATCTTTCGGATAAAGAAGTCATATTTAAATACACTTAGACGTAAATCATGTATTTCCTAGTTAGGAGAAAATGAATTGATAACGTGACACGTATTTCAGTATCATAATGTAGTATCTTCTATTGAAAAGTATTCTATTAAAGACAGTTCAGAGAGAGTCTGCGTTTGAAGCTACGGTGGCCGTATCGAAGTGGCATTAACCGAAAAATAGTATTTGTAGATTGTTTGGATTTTAGACGTTTACCACGCCATCAACTATTGATGTAGAACTGTAGATGTCAGGTTTCTTTCGTGTCTTATAACATGTGAACTGGAATAGATAACTTTAAAATGATTTATTCACATTTAATGAAACCCAATACATTACACTGCCCAGCAATGTAAATGTGTCTGGTTAAGAAAGATTTTATTCTCATATGTTTCCACCAACTGAATTCATAAATTATCTATTATCTCTTGCATTGGTGACACATCTTTAGCTATCATTAATTTTGTTTCGTGAGGTGACACCCTTGTTAACAATAAAAACAATAGTCTGCAGCCGTCTGTATTTAAACATTATTCCAGCAGTTGTGACTGCGAGTTTCATATCGTTTGTATTGCAACTAATGTATACTTTCTGTTTTCCATTTGCTTTTGAAGTCTATAATTTTTAAAATCAAAATCCCACGAAAATGTTTAGATTCAGTGAATAATTTTTGTTGCATTTGTGTTGAATAACATTTTCGTCACGGAAATTCAATTGACACCTCTTGTGGAAACTGCCTATTGGCATTATTTTCCGGCCGGTGTGGCCGAGCATTTCTAGGCGCTTCACTCTGGAACCGCGCGACCGTTACGGTCGCAGGTTCGAATCCTGCCTCGGGCATGGATGTGTATGATGTCCTTAAGTTGGTTAGGTTTAAATAGTTCTAAGTTCTAGGGGACTGATGACCTCAGGTGTTAAGCCCCGTAGTGCTCAGAGCCATTTGAACCATTGGCATTATTTTGGTATGAAAGTGGAGGACGAGGAAAAGTCAGGGTTCCACATGTGTTGTTTGGATATGCCATGAGAATGGCTGGAAAACGAAAAAAATCTATGGCTTTTTCTGTGCCTATGGTTTTACGGGTGCCTGCAGACCATATAGATAACAGGTATGTCTGCTTGATGCTATCGGTAAAGGTAGACTGACCAATGAAGAAAAAGAGGAGCAGTTCAACACCGTAATCTTTCATCTGCTATTCGTTCTGTTCCACATTCGGAGTGTTTGCCAGTTCCTACTCCATCCCAAAGTTACGAGTGTGAAGCAGAAAATGAAGACGTTGTGGAACAAGAAGAACCAAACAAGCCTTCCACATCCTATGAGTGATTTTGACAGAAAAGACGATAAGTTGCACGGACTGAGTCAAGTGGAATTGTGTGACCTCATTTGAGACCTTGATGTGTCGAAGGCGAAGGCAGAACTTCAAGGGTCAAAACTACAACAATGGAATCTTCTCCAACATGTCAAGGTCTAATAGAACATCGTCATAGGGATGTGATTCCATCTTTCCAGAAGGAAAACAATCTCGTTGTTTGTAACTTACTGACAGATTAAAACTGTATGCCGAACCGACACTGGAACTCAAGACCTTTGCCTTCCGCGGGCATTTACCGGTGCAGTGTACAGTTTTAATCTACCAGGAAGTTCCATTTCAGCGCACATTTGGCTACAGGCCAGAAAATTTCATTCTGGAAACATCCCCGAGGCTGTGGCTCAAGGTGCCACTAGTCTTGCAAGGTTCGCAGGAGAGCTTCTGTGTAGTGTGGAAAGTGGGAGATGAGGTACTGGAGGAAGTAAAGTTGTGAAGAGGGATCGCGAGTCATGCTTGGGTAACTCAGTTGGTAGAACACTTGAGCGCGAAAGGGAAAGGTCCCGAGATTGATTGTCGGTCCGACACACAGTTTTAATCTGCCAGAAAGCATCTTATAAGTGTATACTTCGCTGTAGATTGAATCATGTTGTTTACTGCGACATTAATGGCTAATGAAATTTGAATTTGAACCTTGATTCAACTGACTGGAGGCTATTCACGAACCTTTGCGAGCCTAGATTGAAGGGTGTTTTAGGCCTACTTCAAAACAGCGGCTGTTCTCCTCCTATTTCCTTTGACCGTGCAGTTCACATGAAGATTACTTGTTGGAGAGGGTGGATGGTTGGGGCTGAAGGGATGAAAAAGACATGTCAGTATGGCAGTCCTCTTCGATTCCCATCAGATATACTGAACACAAGTGGAAAATCTCTGGCGATGTAACGTCATCGCTGTACTATTAAAAATGTAAATGGGGTACACTAAAAATATGTCCAAAAGGACAGACAACGTTCTGATCCAGCAGCCACTATTAATTCAGACACAACGGAATAACAGAAATTGGCTGCGAGTGGCCATTGATTTAAATCAATGGAGAAAGTTGGAATCTGTTCTGGATCAGGATTTGGAACCGGTTCGACTCCTGGTCCGGCACGAATTTTCTACTTCCCCATTGCTAAATTAATTCCCGCTCGTAGCCAATGTCTGTAATTCCTTTGTGTCTTAATGGAAGATTTTGTCAAAAGTGCAACCCGATGAGGTCAGGCTTTTAAGTTCTGTAAGACAACTGATACAACAGTTAAGAAATGTAGTTTTCTGGGCCACAAGTTTTCAACTCGTAAAGGAGCCCACATTTGACCGTATATTAGATGTAAAAGTAGAGCAAGCTTGGAAAGCGTTAAAGGGAATCATTCTTAAATTTTTAGGCAGCCAAAGAGATGACAACTGGTGTTAACTGGTGACAGTACTTCTGCAAAAATACCATCACCTTCGATGCAACTTGTTCTTTAAAATCCGTTATCTCCATTCACAAATTTACTTTTTCGCTTATAGTTGTAGAGTTGTCGGTTACGAAAACGAAGAAATAGTCCATCATGACGTATCTGTAATGGGACAAAGATATCATGGACGCTGGACTGAGATAAAGCTTGCTGATTACTGCTGCTGCTGCTGTGTGTATGTGTGTGTGTGTGTGTGTGTGTGTAGGGATGCTCTGGAACTCAGCAACAAAAGGCAACAATTTCATAAAGCCACCACGTGATTCACTTCAGACCCAACACTGCCAGATATTCCTTCACCAATTTAAAACTCTTATACGTAATCATCATTTTTAAAAGTGTCAAACGGACTTTATTGCTGTTGGCGGATGTAATTAAAATGTGTCGTTTGCTCTTAATCCGTTAAAATAAATGTTTCGACGTGTTGTATACCACAGAAACTAAAGCTAATACATTTTTTCTTTGTCATATTTGTTTTTCTCGACCAAAAATTTGAAATATTTTGTTTATGAAGAGAAGGAAAGATTTAAAAATATATTTTGACTGCAGTTTATTCATAGACACTCTGCAACATACGTCATAATAAAAAGTTAAATACAAACATCTGCTCACAAATATCATAGAACTTAGTTTATAATAAGGAATTTTGTCTTCAGTGACAGTGACATACTAGAGAAAGAAGTATTATTCATAATTCTGCACACATCCTCGACATGGAACCATCTGCATCTGCATTCCTTAAGGAAACTTTCCAAGAAGCTCAATTTGCTGTCGGTGGCTTGTTATTGAAAACAATTTCCATGAAAATAACAGGTAATTTTATTAAACGTATCGTATACAACACACTTTAAATGCTTTACAGAAGAGCCTTAAAAAAATAACTGTAGGTATCACAGATCAATCACGACTGTCTTGCTCATTGTGGGAAACTAAAATAATTATGCTCGTCATGTACAAGTAGGGCATAAACCAACAGGTTTCTGTTTCAGAAGTAAAACTTCTCCCTCTTTTAGGAAATGACTCACTTCGGACAAATATGCCCTGCCTACATTTACGTTAATTAAGCATTGCCATAATAACATCTTTCCTGCTGCTCTGTGTAATTAAAATTGTTTTTATCAGTTTTACATAAAGACATACTGCTTACTCAGCACCTCTCATATGATACATATATTTGGCCCTCTGAAGATGCGCCTTGCTATCTATATCCAGGCGTCTATGGCCTAAATATAGAAGTAATGTTTTGGGAAAGTCATTGTTAGTGTTTCGTCACATGTACTATACCTTTTTGCATTAAGGAACACTGGTATAAGTAGTGTAATGAGAGTGTCCACATTTTACACATTTCACCCTAAAATTAGGAGGTTAATGCCAGACAATTGCGATATAGAAGCATGTTTAAAACGATTTTATCGCACATCTAATATACAAATGTAGAAAAATATGTTTTTCTGACAACTTGCAATGTGTCAACGATAAGCGAAACACACATGGCAGACAATTAGCCTTTTATCTAATCACGGAGACGGACTTTATATACTTAGAAGAGAATTCCAGTTAAAGTGTTTTGAATGAAGTTTAAACTGTTGGAAATATGGAGGCGGAAGCTAGACCGCGAATGCTTTTCAAATTTTTCGGCAATTCGTTGAGGACAGTTATCTGAATTGAGTATATCAGTTTCCTATACTAAAAATATGTGGGATGAAGACTTTGCAGTGACACGAAATTGTCACTGTAAGAATTACATGTGGCTCAGATCTTTGTGCTTATTGCTGCATGAAAGATACCTGCGTATGTGGAACAACATAATTAAAAGTTAAAACATATGATTAAACGTGAAAACAAAGACAGGATTGAATTTGTTTGTGTAAGCTAGCCACTGAATAAAAGCACAATGAGAAAATTTTTATTATTCCCAAAAATAGGGCCGGCCGGAGTGGCCGTGCGGTTAAAGGCGCTGCAGTCTGGAACCGCAAGACCGCTACGGTCGCAGGTTCGAATCCTGCCTCGGGCATGGATGTCTGTGATGTACTTAGGTTAGTTAGGTTTAACTAGTTCTAAGTTCTAGGGGACTAATGACCTCAGCAGTTGAGTCCCATAGTGCTCAGAGCCATTTTTGAACCCAAAAATAGTTAAAATACAGAAGAGCCTAAACGGGCGAATCTGCTGTAGGGTAGTGACTGACCATTCAAGAAGAGACATACTGCAAACTTACGTCAGTGCCGATAAACCTTCCCAGCAAACGACTCGCACTTCTATCTTACCGGTTACTTAATGTGTTTCAACTTTTATCTGTCGGCATAATGTTTTGCTCCGCTCTTCGGTCTAGAAAGTGCTTCTGTATACAAGCTTTCTACAACATAAACAGTGAGAGAAATGGGTAAAATGTAGTTGGGCAGCTATAAATAACTGACAAGCCGAGTGCTGGGCAATCTCGTTAGGTGTCATCTAACCATGTTTAGCCGTTGCACGATTTGAACACAATAGTTAATCTTAATTAACACGTTTTTAATCCATTCCTGTTTTCTGGTATGCGTCCCGTTGCTAAGGAAATAGTAATGTCAGAATCATCTGCAACAGCTATTCCTTCATTTTACTAGTTATTCAGGTATGAAAAAAAGCTCAACTGATGTCCTATAACTCGCGCTACGAGTTTCGTTCCTGACTTCTGGAAACGTGAATTACATCTCCATCTGTGACTGTTTAAAACTGTTTTCTCTTTATCACATATTTCCGTAATATATTATCCGTTTACTTCCTGGACTTGAACCAACAAAAAATTATTACTGACATTAATGTGGAGAAACTTACAAATTGATTTCTATGTGAGGTCTTGGTAGAGGTGGCTTATAGATGGCGTTACTTCGGCATGTGTTTTTTGTCTCACAGAAGCTCATCTCGACGACATTGCATGCCACCTCAAAAAATTCCCCTAAAATATCTCTTTGACGTCTTCCACAGCAAACGCAAATTTCTTGCACCGCTGTACAAAGAGCTGCAAGTTAAATAGGCCGAGGCCCTCTAAAGTAACAGTAGTGCACCAGCCTGGTGATCTCTCGCACTGGATTAAGTTTTGCGAGTGGATTTTGAAACAAATGCATAGCGTTGAAATGGATGCTTAAGTCATTCTGTTTTGAGACAGGGCTTAGTACCATTTACATGGGTATGTAAACTCCCAAACCTGCGGGGTTTGGAGCTCCGATAAACCTATTCTGCGTCATAGTTAAGAGTTAAAGGTATGTGCAAAACATTTTGCAACCGTTTTTGATGAATTGAGTGAAACAGAACGAAGCTTTTGCGTTTTTGTCAACAGCATTTGCAAAGGCTCATACGGTCACTGTTTTTTTGCATACAAATCACGCTGTCTTCCATGACAGAGTCCTTAACAACAATATCCGGCGCGCTCGAAATCCCTATTTAATCGCCGCGAGTCAATTTATTCAGAGAGAATTACATCGCGTGATGAAGAATTTCTTGAGTAGATGTCAGAAATGCGTAGAAAATAATGGCAAGCAGTTCCGGCATCTTTCATGACGTGGGTGAATACAAAATTTATTTGCACATATTTTAAATTCGGTACTGCAGCAGTAGACGGACGACACGTCATCTAGTTCGAAAGACAACGGAATGCTCGCTGCCCACCATCTACTGCTCCATGCGTGAGGTCATCAGGTAAATGGAACACACTGTAGTTTTATTGTGAACACCATATACTCTATCCTTTGTACAACAGCCAAGTCAAATACAACGATATTTGGTATATGACGTAGCTGACAGGACCACACTGTGTCAACGTCTGTAACAACCGCATGCCGGCGATACGATTTCCAAGTGTTGCTGTTCATACAGTCCAGACAGTAAGGATCATCCCTGTTCTTTCCAAATCCGTTTGCAGTAATGGTGCACTAATAGATTTTGGATACTGAAAAGAAAGTATTTCCCTTAATAATACGTTTAGTGGTTTGCATTTTCTTTACTGTGAAACTGAAGAGCAGTCTACTCCATTTTTCAAAACAGTCACGTAATACTAACAGAAGTTCAGAAATCCATCACAACTGGTCGAATAAACAGAAATACCTACTCATTTCATTTATCAGCTCCGAAGACGATTGTACACGTAAGACGACCTACATTAATTACACTGAACATACGTAACAGACATCTTCAGGGAACCTGAAGGGTATTTCAAAATGTATAAACAGAGTATTGACGAATATGATTGTTTGGTGAATCTTGGTGGTGAGAAATAATAAAGAATAACCTGAGGTAGTTAACACAGAACGTAAAGATTTTTTACTTAGTGACAAATTTACTCTGGCCCAATCCTTACATTTCGCCATATATTTCCTTAGTTTGGTTCAACGCTGTTTTTGTTAATTTACTTTACTTAGCACCCAAAGTAAACTGGTCTAGAAATGTTACAACTGTTATACACTATTCTGTTGGTTCATACATTTTAAAAGGCAAATTATTTTTCACTTATTTTTTACGAAATTATAAAAGAAGTCTTCTGTTGACAGCATCCTTTATTTAGTCTACGTGATGTGCATGTCCTAGATGTTTAAAATTGCGATATGCGAGGTATATGTACTGGAAACACAAGAAATCTTGAAACTTATTCATACCTTCAAGTACCTTGCTTTTAAGATCTCTCAATGCCCGAGTTTTATTGTAGCTGAGTATTTTAATGTTTTGTAACTTTTTCTGCTCACAGCAAACTGTAAAGCAGATATCAATCTTTTCTGAAGTGGAATACTTTCTTCCATACTCATATCCTGTTTTTCATTGGTAATTGTTGTGCATAGGCTACGTTTTCATGGTCTGTACAGCCTTCTCTTCTTCTGTGGTTTATAGTTTTTAATTTGCATGCTAATTTCGTGTAATTCCTTGAATACTTATTCTTCAGAGCATTTCCTAGGAATTCATCTGGTCCATAAAATCTTATGCTGCTGTAGTTTATTTTTTTATTTTAATGTTTTTATTATGATAGTGTTGCTATTTGTTTGTAAGTTATAATTCACTTCTATTTGGTAAAATACCGATATCGTAAAATTTTTAACAGGTTTGTAAATTACTTTTGTTTCATAAGTACGTGTTTATTGTTCTGTGATTATTCCCAAACTGTGAAACTCAGTCATCTATATGTCATTTGTTACTGAGACATAGTCTAAATAACTATAATGGTTAATTTTTTTATCATTTGGAATTCTTTCCTACATAAGCCAGTTTTTGTTCTCTTCGTGAACATCTTTACATCGTCTTGTTTCCATATTTTGACTAGAAGAAAATTTCTTATGTCAGCTCTTTTAATTTTTTAAAAACAGATTACAAATTAACAAACAAAATAGTTCAGTCAAATGTATGTGCTTCTGTGTATCACCATATTAAAATGAGTACGAATTTGTGGTTATTTTATAGAGTGGATGAAGTACTACTTACTTGCCTCAGCCCACTGTTTGTTGTGATATACAGTGTCAATTTATTGTTTGTGTTTGGAGGAAAGATGTAACTTTGTGCAAACTTCTTAAAGCTTTTGTTAGGTGTGGCTGATACCTCCATCTTCATAATGGCCAAGTAATATTAGGAAATGTATTTTCCTGTATAAATAAATACCACATGAGTTTCCGTATTAAGCTATTTTTTTTATTTCTATACTTTATCCCCTTCTCCTAAATCCATTGTTCCTCCCCAAACGACTCTCCGATACCATTTTTAATTTATTACTCAGGACTCTAGCATAATCTACACTGGTTCCTCTATGTTACCATATTTACTAGGATTTTTAAATAAATAAAGAATCATGGTTTTACAGCATATATTAAATAAACACACCAGCCTAACGTTCAGAAACAAACCAACCATACTTCAACAATTTTCCTCTTAAAGAGAGCAGAACCCCGCTTCTTGTGCCAAAATTTACACCGTACCTTTCCGTTTCTGCTGTGTGAGTTCCATGCTACTATAGTTTAACAACGGAAAGGGAAATATAAATGCAACTCCTGATCCATTCTATAACAATCATTACAGTCAAGAACATAAATTTTAAATTTGTTTAAAAAGTTATACGAGAATATTTTATGGAGATAGGTAAGCTGTAACACTGACTTGCTTTGGAATCCTTGTTGCAGCTATGAATTGAACAAAAACATATTAATACTTGTGTGTGGAAATTAATAAGGTGATCATCAGTGTTGTACTGAACGCTAGTATTTTACTGTGAGCACTAGGCATTACGTAATCAGTGTTTTATTGAACGCTAATATTTTGCTTTGAGCACAAGGCGTAACTTAATCCTTTCGACACGCCACTAGCATCAGACGAAAACGTCGCAAAACATATTCTGTTAATGCAATCCAGAAGATCAGACATAGCGAAATCCACTTGTTGATGATGATGCTGGCATGACAGTCAGAATGGCTCGTGGATTGCATGCTAGTGAGTCAGTCAGTCAGTTAATGTCCCAGAGACCATTTGAATGCTTTTATCGAAATAATATGTTCGGTCAGTTTACAAGATATGTACACATGATTACGTTAACTTTTATAAGCACAGTTTTTACTCCTATTCATGCAACTACACTTAAAAAACAAGGGCTTTTTTACAGGCTACATTTTAAATAGGAATTCCTCCATGGAGTAGAAGCTGGCCAGGAACTGGAATAACACAGAATTATTTTATTTGTCCACAAAGTGGTCCCGGCGGAGGTTCGAGTCCTCCCTCGGACATGGGTGTGTGTGTTTGTCATTAGGATAATTTAGGTTAAGTAGTGTCCCATAAGATTTGCCACACTTTTTTTTTTTTTTTTGGTCCGCTAAGGACGGAATTATGCGAGAATACTGACTTTTCCTCGCCAAGCAGTTTTTACACCGCTCAGAATGTTTTATGTTCGGCCTTTTTTGTTAAAAGCGTACACTTAAAAGCGCAAATTGAGGGCTTCATCAGCGACAGCCCGTGGAGATCTGTCACGTGTGAATTAAAAATGTTCACGTAGATTTATTGTGTGTGCAGACCATGGGTTCTTTTAGTGTTCAGTACAGCAGTGAGCAGGAGTAAAAGAGACACCGTTTCAGAGTGGTGCACAGGCATTTCCATAATCCAAGCACAACTGTCCTGAGAATTGATTTGTATAGCTGCTCCATAGCGCTAGTGGCCAAAGTGCCAGTGCCTTGAGAGAAATTAGAGAAGAGTAACGGATTTTTATTTCCTGTTTTCTCCATTACAGATCACAGTGGTACGTTATTTCGAGGATTGTAGAGGGCGATAAAGACTAATAATCCTGACACCAAGTAAACATTTCCAGCCATGTGAGATGGGGCGCATTCTCATCCTGTAAAATGCAACCACTGTTGGGAGCAATGCCTCCATTGAGTGAACATGGTCAACTGGTATGATTTCATACACCCACAAATGTTTTCCATTGAAATATGACCTACGACCCACTTCATTTCCATCTTGTTCATTTCCTGGTTAAGTCTTCATACATGGGCAGCATTTAGGCTACACCTGTCTTCAGCATGTGAGATGTCTTACAGTACAGTGCTATTAACATATGAATGGATGTAGTTAATGTATTGTCGTGCTTGTGTCGTTCTTGACTAGAAAGGGGAGAAGGTAGGACCAGTCCTAACACAGCTACATCTATAGTGCGCAAGCCACTTTGTGGTGTATAGTGGACATACTACTTGTATCACTTAACTTTCCTGTTCCATTCGCGAATGAATGTGAGTAAGCCTCTGCATGTGCTGTAATCTCTGTAATCTCTCGTTTCGCGAGATGTATTTGGGATGAGCCAGTATGTTGTCTGACCTTGATCGGAACGCATGCTCGTGGAATTTTAATAATGAACTTTTCCATTATACACAACGCCTCACTTGTAGCGTCTGACACTCTGCAAAACTTCCACGCGTAGTAAACGAGCCTGTTATGAAACGAGGCGCTATTCTTTGGACTTCCCCTCTCGTCTGTTAATTCTAAGCCACTTCTTTCGTGAATGAATTAGATTTCCTTGGCATACTTCCAACGGATCTGTCTGACAGGTGCTTTCCAACAACTTCGGTTGCATATATTGCATATCAGCTGAATCTATTTATTTATTCTGGAAAACACTGTACAATACATTGCCGACGGTACGTTCTTCTATTATTAGCCATTTTTGTTCTATTCCATTCCCGAGTAGAGCGACGAAGAAAGACCGGATGTCTTGGTACTTGCCCTAATCTGTCTTGAGCAGTAAAAGGAATCAATTTAATTTCAATTACATGATAACTCGTACAAATGTAATGGCTATCAATTCAACTAAACTGAGAGAAGAGCGAAATTTGCCAGACAGGCTGCTCAAAATGGTTGGCTCAAACACGAAATTACGTCATTTTATTCGAAAAAACAAAACCTAAATCAAAAATTGTATGAAATCCATCAGCAGACAGCAAAAAAAAAAAAAAAAAATTGAACAGCCCTGTTATTTTCTCTTCCATCACGGAAAAAGTCGAATGCTTCACATGAAGAGCATTAGAAAAAATGCCACCAAAGCATAAAAGGAAAATTAAAAAGCTCAGATTGCACCAAACAAAACCTAAAAGCAGCGTACATAACACTGACAATGGACAACAGCTCTTAGAAAATGTTTTAAAACACAATGTTGAGTCAAATGAACAAGTAGATCTCATTATAGAATCAGAATGTTTTCTCAGCACAGAAGGGAAACGGCCACAGTCATGTAAATACGGGGAAACTGAACAATTAACAAAAGAAGAAATTAAAACATTAGAACAGATTAAAAAAGATAACAGTAAACCCAAAAATAGTTGTGATGATCAAAACAATTAAAAATCCGAAGTAAATCTGCAAACGTTATAAGTTGTTATAATAAATCTGACAAAGATAATATAGAAAAACACAAATCTGCAAAAACAACATGAAAAGTCAAAATGAAACCCAGTAAACAGATTAAAATCCCACTCAAAAATATAAGTCAGACATTTGTCAAACAGGAGAAACAGGGACTGGTACAAATAAAATTCATAGGCACCCAACATGTGTTGTCAACTAAAATTCCATAAGATATTCCCGTCTACCCGATAGCAAATTTCAGAGCAGCTCCCACAGACCTACTAGCACAGCAAATGCAATCACAAGTCACCTAATACTTTATGCTTGAAAGTGACAGGTCAATAAGAAATAGCATTCAGGTAATAGAACACTTAAGGGGTATATAAATCCCATGCACAATAACACTGCTCTCCTTTGATGTTCAGTTGCATACCTGTTAATGAAGCAAGTAAACTAATCGCAGAAAACCTGAAAACACACAACCAGAGACCTCCTGAACATACATCTGAAGCAATAAAATTGTTGCTGTTGCAAACATAACAAAACTATTTGAAACCAATCGGGAATACTAGATGCAAGAACATTTGTCTTTGGGTTCACATGTTTCCGGAACATTAGCCAACCTCTTCGTTAATATAATACAGAAACTTATATGTGAATATGTAGTAACAAGGAAAGCTACGTCGTCTACTAGTACAGGTATATGGATTGCATAATATACATGGTGGATGAACCTCAAAACGAAATACGACAATTACACAACGACATAAACATTAGACACAAGAACATAAAATTTACAATAGAAGAAGAACAAGAAAACACTCTACTTTCTAGATACAACCATGAGAAAAGATCACTTGACATACAAAAAACCCACGACAGACACAATAATAAATGCAATTTCAAACCACCCTCAGAATCACAAACAAGCTGTTATCAGGTACATGCTAAACAGACTCAATACGATTCCACCATAAAACAAATAGCCTTAAAAATAGATACAAAGAAACGCCAGTAGATAAATATGGCACAATCGAAAGGAAATGGTACTGAATGAGCAAACAACAAATCTCGCTATATATAAACTGAATTCGCATACTTCAGTCAGTCAGTATATGCAGGCTAATCTCAGAAACTGCTGTAGGTATTTTGACCCGGTTTGGACTAGCAGATATACCGCTTCCCGAGGAAGTTGTTGTATATAATTTGTAGATACTTCGTACAAATTGTCCGAATTATCATGAATGAAAGTTAAGTTGTGGAAACAATGACTTTGCCACCTAACGAACAGCCGCCATGACTCTAGAGACAGCAGTGACTCAAGACTGCAGCAACTGGCATCTAATTCGTATCTCTTGTGTTGATCTAGCGGTTGAGCGTGTGGCTGAAAACCAAGAGATTCTGGGATCGCCTCCCGGCCGGGTCACTTTTTTTCACTATTCCGTTTAACTTCGCATTCACCTCTCAGTGGAAATATGCATTTCGAAATATGACTACAATTTCAGACTGCCAATTTCTGCTTTCTCAGATTAGTTATCACAATCTGCGCTCTTAATTCACTGCAAATTCTTCTAACCAAGGGCAGTGAGTTACTCTGTTTTGAAGTGTCGTAGTAAACGTGACCAATAACGAAAGGATAACCACCATATCATCAGGCTGTGACGTGAGACCTACAGTTTAAAATAATCAAATATCTTTAAGCAGTAGTTTCCTTGCAACAATTTGAGAACAAGCGAAAAATAGTGCACCAAAATAGGTCTTACTTATTATGCTACAAGTAAAACGTTTTGCGAAGAAGTACTTCAGCAACTTGGAGTCATTTACTATAAAGAGTAGAAGTTCTTTCAGAAAATGACTCAGCTTTCAGCTTTCTCCGTACATTGAATCAACCAAGATGTGGGCAATTCAATATGGAATTCATGACACTCATGCCTCCAGACAGTTTTCCTGTGGTGCACTGCTTTCACGGCGTAAGTTATAAAAACTTGATGATATTCTGTTTCTTAATGATATTTGTTAATAACTCTAAGCAGTGGCCCTCACGCACAGTACGCTATACCAAGCAAGTCCTCTGGCCATAAATACTTAATGCTACGAACCTGGACCGGGTCTCTAGTTTAGATATAAAATAGGGAAGGCATTTAAAAAAAAGCAGAAACACTGCATACAAAACAAATTACTCAACCTATAAACACATCCATAAACTAAAAGCGAAACTAGATACCGACAATCTGGTAAATACCAGATGCTGAAAAAATCTACAGTGAGACGACTGTCAGAACATATGCCACAAGGTATAAAGAGCACAGCATGGCATGGAAAAACAGTACAAAACATTAAACACCTGCAGACTACTTTTAACAAGAATACCATAGATCAAGCACTATAGGAAGAGATATGAACATTATAAGATTCAGTAAGGACAGACACTTCCTCTGTTTCAAAAACAAACTTATCTATACACACAGGATTAACACACAATAAGTCACTCAGTGATAAAACAAACAGTGGAATCGAGACACAGTATAAAATAAATGAAAAAATCACCTAACAGAAAAAATACAACCCCTTTCCCATCCTTCACACTCTCACCCTAACTTCCGCACCTCCCACCCCCTCCCCACACAACCGAGTTTCATTTTACGTCTTGCTGCTCACACTTTTCCTCCAACTCATTCTCCCTCCCACTACTTTGTACTCACTGTTCACCGTGTTTGCCTCCCACCCCCACCCACCATCAACCTACTCATCATTTAGATTTTTAACTCCATCTCTATTACCTTCTTTGTCTTAAGCATTAAATAAATACATACAAACATAATTTAATGCGATAACGCATATGTGACGTACCACAGAAAAAAGAACCATTTTAAACCAAAGGAAAACTGGTAGAGCACTTGCCCGCGAAAGGCAAAGGTCCCGAGTTCGAGTCTCGGTCCAGCACACAGTTTTAATCTGCCAGGAAGTTTCGTATCAGCGCGCACTTCGCTGCAGAGTGAAAATCTCATTTTCAAAGAAAAACTAGTTGCAAAGTTGGTAACGCCAAACATAGGATACAAATTTTGCCAGAAGGATACAAATAAGAAGTGTTACATTATGTTATGTTTAACATAAAAAAGCTTATTTGTGCAAAGCAGTGTGGGATTAGAGGAGAATCAACAGTACCAAACGAAGAAATAACCCGAAAACATGCAAGCAGACGGCATTTCCTGGTGTTAGCGAAAAAAAGGCATGAAATACCGTAAGTAAAAATCATCTTTTACAACGAACTGTTTTTCTGTCTAGAAAGGCTGTCAAATTGTGTATATCTTTCATTACTGGTCGCTGGTAATATTTTACTCCAATAACAGGAAACGCATTTGGCAGAAGCAGGCAGACGGAATTAAAATACCGCCAAAATCGCCAGACAAATGAAGAGTTAAATACGTTGTGATTACAGTTGTGAACAACTTAAATTTGAAAAATAACGCGAACCAGAGACAGCGTTTTATTGGTAGAACACTTAGAAATGCGACAGATCTACTAAAGAGACTGTATACACTACCCTTGTCCGTCCTCTTCTGCGCGGCAAGAGATCCTTACCAGACAGGACTGATGGAGGACATCGAAAAAGTTCAGAGGTCAAGGATGTGATACGCTAGTTGGGCTGCCAATAACTGAAACATCTTTGTGACGAAATTGTTTCACGAAATTTCGATCACAAACTTTTTCCTCGGAATGCAAATATATTTTGTTGGACCCCCCTATATATGGAGACATGATTATCGTAATAAAATATGAGAAATCAAAGTTCTCGCGGAAGGATTTAGGTGTTGGTTTCCACAGTGCTCTGTTCAAGTGTGGAATGATGGAGAAATAGTCTAAAGGTGGTTAAGTGAACCCTCTACCAGGCACTTAAGTGTGAATTGCAGCGCAGCCGATGTAGATGTAGATGTAGATATTTTATCTAACTCTCAATGTACCTACGCAAAATATACGGAGGAGGCACCAGGATAGAATAGTTCTCAAACATTTGTTCTACTTTGCTACTAGTGTCTCGCAAGAACAACGTCGCCTTTCTTCCAAGGATTTCCGATGACGTCTCTTAGCACCACTGCCGGCCGCGGTGGACGTGCGCTTCTAGGCGCTCAGTCCGGAACCGCGTGACTGCTACGGTCGCAGGGTCGAATTCTGCCTCGGGCACGGATGTGTGTGATGCCTTTAGGTTAGTTAGGTTTAAGTAGTTCTAAGTTCTAGGGGACTGATGTCCACACATGTTAAGTCCCATAGTGCTCAGAGCCATTTGAACCATTTAGCACCACTAGTAAACTTTGGCATAGGTTGTATCCAGCAGTGCGACCCTAAAATCCTCGTACGCTTCACTCTAGAGAGAGACCTAGATGAATATCCAATCTAACACTTGAGTCACACGCCGTCGACAATATCGCATGTCTCTACTGGATGAGACTGATGGTCAGGAATTTTCCGCCGTCACCTCTTCTGCTCACATCTAGAAAAAGATTTTATGATCGTTACCAGTCTGTGAGCTACGACTGAGCTGTGGAACACCGGTTTCTGCCTGTTCGGAATAGTCAGTTTCCACTGTCGTCGCCGTCGTCGTCGACGTTGTTGTTGTGCGAAGCAGAAGACAAAACCACTTGTATGCACGAAACAATAAACGTTTGTGTAAAATGTCATGGAGAGAGCTTTTTGGCATCTGTAATTCACGTGAGGCCCTGCGCACCGATTTCTTCGGACTTCGCAGAAAAGACTGCCTTACAGCATCCACCCCGTCTGCTGAGGTTCTTGGACGACCAGACCTCGGAAGGTCAGCAACCGATCCTGTGTTCTTGAACCTCTCATACCAGGTTTTAATGCTCTTGAAATCAGGTGGATTCCTTCCAAATGTTGTCTGGAAGTTTCTCTGCACTGTTGTTGGTGATCGTGTCTAATGGTACCACAGGACACACTGTGCCTTCTCCTGATTGGTTAACATGGCTTCTTGGGCACTGCACCTCATCCACTACTTACGTACTGCGAACCTACAACAGGAAAAAAAACTTCGATAGTTGTAAACAATTCGACACAAGTTTCATATTTGTATCTTACTTCTAGCCTGAGTTATCAATTTATGTAATCAGGGAAAGACTTTTTGGACACCGTGTATAGCTCTTACAAGCTGCTATAACTGTTCAATGCATGTCACTACACTGATTAGAATTGCAGAGTATTTAAAAGGCAGTTAAAAATGTTTTTACCTTCTTTGTAGGTATTACATATGAGCTCTCTCATCACATGGACAGCGTCGAGTAATAATTGATTTCGCTCCATACATTCTGAAGCATATGTGGAGTCACCCATGCGAGCGCATCAGAGATGTGCATTTTGGGTTATACAATTGCTTTAGACAGATGTACATGTACTAGTCATTCACATAGCCCATAAAAAGAAATCCGTGGGTGTCTGGTCGGAAGATTTTGGTGGATATGCATTAAGAACTGTAGCCCTTTGTAATCGCTATTTTCACTTACAGTGACCTTTATAAGAAAACTGTTCATACGTAAGTTGGTTTATTTGAGCTCGTGAAAGCGTCAGAGAACATGGACCATGAACTGAAAAATGGCTGATTCCCTCGCAATTCAGAGTAACCTGCACTGCAGACGGAGCAACGTGGCTAGCAGATAGTGGAGCAAATGTGCGTTTTGATGGACGCAATGAAGGAGGAACAGTGTTTGTATTATGTAAAAAGTAACTGCACAAGCAATAACCTACCGAATCCATGGACGTATCGAGAACCTTCTTTGCGATTTTCTCCGCTCGCTATCGTAGCTACCTTACACACATCCACGTTCGTAAACATTACCGCTGTAGTTTGTTCGCCAGATGTAGCCGACAGCTGCCGGTGGAGAGCGTCGCGATCGGAAGTGACGTTGAAAAGCACGTTCCGTGTGAAGTAGCAGCTCGTTTCTGAGCGTATACCAACCACATTGGAAACCACGGTTGGCGTCTTCCACGTCCAGAAACACGTCCCTTGTGAGAACGACCTAAGGAAGTTCTCTTTCTCACGTGTATTGCTCGACAGGCATAGCAGCTGTTGACCGAGCATTACACGGGAGCGAGCACCGAGCAACACGACGAAGGTGGGAGCGGAGTGAAGCGGTTCGCTTAGGCGCGATCGGCGAGCCGCTGCAGCCACGCGGCTATTGATCTCTGCCTCACTCCCTCCCCACCAGGCGGCCGCCCGACTCTCATTGTTCTCAGAGCGAGGCGTCGCAGGGCGGCTCGCGCCGAATCAAAAGCTTGAGCACAACGCCCACCACTTGGTTTCTGCGGCCACGCCGACTCGTAAACAAAACGTCGTGCCCGCCAGGGGGTTAAATGCGAGGTTTCGCCCGGCCGCGTCACGTCTTTTTTCCGTCCCGGTGCGCCAGGCTCCTTTTGTACGGATAATAGGGTTTTTCCGGAAAACACACAATTCTCTGGACCAGTCACAGCTGCGATATCTAATACATATAAATATTTAGAAAACGTAATAATAAATTGCATGTACCCTCATTATAGCATTTTTTTATTATGCCAGAGTATGTTACGAAGTCACAATTTCATCGGCAGGGCGTTATCCTGAATTAAGACCTTCATTGCAATGTCAAAACGCCAGAAATGCGTATCTGTGGGAGTTAACACTGACGCTTAACCGCACTTACGAAACTGTGGTGAAACACATACGGAACTAGAACCCAACAATGCTACACAATTGCTAAATACGTGTCCATCTCCTTCTCCCCCTCTCTGTGTCCCTTTCCTCCAACCCACAATCTCTGTCCTCTTACTGTCTTTTTTTACCTTTAGCCTAATTTATTGTTACTACATAGGAACTGGGAATTGAAGTCGGTTGATATGAATAGGTAAATCGATTGGGCCCTCTCCAGCTTCTGCATCTGTGAGGACAGTTACTTGACTGAAACTATTTCAATGTATGTGGTCCCTGTTCTTTCGGAAGTAAATCGGTCAAGAACTTTTCGAGATTTTGCTGATAAGGTTGGCCGTTTTATATACTTATATATCACATATATTTTTAAAAGATATGTAGCGTGTGTCCGTCCGGACGTTTATTAGAGTATTGTGTAAAAACTAGAAGTAAATCGGTCGAGAACTTTTCGAGATTTTTGGTAACAAGGTTAAACAAGAGATTGTCTTTATGTAGGTTGGTTGGTTGATTTGGGAAAGTGGATCAAATAGCGAGGTCATCAGTCTCATCGGATTAGGGAAGGATGGGGAAGGAAGTCGCCCATGACCTTTCAAAGGAACCACCCCGGCATTTGCCTAAAGTGATTTAGGGAATTCACAGAATACCGAAATCAGGATGGCCGAACGTCGGTTTGGACCGTCGTCCTCCCGAATGCGAGTCCAGTGTGCTATCCATTCCGCCACATCGCTCGGTTTATGTACTAGTCAAGAATGCAGAAGAATATATGTAGATTTCTGTCAACACTTGTAGTATACTTGTGAATTTAGTCCATTTCTTTTATGTATGACATTCCAATGAAGCAGCCCTCACATGTTCACCAGCGCAAACACGACACAAGTTTCAAGGGACATAACAAATCGCATGGATATTTCGGTACGACAAAGATAATAAGCAACTTACATGTTATGCAACACAACTTAATCTTTAAAAAAACCTTTTTACTACACATTCTACAGAAAACATCTTATGTTCTTGTCAGTATGAAGATACGTATCGTTGTAGGCTAACCGGCTGATGACCTTCTTCAGTGCGGATGCACACGATTTGCCTGAACTCTTGCGGGACTCGGTGGATTGTCTGCCGCGAGTAATGGGTACAATGGCAGGGGCACTACGAATGTAGTGTGTGGACTGTAAGTTGAGAATGTGGGTCTCCCGGGGTGCGTGCCGGCGATAAATCCGTGCAGTCGCACTATCCTCTGTGCCCTCGGTGGCTCAGATGGATAGAGCGTCTGCCATGTAAGCAGGAGATCCCGTGTTCGATTCCCGGTCGGGGCACACATTTTCAACTATCCCCGTTGATCTATATGAACGCCCGTCAGCAGCTAATGGTATTGATTTAATTATAATTTCATTCTTGTAAGTTGCTAAAGTTAAATATGAACATTAGAATTACTGGTTAAAAATGAATACCTGCTCGTATAAGGTAACGGACAGCACGCTGGTTTTCCGGACTGGAAGGTGAGTCAGACCAGAATGTAGTCCGCGCGGTGGATCAATGACCATTGGTCTGGTCACCGGCCAGCCTCACTGTGGTTTCACAAGCTCGTTTAGACAAATACTGGGCTATTACCCACTTTCCGCCCCGAAAAATACGATGCACAACAGTTAAGGTACGATCATACGTAGATCCAAGTTTACACTATCCACATCAGAAAGGAGACCCTACTAGACGGGATGAACACTAAGGAAAAGAACAGGTCGAAAACAAACGAATTATTTAACAATCATGTGGCTTTAATAAGAAACAAAAATAGCATACTGTACAGAAATACAATATGCAATAACCATTTAGTAATACGACAGATTAACAGAGTCTATTACCAGAGAACTCATAGAACACCATATTGGGCAGTGTGACAAGTGATAGGCAGAAAAGAGCGAAAGGTGGCAAGAGGAACATTGATTGAAGTGAACTGTAACTACAAAAATGGTTCAAATGGCTCTGAGCACTATGGGACGTAACATCTGAGGTCATCAGTCCCCTAGAACTTAGAACTACTTAAACCTAACTAACCTAAGGACATCACACACATCCATGCTCGAGGTAAGATTCGAACCTGCGACCGTAGCAGTCGCGCGGTTCCGGATTGAAGCGCCTAGAACCGCTTGACCAATGCGGCTGGCGAACTGTAACTACATCTTAGTGTTTTTGGCGTACAGACTTCGCAGTGTATGCCTGTATATTACAACAGTATTGAGCCATGATCATGAAGCTGGTCACTTCGTATGTACATTGGCGTAATTTTTTAAAAAAATTCTACAGAGATGGTAAACAGACTTTCTTCTCTACTGGAATGCGTGCATTTTGTGGTATGAAGGTTACCATGTGATGGCGCTCCAGTTCACTGTCCTCTTGAGTGTGAATCTAAAACATTATTACAAACAGAATGTTTCTGTGGTGTCACCGCCAGACACCACACTTGCTAGATGGTAGTTTTAAATCGGCCGCGGTCCGCTAGTATACGTCGGACCCGCGTGTCGCCACTGTGTGATCGCAGACCGAGCGCCACCACAAGGCAGGTCTCGAGAGACTGACTAGCACTCGCCCCAGTTGTACGGACGACGTAGCTAGCGACTATACTGACGAAGCTTCGCTCCTTTGCCGAGCCGATAGTTAGAATAGCCTTCAGCTAAGTCAATGGCTACGACCTAGCGAGGCGCCATTAGTAACATTGCATGTATCTAAAGAGTCTCACTTGTATCGCCACAATCTCCAGATATACCAAAAGGATGGATTAAAGTTAAGTATTCCAGAAGCTACGTACTTTTCTTTATAGCATTCATTACGTATCCTGTTTCAGACCTCACGCCATCCTGCTTTAGCTAAACGCGTGCCTTTCGGCTTCCTCTCATTGTGTCTAGGCTGTCTTGTCTAGACACAACAGTTTCCATTACCCACTGTGTTCTCATACGCGCCTTCAATCATGAAACCTACAGTGTTAAAGAACTTTCATGTCTTCTTCAACTCGTTGTATCTCCTTTGGAGCGCATGTCCGGATTTGTGTCCAGATGACCTTTTGTGTTCTGTGTCATCTAAGGGATCTTTCCTGCAGTTTACCCCCATTCAACAGAATCACACGGTATGGTGAAACCGTGCTCAGCCCGGCTAAAAGCTTTTCTCAAGATGACGTAACATAATGGAAGAATGGACGTAGAGAAACTCATTGTCGAGAGGATAGGCAGTAATGTGCCTGCTACGGAGCCAGACCTAGACGTAATGCGGGAACGAGGGGACTAATGAAATCTTAAGTTTGTCACCGGCATCGTTAATGGAAGGAGAACTGCTTGTAATACGTAACAGGAAGTTAGTAATTAATTCTCTGCGTTCACTTCGTATCCACGTCTGCTCTAAGTGAGCCATTCTATAGCTTGTTGCGAAATGCACGTAGTGTAGTGTACCCGTATTATTTCCCCCTTTTTCTCCCATTCGCGGATGGCTGGCGGCAAAGAAAAGACCCTCGAACTCTCGGAATGTTGTAAGACTCACAGCAAGACTACCCGTCTTTCTTTTAACGTGTCTCTGCAGTCTGTTAAGCATCTCTGTGTCCGTAAAGCACTTACGTTGATTGAACAAACCCGTGGCGAATCGTACAGCATATAAAACGTCCAGAGGGAAAGTGTTTGTAGTTATGTGTAACTAGCATAAACGGCAAACGTGAACAATGTTCTGTAAAGTGATTTCTGTTGCAGGAGTAATCACATGGAATCAAATTATTCTACACAATGACTCCAAAATGCTATGAACGATTACTAAGAATTGTACAATCTGTTGATGAATCGCTAAGCTTAATGGAGAAAATAAAAACTCTGCCATCACAAAAAGCGACTGTTGCAGCGATTTCTGTAAATCTTTAAATAAAACGAAAATGATTATCAGGCCAGTCTTGTCCAGTTGTCGCAGAGGTATTTATTTTATTTTATTGTATATTTGGCTTGATAAGATTAGAGATTACGGCCATTTCTTCCATCAGACCAACACGTATTCATAGACCTATAACAATGTACATACACGCACAGTAATAATGGTTAGCATAATAATAATAATAATAATAATAATAATAATAATAATAATAATAGCAACAAATGGCATTAAAAATAAAAATAATATTGATTAGCTTAGCACATTTAAAGCTGTTTAATATTATCAGAAACACAAGGAATAACGAAAGCGGAGGGGATTGAAAATGGCAGTGACAATAGCTCTATCAATAGAGGACAAGATTTTAAACATGGCTGCAGCAGCAACTGTTAAAATTCTTCACAATAAAGGATGGCAGCCAAAAACAGTTGCAGGATAGAATTTTTTTATTAAAATTCTTGACCAAGGTTTCGGTACATATAAATTTACCTTCAGCAGAAGTAAACTTCCTGAATAGAAAGACACATTCATTAGAAAAGCCATATCAACGAAAGTGAGAAACATAAGCTTAAATAACGGTGAAATTGCTAAAGTAATACAGGCACACAATCTTTAGTACTTACTAAAATTACATCATGCACTGGAGAATAATGAAACAATTATGCCAAAAGGCGTCGTCAGTAATTAAAATATCATCTCCATTTGTACAACATGTGTAATGGGCACAGGATCAAAGCGAACAGTTTAACAATGTTACTTCGCCTATGAACTGTTGAGACACGAGTGTGAAGGCACTAAGGTAGATTGTTTCGCCGAGAGAGGGCACTTGCATGTGCCAGACTCGCGCATATTACAATCCATAAATACATACATAAGCGCATCAAAATTATTAAAGGTTGTGTTAATTCAAACTTTGTCTTAATAAATAAAGCGTATCACGCCAATTAAAGACATTTATGTAAACTAGAAATATAGAACCAAATTTACCTGTGTCCTAGTGTCAAACGGATAAAGCTTGCGCTTGGAACATCTAACGAGAGAGGGCACTACTGTAATGCGCGAGAGTCTCGCGTAACGTAGGCAGTGAAATACATACTAGCGAAACAACCAAAATGTTATAATAAAACGAAACCATCTGTCTGTCTGAATAAAACATAGTAGTCATTTAACCACACATACACATTGAAATTCATAATTAACAAACATCACAATATGTAGATCCCAACAAGATAGGAAAAGCGCATTTCACCGGCATCAACAAGCAAGAAAATAACTCCTAGTCAGCCAGACTATATTACATTAAGGCAATGAGGGGTTTGAAACTGTCTAAAAAATTTTTGTTTCGAAGCTGCACCTGTTCATTAAGAACAAAACCATCTTTTAGAGACAGATGCTTGAAAATCTCTAATTCTTCGAGCAAGTCTAGTTTGTCACCTTTATCAGCTTCATGAAGCAGCTCTACGTCGTCCAGTTCTCTTGGCGTGTGCTGTAAGAGCCATAGATGTTCAGCAAAGGTGGAATTATATACGTTTTCCCCATTTTTACCTAACTTGTGTTCTTTATACCTAACTTTAATGGGTCTACCTGTCTGCCCTATGTAATAGTTTGGGCAGTCGTTACAAGTAATTTTGTATACACCGGACTTAGTGCTGAGTTCTTCTCGTGCTCCAATATTATGAATTACTCTACGTTTGAGGCTATTATTTACGGAAAAAGCAACTCTATAACCGTATTGTTTCTGTAAAAGTCTTTTAATCTTATATGAAACGTTCCCTAAAAATGGAATAGAAATAAAGTTATTACTCTCATAGTTTTTTGCCCTGTTATCTCCTAAAGTAGAAAATTTTACAGCTGTTTTTTTCTTAGCAATTTGGTCAATTAATTTAGGGTCGTATCCATTGTTAGTGGCTATTGATTTTAATAAAAATATTTCATTTTCAAAACAATTCTGTGCTAAAGGTGTGCTCACAGCGCGATGAACTGCAGAATGAAAAAAGGCGATCTTGTGAGTTTGAGGATGACAGGAATCTGCTGGAATAATATTATCAGAAAAAGTTTCTTTACGGAAAATGTCGAAGCTAATGGTGTTACCCGATAACTTAAGTTTCAAATCAAGAAAATTGAGTTCTCTCTCGTTATTTTGTATCTGTTTTGTAAATTTCATTTTCTCGTGGAAACTGTTGAAAACATGAAACAGTTGTTGTAGATCTTGGTCACAACCTTGAAATAGTATGAGTATAGTATGCTCGTTATGTTACACGAGGTATGACAGTTCTACGCTTATCGGCATGGTAGCCATGATAATCGTTTGTGCGCAAAAGTGAGATAGTCGAAATAGCAAACGTCATAAATGTACCACACACCAGCATTTAATGCGGGTCCGCGCTGGCATGAGTTCTCATACGAAAGTCCTTGAAGAACAGGATCACCGTAATCAAGCGTGGAGATTATTAGTGATTCAAACAGTTCCTTTTTAAGCTTAAGAGTAAATATTTTTTTGTATTTGTGTATTGAATGAAGTGATGTTGATACCTTCGTACAAACTGCAGTTGGACGTTAGTCGAGTCTATGTGATGGCCTAGAATTACCCCCAAGTTTGTTGCAAAAGGAGAAAATGTTACTTCTGTGCCGTTTATCATTAAGGGCGGCAAAGGTTCTCTGAGCTGGGGGGTAATAAGTCTTTCATGAGTAACTACGACGTTTATTACAGATTTAGTTTGAAATATATGTCCGATGATCACTTTGATAAGACAAATAAGTCATTATTTTCTTGCTGGATGGTTCTGCATAGGATTTTTGGGTTTGCACGTAGGAATGATTAAAGGTCGGAGATGTGTAAAAAATATTTGCATTGAGTTAGAATAGTCGACACTTAGTTAACATGTACTGAGAAAAGTAATGGACTGTTGATCCTGGTGGGACCAGTGTCACTACACCCTTCCATTGTGGCCTTTTTGTTCCTGTCATTACACATTACGTACGAGTGGTACCTTTGTAGAGCACTTCAAGAACCTTGTGAGTTTAGCTAGTAGAATATCAAAGCTTTGCGGAAGTCCAAAATGTACGTAACAGTCGTTCGCCTTGGATGCGTAGGCATCCCGTCAGAGGCCGTATTCTTGCTTGCCAGCTGTGTACATGCGTGTGCTTCATCGCAGCGCATTTGCCGTGCTGGACATGACTGACCACCAACAATGAAACCGGCGGCGCTGTGTGCGTTGCGCAGACGGCGCCTCCAGGACGGGCTACGAGCGAGCAGCGTGCCATGAATTGTGAAGAAGCTGATTACCATCGAAACAACCGGCCAGCTTTGTCTGCGTGCCGCGTCCTCCCTTTCTCGGCTACAACTGGGCCTTGTTACCGCGTGCAACGTTGTTTCGTGCCCGTGGCGTTGTTTGAACAGAGTTTTCTCGTTACGCTGTTTAATTCACTGGGAGTACTGCAACTAATGTTGCCAAGCACCCCGTATTTCCCGGGACGTCCCGTATTCCCGGCATAATTCTAAATGGACCGTATTTCAACCTTGTTCGATCATTATTGCGAAATCTTTCGCGCTACAGCTGGCAAGCACCTATTATCAACACACGTACAGCATGATTATACTAGTTCGACAATCAGTCTATGAAAGTGCCAGGCGCGACCCATATTCGCCTATTTCCACAATACCGCGTGGCGCCGCGCGACTCTTTTTTTTCTTCTGTCTGTTTGCTTTACATTCTTCTATTTCCTATTCGTTCCTTTGCTAACTCGCTTAAATGCTATATCAGCGCCTGTTAACAGTACTGGAAGGATTTTTAATTGTGTTCTTGATTGTCACTCTAGTTTAAAACTTCGTTTACTTTTCGCGAAAACTGCTGAGTGTTGAACGTGTTACGCTTGTGAATTATTTTTAAAACTATAAACAAAATGAGTGATTCAAGTGACAGTGGCACAGATAATTCGTCTAGAAGTGATGGAACACCTTCAAAGAAAGCCAAAAGGCATGCTAAGTATAATCTGAACTGGGAAAATAGCTATTCCTGGTTAAGACAAATGAAACCCCATACAAGGCGTACTGTCGCCTGTGCAATAAAGATATCTCGTGCGACCGTGGAGGCGTTGCTAGTGTAAAACAACATGCATCCACTAAATTTCACACGACTGTTGTTAACAATAGATCAAGTACCTTTTCCAAATATTTCTCGAAACCTGAACTATCTGCCCCGGAGACGGACAAGATTACTTTTGGAGAACTCGCATCTGTTTGTCACACGGTAAAGCATCCACTTAGTTACAATGGCTTAGATTGCCCACACAAATTAGTACCATATATCTCCAGTGATTCAAAAATCGCTCAGAATTTTAGCTGTGGAAGAACATAAACGGAAACTGTTGTATACGAAGTATTGGCCAAAGACTCTTTGAAAAATATTTCAAAGACAATCCAAGAGAAAATCTATGCTTTTCTATACCGACAGGTGCAAGGAATAGAAAACAAAACAAAAAAATGCTTCCAATTTTCTTGCGATTCTTTGATTATTATACTGGGGTTGTAAATCGTCTACTGGAATTTTTAGAATGTAACGATGAATTTGCATATGAAGTTTCGAAGTTATTAATAGACACATTGGAGAAGAATGGATTGTCTGTGAATAAAGTTTCCACATTTTCGCCGCTGACAACACTGATTTTAAGTACGACAGAAACTATTCCATTTTACGCTTTTTTTAGCTGAAAACGGTAAAATTGTCAAAGCTGGTTCCCTGTCCATATTCTCCACACTGTTGCAAAATACAATACTGATAAACTGGAAGTGGGTGTAGAAAGTATGATACCGAAAATATGCACTCACTTCAGTAGATCTGCGAAACGAAGAATGGACTTGCAACTCCAATTTGCAGCGAATGAGATGCAATTTTCGAGAGAAATAATAAAACACGTTGCCACGAGGTTTTTATCTCTTGCTCCTGCTGTGGAAAGAGTATTAAAAATATGGCTTGCATTACAATCTCATTTTTTGGAATTCCGCAA
This sequence comes from Schistocerca americana, assembly GCF_021461395.2. Lineage (NCBI taxonomy): Eukaryota > Metazoa > Arthropoda > Insecta > Orthoptera > Acrididae > Schistocerca > Schistocerca americana. The sequence continues at coordinate 846,416,365 of NC_060120.1, read as the reverse complement.
TGAATATCCTCGTCCATTACAAAAGATAATAGAAAAAAACTTTGGCGTATTTGTCGTTTCTGCCAACAGTAGTGTTTTCTGTAGGAACAACGATGAAGGAGGCTGAACCAGATCCCCTTGTCAGTTGTTGAGATGCCTGCTGAAATGCACGGGATTCGCGGAAAGATTGAGCGAAGAGCTAAGACGACTTTTTCGTAAGTAAGGCAAGAGAAATAATGGGTGAATTGAGCACTTTAGGGTATTTGTTACCATGATATGCTTTCTCAGAAAACATCATTTCCAATATGCTATTTTCAAACTTAAAATCATTAATAAATTACGACCATTTTCAGAAAGCTGCGGAAGTTTTAAGGATCGATCAATTGAACATGGACTGCTTGTACGAAGAATTTCAAATAATTAAAATAAGCATGGTCATGGCACATTCTTTTGATGCCGTAAATAAGGTTGCGCTTGAGAAATGGAAGAAAATCATGGGTATTCCAAGAATGGAATTAACATTTTTCACGTCTTATCGTTCATCTTTAGTATCTCCGTTTCCAACTGCTTTGTAGAAAGGGTTATTTCACAGACGGGATTAAAAAGTTAATTAATGAGCTTTTTCAACTATGCTGCACCGATATTTTTAAATACGAGTATTTATAATCAAACAGAAGCATGTTAAAACTTAAACATTCTTCATTTAAATATAATAAATACCAGTAAGTCACAAAAATTATTTTGTTTTTCATTTGTTCCGGGTAAAAAAAATTAAATCCCATTTTTTTGCCCAACTGAATATTGGTTCCGTACAGGATGGAAAAAATATGGAAATACTAACTGCAAAACTGCTTGCGCGTTATACGTCTTCAGCTCGTCAGCAGGTAAGACCGCAAGTGTTACTATAGAACTGGTGGAGGATGTGATGTCGAAAACGTTACTTTCTTAGGGTGTGTCGCATAATCAATTCTAAACAAGAGATACGCAGTATAAAGTGTGAATCTTAGTTAATAGCGAAACATGACACGGGTGAAAGAAGAATGATAGAAGTGGAAACGTATCAGTAAACATGAATGCACTAACGAGCTGTTAGCTTGATAGCTGCGGATATGTGGTTACGAGCAGCCACTGTCTCGATGTGATATATCGTCCTAGTCAGTAAAAATGTATTTGAAATTTAAACTTTTCATAAGACGGTCACGGACGCATTGACGGTGTACGCTCTTGCATTGTCCTGCATGAAATTAACGCAGGTCCTTGCGGTACTCGTTAGTTCCGGAAAAGAATTTGAAGAAAAAAGCAGGAAAATGTTTTGTGAAAAGAGTTATCTGAAAGTAAGAAATAAAACAGATTAGAGAGGACAGTTGACCCCCCCTTTGAATGAAGCTCAAAATCATGTGCAGCAAATGAGATGCGTCATATATTTCTCTATTCTTATTCTATGTTTTTCCTACTTTCAGAAAAATTATTTCTCATAGCATGTGACCGTTTGTATTTAATTTTATTTTTTGTTCAAAAAGCGTGAATAATATATATTTAAATATCTGTCGGTGTTTCATTATTGTTAAGAGTGTATAGACCAAAAGAAAGTGAAAAAGTTTCAGTTTAGGCTGTAATTTGACATGTTTTATTTTATTTTTAATGAAAGAAAGAATTCCATAATTTACACACCACTGTAACTTTTTATGCGCAAAATAGCTAGGCCTCGAAGTGATCAACCTTTTGACATTTCATTTACAAAGTTAGCAGCTGGTGTTTGTAAAATATTTTACTTTCCCCTCAAATCACAAATTAAATCTTTCTTAATTAAGCTAATTACTTTCAAGCAGTTGAATCTTTTTATGCAAAATTAGACCACCTCCTGGTCTGCTCGATGCCCCATTTATCAATTTCGTACTCTTCTGTTGGCTATGAAAAGTCGGAGAAAAAATCTGCATCAAAACACTAATCAAGGTTTTCTTAATTAACATGATTACTTTCAAGCTATTAAACCTGTGTTTTGCAAAATTAGACCTCGTCAGTTTGTTACTCCATTTGTCCATTACCGGCTCTTCGTTTTGCTACGAAACTTTGTATAAAAATTTTTGTTTACGCTCCGCTCAAACATGTGACCGAGAAAAAGTTGCGATGTGTTGTCGACATAGGCATGGGAAGTTATGATTTGTGGTAAAAGATCGGTCCAATAATCCGTGTAACGCCAATTCCACACCACACATTTGTTTTCACATTGTGCAGAGACCCTTGATGTAAAGGACGAGGATTGTTCTGGTAACTACGCCAGTCACGTAACCCCATCAATATATCCATGCTTCATCACAAAATTGGAGCATTTCAGTACCAACCTCTCCATCACTCACTGATTGCAATATTCAGATGTGTTCTGACGTCGAGCAACAGAATCTCAATTGGCCAGTCGGCGCACTAGTTACTTTGCGAGATGTCAGTCTGACTTGTGCACAGCTCTGTGACCATATGCTTGGGCACGCTAGGATAAATAGAGCAAACATTCGTTCAACCATAGGGTGTGCGAACATTCACCAGATGTAGAGAGATAAAACTCATTTATTGTTTCGTCTCAGTTGCTCATATTATCCGTCCCCGGTAGCTGAGTGGCGCCGGCACGGTAGCTCAGCGTGTTCGGTCAGAGGGCTGCGTGCTCTCTGCAATAATAATAAAAAAAAACTGAGTCAAAGAATCAACGATCCACTTGAACGCTACGCTGAAACGCTACGAGCAATATCGAACAAAATGAATGAATAAATAATAAAAAAAAGTGGTCAGCGCGACAGAATGCCAATCCTAAGGGGCCGGGTTCGATTCCCGGCTGGGTCGGAGATTTTCTCCGCTCACGGACTGGGTGTTGTGTTGTCCTAATCATCATCATTTCATCCTCATCGACGCGCAAGTCGCCGAAGTGGCGTCAAATCGAAAGACTTGCACCCTAGTCACCCAACCTTTTTTTTTTTTTTTTTTTTGTGTGTTGCTCATGTTTAATCCGGTTACATGTTTCGATAACTAGGGATCATCTTCAGATCTAAGTAGTTGTGTCAGAAACCAATCTTGTCTATTCAGAACCACATGTCAGAGTACTGTACCCAAAATAATGACGCGCTTCAGAAACTGCAATAAATTTCATTAATGCTGACAAGAGGTTAACTTTACATTTAGATCGATATCGTATTTGGCAGCTGTGTGGTGTATCGGCATTTGATTGTCAGCACTATTATTTTGTTTTCCTATTTGCTCTGGTTATTTCGATGCATGGTCGTTGCTAACAGTCGTATGTGTTCTGCCACATTCCGCGCCCCTCACAGCCAAATTACTTCTCTTCAGCCCATCCCCACGTCCCGTTCTCCCTCTGCCTATCGTCGCCTTTTCTCCCTCTCCATTCCGCCTGTCTCCCCCACCGCCACCCACTCGATTTCGCCTCCCTCACTGCAGTCGCTCTCGCACGTCCATCCCAACTCCAATTTCCCGCTCTACCCTCCTCTGTATATTGCAGGCGCTGTGTGTACGCCTTTTTGTTACTGCGTTTCCCCTCCTCTGCGTTGGCAGTTCCCGCTTACGCTCGTTGTCAGTGGATTTTCTTTTACCTTGCTTTCTTTGACGTATTTATAAGTGGGTAGCGATTTCTCTTTGCTTTCACAATAACTTGAGCGTCGGGCAGAGTACACAAACGGACATTAATCAGAGATATACCTTCAGACATTCCGCCAGCCTTTATGAGACGACGTATTGTAGAGCTACCTCGTCCAACTTGTTAGTTTTTTCACTTCTTGCCGTCAGGTTCAGCTTAATTTAGAAATGTCACAGAGTTTGCGCTCAACAGATTCACAACTCTGGATATCATGGAAGCACAAATCTCATTAGATAACTGTGTCTCAGACACAATTTTTTCAGTGATTTATTTTTATTTCATTCGACTTCTGTTTCTATGATACATGATCATAGTACATATACATATGTTCTCCACAGTCCACTATACAGTGCACAGCAAGAGTACAAATAAGATCCATTTCCCATCCCATCTCATTCGCGTGGGGAGCGAAGAAAATTGAATATCGTACGTCTCCATACGCAGCGACCGAGCGAGGTGGCGCAGTGGTTAGCACACTGGATTCGCATTCGGGAGGACGACGGTTCAATCCCGTCTTCGGCCATCCTGATTTAGGTTTTCCGTGATTTCCCTAAATCGTTTCAGGCAAATGCCGGGATGGTTCCTTTGAAAGGGTACGGCCGATTTCCTTCCCAATCCTTCCCTAACCCGAGCTTGCGCTCCGTCTCTAATGACCTCGTTGTCGACGGGACGTTAAACACTAACCACCGCCACCACCACCATCCATACGCAGCTTAATTTCTGTTGTATTATTTTTATAGTGCCGATGAATGTAGCAGAATTGTCGCTTTACTGGAACTTTTTTAAATAAAAAATTCAGAATATCGGAGTGTTGCGCTATAGAGTAGAGAAATGAAGTTGACTGAGATACAAACAACGCCAATAATAATAATAATCATATAAAATATGTACTTTATTGTGGAAAGCATAATAATACTGGTGCACTTGTGTTTTAGCAGTAAGAATTATCCGTGAATGAATGGGAAAACCCAAATGTGGATGCATGGATCAACTAAAACGCGTGAGTCCGCTTTGTATAAACATTTTCTTCCTACTGTGTGATTAATTTCAGTTAGGATACAGTCAGCATAACACAACGAAATGTGTTTAAAGTACCCGTATATTATCAGCATATTTATATGTTACGAAGCCATTTTGTGAGTAGCATTACTTCCCGTCAGCATTTACGTTAGATATTCTTTTATGTTTTGTTGATATTGCGGTATAGATGAAATTAGGTGGATGCAGAAGTGAGTTACGGACAAAAATACCAGTCTGTGCGAATGTGAACAAAATGTCTGGAGCGCACCACACAGATTTTTATTTGCCACCTCCCTTCCCAGAGTATGAGGGATACACCTAGACTTGACAAATTTTCCCATTCGCCTTTGTAATCGACACATCTCCATTGCGCTCCTGCGGTAGCGATTATACGTTGTGAATCAAGAGACCGTATCTCCTGGTCACACGGTATACAATATAGCAGTATGCGGTACTGCGCTGGATGGGTTCTGTGCGCAGGGAGATACGTGGACTGTGGCAAAACCATACGCGTCACTCCCCATATGTTATCTGCGAAGCACCGCCCACCATTCTCACGGCAAAATTTTCCCCCATTTTTCAGACTCAATACGGCGTTGAAATTACATCGCAAAAGAGATTCAGTGGAGTCAGTTTTGATTGTAAACGCTCCTCGTACGGTTCTTCCAAGTATGCTGTGCGGCAGAAAGGTTTGACAGTTTTTAATTAACAGTTCACGTGCCACACAAAAATTTTCATTGTTGCATAGCGGCACATCGTTGCCTATGTTGTGCTATTTCTGCAGTGACGGAGATGTGAGACGGGCGGAAAACTTTTGTCGTGCAGAGATTCTTTTAAGTGTTGATTCTTGAATCGCTGCTTTGTCCCATTCGATAATAACAATTTTATAATGGATCAAGAGCTCAGAGAACTGGTTCAACTCTCAAACGAAAGTCAACAGGTCGTTCATTGTCAGCCATGACGCCAGAAAACTTCGAGCCTGCAAGACAAGCTGTGGAAATTGGTCTTCACCGGGTAACTCGCTAACGCCTGGTGCGAATACTTGTCTATAATGTACACTTTCACGCTGACGAAAGGACCCTGCTTAAGTAATTAAAGGCTCAAGATTACGTAGAACGCGTGACATTTTCAGAACAAACCGTCTAAGTGATGACGGATGGATTGGTTCTCATTATGGTGAACGAAACTCATTTCTTTGTCTGGCTATGTTAACAGTCGGAACATCTGCTGTTGGTCAGCTAAAACCTTAAAGACGAGTGTGAAAGTCCCTCCGTAGTGGAAAAATGACCATTCGGTGCTTAGTTATGAAGAAGCTTGTAATTGGGCCATATTTGTTTGATGAAAATGTTGGACAACAATTTATGCTGACTACAGATGCTTGAATAATTCCTGGTGCCCGAACTAAGAAGAAGACACCCAAATCGCAATGGAATGTAGTTCCAGCAAAATGTGGTAGTTGCTCAGACCGGTAAAATTATGACAATTTCTTTGAGGCTTAAATTCCTAGGAAGTCTAATTTCTCGCAGTGGTTACATAGTTTCGCCCGCTTGTTTCCCAGATCTCAACATGCGTGTTTTTTCTGTAGAGATATCTTAAATCTAGAGTGTACGTAAGTAAACCACGTATACTTGGTGCACTTAAAGGGGCCATTAGCCTGGAGATCTTAGCTCTGTTAAATCTAGGTTTGGGCCATGATGTCGACGGCTTTGGCAAGAGATGAACCATGGACCTTGCCGTTGGTGGGGAGGCTTGCGTGCCTCAGCGATACAGATAGCCGTACCGTAGGTGCAACCACAACGGAGGGGTATCTGTTGAGAGGCCAGACAAACATGTGGTTCCTGAAGAGGGGCAGCAGCCTTTTCAGTAGTTGCAAGGGCAACAGTCTGGATGATTGACTGATTTGGCCTTGTAACAATAACCAAAACGGCCTTGCAGTGCTGGTACTGCGAACGGCTGAAAGCAAGGGGAAACTACGGCCGTAATTTTTCCCGAGGGCATGCAGCTTTACTGTATGATTAAATGATGATGGCGTCCTCTTGGGTAAAATATTCCGGAGGTAAAATAGTCCCCCATTCGGATCCCCGGGCGGGGAATACTCAAGAGGATGTCGTTATCAGGAGGAAGAAAACTGGCGTTCTACGGATCGGAGCGTGTAATGTCAGATCCCTTAATCGGGCAGGTAGGTTAGAAAATATACAAAGGGAAATGGATAGGTTAAAGTTAGATATAGTGGGAATTAGTGAAGCTCGGTGGCAGGAGGAACAAGACTTGTGGTCAGGTGACTACAGGGTTATAAACACAAAGTCAAATAGGGGTAATGCAGGAGTAGGTTTAATAATGAATAGGAAAATAGGAATGCGGGTAAGCTACTACAAACAGCATAGTGAACGCATTATCGTGGCCAAGATAGATACGAAGCCCACACCTACTACAGTAGTAAAAGTTAATATGCCAACTAGCTCTGCAGATGACGAAGAAATTGAAGAAATGTATGATGAAATAAAAGACATTATTCAGATAGTGAAGGGAGACGAAAATTTAATAGTCATGGGTGACTGGAATCCGAGTGTAGGAAAAGGGTGAGAAGGAAACATAGTAGGTGAATATGGATTGGGGCTAAGAAATGAAAGAGGAAGCCGCCTTTTAGAATTTTGCACAGAGCACAACATAATCATAGCTAACACTTGGTTTAAGAATCATGATAGAAGGTTGTATACATGGAAGAACCCTGGAGATACTAAAAGGTATCAGATAGATTATATAATGGTAAGACAGAGATTTAGGAACCAGGTTTTAAATTGTAAGACATTTCCAGGGGCAGATGTGGACTCTGACCACAATCTATTGGTTATGACCTGTAGATTAAAACTGAAGAAACTGCAAAAAGGTGTGAATTTAAGGAGATGGGACCTGGATAAACTGAAAGAACGAGAGGTTGTACAGAGTTTCAGGGAGGGCATAAGGGAACAATTGACAGGAACGGGGGAAAGAAATACAATAGAAGAAGAATGGGTAGCTTTGAGGGATGAAATAGTGAAGGCAGCAGAGGATCAAGTAGGTAAAAAGACGAGGGCTAGTAGAAATCCTTGGGTAACAGAAGAAATATTGAATTTAATTGATGAAAGGAGAAAATATAAAAATGCAGTAAATGAAGCAGGCAAAAAGGAATACAAACGTCTCAAAAACGAGATCGACAGGAAGTGCAAAATGGCTAAGCAGGGATGGCTAGAGGACAAATGTAAGGATGTAGAGGCTTATCTCACTAGGGGTAAGATAGATACTGCCTACAGGAAAATTAAAGAGACCTTTGGAGATGAGAGAACCACTTGTATGAACATCAAGAGTTCAGATGGAAACCCAGTTCTAAGCAAAGAAGGGAACGCAGAAAGGTGGAAGGAGTATATAGAGCGTCTATACAAGGGCGGTGTACTTGAGGACAATATTATGGAAATGAAAGAGGATGTAGATGAAGATGAAATGGGAGATACGATACTGCGTGAAGAGTTTGACAGAGCACTGAAAGACCTGAGTCGAAACAAGGCCCCGGGAGTAGACAACATTCCATTAGAACTACTGACGGCCTTGGGAGAGCCAGTCCTGACAAAACTCTACCATCTGGTGAGCAAGATGTATGAAACAGGCGAAATACCCTCAGACTTCAAGAAGAATATAATAATTCCAATCCCAAAGAAATCAGGTGTTGACAGATGTGAAAATTATCGAACAATCAGTTTAATAAGCCACAGCTGCAAAATACTAACACGAGTTCTTTACAGGCGAATGGAAAAACTAGTAGAAGCCGACCTCGGGGAAGATCAGTTTGGATTCCGTAGAAATTCTGGAACACGTGAGGCAATACTGACCTTACGACTTATCTTAGAAGAAAGATTAAGGAAAGGCAAACCTACGTAGGGTAAAGTTTCTGGATTCGAGTTCCGGTGTGGCACACAGTTTTAATCTCCAAGAAGCTTCAAATCAGCGGACACTCCGTTACAGAGTGAAAATTAATTCTGAGTACATACGTTATGAATTTTGCTTTGCTCGTTAATAAACTATACTATCATTACTTGTTCCTTAATTTTTGTTCTTCTTCTTCTGCACTTTAAGGCTTAGGCACTATGCCCTTTTCTAACTTCACGAAATTTACTCCATCTCATTCTCTCTCTCTCTCTCTCCGTCCTACTTCTCTTCATCCTCAGGACTTACAATTGTTTCCAACGACTGGGATTCTGTCTTTATCCATCTGCCTGAGCTGTTGTCTCCATTTCTTCCCGCATTTTTCGATCTTCGCAATTAAACTATAAATCTCCAACTTAACCCGGACGTTATAATTTTTTATGTGGTTCCTATTAGAGCAACCTTCGACAGTTTATAAAAAATCTCATTTCTGCAAATCGTCTGTTGTTTTTATATCTTTTCCTCTCAGTCCAGGATTTGCTGTCATAAATAGCACAGGCAGTCCCATTGTTATATGCAATTTCATCTTTGTGGCTTTTCTAACTTTAAAAAATAAAGTTTTGTTCATAGTTCCAAATATATACTGAAATTTGTTCATTTTCATTTCTATGTCTTTGTCTATGTGTAGACTCATGTCATTGCCTCAGTAACTGAAACTGGAGACTCACTCAAGTACTTGATAACAACCTTAGATCGAAATTTCCCTATTGGTCTATAACTTTTGTTTTCGTAATATATATTTTTAGATTGTAACGTTTTCTTCCGTGCTCATAAAAATTATACACAGTATTCTAAGTCTGCATTTTGTAATACCGTTACATCATCTGCATCCAGCATAGCGTTTAGATGGCATTTCCTTTTCAGCTGTGTGGACTTTCTTCCAGTTTCTTTTGAGGTGTTTGGTATAGATTTAGAAAAAAGTCGGTGGCATACTATATACCTGTCTGCCACCTTTATTTATTATAATTTTATCTCTTTTATTGCCCATAGCCTATTTCTGACGACCGAGCCAAAGACGTCTTCGAAGTCAGTGAAAGCAACATGTGTTTCTAAACTGACTTATCGTCGTTTTTCTCGTGATGCTAAAAATATTATCGCTGCGTGAGGATTGTTTCGTAAACCCAGTTTGCTCTTCTCCCAACCAATCATCTCTTATTACTTTCAAGCGATTGTTTATTATTTTTGAGTAACCTGTATATACTGTTTTCGTGAGATTTATACCTCTGTTATTGTATCATCCATTTCTTTGCCCCTTTTTAAAAATAGAATTACTTCGACGGTTTTCCAGGGCTTTTATAACTTCACTAGAAGTTATGAGATAAATTAGTTGTCGTAGTTCGCTCAGCAACCCTTCATATTCAACAAATTAACCATTTATTCCATCTGGGCTACAACTTTTGCGATTTTTCAAACTTCCAAGAACCTGTTGAACCTCATCTACGGTTGTTGTATCAACTGTCCTGTTGTAGTAGATTGTTATGTATCGTGTATTTATTGCAGTGGTTTCACAATATTGTAACTTCTTATAATGTTGTATCCAGTGTTCTTCATTATTACATTAATATTAGCATTAGTTCCTTAATTATGATACTAATAATATATTAAGACTCTCTGTATCACCGATGGTACCTTGTAACTTGTCTTTTGTCTTTCGACACTGGACTAAGCGAATTGACGTTGTGTTGACATTCTGTCATAAGAGAGCACAACTGCATTTGACGCTGACGTTACCTTCACTTCCCTTCCATTGACGTTCAGTGTGAATCGACCGTAGGACAGTCTGTCGACTCACAAATAATTACTCCCCCGGCAACCCGCGCCTGTCGGCATGGTTAAGTTGCATTGCACAGTGCCTTACAGCACTGTTTGGAGAATAATACTCGTTTCCCGTATTTCTCTTGTCTCTTTTGCAAAGAAACGTCGGCTGCTGGGGGCTACTTGTTATTGATGTGTTGGCATAGAGTACCGTTGCGCTTGCTGGTAGCTGCAGAGCAACAAGAAGGCAGGGGCGCGTCCAGAATACGGAGCAGCCTCTTCCCGGACGTACCAGCGTGTTGTCTCGCCGCGGCCGTGACGGGAATAACGCGGCGTGCGGGCTGTAGCCGCGTCCAGTCGGCGTACGGCCACCTCTGACTTGGCAGGGCCCCAGCTCACTACTCACCTGTTCTCCTCACAAGTGTCTTTAAGTGCCACCTCGTCTCCCCTGGCAGAACTGGCAAATATGAAGAACACTCTCCGCCGTACAGTTCCTGCAACCTGTGGTTCAGGAAATGCAGAAAGAACGGGGAAAAATTGCACTTGGAGTGACGAATGACACTCTCTTTAAATGTGTATAAGTGCTACAGAAAGAGCAAGGTTGTGGCGAACATATAGAGCATGTCACATAATTTTAGTATTACGCTTATTACTAAGAAGCATAATGGAATGTAGATGAATAGTGAAATGTAGCAGAGTTAAAATAAATTACTCTGAGGGAATGAAAGTAAGAAATGAGACATTAAAGTAGTCATTCGCTTTTGATATTTGAGGAGCAAAATAACTGACAATGGTGGGAATAGAGAAGATATAAAATTAACACTTGCAATAACAAGAGAATTACTTCTTAAAAGGAGAAATTTGTTAACATCGAATGTAAAGGCAAGATGGGACCTGGATAAGTTGACAGATCCAGAGGTTCTTGAGAGTATCACAGACAGCTTTAGGCAACGATTGACTACAACACGGGAAAGGAAACAGCTGTATGAATATCAATATTTGAGATATAAAACTAGTACTTAGCAAAGAAGGGAAAACGGAAAGGTGTAAGGAATATTAAAGTCTTCATAACTTCTGAATTGTTTGCGTTAGGACGTCCAAACTGCACTGTTTGCCGCGGGAAATGATGGGAATTAGTATGAAGCCCACTTGCATTCGATGAATTCGTCAATAAGTAAAATAGGCGCATTTGGGGGACTGAGAATCCGCATTTCACGATCGAGAAGTCTCTTCACCCTCAACGGGTGACTGTGTGGTGTGCACTGTCCAGTCACGGAATAATCAGTGTGATATTCCTTGACGACACGTTGACTACTGTACGGTACGTGAAAGTTTTGGAAGATGATTTCATAGCCATTTATCCTGAGTGACCCTTATTTCGACAAGATGGGGTTCATGTAAGACGGAGCTCAACACCATTGAAGCAGGAGTGTGTTTGATGTCCTGGAGGAGTACTTTGGGGAACGCATTCTGACTCTTGGGTACCCAGAGGCCTCTGACATGGGCCTCGATTGGCCACCATATGCTCCGGATCTGAAAACATGCGACTCCTTTTTTGCTGAACTGAAAACACCTATTCAGGAGGTCATCGACAGCATCGATGTTCCGACACTTCAGCGGGTCATGCAGAATTTCGCTATTTGTTTGCGCCACATCATCGCCAATGATGGCAGGCATATCGAACATGTCATAACCTAAATCCGAATACCTTTCGTGACGTTTACATGTTGAATAAACTGTGTGCTGTGACAAAACAATTCCACCTGGTATAGAAGCTGTAAAAAACAGGCTTGAAGAAGAACGTAATAATTCCATTTCCAAAGAAAGCAGTTGCTGACAGGTTTGAATATTACTTAACGATCAGTTTAATAAGACATGGTTACAAAATAGTAACACGTGTTCTTTACAGAAGAATGGAAAAACTGGTAGAAGCCGATCTCTGGCAGGATTAGTTTGCCTCCGGAGAAAAGGCGAACACGACACAACACTGACCCTTCGACTTTTCGTAGAAAAAATGTTAAGGAAAGACAAACGCACATGTACAGTATTGATAGAGAAAGCTTATGGCATTGTTGACTGGAATCCATTCTTTGAACTTCTGAAAATACACTCCTGGAAATGGAAAAAAGAACACATTGACACCGATGTGTCAGACCCACCATACTTGCTCCGGACACTGCGAGAGGGCTGTACAAGCAATGATCACACGCACGGCACAGCGGACACACCAGGAACCGCGGTGTTGGCCGTCGAATGGCGCTAGCTGCGCAGCATTTGTGCACCGCCGCCGTCAGTGTCAGCCAGTTTGCCGTGGCATACGGAGCTCCAGCGCAGTCTTTAACACTGGTAGCATGCCGCGACAGCGTGGACGTGAACCGTATGTGCAGTTGACGGACTTTGAGCGAGGGCGTATAGTGGGCATGCGGGAGGCCGGGTGGACGTACCGCCGAATTGCTCAACACGTGGGGCGTGAGGTCTCCACAGTACATCGATGTTGTCGCCAGTGGTCGGCGGAAGGTGCACGTGCCCGTCGACCAGGGACCGGACCGCAGCGACGCACGGATGCACGCCAAGACCGTAGGATCCTACGCAGTGCCGTAGGGGACCGCACCGCCACTTCCCAGCAAATTAGGGACACTGTTGCTCCTGGGGTATCGGCGAGGACCATTCGCAACCGTCTCCATGAAGCTGGGCTACGGTCCCGCACACCGTTAGGCCGTCTTCCGCTCACGCCCCAACATCGTGCAGCCCGCCTCCAGTGGTGTCGCGACAGGCGTGAATGGAGGGACGAATGGAGACGTGTCGTCTTCAGCGATGAGAGTCGCTTCTGCCTTGGTGCCAATGATGGTCGTATGCGTGTTTGGCGCCGTGCAGGTGAGCGCCACAATCAGGACTGCATACGACCGAGGCACACAGGGCCAACACCCGGCATCATGGTGTGGAGAGCGATCTCCTACACTGGTCGTAAACCACTGGTGATCGTCGAGGGGACACTGAATAGTGCACGGTACATCCAAACCGTCATCGAACCCATCGTTCTACCATTCCTAGACCGGCAAGGGAACTTGCTGTTCCAACAGGACAATGCACGTCCGCATGTATCCCGTGCCACCCAACGTGCTCTAGAAGGTGTAAGTCAACTACACTGGCCAGCAAGATCTCCGGATCTGTCCCCCATTGAGCATGTTTGGGACTGGATGAAGCGTCGTCTCACGCGGTCTGCACGCCCAGCACGAACGCTGGTCCAACTGAGGCGCCAGGTGGAAATGGCATGGCAAGCCGTTCCACAGGACTACATCCAGCATCTCTACGATCGTCTCCATGGGAGAATAGCAGCCTGCATTGCTGCGAAAGGTGGATATACACTGTACTAGTGCCGACATTGTGCATGCTCTGTTGCCTGTGTCTATGTGCCTGTGGTTCTGTCAGTGTGATCATGCGATGTATCTGACCCCAGGAATGTGTCAATAAAGTTTCCCCTTCCTGGGACAATGAATTCACGGTGTTCTTATTTCAATTTCCAGGAGTGTAGAAGGAGTAAAATAAAAGGTGCGAAAGGCTATTTACAACTTGTAGAGAAACCAGAAGCCACTTGTAGGGTTCAAAACGGTTCAAATGGCTCTGAGCACTACGGGACTTAACATCTGAGGTCATCAGTCCTCTAGAACTTAGAACTACTTAAACCTAACTAACCTAAGGACATCACACACATCCATGCCCGAGGCAGGATTCGAACCTGCGACTGTAGCGGTCTCGCGGTTCCAGACTGCAGCGCCTAGAACCGCTCGGCCACACCAGCCGGACCACTTGTAGGGGTCGAGGGACATGAAAGGGAAGCTAGGAGTCGAGGGACATGAAAGGGAAGCAGTGGTTGAGAAAGGAGTGGGACAGGGTTGTATCCTGTCCACAAAGTTTTTCAATCTGTACATTGAGCAAGCAGTAAAGGAAACCAAAGAAAAATTTGTAGAAGAAATCAAAATTTGGGGAGAAGAAATAAAAACTTTGAGGGTTGGCGACAACATTGTAATTCTTTCAGAGACAGCAACGGTCTCGGAAAAAGCAGTTGAAAGGGATGGACAGTTTCCTGAAAGAAGGATGTAAGGTGACCATGAACAAAAGCAAAACTTGGATAGTGGAATGTATTTGAGTGGAATCTAAGGGAATTAGACTAGGAAACGAGACAGTAAACGTAGCTGATGTGATTTGTTGTGTGGGCAGTAAAATAACTGATGATGGACAAAGCAGAGAGGATGTAAAATATAAACTGGCAATGGCAAGAAAAGTGTTTCTGAAGAAATTTGTTGCCATCGAATTTAAGTGTTGCGAAGACTTTTCTGAAGTTATTTGTCTCCAGTGAACGCAGTGGCAAGCAACGTTGCCAGTGCGGTGATGCGGGATTCCTGTATTTGCTCCCATGCCCTCATTTCCTGAGTATGTGACTGCTTTGACTTTCTGAGGATCCTTCTGAAGTAGGACATCGGAAGAATTCAGACACGCTGCTGTGATCGCACCACGATTGTGCAGACCGCACGAAAGTCTTACAGAGGTGCTGGCAATGCAAATACGAATCTTTGTAAGAAACACGGCGTTGTCCTCGGGAAAACCTGTTGGGTGAATTTAGACAACCAGTATTTGTGGACGACTATGCGTGAATTCTGCTGCTACAATCATATATCTCTCGTACAGATCTTCAGAGTAAGCTAAGGTGCATGTAGATGCAAATAAACCTGCATAAAGTACTACTGATCAGGCCAGGAAAAGCGATGGCAATGTAAACATGTCTGCACATGATTTATGGAACGAAGGCTGCTTTCTACTGCACGGTAGTATAAAGATTTAACTCTTAAATCGCAACTGTGTAATAAAACTTATTCAATTTTAAATTGATTGTGAAAAATACCCTTTTCAAAGTAAAAAAAAAATTGAAAATAATACGGAACCACCGGTGTACGTAAGCCAGACGTACAGAAGAAGCGGGTTATTGATGGTCCCCACGTATAGACGCAAACTGGTCGCTGGGGGTCGCAGATATACACAGACAAGATCGGCCTACTCCAGTACGTTTGGGATCTAAAATGCATATATTAAGAGCTGTGAGCACTTGCTTATCTTCGCTACTGTGAAATACATCTCTTCTACTGAACGAGTGCCCACAGCTCTTAAGTTATGCATCTTGGAGCCCATGTTTACCGGACATTTTTTCTTGTTTTGGTACATACTGCTTCCTCCAAAAATGTGGAAACCAATGAAATTGCACTAAAAGAGACGTGTTTCACAACATCGAAGATGAGCGGCGCTGATAGCTGTTAAGGTAAGCATTTTAGAGCCCATATTTACTAGACTTTTTCTGGTTTTGGACCATACTACCACCTTTGAAAGTTCCCAACCCCACAATATTAGCAACAGCAGTACCGGTACATGTGTTCCTCTATCAGGGGTATCAGAACAAATTCGTCGTGTAGCTTTCGATACTGTAGTTTCCGGATCAGGATCCCTTGCTTCAGATTGATGCATTCACCCTTCCCCTTCTTCGCTTGAACTTTCAAACTTAATCGCGGAATCACCTTGTATTGCAAGCAATATTACTGTGTTCTCTAGAGGAGACACAAAAAAATTTTACCAGTCAGGTCTATGAAAAGTTTCGAACAGGCGCCACGCTTTATCCAATACACGCATACTTTTTAAATTGATCATATGGTAATGACTTTTTAAGAAGTCGACAGCCGTTGTGATACCATTTGTGTAAACCGTAGCTGGAGAACCACAAAGAAAAAAAAGAATTTTATTTACAAGACGGTTCCGTAGACAGTATGCCTAGTATAAGTGACAAAGAAAAAGCAGTGGGGGTTGGGTGGATTACGGTGCATAACGTAAGCGGAGGGTGCGCAGCGGTGCGTGGACGCGGAGATAACCGGCGAGTGGAGAGTGGAGAGGGGAGGGGTAGGTGACCGCCAGCCCTTAATTAGAGCAGGCGCGGCAAAAACTTTTAACGAGCAGCCGGCCGGGCCACCAGTCTGCTAGAACCACCGACAAAACTCCTTCCTTACGTGCTGCTCTAGCCGAACATGCGACTATCTTTGTAAAAATGGCGACACACACATAAAGAATGGCCCGAACGAAAGCAAATTGTGTTCGTGAGTACAACGCTGTACCAGCAGTACGAGGCTAAAGCTGTGCAGAGGTGACGTACGCTGAATCACCCAGAAAAAGCATGCTGATTGTGCGAAGAGCCGCCAAACGATGCGGAAACCTAAACTTATATCGGTTTTGACTGGCATTATAGTCGCTTTTGACTGTTAAATTACTTATTTATAAAATCGAGTTTTGAAGTTTTGCCACTTTACCCTTTTGACATGTTCTAGTTACTATACAGTACAAATTCATAGTGAACCGAATGAAAACGAAAGTAATTTGCAGCACAAAAATTGAGATAGCGATAAATTTAGCATCGGAATAGGTGACCACCATACACGATGGTTCAAATGGCTCTGAGCACTATAGGACTTAACTTCTGAGGTCATCAGTCCCCTATGACTTAGAACTACTTAAACCTAACTAACCTAAGGACATCACACATATCCTCGCCCGAGGCCGGATTCGAACCTGCGACCGTAGCGGTCGCGCGGTTCCAGACTGTAGCGCCTAGAACCGCTCGGCCACCACGGCCGGCCTTACCATAGAGGATGAGTTAAGGAATTTCGCTACTTTGGAAGCAAATAACACAGGACGGACGAAGCAAGGAGTATATAAGAAGAAAATTAACACAGGAAAGGAGGGCATTACTGGCCAAAAGAAGTCTACTAGTATAAAATGTTGGCTTAATTTGAGTTATAACTGTACGTCTTGAGAATAGGATTGTGGTACTTATTCGCGGGATGCAGGGAAATTGGAAGAGAAGGGAACCGAAGAGTTTAAGATGTGGTGCGATGGAACGATGCTGAAATTTGGGCGGAGTGATAAACACTGACGAAGGATCAGGCAATTCCAGTTGTCCTTTTCAACGGCCCAGAGGGCTGCGAAGGTGGTTACAGACTGTTTACAGTGATGACTCGAGAAAGGCTTAACTGTGAAGCTGAAGAGCCAGTGTGTGAATGTGAATAATACTTCCGTAACTACTGTACCTACTATTTTTCAAAGGATGTAATATGTAAACACGTTTGTGTGCATGGCTAGGATTTGTACGTACGCAGCCGGTAATGTAACTTTTTGCACGATATAATTACGTTCCGCCCAAATAAATGGATGAATACATGTTTTAACTGCTAGACTCAGCTCATTTTAAATTAATTGACATCATCTCAGCTTTTCAGTAACGTGGAATGCAATCAGTCACTAAAATGTTCCTTCCTTCTGCGTGTAAGTCTAAGGAAGCCTATATGTTCAGCTTTTTACCCCCAATGATACGTCAGCTTAATTAGTTACGTCTTACCTGCATCTCGATAAACTTAATACACAGCAGTACATTAATCAGTTTTAAATTGTGAAAAGACTGGTTTCACTCAGAAGAATGAATGTATAGCTGACTCAACAAAAACATTGATGAGCTGTTTCAGTTGAACAAATATGTGGTTCAACCGGTGAAGAAACTATAGACTGGTTTCACTTGAAAAGAAAGACTGAATAATTCAACGTGCAAAACTACAACTGACTGTGTCTGCTGATTTCAAACGGTTGCTCCCACACATTGGTTTCACTCAAAAGGACGAACGAATCATTCAGCCGATACTTTAAACTACAACCGAATGATTCGACTGTTTTCCAACATCCGACTGAATCTAATTGTTTTAATTCGATTGTCCCCATCGCTGGGACGTAGGCTCTAGTGCTATTCCGAGATGAAGAGGCCGGCACAAGAGATCAATTCGTGGCGGGCCACGTCAAACCAATCAGAGAACTGATGACTTCTTTTTAAAAATTGGTCATTTTGAAGTGGAATAAAGTGAAAATTGTAAGCTTCAGCATATGCCAAATATTTAAAAATTATTTGTCGCCTCCCATCAGACGAACGAGAATTTAATGCAAAAGAAACCAACAGGCGAGGAGTGACACTAACAAGGAGAACGCACAGAAATCGGATATTTATAATTTCTTATATTTATGGTATGTGAAGTTCAGAACTCAAATATCAACTTCCCAAAGTAGTTTGATACAACTCTCAAAAATTCCGGAGAAAACCTTTTACACCCTAATATAAGGACAACTTCTTTGGGGGGAAGGGGGTGGGGAGGGGGCGGGTAGGGTCATTGCAAAATTGAGTTCCATGTTGTACTACCGTTTCCGTGAAGCGGAAAATACATACAGGAGAAAAGTAGCGCTATAACTAGCTCTCTAAGTAGTGGCTATAGCTCTCAAAAGAACACAATTTTCTAATAAATTAGAGCTGCGACTACTGCAGCACAATGGGAAAGTCGTGTGGGAAAATTTAGCGATGCAAATAATACCATAAGGCGCCATATCGACATAGTACAAAGTAATAAACCGGACAGTAGCGACTAACTCCAAGCTTTACACCATCAAGTTAAAACCGTCAGCTGCATGTGGAAATTGTAATTCAGAGGACACAATCGAAAATCGTTTTGAGTATCCAAAGATTGTCGCCATATGGCACACAGCAAGCAACATGATTCGATTGACCAATAGAACAGACAAGCAAAATAGAGGTTTCTAACGCCATGATACATGAACAGAAACTGTTTCTCAAAAAAAAAAGAGATATAGGATTAGATATATGATTAGATATAGGATTACGTAGCGAATTTTCTCAAGGTTCGTATCTGTAAGGCTTATGATAATATTTTGACATAAAACATTGCGTGAAAAATAAATGTAATGTGAATTCTACAAAAGTGTCATTTACGAAACAGCTCAAGGGACAATTTCTTGCAGATTGCCGTTCTAAAGACTGAAATGTGAACATTTTGTAACGTATATAATTATTTTTAAAAAAGAGTTTGTTCTCTGTTATGTGGCGCTGTCATATGAAACTGTTAAGTGCTAAATAAATATCTTTAAAAAATGTTGGTAATCGCTAATTCGAGTCTCGTTTCTGTCATTATTTTTTCGTTTTTCCTTACGGTCGCTTCGAATACCTACGTGATTTAAATGTAAAATTCATCAAACATATGCCAAACATCTGTCATGTTTTATTTCTAATTACATATTGCACTCAAAAATCCACTTTTCGTCGGAAATATAAATTCCTGTTTACCGATATTTTATAAAATATTGACAGTAAAGAATGTTTAAATTAAAAAAAAAACGCATTACAATTTTTTTCATCCTGTAAAAGACTCTCGGAAAACTTCAAAGTCGATTTTCGTGAGCGTTTGTAAGACTTGCATCGAACTGCTATGGAAGAATAAGATTTTAATTTCGGAATTTCACTTACCATAAATATAAGTAGGTATAAAATTCATATTGCTGTGCGGCCTCCTTGTAAGTATCCTACCCTCAGAGGAAAGAGTAAACGATAAGCAACCAAGAAAATACTCCATTTTTTAGGCGTTCATGCAGGTTGTCATTAACTTTCTCTTCCGGTATTTCGGCTGAGGGCATTCCAGCCAAGTTCAAGGCGAATCGGTGACTGCCCTTTCAGTGTGAAAGCGCGTCTGTTTATTATTTAAAAGACTAGAACCACGTGACTCGCAGCTGAACTGGGCAGTCCATTGCACACAGATGACATAGTTGGCACAAACGGCAGTGACAAATAAAACTTAGGAGTCAAAATTAGCATATTGCAAGCGCCGTGTATAAACAATCACAGAACTGCCGAGAAGCCGCAGATGCAGAACGTTAATGAGTCACGTAGTTACTCGTTCAAATTGTTGGCATTCTTAATCTTATATTGTGAGTAACCATCCACGCTCTCTGCAGGTCAGTACGACAGACTAGTGATGTTGCCAAGTCTCCAACTCTTCCTCCGCGTGTAGAAAATGTTTCTTCAAGAATTGTCAGAAGCGTGCAGACACACCAAGTGAAAGTGATGTTCTGCCCGCCGGCAGAGGCCGTAGTTCTTCCGAGTACCGAGAAGGGTGGTCTGCATCTGAATCTATAAAGTTGCGTGCTAGTGCAGTAAACATCCACGGACAAAATTTCATTCAAAAGTTGTCGAGGGATATTTCCTGAGTTTATAAGTGTATGACCTGAGAATATTTGTGCAACTATGCCCTGTATGTCTTGTTTGGGAACAAACTTGTACCCACTCACAGTACTTAATGTTGACAATAGCAATGTCCACTACGTCCCTTGCCCTCTTCACTACTAGTCGGTTCGGTCTGAGATGTGTTTCTTCAGCAGTGTTAGTTGTACGTTAACAGTGATTCACAGCAGTGTGCATGGGTTTACTGATGAGGAGCTGGCCTATCCGCACCTCGCGTATGTACTCACTGAGTGAATTACACTCCTGGAAATTGAAATAAGAACACCGTGAATTCATTGTCCCAGGAAGGGGAAACTTTATTGACACATTCCTGGGGTCAGATACATCACATGATCACACTGACAGAACCACAGGCACATAGACACAGGCAACAGAGCATGCACAATGTCGGCACTAGTACAGTGTATATCCACCTTTCGCAGCAATGCAGGCTGCTATTCTGCCATGGAGACGATCGTAGAGATGCTGGATGTACTCCTGTGGAACGGCTTGCCATGCCATTTCCACCTGGCGCCTCAGTTGGACCAGCGTTCGTGCTGGACGTGCAGACCGCGTGAGACGACGCTTCATCCAGTCCCAAACATGCTCAATGGGGGACAGATCCGGAGATCTTGCTGGCCAGTGTAGTTGACTTACACCTTCTAGAGCACGTTGGGTGGCACGGGATACATGCGGACGTGCATTGTCCTGTTGGAACAGTAAGTTCCCTGGCCGGTCTAGGAATGGTAGAACGATGGGTTCGATGACGGTTTGGATGTACCGTGCACTATTCAGTGTCCCCTCGACGATCACCAGTGGTGTACGGCCAGTGTAGGAGATCGCTCCCCACACCATGATGCCGGGTGTGGCCTTGTGTGCCTCGGTCGTATGCAGTCCTGATTGTGGCGCTCACTTGCACGGCGCCAAACACGCATACGACCATCATTGGCACCAAGGCAGAAGCGACTCTCATCGCTGAAGACGACACGTCTCCATTCGTCCCTCCATTCACGCCTGTCGCGACACCACTGGAGGCGGGCTGCACGATGTTGGGGCGTGAGCGGAAGACGGCCTAACGGTGTGCGGGACCGTAGCCCAGCTTCATGGAGACGGTTGCGAATGGTCCTCGCCGATACCCCAGGAGCAACAGTGTCCCTAATTTGCTGGGAAGTGGCGGTGCGGTCCCCTACGGCACTGCGTAGGATCCTACGGTCTTGGCGTGCATCCGTGCGTCGCTGCGGTCCGGTCCCTGGTCGACGGGCACGTGCACCTTCCGCCGACCACTGGCGACAACATCGATGTACTGTGGAGACCTCACGCCCCACGTGTTGAGCAATTCGGCGGTACGTCCACCCGGCCTCCCGCATGCCCACTATACGCCCTCGCTCAAAGTCCGTCAACTGCACATACGGTTCACGTCCACGCTGTCGCGGCATGCTACCAGTGTTAAAGACTGCGCTGGAGCTCCGTATGCCACGGCAAACTGGCTGACACTGACGGCGGCGGTGCACAAATGCTGCGCAGCTAGCGCCATTCGACGGCCAACACCGCGGTTCCTGGTGTGTCCGCTGTGCCGTGCGTGTGATCATTGCTTGTACAGCCCTCTCGCAGTGTCCGGAGCAAGTATGGTGGGTCTGACACACCGGTGTCAATGTGTTCTTTTTTCCATTTCCAGGAGTGTATGAACAGTCACAACGACTCTATATTAAACTGTTCCCTCAGCGACGGAAAACATCTCTCAGACTTTTATATTTGTCTAAGGGTTGTTGTGTTACATTACGTATATGTTGTACTTTTTCGTGATGGTATATTATTGCGATAAAAAACCGAATAAGTCATAAATGCGTTATTTGTCTTTAATGGGTCACTCTAGATCACGAACCCGGTATACCTAAATCCTAAGAAATTCTCCTTAAAGTTCCTTCAAAATTTTAACAAAGGAGTTCGAATTCTCGCTGAATATAACAATCGTACACGCATTTTGCAAGAAACGTGCATCGAACATCAATACCACATTAGCCATCTACACTCTTATAAATTTGCGGTGGGTGCCGTTGTAGATGTATTTGTGTTGGTCGTTTCATGGATTGTATCAACGTTCAGTTATTGACTTAAGCTGCAACATCACGCTGAGGTGAACTTCCTAATAGCCGGCCGATGTGGCCGAGCGGTTCTAGGCGCTTCACTCTGGAACCGCGCGACGGCTACGGTCGCAGGTTCGAATCCTGCCTCGGGCATGGATGTGTGTGATGTCCTTAGGTTAGTTAGGCTTAAGTAGTTCTAAGTTCTAGGGGACTGATGACCTCAGCTGTTAAGTCCCATAGTGCTCAGAGCCATTTGAACCATTTTTTGAACTTCCTAATATCGTGTCGGATCTTCTTCTACCCTGCGTACTGCAGCAGCTTGGCGTGGTATGGTGTCAACAAATTGTCGGAAGCCACTACAGAAATACTGAGCTATGCTACCCTTATAGTCATCCATATTTGCGAAAGTGTTGGCGGTGCAGGATTTTGTGCACTAAATATCCTCTTGATCACTCCTCATAAATGTTCGATGGGATTCGTGTCGGACGTTCTGGGTGACCAAATCATTCATTGTCCAGAATGTGTTGCCAACCAGTATCGAACAACTGCGAGCCGGTGACGTTGTTAGGGAACATGAAATCCGTGAATGGCTGCAAATGATCTCAAAGCAGCTAAACCTAACCTTTTCCAGTCTGTGATAGGGTCGGTTGAACCAGAGGACGCAGTCTATTCCATGTAAACACAACCCACACCACTATGGAGCCACCACCAGCTTGCTTAGTGCCTTGTTGACAAGTTGGTCCATGGCTTTGTGGGCTCTGCGCCACACTCGAACCCTACCATCAGCTCTTACCAACTGAAATCGGGACTTATCTGGCCACACCACGGTTTTCCAGTCGACTGTGGTCCAACCGATATGGTCTCGAGCCCAGGAGAGGCGCTGCAGGCGATGTCCTACCTTTAGCAAAGGCACTCTCTTCCGTCGTCCGCTGCCATTGCACATTAACCCAAATTTCGCAGCACTGTCCTTAAGGATGCGGTCGTCTCACATCCCACATTGATTTCTGCGGTAATTTCACGCAGTGTCGCTTGTTTGTTAGCACTGACAACTCTACGCAGACGCCTCTGCTTTCGGTGAAGGTCGTCGTTCTCTGCGTTGTCCGTGGTGAGAGGTAATGCCTGAAATTTGGTATTCTCGACACACTATTGACACTGTGGATCGCAGAATATTGAATTCCCTAACGATTTCCGAAAGGGAGTGTGCCATGCGTCTAGCGTCGGCATTCAGAGTCTGTTAATTCCCATCGCGCTGCCATACTCACGTCGCAAACCTTTTCACATGAATCATTTGAGCACAGATTACAGCTCCACCAATGCAGTGCTCTTTTACAGCTGGTGTACGTGATACTATCGCCATCTGTATACGTGCATTCGCCTTCCCATAAGTTTTGGTTCAGATGGCTCTGAGCACTATGGGACTTAACATCTGAGGTCATCAGTTCCCTAGAGCTTAGAACTACTTAAACCTAACCAACCTAAGGACATCGCACACATCCGTGTCTTAGGCAGGTTTCGAACCAGCGACCGTAGCGGTCGCGCGGTTCGAGACTGAAGCGCCCGTAAGTTTTGCCACCTCGCTGTAAGTCACGTCGGAGCCATACAAACGGAGTGTAGATCTTGACCACTTTTCATGCACCGCTGTAATAGATCGCCTTATAACAGCAGATCCGTTGTTGTAAATTGTTTTCTTTTATATTTCGCTCGCTCATCAAACGTAATATGTCTTCATACATAGTATAGCATCACTTATGTACACTCTCGACCTCAATCTTCTGAGGACTAAACTTGAAACGCTGCAAATACTAAAAAAAAAATAGCAGTAGGGTGTATGTTGTTATTACACAACCTGTTACAGTAGTGTATAACAAGTGCTCACATTTTAGTTATTGGCCATAAGCTGATCCGTTTTGGTTTCTCTGTTCAACGAAGCCGTGGAACTACCTTACCAACTGGGAAGAGGCCCCGCACCAAGACAGTTCATGTCCTCTCATTTCAGTCTTTCCTTTTTACAGGAAGTGGTGTTGCCAGTTTTCAGTTGCTGGCCCCCTGCCACCTGCCACCAGATTCGGTGGGGAACCACCTGACTCATCATTATCGCGATGTTGCGGCGTCGCGGGCGGCTCGTGTTTGTTTGTACTCGGCGCTTGCAGCATGTTATTTTTGACACGTGAGTTTTATCTGTCACTGGCGCTCGTGCCAACTATTACTCCCGGTTAAGCTTTGCGCCGACTGTTTTGGCGTCTCAAAAAATAAATAGGTACGGTTTGGCACTCAGCAGTCAGCGTCCCGCCTTGAGAGTGGTTTGAAGCTTGTCAGGCGAAATATCTTAAGAGGAAGCAATTATGTTCCGTAAACTTGTTCGGAAAATGACAGAACAAACTACCGCTGTGGAAAACTTCGAAAACCAGTATCCCTATACTTTCGGAACATTGAAATGAAGCTCCTAGCCTCGTTATTACGCAATTTCATCGTGTATCTGAAACGTCCGGTAAGGGTGGTGATGAAGAGTAGTCGGAAGTTTAAGAGTTTAGTCAGGAGGAATCAGTACGCAAAGAAGTTGGATACCGAAGTACTAAGGATTGAAGAGATACGCTTGAAGTTCTCTAAGACTGTAGATACTGCAATAAAGAATAGCTCAGTATTCAGTTCAGTTGAAGAAGAATGAACATCCCAAAAAAGGACAGTCATAGAAATTGGAAAGGAAAACATAGTTACAAAGAAGGTAACTAAGAAGAAACTATGAGTAACAGAAGAAACATTTCAGTTGATCGATGAAAGAAGAAAGTACGTCCGCAGCTCGTGGTCGTGCGGTAGCGTTCTCGCTTCCTACGCCCGGGTTCCCGGGTTCGATTCCCGGCGGGGTCAGGGATTTTCTCTGCCTCGTGATGACTGGGTGTTGTGTGCTGTCCTTATGTTAGTTAGGTTTAAGTAGTTCTAAGTTCTAGGGGACTGATGACCATAGATGTTAAGTCCCATAGTGCTCAGAGCCATTTGAACCATTTGAAGAAAGTACTAAAATATCGAAAAAGTTCAGCTGCGCCGAACTCAGTGCACTTCAGTTATAAAAAAACATGTTAGCACCGCATTTCACTGACGTTCTAAAACCATATTGCAGAGATCAACCATTTACTTTATTAATTGATGAATCTACTGATACTGATGTACCTAAGTACTTGGGATTGATTATAGTTTATTATAGTAAATTATACCAAAAATGGTATCTACTTACCTTGACCTTGCTGAACTGCACGAGTGTAATGCTGAAGCTATTGTCTAGTCACTTCAACGATTCGATTTGAGACTTGAAAATTTAATGGGCATTGGTACAGATAATGCGTCTGCCATGGTTGGAGTAAATGAAGCGCTTATTTCAATAGTGGTACAAGTACATTTTTGTTCATTGTGAGATACAGAGCCCTAAAGTTTGATGAGCGCTGAAAAATCTGCAGTTGAGACACCAGAAATATCCAAGCATATGGCTTCTTGCTAGAGATGAACCTTTCTTTCTGTTTGTTTGAATCATTAATTGCAGAAGCATTATAGGCAGAAAAGTGGAGGTAATGGACTTGTACCACTATTGAAATAAGCCCTTCAAATAATGGAATATTTACGAAATTGAAAGAAGTAGTACCACACCAGATTTTAGTACGTTGCTTGTGCCATTCCTGGAAACTGGCTGTTTCAGCTGCTGCAAAAGAATTGTCACCGAGAAAGTTCGAGTTTTTAATTAAAGAGACAAATGACTGGTTTAGTCGCTCCTCTTCCAGACAATCTCTTTATAAGGAGCTAAACAAAACCATCGGTGATGAACAAGAAGCCGTTAAAAACAGTTCAAACGTGCCAGACAAGGTGGTTATCAATAGAAACCCCCGTATCAAGAATATACTCCAATGGTCGGAGCTAAAAACACATTTTTCCGTAGCTAAAGTGCGCGAAAAGTGTCACATGGCAGAGTTATTGCACGCTATGCATGCGAACGAGATTAATTACGCGTATAGCTCTTTTTTATATCCAATATTAATTGAAATATACAGTCAGTAAGATGTTCGTGTCGAAAGATACAGATCACACCAAACTCTTTGATGAGTTGACCAACATGATAGATATGCTTATCAGCAAAGTTACATTACCTGCAAATAAAGTTAATATTTTTACTCAAAATATTCTTGATTTCTTCGATCGAAGATGTTATCTGGTATTCCGCTTTGAAAAGCAGTTGCTTGAAATGAGAGAAAAAGGCTTACCGTGGTAAGAGGAAGAAATGTTATGTAATCAGTGCATAACATTTATAGTAAGTATGATTGAAGAAATAAGAAACCAGTTACCACAAAATTTGACGTTGATGAAAAAAATTTCCAGAATAAGTGTTGAGCAATCACTTAATCACAACAAAGAAGCCGGCCGCGGTGGTCTCGCGGTTCTAGGCGCTCAGTCCGGAACCGCGAGACTGCTACGGCCGCAGGTTCGAATCCTGCTTCGGGCATGGATGTGTGTGATGTCCTTAGGTTAGTTAGGTTTAAGTAGTTCTAAGTTCTAGGGGACTGATGACCACAGCTGTTAAGTCCCATAGTTCTCAGATCCATTTGAACCATTTTTGAACAACAAAGAAAATCTAATTGATATAATGGCTCAGTTCAATAAAAGTGTAGAATTTATAGCAAGAGTGGATGATTAGTTGCGACAAATTCATTTGTTGAACTGGAACGAGGCCAAAGATACAAAAAAATTTTGGAATAAAGTATTGCATTTCAAAGATGCTCGAGGGGAATCCAGATTTGAGGAATTAGCGACCTTTCCGATTACTCTCCTAATACTGCCTCATTCAAGATCCGATATTGAGAGACTATTTAGCAGTATGAATGTAATAAAAAACAAGCAGAAGAATAGAATGAAGTTAAATCTTTTAAATGCTATATTGAGAATACGCTGTGGTTTGAGATTGGAAGGAAAATGCTGCAACGAATATGAAATTCCAGTGAGCGTTGTAAAACAAATCGGTAACAAAGAATCGTATCAGTCTGAAATCGACGATGATGATGATGCAAACAAAAATAATTCATATGAAGATGACAAATTCATTTAAATAATTAGCTGTTGTTACAGAATTTGTTGTATTTTCCTGACCTTGACTTGCTGACTTATTTACTGTACGTTCGTTTAAAAATGGTTCAAATGGCTCTGAGCACTATGCGACTTAACTTCTGAGGTCATCAGTCGCCTTTAACTTAGAACTAATTAAACCTAACTAACCTAAGGACATCACACACATCCATGCGCGAGGCAGCATTCGAACCTGCGACCGTAGCGATCGCTCGGCTCCGGACGGTAGCGCCTAGAACCGCACGGCCACTCCGGCCGGCGTTCGTTTAATGATTGTGAATATATTATTACTTAATGATAAAGGAAACGAATTACAGATATACTTATTGTTTTCTTTCATAGTAATTTAAAAAATTCAGTGGAGATTTTAGCAAGTATGAGAGTATGGGCACTTTTGTTAGCGATTTTCTGTTGGTTTTTTGCTCTTGGAACTGGTGGGGAGCTCACTTTAACTGTTGGCAACGCTGGTGGTAGGCCGTCTGTTAACACGTTAGGGAATATCTTCCATGGTAACAGAGAGAGCTGTAGACGGTAAAATCTGTAGAGGAAGACAGAGATTGCGATACACACAGAAAATATTTGAGGATGTAGGTCACAAGTGCTACTCTGAGATGAAAAGGTTGGCACAGGAGATGAACACGTGATTAGAGATTACATTAATTAGTTTTTCGTTCCAAAGATCCGTGCTGAGGAGATCGTAGTGGATGTGGAACATATCATTTTTTTTTATTTTTTATTTTTTTATAAAAAGCTGAAATAACAATACTAATAGTATGAATATATTATACATCATTTGTTTCTATTAAAAAATTCGTCAATCGAGTAGAATACTATGAATATATATACAATACATCATTTGTTTCTATTACAAAATTCGTCAATGGAGTAGAAGGAGTTGGCCACTAGTAAGTCTTTCAGGCTCCTTTTCAACTGATCTTCATTTGTAACTAAATTTTTTATGTTTGCTGGCAAATTATTGAAGATGAGTGTTCCTGAGTAGTGGACCCCTTTTTGAACTAAAGTAAGTGCTTTTAAGTCCTTGTGCAGATCATTTTTGTTCCTGGTATTGTATGTATGAACTGAGCTGTTTGTTGGAAAAAGAGATATATTATTTAGGACAAATTTTATTAAGGAGTAAATATACTGAGAGGCAGTAGTTAGTATACCCAGTTCTTTGAAGAGGTTTCTACAGGACGCCCGTGAATTTACTCCACAAATAATACGTATTACACGCTTTTGGACTCTGAAAACTTTTGTTTGACTTGAAGAGTAACCCCAAAATATTATACCATATGACATTATGGAATGAAAGTAGGCAAAGTATGCAAGCTTTTTCAAATTTATGTCGCGTATGTCTGGTAACACTCGAATTGCAAATACAGATATGTTAAGGCGTTTTTCCAGTTCTGTGGTGAGCTCCTCCCAACTGAATTTATTATCATGTTGTAATCCCAGGAATTTAAGACTATCAACCTCGTCTATCTGCTCTTCTTCATACTTTATGCATATGCTGGGTGGAAACCTCTTACAGCTTCTGAATTGCATATAGTGAGTCTTTTCGAAGTTTAATGTCAGTGAGTTGGCTTTAAACCATTTATTGATATCCATGAAAATATCATTAGCAGATCTTTCTAGAACTACACTCGACATACGTGGTGGACCGTATGAAACCAATCAGAAGATTAATGACTTGGAATGTACCTAATGACGTAGATGTAGACTGTGCTTTGCACGAAGACGCACGCACACACACACACACACACACACACACACACACACACACACACGGATACTTCCCGAAAACAAATAGTGGACCCTTTAGGAGGTTTCCATTTCACTCAAGGTTTATTGTCGAAGCATTATATACAGAGTACATCAAATAGTTGAGTAGCACAAGCGGTTCTGAGGCACCAGGCATCGACGGTGTATCCTCCACAAGCGGCAATGCAGGTGCCGACTCTGGCATCCATTCGATCGCACAGGTGATACGTTACACCACACGTGCCCGACCTGTTCACATATTTCTGTAGGATTTGTTAGTTGACAAGTCGCACGAGTCACTTCTGGTAATATTGTATCCCACACGTGCTCGATTGGAGACGAGTCTGGCGATCTTGCTGGCCAGGGAAGCTGCTGCACGTCGTTCACGTCGGGTTTCATGGACAGTGTGTGGCTGAGCATTATCCTGTTGAAACAGCACGTCACCTTGCTTTTGCAAGAACGGGTCTAACAACATTCTGCAAGTACCAAGCACTGCTTAGTGTCCCTTCCAGAAACACTAATGGTGAAGGAGAGTTGTAGCTTATCACATCCCAGACCATAAGGCCTGGGACGGGGCCAGTTTGCCTTGAACGAATGCACTCTAGAAGACAGCAGAGTATACGTCGTAAGCCATTCCATATTCCAAGAGCTCCTCCGACGGAACCGTATAGCCGTACACGTCGATGCTGTGGCTGAGAGGAAGACGGGCTAGAAGTGTGCATTCCCGTAGCCCAATTGCTAAAAATCGGTTCGCACAGTTCGTGTTGACTCGTCTGGGTTCGCAAGTGCTCTTTATCTGTGCCATGGTATTTGTATGATTTGCCACTGCTATCTTTGCAATACGACTATCCTGGCCGGCGTCTGTGCTGTGTGGACATGCAGAACCTTGTCTACAAGTGTGCAAATGTTCACTTGACCGCGGATACCAGCGTCGTTGCACAACAGACGCAGCTCGTCCAACTTGTGTGGCAATTCCCCGATAGGATTATCCCGCCACTCTGAAGACCACAGTTTGACCCCTTAAAGGGTAGACACAGAGGCGCTCTGATAGCGATGCCAATACACTATCTGTTGGCGGACGACGCTGAAATCGTTATCAGCACATCTGCTGTCCTCCAGGTGGTAGATGCCATCATTAGATCAAAATCGACATCATCTTTACAGGTGTACTGATTTTTTTCGGGCTGCTTACTCTTTCGGTGCTCGAACGTTAACATCACTCCCTTGTGCCAGCTGTCAAAGAAAACCGTATGAAGGAGAGTGATCCCATTTGGAGAAAAGTGAGTTTGTAGAGGAGAACTGCCATGCAGGTCTCAGTGCAATAGCTCCACATTAAAACTGCACCAGATGTGAAGAAATAATATGGCGTACTGACTGTCGATTTGAAGCTAAAATCAAATGCACAGCACATTGTTGTTGCTTGTTACATACCTCTCTGTGCTGGAAAGCACCAATCTCGAATCGTCTGCAGGTCTTCCTACATTTCCCTTCATTCTTCTTACCTTACAACCTCTCTATAAGAGTACAACAGGGCGGTCGAAGGCGCTGCAGTCATGGACTGTGCGGCTGGGCCCGACGGAGGTTCGAGTCCTCCCTCGGGCATGGGTGTGTGTGTTTGTCCTTAGGATAATTTAGGTTAAGTAGTGTGTAAGCTTAGTGACTCATGACCTTAGCAGTTAAGTCCCAGAAGATTTCACACATATTTGAACATTTTTTTGAAGTACAACATCGTCCACAGAGACCCTCACGCAGCTACCGATGTCAAAGTTACGCCGTATTTCATTCTTTCGGAGTTACGTCGAGTTTACACCTTTCCTTCACCTTTTTTAATACGAGTGGCTATCTTTCACCTTCAATTCGATTGTAAAGAACTGGAAATTATTTGAATGCACGGTGTATGTTCCTTCGAAAGAACTGGAAATTCGTCATTCTTTCCACGGTAACAACAGGTTCGCTGAGTCAAGTACGCCATCTAACCCAAATCCGTTACGCCTCACCGTATTCACACAGAGCGTGGAACGCAGT
Organism: Schistocerca americana; assembly: GCF_021461395.2. Lineage (NCBI taxonomy): Eukaryota > Metazoa > Arthropoda > Insecta > Orthoptera > Acrididae > Schistocerca > Schistocerca americana. The sequence goes on along the minus strand of NC_060120.1, from coordinate 846,384,909 downwards.
AACTAGCCGATCGCTTAACGCAGCGCTAATGAGAGGTAATTTACTGCACTCTCATAAAGGAAAGCGCACCAGGTCCATTTGGGTTTTGCTGGCCTGGCGTGTGGTGGGCCATGACACAGAATTGCAGTACATGTTCGCGCCATGTCTGCTGCACCTAGTGCTTCTATCTCTATCTCTCTATCTACCTATCTCTCTCTCTCTCTCTCTCTCTCGCTCTCTTTGTGTGTGTGTGTGTGTGTGTGTGTGTGTGTGTGTGTGTGTGTGCGCGCGCGCGAGCGCGCATTTGTGCACAGCCTTAGCACGCAAGTTTGCTTACCCAAGCACGAGTACGCGTGAGTAACGCCTATTTATACCTTCACTGGGCTTGGCGACAGACGCTGCATCGTAGAGTTGGCATCCAGCCTTGATTCCAGAAAATTTGCTGCGGAGGCTGTACAGATCTTATAGCAACTGATTACAGCTATGGCGAAAGGGAAAAAAATGACGCAGATCCCCCGTGAAGTGTTTCGCATCATATAGTACAAGCCAAAGTGTGCGAGACAAGGAAACCGATAATTTCTACGCGCTTATGTGATGAAGTTAAGTGCATTAGAAGTGTGTCTCTTAAACTGTGCCCACATGTGGGGAAGCGAAGATGCCTTTTATGTAAAATTCAAAACACGCCTGGAAATTAAATACTGCTATTGCAGCAAGAAAAAGGCGATTAATTTGTAAAACGAATTTTTGTATAGTTGCTGCGGAAAATGGTCATCCACAATAAACTTGTTACTGAAGACGTATATGGCCCCGCTTACGAACCCAGACGTTTTACCTTTAATGAGAGGAAGCTGCTGGTGAAAGACAGTAATTCATTCCGCCCACCATGAGCGGACTGCGTGACGCCAGCTGATACCAGTTAGATCCGGAGTTGGATACAAAGCTGTCTGTATTGCCGTTCAGTGGATAGCCAGAGATATATGACTTTATCTGAATCAACAGACGCCTTCGCTGACAGCAGCCTTATGAACATAGCCAAAACGTTTGCTGAGCGATTGAGGCTACAACCAAGGCTAATAGAAGGTTTTTGTTTGTATCTCCTATTTTCTTTGTTTTAAAGGTTTTCAGAAATTATGTTGTTTTATGTTACTCACCCGAAGTCTTAGAGCGTAGAAGCTGTTCCGTGCCGCGATTACTTCCATAGCGATGCACAGCTTCCGGGAATGACACAAGCACTTTGTTATCGTTAATGGCCGCCTCTTGAACAGTGTTATCTTTAAAGATTAAATAAAAGAAAAACTTGCATCACATATGGTTTTGCTAAACAATAGATGCTACTGTTGTGATCTTGTGACAGCACGTGTCACAGCCTCAGTCCAAATATACTATTTTTTGGCAGTCATGGCTGCAAAATGTATTGGACAGTATAGTAACCAATGTGCTTTAATAAATAGTTTCAGTATTAGTGAAAGATTACCTAATCTCCCCGACAGCTTTCATTACTCTGAAAGTATTTACTGGTTTTAATCCGTAACATTTTGGTAGAACATCATAATCAGAAGACTGGTTTCATACAGCTCTTCACCCTATTCTATCCTGTGAACGAATCACCATCTCTGCACAGCAGCCTATGTATTCAAGCCTTGGTCCCCCTCTAAAATTTTTACCTCCCTCACTTCCCTCCACCTAACTCTCCTTTCAGTCAAGTTATGCAATAAATTCCTTTTCTCTGCAATTCGATTCATTACAATAGTTACGCGATCACCTCATATAATCTTCAGGATTTTAATACCTAAACTCTGCCGGTACTTTTAGTGTCTCATTTCTTGAACTGATGTAATTCGGGTACATTCCACTACCCTTGCTTTTCTTTTGTTGATGTTTGTCGTACAACGTCTTTTCAAGACACCATCCATTACTTTCTGCTGGTCTTCCAGATCCTTTGTCGCCCCTAACAGACTTACAGTGTCATCAGCAAACCTCATTTTTTTTTATTTTTCATGCTGGACTTTAATTTCCTGTCCGTATATCTCTTTTGTTTTCTTTTTGCTCAGTACATAGATCTTCGGTGACTGGCTACAGCTGCGCGTCACTCCCTTGTCAACTTCTGCTTCCCTTCTATGCCATTCGAGACTTACAAATGCAGTCTGGTTTCTTTACAGGTCGTGAAGAACCTTCTGCTGCCTGTTCTTCATCCCTACTACCTTCAGAACTTCTAAGACTGTATTCCACTCTACATTGTCAAAATATACAAATGCTATAAATGTAGGTTTAATTTCATTCATCGTAAACGATGTTTTTGGAACAGCTGCAACTGCGTCATTCATTATTTAAATCGTAAATGTAGGTGTCCCTATCTTCACCATGTGTTCTAAGATATGCCGTAGGGCCAGTATTGCCTCGCGTGTTCCTACATTTCTCCGGAATCCGAACTGATGTTACCCGAGGTCGGCTTCTCCAGTTCTCCCATTCATCTGCAAATAACTCATGCCAGTATTTTGCGGCCATGACTTATATTTCAGCGTCTGCCTTCTTTGGTGTTGTAATTATTGCATACTTCTTGAGGTGTCACGGTACTTCGCCTATTCATATATCTTGAAAACCAGCCAAGCAACTTAATAATTCAGAGAGAATGCCGTCTGACTCCAGGTAACTGGTTTCGACATAAGTCATTTAGCACGCTATCACATTCTACTCGTAGTAGCCCAGCTCTCATCTAAACTTCAATTACGTTCACTTCCCTTTCCATAATATTGTCTTCAAGTTCGTGTCCCTTGTATAACCCTTGTGTGTATTTTTCAGTATTTGATCATTCACTTCTTTGTACAGTACTGGCTTGCCATGGGACCTGCTGATATTCATACAACTGCATCCCTTTTGTTCAAAGGTCTCTTTAATTTTCTTGTAAGCCGTCTTTATCTCTCTCGTAGTCATGCATGCTTCTACGGCTTTGCATTTCTCTCCTGTAGCTCCTGCTTTGTCATTTTGGATTTTTTTTCCTATCTTATTGCTTAGACGCGTGCTTTACTGTGCTTCATTTGCTTTTTTTATATATTTTTTTCGGTGTCTCGCGTGTTACCCAAGTATTTTTACTGAGCTTTGCCGTTTTTCCTGTTGAGTCCTATACTGCCTTCTCCATTTCGTGTCTCAAAGCTACCCAGTGGTCTTCTATAGCGTCCTCTGCCCCGCTTCTGTCAGTCATTGCCTAATTATCCCTAAGTCTTAACAACGTCTGGTTTTTGTAACTTATCTTATCTAGGTCCCCCTCCTGATATTCTACCCAATGTCTTGTTTCGCGTTATACTGATGCCATTCGGCAGGTGTGAAGTATCGAACGAAAACTATTGATACTTGAGTCATGAGTAATGTCGTGCTTATAAAACTATTAAAAGAAAGGTATCGGTGCCTTGAATTATCGATATTTATCTTTGTAAAAAAAATTAGAGTAGATGCTTGTGATCGGTTGCAGTGTCTCTATCTCTCTTTTTCAAATCTGATAGTCGATTTCACAACTTTCAAACAGAATAATACAATCGTTAAACAGCGCAATGTTTTAATTTCAGATACCATATTTTTTGTTTTGGAGCCTGAATTATGAAATTACAGTGTAGTTTATGAGCGAAAGAGCTAAATAGTTCCCAAAATTACGTTTCTTTTTATACAAAAATCGCGCCCTTTTTCTACCAATGTCGTCACGTGTTATACTATCAAATATGTAACAGAATACTCACTCTTATTAGCTTGCCATTGTGATGGGGAGTTTTCTTAAAGACTTTTTCGTGTCTGAAGTGTTTTCCGAAGTCTTTTTAAACAGATTTTTGCATCGATATTCATTATTATGCCGTTTACCAAAATACTGTTAAGTTTCACATGTGGCAGGCGTTAGTAGTTATTCCACGTAAACTGTTTTAAGCAACAATACAAATACAAACAAGTTATCGAATCTTAAAAAGGAAGGGATTGCAAGTGAACGAAATGCGAAAAGGCGTTGCTAAGGTTGGCAAATTGACGCTAGATTTTTCGGACAATAGCTCCGCCGCACATTCGCGGATCGCTCTTTCAATTTTTGGCCTTTGGTGTTCGCGCATTCAGTATTGTTGAAAGCGTTGAATTTTTGGTGAATAACAAACATGTAATAAATTCTTAAGAGGATTATTCTATACGGTTCAAGACCAAGTAACTTTTATTGAATGCTGCACGCCCTTCAAAGTACATGATAGTATTTTTCGACAGTCACCAAGTTCTGTAAACAACGTTATAACGTTCTAATAGTCGTTCACTTACTCGACGATCGCATGGTGCACGATCTTCCCTCATGGTGAATTGCATAGCGTACGTCTGTGTGACTTTGGTCAAGTTCTTGGTGCCATTTCACCACGGCAGGACGCGACATTGCTTTTGGCCAGTATACCGCCAGAATTTCATGGTGAACCTGTGAGCAATGTAAATTATTTGCTCACAAGAATCATACTGTCTCGCGTACTTCAACTTTGGAGCGTTGGAGTGCGTTTCCAGTTACGACGCCATTTCAGTTGCACTCTGTGACGCAGCGGAACTGTGCGTGCAGGAAACCCGGAACACCTAAACATCAAAGCCATTAGCAGATTTCTTCGCCGGACCAATTGCGTGGATGATTTGTACATATCCGGCCCGCCGACCTCAGGCTCGGCCAGTATCCACTAACTGCATCCAACCTCTCCCTTTCATAACTGTTTCCCCAGATCCGCCTGAAGGTCGGGTCCCTTTGTGTGTCGGCTAAATCGGCGGATTTTCGTTATTTATCCGCTGACCGAGGACTGCGGTGCATGCTACAACTTAACCTTAAATTTTGTAGCTTAGTTTTTACTGGAAAATGTCTAGAAGTGTTTCAGCCATCTCCTCTTACATCCTATTTTTTTAATATTTTTGTTCATGGTAACGTTCGTGAGTCAGTTCGTACAAATAAAGTCTATCGCGGTACAGTTGTAAAAGTTTTTGATGCATTTATTGGTACACTCCTTCGCCATACTGGAACGAACTAGAACTTAATGTCATGTAAAAACCACAGGAAAGCTCACGGACTTCTTGTATGTGGCCCATCGCAGTAACCTGCATTTGTGTGCCTAGCTGCCGACCGGTGTGGCCGAGCGGTTCTAGACGCTTCAGTCTGGAACTGAGCGACCGCTACGGTCGCAGGTTCGAATCCTGCCTCGGGCATGGATGTGTGTGATGTCCTTAGGCTAGTTAGGTTTAAGTAGTTGTAAGTTGTAGAGGACTGATGACCTCAGATGTTAAGTCCCATAGTGCTCAGAGCCATTTGAACCATTTTTTGTGTGCCTAGCTAGAGTCCGGATCGCGGGGGTAACTGCCTGCAGGCTGTAGCTCCACGGACTACACGTCTTCCAGAATGCGTTGAAAATAACAGCGGCCCGCCGCGAAACCCACTCTTGTGTGGCCGCCTAATGAGGCACTGTTATTGCGAATGGTCATAGCGTGGGGCGACATGTATACTTTCTGAATACGTGCAAACTGGTGATAGGAGTAAAAGTATCAGTTGAAAAGTATCGAGATGACAGTACGCGATACCAAGAAGTATCGAAATACTGCCCTTGTTGCGTCGCGTCGCGGCGCGGTGCAGTGTGACCCAGTGCTGGGCGGCGGCGCGCGCGCGACCGAGGTCGTTGGCCGCGATTGTGTGCAAATGGCTGCCGGCGCCGTCCCCGCTGCCGCCGCCTCGTCCACTGAGCCCGCGGAACGATAAAAAGGCGCCTGCTTCCTCCCCGTGTCAGCCTGTCTAATGAGGGTCTACTGCAGTGCGACACGAGCTTTTTCCAGCCGGTAGTTCCTTCTGTAGATTGTCGCACAGCGGTGTACCGTAGGTCTCTAGAAGAGCGTAGCGTTCCAAAGGATTCGAAAAGGGCACAGGTCATCCCCGTTTTCAAGAAGGGAAGTCGAACAGATGTGCAGAACTATAGACCTATATCTCTAACGTTGATCAGTTGTAGAATTTTGGAACACGTATTATGTTCGAGTATAATGAATTTTCTGGAAACTCGAAATCTACTCTGTAGGAATCAGCATGGGTTTCGAAAAAGACGATCGTGTGAAACCCAGCTCGCGCTATTCATCCACGAGACCAGAGGGCCATAGACACGGGTTGCCAGGTAGATGCCATGTTTCTTGACTTCCGCAAGGCGTTCGATACAGTTCCCCACAGTCGTTTAATGAACAAAGTAAGAGCGTATGGACTATCAGACCAATTGTGTGATTGGATTGAGGAGTTCCTAGATAACAGGACGCAGCGTGTCATTCTCAATGGAGAGAAGTCTTCCGAAGTAAGAGTGATTTCAGGTGTGCCGCAGGGGAGTGTCGTAGGACCGTTGCTATTCACAAGATACATGAATGACCTATTGGATGACATCGGAAGTTCACTGAGGCTCTTTGCGGATGATGCTGTGGTATATCGAGATGTTGCAACAATGGAAAATTGTACTGAAACGCAGCGAATTGACGCATGGTGCAGGGAATGGCAATTGAATCTCAATGTAGACAAGTGTAATGTGCTGCGAATACATAGAAAGAAAGATCCGTTATCATTTAGCTACAAAATAGCAGGTCAGCAACTGGAAGCAGTTAATACCATAAATTATCTGGGAGTACGCATTAGGAGTGATTTAAAATGGAATGATTATATAAAGTTGATCGTCGGTAAAGCAGATGCCAGACTGAGATTCATTGGAAGAATCCTAAGGAAATGCAATCCGAAAACAAAGGAAGTAGGTTACAGTACGCTTGTTCGCCCACTGCTTGAATACTGCTCAGTGGTGTGGGATCCGTACCAGATAGGGTTGATAGAAGAGATAGAGAAGATCCAACGGAGAGCAGCGCGCTTCGTTACAGGATCATTTAGTAATCGCGAAAGCGTTACGGAGATGATAGATAAACTCCAGTGGAAGACTCTGCAGGAGAGACGCTCAGTAGCTCGGTACGGGCTTTTGTTAAAGTTTCGAGAACATACCTTCACCGAAGAGTCAAGCAGTATATTGCTCCCTTGTACGTATATCTCGCGAAGAGACCATGAGGATAAAATCAGAGAGATTAGAGCCCACACAGAGACATACCGACAATCCTTCTTTCCACGAACAATACGAGACTGGAATAGAAGGGAGAACCAATAGAGGTACTCAAGGCACCCCCCGCCACACACCGTCAGGTGGCTTGCGGAGTGTGGATGTAGATGTAGATAGTTGAGATGAAAACCAATGTGAGCCCGCTCAGCGAGTGTCGCAGGAAAGGAACCGTAGGGTGGCGTATCCTGGTGACCATAAAGTCGCGTGATAGAATCCCCAGACTTGAATTTTTCACGCTCCCTTCGCCTCTCAGTGATGTGAAGATACTGCAGGAACGGCACGTGGTTCGGATACCACGTTAAGCTATAGGACGCCTTTCCCCGGCGGGATTACAAAACGCCGAAGTGGCATCCAATTGAAAGAGCTTGCAGACAGCCGGCTGAACATCCCTCTTAAGGGTCTTCGAGGAATCGTGCCAGACGAATTCGGTTACTTTATTTTAAGCCGGTGAAAGGGGGAAGGCACATGACCTGTTAACAGGGCAACTGACAACATTCACCCGAAATGTCAAGCTGTACTGTGGTACGTGGTCCACATTAAACAATACAGGGTGTTTCCGTAAGAGCGTGCAAAAACGTGACGGGGCGTAGAGGATGCTCCACTGAATAGTTTGAGGTAGGGAACCTGGATCGGACACGCCAGCTTAGGAGATATTGTCTAGCATTACTGTTTTCCAGCTTATTTACAGCTGACATGTGTACAGGTCTACACGTGCTGTGCTGTTTACTTACGTGTAAAGGGTGACACACGGGAGACGGACGGTAGTACTGAGGGCGCAGTTGTGGGAGGTGGTCGCTGTGGGGATAGTTCTGATCCACACAAGACGCCATTTCATTTACTCAGTCAATATGGAGCAGTGGGACTTGCAACGTCGAGTGTTTGTCTATGACAGTTTCGTGAAAAGTGGTGAGTCTATTATTGCTATGCAGCGATTGTTTCGTGTGCGGTTTAATGTCGCTCTCATGGAGCTGTTACGAGCCGTGACACAATCCTCAGATGGGTGGAAAACTTCAGACCAACTGGAAACATACTGGATAAGAAGCAGACTGGCCCGAGACGCAGAGTAACGACACCAGAAAATGTTGAAAGGGTAAGGCAAGCGGCAGTCAGAAGCCCAGGACGCTCAGCTAGATGTCATGCTAGTGAGTTACGAATCAGTCGTGAATCGGTTAGACGAATTTTGCATAAAGAACTAAAAGTTCATCCCTACAAAATGCTCATTGTCCAACAACTTCGTCCAACAACTTAAGGAAACTGATTTTGCTGTACGAGAAGATTTCGCTTGCAGAACGCAAGTAATTTTGGGATCGAATGAAAATGAAATTTTATTGATGAGCGATGAAGCTCATTTTCATTTAAACGGGACCATGAATAAGCACTGGGCTCCAGAGCATCCACACATTATCCACCAGCGTCCTCTACACTCAGAAAAAGTAACAGTCTGGTGTGTTCTTCGCTCTGTTGGCATTATTGGACCTTATTTTATTTTTATTTTTTTTAAGAGAACGGGGCCACAGTTACTGCTGAAGTAACATAAGGTTCGTTACATTCGTATCCCTGAAACATTCTTGAAACCGTAACTAAGAAGACGACGAATCCCTTTAAAGCGCGTTCCCGCAGGATGGGGCAACATCGCACACCGCAAACACTTCAATGACAGTTCTCAGACGCATGTTTCCTGGCCGGATTATCTCACGTTTTATCAATGTTCCTTGGCCTCCCAGGTCTCCCGACTTGTCTGTATGTGACTTTTTTCTGTGGGGGTACCTTAAGAACTGTCTCTATAACGACAAACCACGAAATTTGGAAGAGTTGAAGAATGCAATCATTCAAGAATTTGCTGTCATCCCTGCAGAGATGTTAGTCCGTGTGATGGAGGATTTTGAGAAGAGACTTGAGTCCTGCATTCGAAATGGTGGACATCACCTTGACGACATTATTTTTCACAAATAACTTTGTTAACTAAAATGGTAAATAATGAGCTTTGATTTTGTGTAAATAAACATGCATCAATTTTAAAGCTGGCTCAGTATTATTTCATTAAAAACCGTCCGTCTCCCGCGTGTCACCTTGTACATTCTTTATTTCCTGCAAGGCACCAAGGAGGACAAGCCTGATTACTAGGAAGTCATGATGGAAGATTTTGTTTACTTCACTTGTCCATAAGGCGGCTCTGCTGTATCGTATTTACGTTGTCCTATGACAGAACGTGCTATGAATCAACGACAGACCCATTCATTACTCAGCGCTATTCAGAGACGTACAGTACAATACGATGGAGCAGTACTAGTACAGTTTCGCAGAACTCACTGGCATGTACCTTGTGTATGGTGGAGTACGTTGCAATGCTCTCGCTGCGCATAGGCTGTACAGGAAAATATTTCCTAACAGGCACCATCCGTCGTGACGAATCGCGATTGGCGAATGCGGGAGACTGGTTCATTGGAAAGAAGAAACTAGAAACCTGACAAAATGAGGACTCGCACACCAGATTTTGAAGATGTTCGCCGATATCATGTCAGTAGTGAGGTTGATGGCAGTCAGTTTCAGCACATTTTGTAGGATACAGTACAGATAGTACGTTCATTGTTTCAAGGGTGGTATTTGCAGTTAACTGTAATTAACGTAAATAAAGTACACAATAATGTGATTTTACTCCTATTATCTCCTTCTTCTGGCTTCTCCGACCCCAGATTCCCTACCTCAAACTGTTCAGTGGAGCGTCCTGTACGTCCTGCTAAATTTTTGCACGTTCTTACGGAAACACTCTTTATGTCCGCTCGTATCTAAGTAAGCTCGGGGGAAGCATGGGCGTAAAACATCCTGTAAATCTGAAATACCTCTCTAGTAAAGTAATGTGATGTTGAATCCAACACTTAGGTCGAAGGCAGATATAACGCATGAAGCGGTTTCACCAAGTACACTAGAACATTACTTTAATACTCTTCATTCCCTACACCTAAGGGAGAGCGCAGAGATCGAGCATTGTCCTATTGGAAAGCGAGGACATTTACAGTCACAAACCAGGCAAGCAGGTAGTCGGGCAAAAGGAGTACTAATTGCGAATCTATAGGAGGGGATATCCAGTTCTAGCATTGGCCCTACAGACAGCGGAAACCTCCAGAAAGCATAGGCCAGAAGTGGTACAGTGAGAACTGTTTTTAACTCAACTCTCTAACGATGTCCCAGACAAAAAATAAAAGCCCGGTGCATTTGTTCGTGAGTGTACACAGTAAAGCTGATGGCTTGCTCCACATGTGCAGTGTATTTACGTCACTATCGTCGTGGCCTGTAAAACAGTTCGTCTCTTCCTCTGGTTTAAGTAATGTCCAATAAGAAGGCGAGCGGGTGAGTCGTTCTGCGCGATGAGAGACGGAGAATACTCTGAGGCGTCGCCTGTTTCGTCTCTGCTTCTTTCTCTTGGCTCACCGTCCAGCAGCTGCCCGCCATGGTAACTGGCGGGGCTGGGGTGAGCGCCACAGTGTACGTCCGTTTCTGCTTCTGACTCCCCCTAGAAATGCTCCAGAACCTATGGCTGTCTCTTGTTAACGTAGTACTTGACGTGAAATTTTGTAAGTACCACAATAGTCTCTGACAGCAAATGTTTGTTTATTCAATTGCCGCTTCCAGTCATTATGATCATCTTCAGACTGATCCAAAGAGAGAACATGTACATACTTAGGACAAAAACCTACTTAACAGTAGGCTATCAAGTATTACAAGCAGTAATCGTAATGTACATGGCCTGGAAGATTAGTAACCATATGTCTTCGTGATGTTAACGGAGTAAGTAAATAAAATATATATCCATGTATAGCATCATCACGTACAGTACAGTCATGATGGAATTGTAAACACTCATGGCCCGTAATGTCGTGTGGTCCTGTTACAAAAGAAGGGTGAAGATTCGACGAGGATATCGAATAACTAATGAAGGAGTACTGCACCGAACTGAGAAGGAAGAGCTTTATCGCACGAGCCGGCAAAGAAAAGAAAAAAAAGTAGTGTGATCGAATATATTCAGAGGTATCGAGGAATAATTACTTAGGTAATGGTGGTGGTGGTGGTGTGTGTGTGTGTGTATGTGTGTTTGTGTTTGTGTTTGTCGGGGGGGGGGGGGAGGGGGATTGTAGAGTTAGGCAAAGGCCCGCCTACAGCAATAAGGTTCAGGTTCAAGTGGGTGTAGGCTGCAGTAGTTATGCAGGATGGAGAGACTTGCACGTGATAGGCTAGCGTGGAGAGATGCAGGAAACCAGTCTTCGGATTTAAGAGCACAGTTGAACAATTTGCTACGTGACAAATGGAAATAGAATTTTTTTTTCTTGTGTAGGATAGGTAGGGAGTCGGGGTCGGGGCAGACAAGCGATTGTATTTTCGTTTAAAGAGTCGTATCACCATTCGCTTTACGTGCAATAAGGAAACCACAGGAAACCATGACTCATACGCTTGCGAGCAGCATTCACGGTCACGGACCGTAGAGCTGCGGAATTCACGTGAGGCACGGGACCGGAATTTTAAGCAATGCCACGTATTTGTGTGGAATTCGCATTCCACTCGGTCCATTCTTCTCAGTGCCAGAGCTTCTAAGCATATAGCAGCACTTATCGGCCTCAAGACCCTTCTCACCGCTCTGCAAAAGGTAAAAAGAAGTGTCCTGTCAACGAAATACTTCTTGGCCATATTTGAGGGGTAGGAAATTAAGGTTTAACGTAACGATAGGGATTTCCAGGTTTGCACAGTCTCCAGCGAAGGAGTACTGAGAAGAACAGGAGAGAGAAAGGAGCCTACAAGAAAGAATTACTGTAAGGAGGAGGAATATGTTTAGGTCCCACTACACCATTCATCACTACTTCATTGCCCAATAACGTGCTGTAAGAATAACATGTGGTGCTCACCCGCGCCGGCCTTGGTGGCCATGCGGTTCTAGGCGCTGTAGTCTGGAACCGCGCGACTGCTACGGTCGCAGGTTCGAATCCTGCCTCGGGCGTGGATGTGTTTGATGTCCTTAGGTTAGTTAGGTTTAAGTAGTTCTAAGTTCTAGGGGACTGATGACCTCAGATGTTAAGTCCCATAGTGCTCAGAGCCATTTGAACCATTTTTTTTGCTCACCCGCGAGCATCTTGTAGACAGCTGTTTAAGGGAGTTGAGCATTCTGATCACGGCTTCACAGTATATTTATTGCCTCATGAAGTTTGTTGTAAATAATCCACTACAGTTCAAAAGGAGCAATGGGGTACATAATTACAATACTAGAAGAAAAAATGTCATTCATTACTCAATATTAAGGTTGTCTTTATCACAGAAAGGGGTGCACAGCGCTGCAACAAAAATTTCTATGTTTGTAATGTGTAAATGATGGTGGGTAGAAATGGCTAACTCAATCTATATACTTTGTTTTCATTTCGGAAAAAGATAATATTGATAATAATAATAATAATAATAATAATAATATGGTGATGCTTAGAGTGCAAATAGATGTACAAATTAGTTTGCAATATGAATGTAAAATGACGCGTTCCACATCATGACGATTTATCGTGCAAAATGATCCATGGAACATGAAAGTAATTAACTAACTAGAGGGAATGACGAAGGAATACAGAGAGGACGATCAGGGGTAGTTCACGTAAGCATCAAGACTCAAGAAGCGAAGAACTGTGAGCGAGTCTAATAAGTTCCACGCTGAGCGGAAGAATAAAAAAAGACGCGTTGTGGTTGCAGTAGAATTTACACCGAGCAACTTGCCGCAGTGGCCGTGAACCGAAATTCGGGAGGAATGGGGTTCAGTTCTCCGTCCGACCATTTAAATTTAGGTTATGGTTTCTCTCAATTGATTAATGCTGCGATCACATTCGCACCGACACCGATGGATTCCGCCAACGACCGACGCCGGGCGAAGACGGACGATTCTTCCAAACTATTCCATCAATACGGGCATGGTCGCACTGTACCCGACCTCCCTGAACGTACACTTTTCGGATGGCAATCGGTGAAATTGAAATCACTTTGTTTTTCTTGGGTTGAATCGACCGACTTTCTCACACGCGAAATACGGACTGTGAGAACTTACTAGTTTAGTCTAAGAATAAATGAGTTTCCGGCATCCTGAGGATGAAAAATATTATAATCGGACTATAGTCTCGGAATCCGTATACTGAAGTGATAGCCTTATTAGGAACCATAAGTACGCAAAATTTTTATCGGCAATTTTAATTATAATCTCAAAAAGTAATTTGTGGAAGTGAAAAGGATGGTGTGTTTTATGGTTTAAGTTAATTTAGTGGATCTTTTTTGAGTTGAGGTAGGTGGGCGTTAGCTGTAGAATAATTATGGCTACTGCTTACTAGTGTTTTTATGCCAATAGGGAGGCGGGGGAGGGGTGACCCTGTTGTATGAGGTGATTTGCAAATGTAGTGTGAGTGTTTCCACTTTTCAGTGCTTTAGGTGTTCAAAGTATGTTATTCTAAAATTTGTGTGTGGTGTGTGAATGACAGACATTGAAGTTTAGCTGACGTGTTTCTGCATTGCTGAATTTATTTGAGGTTGTGAAGAGTGTTTGTGATCTTGTTTTTCAACGACTCCACGATTCATCTCGAGGTGTGTAATACGACGTTTCATCTCTTCATCACATGTATTCGTAAAGCTTTTCAGTAAGTGAGGTAAAGTTACAGTACTCGCCACGCTCTTTGCGAGACAGATAAAGGTCATTCAGTTGCATTCGGCGTCTTTTTAATAGCAAAAGCCGCAATGCAGCACTCGTGTTTAAACACACAGAGGCGTTGTGACATCCATCCTGCCCAGGAAAGTTGAAATATTTTCTACGTCTTTGACAGATTAGTTTCTAACCTAATCCAACCCATCCTCCTTGATCCCGCCAAAAGCTGACGAGGGAGATCGGACGTACTCTGACGAAGGGGTCGGCCGATCCCATTGGGCGGCCTGTGGCAATCGCGTATGCCGATCGTTGTCGATACTACTCTGAGGACAGCCTTAAAAGGAGGAAGGAAATGGCCGATTTGCTGCCTCATTCTGCCTTATCCGAGCTCCGTCTCTAGTGACCTTCGCGTCGGGACGTTAACCGCTGCGTTTCCTTCCTTTAGTTCGGTTACGTAACGACACCGGAGGTGCAGTTCCCTTTGCAGTGTTTGTTCGTAACTGGTTCAGAAGGACCTGCATTCACTGGCAAGAGCAATTCCTTGTCGGTTGTGAAGCTGGCTGTCGTTGACGAGGCTTCGTACTCGTCTCCGGCGCCTGTTGGTTGTGATCTTTTTACGATCATTGTTCTCACGTGGCTGCGAGTTGTGCGCTATTCCATGAAGACACATTTGACTGTCCGCGATGGTACACCAATACATCGGGTAACTTCGTCGACTGTGGCGAAACTCATAAAGAGACATCCGGTAACACGACCTTGGCTTGCTGCCACAGGCCACTTGAAACGCTTCAGGTTTATTAGTCCATAATCTCGCTTATTTATTGGCTTATGATTAGTCTTCCACGTTTCTCTTCGTTTCATACGTAATAGAAATTGGTTTCATTACATTGTGATTCTGATTACGACTTCTCGAGTGTTGCGCTCTTTGAATTGCTTTGTGAAACCAAATGTATGTGAAATCTTATGGGACTTAACTGCTAAGGTCATTAGTCCCTAAGCTTACACACTACGTAACCTAAATTATCCTAAGGACAAACACGCACACCCATGCCCGAGGGAGGACTCGAACCTCCGCCGGGACCAGCCGCACAGTCCACGACTGCAGTGCCTTAGACCGCTCGGCTAATCCCGCGCGGCAATAGCTTTGTAAATATGTTACATTCTGACTGGTTCTTCTCGCATCCGTAGTAATTGGTAGACGGGGTCGGGGGGGGGGGGGGGGGGGGGGGGAAGGGGACAAATGATTCCTGTTTCGTATGAAACAGAAGCTTCTTTCGTTGTATGGTGTTCTGTGGACTTCTGTTATTGCTTACGAATCTGTGTGTAAACTGCTCGATTTAAATGCACTGTAAGTATATTACTCGTATTCTAAGTTATTTTTGTTTGCATCAGTTTTCTGTACTTTCTCGCAGTTAGTGGGGAATTCGTTTTTGAAGGTATTGAATTCAACTTTGTATGTAATTCTGCTTCGAATGAGGTTGTCTCTTGGCACTTAGTGCCATGCATTTCACAGTGGCTCGCAGAGTGTGGATGTAGATGTAGATGAGTGTGCATTGTAGATTTAGCGACTATAGCATTCTTCCTTGCAAGTGCAAAAAGTGCAACAGTAGCTCCGCAAATGCTTTCACATTTCATTAACAGGTACTACAAACAGTACATTTTAGGAGAAGTCAGCGAAAATTTCGATGGCCTCCATTAAGTGCGGGAGTACGAAAAACCGATGGGAACAAAGTAGTTTAGAATACGAGGAGTATTCTTACACTGCATTTAAATCGAACAGTTACCACACAAATTCCTTAATCCTTTACTAGGCGCGCGGGGTCATTTCTGTGCACTGGATGATCCAACTTGTAGCATCCGGACGCGCACTACCTACCATTGTCTACATTTTCAGTACCTTCTCACTCTTCACAGCAGTAAGCCAACAGTGTGTTCCCATCGTCCTTCCAATCACCATCTAGTTACTGTGACCCTCACTAGACATTTCTGATCCTACGCACGTACCCAAGGGTTAAGCAGTAACAAATAGAGATGAGTCCACAGTATTACGATGAAACTAGTTTCTGTTTCATATGAAACAAAAATAAATGTGGAATCATTAACCTCACCCAATATTACGGATCAGAGCAAAAGTTAATCAGAATACGAGCAACATATTCAACAAGGTCGTAATTAGGAACATAATTTCCATTTGACAACAGCTACACGGTAGGAGTTGCAATGCTGAGTTTTACAAATAAATGCATTTTACACCCATCAGGCAGGAATGAAAAATATTGTCGTCTGTTATTCGTATTTCGCAAAGCGAGAGTAGAGATATTGCGGCATATTTTCTCGAAATCGAAGTTCACTGACAGGCCATTCGGATCGTTTACAATCGGTCTCTGTTTCCGTGCCGTAACATGACCTTGCAGGTCTGATGTTTTAGTGTTCTGTGGTGTGGGCTTTTTGTCGCGACTCGACGTCGACCCATTTTACTGCGCAAGCTCCATACAACCGACTGTCACATACTCTGCCATGATTTGCGCTCTTTTGAGGGGGTCCCTAATATTTCGTCCGTTGAGCTTAATAGTAATCAAAGCGCAGCATAGCGCTCAGAAGTACACACGGTACTAAAAGTTCAGTAGGTACGAGCGTTTAGCAAGAGCAGTTTTGCCGCTGGCAGTGAACCTGTGCACCGAAGCAGTGAGGCGGCCGTCAAGTGCGCGACACGAGGCGGGCGCTCCTACGCTGACAGGGGCACGGCGCGCAAATAAAAACAAAGCTTACGCAACGGGGCCTTTGTTATCTGCGGCGGGCACGTAGCCGGCTGGCCAGGCAAACAGCTTGCACGCAACCTGAATAAGCTGCTGTGCATAATTACCGCCAGCGGCGCTCTTTATTCAGCGCGAGACCGTCTAAACACCTGTTGACAAATCGAGGTGACGCACACTGTCCAAACACGATTCCTTACTTTTCGTTAAGTTGCTTAGTTTGCTTATGTTATTTGAAATAAATTCGGGCAGTGGTCCATACGATTAACTACAAAATTCAGAAAATAAAAGACAAGATCAAACGAATTTTATTTCTTGTATAAAGGACATGGACAATCTGAAAATTTCTGATTCATGTATCAGCGTTCAAGGAACGACACGCGTAACTGTCTGTGTCGATTTGCTGCGGAAACGCTTAATCGCGCGCAGCCACAGCACGTTGTTATTCCTCGTCAGGGGTGTGTTTTCCACCTTCCACGCGAATTTCAATCACCCAGAGCTACCTGCTGTGACGTCACTGGGGAGACGCGGCGCAGACCGGACTTGGTCGCTAGCTGCATTCTCCAAGTAGTACTGGCTTCGTAAAATTTGTGTTGTGATTATTGCCTATCAACCCAATGTTGGATTGCCGGTAAAATAATAATGCACTACTGGCCACTAAAATTGCTACACCACGAAGGTGACGTGCTACAGACGCGAAGACAGGAAGAAGATGGTGTGATACGCAAATGATTAGCTTTTCAGAGCATTCGCACAAGGCTGGCGCCGGTGGCGAAACCTACAACGTGCTGACATGAGGAAAGTTTGCAACCGATTTCTCATACACAAACAGCAGTTGACCGGCGTTGCCTGGTGAAACGTTGTTGTGTACCTCGTGTAAGGAGGAGAAATGTGTACCATCACTTTTCCGACTTTGATAAAGGTCGGATTGTAGCCTATCCCGATTGCGGTTTATCGTATCGCGACATTGCTGCTCGCGTTGGTCGAGATCCAATGACTGTTGGCAGAACATGGGATCGGTGGGTTCAGGAGGGTAATACGGAACGCCGTGCTGGATCCCAACGGCCTCGTATCACTAGCAGTCGAGATGACAGGCATCTTATCCGCATGGATGTAACGGATCGTGCAGCCACGTCTCGATCACTGAGTCAACAGATGGGGACGTTTGCAAGACAACTACCATCTGCACGAACAGTTCGACGACGTTTGCAGCAGCATGGACTATCAGCTCGGAGACCGTGGCTGCGGTTACCCTTGACGCTGCAACACTGACAGAAGCGCCTGCGATGGTGTAATCAACGACGAACCTGGGTGCACGAATGGCGAAACGTCATTTTTTCGGATGAATCCAGGTTCTGTTTGCAGTACCATGATGGTCGCATTCGTGTTTGGCGACATGGCGGTGAACGCACATTGGAAGCGTGTATTCGTCATCGCCATACTGGCATATCACCCGGCGTGATGGTATGGGGTGTCATTGTTTACAAGTCTCGGTCACCTCTTGTTCGCATTGACGGCACTTCGAACAGTGGCTCTACCCTTCATTCGATCCCTGCGAAACCCTACATTTCAGCAGGATAATGCACTACCGCGTGTTGAAGGTCCTGTACGGGCCTTTGTGGATACAGAAAATGTTGAACTCCTGCCCTGGCCAGCAAATTCACCAGATCTCTGACCAATTTAAAACGTCTGGTCAATGGTGGCCGAGCAACTGGCTCGTCACAATACGCCAGTCACTACTCTTGATGAACTGTGGTATCGTGTTGAAGCTGCATGGGCAGCTGTACCTGTACACGCCGTCCAAGCTCTGTTTGACTCAATGCGCAGGCGTATCGAGGACATTATTACGGCCAGAGGTGGTTGTTCCGGGTACTGATTTCTTAGGATCTATGCACCCAAATTGCGTTAAAATGTAATCACATGTCAGTTCTAGTATAATGTATTTGTCCAATGAATACCCGTTTATCATCTGCATTTCTTCTTGGTGTAGCAATTTTAATGGCCAGTAGTGTAATTGCAATAATAGTATCGAAGAAAACTAGGTTATAGCTACTGACAACAGTTCAGCACATCTCACTGAAGACGGGGGACAAAGTACCTCGCATTGCCTTCGAATGCAAGAACATTGGCAGTTCATTTGGAAGCCAAACAGTAAAATACTCGGCGTGCTGTAAAACAAATCGGCGATCAAGACTAGCTTACGGCGATTTCTGAAGACGGTCTCAAACACTGATCACCTGAATGGTCAGCTACATTGTTAGTGCGTGAGGATATTTTCGCAACTTTCCACTTTCTAAGAATGATTGACAGCTGCCCAGGCTCTGCAGAGGCCTTCAGATCCCTGGCGGTCATCCTGGTTTTGCTACAGTCTTCCGCCATTGCAGCCTCCTTATAGGTAACAGCATCGTCTGCGAACAGCGTCATGGAGCTTCCGACAGTCCAGTTTGCGGTACCTCGTTCTTTTTCAGTTTCGCGGAATTTGCAGCTTTTTTACGTTTTTAACTTTCGTGATAGTCTTTCATTTTAATTTTGATTATAAAGAAAGGAAATTTCGTCATTCCCGCTATAATAGGTGGTCAAATATGCGAACTATCCGTCAATCGATGCACTGTATAAGTCAGGTAAACGGTTTAGTTTCTTCAGCGACGATGTACCATTTTATTATCACATGGGACCTACATGGAACTGTGTCATTCAGGGTTAATTTTTTCTATAAATAATCAGATTAATGGGCCATTACAATAGGGATCCCCTTTACAGAGTCTACGGAACTTAAATTCATGTATGGCTTGATCATTCAGAAAACCTGCCTCCCTAACTGAGATAGGTAACGCACGCCTTTACGATGGCGCTTGAATCAGCCGCAGGTGACAGGTTCGAATCCTGGTGGTGGAAGAAATATTCGCTACGAGTATTTGGCCATCAAGGGCAGAAAGAGGACGTGACGTAATGTTCCTGGTCACTAGAGTTTGCGTAAGTATCCTGGATTAAATGCTAAACCCACAAAGTGTCTCATGGAGTCAGGGCATGTGACACTGTTGATCCACCCGTGGGATGCGGCCGTTACGCCTGCCGGTCAGCTTGGTGCTACTCGCTAGGGGTAGCCTGTGTGCCGATACCGGGGTGCACTGCCTGTCTTGTCTCATCATCACACGTGACGATGCCGACCGCTGGTGGCCGAGCGGTTCTGGCGCTACAGTCTGGAACCGCGCGACCGCTACGGTCGCAGGTTCGAATCCTGCCTCGGGCATGGATGTGTGTGTTGTCCTTAGGTTAGTTAGGTTTAAGTAGTTCTAAGTTTTAGGGGACTTATGACCTCAGCAGTTGAGTCCCATAGTGCTCAGAGCCATTTGAACCATTTGAACACGTGACACTACACTGCGCACGCAACCATTACATTCACCTACACTCAACAGACGCTCGAGACACAACACTCATTCACCGCTAGGGAAGAAGACGTTGTGCACAGAGGAAAAGAATGCTTGCCGATCAGGCGACTTAACCTACCTACAGGGGTTTCCCAGCCAACAGTACCATAAGACTCTTTTTATTCTTAGGCAGAAAACTTTTAATTAATCGGTTAGAAATGATCAACGGCTTCGTGTGGTTTTTGCCACTTTTTTGTTATATTCTACACACTGCAAGAGTATACTGGAGAAAGCTTTCCACAATGCTGACTGGAGCACGTTTGAAATTCTGAAGGTAGCAGAGAAAAAAAATACAGGGAGCTAAAGGTTATTTTCATTTTGCACAGAAACCATGCTGCCATTGAAGGGCACGAAAGCGAAGCAGCAGTTAGAAGGGAGTGAGACAGGGTTCCACCCTTTCCCCGACGTTTTTCAATGTGAACGTTGAGCAAACATTAAAGGAAACAAAGGGGAAATCTAGGAAGGTAATTAAATGTCAGGAAGATGAATTAAAAACCTTGACGTTTGCAGATGATATTGATATTGTTTGAGAGACTTCAAACGACTTGGAATAGCATTGAAACTGAATGCTTACCACCTTGAAAAGAGATCATGAGGTTAATATCGACAAAACAAAAACAAGGGTAATGGAATGAAGTTGAATTAAATCTAGAGATTCTGAGAAATTTGATTAGGATATACGACACCAAAAGTAGTAGTTGAGCTTTTGTGACTTGGGCAGCAAAATAACTGATGGTGGCGAAAGCAGGATATAAAAAACTGGTTGCAATTGCAAGAAAAGCATTGTTGCAGAAAACACATTCGGTAACATCTAATAAAAACTTAAGTGTAGGAAGTCTTTAATGAATGTATTTGTATGGAGTGTCACCGTGTACGAAACTGAAACGTGGACCACCAGCAGTTCAGACAAGAAGAGATACCTAACTTCCGAAATGTGGTGTTACAGACGAAGGCTGAAGATTAGGTTGGGAGATAGAGTAACTAAAGAGGGTGTACTAAACCGCATTGGGGAAAAAAGAAATGTATGGTACAACTTGACAAAAAGAAGTGATCGGTTGATAGTACACCTTCTAAGACAGCAATTTGGTATTGGAGGGAAGCGTGGGCGGGGGGAGGGCTAAAAATCGGAGATCAGGAGATGAATACAGTAAGCAGATTTAAATGCTGTAGTCATTCGGAGATGAAGAGGCTTGCGCTGGAGCAGCATGGAGAGCTCCATCAAACCAGTCTTCGGACTGACGAGCATATCATTTACGTGTGTTTCGTTTCGTTGGTAGCCATGTGACCGGCATGACGACAGTCTCCTCCTACTCGAGACCAGAATGAAGCAGTCGTCGAGTACGAGATGTGCGCTTCACGCTGATATCGAGACTCTTTGCAGGGTACAAGGGCAGTTATATAGCGCGTCCAAAACTTTTAGGGTCCAGATTCGTGTTGGACTCATTTCACGCACTCTTTATTTACGGCAAGGGTGTAAGTAGTGCGCTACCCACATCTACATCCTTACCCTGCATTTCACGCTTCAATGTTTGACAGGGGGCTTATCGAACCACTTTCTGTCTATTTCTCTACAGTTCCGCTCTCGAACAACACTTGGAAAAAAATTGGCACTTAAATCACTCCGTGTGATCTCAGATTTGTCGTATTTTATTACGATAGTGGTTTCTCCTTATGTAGGTTGGGGCCAGCAAAACATTTTGGCCCTCGAATCAAATAGCTGGCGATTGAAATTTTCTTGGAAGCTCTTACCGCAACGAAACACGCGTTCCTTGTAATGATAGTCACAACAACTCGTTTGTCATACACGTGAAACTCTTTCCTCTAGTTCTGCACAACTTGATCCAGTGGCGGACACACACGTGGAGCCGCCCGCATTGCCACCCGCGCCGCCCCCGCCAGTCACCCCGCCCTCTATTCGTTCGTTTCTTTTGTTAGTCGACTTGACTGAATCGAGTTATCGAGTAGTTGTACTTTCCTATGTAGCACGCGCGTCCCCGTCATCGTATTTTATACGTTTCTGTCTCGCGCATAGGGATCAACTTAATGGCTTGGATCTGTTGAACACTCACCCTGACATTTATTGTTCTATTCACGATGTAATTAACAAATTTACCATTAAGAATAGGCGCATAGAATTCATCGTTTAAGGAAGAGAACCACAGTTGTAACTTTTTTATGTCAGAAGATGGCATTATCTTGTGTATGTGTATGATCAGTTTAAATAAAAGGTTATTAAACTTTGCATGTGACGTGATTATTTTTTATTATTGTAAAAGTAAAGGTAGCTCAAGACATCTTTACCGCCCACTCCTTGAGGTTTTTCTGTATCCAGCATTGACGTGAGCTCTCCTTCTTTCAACTTTTTCGATGTCGTTCATCAGTCCTAACTGACAAAGATCCCCTACTGCGGAACAATACTCCAGAAGAGGACGCATAAACATTGTGTTGTCACTGTCTTCAGTAGATTTGTTGCAACTTGTAGTGTTCTGTCAGTAAATCGCAGTCTTTGATGCCTCCCCCACAACATGTCCTACGTGATGGGTCCAATTTAAGTTGGTCGTAACTGTAATTATATGATATTTAGTTGAATCGACAACCTTATATTTCTATTGTGTAACAAAAATTTAACGGAGTTTTTTTGAGTATTTTGGTGGGGCTCTCACAGATTTTGTTGTGCAGTGTCAATTGCCACGTTTCTCACCATGCATATATCTTGTCTAAATCGTTGTGTAATTCGTTTTTATCTTCTAATAACTTTAGTGGGTGGTAAGCGACAGCAGCAAGCAATCTAAAAAGGCTGCTCAGGTTGGCTTCTACTCGTAAATCGTTCGTACAACTTATGAACATTAGAGGGCCTATAACGCTTCCATGCGGAACCGAGGTATAACGTCGGGTACACTAGATGACTTCCCGTCAGTTACCGCGATCTTCAACATCTCAAAATGATGTATCCCGCTAAAGCAAACGTTAAATTCGTGCGCGTAAGTTTTTGTGACGAGTAGTGGTCCAATTTGCACAAGGTCCAGTCCATCAAGGATTGTAAACAGTGGCAGTCTCCGCAGTGGGCATGTTATGAACGACTGCGTATCGCTTTGTGAGTCACTGCTTCCCGTTGTATATGAGGCAGGCAGTCTTTGTTATCACAAATGAAGCAGTTTACAAACATGTCCGTCCCACGCACTACTCATTCAAGACCTAGTGGCGCGTAAAATATGCATTGCCGACCGTTGCTTCCTAATCTCGAAATAAGCGGTATACAGTATTCACCGTCAGGGGCCGATATGGGGTGTTGCTCTGGGAGCGAGGAAAGGGGGGGATTCACCATTTGTTACTCTCTTTCTCCCTCTTATCCCTGCCACCCCCCTCCCCCCCCCTCACACCTTCACCAGACCCACAAATATAACTTTCCCTCTCGTTGACTTTTAATTTAGGCTATATCAGATGCCTAAGATTGCTAATAATTATAATAAAAATAAAATTTATTAAATATTTTATTTAATAATTATATATTTACACCATTGCTGACTATATGGCGTTACCATAATTTCCATAAATCGTAATTCAGAAAAATATAGCATTTGAAAGGCTTTCATCTGAAATTTTGTGAAGTACTTATTTCGTGCTTTTGTTCTAAAAACTGTAAGTTACGCAACAGATTTTTCTCTGCAGATTTCTGTTGAAAAAAGCGGAATTTGTTGTGGGACATCGTGGAATATTCCTGCTTCAGTTTGTTTACTCTCACGGAGTTGGCTCAAATGGCTCTGAGCACTATGGGACTCAACGTCTGAGGTCATCAGTCTCCTAGAACTTAGAACTACTTAAACCTAACTAACCTAAGGACATCACACACATCCATGACCGAATCAGGATTCGAACCTGCGACCGTAGCAGTCACGCGATTCCAAACTGTAGCGCCTAGAACAGCCCGGCCACACCGGCCGGCTCTCACGGAGTTCCCATAGGGGCAGCGTTATACGTAGCCTCCAAAATGGCGTCTGTAACGGAGATGCAATCGAAGCAGAGACCTACCATTGAGATTCTTTTGGCGGAAAACCAGAGTATCTTAGACATTTATAGGCGCTTGCAGAATGTGCACGGAGGCCTGGCAGCGAACAAAAGCACGGTGAGTCGTTGGACGAGGCTCCTGCCATCATTGCAACAGGTTCGATATCCCGTGTGCCGGCCGGCCACATACAATTGTGACTACAGCAATGTTGGAACGTGGAGACACTCATTCGAGGTAACGGACAGATCACGATCAAACCCTTCGCTGCACAACTGGACGTCTCTGCTAGAAGTGCTGACGATATCGTCCACCAATTGGGGTACTTAAAGGTCTGTGCCCGCAGGGTTCCTTACCGCCTAACAGTAGACCATTAAGAGATCTGTGCAGAACTTCTTGCTCGTTACGAATCTGATCGTGGCAATTTTTTGTTGAACATCGCCACAGGCGCTGAAACGTGAATTCATCGCTTCGAATACTACGCCTCCTTCGAAGAAAAAGTTCAAAGACGAACCCCCAGCCGGTAAAGTCATGGCGACGTTATTTTGGGGCTCTATTTGATGTCCTCTCTCATGGTACGAGGATCAACTCTGAAGTGTACTCTGCCACCCTCAGGAAAGTGAAGAAACGAATTCAGCGTGTTCGTCTCCACGAAAATGCAAACGGACTCCTTCTCCAAGACAACGCAAGGCCCGAGAGGGGCTCACGAAACTTCATTGGACTGTTTTTCCTCATCCACCCAGCAGCCCGGACCTCGCACCTCCCGACTTCCAGCTATGTGACACAATGAAGGACGCACTCCGCGAGAAGCAGTACATGGATGACGGGAGGTTAGTGGTGTAGCAGGACGCTGGCTCCGACGTCGACCGGTAGAGTGGTACCACTCGGAAATACAGGCCCTCCTAGTAAGGTGGCGTAAGGTCGTCGCATTGAACGAAGATTATGTCGAAAAATAAGGTTTTCGTAACCAAAAAAGTGGCAAAAATGATGCATTGGCATCCTGAATAAAGCCGGCATACTTTGAGAAAAAAAAAAAAAAAAATGTGTTGCGTTACTTGTTGAATACCCCTCGTAGTACGGAGCTCTCACAAGATGCTCAGTGCTATAATTTGCACGAAATAAAATCGAAGTGTGCTCTCACTGTTATTAGTATTTCACTTAGCACTACGAATATGAACGCAGGTCTGCAGACAGTGGCTACGCGAGTGTGTAAATCAAGAGAATACCGTTTGATTCAGGTGTGTTCGGCTGCGTTCGGGAAATCCGCCTTTTGTTATTATTTTGACTCGGTGTAGGGTGTTTAAATTTGGTCTTGCCTTACACAACTCCGTGTGGTTTGCCGGTGCTACCTGTGGTCACACGAATCATGTCTTATACTTTTTTGACAGCAGCTAAGTCAGCCTGTAAGGGTGCACCTTCACCTGGCTGAAACGTTACCAAGCTCTGCGACAGGCCATCCACGTGGGCAGGCCCTCAGTCAACCAGATGCAAAGTATCCTGTGTTAAACATAGCTTGTGATTTATACAGTTCCTTATCATTTTCGAGAGACTTAAAATTTCATGTTACTTTATCCCCGCAAATTTCATGTTACTTTATCCCCACAAGTTAACTGTGAAATTTGAAAATTGATGTAACTAAAACTAGAAACGCTTCTACTAAAATGTTTGGAGAGGGGAGGGGTCATGACGCTCTCTTATTATAGTACGTATAATTTTGACTTCTCTGTCCACATTTACATTTCGTCCGTGTTCTAGACTGGTTGGACAGTTTAGACTTCAACGTCACTTGACATCCATTTCGTTGTAGAGGGTTCTGGAAAGAGCTGAGTAAGTTATTGTTGAAGCATTCATCTTGTGATCCTGGAGGACCCAGGGACGACAGTTGAAGTAATATAGGGTGTATATAAATCGCGGGAACACTTTCAATTATTTATTGCACAAGAACCAGACATTTTACAGATATCATACGTATGTCATTTCGAAGAGAAACCCTGAAAGTTTTTTTTTTTTTCATGTATACTGCCACAGCGTAGTTTCGTAATTTGCCGATAGTCGGCATGCTACAGAAGCGGACAGCTGTTTCATAAAATGACCTCCCCGATCACCAGATCTCACTCCGTGTGATTTTTCTCTGTAGGGACACATTAAAGATCTGGTGTATGTACCGCCTGTACCACGTGATGTAGCAGAGCTCCGAGAGAGAATACGGGAAGCGACTGCCACAATTGACGATGCCATGCTGGGACGGGAATGGAAAGAATTCGATTGCCTTATTGACGTCTGCCGGTTCACTCATGGTTCGCATATCGAATGTTTGTATGTTGTTATCTTCTTTATACCACTTTTTTTGTACTGGTGCTCGAACCACTTGACCAGGGTAATATACTGTAAGGGATAGGTATAACCTTCTGAAGATTAAATTTATTTTGTGCAACTGGTTGCTGAATATTTCGATGTAAACAACTACGGTTGCTGAAGATGGTCTGACCCCGCTTCGAAATAATTTGAGAAAAATGCTCTCGCGGAAAACTGTGTCGAGCCTATGTAAAGAGTGAAAGGTCACCCAAATTACATCTAGAACGAGTATATAAGTCAAGCTACAGCGAACAATGTGGCGAATATTCTCACTGCAGCCAGTCATTTAGTAATTTCTGTCGTTTTACACAATACCTCTTTTATTTCGTGAACATTCAAGATAATTAGGGAAACGAAGTTTTCCGTAAATGATAGTACGCAGAGGAGCACTTAATTTTGTTACATGTTAATTGTTTTGACTGTCGTGCCAATCGAGATAGTGTGGTCTTTTTTTTTTCAGGGGAACGATGAACATTTTCGAACGGTCGTAAAAAGCTCTTAAAAAGCTTTTGAAAATACGAATGCAGTAATCTAATACTTGATAATGTTGGCATTGAAACTTTTCGCTTACGTATCTGAGAAATGTGGTAAAATTCAAACACAATCTCTTGCTAGGGTCAACCGTTGTACCAAGCCTTTAGATGTATGCTTGTCCCCCACAGTCATGGACTGTGCGGCTGGTCCCAGCGGAGGTTCGAGTCCTCCCTCGGGCATGGGTGTGTGTGTTTGTCATTAGGATAATTTAGGTTAAGTAGTGCGTAAGTTTAGGGACTGATGACCTTAGCAGTTAAGTCCCATAAGATTTCACACACATTTTTGTCCCCCACAACAACTGTTCCCTTAAACAACGTACACACGTTTTGAATAGTTTTCCTAAGCGCCTTTTGGTAAGAAAGAAGATAGCGTGTACAGAAATCGAATCTTAACATACACAGAAATTGAACCTCATAGTGTTGTTTTTTCTCGTCTTCTTTATGCGCCAACCCTCCTCGGTTATCTAAGTTTGGAGTGGCAACAGCAACTTCTGGGCTTTTAATTACCGCAGGCCGCATGGTACAAGACAGAAATGCATTCATAGAACTTCTGGGAAATCATCAATTTGCGTAAAAACCATGAGCTTGCACCAAATGAACCTGGACTGGAGAACAAAAGATAAACTTGAACGAAAATAGTTTGGGAGAAGAAGGAAGCAAGCTCACTGGCTAGATACACGATGCACTACGAAGAAGTTGCTTGATAGAATTGTTGGAGGTCCGGTAAGATACTGCACCAAATTCTGTTCAATTGGCGCGTTAGATCGTCAAGATCCCGAACAAATTGGAGGGCCGTGCCCATAACGCTCCCAACGTTTTCAACTGGGAGCAGATCCGCCGACGTTGCTGGCCAAGGTAGCGATAGGCAAGTACGAAGACGAGCAATAGACACCCTCGCCGTGTGGGAGCGGGTATTATTTTCCTGATATGTGAGCCCAGATGGTTTGCCACGAAGGGCAACAAAACGGGGCGTAGGATATCGTCGACGTACCGTTTTGCTGAAAGGATGCCGCAGATAGGAACCGAAAGGATCCAGCTATATAATTAGTCACCCCAGGCCATCACTCCCGGTTGTCTGCCCGTATAGCGGGCGACAGTTACGTTGGTATCCCACCGTTGTCCGGGGTGTCTCCAGACACATCTTCGGCCAGGAATCTCATTGACTGGAGTAGAAGTGTCTTCAGCAGTGAGTTCCGCTTCGAATTGAACCTCGATGACTAGCGAGGTGCGTCTTTTTTTTTATAATCCTCTCACTTCACGCAAGTTTAAACACGGAAACCATCAAATACGGCATTTTAGCTTGACAACGTTGGACTGTAATATGGCATCAGCTCAGTATGCTTCTATCAAATGATCAGAGCACACGACACTCGACCTCAACAAAGGTCTTCGACTCGTCACATACGACAGATGTAGTAGTAGTATGATATCAAACTCAAAAGCAAATAATCACCTTTCAACCCAAGTGAGATCTCGGGCTGCGGGGCCACCACAGCGCTCGTACCAGTAAACAGCTGCTTGTCGCATCACATTCGTTGGTTCTACCAACTCAGAACCAAATTACCACCTCCCACCGTTATCCACACCACGGGCAACGCTACAGTTCCCATCATTACAAACTTCATTCCAGAAAACAGTAAATTTAGTGAAATTACATTGAAATGAACACCCTTAGCTGCTTACAGGCGTTGACATACGTCAACGGGGACAGATGAAAATTTGTTCCCCGACCGGGACTCGAACGCGGGATCTCCTGCTTACATGACAGGCGCTCTATCTAATTTTTTTTTTATTATTATTCTCATTTTGTTCGTTTTCGTTCATTGTATGTGCTCGGGGCGGACGTCGTAAGACATCCGTTTAAGTTCGTCTTTGATCGGTTAACTCAGTTTTTTTTTATTACAGAGGTCTGCTAACCCTCTGACCGAACACTCTGAGCTACCGTGCCGGCTATCGATCTGAGCCACCGAGGACACAGAGGATGCACAATCAGTGCCCGAACTCTTACGGGAATCGGCAACGCGCCGCGAGTAATGAGTATATTGGGCAGGGGCACTACGAATGTAGTGCGGGACAATACGTTGAGAATGTAGGTTTCTCGGGAGGCGTGCCAAAGATAAATCCCTTAGCCAGTCGCTTCACGGCTGGAATCCGCCAGGTCTATGGAATAGGTTGGGGGGCAGTACATCACTACCGGATTGACAAGCACCAATCATGACATTAGAATTAAGTTAGTTATAAGATCAACAATTAGGATAAGAGAAACAGTATAAAACTGCAGCGACCAGGTTTCTGGCCAGCCCAGTGTCAGGGGCACTCCCACTGGGATTAGCTCAGTGGGAACGGCCAATAAAATAGGTTTGTATCATAATCTGACACATATGTAACGCTGCAGGTAGAATAGTTAGAATAGTTATAACAAGAAACCATTTGACATCAGCATTTTAAAATAGATGGATAAAATTAAGTACGATAATAAAACAACAGAATAGCAAAGTAGTAGCATAATACTCTCATAGTGGTGATGTATCGTTAAAATCCTGTAGTGTTAAACATAACATTAGCTGCAGATAGAAAATTAGAAATAGTTAATAATAGGACCTACTAATGTATTAGGTAGTAGGTTATTCTGTATAATAATAACAATGATGAATAAAGATTTTTTTTTTTTTTTTTTTAAAAAAAAAAAAAGATAAATCCCTGCAGTCGCGCTATCGTCTGTGCCCTCGGTGGCTCAGATGTATAGAGCGTCTGCCATGTAAGCAGGAGGTACCGGGTTCGAATCCCGGTCGGGGCACTCATTACCATCTGTCCCCGTTGACGTATGTCAACGCCTGTAAGCGGCTAAGGGTGTTCATTTCATTGTAATTTCATTCTAACGAGCTGCATGGTCACCGAAGGTGTCTGTTCTTTCGGACATGTCCGAAAGGACAGATACCATTTTAGTATATATATTGTATATTTAGTATTCAATAATCGTGAAACAACACTTCCAGCAACCTTTTTTTCCCCACAGAAACACGCTTATGTTGCATCATAAGTCCTGTGTTTGACTGAAAATTCGTATTTAGATTTGGCGTGCAACGAAAATAAGCTGTTTTTATGCAATCGGTAATTGCTGCCGCGAGTACACTGATGATTTCGCACCATTATTCTATGAACATCGTCCCGTGTCCTCTGTCTCTGTGTGTTGACTTTCAATGGTAAATTATATCCTGACAGTAGAAGCAGTTACAATTTTACATCCTTTCGCTTATAGACCCGTCAGTAACACGTCTCTGTAAAACTTGTCAGCGAACGTAGCGATGTCCCTTTTATATTGAAAGCGTACAACCCATTCTTTTGCTAATTACCTCTCGCTGAATTTCATCCGCTGCACAACATGCCGCTAATTCCGAGTTAAATCAGGTTTACCTGTTTTCACGAAGCTACTGTTTGCAAAGCAGTCCTATTCAGCGGCGGCTGGTCTTTTTGCTAACCGTTTAGCGGGCACGGTCGCGTCCCCTTGTATCGGGCGCGCCTCCTTCGCGCTGCTCTATTTGCGTGCCGGCTGAATAGGTAATGCAGGTGGCCGCCTCTGCCGCAGTTAGCGCGCCCAGGGTTAGTAGAAATTAATGACGGCAGAAAGCCGCTCTCGCGCGCACACGCGCGCGCGGATACACCCACACGCGGCGGTGCGGCTGACAGCTCTTTGCACGGCGTGCCTTTGTTGTAGCGCGCACCGGAGACAATGTAGTCGTCGGCGTCTCTTATTTGTTTGCTCTGGTTGCCAAACACAGAGCGGGCACTGCACCTTAACTCGGCGTTTTTCATAATGCTCAGATTGAAAGATTTCGTAGAAACTCATACTGGTCAACAGAGCTGCCTCTACGCATTGGAAAACCACAGTGGAAAGCACTGACAAACCACAAATCTATGAATATTAATATACAGGGTGGTCGGAAATTCCCGTTACAAACTTCTACGACATGTAGAGGGTAGTGACTACATATCATTTTGAATAGGAACCCATGTCCGGAAACGTATCGTTCCCGTTCTACGACAGTTTCCGTTATTACTTACGCATTTGCGTTACAACTTACAACTTATGGTTTACATTAGTCGACAACAACAAGAACCCAGCATCTACGGCACCAGCCGCAACGTACTGATGCATTACAA
Organism: Schistocerca americana; assembly: GCF_021461395.2. Taxonomy (NCBI): domain Eukaryota; kingdom Metazoa; phylum Arthropoda; class Insecta; order Orthoptera; family Acrididae; genus Schistocerca; species Schistocerca americana. The sequence goes on along the minus strand of NC_060120.1, from coordinate 846,353,936 downwards.
CAGCGGCTCGATGTGGCGACCAACAACGTTGTTACACACATTGTACCTCCGAAGCATGTTCTGGTACACTCTCTCCATCCCACATGGTGTCTCTTCAGTGTCTTGCGCAGCGGCCAGGAGTTCTTCCTGTGTCTCTGCAGGTGTCTCATAAATTAGGCTCTTCATACGACCCTACAAGAAGTAGTCCATAGGGGTTAAATCCGGCGATCGTGGCGGCCATGCAGTTGGACCACTTCGGCCTATCCATCTTTCACCATACCGTCTGTTGGGATGTCTCCGGATAGAAAGTGAAGAGTGAGATGGTGCTCCATCATGCTAAAACCACATTTCCTGACGGACATTCAATGGCACAGCTTCCAAGAACGGGTCCATTACGTGTCGTAGGAAGTATGCGGGACCCGTGAGCTTGGATGGAAGGAGGTATGGTTCAATCACATGACCGTCCAGAATACCTGCCCACACGTTAATTCCAAACCTGTCTTGAAATCCCTGAACATGCGTGGCATGAGAGTTATCGTCCGCCCAGACATGGCTATTTCGAACATTCAGAACACAATCCCTTGTGAACCTACATTCATCTGTGAAGAGCACTCGTCGTGGAAACAGGGGTGCGTCGATGCAACGGTGCAGGAACCATGTGCAGAAAAATGGTTCAAATGGCTCTGAGCACTATGGAACTTAACATCTAAGGTCATCAGTCCCCTAGAACTTAGAACTACATAAACCTAACTAACCTAAGGACATCACACACATCCATGCCCGAGGCAGGATTCGAACCTGCGACCGTAGCAGTCGCGCGGTTCCAGACCGAAGCGTCTAGGCCCGCTCGGCCACTCTGGCCGGCATGTGCAGAAGTCGACGCGTTGTGGAAAGTCTGCAGGACCCATAGCGTGTACCCTTTGTAAGTGGTACGGATGTAATTGTTGCTCATGCTCGACGTCCAAGACGGTACTGTGACTAACTGCCATTGCACGCGCAATTGTTCGCGAACTTGTTGACGGGCTATATTCAATGCGACGCAGTACACCTTCTTCAAATTCGGGAGTGCGGCGTCGCCGTGGAGCACCACAGTCCTGCGTCGGCCGTGGTGGCCGAGCGGTTCTAGCCGCTTCAGTCTGGAACCGCGCGACCGGTACAGTCGCAGGTTCGAATCCTGCCTCGGGCATGGATGTGTGTGATGTCCTTAGGTTAGTTAGGTTTAAGTAGTTCTAGGTTCTAGCGAACTGATGACCTCAGATGTTAAGTCCCATAGTGCTCAGAGCCATTTGAACCATTTTTCTGGTTTTGGTTCTTGAAGAACAATAGACTGCCATTCCTTCACAGACATTCAGACGCCTCACTGAAAGTGGCCCCAGTAGAGTTCAAGCGTCCACAAAAGCAAAATGTGGACACACCCCATGGTAGTATCTAGCAACAGATGTCCGGAAACTTTTGATTAGAAACTGTATAACGTTTCTTGGACTGTTAGTGCGAACCCATTATTATTATTTGTATCTTTATGTGTTCTTTGCTTACCTATTGTTAGCACGAAACGACATTTTTGTAATATCTTCTCGTTGCAGTCTCCAGCAAGCATAATATTCTGAGTCGCTTGCCCTCTCAGCCAGAATCCTAATGCCATTGGCAGACATTAAATTTTTATTTCTGCTCCTTGAACTTTAACTTCCTTTCGGTATCTCTCCTTGCTTCATTCATGCTTCATGTACAGACTAAATAACATCGCTGGTGGCTACAGCTAGTTCTGCCAGGTGACTCGATTTCCGTGGGTTGTCGCGGTTTTTAGTGTGTCGTGACCACTCCCGCATAAGCCTTAGGCCGTGTCCTACGTGAGCGACAGAAGCGAGCGACAGCGCGCGACAGCTTCAGGCGACAAAACGCAACCGCATGTAGTTACGGAAGTGTCCTACGTGAGCGACGTCTGTGTCGCTGCCTGTCTCCCGCTGCAACTGGCGACGTTTGAATTCAAACTTGTTTGAACCTTGTTGCCGCAGCACACGCGACAGAGAGCGACAGCCACGTGTCTTCTCAGCAAAGCAGAGGAGCTGACGCGACGGCAGTTATGAATTACTTAACACCCGATTTTAAGAAAACTATTCGGTGAAAAAATGTGATTCTTCCGCAACCTAGAGCTTGATATCATTAAACGATAAAGGTCTGAATTTATTTTCGTTATTCGTCATAGCTACTGTGCTGCACGAAATTGAGTACATGGCTGAACGAAATTTTTAAGAATTTGCAGAGGTAAAGACACATTGTGTAGACTTTCCGTATAGTTCAATTAAGGCTATACAATATTCCATATGAAATAAAACCAATATATCTAAATTGTATTTAAAGTTGAGACCGGAATGATATCTCTTTTCATTCTTGAGATATTGGTTGGATATCCGTGGACGGGTCGTCCGCGGCGCGTCCGAACCATTACTGATCTACGGGAATCAAGTGGTCGTAAAAATCGTCGTATCTCATAAAAGGTTCAACATATCGAAACGACGAATTTTCGAAATGACAGCACGCAGAAAGGACTATTTTATAATATGATTAACACTCAATACGTTATTGTAAACGCGTGAGCAGAGCGAAAACAAGGCTCCCTATAACTTACACCATGAGGTTTTGTCCAAATTTTCATAGCCAAACAAAGGGAGAGAAACAGGTAAACGGGGTATCAAAGTGACCAACATGAGATCTAGTTGGGCCTGAAAATATTTAACTGCTTGAAAGTAATCAGGGTAATTAACGAAAACTTAAGTAATAAGCTGAGGAAAAATTTAAATATTTCACGAAAAGCTTCGGTAAATGAAGTGTAAAATTTCATCTGTTCAAGACCTAGCTATTTTGCACATAAAAAGATACATTGGTGTGGTATATAAATGTCAAAAAGGCTTCCTTCGAATCAAGTACGTTAGGAAGGCAAACGAGGAGTCAGTAAGATTTCTGAATAAAACTTGAAATTTAAAAATGAAAGAAATCAGTCAAATATTCTATGAAATGATTTGTGTAAAAGAAATAAGTAGATCAGAGAAACGTTTTGCGTGCCTTTGTATAATGCTCGAAATCATGAACAGAAAATGAGGTACACCAAACGTTTCCCTAATATTTTTATTTCATACTCTTAGACAAATCATTACACAAAATGTTTGACTTTCTTTTCAAAAATTTTGTAAGCTTTACTTTTACAGACTACTTAGAGTAGCTGAAACGCTTGGCCTTAACACTGACTGCTGATGAATTACGTTCGCAACAGCAAATATCTGTAAAATTTCATGGTTCATTGTAATTTATCAGAAATTAAATGCGTATGATATAGTGGGATAGGTGTGAAGATCAAGTTCTTTGGCAAGAGCTTAAAAATAAACTTAGGGATGCAGTATAAACAGTAAAACTTAGTAAACAGAATTGTAACTGAGTCAGTAAAAATATAAGAATTGCTAGGAATCTAACCCCTGCCCTATTCCTAACATGTAATCACGATCTGTACACCCTACCCCTACACCACAGCTGGCTTTGGTTCACTTGTCTCAATCTGTATACTTATGTTTGTATTCAGCGCAGTTAGTCACGTAGTAGTCATTCATCCGCATTTATTGGCTGTTAAAAGTTCTTGATAATATAAAAAAAATCGTATTTAATTTATTGAAGAGATAGTCTAATGCTCCTCTGATCATTCACGTGTATCCGAAGAATTTGTCTGGTGACATTCGTAGTCGATAATATTTGTGAAATTCTCCATGGAGATTCCTCCCTTTGTAAATTTCGTGCCCAGCATTCCTTTTCGCTTTATTTTCACAAGTAAACCTAATTTTGTAGCCTTACTCTCTAGCTAAAGTATTCTACAGGTTAGGGACATCGTTTTATCGAAACAGCTGGTCGCTCGCACGCAGGACATCCAAGCTTTTTGCCCAATGCTGCTGCTCGTCGCTGGAGTGTCGCGTATCCAGAAGTCGCTCGCTTCTGTCGCTCACGTAGGACACGGCCTTACGCGGGGCGCCAGACGTTCCAAGTTTTGGGCACCGCTGACAGTTCGAAATATAATGTGCATTCACTTCAAAAATATTATTTATTTATTTATTACATTGTGCTCTTTAATCTCTAATTCGAACACAAGCTGTATTCATTATTACTCAAATCGTTACAATCAATAGTCAAATAACTCAGATTGAAAAACGATTGAGTACATGAAAGTTCCGAAATAAGTTTTTGATCGCGTCAGTGACGGTAGCCAACAAAGTTAAAATACGTTAAGCCAGGGGCTCACAGTCAGCCTATGAACTAAACAGGCGCTTAAGCAACTGCCCAAACACAACGTTTAGGAAACATTCAACTGCATGGCATCCACTGTTGTATTGTTACCACCGCTTATTGAGTACAGTTCCACTAGCGTATAACATCGTTCAAAACGTAATATAAGCCAATACTTATTGAAAGATACAGAAATTACGTCGGTTTGTTTTAATGTACCGTCGATTTTTTTAACCATCGTCCATAAGTCCCGATTTTCTGCAGGTTGGGCATACCTACAGCCCTGAGTCACCCGCTTCTTAGTTATTGCCTCTATTTCGTTTCCATTGACTCTTACAACTAGAGTCTGGTTCCCGTACGAGCTATAGATAAACTTTCGCTCTCTGTACTTCATTCTTGGTAAGTTAAAAATTCCATGCCTTTTCTAAACATATAAATGCTATAAATGTGGTTTTGTCTTTAAAAGGTGTTATAATGTGAAAAAGAACTAAAGTAAAACGACGATAACGTGATGTAGCCGAGTGAAAGTGGGCAATATTGAGGGAAATAGTAAATGAGAAATTAAAGGTAGAAGACGAGTTTTGTTGTTTGGGCAGTAAAATAAGTGACGATGACAGAAGTAAAGAGCATAGTGCCGCAATAAGATCTGCTTTTGTGAAAAGGAGATATACGTGTACATCGAATATAAATTTAAGTGAAACTCCCTGCAGATTAAAACTGTGTGCCGGATCAACACTCGAACTCGGGACCTTTGCCCTTCGCGGGCAAGTGCTCTACCAACTGAGCTACCCAAGCACGACTCACGCCCCGTCCTCACAGCTTTAATTCCGCCAGTACCTCGTCTCCTACCTTCCAAACTTGATAGAAGCTCTCCTGCGAACGGGGCGTGATTCATGCTTGGGTAGCTCAGTTCGTAGAGCACTTGTCCGCGAAAGGCAAAGGTCCCGAGTTCGAGTCTCGGTCCGGCACACAGTTCTAAGCTGCCAGGAAGTTTCATATCAGCGCACACTCCGCTGTAGAGTGAAAATTTCATATTATAAATTTAAGTGTTGGGAAGTTACTTCTGAAAGTTTGTCTGAAATGTACCCACAGATGGCATTGGAATACAGATGATAAACAGTACAGACAAGAATATAACAGAAGCTTTTGGAAAGTGGTAGTAGAGAAGATGCTGAAGATAATATTTTTAGATTGGAAAACCAATGAGGAGGCACCAGATCGAGTAGGGGGAAAACTCTTAGTAGCGCAACTTGAGTAAAAGAAGAAATCGGTTGATAGATGAAAGGATCATCAATTTGATAATGGCGGTAAATAGGGAGAGAAAATATTGTAGAGGGGATTAAGTGATGAATACAGTAAGCAGGTTCAAATGGATGTAGGTTCCAGTAGTTATGCAGAGATGAAGAGTCTTGCACAGGATGCAGGCCGGATACAGGCCGAGCGGTTCTAGGCGCTTCAGTCTGGAACCACGCGACCGCTCGGGCATGGATGTGTGTGATGTCCTTAGGTTAGCTAGGTTTAAGTAGTTCTAAGTTGTAGGGGACTAATGACCTCAGATGTTAAGTCCCATACTGCTCAGAGCCATTTGAACAGGATACAGCGGCATAGCTGCAGGAAACCAGTCTTTGGACTCAGGACAACAACAGACATGGCATCGATGTGTTGGCAGTGTGTGTCAAATGACTGCTCCGGTCAGTTTTGACTTTTGGATCTCTGTGGGAAACAAACTAAACCCATAAAATTTGTTGCATCATCGGAGCTATATGTCGCATAGCGCGGCTTCTCCAATGACTTCCAGCCAGGTGGTTTCCACTGTGCGGGCTGCTTTTTTTTTTTTTTTTTATCGAGATGTGGGTCACTCGGCTGGCAGCCACGAGCCCGGTCGCCGTTCGGCTCCAGCAAATTAGCGGCTGGCTGCCTGTGGCAGCGCGCTATCGTAATCGCATCTCGTTAAACTTTTTGGCAGCGCTGCGCGGCGCGGCTCAGGCGCACAGTGACGGCGGGCGTGTGCAGTAATTGCGGCGGCATTCCACCCGGCCCCTAGCTGGAGCTGGAGCTGGAGGCCAGCCCGGGCCTAGCAGGGCACACAATTAATGCCCCGCAGCACAGAGGTGCCAGCTGCCCAGCGACCCTGCTGCGTTTTTTTGTCAGACGCCGGCTCTGGCCACCACGCTCGACCACTTTGGGCCGGTTCCCACTGCGGCGTCTGCCTTTTTTATTTCGGGTCGAGGGCCGTGGCACAGCGTGCGTTTATATCTCGTCGATACGAGCCCAACTGTAGGCTCGTGACGTCGCTACATGTGTCGTCCAATAGCGTCTGTACGTTCAGACGTGTCCCAGTCGAGTGTGTTCGGAGCCTTGTTGCTCACGTTGTGTACAGGGTGTACGCTAATTAAAAGCGAAAACCGGCATGGGTGAAAGTACACATTTTTGTACTTTTATTTATCTTTATTGACAATTCGTCACTAAGTGGACCACGTTTAGCAAATTACGTGGTATCACGTATCGATACCACCACTACTGGCGTATCACAGTTGGCAACGGAATTATAAGTTCCCATCCGACGCCAGTAGTGATCGTGCGGGATCTGGCAGACCCAATGGAGCACGCCCGGTGAACCACACCTCTAGCAGCTCTGTACTACGAGAGCACTCTGTCGCTGGCGGGCGGCAGCCGCTCACCTCACTCGCACTTGGAGCCACTTCGCCACCGGCCCCTACGCAGAAGCCACCTAGTGACTGCTCCAGCCCCATCGTTGTTGCTATTGCATGAACTGGAATCTGTTTCTTGCTATTTGTCCAAACTAACATAGTGAGACCGTGGCTGTGTACAATTAATGTAGGTTGATTCTTACAAAGAAGAAGACAGCCACTATTAATACTGCTATTTATGTAAGTAAATAGCGCCGTAACCGGTTTCGAACTGACAAGTTCCTCATCAGACGGCTGTCCACATGATTTGCAAGATACACTTTACACGATCGTCAGTTTTCGATTTTTATTTCGCCACAGTGGAAGAATAAAAATCGAAAACTGACAATCATGTAAAGCGTATCTTGCAAATCATGTGGACAGCTGTCTGATAATGAACTTTTCAGTTCGAAACCAGTTACGCACTATTTACTTAAATAAATAGCAGTATTAATAGTGGCTGGTTGTTGTCTTCTTCTTTGTAAGAATCAACCTACACTCTGTTTCTTGTTGTGTAATTTGTAGTGAGTCTTCGTACATTTAGCGGAATACAAGTTAAGTAAATATTCTGCTTTCTGTGTTAACTTGCCCACTAATCATTTCTGCTCCCATCCAGCTTTCATACGACGACACTCGCTGCACCACTCTGTAGATCACCTCTTCTTACTATTGTGTATGAAGTCGTACACAACATATTATATTTTGGAATTACCTATTAAAACTACCCGACACCTAATATTACAGAAAAAGCTTGTAATAATAGTAATAATAATAATAATAATAATAATAATAGTAATGTGACAGAAGTAAATCAAATAGTGAGAAAGAGGAAACAGAAAGCCGAAAAAATAACTTTTTGATTATAACGAAAATAATTAGCGGAGGAAACAAGAACTACGACAAATGAAGAAAACGAACCACCACCGCCTTATTATCGAAGAAATTTGTTTCAAGTCACTAGTTTCGGCACGGTCAACTATTAACCAAAAGAAGGCTTTCATTACTTCGCCCATTATCATAGAACCCATATAATACTAGTTGGCGTGGACTGTATGTACTCCTGATGTATGGAATCCACTATAGTTAGTGCTGGCCGCGGTGGCCGAGCGGTTCTAGGCGCTTCAGTCCGTAATCGCGAGACTGCTACGGTAGCAGGTTCGAATCCTGCCTCGGGTATGGATGTGGGTGATGTCCTTAGGTTAATTCTAAGTTCTGATGACCTCAGATGTTAAGTCTCATATTGCTCAGAGCCATTTGAACCATTTTTGAACTACAGTTAGTATTATAAGGGTTGTACGATACATGGGCCATGGAATGAAAGTACTCTTTTGGTTTATGGTGGACCTGAACATATCGTGTTGCGCCGAAACTAGTCACCTGATATAAATTTCTTTGATGATACGGCTGTGGCGGTTGGTTTTCTTTATTTATATCATCAGCGCTGCCCCATGTCCGCAAGAACGATAGACATCCACGAGTAGAATTACGTCCGTTTTTGAGTAATACTGTGTACCGTTAGTGGTTATAGTGGTCTACGTCCACTTTTGTTTTCACAGTAGCTTTAGGATACTCTTAGATCCAAAAGCTAGTCGACGGTGTACGATGGATTCTGATTTGGTTGCTTGTATAGTAGGCGACGTCACAACTTCAGACTACTTGATCGGACAAGCTGACGGTTTACAAATTTGCCTCATTCCTGTCCTGGTGCTGAGGCGTCGCTCCTCGGCGGAAAATCTTTCTACAATGGGCGCACAATAGTTGGTCCACAGACTCTCATTTCGGCTGTCTATGAAAACTGTTTCATTCAGAAAATTTCAGTTTATTACTCACTGCCTTGTAGGTAAGAGTGCGCCAAAGTTAAGATCTCACTTCTGTCATCTTCTTCTTGTTGCAGGGGTCCTACAGCTGTCGCCGCATGCCGCATCTCTGTCACCAAACGCGTAGATCCCGCTGTTCTTCCTCATCCTCTCTTGTTCCTCTTCTATCCACCGATTTTTGGACACCACATAGCCACACATTCTGCCCTCTTTCTCTTCTTTTACCTCCAGGAGGTTGCCAGGAAAGCACCGTCTTGGGCCATCTGTCTTCATCCATCCTTTCGGCATGCCCAAACCGTCCTAGCTGTCTTTCTTCTATTCTATCCATAATACTATAATGAATCTGTATCTTTTCCGTTATTTCCTGATTTATTACTTGGTCAGTTCGGGAAATTCTACAGGGTCTGCTCAAGTGATCCATTTCTAAAGCCGTGTCTCTCTTTTTACTTATTTCTGTGAGTTACCAGCACTCACTCCCATAGCTTGTTATTGCTTTCTCGATAGATTTGTATAAATGTATTTCAACCTTTAAATTCATTTTTGTGGACCAAATTACGGGATTTAATTTTTGAATAGACATATCATTCGTGATCCCCTCCCTCCCTCCTTCAAACGTTAATTGCATTTAATTGGGCTCTTAGTAATACCCTTAAAATAAATCTAAATCTAATATTCGTCGCAATGGGTTGTTTTTTTATTTTGAAATATACAATCCTCCGTAACAAATTTCCAAGAGTCGTCAGAAACAATTTTAAGTGTTTCGGCAAATATTTGCAATTTCGTTTTTTGCAAGGTGTAGCTGGAGTTAGCCGAAACAAATACTGCTCTCCACGTCTTTGATGCGACGTCCAGCGTCGACGGAACGCGTCAGTTTGTTTCCCGTTTCAAACAAAATTATTTTTAAATCGGATTTTGCATTCCATTTGATAGAGCGCTATCACGTTAGGCTACTGCGATATTCATTTCACCGATATGTGTTAACAGGAACAGTAAAACACATAGAATAATGAGTACTCCAGCAGCGACTGAGCAGCCCTTCTGCATGGCGATAGCAGTCAGTACAGGCCAGGGTGGTGCTGGAGTACTCGTTATTTCTTCGTGTGTTATTGTCCGTGTCAGTACATATCGGTGAAACGAATATCGCACCAGACTAATCTGGGATAGTTCTGTACAATGGGTTCGTAAAGTTCCAGTTTAAAAATCATTTTGTTTGCAATGAGAAACTCACCGTCGCTTTCCATTGACGCTGGGCGTCGTCTGAAAGATATGGTGAGCAGTATTTGTTTGGACTGACTCCAACTGCACGTCGCAAAAACAAAATTGCAAATATATGCCGAGACACCAGATGACTCTCAGGAGACACACCCTGTGTAAGGTAATGGGTTTTGTGGAGAACTAGCAATAACAAGAATGGGCAATAAGATCAAGACTTGATCGTTTCATTTGGTGAGTCAGAGTCCAGTTAGATATGGAACTGATCAAAAAGTTTACATTGCGAATAGATTTATACTGACTAGAACAACATTTGATCCAGAAGTCAATGGCGACTCGTACCACACATTCGCAACTATCTGGCAAACAGGCTAGTTTGGTTCAAATGGCTCTGAGCACTATGGGACTTAACTTCTGTGGTCATCAGTCCCCTAGAACTTAGAACTACTTAAACCTAACTAACCTAAGGACATCACACACATCCATGTCCGAGGCAGGATTCGAACCTGCGACCGCAGTGGTCACGCGGTTCCAGACTGAAGCGCCTTTAACCGCACGGCCACACCGGCCGGCCATGCTAGTTTGATTAACCATGTCTACTGGAATGTGTGTGCATCTGCTATCGTGTACTTTCACCCGCGTCAGTTTTCAGTGTTAATTGTGATAAACCGTGTATACGTGTTTTGCATCTGGGCGCCTCTCTTTGGTTGGCGCCCCACGCGGCCACTTGCGACGGTTGTGCTTTAAACCGGCCCAGTACGCCAGTGCTGTGTGCCGGGCCAGGCTGGGACGCTGCACTCGCTGGAGGCTGCAGCGCTGTCCCTCTCCTCTCCTCTGCTCCTCTCCCCCCCCCCCCTCCCCCACGGCTCCTCTGGGCTATCGATCAGCGCAGCCGCGCCACGCCCTGCCCGCCCAACGCGCCGCTCACAAGCTTCCCTCACTTCTCTAGTCTGTTTCTCGATTTCCGCCCCCTGTTTACCCCTGCATTTCCTACTTCTTTTTTTAATTAGGCTACACATGTATGTACCTTTCGTTTTCACACCGTTATAAGCTCGCCGAACAAAAGATTAGTCACTCATTTAAAGGGGCCCACTGGTCCCTTCGGATCGCTGTAGACTGAGTATAGAACTGGTGCCAGGCGCTCGTGCGACCTTCCATCGCTAACCTAAGTCATAGCGGTGAAATTGTGTGTATCTGACAGTCTCCTTCTCGCTCAAGAACCAATATTGACATTAGGGTGGCATGTCGAACTGCGTAGTTGGCGGGGGGTGGGGGTAAAGTGGCCACTAAAGGAGAAGAATTTTCAGTAAATCATGGATACCGATACAACTTCCCCACTTACCACTTTTCATCTACTAAATATAAGGCATCGCACCAATTATTTGTAAGTGAAAATAAAAATAATGTATACGAAGTGCAAGCGTTTTCCTGAAGGGTTACATAATGACCAACCTTGCGTATATATGCAGGACATGTGGCCAGTATCATCGGAACAGGATTCCATGTTTGTTTTTCTGATTTTCGGACACTTTTTCTAGGCATCTTCGCGGCCTACTATTTGAAATATACCGAGCCTCTGCAGCAAACCATTTTCATCGGACGTTCGTCTTAGGCCAAATAGAATAGAGACAGTTGTAAATAATATAAGATAATTATTTTAAAATTATCACAAAGGGATAGTAAAGCGGATGATAGGTGAGTATATAAAACGGTTTAGAAGTCCGTTTCATCTATTGTACGATGCGTGCTTTTTGGAAGTAACTATCTCTTATTGGCGGAAACGCCTTGGCTAGTTTTCCGGCGTGTAGTGTGGCCAATTTCCTCGATCGGCGTTAGTCAGCCGCAAAAGAAACCATCAAACTGAAATAAATAACAACGAACTACATTTGCATGTCAAAAGACGTTGTTAAAACACTGTTATTGTAAAGAATTTATTACTCTCCATAGAGGTAAGGCAACAAGAATAATATAAATCAACTTCCTTTGCCGATATTACTATTAATTGCTAACCTACATAAATTACTACGTTGTATAATTAATAACGGTATTGCAATCTGAGACACGATTACAGTTATTTACTGGCTGTTTTTAAAGCCATTTCTCTTCCATCAATGCGTTGTATTACAACAGTTTTAATTCGATTTCATATTCCTTGCTACAAACATGTACCACATTTGGAGATGTTTGTCTCTATAATGGACATTCACGAATCCGTGTTACTTCCTTCTTAAATTTATACCACAGCAGCTGACCGGTGTGAGTTGTCCACGCTCGTGAGTTTCCAGTACTAGAAGACAAACAATAAAATATTCCGTCTCGCATCTGCATTAACCACGCAATGGCTGCGATACTTACACTCTTCCTCTGAGGTAAGCGACAGACTTTACTTAGCTCACGACCGAATTCATGGCGTCAATTAAAATTAAAAAAAAAAAAAAAAAATGGCTCTGAGCACTATGGGACTCAACTGCTGAGGTCATTAGTCCCCTAGAACTTAGAACTAGTTAAACCTAACTAACCTAAGGACACCACAAACATCCATGCCCAAGGCAGGATTCGAACCTGCGACCGTAGCGGTCTCGCGGTTCCGGACTGCAGCGCCTTTAACCGCACGGCCACTTCGGCCGGCAATTAAAATTAAGCACATCTTAAAAATTATTGTTTCTGTAAGCTTTTTTGGTTGTTACTGAACAAGAAAGATACGTCTAAAAAAGCTGTTAACGTTAGATTATATTTTGGATGGTACTGTTTGTTGCTAGAAGCACATTATTACAAAATACAACTGGGAACCGCGGCCCGCACCAACACACGGTTCGGGCCGCAGGTTGACGACCGATCGTCTAACGTATCTACAAGGAATCGCACGCCACTTGCAAATCTGTAGCACAGCGGAGAACAGTGCCCACAAAAGGCGACGGGAGACAAATGTCACGCCTTGGTACTGGCAACCGATTTCATGCACAACCACTCACTGATGATTAGGGCTCGTAAAGCTACCCATGATGTCTCATGGGGATGAGTAATTGTTTGTCCCGTGTGCTTGTACAAAAACCACTGTGTGAAGATAGAGAATAATGGAGAACCATATACAGTCAGAATAGAAAAGGGATAGGACAAGGAAGCTCACTATCCTCTTTTTTATTTAACCTTTACTTCGAATGTGTTATGAGACTCCTCACGGGAAAAACATCCAGGGTTAAAATGAACGGATTCTCATTCACTGTTTAAAATCTGCGAATAATATTGCTGTAGCTGCTGAGTGTGAAAAATATGTGCAAAACGCAATTTACGAATTTTCAGCAATTGTGAAAAAGTGTGAACTTAGAACAAAAGTCAAAACTCATAATTATCACTGTAAGATTCTGAGGACGACACATGAAATCCAAACTGGAAAAAAAATAAAGAAAAACGATACTTTTTTTATTTAGGCACCTTAATTACAGAAGACAACATCAGCTGAACATGCCTTCAATGAACGAAGAAAACTACTGGTGAACATGTCGTTTAGTATAGAAAAGAGAAAACAGTTTGCAAATGTGTTAGTCTGCAGTGTGCTCCTGTATGCCTGGAAAACCAGGGCACTCACAGTTGAAGAGAGACAGGAGGCGCTTAGAGGCGATGGGAATGCGGGTTTTGAAGAATTCTAACGAGCACGAGCTGGAAACGAAGAAAAAAAGTGGGATGAAGATGTTATGAAAGAGATCAGTGAGCAGAGTAACGTCATAGCATCTATCAAAAAAAGGGAAATAAAACGTTTCTATTTAGACGCAGTAAGTTTTTAGCAGACATATTTAATACCACTGGCCAAAAATGTATATGAGCAAACCTAAAATTTTTAAACTCTTATTTTCTCGGAAATGTTTGAGAGTTACGTCTTCTTGTTTACACACTGAAAAAATGGTTCAAATGGCTATAAGCACTATGAAACTTAACTTCTAAGGTCGTCAGTTCCCTAGACTTAGAACTACTTAAACCTAATTAACCTAAGGACATCACACACATCTATTCCCGAGGCAGGATTCGAACCTGCGACAGAAGCAGCAGCGCGGTTCCGGACTGAAGCGCCTGGAACCGCTCGGCCACAGCGGTAGGCTTACATATTGAAGTCCTAGTGGTGTCCTACACATTATATCAATAAGAATCAGCACCTCCGCGAATCACTGATGGAGGTGCGTTAAGGTCCGAAGATGATCTGTATAGATTGAAACCGGTCAGCACTCATAAATTATCATCTTTTTTTGCGATCAAGACTGATTTTCTCATTATAGGTTAAACATCAGTTTATATTCTGTTTCTTCTTTAAGAATAAATTTAATTATCATCGGTCAGCGTTAAATTCTTTCCATTAAATAATGTTAATGTTGCAGCGCATAAACTCCGCGAAGTACGTTTGCAGCTCTTAGATCATTTTCAAATACAGTGGCAGCAAAACACATTGGCGCTAGCGACTGGAAAATGTCAGGAACAAAGTTTTGCTATTTAATGGCAAGCGGGATGGCAACACTCGCAAATAAAGAAACGAACCAGCGTGCTGGTGACAGTGCGGAGTGTTCCGCGCTGAGCCCGTGGATTTATTCCTGTCGCGCGGCGCCTTATCTCGCGTGTTGCGTAACAGACCGCCGCTATCTCGGAGGGCGGCCAGCTGCTGTCGTTTCCTGTTGTCACCTTGCACGATCGCGCCGATGAAGTATCTCGGCTAGGGGCGGGCGACATCATGCCCTGACACTTCGTTCTATTAATGTGGCAGCAGGTTTCAAGTGTTACTCTACGTGTTTGTACAAACAGTGCTACTTTTCTAGCTGCAGTCTTGTTTTCATATTGAATCTTGGGAATTTTGATCTGCTTTTTATGCAAACAACGGTTGTTTATAAATGTCCACACATCTCTCTACGTGTTTGTGCCATCATCAGTGGGTTCTATCAAGCTCGTAAATGTTTTAAGTATTAATGTTATTCTAACGAAATTTAGGCGTAATTACAGTTTATGTTTATAGTTATTATTGCCTTATCATCTACATTGCTGGATCTGTACAGTCCTCTTTACATTATTATACGCCAGTAGCTTGACATTTGGGGCTAAATGATGTCACCGTGAGTTTGATTGGTGAGTTAACAAATCACTTTAACTATACGCGTGAGTTCGTTGCACGAAAGTATTTTGCGGTTATGTTTAGCAAATACAGTTTTTTTTTTCTTTTCGAAGTTTCTGTTCTTACCTGGATGCTTCTCGGTTGTGGAAATGCACGCGGAAACATGATACGTGTTTTTGAGGAACTTTATTTTCGAGGTAAAGTTTTGCACTTCCAAGAAAAGATGTTTATGTTGCTGCTGCTGCTGCTGCTGCTGCTGTGTGTGTGTGTGTGTGTGTGTGTGTGTGTATGTGTGTGTGTAATCCGTGTTAGTACTCAATCGTTTTGCTTTCAGACTGACGCCAAATTTGAATTTTGTTTACTTTCTCCCTGTATGTGTGTGTGTGTGTGTGTGTGCGCGCGTTTTATTTAAAAAACCAAAACAGACATAAACCGTCTTTTAGCTAGAATTCTTTAAAATAATTAGCATTTGAAACATACGTGTACCATTTTTGTTTTTGGGTCTGTTTTCCGCAGTTGTAGTTACAAAAGTAATACAGTTATATATCATGCAAAAACACACCCATACAAACTAATCGGAAAATATAAACAGAGGAATAGAAGAGGTTTCAACAACCCAAAGAAAAAAAATTACGATCGCCGCCTGCAACGTCAAAACGAAGTACACGAGGAGAAGTTGATCTACACAGCATGAAAAAGGAAAAAATATTCCGTGTCAATGAAGTGAGTTTGATTGGTGAAAAATCGAACACCTGTTTGCAGGAGAACATTAGGAGACGACAATATCGTGATGATAGTTGTAATTGAACACGGTTTAATAACTGTAGTTTATAACCTGTGTAATAGTACTAATTTAAAACATGAGAAGTGTGTACGACCTTGCAAACGGATTTTTGAGAGAAACCATGAAGATGCTTTGAAATACGATCTGAGGAAGACCTTTATCACAATCGCGAAGGACCGTAACCTATATTACTTAAAACGTGTTTGCATTTTACACAACAGAATAATAGTACTCGCTGATGAAGGTGCAAACGTGCTGAAACATGTACGGGGATTTATAAATAATCGTTATTTGCGTACTAGATGGATCTGAATTTTTTTTCTCAATATGATCGAAGTCCTTGATGTCCTCTACAGGCACAGCAAACGAAACTGTTGCAACACATGAGACTGAACTGCGGGGATCTCCTTTAGTTTTTACAAAGCACCGTCAGATGCCGTTACTGAGATACGAGATGAGTGTTGTTTTTCAAACATTTTTCATTTATCATTGTTAACTCTTTAGTAGTCCAAGGATACGTCCGACATGTTTGTTTACAGTGAACGCCACAAAATACGTAAAGGATGTCGTCGCATGTTTTGTTTACTATTTTCGTAAAGGCCTAACTCAATAGAATAAGTCAAATCGTTTCGTTCAGCTTCTCGTTATCAATCTCCTTCAGAAAAGACTGCCTACTATGCATAAGCAGAATATCGTAGTGGGCGTGCTTCCGTAAGCGATGAATTTAGTGAAGGTCGACCAGTATCGGTCGTTCTCCCAAAACAATATCGAACGTG
The DNA here is from genome assembly GCF_021461395.2 of Schistocerca americana. Classification (NCBI taxonomy): domain Eukaryota; kingdom Metazoa; phylum Arthropoda; class Insecta; order Orthoptera; family Acrididae; genus Schistocerca; species Schistocerca americana. The sequence goes on along the minus strand of NC_060120.1, from coordinate 846,337,326 downwards.
TGCCCACGTGACTGAAGTGGACCGATATGTGCCTTTCCGTGAGAAAGGCGCAAGTCATAGGAGTATCGATGACTGCAGTGCATTTGATTCTCTGTGACCATTTAACGGAAAAAATAAAAAAAAAACTGTTCCGGAAGCATTCTGCACTATTTGATCGATTTTCAAATACGGACTGGTTCCAGTTGATGCAAGAAAGTGCTGAAAATTCGACGAGGAAATGCGAAATCCGAATATAACATCATAACTGAACACAAAAATTGCATATATTCAAAGGAACCGGATATTAAACGGCAGTCAACAGTTTGGGTGTTCACAGTCGAACACAAATCAAAGAAAGTAGTTCATTCGCGAAAAATTTCCCAGAAAATGTTCATTTGGTTTCCTTGGTATGCTAGACGTGTTGAGACCATTGCCTTAGAGCAGTGGTCGTTAAACCGCTGCGGCTTGAGTCAAGCGTTCATGAGGCCGGCTGTTCTCAGCCGTATTTTATAATAATACGTATTTAGCAACTGACAACCGAATCCACTAATGTCAACAAACAGTAAGAACGACTTAAAAATCTTGTTTCCCTGCTCAGTAACAATATTTACACAGAGAGTAAGATTGTAAGATGTGCTTATTTTAATTGACGTTGGTGAATTCGTCCGTGAGCTAAGTAAAGTTGGCCGCTTACCTCAGGTGCAGCAGGGTAAGTAGGGCGGCCACAGCGGCCATAGCGGGGTTAGACGACGTGAGACTCCCGTCCGGGACGTTAGACAACTGTCTGGCGCAGTTGTTAGATCGGTTACTGCTGCTACAATGGCAGGTTATCAAGATTTAAGCGAGTTTGAGAATGGTGTTATAATCGGCACACGAGCGATGGGACACAGCATCTCCGAGGTAGTGATGAAGTGGGGACTTTCCCGTACGACCATTTCACGAGTGTACTGTGAATGTCCAGGAATCCGGTAAAACATCAAATCTCCGACATAGCTGTGGCCGGAAATAGATCGTGCAAGAACGGGTCCAAAGACGACTGAAGAGAATTTGGTCAACGCGACAGAAGTGCAGCCCTTCCGCAAAATTGTTGCAGATTTCAATGCTGGGTTATCAAGAAGTGTCAGTTTGTGGACCGTTCAACGAAACATCATCGATAGGGCTTTCGGAGCCGAAGGGCCACTAGTGTATCCTTGATGACTGCGTGACACAAAGCTCTACGCCTCTCCTGATACCGTCAACACCGACACTGTACTGTTGTTGACTGGAAACGTGTTGCCTGGTTGGACGAGTCTCGTTTCAAATTGTATCGAACGGATGGACGTGAGTACGGGTATGGAGACAACCTCATGAACCCATGGACCCTGAAGTCAGCAGGAGGACTGTTCAAGCCGGTGGAGGCTCTGTAATGGTGTGGGGCGCGTGCAGTTGGAGTGATATGGCCCGCTGATACGTCTAGATACAACTCTGACAGGTGACAGCATCCTATCTGGCCACCTGTATCCATTCATGTCGATTGTGCATTTCCATGGACTTTATCAATTCCAGCAGAACAATGCGACACCCCACAGGTCCAGAATTGCTACAGAGTGGCTCCAGGAACAGTTTTCTGAGTTTAAACACTCCTCTGGTCACCAAGCTTCCCCGACATGAAGATTATTGTGCATATCTGGGATGCCTTGCAACGTTCTGTTTCGAAGAGATCTCCACCCCGGCGTACGCTTACGGATTTATGGACAGCCCTGCAGGATTCATGGTGTTAATTTTTTCCAGCGCTACTTTAGATTTTAGTTGAGTACATGCCACATAGTGTTGCGACACTTCTGCGTGCTCTCGGGAGTCCTACCCGATATTGGGCAGGTCTATCATTTCCTTTGGCCCTTCAGTGTATAATGCAGCATGGCAGAAAGAAAAATGAAATTTGTTGACACCGAATATAAATGTAATTGTTAGAAAGTCTTTTCTGAAGGTATTTGTGCGGCGTGCATTATTATATGAAAATGGAAATTTGCCGATAAACAGCTCAGATCAGAAGAGTATAGAAGCTTGTGAAATATGGTGCTACAGAAGAAATCTATAAGTTAAGTTAGTATATCGAGTGACTAATGAACAGGTACTGAACTGAATTTGAGAAAAAAGGGAAATTTATAGCACAACTTGACCAAAAAGACATCAGTTGAGAGGAAACATCGTGTGGCATCAAGGGAAACTCGATTTGCTAGTGCAGTGGAGTATTCTGGGGATGGGGTGTGTTGTTGCGGGAGACTGAGGCTTTAGTGGAGTAAGCAGGTTTAAGTGGATGTAGGCTGTAGTACTTATGCAGAGATGAAGAGGTCTGCATAGGATACTCTAGTCGGCGGAGCTGCATCAGACTGGTGTTCTGACAAGTCGACGACAGCTGCAGTAGTGAGAGGGTGAAGCGGATCTTGTAGTTGCCTCGTTTAACGGCGGAGCTGTTTCGGGCGGCGCACCTGCGCGAGGTGAGCAGAGTGTATCGTGCCGGCTGGGCTCGGTGCAGCGCACGCACTGTAATTGGTTGCAGCGAGCAGGGGCTGCCCGCGGTCGATACACCCCGGGCGGGAGCCGACTCGCCATTCATCAGTCGCGCCGCAGCCTGAGCGACCGCTGGCGACGCGCTTCACGGCGCGCGGGCCAGCCGCCCAGCGTTCCGCTTTCTAGTCGCCGATGGGGAGGCTGAATACTCTGGTACCCAGTAGCTCTGTATAGACGGGACTGCAGGGAGCCCGAAAGGGGAGAGCTGCGTTACACTTCAGTAAGAGTAACTTTGAGACAGACGTTACAGTGGATCGAGTGGTGTGGGTCTGCTGCCAGCCATTCGTAATGGGTGTTTCAAAAAGGTGCACCCGACTTCCCTAGACCACATCTTCTACTCCAACAGAGATAGAAACTTTGGGAACAATTTTAACGTATGCATAGGACTACAAAATTTTCATTTTCACAAGCACTATCAAATTTTACAAGAGTTGATATTTTATGACAGGTGTTCAGTAAGTAATGTCACACATTATTTTTCTGAAAACACTGTATTTGCGGCCGACAGAATGTCAATCCTAAGGGCCAGGGTCCGATTTCCGCCTGGGTCAGAGATTTTCTCTGCTCAGGGACTGGGTGTTGTGTTGTCCTAATCATCATCATTTCATCCCCATTGACGCACAAGTCGCCGAAGTGGCGTCAGTTCGAAAGATTTGCATTCGGCGAACGGTCTACCCGACGGGAGGCCCTAGTCAAACGACATTTACATTTTAATACACTATATTATTTCCCACCCGCTTTGCTACATAACCCCATTTTTCAACATAATCTCCGTTCAGTGCGACACCCTTACGCCACCTTACTGTGACGGCCTACACGCCCGCATGGTGCTACTCTACTGATCGACGTTGGAGCCAACGTCCTGCTGCATCAGTAAACTCCCTGTAATCCACATACTGCTTCCCGCGGAGTGCACCCTTCTTTGGAACAAACAATTGGAAGTTGGAAGCTGCGAGTTCCGGGCTATAGAGTGGATGGGAAGAACAGTTCAGTGATGTTTTGTGAGCTCCTCTCAAGTAGGCAGACTTGTGTGAGGCCTTCCGTCGTCATGGTTCCATTTTTTGTGTCGAGAAACACGCTGAAGTTGTTTCTTCAATTCCCTGAGGGTTGGACAAAATGCTCCCATGAGGGAGGACATCAAACGGATAACTCTTTCAGAGCCCATGAAGACCGTCTCCATGGTTTTACCAGCTGAGGGTGCGGCTTTAACTTTTTCTCCGTAGTAGAGGTGGTGAGGCGCTACTCCGTGTATTGCCATTTTGTTTCCGGTTCTAAGTGATGAACCCATTTTTTATCATCTGTGACGACAAAAACTGTCACGATCAGCTTCGTAACGCGCAACCAGTTCCGCATAGATGGTTCAAAAATGGTTCAAATGGCTCTGAGCACTATGGGACTTCACATCTGTGGTCATCAGTCCCCTAGAACTTAGAACTACTTAAATCTAACTAACCTAAGAACATCACACACATCCATGCCCGAGGCAGGATTCGAACCTGCGAGCGTAGCGGTCACGCGGCTCCGGACTGAGGCGCCTAGAACCGCACGGCCACATCGGCCGGCGCATAGATGGTCCTTCGTTCCTCTTTATGCTCTTGTGTTGGCCGGTAGCGGGCACTCAGCGTTGAGTACTTCAACTGGTGAACGAGTGCGTCGGCACTACACTACCAAAAAGACGCCTAATTGAGCAGCCAGCTGTTTGATTGTGATGTGGCGATTACCTGGAATGAGAGTGTCCGCACGATCCGACATTGTGGGAGTCACAGCTCTGTGCGGCCCGCCGTTATGCGGGAGATCGGACAGGTTTTGCGCAACATTGTTGTTGTGATGATGACATACGTCTCACCCAATGGTTTACCGTGCTTTCGTTCACTGCCAGCTCTCCGTACACATTCTACAACCGCCTATGAATTTCTGGATGCTCTGATTTTCCGCCAAAAGAAACTCAATGATAGGTCACTGCTTGGAAAGCGTCTCCGTTACAGACACAGTTTTGAAAGCTACTTACGGCGCCGCCACCTATCGGAACTTCATGAAACTGTTGGAGTTGAAGAGGATATGTTCCGCGATGTCTCATAAATTCTGCATTTTTTCCAACCGAAATTGGCCGAGAAAAAATGTATTGCATTAGTTATTGGACGCCCCTCGTACATACCTGTATAAACAGCGTCGTGCTGTCTTTGAAAATTGGGTTTAGAATCCGAGTTGAGATTTACCTTTAACAGATGTTGTGTGTTTCCTCCGCCGAATACACGCAAACATCTACACGATCCGTCCCATGCTTTTGTGAGTGCCTGGAGATACTGAATTCACAGCTGTTACTGTGCGGCGTCGCAGTGCACCGAAAATTGTTGGAAGGGGAGCTCTTAGAGTTGATCACTTACCCCACAACAACAAATATTACATGCTATGAGACCAGGCGCCCTTGGAGGCTAATGTTGCTATGCCAGATCTGAACGCTCCATCGCCGATGAAGCTCATTCTTAAGAAATGATGTTATATGCAGATGCCTGTTACGGTGGAACGCTGTCCTGACGAAAAATGAGATCTTTGGAACGTTCTGGAATTTATGTTATGAACGAACAAGGGAAATAACATCACCGTGGAGGCGTCTGCTCCGCACCACACAGCCGGCCGCGGTGGTCTCGCGGTTCTAGGCGCTCAGTCCGGAACCGCGCGACTGCTACGGTCGCAGGTTCGAATCATGCCTCGGGCATGGATGTGTGTGATGTCCTTAGGTTAGTTAGGTTTAAGTAGTTCTAAGTTCTAGGGGACTGATGACCACAGATGTTAAGTCCCATAGTGCTCAGAGCCATTTTTTTCCGCAGCACACAAACTGGGTACCTTATAAATGACAAGATACAGTTTTCGTTTCGATGTGCAAGTTAATTATGCAAGTTATGAACAGTGTTGGCTGGCTGAGAGGAAGGAACCTGCAGTGTGCAGAGGATGCAATTCAGGGCAGAGGTGATTCTGTGATGTTTTAGCTATGTTTTTCGTACTATGGCATGGGAGGATCGTAAAAGTGGGAACAGCGTATGGAATGAGATTAAATATGTGTAGAAAGGACTAAAGTGGTGAAAATCCGAAAACGTCATATGTTCTTCGAAATACCATAGGGGGTAGTGTCTGTGGAACAAGTAAAATCTTTCAGATATGAAAGAAGTTTGATGAATAACTATTTGAATTTAAATGGTTAGCCAACGAAACTTTTCTGAAGGTGCAAGGTGTGTTGACAGAAAAGAAATTTGAAAGTATTTTGTCTGGGATATTATATTTCAGCAATCAAGGACAGTCAAAAATAAAGAGAAAAACATACTTAGATAGTTTCGAATTGGACTTGCGGAGAAAATGCTAAAATATTATGGTAAAAAAAATCTCACTAGGTTATGTTAACAAGTAAAGCATCATACCATAGTCATTAGTTCTCTTTCTCAAGAAAACTTAACATTAACATCTTCTGTACTGCTGTAATATGTTCTACAAATCACATAGGAAGGCACGGCTGTCGTAGGGAACGCAGGTCTATCGTAAGTCTTGCGGCGATCCTCAACAAAAAGCGCGTAATTAATATTTAATATACACGCCGTGCTATTGAATATGACGTGAGTCAGTCATCAGTGCGAATGCGTATGCGATTCCCCTCTCTCTATTTTCGCTGATGGCGCATAACTCTCGAATCGTACTGGAGTAGCAGTTCGTGTAAGGGTCCTGGTTGTGTTTTTCCGCATCAAAGCAAAACACTGAAGTTCTGAAAATCTTTACAAACCTGACGTCTTCAAGGGATGTCCCAACACAGAGGCAGCACGTAAATTGTGAATCCAGTGCTATCGTTGTGAGACTGTAATGGAACTACTAAAGAACTGGATAAGGCTCATTATTACTGAAATTATAAGTCTAGAAGTTTATTGGGAAGCCATCTGCTTTTTATTCTGTACATTTCATCATACAAAACCGAAAGCTGATCTCAGATACTGTATGGTACAACGTACATCTACAGGAGTCCCACTTTAAGTCACTAATCATCTCTAGTATTCACGAATATTGATCCTTGAACACTATTAAACATTGTAAAAATTACCAGAGGTTGAAAATACCGCTTCAGTTGTAAAGTTCTGCGCTCGTAGGTAGCACACCGCGCCTAGTACACGTCCACCGTGGAGCTCGGGGCTCACAGCACCAAGTCACGACACCTGAAGATGGGTTTATAAGAGCTCAAAATCGGTCTGACTGAAGCGGTATTTTCAAACTCTGGTATAATGCTCAGTTGCGAATGTTCCTCGAACAGGATTGTTTATTGTAAAAATTATTGTACACGTTTCACATAGCAAGTTTTACTTCGTAGGCCCAGTTATACTCTGCATTTCGCGCAGAGTCGCGATTTTGGATGCGTACTGAAATCCATTCAACTGTACTCTTCAGCCCGTCTGCTCAAGACTGAAGTAGGTAGCACGAACTGTTTCGTTGGGCGGTCACTCGGCAGACGAAAAGTGATGCTAAAATGAAGTTTTTACTGTGTAATAGCTCAGTATTAAGAGGTTCTCCTTTATTATTACCAACAAAATCTGTATCATGCAATAGTAATAATTAATTAATGAAAATGTGAGTTTTGTCGTGCTGGTCCGAGGGTAATCCTTTCATCTCCTATCACAGCGGCCAATCATATTACAAGACGATTCAGTTGGCGTAATTTCCGCGATAGGTGCAGCCATAGTACTATCTCTTGAATTACCTCGCTCCACTTTCTGAAGTCATCCGTCAGCTACCCTATCTACGTTCCACTGAGATGCGAAGCCCGGGAATAAACATTAAGGCTCCCAGAGCCACATATGTTACAGTATGTTGTGTGCTATGACATCAGTACGTAAGATTTTAATGTAAATATTCATATGCAAGAAAACTATGTCTTCAGTATGACGTTTTATGTCTTAACCCATCCTGCCGAGGTGTTTTCGTGATAGCCGGTCGGAGTCGCAGTACGGTTCTAGGCGCTACAGTCTGGAACCGAGCGACCGCTACGGTCGCAGGTTCGAATCCTGCCTCGGGCATGGATGTGTGTGATGTCCTTAGGTTAGTTAGGTTTAATTAGTTCTAAGTTTTAGGGGACTGATGACCTCAGAAATTAAGTTGCGTAGTGCTCAGAGCCATTTTTTGTTTTCGTGATAGCAAACTTTTACGTCGACTTGAAATGTCACTTCGTACCAAAAGTAGTCGTTAGTAAAGCATTATTCACTAAAAGCAGTTTATGGCGGCGACATGGGTTCCTTCAAACCAGTGGAAATGATAATAATGAAGGGAAACGTCTAGGCTGAAACATATATTGCGAAGAAATAGCGTGCAGCCTTGAGTTATCGATGAAGAGACTGTAGTGAAGAGAAAGAGAGTAAGAAGGCGGCTTGGAGTACTGGATCTCGTAAAAAAAATAAAGTGGCCTGCGAGTAAAGGAAGAGGCGCAGGACGGGACAGGGAGCCTCCAGCCGATACCCGGCGTACGTAGAAAATGAATAGCGGTACTGCAGTGCAGCGTCTTCCAGTAAATGTTGCCGTCGTTGTACCGCCGGCAGCTAGGCGCTCCAGCCTATTGTTAACGAGTGAGCCACGTGCTCTGCGGCGGCGCGCCGGGCCTTGAACTTGGCTCTGACTTATTCATGGAGCATCGGAAGAAGACAGCTCGTGAGGGGCAGACGCGGCGCCGCGCCGCGCCTCGCCTCACGTCGGTCACTGGATGCGCACGTAAACAGGAAGCAGCAGGTGCCGACGGTCCATCCCCACGTCCTCAGATACGGCATGAAAGAGCTGCGCTGTGTCGCCTTTCCCCCAACTCGGAAACTGTATCTGTACATTACGCGATAGAGCACTGAGCGCCATTCCAGTTTAGAAGCGGCCATCGAAATTTGCCCTTCTATTGATTTCCGTAAATCTTAAATAAATAAACCCATATAAACGTGACAAGGGGTGTACTGCCTGCCGAGTATTCCACTGCTGATGACTGCGGCTTATAGCTTACACAACGCTAACAAAAAGTCGCCAGGCTTACGTATTTTATCTTTTCTTGGTAGGGTTTCATTGTCACATGGAACTTGTTAACACATCATTAACTCCCTTGACCGGTTAAAATTGCTTTATTTACAAGCTACTCGTTTGCAGTTTCAGTCTTTGGCCATTTTCAAACGGAATACGGACATTGGTCGAAGGATGAAGTTGAGTGTGTGTGGAGTGGTTTGGGATCTTACGGGCGCCCAACGGCGGTTATCAGCGCCCTGACATCGATGAAAACAAGCGAATGTGGATAAGAACGAAAACTGTAGTACACGCATGCACACGAAACGACCACACAATGACTATCGCACAGGCAATCTCACATGCATTAAAACCAGTGAGGAGGCAAGATAGCCAATCAAGAAAGTAAAAGAGGGAAAACAAACCACAAAAGAGCTAATGGAACAGCACAGGGAAATGAGACTGGCTGACCACTTACGAAAAAATTTGGGTGAGCCAGCCACCCCGTTGACACAATAAAAATATCTCCCCAAAATATTGTTAAAAATGTGGGACAATTCACAGAACTTTAAAACCGAAACCATATTCGTTTGAGCATTGCATAAAATAGACTGCAGATCCGCCGGCAAATCCACTGCAGTCCGCTGGTCAGCAAATAAAGTGCAGTCCAATAAAATGTGGTGCACCGTGATCTGCACACACCACAAGCACCACACATCGGAGGGTCCTCTCGCCGGAGTAAAAATCCATGCGTCATAGGGCTGTGGCCAATGCGAAGACGAGTAAGGATGACCTCGTCCCGCCGACGTGGCTGGAAGGAAGTACGCCACGGCCGAGTTGTGGGCTTGATGACACGGAGCTTGTTGTTGGTCACTCCTAGCCACTCATGTTCCCAGCGAGACAGGACTTTATACCTCATCAGCGAGGTGAAGGCATGCAGGGGGATAGCACACTGAAAGACCTGACGGTCACGACACGCCTCCTTCGTTGCTCGATAAGCTCTTTCATGCCCCAGAATTCCCGAGTGCCCTGGTACCCAGCAGAAAGACACCTGCTTTCCCAGTCGCTGTAGTTGGAGGAGGGCGTCGTGGATAGTCTGGGTTCCTTTATCTGCTGGGTACAAACGCTGGAGAGAGTAAAGGGCGCTCAAAGAATCTGAACAGATGAGAAATCTAACACTGGGAGAAAGTCTCATCTGCTCCAGTGCCAACAATCGTGCAGTGAAGTATTTAAGTTTCATAACTCGTCTGTGAGAACGTAGACGAGGTAATGGTGTTTGTAAAATCTTTGTAAAATGCCTTTAATTTTCATTTCACACTTTCGTACCTTTAAAGTCAGCTCCACATCTCTTTCGAGAAAATGTTTCAGTATAAAGTTATTCATATTTTTCGTAGAATACGAATACGTAGAATACGAGTCACTGCAATGGATTTTAAACTGGACTCGCATTTCGCAGGACGACGATTCAGATTCGCGTCCGGCTATCCAGATTTAACTTTTCCCGGTTTCCCTAAATCGCTCCAAGCAAATACTGGCATGGCACCTTTGAAAGGGCATATATTTTGGGGTGTCAACTTCCATCGTTGTAGAAATACATCTCTAGAAATACCTGTCATTAAAAGGGTCTCAGACAAAATTCGGTGCGGAAGAAGGGAATCATAAGAGAACTAAGCTCATTGGACAAAAGTGTTAGTCACCTCTTTAAAAAGCATACCAGCGAAGTGGAGCATTGTAGATGATGCGGAACTGCTGCCATGTGATGATCATGGCAGTGAAGTGGCGTGTGTGTGTGTGTGTGTGTGTGTGTGTGTGTGTGTGTGTGTGTGTGTGTGTGTGCGTGTGCGTGCGAGCGTGCGTGCGCCACTCTTTGTATGGGATTAGCACAGTCGGATGAGTCGACATGAAGATGAGACTGAATGACGGGAATAACACATCGTGTTTGGACGTGCTCATGATTACACTGTGAATAAAGTGTTTATGTGTGTGTATGTGTGTTTGGAGCTTACGGGCGTATGAGAATGAAGTTGCACGATTTGTTGACATACAAATGCGGACTGTCCAAATTGTCTACAAAGAATGATTTACCGCTCGCAGTCATGTGGAGCGGGGTATCTCACAATGGAGCACCCCTCACAGCATATGTACTACATATATATACTTTTCTCATATATAACATTTAAAATTTTGGGTGGGATAGCTTCCTCAACGAAGGACGATGTCCCAGAAATAAATTAATATGGTTCCAGTCCCCCAGTTCCGACAAAGAGTTTGGGGATTTTTCCACTAGTTTTAAGGCGTATGCCGGAACTGGTTCGCACGTCCCATTTATCTCATACGGTCCGCTCCACTCCTTGGAGTCCTACATAAGCCTTCACGTCATCAATGGGCCAAACAACACAGAAACTGGTCAGCAGCAGATGAGGCGTGTACTGAAGTCAGACGAGTGAAGATTTTGCATGTTTTCAAATGGTAGAAGGCGTCGGGTGCAACAACTTCTTAATGAGGCGTTGAGCTTGCAGTGTGTGGAGAACGCAGTTTAGGGCAGAGATGATTCTGTGATGTTTTGGCAGTGTTTTTCGTACTATGGCTTGGGACCACTAGTCAAGGATGTTTGTTTCAACATATTCGGTGACCTGATGTTTCCCTTTTTTCTACATCTTCATAATGAGTATGTGGACATTGTCGCCTCCAAGATGGTAACAGTCTGGTCATAGGATGTAGTCCTGTTTCCACGAACATTCAGACACCCGATCGTCCCTTGGCTTACCTAACTCAATATTTACCTCTGGGGCTATTTGGAGCAGTAGATAAAATTTAGCTGTCAACTCGCGATTTGGTAGCTCTACAGGCCCTAAACGTCAGTGTCTTCAGCTGGATGTTGCATACCTAGAGTTGTAAAACTACCGTACGCTATCATACACTATCGTGAGTGTAGACTACGGTAGTTTTCCATGAAGGTTTGGTCAGTTAAGATCGTAATCTCGTTACCTTTACGATGTGTATGTTGCATATCTATCTGGCTTTACCTCATTTCGATCGCGTTGTTTGCATAAGCGAGCAGTATCTTACTAAATTCCTCTAGAAACTGGAAGCAGTGAACCGTTTAGGAAATGAATGAGAATGTACGAAGGGCCGCGTAACCTACAGAATACTTCTGTTCTACACTGTTGTCCTCCTGTCTCTTATAAACAATATTTATAGCAAAATTGAAATTGTCAATGGTTAATTCAGGTTTTATTCGACAATTGTTGGTTTCTAACGTGAAACAGAGGGATGCTGTAGCAAAAAAAAGAAAAAAAAGAGAGAGATTTATCATATAGCGCCAGAAGACTGAATTTCCTCAAAAAAAGGAAAATTGAAGAAAAGTCGGAAAACTAAAACATATCATGCATGGCTTCAAAACTTCACCGCGCCTGCGTAAAACATGTTTCTGTTATTGTTAACTAGGTTTCGCACTCATCAGTAACTCTTGCTTTTGATCTTGATGAAAAACCTACTGAGCACAAAATAACAATAGTAATTGTTCCGATTTTTTGTATTTGTGCATGTAAAATGTACTTGCATCAAAGACAGTTGCTTTTGGTACAAAAAAGCGCAGGAGTTACGCGAGTAGCTATTTTTCATTGCTTTAAGAATGTAATTTATATTTTGTGAGGATATAAAACACAGACAGTGGACTAATGTACTGTCACTACCAGTACTACTGCCTTTTAACACGTCGTTTATGTACTGTACCAAAACTACTGAACCGTAGTTTTGGTAGGGCGCAGCCCTAGGCGTACCTAAAGACTGTCTTTTTCGCCAAATTGTGGCCGTTATCAAATGTTACGCGCTATTAGCGGGATGTCTCCCGGTGTGCTTAATATAGGTTTCATCCCAGATGGCGCTCCGGAAATTCCGTTCCGTACCTAAGACAAGCGGACAGCGAAGCGCGTCGACCGCTGCAGCTGGTTGTAGCCACGATGTCGCGCATCTAGAGATGGCGCGCTGCCGCTCACGCAGCACACGGCCTTAGTGTAGGGAGAGAGAGCCCTGGGTTGACGACCGCGTTACTGTACAGGAGAGAGAGAGAGAGAGAGATTACGCCGGTCAGCGAGCGGAGGAATGCTGGCGCGCCAGCTGCGAGGACACGCCCTCGTGCCGGCTGCCAGATAAGCGCACGAGCTGGCTTGGCGTGCTTTCTGGCGCCACAGCAGCAGGTGCCGGACTGTTGCACTGTAGGGATGGCCGGTATTTAACGTAAAGGCTAAAAGAAAATCCCCTCTATACAAACCGACGTGATTGCGATATTGCGAACACAGCTCGTTCTATTCGCACTTGAAGTCCAGAATGCCATAGACAAAGGCGCCCGGATAGACCGCATGTCCTGACTTGCGGAATGCATTCGGTTCAGTTCCGTACTCTCGATTACGGAGTAAAATACGTGCTCACATATTATCGGAACAGATTTGTGACTATTAGATAGAACTCAATACTTTCCTGGTAATGAGATGAAATCGACAGTTACAAAGGAAGTATGAAATTTTATATTTGCAGCGGAGTGTCCGCTGATAGGAAATTTCCTGACGGATTAAAACTGTGCCGGAACGAGACTCGAACTCGGGACTTTTGCCTTTCGCGGGTAAGTGCTCTACCGACGGAGCTACCCAAGCGCGACTCACAACCCGTTCTCAAAGATTTAATTCTGCCAGTACCTCGTCTCCTACCTTCCAAAATTAATAGAAGCTCTCCTACGAACAGTGCAGAACTAGCGCTCCTTGAAGAAATGATGTTGCGGAGACGTTGCTTAGCCACAGCCTTAGCGGTAGAACACTTGCCCGCGAAAGGCAGAGGTCCCAAGTTCGAGTCTAGGTCCGACACGCAATTTTAACGTGCCAGAAAGATTCAGTTACAAAGGTAATTTGTGGAGTACCCCAACGACATATTACAGTGGGATGGTTACAGGACCAGCACTGTTTACATTGTAATCTATGATCTGGTGCCTTACTTCGGAAGCTGTTTGAGGGTATTTGCAGACAGTGCTGATGTCTATGGGATGGACTGGAACGTCAAAAGACCGTAACGAAATGCAGAAAGACCCACAGGGGCTCGATGGTTGCTCAGGGTCCCTGTATACATTGCGTGTAAATAGGCGTTCGATGACGCGATTGGTGAGAAATTACTGGAACAGTAACCACCATAAATTTTGTAGGACCAACCAACGATGCGACCTAGAGTGGAATGACCCCATAAAACTCAATATAGGGAACGCAGGGGCGAGGCTGAAAACGTGACTTGAAAAACACCTGTCCGCTGATTTTTATCGTTCATCAGTATGGGATCCTTGCCAAGTACGATTAACAGAAGAGAGAGAATATCCAACAAAGTGTGACTGCTTCGTCAAAGGGTCGTTTAGTAAGTGAAAGAGTATTAAAGAAATGGTCAACAAACTCCGGTGACAGTCGCTGCAATAGAGGTGTTGTTTATCACGGAGAAGGCGACTTGTGTTTCAAAGTGCGTCCGTCCGAAAAGAGCTAGGCAACTTATTACGTCCTTCCACACCTATGTCTCGCGAAATGACCGCAACGAATAAAAGCAGAGAACTTAGAGCTCATACGGAAGTTTATCGACAGACGTTCTACCCTCGCAATATTCGCGAATGGAATACAGAAAGGGGAAAATGATAGCGGTACCAGTGGTACTCTCCACCACGCACCGTACGGTGCCTTGCGGACGGGAGGGGCATGCTGTCCTGGCAGCAGTGCCTAGAGAGTCTAGTTGTCTCTGTAATTCCGCCGGCGGTAGTGACCTACATCCCTCTTCCATCAGGTAAACCATATTTCGTCCCGAAGTTACAGCGCCGAATCGACGAAGGTATAGGTGCGCACATAATTGTTGATTCGTCGAAACGACCAACGAGAAGTATTCACGAATAAAATTGACTTGCCGATCGACGAACGTTTAGTAATGAGCGACCAATTTGCAGTAGATATCTGACTGTATGTTTATTGAAAAGGACGTTTGGGTTTCACGTAGGGTGCGGTACGTATTTCATAACTTTCATTTTCTTTTTAGGTCCTGACGAATTATCCAAAACTGAGATTTATGGATGCAGTGGAATCAGATCTTGACGTATCAATATCTGATGATTCTGACGAAGACTATAATGTCGAAAAAGAAGACATCGATTCCGATGACACTATCCACTCTGCATGAGATTGGGGTGATTAACATTCAGCGCAACGGTGACCCAAATTAAGAAGGAAGCGTCTGTTGGTAAAAACAAGAAGAAGGCAAAACAGTCAACTATTCGTCCCAAAAATACTGTCCTGAAAAACATGAATAACACAAGTAACGAGAATGGTTCAAGGAAGAAGAGTTCCTCAGTAGCTTCCCAGTCGTTAGACACAATTTCACCCTCTAGAGACAACTTCCAATAAATCGTGCTGCCATCCAGACGCGAGCTAATTTCTAAGGCAGGAATGGCCTGGAATGACCAGTCTACGCTGATTTCGTGTTCTCTCTTGCATATGCTTTGTTGTGGGAATGGCTCGTTGAAAGAAAAGATATTCTAGCGCAACATCGGCACGTGAAGCAGAGAATAGAAAACGTTTTGAGGCTAAAAACATCTTTGAACGGTGCCTGAAACAAAAGGAAGAGAAACTCCATTCCTCCTCCAGCAATTCCCACCGAAGGTTAAAGAGCTTCATCCCAACCCAGCCTAAAAAAGGCCGCATTTGCAGGGACTGCGGCTGTAAGCTGAGAAGAACGACGAAAAGCAACTGTGTAAGTGTGATACACCTGTGTGTGGTGAGCGTCACAAAGTTGTGTGCAATTTGTGCCGTCAGCAACGCTCATGGAGCCTGAGAAATTCACATTGTCAGGATGAGTCACCTGTCTCCCAGTGGGTTTTTCCTTTGAAGACGATTTTGTACAGTTCTTCAACGCATCTGTAGCAGCAAGAGGTCTTTTGCGATATGTAGCCATATTACTTTTCGGATGTTGTATTCGTTTTCATGTCAGCTCTTCTGATTAGTTCGTTGGGTATAGGTTTTTTGAGTTCCCACATTGTTTGTCAATTTGCTTTTGATTCATTAGATAAATTTATCAAGTATTTTTCTTCTTCTGGTGTCTGTTTAACTACTGTTTGTATTCATTACTCTTGGCAAGCGATCACTCAGATTATCGTACAAGAGTTGATGCAATTTTCTTTTGAATACTTATTCCATAGTGTTCCCGCTGGGTGAAAAATATGTTTCAACGCCCTTTTGTTTGTGAACTTTGGCGGTGCGAGTTTTTGTGATTTATTGCAACGAAGAGACCGTGTAAACCTTGAAATGCATTTTTCTTTAACTTTCCATTAGTACAGGGTTTGTAATCCTACCGTTCGGTCGCTTTTAACCATTTTACCTGCCAAACGTGGGTGTGGTAGTCGAATCGATGAAGGTATAGCTTTGGAAGGGTTTGAAATCGGTATAGTATTCTAGGATTAAGCCAGTAATTCTGCTTTAGTGGCACTTTATTCAGTTAACATTGCCATTGTTATCGCGCTGTGAAGGTACTGATTGCGTCTCGCCGCTAGTCTATAATACATGCGACCAGAATCTCTTTGGGTTTTCTGCCAGTTTTCGAGAAAGAGTTTTGTTGTAGAAACTATTAAAATCATCACGCGTTGAAGTTCGCTGTAAATTTCGAACATGTGTAAAACGTCGCCAATCTTGGGGATATTGCTTTCTCTTAAATTTGCCACGCTTATCTCGTTGGTTCTGCAACAGTGTTCTGACGTGTTTTGTGTACCATGAGGAATCAGTATCATCTCTTATTAATTTGTGTGGTATATATCGTATAAATGAAGTGCATCCATGCATTGACAGCTAGTAACCATCGTCAAGCTGCCGTATTACATTCTACGTAGGTAAAATAACGTAAATTGCGCGAAAATAAATTTTTGTTGTTCTTACCGCACATACGAGACACAGGCTGACCGTGGAGATTACCAACCACAATGTTTCGCATAATTTTAGGTGACTTTATATTCCTTGTAAAGTGACGTATCAGGACACCGGTGGTTGCTGGCCATCCATGCATAAACTCATTTAATTGAATCAATATATACGTGATTGTTTCCCAAATACATCTGATGCTGTAATGTGTTTTCCAAATTCGATGATCTATGACATACAGTATGTTGTATTAGTAATCGAAATCAGTAAAGTGTAGTGCCGGGATGTCCTCATCATTCAGGTAATATTAAGTTTTTATTACACTCATGTTCAAAAAATACAGAACACGTTGAACGACTAGAGATAGTAAGTTCATATTCACAGGACATGCACATTGGCATGTTCTGCAAAAATAATTAGCATTTGAACCATGGCGGCCCGCGGGTTCAAGTCAACATCGATATCGCGGCGCAACACCACCCACCGGTAAAATGTGCCTGCGGCTCTCGTTGTCGCTGTAAACCGAAGCTAATGGATCAGTGTGAGTTGTGCGGACGTGCAGGATGGCTCGCAGACGTATTCACGAACCGTACATCAAATTAGTGCGTTTGAAAGAGGGAGCATTATTGGCATGAGAGAATGTGATGCGTCCATCCGTGAAACTGCTGCTCGTGAGAGACGAAGTGTTTCGGCTGTGCAACTAGTGGGTGCAGAATGGTTCACGGAAGGCCGTAGAACACGACAAGATGAGTAGGTCGCACCACCCAGACCATCCCTGAGAAGATCGAAACCTCATCCAGATGGCACTGCAGGACAAATGCGTGTCCTCCTTGGCTCTGGCGAAACAGTGGGACAGTGTAACACTTCGTACACTATCATGGGTGACAGTCCGCCGCCGTTCATTGCGGTATGGGTTACGTGCGCGACGTCCACTTTTCCACCTACCTCTCACGAATGTGCAAAACGTGCTAGACAGCAGTGTTGTATGGAACGATGTCACTGGGGACAGGAATGGTATCAGCTAGTGTTTTCGGACGAATGCATGGTCTGTTTTTTTTTTTAAACCATGGCCGCATTTTCGTTCGCCACAGACACGTGGAGCGGCATCACAATGACTGCATTCGCGCAAGACATGCATCGCCAACTCAATTCCTTATGGTGTGCAACGCTATTGGGTACAACCACAGATAACAGCTGGTGCGTGTTCAAGGCACTATGACCAGTATGACGTACGTGAATGACATCCTGCGACCCGCAGACATACCCTATCTGCACAACACCCCAGACGCTATTTTACAGCAAGACAATGCACGACCACTTGTTGCTGCACGAACACATGCCTTCTTGGTGTCACAGGATGTCTTAGTCTTTTGCCCTGGCGCAGATCACCAGACTTACAAATCTAAAATGTGTAGGATATGGTGAAATGACGGTTGCAGCCCTATGACCCACTGCTAACCGTCACAGATGAACTTTAGAACCACGTGAATGCATCATGGATGGCTATACCACAGGACGCCATTCGCGCCTTATATGCGCCGATGCCACCACGCATTGATCACGTTATCAGGACCTTGTGCCTACTAGGCAACAGGGCGCATGCTGAACCGAGATGACTGAAATGTTAATCATTTCTGCAGAACATACTAATGTACATGCTCTGTGAATATGAACGTCCTGTCTCTAGTCGTTCAGAGTGTTCTGTTTTCTCTGGACGAGAGTGTACAAGGCGTATCTTCTTTTATTTTCTCCATAATAGGGATGCTTCTGAACTCCGCGAGTGTTTCTTCGAAGGGTAATGTTGAATGAAATCCGTTGCCAGTCACAACAGAGTGTGGTATATTTAAATCACAATCGGTTTTGGGCTTTTGTTCAGCTGCAGGTGATTACAAATTCAGTTTTATGTTTCCACAGTCAGTATTGGCAAATTATGCAGTTTGAAAAAGAAGACGTAAGTGAAATCGAAAATGGCAAAATAAGAATTGAATGTTCTTACAGTAGATGGATTATCAAAATCGTAATTGCACGTTTCTCAGCAAAGTAATCACCCGAACCAACATCTTCCTATTTTCTTAAAATGTTATTAACTATAGATGAGATGTGATCTCCCAGCATCCATTGTGTTCACGTTAGAATGCAGAGCCTATCTTCCTGCTGTTAAAATTTCGGTATTTTTAATGAAGTCAGTTCCATTCCTACCATTTCACTGTAACAGTTAGCCTCATGTCCTGTCCCGCAACCTATTAAGCACGAGCTCCGTGGGACCAGGGTGTTATAGCTTCAAGTGTGCGCTGTGTTCTTTCCTACAGCAACCCGGAGACCTGAACGTGTTATACGCAAATGTGATATGCTATCACAAAGGGAAACGTAGGAATTCCACATCTATTTTGGAGTACAGTTGCCTGTGATTGTCAACTACGAATAAAAGACAGAAATCTAGTTATCTGTGGGATTTTTTCTGTAAGTGGTGAAAGTAAAAAAAATTAAACAATGCAGTATTTGTGGTCTAACATACGTTTCGAAACGACTGTGAGTCATCTGTTTGAAAATGAGCAGGCGCTTTCGACATAATACGGAATCTTCGTTCAGCATTCATAGACTTACGTGTTCCGATTTCGTGTGTCGCTAGTGTCAGCGTGCTTCACGGCCTGTTAAATAACTGATTTCTAGAACCTATTATCTGATTGAAACTGCAGCACTGAAACTATTACTCGTAATTAGTAAGTGCGTTTTGAGTTCCCGTGTCTGGAACTAAAAGACATCGGCACCAAAGTCTCACTAATTACCTTCTTCGACAGTGCTGACTGGAACTGTCCCTTTGAAGTTTTAAAATTATCAGGAACAAAATACAGATACGTAACAATTTCCACCGAAACTGCGCTACAGTTACAAGAAAGAGTGAAAGGACATAAAATTGAAGCCGTACTTCTGAAAGGACTGAGACAACATTGTAGCGTATACCCCATGTTATTCACTCGTACACAGATATAGCAGTAACAAAAGACTATGAGAAATTTTGAAGTAGAATTAGGCTTCAGGAAGAGAGCATAAAAAAGTTAAATCTGTCAAACACCAAATGACGTGAAAAAGATCAATTGAACGAAATGGATTGCGTCGTGAAAGCAAATCACGAGATGAAAATCGATGAAAGAAAAACAGAGGCATTTGGAGTGTAGTCGGATTAAAGCAGACAGTCCTAAGGGAACCACATTAGGAAATGAGACACTAAAATTAGCGGATGAATTTTGTTATTTCGGCAGCATAATAACTGACGATGAAAGATGCTAAGATAAAATGCACAGTGGCAACAGCAAGAAAAGCTTTCCTGGAACAGGGAAACATGTCAGTCTTTGAGTGTTAGAAAGTTATCTCTGGAAATATTTGTCTGGAGAGTAACGTTGTGTGGAAATGAAACGTGATCGATAAAGTTAGACAGGAAGAGAATATAAGCTTTTGAAATGTGGTGCTGCAGCAGAATGCGGAAGATAACTAATGAAGAGTTGCCTTTTTCTTTTCTTTTTTTAACAGGATACGAAACAGCTTATAATATTTAAAAAAGAGTTAGTAATACTTCTTTATTACAACCAGTTTTGCTCCTCAGACCTTGTATACCGAAGAGAGAATACATAAAATAAATTTCATATTCCACTGGCAATATAACGTTATTTGGTGTTCATGCTCACGAAAACTGACTTAATAAAATATAACATACACGCATAAGACATTTAAAACAGGTTATATGGCAATATAAAACCTGTGGTGTCAGTTACCATAAAATTTATCATAACTGGTTGTAATAATTAAGTAGATATTACCAGATCTTCGTGCCGAATTATGACGTTTTCTTAAATAACAAAGAGGTTTTTGAATCGAATCTGAGAGAAATGTAATTTATGGAACAATGTAAACGAAAGAAGGACTAGGTTGGTACTAGAAATCCTTGGGCATGATGGAGTAGGCAATTTATGGGAGTAAGTGAGGGGGAAAAATTGGAGCAGACGAAGGCATGTTTACAGGAAGCAGGTTCAGATGGATGTAGTTCTGCAGACATGAGGAACATTGCACAGGATACACTAACGTGGCGAGCTGGACCAATTTTGGATTGAAGACTACAACAATAACAAATACATATGTCGTCTCCAAGCATCCCTCAGGTAAGATCTCCTGGCCAGTCGCATACTTACACGTCATACGCGTGACTGTATTAACAGAGAAAAGCAGCGTATTTCGACTGTTGGCTGTAAGAAGTAGTTATTGCGCACAGCTAGGGTAACATCTTGCTTCTTTGTATTGGCGCTTGTTTGTTATGATAGTCTGTTGAATATAATCATCTATTCTTGTTTCCTGAATTTCAAAGACTGTACAGGGATATTTTGTGAGTATTTTGGTTCAAGGGACCCGTGGTCTTGCGTGGCTGGTTATAGAATAATTACTGTTCCTTTGTTTTCTTTATCTCTGTATCTTTATTACCCTTAAAATACCTGTACAGTAATACGAAGTGGACGGCACGGTAAGCGCTGTTTGTCCTGTTTGGAAGCAGACCATCATGATTTTCATGACATCTACTTTTTTGTGTTGCAGGTGTGTATAGGCGTGTGCAGAGTCGTTGTTTCGCCTATGGAGAAGAAACTTGGGTGAATATAACCTTTCTTTATATTTGTATTACCTGAGAGTTTTTCACTCGTCGGTATGATGAAACTTAATCATCTTACATGAAATTTCTTGTGCAAGTCATGTGATATGTTCGTAACTGTACCAGTTTCTCACGACGTTTTTTGATCTTTCTATTCTGTTCTGCATGTTTCCGTTTAAATATCGACCTCCTGTTTAAAACGTTATTGCATTTTAAAGTTTCTGTAAAAATGGAAGGTAATTCAGATCCATATTTGCAGCAACTAAAAAAATGAGAATTTATTTTATCATAAACGTGTGGTTTTATTCATTTAAAAATTATCAGTTGCCCAGAAGCAAACAATTTACGATTTCGGTTTGCTTCTACAGGGTTAAACTGACCTCATCGACAAATTTCGGAGGCTCCGCACGGATTTATCGGCACACCCTGGTACAAGCGATTAGGAGTCTCCAGTGACTCATTAGAGAGTAATTGCATTGCGTTTGATCTCTTATTCTCACTTATCTTTGTATCTGTACTGCACTGAAAATATCGGCACAACACTTCGGGTGTCTAAGCTATTTGTTGTATGTCTTGTTTGGAAACTCCACTCACGGTGCTTGCTGTTAACAACAGTAATGCCCACTTTAGTTTTCGCCCTCAAGCTTCCGTTCAATACTGCTCGGCTCATTCTTGGTTTTATTTTACCGGCAGCGCTAGTTGTACGTTAACAGTGATTGCAACAATGTGCACAGGTTTACTGACGAAGAGTTAGCCAATGTGCACCTCGTGTATGGGCTCACTGAATGCAGTGGAAGAGCTGCACACCCACGCTGTGCTGGCCTGTTCCCGCAGCGACGTCACTGTCTTTTGCATATGTAGATAGCGCCTACGAGAAACCAGATCCATCTGTGATGGAATAGTAGCATACTACAGTCTTTTTCATTGTTGTGAATGTATTTTCGCAGAAACAATTTCATTATTACCGTGCAACGACCGACAGGAGACCACGGGTATCTTACAGCAAAGTATCCCTAAACGACATATAAAATATTGCCGGTGGAGTTCAAGTTCACCCTGTACAGTTGCATGTATATAGTTTTCAGGAAAATTTTGAAGAGTGAGTGAGTGTTTCTGTGTGTGTGTGTGTGTGTGTGTGTTTGTGTGTGTGTGTGTGTGTGTGTGTGTGTGTGAATAATTGAGTAACTTTTAAACGGCCCCTAAATACCTGCTTAAGTAATAGTTGCATAAATATTTAAGCGTTAAAAACATGAGTTTTTATTTGTTATAGAGTACTTTTAAAAAATCCTGAGAAAAATAGTGATTAGAAAGTAGATCGAAGCGGCGTTTTTCCTCGAACTTCGAATTTTATTTTCTTGGAGACAGTGAAATAACGTAAAAAAAGATTTTTTCGCTTAATCGATGATGACTTTTCCATTGTTCGGGCAGTATTGAGTGTCGAAACCTAGGTAAAGAATTCTTTATCCATTGCAACTGGTCGGCTGTTTATAATTTTATTACGTGGAACCGTTGCTGTTGTGCAGCTATGTTTAAAATACCAAAAAAAAAAAAAAAAAAAACACTCTGTTACGAGAAAACCGTTCAGTAAAATAAAGATTAACAGGAGTAAAAAAAAATACTACCATACACAATCACCCGAAGACAATTTATCGTAAAGTCGTGACTGAAACATAACCAGATTGACCTGCTCAGTCGATCCTGCGACGACACAGCCCCACGGATTTACATCTAGACATTCTCGACGTGATGTAACGTTGACTTTACGTGCCAATGACACTGAATCGCCAAAGAAACTGGTATAGGCATGCGTATTCAAATACAGAGGTATGTAAACAGGCAGAGTTCGGCGCTGCGGTCTGCAACGCTTATATAAGACAACAACTGTCTAGTGCAGTTGTTGGATCGGTTACTGCTGCTACAATGGCAGGTTATCAAGATTTAAATGAGTCTGAACATGATGCTATAGTCGGCGCACGAACGATGGGACTCAACATCTCCGAGGTAGCGATGAAGTGGCGATTTTCCCGTACGACTATTTCACGAGTGTACCGTGAATATCAGGAATCCGGTAAAATTTCAAATCACCGACATCACTGCGGCCGGAAAAAGATCCTGCAACAAAGGAAATAACGACGACTGAACGGAATTTGGTCAACGTGACAGAAGTGCAACCTTTCCGCAAATGGCCGTAGATTTCAATCCTGGGTCATCGAGAAGTGTCCTTTGAACGAAACATCATCGATAGGGCCTTTCGGAGCCGAAGGCCCACTATTGTACGCTTGATGACTGCACGACACGAGCTTTACGCCCCTCCTGGTCCCGTCAACACCGACATAGGACCCTTGATGATTTGAAACGTGTTGCCCGGTTGGACGAGTCTCGTTTCAAATTGTACCGACCAATGGACATTTATGGGTATGGAGACCACCTCCTGAATCCATGTATTCTGCATGTCAGCAAGGGACTGTTCAAGCTGCCGGAGGCTCTGTAATGGCGTGGGGCGTGTGCAGTTGGAGTGATATGGGACCCCTGATACGTCTAGATACGACTCTGACAGGTGACACGTACGTCAGCACCCTGTCTGATCACGTGCATCCACTCATGTCCATTGTGCATTTCGACGGACTTGGACAATTCCAGCAGGACAATGCAACACCCCACACGTCCAGAATTGCTACAGAGTGGCTCTAGGAACATTTTTCTGCGCTTAAACACTTCCTCTTGTAACTAAACACCCCAGACGTGAATATTATTGAGCATATCTGAAATGCCTTGCAACGTGCTGTTCAGAAGGGAT
Source organism: Schistocerca americana (assembly GCF_021461395.2). NCBI lineage: Eukaryota > Metazoa > Arthropoda > Insecta > Orthoptera > Acrididae > Schistocerca > Schistocerca americana. Next base: position 846,313,445 of record NC_060120.1, on the reverse strand, counting down.
CTCCACCCCCTCATACTTTTCGGATTTATGGACAGCCTTGCTGGATTCATGGTGGCAGTTCCGTCCAGCACTACTTCAGACATTAGTTGAGTCCATGCCACGTCGTGTTGCGGCACTTCTACCTGCTCTCGAGAGCCCTACACGATGATAGGTAAGTGTACCAGTTTCTTTGGCTCTTCAATGTATGTTTCGCCGACGAGTGCTGTGAAAGACGCTATTTGAAATACATGAATTTTTGACGTTCCGCGGCGTGCTATGAGTTTCAGTGTGTATTCACCATAATATCCAGCTGACGCTGGATAGGAGTACTTCTCTTTGAAGTTTCCGCAGCCTCTGTAGCAAGTAAATTTTAAATAGTCCCCACCCCCAGCTAACAGTGGATTACTTTGGTACTGACGCAACAACGGCTAGATAACTGAGAAAAAGCAACAATTATATTACATTAATCGTATTCCATGGATTCTCTGGTGAAGTCTCTGAAATTTACAGCTGATGGAGTTCTATGAGAAGTGCTAAATTTTATGTACTGAATCTCGTGCTAATTTAAGATAAGCCATTTGCCTTCCGCCGGCCGCAGCTCGTGGCATAGCGGTTAGCGTCCGCTGCCTCCAGGTTACAGGGTCTCGCATTCGATTCCTAGCCGAGGCGGAGCAGTTATTTGCTCATAGACTTGGTGTTTGTGTTGTCCAAATCATTTCATCTCATCTTCATGACAAAGACGCGCTAGTCGCTTAAGTGGCGTCAAATGGAAATGCGGCCGAACAAGCCACGATGGGATCTCTCGGTCAATATTGCCACACTATCATTTCACTTTTTTGAGCGATGTCAAATGGAAAGGCGGCCGAACAATCCACGATGGGATCTCTCGGTCAGTATTGCCACACGATCATTTAACTTTTTTTGGGTGGCGTCAAATGGAAAGACGGTCAAACAATCCACGCTGGGATCTCTCGGTCAATATTGCCACACGATCATTTCACTTTTTTGCCATGAAACATCTGTTGCTGCTTTTATCTGAGAGGACTGGTACCGCATTTTATTCCTATGTATTTTAGCAAAAAGGACAAAATTTTCACCTTCTGGTATTACAAGTGAAATATCAATTATGCATGTCAGAAACAATAGAGGACCAAAAATAGAACCCTGTTGTACACCATATCTGATGGCTTCAAACTTCGAATGTGCACATAGAAATGGGCATTGTCCATATCAGTTTAGGCAGGCTAGGAAAAAATCTTACCTTCATAGTCTCGGATGTTATTGAATTTAGCACATGTTAAAATGAAGGACTAAGTAAGGATCACGGTTTTTTTTCCTCCCCACACAAATTTATGCTTCGAGATACAGCTCTCCGAAGATGACCATGCACATACCATATTGAAGACGTGAATTTTGGAAAAAATTTTAAAATGCTTAATCTCTGGAACAGTTCTAGATGTTTTGTTGTTCCTTTTTATTTTAAAGATATTTGCTTTATGATTGCAAAGAAATCCTCCATTTAGACTTACCTGTCAAAGTTCTTTTAATATAGTGTTCTGAAATTCTTTAATAATTTATGCAAAAAAATACGTTTTTTTTTCAAAAATGACGATCCATAAAATTTTGGTTTATTTTCTGTTGTTTAGTACCATATAGTTCTACATTCTCTGGTTTTATAAACAACTGAAATTTTTGTCATACACAAAACCAATTTTATTACCACATTATCACATAACAGGCTCATAAAAATAAAAATCTAGCCTTACTTAACGTAATTTTAGTTTTGAAAGATGAGTGAGAGACTCATCTTTCATTTCATTTTTAAATGGTTCCAAAATGTATGTGAAACGTCCAAAGACTAAAGGTTTCAATATATACAACTTCTGTGCGCTCTGTTTTCTACTGAAATTAGCCAGTCAATGAACTGAAAATGTGTTCCACTGCTTCAGCATCTTCCTTTGATATAGAGTGATGCCTCCTTGTTGAAGCAATAGAAACTGGAGCATTTACAGTCTTCAAAACATTGTGAACAGGAAATGAGCACTGATGGCATTATTGCTGCCCTTCAGCTGGAAACCTATATCCAGCAGCTGGTCCATATGGTAGCATAACGTTAATTACAATTTGGGCTGCTCCTTACAGACCTACTTAATAGCATCACTAAAAGACTGCGGAATCCCTACAAATCCTCATAACTAATGTCTATAAGCTCTGTAATCCACCAGTCACAGTCATACACACACGCTACGAACATCCGCCTTCTCAGGTTGTGAATATGAATATTATCCTGCTGTTTCTGAGGTGTTGGCCAAACGAACGAAATTTCTTCTTTCTTGCTCTTTAAAATGCGTTAAATATGAGTTCGCCCATCACTTTGAGTCCAAAAATGTGTCTTCTGAATTCCTTTCACAGGAGTAGTTTGTTTGTACCATTCTTCTTCTTTCTGCTGACAGAATTCTTCTATTTCCTCTTTGTACAAAAGAATGAGAGCTGTGGATATGGAAGATTTCATGACTCTCGTAAAATCCTCAGCATTATGAATCGCAGCTGTATTTGGTGTGGAAATACTATGTTTTGTAGCATGGTGCTTCAGCAGGCCGCCTACACCATCACAAGGCTCCTTCCCATGACCAGTAGCACTGTACACCCAGTCAGATGGCACAAGCGACTTACTCAATTCAAACAGCTGGTAACGATCTTTAAATGACTAGGAGCACCGTCAGTAATAATGATGACCTTCTCTGTCCCTGTTTGCAGTTGAAAAATTATGGGCATTGCTAGCAAAGCATGTGCTGAGTCATGTCCTGTGTCATCACTTATAACTGCAACACGAAAATATGTCACTCGTGTAAAAATTGAAACCTGGTCATTACTCCAATGATAGCCTTGTACTTCTTGTGGGAGAATTACGGACCAGTTCTCAGCAAAATCTCTGTGAAGCACTAAACATAATTCTTCAACCTCCACACACACCCTTTCACTTCAGCAGTGTGTTGTTGTTGCAATTTCTTCAGATGCTGGCAGTGTGTTACCGCTTTCACTGACCATTAACCAAGTTCATCAGTGAAACTGTCAAAGGCAACAATTTTCTTAATTGGTTTATTTTTCTCCCATGTAGCACATGTAATTTCTGTAGGGTTATCTGTTACGTCTTCCAGGCCAAGTGTCTGTAAAGACAGCCCTCCCTTTCCATGGCAGTCACCACATTCTTGAAACAAACAAGTCTCTCGCTTTACGTCACAGACCACTAATGACTTCACACGCCCAACCAGGGTGTCATATATTACGTGCTCCAGTGAGTTCTACAAAGTTACCACACAGAGTCCAAAATTCGCACAGTACTCACATAAAATGACATCTCTCTGTGGGTGTGGAACTACCCACTTAGGTACCAGTGCATAAAATTTTGATCTTCCAATATGTGAAGTTGTATAGTTGCTCTCATAAATTGCAAAAGTTTCTTTAATACTGCGAGTCATGTTCCTCTTCACTTTCACAACTTTTTGACCTTCAACTGTTACAGTTATAGTGTCTTTTTTGTTTTGGCACTCTGGCAAGAACAGTCCCATTTAGCTTCCTCTTAAAATGACTGCACTATTTGAACTTTAGCTGCTTCTATAGGATGACCATAATAGGTATCTGGTCTTCCAAAGACTCCTTTTACAGACCTCACATTTCTTGATTTGTCCACCATGTACTTTGACACTAATGAAACGTGGTTCAAAATTGTTTTCTTTGAAAATGTCTCTGAAATAATAATTAAAACTTGCACCTTTTCACTGTAGGATGCACAGTATTCAACAGCTGAATTGATATTAGTGAAAAACTCCTAGCAAGAGGTGTAAGAGTGCTTTGGTTCATTTTCTTCTGAAGATGGAATTTCTACGTCGAAGAGTGTGGTTAGTTTTGCTGTAGTGTATTCATCCATAGCTTTAGTAATTTCTCTGCGCTTTCTTGTTGCAAAGAGCGTATGACTCGACTTCACTGACCACAGTTTCTTAACAGGACTAACACCTACCTCTGTAGTTGACTGATTCAGGGTAATTAATTCTTCCTCTGTTGGTGCAAAATCAGCATCATCTGCACCATGGGAGGCTTCACCTTGTTCCGATAATATCATTGTTGTTGTTCTGTCAAAACATTTATAACACTAAAAGTCGTCACTGGAAACATCTTCGCTTTGAAACAGTCTTCAAATGACAACACTTATTCCAAACCTGAACAAAGTCAATTTCTTTGTGTGTCTTAAATATCACTCTTTTATGGATATGCAAATAGTCAGCACACTTCACCCTCCTGTGGCCCCAATCAGAAGACATTTCAAACAGTCTTTTTCACAAAACACACTGCAACTGAGTCAACTGGTAAATTCCTCACGAAAACACAGAACTCACTGGATGGTCTCAGATTTCGTAGAAGCCTCTTCAGTAAACAAATTAGCACTGAACAGCTACAATACAGCCGTCCGCTGTGGCCGATCGGTTCTAGGCGCTTCATCGGGAACCGCGCTGCTGCTACGGTCGCAGGTTCGAATCCTGCCTCGGGCATGGATGTGTGTGTTGTCCTTAGGTTGGTTAGGGGACTGATGACCTCAGATGTTAAGTCTCATAGTGCTTAGAGTCATTTGAATTTGAGCTAAAATACAGAAACCTGCAATGAACAACCACGGCAAAGAAACTGACAAGAAACTACAACAAAGTGTAAGAAATATCTGAACTTTGAACATGAAAAGAAATGACTGCAACAGAGAAAGTAAAATGTAAATGTCTTGTGAATAGGGCCTCCCGTCGGGTAGACCGTTCGCCGGGTGCATGTCTTTCGGCGACTTGCGCGTCGATGGGGATGAAATGGTGATGATTAGGACAACACAACACCCAGTCCGTGAGCGGAAAAAATCTCCGACCCAGCCGGGAATCGAATTCGGGCCCTTAGGATTGACTTTCTGTCGCGCTGGTCACTTTTTTTTTTCTTTTATCTTTTTTAATTTCATTTTGTTCGTTTTAGTTCGTTGCATCTGCTCGGGGCGGACGTCGCAATACACCCGTTTCAGTTCGTCGCTGATCCATTAACTCAGTTTTTTTTTTATTACAGAGGGCAGCTAACCATCTGACCGAACACGCTGAGCTACCGTGCCGACATATTGGAAATATGTGGTATGGCCTTATGGAACCAAACTGCTGAGATCATCGGTCCCTAAGCCTATACAGTACTTAATCTAACTTAAACTAACTTACGCTATGGACTACACACACACACACACACACACATGCCCGACGGTGGACTCGAACCTACGATGGAGGGAGCTCAGGGGCTGCGACAAGGCGCCTTAGACCTCGTAGCTACCCCGCCCGGCGTACTGATCAACAGAAAAAAATCTAACTTTTCTGGATTGGCATTTTTGATCAAACATTTTTTTCTGTAAATTATTTTAAAAAATTCAAAAGGCGACAGTAAAAAAACTTCGACTGATATGCCCAAACGGAGCATACCATTGTAATCATAAAGCAATTATCTTTCAAATATAAAAACTCTAACAAAATATCTAGAACTGTTACAGAGATACAACATTTTAAAAACTCTTCCGGAATTCGCATCTTCAAAATAGTGTTCGCAGTGTCATCTTTGGAGGCCTGTATCTCGGGGCAGGAATTTTTTTGGAGAAAACAAAGAAATACGTGTTTCTTACTTACTCCTGAATTTTAAAATATGCTAAATCCAATAACATCCGAGAATATGAAGGTAACCCTGCTGCCTGGAGTGATACGGATTATGGCTATGTGTAATCATTTAAACAACTGAACGTTATCCGAGGCTGTGTACTTATTAAGGTACAGCTTCGAGGAAAAAGAACAAGAATAAAAGACTACTGTGCTGCGTTTATGGCCTCGGCTACGAAAGCGGCGCTACCTGTTCTTAATCTCAGTTGGCCGATGCGTGTCTGTGGAAACATCTCCTGTCGCTGGCATTGCTCTTCCCGGCTCTCTCCCATGTTCCAAACTTCTTGCTAGACTTACAGTACTCTTGCGTGACAGAAAATAGCGCAGGAGCGCTATACTTTCCGGACTATGATATACTTTTTATCTGCAAAGGAGGCTGACAGTGGTGAACACTCCTCCGCAGTTTCGTTCCGGGTACAGGTTAGCAATGTCCTTACTGGTAATACGTCGCCTTCAGTTACGGTGTGTGTTTCTCTGTTTAAGTACAATGCGTTACCGACGTACAACTCCATTTTCACCGTCTATATCGACTTTAAAAATGGACACAAACTGTCTCGACCTCAGAAACATTTATGTTTATGGCAACCGGTTACAGTCAAATTTTGACCATCCTCAGACGCTCATACTCACCCGCTCCATTCGCCGCCACCACCAACCGTCGTGGTATGGGGTCTGAGGACTGCCAAAAACTGACCATCAAAATAAATATTTCTGTGGTCGAGATTGACTGTGACCATTTTTAACATTTTTAAAGAACTTTTTGCCAGACCGCTGTTCTCCCCGAGAAATGATCTCAAAAATTACTGTCTATATCGATGTTTTTGGATATGACACGTGATTCAGTTTATCACCTCAGTTCAATCACAAACGCTTGCCTTCTGGATTAGTAAAGAACTTCCTTATTCTCACTTACGTTTCAAATAAATAAACATGTTCTCGCAAGTTGCACGGAGGTTCAGAGTCCGCGTCAAACGTGCCCCTTCTAACATCGTATGCCAGTCAGATGAATGGTTGGAGGAAGACAGCGACGTATTACTACCAATAATATCACGCCTCGTGGAGCACAATCGTGTTTAACCCAACCTTAGGGTATATCTCAGCTGTACCTTTTCACCTTATGACTATTCTAACATAATGTCGAAATATTTGTCAAATTCAGAAGTAGGTCTTTTTGTGGCCAGCTGAAGTAGTTCAACAGATGCAGATGTAACGCCAAAATACGTCAATTTAATCTTTGGAAATTGAGGTAAAGATTCAAACGAGTTAGAATTAATCAGAAAAAAAAACGTCACTTACGACGGCGTACGTGTATACAGTACACATGGTGTGCCCGTAGAGAGTACTTTGATGTAGCTCTCCACGCCACTTACTCTTTGCGAGCCTCTTCATTTCTGCATAGCTGCTGTAACGTACATTCTCTGCTCTCTAGTTATCCAGTCTGCACCTCGAATCTTCAACATTTTCCAGTAACACCACATTTCAAAAGCTTCTGTTTATTGTTTGAGCTGTTATATTTAGTTATGCGGGTGCATTCCAAACTCTTTTCGGAAAGACTATCTAAGGCTTGAATTTGTATTAAATGAAAAAATATTATGCTTTTCAGCAACGCTTTTCTTGCCAGTCTGTATTTCACTTAAATCCTCCCTAATTTCGCTGACCAAATAGCAAAATTCACGTACTAATTTCAGCGTCCCATTTGCTAATGTAATTCCGTCAGCATCAACAGATGTACTTCGACATCACTGTTTGCACTTTTTGAGTATCACTACTAAAAATGTCCATAACCTAAGAGTCACAGTAACATCGAAAATGGTTCAAATGGCTCTGAGCACTATGGGACTTAACAGCTATGGTCATCAGTCCGCTAGAACTTAGAACTACTTAAACCTAACTAACCTAAGGACATCACACACATCCATCCCCGAGGTAGGATTCGAACCTGCGACCGTAGCAGTCACACGGTTCCAGCCTGAAGCGCCTAGAACCGCACGGCCACACCGGCCGGCAGTAACATCCAAATACGCATTTTTAAATAACACATACTACCAAGGGACGGGGGGGGGGGGGGGGTACTTTATGGCCACCACAAAGAATTAAATAAATAAAAGAAACAAATTTTGTCAATCGTTGTTGACTTCCATTAATAACGGACTTTTTTTTAAAATAAGTTTTGAAATTGTAAGTCTTTTAACAGAGTCTTAGCACTACTAATGCATTTTGCATAATGTGTTCTAGCAAGGGGGAGATACTTTACGAACATCACAAAAAATTTAAAAAAATGATGTTGTGGTCTTCAGTCCTGAGACTGGTTTGATGCAGCTCTCCATGCTACTCTATCCTGTGCAAGCTTCTTCATCTCCCAGTACCTACTGCAACCTATATCCTCCTGTATCTGTTTAGTGTATTCATCTCTTGGTCTCCCTCTACGATTTTTACCCTCCACGCCGCCCTCCAGTACCAAATTGGTGATCCCTCGATGTCTCAGAACATGTCCTACCAACCGATCTCTTCTTCTAGTCAAGTTGTGCCACAAACTCCTCTTCTCCCTAATCCTGTTCAATACTTCCTCATTAGTTATGTGATCTACCCATCTAATCTTCAGCATTCTTCTGTAGCACCACATTTCGAAAGCTTCTATTCTCTTCTTGTCCAAACTATTTATCGTCCATGTTTCACTTCCATACATGGCTACACTCCATACAAATACTTCCAGAAATGACTTGCTGACACTTAAATCTATACTCGATGTTAACAAATTTCTCTTCTTCAGAAACGCTTTCCTTGCCATTGCCAGTCTACATTTTATATCCTATCTACTTCGAATATCATCAGTTATTTTGCTCCTCAAGTAGCAAAACTCCTTTACTACTTTAAGTGTCTCATTTCCTAATCTAGTTCCCTCAGCATCACCCGACTTAATTCGACTACATTCCATTATCCTCGTTTTGCTTCTGTTGATGTTCATCTTATATCCTCCTTTCAAGACACTATCCATTCCGTTCAACTTCTCTTCCAGGTCCTTTGCTGTCTCTGATAGAATTACAATGTCTTCGGCAAACCTCAAAGTTTTTATTACTTCTCCATGGATTTTAATACCCACTCCGAATTTTTCTTTTGTTTCCTTCACTGCTTGCGCTATATACAGATTGAAAACATTGGGGAGAGGTTACAACCCTGTCTCACTCCCTTCCCAACCACTGTTTCCCTTTCATGTCCCTCGACTCTTATACCTGCCACCTGGTTTCTGTACAAATTGTAAATAGCCTTTCGCTCCCTGTATTTTACCCCTGCCACCTTCAGAATTTGAAAGAGAGTATTCTAGTCAACATTGTCAAAAGCTTTCTCTAAGTCTACAAATGCTAGGACCGTAGGTTTGCCTTTCCTTAATCTGGCTTCTAAGATAAGTCGTAGGGTCAGTATTGCCTCATGTGTTCCAATATTTCTACGGAATCCAAACTGATCTTCCCCGATGTCGGCTTCTACCAGTTTTTCCATTCGTCTGTAAAGAATTTGCGTTAGTATTTTGCATCCGTGATTTATTAAACTGATTGTTCGGTGATTTTCACATCTGTCAGCACCTGCTTTCTTTTGGATGGGAATTATTTTATTCTTCTTGAAGTCTGAGGGTATTTCGCCAGTCTCATACATCTTGCTGACCAGATGGTAAAGTTTTGTCAGGACTGGCTCTCCCAAGGCCGTCAGTAGTTCTGATGGAATGTTGTCTACTTCCGGGGCCTTGTTTCGACTCAGGTCTTTCAGTGCTCTATCAAACTCTTCACGCAGTATCGTATCTCCCACTTCATCTTCATCTACATCCTCTTCCATTTCCATAATATTGTTCTCAAGTACATCGCCCTTGTATGGACCGTCTATATACTCCTTTCACCTTTCTGCTTTCCCTTCTTTGCTTAGAACTGGGTTTCCATCTGAGCTCTTGATATTCATACAAGAGGTTCTCTTTTCTCCAAAGTTCTCTTTAATTTTCGTGTAGGCAGTATCTATCTTATCCGTAGTGAGATAAGCCTCTACATCCTTACATTTGTCCTCTAGCCATCCCTGCTTAGCCATTTTGCACTTCCTGTCGTTCTCATTTTTGAGACGTTTGTATTCCTTTTTGCCTGCTTCATTTATTGCATTTTTATATTTTCTCCTTTCATGAATTAAATTCAATATTTCCTCTGTTACCCAAGGATTTCTACTAGCCGTCTTTTTTTACCTACTTGATCCTGTGCTGCCTTCACTACTTCATCTCTCAAAGCTACCCATTCTTCTTCTACTGTATTTCTTTCCCGCATTCTTGTCAGTTGTTCCCTTATGCTCTCCCTGAAACTCTCTACAACCTCTGTTTTAGTCAGTTTATCCAGGTCCCATCTCCTTAAATTCCCACCTTTTTGCAGTTTCTTCAGTTTTAATCTACAGTTCATAACCAATAGATTGTGGTCAGAGTCCACATCTGCCCCTGGAAATGTCTTACAATTTAAAACCTGTTTCCTAAATCTCTGTCTTCTCATTATATACTCTATCTGAAACCTGTCAGTATCTCCAGGCTTCTTCCATGTATACAACCTTCTTTTATGATTCTTGAACCAAGTGTTAGCTATATAGTTTAAAAAAATATAAATTTCTTAATAGTCGTTGGCTTTTATTCACAACATACGTTTTAAAGCTATTCTGATGTGTAAGAAGGATTCTGTACCTAAAAATATAGTGTTGCGTACATAGTTCCGCGTAGTCAGCGCGTACACAACTTTCCCACTAGAGCGCGCCCCGCTAAGCACAACAACGCAGGCGCAGCGCTCGTCCGTCTCCTCACCACGAGATGGCGCTGCCTAAGAGACGGACCAAGTGCTGCTTCCTCAGATCCGCGTATTAATACGTTACGCAGCCAATGAGATTGGTGCTAACGTAGAACCTTTTCTCCTCGTGGATCACATTCGCGCAGTGATACCTGAACGCTCGAGCTATTGTAACGAGTGTACAGACCTCAGATTAGTCAGTCTGCATTAGTATGTACCAGTCTGCATTAGTCTGTACAATGTACATCAGTCTATAGTCAAGTTTCAGTCTGCGCCTAATAAGATTACCACATTCCTGTACATAGCCGTGAAGATAAATGATTAGACACTTTGTCAAGTATCAGAGATATGTGAGAATAAGATTAACGTACCAAGACCAACGGAACTTCAGATTGCCAATTGTAAATAGCATCCAGAACCAAGTTAAGGTATTTTTATGCTTGTTATTATTTTAATAAATGTGTGTGAAAATTAATCAAGTTCTGTTTAAAGTTGGTCACCGTCAATCTGCTATTCTAAGCGTGCAAGTGGCATTTGCCGGCCGCGGTGGTCTAGCGGTTCTGGCGCTGCAGTCCGGAACCGCAGGGCTGCTACGGTCGCAGGTTCGAATCCTGCCTCGGGCATGGGTGTGTGTGATGTCCTTAGGTTAGTTAGGTTTAAGTAGTTCTAAGTTCTAGGGGACTTATGACCTAAGATGTTGAGTCCCATAGAGCTCAGAGCCATTTGAACCAAGTGGCATTTCTGTCGTCTGACCTAACGGCAGAAGATAAACACGCCACGATAAGACCACGAGACATATTCCTGACACTCGCCTACTTCGTTAGAGCGACAAGTCAAATAATCTGATGGTGTGTGTACCGAAGGTCTTAGAGTACGCACACCACACATAGATATGACATTTCTTGTGAAAAGTTACACCTTCTCATAAGACGTAAATTTGTGGGTCTAGTTCTACTGAAAAATTTAAAGCCATTACGGAATCTTGTAGAACAAAGCATTAGCCCAATTGTGCAGTTGTCCACTGCGGTGGACAGCTGTTAGTGGTGTGCTTCTTTGGCGTTTTGGTTCAAATGGTTCAAATGACTCTGAGCACTATGGGACTTAACATCTATAGTCATCAGTCCTCTAGAACTTAGAACTACTTAAACTAACTAACCTAAGGACATCACACAACACCCAGTCATCACGAGGCAGAGAAAATCCCTGACCCCGCCGGGAATCGAACCCGGGAACCCGGGCGTGGGAAGCGAGAACGCTACCGCACGACCAGGAGCTGCGGACTTTGGCGTTTTGAATCAGTCCTGCGGCTGCAGATGTACGCAGATCACAGCGCCAGCAGCGAGTATCCACTGGACGGGATTGCGTGTTTTTAGCGGCTCGAGATTGATTAAAACCGCCAAAGAAGCGTCATTAACAGCTGTCCACTGCAGTGGACAACCGCACAGCACTGGTGAAAACAATATTTTATTTTCAAAATTTAGAAATAGGAAGTATATGACCGTATTACAGTGTTTCCAAAAGGTGGGCACAAAGTAGCCCCCCCCCTCCTCCTCTTGGTATTGCGAGGGTTGGTAACACTAGGCAGCGGTGGTGTTGATTGCGTGGTGGCAGTGGTTTGTTGTGCGCTGAGGCGCGGGCCGTGTGTTGCTCTGTGTGGGCCGCGCGGCCTTGCGCCAGCCGTACTCCTCCGCCTGCGCCCGCATGCCTGCCAACTGCTTGGCGCAACACTCCCCTCCCCAGCATTCGGCTCCCCTCCCTGCCCCTCTTGGCGGCGGCGCAAGGTCAGTGGCCGCCAGCGGCTGCGGGGGGACTCGACGCAAAGAAACAAGCCCGGCACAGTCACCGCTCTCCGGGGACGTGGGACGTGGGAGCGCGCGCCAGCAGAGAACGACCTCCGTGTTGACTCAACATACGCCACGCACAAACACGATACAGGCGAGAGGCCACAGCTGCTCGTAGCAAGAGCAACGAGAGCGTCGTATTGTTTGAAAACTCGATAGGGTCAATGGTATTCACTTTCTCGGAACTTGCCATATGGCAAATTTCAACAAATTAAACGCAGTTTCCCTTTCAGTTTCTATCATAATTTTTACACCCACACACATTTCATTTTTCTGTTGGACAACGGGTAACAATGCCCCAGTAATAAATTAGCACTAGGTTTAATCCCCAAGGTTTTCCGTAGTTTTCCCTTAGTCATCAAGCGAATGCCGCAGCTGGACATCTCCCATATATACCAAGGTTCCGATTACCTGGGTTAATGCAGATCCGAGGCTGAATCAGACAACGAAAAACACAGATAATCCAAAAAGCCCGTTTTTACCGGAAACTACTATTGACTGCATTTTGTACATGTCACATCTCTAAGCCTACTTGCTCGAAACCTACAGCTTATTAGCAGAATGGTGTAGGAATCTGCGATACAGGCAAACCATGGATGATATTTCTATTTCATAATAGACGTCTAAATGCCGATGGCTAATATTAATCAACCCATAAACTGATGTTAAATGACATTTATTGAAAGACGTAGAAAGCAATATACAGATACATTTAATATCATATTTGTTGCTCAATAAAATACATCTACAATTAACATTACATATCCCAAAACTTTTTGTCTGCAGACTCTAAAAATAAAATTTTAGGGGAGGTTCCCCTTTACTGTGCTATTGACGCGGAACATACCCCGTTTTCGAGAACAATCTTTGAGAAACTGCAGATGTGGCTTATCCAGCCCAAATATTTAAGTGCACTTTTTTGTAGCGTTTGTAACTTTGGACAGGTCATGCGAATATTGGGTTTCATATTTCTGGTAGACCTTGTTTTAAGATCTAAAAGCCAGTTTTTCTGATAATAAATGAGCTGCGATTGTAGGTTCGTTTCTCTTTCAGTTTGCAAATTGCTATTTTCTTGTACTGTTATATAATGTTGTGAGGTAACTGGCGAGCTGTGGCGCCCTGAAAATATTCTAAGTTCGGAGTTGGCGTAGACAAAAAGAAAAATATTCGAATGTGTGTGAAATCTTATGGGACTTAACGGCTAAGGTCATCAGTCCCTAAGCTTACACACTACTTAACCTAAATTATCCTAAGGCAAACACACACCCATGCCCGAGGAAGGACTCGAACATCCGCCGGGACCAGCCAGTTGGCGTAGCCCCACGGGTCGCTCGGCAACCAATAGCTGGAGCAAGAGTGGTAGCCCCTGCGCGTGGTCCATCAGCCGCGTGGCTAGAAATTCCATGGTGACGCTGTGTCGATGAAGGAGACATGCAGGGAGTGCCAAAGATGGCGGACTTTGTAAAACCTTAATGGCAGACACTTCACAGTGTGTATATAAATTAATAGTAGCTGGATGAATCATGATACCTTAAAAAGAAACATGTACATTACCTTTATTTGCACGATGATTCTGATGGTGTAATCAGATTTTCAATATATTTATTAGTTTAAAGTTTAGTATCTGCTCGTAAATTATACAGCGAACACCCAGCTAATATTGCAAAATATAAGCCGGCCAGTGTGGTCGAGTGGTTCAGCTCCGTTTCAGCCGCGCTTGCGAGTGGCCGCTGTTAACTGTTGCGCTGCACTTCAGTGTTTACATCGCTGTACTTGTGCTTCGCCGAGTGCCGTCCGTCCGTTAATCTCCGTGTTCGTTCCTGTTCCTTGTGATCTGATCGCTCTTTCTGATCTTGCTGCTGCTACTTGGAATTTCGGTTGTTTAACCGAAATTGCTTCGCTGGATTAACCATGGCAACAAACCTCAGGAAGAATACTCTGGTATTTGCTTTTGACAAGGAATCCCGTCCTGTTCAGCCGACATCCCTGGAAATAGATGACTGGATTACACAGGTAATTGGTCTAAATTCTGAAACCGTTCATACCTGGCAACTGGATCAGGAAAAATACTGTGTTTTTGTCAAGTTAATCAGTGCTTCGACTGTTGATAAAGTGTTACGAAAGTGGGGCTATGAAGTAGATTTTGTGCATAGAAATAGTTATAAAAGTAAGGTTTCCATCTATAGAGCGGACATTCATTACAAAACCGTTCGTGTCTTGAATCTTCCCAAAGAAATTGAAAATGATAAGATTAAGGAAGCTCTTTCAAACTACGGAGACGTTAAATCACTTGCAAATGAAAGATGGTCGCCTCGCTTTAAACTGAATTGTTTTAACGGGGTCCGCTGTGTAGAGATTGACGTTAAGACGAATATTCCGTCTCACATAACTGTTTGTGGGTATAAGGCACAAATTGTTTATACAGGTCAGGAAGCTACATGTCATATATGTAACGAATCCGGCCACTTCAGACAGGAATGTCTGCGGCGAACTGTTGTTCTTAAAAGTAATTTGATACAGCATCAAAAGCTTACCTTAAATGATCTGTTACCAAAGAATAGTCCGGAACAACTGGTTGAGGATGTTAACGCAGCGGGCCAAGCTGATGTCTCCCTTCACGATAACAGTCAATTTCCCCCGTTAACAACAAAAGGAAACCCTGTTGCCACTACTCGTGGAACTGAAACGCAACCGAAAAAACGACCTCTGGAGATAACTGATAGTTGTTCAGAGGACGAGCTGTCTTGTCCCACTCACTCACTTCGCAAGCAAAAACAGTGCGATGAGGAGGCAGGGGAACCTGAAGGCAAAATGCGAATGGAAACTAATGAACAGAAAGATAATACACATACGGTACCAGAAAATGAAAGGGGTGTAAGCAGCATTAATTTGCAAGAAACAACAGGTGCATACAGGTGCATTTGCCGATTGCAAAGATCAGAATTTATCTGTTAATAAACAAATTCAGGAAGAGGTTGCAAAACTGCAGTCTCCATTTGTTTCCCTCGATCAGAAAGTGAGTGAAATTAATAAAGAACGTGGAAGTGGTGGCCAAACTGAAATCACGGTCAACACCTCAGGGCAGGCGCCGGCAACCGAAATTGCGAAAGCGTCTGCTGCTGCTCCAGATAAGCCGCGAAGTAAAATACCGACGCAACCAAATGAGAATGTAGCTCGTAACCAAGGGAAGGGAAAATCCCGTAGGGGCGACCCAAGCCCAAAGAATGTTCAGTCCGAAACGGTCGTACACGAATCACTGGAGGAAAAATCAGAAAGTTTACCAGGAAATCAGTCTGCTTGCGTTACAAGAGAAAACATCAGAAGTAGAAAAAAACGGGACAGTAACTAATAAACTGATTAAAGTGTTATTCCATGTTCAGCCTTCCGAGAAAACTGTTACAGCTTAACTGAATCCTGAACCACAGGAAACTAAATTAGTTCATCAAAACAACTACATAGTGACAGCACAAGGACGCAGTCTTATTCTGTCACCACTATAAACATAAATAAAATCACGACCGGTTTGAAATTATCGGCCCTTAACGAATTTTTGTACGAATCCGCGACTGATATTGCCCTGTTACAAGAAGCTCTAATTTCGGATTTGGTAATTCTCGGTTTTGTCAGTTACATAAATGTGTCTCCCGAAACAAGTGTTGGAACAGCTATTTTGGTGAGGGAAGGGATTACAGTAAGCGAGGTGGAACGACTGGAATCCGGAAGGGGAATAGGACTAAATATCTATGATGTCACTATCATCAACTTGTACGCCCCTTCAGGAAGTTCTCATCGAGCTGACAGGGCACGTTTCTTCAAAGATGACCTGATATACTTGTTAAGGAAATCGCCAAGACAGTTATTACTTGGAGGTGATTTTAATTGTGTTTTAAATCGAAAAGATCAGTTACCTAATTTTAATTTCTCAAGTGAACTAAAACAACTAGTTACTGGTTTAGAATTAAAGGATATATGGGAAATCAAATACCCCTCCACTGTTGAGTTCACTTATGTCACGGCAACATCACGTAGCAGAATTGATAGACTATATATTTCTAAAAATCTTGAAACTTCCGTGACAAAAGTAGAAACCATTCCTACGTACTTTTCAGACCATTCAAGTGTCTTAGCTTGCATAAATCTAACAAGACAGCCGGTTCGCCGATTCAAGAATCAATGGAATTTGAACACTTCCTTGTTAGTAAATCATGATTTAGAAGATCTGATTAAAGAAACATGGGCAATATGCCTGCGAGCCCGTAGTAGATATGCCACTGCTATTGACTGGTGGGTTAAAATAGCAAAGCCAAAGTTGAGGAAAGTTCTTATTCAATACAGTGCCCAGAGCGCAAGGGAAATGAAATGCACTATAGAGTATTACTATTCTGTTTTGAGAGATCTATATGATCAAGTCTCTGCAGGTTCCTCACTTCGGATAGCAGACATCAAAAAAGTCAAAGCCAAGTTACTCAATATCAAGAGAAGTCAAATGGAAGGGTTGAAAATAAAATCGAAGGCAAATTCGGTGTCAGAAGATGAAACTACTTCCCTATATCATTTAGTGAAGCATACGAAAAACGGGAGAAGGACTTTTATTGATGAAATTCGAACAAAACACGGTACGATTCTCAGAACCCAGCAGGATATCATGGACGAGATTTATCGCTATTATTGCGAGCTATATTTTGTACATCAAAGTAGAGATGCTTCCTTGGAAGAATTCCTTGACATCCTAGCCCCACAGCTGACAGAAGATGACAGCGAAAATTTTCTCGAGGTTGTCAGTAAAGAAGACGTGTATGAGGCTCTGTGCGCCTCACCACCAAAAAATTCCCCAGGACCGGATGGTCTGCCAGCAGAGTTTTACATCCGTTACTGGCCAATAGTAGGTGCGAAAATCACGGGCATTGTAAATGAGGTTATTCAGGGTAAAATGGTTCCGGCTGAGTTTAAGGAGAGTAAAATTGTTCTGGTGCCAAAAAATAATGGAAACAAAGATTTAAATAATTTTCGTCCAATTTCACTGCTGAATTCTGATTATAAATTAATAGCTAGAATAATAAACAAGAGAATTTCCTGCCTTACAGATAAAATTATTAGTCAACATCAGAACTGTGCGCAAGGCAGAACCATTTTTCAAAATCTAGCGGAATTCAGAGATGTCATTGCAATAACTTCTGTAACAAATATAAAGTGTGCCCTATTGTTTTTAGATTTTTATAAAGCTTTCGATGTAGTAAATCACGAATATCTTCTACAGACATTGAAGAAAATAGGTCTCAACGATAGGGTCATACAGTTGATTAAGAATATAGCAACTGGAATAAATGCTAAAATAGCGGTGAATTGTCAACAATCCAGGCCGATGCAAATACAACGAGGTGTTCCTCAAGGAAGTCCTCTGTCCATGTCGCTCTTCGCCATTTCGCTGGAACCTTTCCTCCGACATGTCCATGCTAGATTGAAAGGCTTAACATTATCAGGAAATAAAATAGTTACAAGAGCCTATGCTGACGATATAGGGGTCATTATAAGGAATAATGACGAGGTAACCACGCTAGCAACAGTGATTGATTCGTACTGTAGAGCATCTGGAGCCAATGCAAACGAAAAAAAAGTAAGATTTTAAATCTCAGAGGTTTTGATAATATCAACGTCGAGTGGGCAAAATTAGTCCGACAACATAAAACACTTGGGATCACCCTGACAGCATGCCCTATGAAAATGACGGCTTTAAATTGGAAAGTTGCAGCAGATAAAGTGCAAGGAGCCATTGTAGAGAATTTAACTCGATATATGAACCAAGTTCAAAGAACACAGTATATCAACTCATTCATCCTTGCTAAGGCTTATTATACTGCCCAGTTGTTTCCAATACCGAGAATGATAGCGAGGAGAATAATGTCCAAAATCACCAACTTTTTGTGGAGAGGTGAAGTGTTCAGAGTACCTGCTAAAGTAGCCACTTTAGATCCTAAAAATGGTGGACTAGGATTAACTGATATAACGGATAAAGCCTCTGCTCTTTTTATCAAAAGGCAAGTTAATTTAATAAGAGACTTGCGAGAAAGCATAACCAGCCAACTTTCCGAGATCATTAAACCTCCAAGCCTGCTTCCCCCGATTAACGTGCAGAATATCAACAGTCGCTTACAGCACGTGAGGATTTTCTATGTTGAGTTTAGTTATGTCAGTGTCGAACTCAGGCAGTCCCGACACTTAACATCGAGAGCCATAATGCGGGAACGAAAGAAAAGCGAAGGAAGAAACAAAATAGAACGACAGTTTCCAAACATTGAGTGGACTGAGATTTGGAAAAATATTAGTTCTAATGTGCTCACGTCTAATATAAAAACGTCATGGAACAAGACAGTTAACAACATAGTTAGCACCAATGAAAGACTGCACGCAATCGGACTCTGTGAAACAAATTTATGTCAACAATGCCATCTAGTTGACACAGTAATTCATAGATATACTTGCAGTGGTCACATGAATAGTTGGAAGTGGATCCGGGAGCAAATAGCTCTGATTACAAGAACATTCCCTGAGTATATATCGCTGTCATTGATACACAGGCCTGAAGCACGCTATTTCCCAGAAGCAAAAAATAACGCTGTGTACTGGTTGCTGGGAAATTTTGTTAACTACGTCCTTAATAAATTAGGATCCGATAGCATCATAGAGTTCAAGGTACATATGCTGTGTGAGTTCCACAAAATTAGAAGCTATTCGAATCATAAGAAAAAGTTCGGTAATATGTTAAAAATTGTATTTGAAAGAATGGGCATTGGTTAATATAAAAAAGAAGACTGTGTTGACAGTGATGTATTGTAGTTACCTTAAGGATACTATTTAAGATTTTACAGTATATTTATGATGTATGCCTTTTCTACTTCAGAGAGTAGTTTTTGAAATTTATAAGCTAATGTACAGAACTTATGTGACATTGAGGTTGAGTGTCTAATAGTGTCAAAACACAAAACATTAAAGGTGCATTATTGGCTCATACTAGAAATTTTGAAATAGACAGTTTTTATAGAAATGTCCTTGTCGATTGGTTAAAACCATAAGATTCTATTTGATAAATGTAATATTCAATGGCTGGCATATTGCCCTGTTCATTTTTGCACTGTGATGTGTAAGTCAGTTTCGCAGTGAAAAACTGATTATATAGATCTGATCACTTCAGATACTTAAGGCTAGTCAACTTTATTATATATCTCCTTTCTGCCATTCTCAAGTATTTCAGAAATTGTCTAATATGATTATTAAATTGTTTAATATTTAAAATTATCCCACCAACTTGCTTATATCCATCATAAAGAAATTATGCTTCTGTAAAGATTGCAGCTCATGTAATTCAAAGTGCAGATTTTACTTCTTCAGGTTGAAGTTTGAATGTCTTTAAAAAATTTTTTCTTGATGTTTAACTTAATTCTTTCTGGTAATTAGTCAGTAACACAATCTTCTGTTCTCTTTCCTTAACGTCAGCGTAATTGAAAAGATCAAACCGTTTTGTTTAAATAACTTCCTGTATGTATAACTTAGTATGTATCTGGAATGTGTAACATTGTTTTTTTAATAAATGTTTTATTAAAAAAAAGTGGTTCTAGGCTCTACAGTCTGGAACCGCGTGACCGCTACGAACGCAGGTTCGAATCCTGCCTCGGGCATGGATGTGTGTGATGTCCTTAGGTTAGTTAGGTCTAAGTAGTTCTAAGTTCTAGGGGACTGATGACCTCAGAAGTTAAGTCCCATAGTGCTCAGAGCCATTTGAACACAATTTTTTTTTTTTTTTTTGCAAAATGTAAACCCGTCATCCGATTCTGTCGATCGACATGTCTTTAGAAAGCTATTAGTGTAAACATAAGTTGGTATAAATTACAGGCATCTAACTTGAACAGTACATGAGTTATTGGAGGTCAAAGTGGCCGATTACTGTCGCTCGCGTCAGGCCGTAAGTACTCCACAACTACACGAAAAAACGGTAGAAGCATGCTTATAAATATATTTATTCATCTATATCTTTGTTCATATCCGATATATACTATTCATGAAGAAATTGGTCATTTATTTACTGTGCTTTAGAAAGCACAGAGACATTAGGTTGGTTGGTTGGTTTGGGGAAGGAGACCAGACAGCGAGGTCATGGGTCTCATCGGATTAGGGAAGGACAGGGAAGGAAGTCGGCCGTGCCCTTTAAAAGAAACCATCCCGGCATTTGCCTGGAGCGATTTAGGGAAATCACGGAAAACCTAAACCAGGATGGCCGGACGCGGGATTGAACCGTCGTCCTCCCGAATGCGAGTCCAGTGTCTAACCACTGCGCCACCTCGCTCGGTAGAGACATTAGGCAACTGGCTTACTTCTGTTCTATTTCCTTTGATATATGTTTATTTAATCTGTTAATGTATTTAATATTTTGTGTTAGAGCGTGTTTATGGTCCAGCCGTAGAAATATTTATTTAAATTCCAGTTATTTATATGTAAATCCAGTATTTCGAATGTGTGTCCATTACGTTTGTGAGTGTGCGTTGGTTTGGAGACAGGACGGGAGTACTCTAGCCAATCACAACGATCGTTCCAAAAAGTGGAGAGACTGTATGGAAGTGAGGGAGGAGGATCGTTTCGAGAGAGGCTAGGGGATTTCTCGACAGTACAGGAGATGACACGAGAGAGTCCTGGATTGTATGGCGCGACGGACGCACAGTCGCGGGAAAGACTTTGAGAGTGGAGCAGTTTTGCGCGAGGTAGTGGGAGATAAAAATATTTCTTACAAGGGAACCTCCCCATCGCACCCCCCTCAGATTTAGTTATAAGTTGGCACAGTGGATAGGCCTTGAAAAACTGAACACAGATCAATCGAGAAAACAGGAAGAAGTTGTGTGGAACTATGAAAAAAATAAGCAAAATATACAAACTGAGTAGTCCATGCGAAGATAAGCAACTCAAGGGTTATGCGAGGCCAAGAGCGCCGTGGTCCCGTGGTTAGCGTGTGCAGCTGCGGAACGAGAGGTACTTGGTTCAAATCTTCCTTCGAGCGTAAAATTTTATTTTTTATTTTCAGACA
Organism: Schistocerca americana; assembly: GCF_021461395.2. Taxonomy (NCBI): domain Eukaryota; kingdom Metazoa; phylum Arthropoda; class Insecta; order Orthoptera; family Acrididae; genus Schistocerca; species Schistocerca americana. The sequence continues at coordinate 846,292,042 of NC_060120.1, read as the reverse complement.
ATTATCAAAATTCAGGCACTCACACATAATCAAATTCGCTCTCCAAAATTCCAGGACATGTTCAGATTTGCTTGGACATATGCAGGATTTGACGGTCTACACACGGAAAAATTTGAAAACGTTAAAAACATGTTTTGACAGAGCACAGGGAAAATTGTGCGACTGTGAAACTGTTGGATTCATTTGTTGCAGTTTATGTGACAAACTCTTATGTTTTCATCACTTTTTTGGGAGTAATTCTAACATCCACAAGAAAACCTAAATCGGGCAATGTGGAAGAATCTTTTTACCCTTTCGCCAAGTGTACAAGTTAGGTGGGTCGACAACATATTCCTGTCATGTGACGCACATGCCCTCACCAGTGTCGTATAGAATATATCAGACGTGTTTTCCTGTGGAGGAATCGGTTGACCTATGACCTTGCGATCAAATGTTTTCGGTTCCCATTGGAGAGGCACGTCGTTTCGTCTACTAATCGCACGGGTTTGCGGTGCGGTCGCAAAACACAGACACTAAACTTATTACAGTGAACAGAGACGTCAATGAACGAATGGACAGATCATAATTTTGCGAAAATAAAGAAAAATTTTTCACTTGAGGGGAGACTTGAACCAAGGACTTCTCGTTTCGCAGCTGCACACGCTAACCACGGGACCACGGCGCTCTTTCGTTCAGAGTATCCTTGATGTTGCCACCTATCTGCGCATGGACTACTCATTTTGTATATTTTGCTCATTTTTTCATAGTTCCACACAACTTCTTCCAGTTTTCTCGATTGATCTGTGTTCAGTTTTTCAAGGCCTATCCACTGTGCCATCTTATAACTAAATCTGAGGGGGGTGCAATGGGGAGGTTCCCTTGTTAGTGCTGACTTGTGAGATTTCTGTCGCTTCTGCAGTGAAGACGTAGTAAGCGTTTAGAAGTGAACATCTCGCAAGCTATGTTGTTGTTGTTCATAACTAATTACGTGAAGTAGGAATCTATTGTTTCTCTGTTATTCAACTTCTATTTTATTTAATTGCTGGACCATCGATACCAATAAGTGTTTTACGATAATAAAGGGCCTTATTAAAGGTACTTCTGCTATCATAACCATCATTTAATGTCGTTAAAATAGTACCCGCAGAATTTACTTAATTGCAATCTTTCATTTATAAATTTGTATATAACATCCAAAAATCGCAATTTCCGAGTGATAGGAACCTTCGACCATTCGATTCATGTGTATATTCACATTGTACTCAGCAGTATTTGGCTTGTAATGCGGCAACTACATATCCCAGCCCCTAGACAACGAAATCACCCAAAACTTTTAATATTTCAACTTTGAGTCAGAAGGTACGTAGTTGAGGGCGACACACCATCTGATTTCATCATTTTATTATATGAAAGCCCGCAATGTTCACGCATTGAAATAGATTTGTTTTCTTTATTTTTCCGTAATCTGCGAACGTGTTGCCGACGCTGCTTGACACCACGAAAGTTTGAACTGAATGAACAGTCAATGAGAACAATCTTAGCGTCGACAACAGACGATGTTACAGCCTTCGTTGATTCAAAAATATTGGCGACTCATCACCTCCCCCAGTAGCTCAATTTGCTAAGTCGCAAAGGTGTTACACTTCTACAACAATACTCCGCAAGCCACCTGAAAGGGTGTGGCGTAGGGTACTTCTGGTACCATTAACTAATCCCCTATTCGCTCTTCCACTAGTGAATAGCGCGTGGGAAGCGCGGTTGTTAGTAAGCCCATGTATTAGTTCTAATTTCTCGAATTTTGTCATCGTGGTCATTTCGTGAGATGTATGTGGGAGGAAGTAATATGTTGTCCGACTCTTGCGGAAAGTGCTCTCTCGAAATTTCATCAGTAAGCCTCTCCGCAATGCACGACGCTTCTCTTGTAAGAGTCTGCCACTGGAATTTTTGAGCATCTCTGTAACGCTCGTGCGCCGCCCAAACGATCCCGTGAAACTGGTTCGGAAAAGATTCGTTTAAATGACAAAAAATTAAATTTTATTTCTGTGACCAGCCACAGACCCTAAATACTTTATAAAAGAAAACTTGCTTCACTGTAGGCTGTAATGTAAACGTTCTTTGTTTACATCGTATGAGTAGCTAATTTCGACGATAAGCCCAGTTTCAAGCACCACGCTGGTTTACTGCGGTGCTTCAGAATGACTTGTGGTCTTCGTTTTCTTTTAGAAAGAAAAATTAAAATTGTCGAGCACTCACAGTAACATACAGCTTTCTTTCGATGACACGTTTCACTCTACAGATGCGAGGATCTTCAAAAATTTAGTAGCCAAGCGCAACACGGTAAATATATCAAGCTGCGTATAGCGTCGTCGTCATAGATGTAATGACGTAGGCGCTATACACAGCCGGATATATTTAACGCTTGGCCCATGGCTACTTAATTTGGAAAAATGCTCTCGTCTGTCGAGTGAAACATGTCAATGAGAGTAAGTTACATGCGACTTGTGACAGCTCCACAATTTTAATGTTTAACGGTCGCTTTTTGCCCTGTAGGCTTGCACTTGTTATAGACGAAAGCTATTGATAATAGTAATAAGTAGTGTGCTATGTTTTTATCTTTTGCTAACATCGAAGGTAGATATTTTGTCTTTAATATCGATGTTTCAAACACTTCCAGTATCAATATCGAAACATCGATGTTTGGACTGCCAGCGGTCGTCAATTAGTAGATACCGGTGATGATGGAACATTTATTTCGTATCAGATGTTTTCAGTTCACTTAAAGGAAATTATCGTTCAGTTATTTCTATATTTGTTTCCCATTGACTTTTTTTTTCCTGCCGACGGTTCTGAATGATGTCCTGCGTACTGTGAGAGATCAACGCAACACAGTGACACGGTGTGCGTGATAATGGGCTCCTCAAGTTCCTCGTCTTCTCTCTCTCTCTCTCTCTCTCTCTCTCTCTCTCGCTCTCACGCACTCACTCCTTTACCGAAGACACTTTGGTCATTATATGCGCGTTACTTAGCAGCTCAAATCCTAGTTCACAGGTATCGTTATTTAAGTATTTGCGGATGTCTTCTTCATCTGCGTCATTACAATCAGAAATTTGTTTCAAAATCGGCCATTAGAGTAGCAGTGCCACATTCCACACTGTATAACTTTCAATGCCATCTCCAGCAAAATATTTTGTAATTTTCTGCTGCGCGCAAGCTATTTTTATCTTCACGTTGTCCCAAGCCTTACTGATACCATCGACTGCAACGGAATTATGTTTTGGGGATCCGACGTAAAATATAAGCCACGTGTTTAGTGGTTTCTAAACAAAAATATTCGCTCCATTTACAACAAAATATTCATCTTGTGATTTAAATTCACCTTTTGTTGATGTTTGCTTTCAAATATTATTCTAGAAATATGGTTCTGTCTCGAGCAAACACAGAGCCTTGGTTCTTAACACCCAAATATGTTTTGGTAACGTTCGACGATCGTCAATCACATAATTTATTTTCTGTCAACTAAAACGTAAAAATTTTGCATGACAAAATATACAGTTTTGGGGTAATGGTATATATTGTGTTTAGCTGTTTATCACTTGCAGTGCAGCTGATGTTTTGCTCCACCTTGGAATCTGCAGTTACTGGGATTTCTCAATAGTATATTACATATGTTTACTGAAATACGGCGCCTAAAATGAAAGTATTGCTTTTATTTTACACCGTCGTGCTAATGTTACAGTACTACCATTATCTTACAATCTCCTGTCATCACCGATTTGTTATTCATTAACTCGTTAAATATATACTAATGCACGTATTTTTGTTAGTATTATTATGAGTATATATGAGGATATAAAATGTAGACTGGCAATGGCAAGGAAAGCGTTTCTGAAGAAGAGAAATTTTTTAACATCGAGTATAGATTTAAGTGTCAGGAAGTCATTTCTGAAAGTATTTTTATGGAGTGTAGCCATGTATGGAAGTGAAACATGGACGATAAATAGTTTGGACAAGAAGAGAATAGAAGCTTTCGAAATGTGGTGCTACTGAAGAATGCTGAAGATTAGATGGGAAGATCACATAACTAATGAGGAAGTATTGAATAGGAATGGGGAGAAGAGAAGTTTGTGGCACAACTTGACTAGAAGAAGGGATCGGTTGGTAGGACAAGTGTTGAAGCATCAAGGGATCACCAATTTAGTATTGGAGGGCAGTGTGGAGGATAAAAATCGTAGAGGGAGACCAAGAGTTGAATACACTAAGCAAATTCAGAAGGATGTAGGTTGCAGTAGGTACTGGCAGATGAAGAAGCTTGCACAGAATAGAGTAGCATGGAGAACTGCATCAAACCAGTCTCAGGACTGAAGACCACAACAACAATTATGAATATAAATATTATAATCCCAAAAGTGTATATAGATTATCATGTAAATTTTTTCATGTTACTTGACAGAAAATAAGACATCCACTGGCGATGGGAAATCTTCGCCGAAACATGTTTGGGTGTTAAAGAAGAAGAATTTGTGTTTGCGCAAGGTAGAACCATACTTCATACTTTTACTGCGGATTTCGTTTTCTTGCGCATAATATAATGAAAGACAGCCATTAAAGGAATACTTAGCTATAGATCAGAAATATGCATCCTATTCTACATCATCAATATACGCACTGATTTAAGTACCGAGATACCCTAGAAATGTTTACTACAGGAAATTTGTCAATAATTGCGAATCCCTGGGGTGAAGAAGCACTCGAATAATATCAGACACTAACACTGATAAAATTCAATAAATATGTGCTGACAAAATTACTATATTAAACAAAAAACTGAAGAAATAATTTATAATGAGGGTAGAAAATAACGTTAGTTACCACTAGAGATATAATACCATATTCAATAATATAAACACTTTTACCATCATCATTGATCTGAGGTGACATTTTAAAGAATGTTTGATCAAACTATAAACCATTTCCTCTTGGATATGTCGCTCATAAATTACATCTGTAACACCTCTAGCAATAGACCAGCAGTTGTCCGCCAAAACAGCAAGGGGCCTCTTCTCCATAACCGTTGCGTCCTTATGAAATCGCTCGCCATGTTCGTCAGAAATTATCCCGCAGTTTTCAGGGAAGAAGTCGAGATGCGCATGAAGGAAGTGTATTGCAGAGACGTGTCACAGCCAAGCTTCGATGGCATAACACAATTTACCCAAAAACTGAAACACACATTTTTTAAACTTTACCAGGCAAATGACACATCACCGGGTAACATTGCACCAAATAGCTGATCCCAGGAAACCTCCAGAACTTGTGAAAAACAAGGATACTATCTTTGACGTTTGATTAACTCAATTTTAGGAATTTTTCCCTCAAGTACTTGTAGGCCTCGCCTTCGTGATACACTTTCTTTACAACATATTTCATGAGCTGTATAGAAACCACTTTAGATCAAAACATAAGTACAAATTAAATCACTGCCAACTACAATAACAGCAACAATTAGGTAGATAACTGATGTAATCTGAGACTTGAACATTATTTTTATTGTATCGTTTCATTCCTGTCATACGTAATAATTGTACGTACATTGCCAATAAATTTCTTCTGTTTCCCTACATTGACGAAAAGCTTTCTAAAACAAATACGATAACTAAAAATCAGTTTTCTTTGTGGTATTCGTTATCAGCACAATGAGACTGATAATAAGTAGCTAATTTCATGGAATTCGCATTTTCACTGTTGCACGATGGAATCCGGAAACCGAATGATACGCACCCTGATAAAGATTTGGCTACACTATCAATTGAGAATCCCTTATGCCACATTTCCAGCCTACTAGCATGTTTGGCCCAACTCGCATATGTAGGGAAAGCAATGTGTGTGTGTGTGTGTGTGTGTGTGTGTGTGTGTGATGCATCACCTACTGGACAGCCTTTGCCAGATAAAAATCGTCCTCTAGGATTTAACAATTATTGTAGGCGTCAATTATACGTAACACGTTGCTCATGCAAGTTTTCGAATTTCGTCGCTATCTCGTTATTTTCTTCTCTGTAGGAATTTTCCAGAGGTTGTCATTGCTCCATCGACTACTCATTCCTCAGGCTCCCTGTCCATTCCAGTCATAATTACTTCCAATCTGTCCGTTCCCTCTTCCATTTGTTTGTTTCTCGTAGTTACTAGCAACATACATTTCTGTGCCGTTTCCTCAGCAGCCTTCCGTTTTCAAATGATTTTCGCATCAAAATTCCACGTCTCACTGTCCTAAGCCAAAACCAGTTATGCACATTGCTTGAAATATTTCTGTTTCAGACACATCGCGAGCTTAGTTTTGAAAACTGTTTAGTGTATCAGAAGCGCTGTGGGCCATTTTTAGTCTTCTGTTTATAACGTTTCTTGTCCACCTAATCCTCGTCTTTAATTGCCTGAAAAACCAAAACTCATTATGTCGGAGAATAAAACTTAGTTGTTAATATGTTCTATTTTCTTTTCGATTTGTTGGTTCCATAATATTGTCCAATTGAGTCACATAACTTCAGTTATTATTCTTTTTTGTTGTTTTCTATTTTTCCAGTATTCGAGCTGCACTTCAGGTTGTTTCTTTCGCTGTTCTGCTCATATTGATCTTGATTTCTAGTTTTTTATGCCTAGAAATCATTCTAAATTTAGTATTTTACTGTTTAAAAGTTTCTCTTATTTGCGCTTCTTTGAAATTGCTTCATTCTACTTCCTTTCTTATTGCTACAATCGATGTTAATGTTGACCTCTTTTTTCCAGAAATACAGGAATATTTGTTTGCCTGTTCTCATCCATTCTTAAAGGTGACGAGAGAGAGTATTTCAATAAATTTTAGTGTATACCTTTTTTTTATTTTCCAACCTTCTGGAGTTTGTGCAGCATCGCCATTATTTTTCCAAAAATCCTTCTTTTTTTCAAGCTTGTAGTTCGGTGTTAAGCATTCACACACGCACATAATTATTCTGGTCTTATCCCTCTGATACAGTGTTTTAGTTTTGTATTTGTGAAGATGCATTTCTTGTTGTGTTGTTGTTGTGGTCTTCAGTCCTGAGACTGGTTTGATGCAGCTCTCCATGCTACTCTATCCTGTGCAAGCTTCTTCATCTCGCAGTACCTACTGCAGCGCACATCCTTCTGAATCTGCTTAGTGTATTCATCTCTTGGTCTCCCTCTACGATTTTTATCCTCCACGCTGCCCTCCAACACTACATTGGTGATCCCTCGATGTCTCAGAATATGTCCTACCAACCGATCCCTTCTTCTAGTCAAGTCGTACCACAAACTTCTCTTCTCCCCAATCCTATTCAATACCTCCTCATTAGTTATGTGATCTACCCATCTAATCGTCAACATTCTTCTGTAGCACCACATATCGAAAGCTTCTATTCTCTTCTTGTCCAAACTATTTATCGTCCGTGTTTCACTTCCATACATGGCCACACTCCGTACAAGTACTTTCAGAAATGACTTCCTGACACTTAAATCTATATTCGATGTTAACAAATTTCTCTCCTTCAGAAACGCTTTCCTTGCCATTGCCAGTTTACTTCGACCATCATCAGTTATTTTGCTCCCCAAATAGCAAAACTCCTTTACTACTTTAAGTGTCTCATTTCCTAATCTAATTCCCTCAGCATCACCTGACTTAATTCGACTACATTCCATTATCCTCGTTTTGCTTCTGTTGATGTTCATCTTATATCCTCCTTTCAAGACACTATCCATTCCGTTCAACTTCTCTTCCAGGTCCTTTGCTGTCTCTGATAGAATTACAATGTCTTCGGCAAACCTCAAAGTTTTTATTACTTCTCCATGGATTTTAATACCCACTCCGAATTTTTATTTTGTTTCCTTCACTGCTTGCTCAATATAAAGATTGAATAACATCGGGGATAGGCTACAACCCTGTCTCACTCCCTTCCTAACCACTGCTTCCCTTTCATGTCCCTCGACTCTTATAACTGCCATCTGGTTACTGTACAAATTGTAAATAGCCTTTCGTTCCCTGTATTTTACCCCTGCTACCTTCAGAATTTGAAAGAGAGTATGCCAGTCAACATTGTCAAACGCTTTCTCTAAGTCTACAAATGCTAGAAATGTAGGTTTGCCTTTCCTTAATCTAGCTTCTAAGATAAGTCGTAGGGTCAGTATTGCCTCACGTGTTCCAATATTTCTACGGAATCCAAACTGATCTTTCCCGAGGTCGGCTTCTACTAGTTTTTCCATTCGTCTGTAAAGAATTCGCGTTAGTACTTTGCAACTGTGGCTTATTAAACTGATTGTTCGGTAATTTTCACATCTGTCAACACCTGCTTTCTTTGGGATGGGAATTATTATATTCTTCTTGAAGTCTGAGGGTATTTCGCCTGTCTCATACATCTTGCACACCAGATGGTAGAGTTTCGTCAGGACTGGCTCTCCCAAGGCCGTCAGTAGTTCTAATGGAATGCTGTCTACTCCTTGTTTCGACTCAGATCTTTCAGTGCTCTGTCAAACTCTTCACGCAGTATCATATCTCCCATTTCATCTTCATCTACATCCTCTTCCATCTCCATAATATTGTCCTCAAGTACATCGCCCTTGTATAAACCCTCTATATACTCCTTCCACCTTTCTGCTTTCCCTTCTCTACTTAGAACTGGGTTTCCATCTGAGCTCTTGATATTCATACAAGTGATTCTCTTTTCTCCAAAGTTCTCTTTAATTTTCGTGTGGGCAGTATCTATCTTACCCCTAGTGAGATAAGCCTCTACATCCTTACATTTGTCCTCTAACCATCCCTGCTTAGCCATTTTGCACTTCCTGTTAATCTCATTTCTGAGACGTTTGTATTCCTTTTTGCCTGCTTCATTTACTGCATTTTTATATTTTCTCATTTCATCAATTAAAGTCAATATTTCTTCTGTTACCCAAGCAGATCTGCTAGCCTTTGTCTTTTTACCTACTTGATCCTCTGCTACCTTCACTATTTCATCTCTCAAAGCTACCCATTCTTCTTCTACCGTATTTCTTTCCCCCATTCTTGTCAATTGTTCCCTAATGCTCTCCCTGAAGCTCTCTACAACCTCTGGTTCTGTCAGTTTATCCAGGTCCCATCTCCTGAAATTCCCACTTTTTGCAGTTTCTTCAGTTTTAATCTGCAGTCCATAACCAATAGATTGTGATCAGAGTCCACATCTGCCCCTGGAAATGTCTTACAATTTAAAACCTGGTTCCTAAATCCCTGTCTTACCATTATATAATCTATCTGAAACTTGTCAGTATCTCCAGGCTTCTTCCATGTATACAGCCATCTTTTATGATTCTTGAACCAAGTGTTAGCTATGATTAAGTTGTGCTCTGTGCAAAATTCTACCAGGCGGCTTCCTCTTTCATTTCTTAGCCCCAATCCATATTCACCTACTACGTTTCCTTCTCTTCCTTTTCCTACTACCGAATTCCAGTCACCCATCACTATTAAATTTTTGTCTCCCTTCACTATCTGAATAATTTCTTTGATTTCATCATACATTTCTTCAATTTCTTCGTCATCTGCAGAGCTAGTTGGCATATAAACTTGTACTACTGTAGTAGGCGTGGGCTTCGTGTCTATCTTGGCCACAATAATGCGTTCACTATGCTGTTTGTAGTAGCTTACCCGCACTCCTATTTTCCTATTCATTATTAAAGCTACTCCTGCATTATCCCTATTTGATTGTGCGACTGCTACGGTCGCAGGTTCGAATCCTGCCTCGGGCATGGATGTGTGTTATGTCCTTAGGTTAGTTAGGTTTAAGTAGTTCTAAGTTCTAGGGGACTGATGACCACAGCAGTTGAGTCCCATAGTGCTCAGAGCCATTTAAACCATTTGAACCTATTTGATTTTGTATTTATAATCCTGTATTCGCCTGACCAAAAGTCTTGTTCCTCCTGCCACCCAACTTCACTAATTCCCACTATATCTAACTTTAACCTATCCATTTCCCTTTTTAAATTTTCTAACCTACCTGCCCGAATAAGGGATCTGACATTCCACGCTCCAATTCGTAGAACGCCAGTTTTCTTTTCCTGATAGCGACGTCCTCCTGAGTAGTCCCCGCCCGGAGATCCGAATGGGGGACTATTTTACCTCCGGAATACTTTACCCGAGAGGACGCCATCATCATTTAACCATACAGTAAAGCTGCATGCCCTCGGGAAAAATTTCGGCTGTAGTTTCCCTTTGCTTTCAACCGTTCGCAGTTCCAGCACAGCAAGGCCGTTTTGATTATTGTTACAAGGCCAGATCAGTCAATCATCCAGACTGTTGCCCTTGCAACTACTGAAAAGGCTGCTGCCCCTCTTCAGGAACCACGCGTTTGTCTGGCCTCTCAACAGATACCTCTCCGTTGTGGTTGCACCTACTGTACGGCTATCTGTATCGCTGAGGCACGCAAGCCTCCCCACCAACGGCAAGGTCCATGGTTCACGAGGGGAGGTTCTTGTCGTAGATACTTATAATTGTACCATACCCGTGTATTTTGGTGCATTTTTATACGAGCTTTGGAACTTTAATAGTGGCAACTGTTTATGTACAGCTCGTTCAAAATAGATACGTGTTTGAAAGTTGTACTGACCTTCAGAGTAGTCACCAGCAATGTGTATAACTCGTTGCCAGCGACTTTGAAGTCGTAGGATGCTCTTAGCAGTGCCATTTGTGTTGACAGTTAGAGCGGCGCGGTCTGTTGCCTGTCGAAATTGTAGCGAATGCCGTGAAGTGTTTCCTTCAGTTTAGAAATGGAGTTGAAGTCACGAGGGCTTAAGTCAGGGGACCGCAATAGGTGGTATAGCACTTAGCAGTCCCATCAATCAGACAATCAGACAAATCAGGAACAGCTTGCACTGTGCGTACTTGAGCATCGTCCTGCAAAATGATGGTCAAGTCCTGCAGAAACTGTCATCATTTCTGTCTCTAAGCAGGTCGTAGATTGTGTTCCAAAAATGAACAGCGTAGAGACAGGCTGCTTTTGCGCTTTGACCGAGCGTGGTGGCTCAGTTGTGGAGACAATGAACGCACATGCGGGAGGAGGGCGGTTCAAACCTCGTCCGCTCATCCGGACTTAAGTTTTCTTCGTTTTCCTGAATCACATAAGACAAGCACCGGAATGCCACCTATGAAAAGAGCATTGTAGCTTTCCTTCCCGATCCTCCCAGAGTTCCAAGAAATGCTCGGTCTCGCCGTCGACGTGATGCCAAACACTAACCTTCTTTCTCCTTACGTTTTCTACACCCATTCGAGATGTTCAACGATTTCTATGTGCAGGAGACATGTCAATAAATGGAACTTGTTCCAAATACCTCTGTGCAAAGCTACGTGTAGACAAAAATATTTGTAACATACGCCCACGAGACAGGAAAACACAATTAGAACAGTAACAAAAGATCAACCAGAAGTTTATCTGACAGTTAACTTGTTCGACATCTAGAATGACTTTGATCGGAAAACATGTCCTCAAGAACACGTGATGTCGACCGACCGCCTTGTCATCCTCTGCCATGTAGTTCTCCCGACCGTTGTCAACTTCCCGGGCGTTAAAACCGCTTATTCTCATTCACGTAGTTCCTCAATTCGCATCCTAAGGCTGAATGCACCCCGTTCCAGTCCTCCGACCAAGAAAAAAATCCCTGTCGGTACAGGAACTATAACTGGGTCCTCTGCATGAGTCCAGCGCGCTGACGACATTGAATGTACATGAAATTTATTTATTCCTAACAGTCTTTGATCTTATATTCTATGCATGTTTTGCTCATTTTCAAATTACAACAAAGCTGCAAAGTAATGCAAATAAATTATCAAGTCACTACAAACTGGTACGTCTCCAGGAGGCGTGACACGTGCAACGGCACATCGGTTACTCAAATACAAAATGCGTTCGTTCAATAACGCAACTCTTTTTTTCTCGCCCAATTTCGGGATTGAAAAAATGTGAACTTCTGGGACATGGTGGAATATTCCCTCTTCAGCCGCTATAGTTTCCTGAAATTCCGATAGGTAGCGCCTGTAACGGAGGTGCGTTCCGAGCAGAGAGCTGTCGTTGAGTTTCTTTCGGCGGAAAATGGCACTTGCAGAATGTCTACGGAGACCTGGCAGTGAACAACAGCACGGTGAGTAGTTGAGCGATGCGTCTGTCATCATCACAACAAGGTCGCGGAAACCTGTCAGATCTCCCGCCTGCTGGCCGGTCACATACATCATGACTCACCACTTTCGAGCATTCAAGCTGGTCGATGGGTCACAGTCAAACACCTCGCTGCACAACTGGACGTCTCTGTCGGTAGCGGTGACACACTCGTCCACCGGTTGGGGTACTCGAAGGTGTGTAGACCATAAAGAGCAACTTCCATCTGTTTGGCCTAATGAAGGATGCCCTCCGCGGGAAGCAGAACGTTGATCATGGGAAGGTCATTGATGCAGCAAGACGTTGGTGCTGACTCGACCAGTACAGTGCTGCTCTGCGGGCATACAGGCAAGCAGTGCGTGGATCATGGGGAGATTATTGATGCAGCAAGACGTTGGCGCTAACATCGACCAGAAGAGTGCTACTTTGAGGGCATACGTACCATCCCAGTTAGCTGGCATGTGGCCGTCGCTTGGAAAGGAGGGTATGTTGAAAAACAGGATTTTGTAGCTAAAAGAGCAGGAAATAATATGGTAATTTGGAATACTGAATGAAACCAACCTCCTTTCAGAAAAAAAGTGTTGCAGAAGAGTACTACTTTGAGGGCATACGGACCATCCCAGTTAGCTGGCATGTGGCCGTCGCTTGGAAAGGAGGGTATGTTGAAAAACAGGATTTTGTAGCTAAAAGAGCAGGAAATAATATGGTAATTTGGAATACTGAGTGAAACCAACCTCCTTTCAGAAAAAAGTGTTGCATTGCTTACTGAACACTCCTTGTAAGTACATCTGGGTGTAGATCATTTTGTGTGAGCGTGTGGGTATGACAGGTGTTTTGGATGGTGTTGGGTGACCAATGTGACGGCTAAGAGGTCAATTGTAGAGAATACGACCCGCTGTATTACAAAGGCAGCGGATCTAAATGTAAACAGCGTTGAAAAAGAGGTCCCTAATCTTTGCAGATATTACGATAATTACTACAAATTTGATCATGAAATAATTTTCCCAATGTTACCTTTTTTTAGCTATGTTACTACTCCTATTTCTTTTAACAGTTTTAGGGTGCACTTGATAATGGGTTAGCAACTCTAAAATGTTTAAGTGGCTAAATACACAAGTATTGAAAAATGGGTGTACCAGGAACTTAGTTTGCCCACATCACTGATTAGTGATCGGCCTAGTTCTGACAATAATGCTCAAAATATGAATGGTATTTTCTTGATTCTTAATCTCGTGTTTTGGCATTGTGTCTTCTTGCCTGGCGCGTTAGCTAATTTAATTGTGTCTGTTAGATGTGCAGGCGTAGAAATGCCATAAATATGAAATAAAACCAGTTTTTTGTGATAACAGTGTTCAGTTTGCCATTGACCGAATAAATTTTACATTCCGGTTTCCCACGAACTCAGCAACATGAAAATAATTCCCGAGAGGGACGTGAAATGAAATTGACGTGCTATTCATTGAGACGAATTGAAATAACTGCGTCTTTCCATCTGCCAACCGCGCGGGTGCATTCGGCGCTACGTAGCGCACAGCTGTATACAATTTACCGGTCAGTCGGCTAACAGGCTTATTCCAATTGCGGTTTAATTTCATGTGTGCCTACAAAGTGAACGTTGTTTGAAGTGCGATGTAAAACACGCCTGTAAAACACGAATAGCGAACGTTCATTAAGCGACGGGAAAAAGTTACAGCAGTTCGATAAACTTGATAAATAATTACTTTGTGTCTCGCTGCGCAGTTCAGTCACATTTGAAATTGAATGAAATGTCAACATGCAGGCGGCAGCAGCCCGCGCGGCACTGCCGGGGATCACAGGGGGTGCGCACCGCAAATAGAAGATAGCCGTGGTCGCTGGAGCCCGCTAGATCCGGACATGTCGGTTCTGCTCCTGGCACTGAAACTAATCTCAGTTATTTGGTCGAGTACCTCACCAGGTGACTGGTACGTTCTTGGCGATCTTCAAGTTCCGGAAACTAGATAAAATGTGTAAATACAGTAATGGCTCTGAGCACTATGGGACTCAACTGCTGAAGTCATTAGTCCCCTAGAACTTAGAACTAGTTAAACCTAACTAACCTAAGGACATCACAAACATCCATGCCCGAGGCAGGATTCGAACCTGCGACCGTAGCGGTCTTGCGGTTCCAGACTGCAGCGCCTTTAACCGCACGGCCACTTCGGCCGGTGTGTAAATACAGTACATTCAGTTACTTATTAGTTCAGTACTTTTTGCAAAAGTGCATTTGATCATATTTACAGTATAGAGTATGAGACAGTATACAAAAATATAAAATAAAATAAAGTATATTAAAAATGAAATAAATTACAAATTGAAATTTAAAGATTAAAGATTTTAAGTCATATTGAAAAACAGTGTAAGTTTCATAGATTATACAATATTTTCCATCATGATTACTCCATAAATTCTATTTGAATACTTTAGAATACAAAGAGGTTGTAGCATACGATAAAAATACTGTACAGTAATATACAGTGCGGATGTGCTTTGAGGTGAGTGGTGTTTGTGCTTTAGTGTGGTGTTGCTTCATTTTATGTGTGTGAGTTGTGGTGGTGTTATTTTATGTTACTACTTAAGTGATTTATTTATTTATTAATAGTCATGGACTGTGTGGCTGGTCCCGCGGAGGTTCGAGTCCTCCCTCGGGCATGGGTGTGTGTGTTTGTCCTTAGGATAATTTAGGTTAAGCAGAGTGGAAGCTTAGCTAGTTAAGTCCAATAAGTTCACACACATTTACAAAAAAGTTATTAACTACTTGTGTGTATATGTGTATAGACAGATATGGACATATATGCTTAAACATTAGCATTAATATAAACATTAACATAAACATTAACATTGACAGTGCCACTTTTCTTTATATTGCCTGCTATAGGTGGGAGGTTTGGATAGTTTGATGTTACACAATTGATTTAAGTAGGTGCTCTCATGTTTGCAACAAGTCCTCCAATTACCTTAGGGGGATGACTTTCGTGGCAGTGGTGAATAATTGCATAAATTTTATGTCTGTGCTACTTTTTATGTCTAACTTAGTTCTATGGTTCGTGTGTGTGTGTGTGTGTGTGTGTGTGTGTGTGTGTGTGTGTGTGTGTGTGTGTATTTTCTGGGCTTAGTTTCTGTGTCTTTGGGTCAGGTGTGGGGGAGATGGGATGTCTTGGGTTAGTGGTTCCATGATGGGGGCGAGGTCTGGGTATCCTCCTACCATGGACAATCTTATACGCTGATGATGTGATGCCGGCGGCAGATACCAGGAAGGATTGTGAAACTGAAGTCCAAACATTCTGTGACCGTCCGGAAAGATTTGACTTCCGTTTAAACATCCAGATGACTACCTAGGAACGATGCAGATTAACGGCGCTCCTATCAGCGTGCTGCAAACATGCCGATGTCTAGGTTCTCGACTATAGAGAGACGGCTGTGTGAATGACGATGTGTTAGAAAGACTCAAAGCTACCTGGAGGCGATTCAGAGATGTTACTAGTGTTTTTGTGATAAGAAGATGCCTATGCCGCTAAAATTAAATACACTAACGGAAAAAACGGCAGCACCAAAAAATAATTCCTATAGAGTAATGAAATTTCGGGAATACGTTTGTCCAGGTAAAATAATAAACAACTACAAATTTGTGCTAGTAATTGCATGCAACTGTGCTTGCATTGTGTTGTATAGATGCCGGATGCCAGTTTGTTGGATGGGGTTCCGTGTCTGTTGCAGTGGGTCGGTCAATACAGGAACTGTTATTGCTGGTTGTGGATGAAGCTAACGTTGTTTACCGATGATGCTCCACATGTGCTCCATTGGAGACAGATCTGGTAATCGAGCAGGCCAAGGCAACATGCCGATACTCTGTGTAGAGCATGTTGGGCTGCAGCAGCGGTATGTGGGCTAGCGTTGTCCTGTTGGAAAACGCCCCCTGGAATGTTGTTCATAAATGGCAGCACAACAAGTCCACTCACCAGACTGACGTACATATTTGCAGACAGAATGCGTTAGATAACCACGGGAATGTTCCTGCTGTCATACGAAATCGCATCCCAGACCACAGCTCCAAGTATAGGTCCAGTGTGTCTAGCACGCAAACAGGTTGGTTGGTGGCCCTCAACTGGTTTCCTCATAACCAACAAATCGCCATCACTGGCACCGAAGCAGAATCAGCTTTCATCAGAAAACACAACAGAGCTCCAGAGGTATAATTTCGCAAAGCGTTTCTATACAGTGAGACGTGTTACATTTTCTGTGGATTCATTATAAACATAAAATTGTCATTTATAAAATTTATTTTACGATTATTGACTGTTGAATTATCGTTAATGTTTCTATTTTGTTGTAGAATTCGAGTGCAATCTATGAGAAAATGTACATATGCAGGAAACATTTTAAAAAATTAACTCGTGCGCTGTCTAGCTTCTAATCGAGAATTTTCCCCCTTGCTAATTGTGGGGTGTACAAATATTTCCAGCGCCTCCACTAAATCCATTGTATGTGATTTTCGGACGTGGGGGAGTATCTTAAGAAGAATGAATTTATATAGTTACTAGGACTAACCCCCAACTACAACTACTTTGCATTAGATGGTAATCTTTATCATCAACCAGATGGGCTAGCCATGGGCTCAATCACAAGTGGCACAGTAACAGACATTTTCATAAACCACCTAGAATGGAAAATATTCGGCAGCCAGGAAAGCTCCTCAAAGAACATAGTGCACTACAAAAGATATGTAGACGATACCTTAATTTTAGTCAAAGGTGTCAACAAATTTGTGTAATATTGTACACAAGAAAATTAATTTCAGACCTCAATACAAAAAAATTATAGCATTATTTTTTAGGTTTATGCATAGAACAACAAAACGACAGGCACAATTTCAAGGTATACAGAAAAAAAGACCATTTCCAGGAACGGAATTTCTTCCACGTCTTGTCATCCAGATGCACACAAGAAAGCTGCATAAAAAACGATTGTATACAGTGCAAACTAAATCCCATTGAACCAAGAAGACAGGGAGAAAGAATTAGAGATCATTAAACAAACAGCAATGACTAGTGGCTGTCCGAGCTCACTGGTAGACAAAATGCAGAAACACATAACAATAAAGAAAGACGCTCCTTTAGAAGGAACCAAGAATGGAATAAAATATATGGCCAGGATACTTTACGCAGGCAACATTTCTAAAAAAGTAGCAAATCTACTGAAGGAAAGTTGCTTTCTCCACAAACAATAAACTACAACAGAAATTAGTCCAAACTTAGACAGTAAAAATGATAAATTCTCAGGCTCAGGAATGCACAAAATAACATGTAGAACTTGCTCAAGTTACTATGTTGGATAAACTGGAAGGAACTTCCAAATTATAAAAACTGAACACATCAAAAGTTACACACATAACAAGTTTACAAAATTATGAATAGCAACACAAATAGAAAAACACTGGAAACGCATTCAAAAACAGAGAAGAGGATCTTAAGATACTCCACCATGTCCAAAAATAACATACAATGGATTTAATGGCAGAGCGGAAAATTTTTGTGCACCACAAAAAAAGAAAATGGAAAAAAAATCGCGATGACAAACTAGATAGCGAATAAGTTATCTTTTTTTTGAAATGTTTCTCCTGAGTGTGGTAATTGTAGTAGCCTAATTTCTATAAACGTGTACATTTCCTCACAGACTCTACTGAAATCTACAGCAAAAATGAAAGATAATCGATAATTCAACAATCGATCATGTAAAAAAAATTTATATGTGGGAACTTCATGTGTATAATGAATCTGAGAAAATGTAGCACGCCTGACTGTATACAAACGAGTTGTGAAATTATACCCTCATAATATCTCTGTAGCATGTTTTGATTGCAAAAATAAACAATTTAAGCGATAATTTGCGTGTGTGTGATATTCCCTGTAATGGAAGAGGCCCAGTACTTGTAAGCAGACAGGCAAAAATACTGCCTTTAATATTAGCATATATAAAACATTCCAAGATTTATTTTGCCGGATTTTCCATTTGAAATATAACCTCGAAAAGACAACTACATTGCAAGAGAGGCAGAAAATCATATATAGAATAATGATGATGTAGTTCCATACTCCTTGACAGAGCGTAGGGACAATGCGGGAGACCCGCACCTCTGTACTAGGCAAGGCCCTAGTGGAGGTGGTTTGCCATTGCCTTCCTCCGACCGTAATGGGGATGAATGATGATGATGACGTCACAACAACACCCAGTCATCTCGAGGCAGGTGAAAATCCCTGACCCCTCCCCCTCCCCCGGGAATCGAACCCGGGAACCCGTGCTCGGGAAGCGAGAACGCTGCCGCGAGACCACGAGCTGCGGACAAAAATCACAAAAAATTATGTAAATAGATCTCTTTGCAAATGAGAACAAATTCACCAAACGCGTTGTGCTAAGCATGAAACACTAAGAAAACAGGTACAGTTTTTCAGTATTTAAATCATGAATGTCTCAGTTTGCAGACTTTCCAGAACAACGAATAATGATGAGCGAAATTAAATGCAAGTCATTTTTTCTGTTTGTTCCTGTGTTTTTTTATTTCCTCTGTGGAAATGCAAACAACAGTGCAGCTAAATTAACAAATTTCTCCTCGTTCAAAGCCAAGGCTGTTTATTGACAACATTTCACTTTTCACAGTCGAAGACCACTGCTCATCATTCTTGAGTGCTTCGCTAATTATGTTGGGTGGTTGGTAGGTAGGTTGATTTGGGGGAGTGGACCAAACTGCGAGGTAATCTGTCCCATTGGACTACGGAAGGTCGTGGAAGGAAGCCGGCCGTGCCCTTTCAATGGAACCATCCCGGCATTTGCCTGAAGCGATTTAGGAAAATCACAGAAAACGTAAATGAAAATGGCCCCACACTGTTTTTGAACCGTTGTCGTCCCGAATGCGTGTCCAGTGTCGTAACCACTGCACCACCTCTCTCGGTCACTAATTGGGTCCGGGGCGTAACGGACTCAGTCCAAACGGACGGCTCCTGTTTGTCAGGCCTTATGCTCTAAATGCAGCACGAACGATTCCCACTAGTCGAAGAGTGAAACGTCAAATTCACGTATTTCTGATTTGTAAAAACGATCAACATCGGGCAGGCATTTCAGCACAATTTGTAAAGAGAATCGATATGTTTCTCGGCACTTTATTTCTGTTCTCGGTGACTGTTTCACAGCGGAACGCGAAGTGATTGCGGGACAGGAAAAGCCACTGCCCAGTGAGATTTGCAACAGCAGCAACATGAGCTGCAGATTTAGCAGAGATGTCTGCTGAGTTGGTGCCAGCAGCGCGTTTGCTGTGTGCAGTGGGGCGCGCCTCAAAACAGCCCCAGCTGCCAGTTCTGCTCTTTCCCTGCCGCTGAAAACTCTCCACAGACAGAGGGGAACTATCTCTTCTTTCTTTCTCTCTCTCTCTCTCTCTCTCTCTCTCTCTCTATCTATCTATCTATCTATTTATCTATCTATCGTCATCCTCCTCTTCGTCATCGTCATCAGCTGAAATGGAAGCGAAGACGAAAAACGCGAAGAACGAGTTCTTCACCCTGCGATGCTGAACGGATAGGATCGATGACAGCCACAGTGTCCTCATCCGAAGACGGGGCAACATTTAACTCGTCGTCTCTATCATTATCCATAGGCAGTAACCTTTCAGCTTCATCCATGATGATGTGAACGTAGAACGGGAGACAACCAATAATGCTTTTTCTGCCACTCATCAGCAATATTAATGCAGTCATTAGCAGCAATAGTAACTTCATGAAAGGCTGTAGGGTAAGTCGTGTATGCGTGTTGCGTTAAAACATCGAAACCCAAACTCGGATATTCTCTCTCCTGTATGAAGATGGTGTCTGTTCTTTCAGACATGGCCGAAAGAACAGATACCATTGGTGACCTTACAGTGAAATCCAGACCATTAGCTACTTAAAGGCGTTGATAAATATCATCGAGACAGTTGAAAATGTGTGCCCCGAGAGGGACTCGAGAGAACAGATGCCATCTTCCCAATAGACAAGGCATACCGGCCAATTATTTTCTTCAGAACAGATGCACTCACATTGCTCAATCTCTTTCGGGAATCGGTAGATTGACTGCCGCGAGTAGTGAGTATATTGGGCAGGGGCACTACAAATGTAATGTATGGACGTTAAGTTGAAACTGAGGGTCTCACGGGGAGCGTGCCGGAGATAAGTCCATGCATTCGCACCCCCCAATGGAGATATTTAGTGATATGCAGTTGAAACTACTCCCTTGTGCATTACCTCCTTTGTAACCACGTGTTTTTGGAGTGTTGATATCTCGTTTAGTTTTCGTCGTATTATTATTTGATTACAGCGTATTTAAGTGTTTGTGGCGATCCTTAAAATGTTTGTTTTTCCGGAGCAACGGTGCTGTCACAGTTTTGCGTAAAACTCCGGAAAAGTTTGATGGAAGTGTTTAAACTTTCGATACAAACTTGCGGAGATAATGCTTTGGGTCGTACATAATGTTACAAATGGTTTTCAAGATTTAAAAGTGATCCTCGACTAGGAAGGCCTTCCACTACAAGTGATGTTCTCACTTTTAGAAAAGACGAAACAGCGAACTGTCAAGGCGTCTTGCAACAGTTAGTGAAAAAAATCCGCAAAAAGAGATCAGAGTTGTGCAGATACAGATCGTGGTTCTTGCACCACGACAAGGCGCCCGCGCACTCAGCTTTGTGAATATGTCACTTTTGTGCGAAAAGAAAAAAAAAAAAAAAAAAAACAGGTGACTGTCCTCTTGCGACCTCCTTACTAGCCGTACGTGACTCTTGCGATTTCATCATATACCCTAAATTAAAACCAGTAGTGAAGTGACGTCGTTTTCAGACTGTTAATGGCATCAAAGTAAATTCGTCGCAAGGTCATCTCAAAGGATCTTATCAAGGACTGTTTCGACAAATGGTAACACCACTGGTAAAAGTGTGTGGATAGGAAAGAAAAATACTTTGAAGCGTATAAGAACTATCAATCTGCAAAATTAATAATAAAATTTTAAAAGAGACGAGAATCGGCTATTTTGTGAACAGATCTCGTACAGGTCGGGGAACCCGATCAGCGACAAAAATAGCGGACGCTGGAATTCCTCAAGGATTGGTCTTGGCGCCACTCTTGTTTACCACGTACGTTATTGCTAATGATTGCAAATCTGCAGTTAGCGCAGTTCCTAGGAGACACTGCTTATTTCACAGGTTGAAGACATCGTAAGTTTGACATTAGGATACTTACAGGGACAACTTGGTGTGCAAAAAAAAACATAATCGAAATTAATCCGCACAAAACGACAGCGTTATATTTCGGCAAAACAGCGTTCGCACCTGGAAAAGAATGTAAATATTCAAGGCCAAAGCATGCCATGGAGCAAGACTATAAACAATTGACAACCAAGCATTCTTTCACTGACATGTGCAAAACATAAAAAAATAAAGCATGCAGAATGGCGAACGAACTTATGAAACTACACTCCTGGAAATGGAAAAAAGGACCCACCATACTTGCTCCGGACACTGCGAGAGGGCTGTACAAGCAATGATCACACGCACGGCACAGCGGACACACCAGGGACCGCGGTGTTGGCCGTCGAATGGCGCTAGCTGCGCAGCATTTGTGCACCGCCGCCGTCAGTGTCAGCCAGTTTGCCGTGGCATACGGAGCTCCATCGCAGTCTTTAACACTGGTAGCATGCCGCGACAGCGTGGACGTGAGCCGTATGTGCAGTTGACGGACTTTGAGCGAGGGCGTATAGTGGGCATGCGGGAGGCCGGGTGGACGTACCGCCGAATTGCTCAACACGTGGGGCGTGAGGTCTCCACAGTACATCGATGTTGTCGCCAGTGGTCGGCGGAAGGTGCACGTGCCCGTCGACCTGGGACCGGACCGCAGCGACGCACGGATGCACGCCAAGACCGTAGGATCCTACGCAGTGCCGTAGGGGACCGCACCGCCACTTCCCAGCAAATTAGGGACACTGTTGCTCCTGGGGTATCGGCGAGGACCATTCGCAACCGTCTCCATGAAGCTGGGCTACGGTCCCGCACACCGTTAGGCCGTCTTCCGCTCACGCCCCAACATCGTGCAGCCCGCCTCCAGTGGTGTCGCGACAGGCGTGAATGGAGGGACGAATGGAGACGTGTCGTCTTCAGCGATGAGAGTCGCTTCTGCCTTGGTGCCAATGATGGTCGTATGCGTGTTTGGCGTCGTGCAGGTGAGCGCCACAATCAGGACTGCATACGACCGAGGCACACAGGGCCAACACCCGGCATCATGGTGTGGGGAGCGATCTCCTACACTGGCCGTACACCACTGGTGATCGTCGAGGGGACACTGAATAGTGCACGGTACATCCAAACCGTCATCGAACCCATCGTTCTACCATTCCTAGACCGGCAAGGGAACTTGCTGTTCCAACAGGACAATGCACGTCCGCATGTATCCCGTGCCACCCAACGTGCTCTAGAAGGTGTAAGTCAACTACCCTGGCCAGCAAGATCTCCGGATCTGTCCCCCATTGAGCATGTTTGGGACTGGATGAAGCGTCGTCTCACGCGGTCTGCACGTCCAGCACGAACGCTGGTCCAACTGAGGCGCCAGGTGGAAATGGCATGGCAAGCCGTTCCACAGGACTACATCCAGCATCTCTACGATCGTCTCCATGGGAGAATAGCAGCCTGCATTGCTGCGAAAGGTGGATATACACTGTACTAGTGCCGACATTGTGCATGCTCTGTTGCCTGTGTCTATGTGCCTGTGGTTCTGTCAGTGTGATCATGTGATGTATCTGACCCCAGGAATGTGTCAATAAAGTTTCCCCTTCCTGGGACAATGAATTCACGGTGTTCTTATTTCAATTTCCAGGAGTGTATTTCCAAGTCGAGAACCGAGCGTCACAACGACATTAAGAGTCTATAAAGCAACAGTTTTGCGAAAATTCTGTATTGGAGCACCTCATGGGGCCTAGGCACCAAGACCAAAACACAACACGTACAATTACAGAATGTATCAAAAGATCGTCCAATTTAAAAAAGAAAAATCATAATTATTATGTTATTTGAGATAAGTGCGTGAACAACGTATTGTTGGAAAGAGCAAACTCTCGAGTTTTACATGGTTCCCGCTAGGTAGCAGCAGTGTGCGCTCACTTCAGTTCTAGTAAAAATAGTGTCGGGACAACAGAAAGTGTTGTGTTCTACGTTTTGCTCAATGCGTGTCAGCGTGACTTCCGTAGTAGATATGGTGTGGATCTTCCAACAGCACAGAGCATTAGACGATGGCATGAACAATTCCGAGAAACAGGTTGTTTATGTAAAGGTAAATCGCCGGGCCTTCCCCGAGTGTCTGACACAGACGTCGAACGCATTCACCATAGTCTCACAACGAGTCCGCAGAAATCCGTTCGCCACGAAGCTCGACAGCTCAACGTGCCCCCGATGTCCGTCTGGCGTGTGTGGCATCGACGTTTACACATGAAACCATACAAAATTCAGCTACTGCAAGCTCATCATCAATGTGAAAAGCAACAACGTGTGGAGTTTTGTAATTTCGTACTCGGCAAGATAGAGGACGACAGTTTTATTCCACGCTTATATTTCAGTGACGAGGCAACATTCCATTTAAATGGAAAGGTGAAACTTCATAATGTGAGAATATAGAGTACGGAACAATCATATGAAGTTCTACAACATGACAGGGACTCTCCAAAATTTAATGTCTTGCGCAGTTTCACGGGAAAGGGTGTATGGTCCATTTTTCTTTGCCGAGAACACTGTTCCAGGAAGCACATATTTCGGTGTGCTTGAGAACTTTCTTTTCCCACAGTTGGAGACTGACTCGGACGACTTCATTTACCAACAGGATGGGACTCCGTCACACTGGTATCTGGAAGTACGGGAATTTTTAAATCAAAGGATTACTGAACGATGGATTGGTTGCACTGGACCAAATGATTCAGCCTTACATTACTGGCGTCCAAGGTCACCGGACCTGACTGAATGTGATTTTTTGTTGTGGGGGTTTATACATCCTTATTACAAAAGGAGCCGCGCGGGATTTATACATCCTTATTACAAAAGGAGCCGCGAGGGATTAGCCGAGCGGTCCAAGGCGCTGCAGTCATGGACTGTGCGGCTGGTCCCGGCGGACGTTCGACTCCTCCCTCGGGCGTGGGTGTGTGTGTTTGTCCTTAGGATAATTTAGGTTAAGTTTTGTGAAAGCTTAGCAGTTAAGTCCCATAAGATTTATCACACATTTGAACATTTCTATTACAAAACGAGATATTCAGATGGATCAGCGGCTTCAAGATATACAAGAATTCAAACACTGCAAGAGGAACTAAATCTGAAAACTGCTACAAAAATGATCAAACTCAGGTTATCAAAATTACACGAGAAGCTGGACAAACAGAGCCATGTAATCAGAGTCATTCGCGAATTAGGTACCCTGGGATCGCTTCAGTGTCTCCACGGCTGTAATAGAATACTCTCTCTCTCTCTCTCTCTCTCTCTCTCTCTCTCTCTCTCTCCGTCCAAACAGTCCGCGGAAGGCCTAACGGCACCGGCCGACCGCTGTGTCATCATTAGCCCATAGGCGTTGTAGTGGCGTGGCAAGACAGCCAAGCCACTCGGAGGTAGCCGAAAGGCACGCGTTAAGCTCACGCAGGCTGGCGTGAGGTCTGGAACATTACAAGGAAATGAGAACGTAGAAAACGGACGCAGTTGCTGTAATACTTAACTTTAATCCACAGTTGTAGAACATCTCTCTTGACTGTACATGCTTTAAGATAAATATCAAATGCTATGGCGCCTTGCTAGGTCGTAGCAAATGACGTAGCTGAAGGCTATGCTAACTATCGTCTCGGCAAATGAGAGCGTATCGGTCAGTGTAGCTTCGCTAGCAAAGTCGGCTGTACAACTGGGGCGAGTGCCAGGACGTCTCTCTAGACCTGCCGTGTGGTGGCGCTCGGTCTGCAATCACTGACAGTGGCGACACGCGGGTCCGACGTATACTAATGGACCGCGGCCGATTTAAAGGCTACCACCTAGCAAGTGTGGTGTCTGGCGGTGACACCACAGGCGTCATCGGATGAAGATATGGAGGGACATGTGGTGAGTACACCACTCTCCAGGGCGTTGTCAGTGTTCATGATCGGAGACGCTGCTCCTGAATCAAGTAGCTCCTCAGTTCGCCTCACAAGGGCTGAATGCACCCCACTTGCCAACAGCTCTAGGCCGACCCGGACACTCACCCATCCAAGTGCTCTTAACGTCGGTGATCCGATGGCAACCGGTGTTATCACTGCGGCAAAGCTGGTGGCTGTAATAGGATGGGCAACTGAAGTGACAAAACGCAAATAGTACAGTACAACGATTGCCTTTACTAATTACCCCCAAGAGTTTAAATAAAGAGCAACCTCACACCCTTTCCTCTTACCGAGAAGTGGAGATACCGAAGATGTGATGGGTCTTCAGAAAAAATAGGCACGTGCAAGTTCGCGACTCACACATGCAACGCAAGATGCTAAACGATTAACGTAAACATTGCATAAGCATATCTCAGTATAGCATTCGTACGAGAATAAGAAATACCTAATGCGTACGTGGGACTTACTTCCAGTGGCTTTACAACACAGATACGTAGACTATGTGATGTGTTGAGGTCTGAAATGAAGTCACGTGGCGGATGGAACAAAGCCATTACTCGCTATGCGGAATGAAAGTTGCAGCTTTTGTCCTTAATAGTTGAAGTCGGGCATTGACTTTAACATTCGAGTGACAAATTGTATTATTATTACGTTATCATTTGTATCAATGTAACTAACGTAATATATGTGGATTTGTAGTAGTGTGATGTTCCCGCCAGGTGAAAATATAACAGTGTTCTAAACATTGTATTTATAGTTCTTTCGCCATGTAGTTTTTTTACAAGCTTCAGAATTACATTTTATTCAGTGAATGCCCTCTTCTTGCTTCACCGAGCATCATTAGCATCGTTTGGTTCACGGCTTCCATACGACTGGAAGGACAAACTTCGTTTTGGCTGAAAACATTTAGTTTTCTGCCGATTCCTTCAAGACAGAGACAGCCAAGAATTCGGCTTTCGAGGCGCGTCCTGGCACAAGTATAATAGCGCTAACCCTCGCCGCGCACTTCCCCCACCGCCACGACAAGCTGTCTGACCCTGAGGAGGGGGAAGAGGGGGGAATTGGGACAAACACAGACAATTTTACAGATTTTCGCGATCAGGTTGTCACATAATGGTGACTTAAAATCGAAAACAGGTCTTTCACACTTATATTGATTGAAATATTGTAGCACTTTTGCAATCGCATTATGGAGATGTGGAAACTCCGAGGAAAGCAACGTAGACGTCCTGCACAGTTTTAACGTAAAAAGATTTGGCATTAAAAGGAGAATTACACTGCAGGTAAGTCAGTTCCATCTGCATGTTCACAGGGGTGGTTTCAACTGAAACAGCAAATAGTCTCGAAAACAGATGTAAGATTGGCAGTGTCCCCAAAACGTGCAGGAAACTATGATTGTACTTTTTATCAAGACTCGCATTTTCTTTAAAGGCAGTGATCTTAGGAAACTGGGCTGTGTTTGTCTGAATGTGTCTCCTCTATAATGTAGTTCTCTTTTTAACTGCACACCACCAAATTAAAAGGAAGTCGTTTCTCATCCTGAAAAGTCTTATCGTGGGCAGTGTGCAGTCAAGACCACTTAAAATGCACTCTGCAATCCATTCCAGATGTTCGAATTTTCGTTACTGCACCCCTTTTTCCTTCATAAATTCAACAACAATAGCGAGTTCTAAATCGAAAAATAGTCCCTTTACTTAATTAAAGTACTTTGCAATAATAAAATACATATCAAAATATAGTCTCCATACCGTTCGTACGGTTCTGTTGAAAATTGACATTGGAATAATGCATGCGACTTCAAAAATTTTATTATTTGTACCACTAATTTCTTCACGTGCTCCATGCCTGCTAATTTAGCCCAAAGTGCTTCTTTGTGTACAGACCAGTCTTTTGATCATTGTAATTTTTTACTTTTCGTCATCAACTAAATTTTTAAATTCTTTCTGCATGGTATTGTAATATCGTTTCATAGCAGATTTGCAGTGCCCTTCGTCTATGCTATTGCAAAATGTATGCAGGGAATTCTCACCCAAAAAGGCTTGTGACAATAGATCGCGATACTGCTTCCTTTTGTGCAAACAGCACTGGACCACTGAACGTCCTTCATGCACAAGCAAATAATGAATGGTTAACAGCGCCGAACTGAAGAGAGTTTTTCCAACCCAAAAATGCCACACCGCAATATTAAATGAAGTGTCGCGCTATAGCGGGTACTTCCGTGAAGGATCGAGCAAAGCTGCGACAGGCCGAGCCTCGGCCCGCAGGTGGGCTGCACGCCCGGCTCGTGTGCAGTTTGGCACTCCGTCGCTGGCCCTGCTCTAAGATGCCTCTCAAGTTTCTTTATTCGATTACAAGAAATTATATCCGATTTTATTTATCACGTCATACTGATAAAAGTGCAAATTAGTACATCTAAAACTTCCTCTTTTGATTAGGAGATACTGCTCGCGTATTTCTATTGGTGATTTTCTCCTTTTTCGATCTCTATGTACTAAATGCGGAGGAAAATAATAATAATTATAAACATACCACTGCATATGGTTTTAGTTATTCTTCTGATACCAAAAGCCTCAAGTAGTAAAACGTTTAGTTGAAAATTTTTTTTCTGTATGGCTTTTTGTGGTCGTTTATTTTAAATTTCTTTCTTTCATACTTCATCACTGGTAGTAATGTTACCACTATTCTTATTATGTAAAATAAAGCTACAAAGGTTGTGTTCTGAACAGAGAGTAAGAAAATCCGTGCAATTGACGTTTCCTAAATTTTCGCTCATTTTTACCAGATATATATTCAATAATCGTTATCGTTCGTTTCGTAATATTTATACGCAAATAAACGCTCTCAAACAAAGATCACTCGAATCTGATGAGTCAATAAGTCATATTAGTTAGTTAGTTACGTCTTCCATTGATCAGTAGCACGGAAAACCGTTATGATGTGGAACGTGTCAAATGCACAAGAAATGCGCACAGGAACCAAGTGTTTTAGTTTTTTTTTTTTACATTATAGTGTTATACCTAAATATTTCTATTGTCCATCCCATTTCCTTAAATGGCACAAAATGCATGTATCTCCAGATTTATTTACTCACATTCAAGAATTCATCTATGGTATAGGAGTTGTCAAGGAGGTATGATTTCAATTTCTTTTTGAAACTATATGCTGTCGGTCCGACATTTTATTGCATCTGGTAATTTATCAAAAAGTTTTATAGCAGCATATTTTACCCCTCTCTGTGCCAAAGATAGGTTAGTGTAGGTATTTCTTTTTTCTGGTATTGTAATCATGAATGTCGCTGTTGATTTTGAACTGGTCCATGTTGTTGAGAAAAAATTTCATTACTGAGTAAATGTACTGTGAAGCAGTTGTAAGAATTCCTAACCTTTTAAACAGATGCCTACAAGATGTGCGACTATGAACCCCACACATTATTCTAACTACTTTATTTTGAGCAGTGAATACCTTTTGCCTAAGTGTTGAGTTGCCCCAGAATATTATTCCGTATGGCATCAGAGAGTGGAAGTATGTAAAGTATGTTAGCTTACTAATTTATACATCCTCTCAATTGGCAATTATTCTGATTGCAAAAGTTGCTGAACCTAGTCGCTTTAGGAGATCCAAAATATGAATTTTCCAATTAAGATTCTCATCTATATGTACACCCAAAAACTTAGTATGCTCTACCCTGGCTACTGACTTCTTTTGATATGTTACGTTTATTGAAGGAATTATACTTTTTGCAGTAGAAAATTGGATGTACTGTGTTTTTTCAAAGTTCAGAGGAAGCCTATTTGCAGAAAACCAGTTAATAACTTTTCCAAAGACCTTATTTGTATCATTTTCTATCGAACTTTCTTTTATTAGATTAATAATTATGCTTGTATGATCAGCAAACAGTGTCAGTGTCAGTTCAGCTGATCGAGATGTTGCTTTCACCATGATGACGTCATGAGCGGTCTATACCATCTGTGGCCTAAGCGTTACAACAATGGATGTGGACCGTGGCTGCCGACCAATCGCTGAGCGTGCGTTTTGTTTACACTAAGACTGACCTTCACGACGAACAAACTATAGCACTGCCACTGTGCTGACCTTGCAACCGGGCTCTGTGAGCAATAGTGCGGCGCTCTGTTTAAGCTTTTCGCCAGGTGCCTCACTGCCTCGTAAAGCCCGCTACAATGGCGGATCTCCACGGTTATGCAAGGACAGCGCGCGTGGCCGCCCATGAGTACCGCTATTTGCACGACACAACTCGGACCCGCGACCGTTCCTTTATCTCTCAGTCGACTTACCGTGTCTAATGGTAGCGACAAGATAAAAGTTGGTGTTATCGTTTGGGTGTGCCTTAGGACAGCGTTGTCATTGGATTCCCCTTCTGTGGAACGTAAACCACAGTCGTGATAGGATGTAGAAGTGTTTTCATGCAGAGCTATAACGTGGAAGGAAAGATAATGGTGCAGTTTTTGTGCTGAGCGGACAACAATTATTAGCAGTGCAAGCAGAAGAATAGCTTCACCAGCAGGAACGCAAATACACACGTAAATAATAACAGTGCAATAGACACTGAAACGGCATCAATAAATAAATGCGGCTCGCGTAATTAGATGTAAGCGAGGGATTGTTGTCCCTATTCATCTGAATTTACTTAGTTGCATGAAGACAGATATAACCTCAGCATATTTAATATAATATTAGTAGCAAATGAGGGTTCATAGACCACCAACGTAAAAAAATATTGCATCCGCACATACTCATCAATTTGCTCCACTTTTCATCCAGGTCTATATCGGCTCTGACCACTATGGGACTTAACATCTGAGGTCATCAGTCTCCTAGAACTTAGAACTACTTAAACCTAACTAACCTAAAGACATCACACACAACCATGCCCGAGGCAGGATTCGAACCTGCGACCGTAGCGGTCGCGCAGTTCCAGACTGAAGCGCCCAGAACCGCTCGGCCATATCGGCCGGCGGTCTATATCGTTTTCTTATCAAATAAAAAATCAGAATTACGAAGAATACACCACAGAGACAATTAAAATAATTGAAAGTGGAAAAAAGTACGTACAAAATAGCACAATCACAGAGCGGCTTGCCCGCATCTCGTGGTCGTGCGGTAGCGTTCTCGCTTCCCACGCCCGGGTTCCCGGGTTCGATTCCCGGCGGGGTCAGGGATTTTCTCTGCCTCGTGATGGCTGGGTGTTGTGTGCTGTCCTTAGGTTAGTTAGGTTTAAGTAGTTCTAAGTTCTAGGGGACTGATGACCATAGATGTTAAGTCCCATAGTGCTCAGAGCCATTTGAACCATTTGAACAGAGCGGCTTGGCATTTTCCACGTTAACAAACCATTACGACGGGAGAAAGAACTAATGACAGAAATAATCTGAAATCATAGCGAACTGAACTCTCAGACCGTTCGATTTTCTGTCTGACACTAACGCACTCAACCAACATATAATTGAATTTTGTGAAGAAAAGCGAAAAGACAAAGAAATAGCATTGCATGGAGTGGGGAAATAAAAAAATGTAAAATCGAAATGGACTCCACAAGAAAATATTTTGAACAGTGATTTTTCTTCGGTCTTAAGTCCAATAAAGACAAAACCGAAAGAAAGTAAAGGAAGAGGACGGGTAAACTTGAAGTGACAAGACGATCTCATATCAAAAGAATGAAGTAAATATGGACACAGAGGAAGGCTAACCAATGTGTTTAAATACTTTCCTCCGTGATAAATTTCTTCAAAAATAGTGATGATGAAAATAATCGAAACGTCCCCTTAGAAAAATTAATGAATTACTGTGCTGATAAACCTCTACGTTATTTGATTTTCAAACAGCTGAGCAAAACTGAACGTACTTAGACATCACTCTCTTTACTTATTCTGATCAACACTAAACTGACACACAATATTTTTATCGCAACACAATCTGACTTTCAATAATTCCTACAAAAGAATGGCCCTGACTAACATTAACCTATACCTTTCACGAATCACTTACCTCACTAAAATCTTCGTTACTCGAACTAGTACAATACAGCGAGCGCCAATACTGCCAGCTAAATAAAAGATTCTAACTACTGAAGGCACTAACTACTGATAGGCATGGTTAGCAAATGAAAGATTTTGATAGAGATCAAACAATGTACTTACCTTAATAGTGTTCAAAAGCCATTATATATATACATAATCAGTTCGTGATATCCAGTATTACAAATTTACTCTTTCTGATGGGCACACGTCCAGATCGTCCGCTCTTAAAATTCTGCCATCTCTCTCCCCACATCCACCACTGCTGGCGGCTCACTTCCAACTGCGCAACGCTATGCGCTGTTCACATCCAACTGCCCAACTCTACAATATCGAATATTTCAACAAAGCCAACCAGCCACAGACTGCACACAGCACAGCCAGTGATTTTCATACAGAGCGCTACATGGTGTTACCAACATAAAAACCTAAACAGCCTACTTACATAATAAATAAAAATGAAAACGCGAATAACTCGACGAGTCGTATGAGGGCGGGGAAACTCGATTAGAAAAGGAACACGGAAGCGATTGTGCGCCTGAAAGTGTGAAGAGAGTATGGAAAAAAGAGTGACGAAACCTCTCCTATCTTTCATGGTGCTGCTAATGACTTCCATTGATCTCCAAAATGCTGTGCTGGCATAATGACATGATGCACTAGCATAGATATTGTGCCAAATGGCGCTCAGACTGAGAAAGATTTCAATCCGTTGAAACGCTCTCACTGTCAGCCTGCTGATTTACAATTATCCCAGTCCGCAGCGACATTGTACGTACACTTTCACTTGTCGCAGTGTGAAATATTTCCTCATTAAAATCACCGGCTACACGTAGATATTGGGGCGACAAGCTCGCTGATGGGTGTTCAATTATATTTCGTTGCGACGCATTGTTACCAGTTTTCCCAGTACAAGGTGCACGGTGCGTTTTACTTTTCTGCGCTACAGCACAGTCGCTTTCATTTTAGCTTTGATTGTATTTTTGCCCGGTATACGATTCCCATACACATTAGGGGAAACTGATATAGCATGTGAGTGCAGAGCTGCTATAAATCGCTCATTGCGTAATGTAAAGTCATTCTATATTCTTCCACAGTGGCGTTAATGAAGCACGAACTGCGCAAGTAATGTGTAGTGGACTAAACTGCGTGCAACAGTAAATGAGGCGACTTAAAGGTACCGTCCTTATAAGATTATATCCGGATAATTTTATGATCTTCATCTGAGGATACACATGCAGGAAAGGCATGTTTCATATACAAAGTATGTTCCATGTAACGCAGACACCGTGAACATTTCGTATTCAGTTCAGTACAGCGGTACGAGGCTGGGAGCCAGTGCTAATACGCTGAGGTGTGGGTACTTCTCTGTGTAGTTGATACAATGTTTGTTATTTTGTAGTTCATAACCAACCTTTATGAATACAGTGCGTGTTACCGATAAACTGAAAGAAGGTAAGAAAAATGTGTTAAATGTAAAGTGTTAGACTGGCGTGACAGCGAAGTTTCACTTCCGCTACTACACAAATATACCAACATAGTACCACAAGCCTGGTAGATTTCTGCTAAATGGCAGGTAACTTTGTTAATTAATTTTTCTTCTTATTACTGCATGTCACTTTAGTGCACGCCATATCATCCTCAGTTGAGACAACAGTCGCAGTGTTCAACAACGTCCAAAATGGTTGATATAAATTCCCTACTACGTAGAACTGTACTTGTACGTATCTAAGCTGCATTACACACTTCACGTGCTTGGCAGCGGGTTCGTAAACTTCATAGAACTATGTGACTGGTAGCGGTTATTATTCTACGCCCTATAAAGAAACAGTCGCGCAGTTCAACTACGTCCATTATTGATAAAATACGTTCAAACGAACATTTTCAGAATATTTCTCGTCCGTTCCACCCTCGCATAGCACGTGGGAAAAAAATGAATACTTACAGCTTTCTGTGGGACCTCTGATTCTCCTATTGTTTGTGATAGCTGTTCCTCTCTATATGGGAGGGAAACAACAAAATATTTTCTTTTTTCGATTAGTAAGTTGATCGAAATTTTGTGAAAAGATCTTACCTCAGCGAAAGATGCATGTGTTTTAACGACTGCCACCCCAACTCGCTTGTCATACTCGTGACTCCGTCTCCCCTGTTTCGCAATAATAAAAAACGAGCTGACCTTCTTCGAAATTTTCGATGATCTCCGTCAATATTTTCTGATAAGGATCCCACACCGCGCGGCAGTACTCCAGAAGAGGACGGGCAGGTGTAGTGCGGGAAGTCTCTTTAGTAGATTTATTTCATCTTTTAAGTGTTCCGCCAGTACGAATAGTGTCTACTTCGCCTTCCCAACAACACTCTATGTGATAATTCAGATTAACGTGGTTTGCACTTACATGTAGGTATTTAGTTGAATGTACCACCCTTAAATTTGTTTGATTTATCATGTAACCAAAATCTAACAGATTTTTTTTTTTTTATTCCTCGTATGGAGAACCTCGCACATTTTATTGTTAGGATCAGTTGCCGCTTTTCACACCATACAGATATCTTGTCCAAAGGAAACAGTTCAATGTTACAGAACTACAGGCTATTTAAAACGCAAATGCTCCATATTCTTATAAAACAGTAGAAATAAACAGTGAAACCATACACCAGTCGATGAGATTTCGTCTTAAGGGCAGATGACGACACCTGAAGGCTGAAGAGTGATGTCTGTGGCGCTCAATCCGTTAACGAGCGTCTGGCCCGACTAGATTGCTGCACTAGAAGGGAGATGGTGGCGAGCCCAGCGCCCCGGTTTCCTTTTAACTACCGGAAAGATCCATGATATTTAGTTTGATAGCAGGATGGATAGACCCGGGGTGAAAGAATATGGAATAGTTTTTTCTAAATATCTTGTACAACGTTAAACTCCTGGAAACAATTCTGTTCCCTAAGTTGGTGACAATATCTGCACTGCTTAACTGTTGCTTGAAGGACTGAGTAAGAGTGCAGAAAATGGTTCTCGGAATGGATTCTTTTTACAGAGAAGCTCTGCTGTTGAGATATGCTCATCTCATACCGTCTGAGTAGGCGTCGTTGCTGATCTTAAGTGTTATGACATGGGTGCTTATGACCTTAGATGTTTTTGGGCCCTAAAACATACTAAACTGATATTGAGTGATGACATACTAAAGGGGAAAATTTCATGCTGCAACCTAAAGCCCTTTCTTATGAAGACGGTGTCAGCAGGAAGGTCACGTTTGTATGCCACGCGAGGCCACAAAAACCTAATGAATCTATGTACTCGTAGAGTTAATATTGAAAAGTGCTTGTCGTACCCTATAGTAAAAATAAAGGTGCAAGATGTGTTTCAGCAGAAATATTTTGCCTGGAAGTTTTCAACAGTATTTTTGAAGGATGGAGTTGTTCGAGAAGTAATGAAGTGTACAACAGCCGTGTGGCTTTCAGGCGCTTAGCTGTCCCATTCCGTTTTAAATAGCAATTAACAGGCAACCGTTAATACAAAATTGCGTGTATCAGAGTTCCGGCTATAAATTTTAAAACATATGACACTATCGGTTCCAATTACCCTGTCCCATACCCATTAATTAAAACCGTTGAACTGTGCTTGTTCTCTTGTTACGGATGGCTGGCAAGCGAACGTCAAAGTTTGCAAAATACTGGCGCTGATCCGGAGCTAAGTTGGAATGCAGCGCACCATTTAATTGAACAACGGACACATGATTTCTTGAAGTTGTGGCGTAGTGGTAGATATATGGTGTGTTTCCGGCTGTACAGCCGGGCTTACACTTCCGCTTACATGCTCAGCATTTCGACGATCAAAACAGTACTGCTAACGATGACGTTAGGCAAGTTTGCTGTCTAGACGTATCTATTCTGGTCAGCGCAACAACGAAAATCGCTGCAACGGAAGTTGCATGTCTAGAAACACTGGGCCAGAAAACAGTTTGTGGAGAAAAAATTTTTTTGATTCATCATCAGGAGGCTGAATGTGTGATATTGAAGGGTATATCTGAATTGAATATAGAAAATGGGAGGGCTGGTTGAACGGCTAATAACAGAATATTTCACGTAGCTATTCATGCCCACATCCCGTAGCGTACGGCGCTAGGCGTCGTTGAACAACGTCACGCGCCGCGAAGAGGGTAGGTACACGACATGCCATCCGAGCCGTCATGTTAGCAGTTCTGCAGGCCAATGTATAATGTATTTCAATGTATTTGTGGCATCAAGGTAAATGAGGGGTGGGGGTAAAGTTTTATAACTTTTATTTGAAAACAGTTACAAAAGTGCTCGAAATTACGCCCTCTTGCTTGAATGTACGCCTTGCAGCAACACGCTCTTTCCAACACTCCTGGCAAACTGGAGATTGCTTCAGTGTCTGCCACAATGCGCGCTGTCAGCTCCCCATCAATCTCAGTGGTTGCTTCATACACAACAGATTTCAGGTGGCCCCAGGATAAAAACTCAATGGGCGTCAAGTAGGGGGAACGTGGAGGCCATGCCACCGGCTCACAGCCCCCTACCCAGTTGTCACCAAAGGGTTTCATCCAAATGCTTTCGCGCTACATGTGAGAAGTGCGCAGGTGCACCATCGTGTTGATACCTCACTCGTTGTCACACGTTGAGTGGATCATGTTACAATTCCTGTGGCAGAGTTTCGCGTAAGAAGATTAAGTATCTGTTTGCGTTCGGTTGCCGGGGGAACCTGTATGGACTGACCAAATTATCGCCTACCAAGCCGGCCCAAATGTTGACAGTGAAGCGATCTTGGTGATCACGAACAAAGGTGACGTCCAGATTTTCCCATGACTACACATATTGATTGTGGCTATTAAACATACACTCTCGTGTAAAGGATGCCTCATCCGTAAAAGGTTGGGAATGTCCGGTTGACTGGCACACTTTGCAGAAACCTCTGTCAGAATTAAGATCGACATGGAAAATCGTATGGGTTAGGGGCGTGAACCTTCTGAAAGTGATAGGGGTGCTAATCGTCTTCGTGCCACACACGCCAAATTGTGGAATGGCTTACACCCTTTTCCCGTGCAACATGCCACCTGATTGTTGAGGGTGTATCTTCCACCAGTGCTAAAGCTTCCCCTTCAAGCCCTGGTGTTTACACTGCGCGTTGACGACCACGTTCGTCAAGCCTTCGCGCCTGTAATACAAAATGATAACATCGGGTTTCGAAGTAGGCCTTAAGTGTACATGTGCCGTTACGAGAACGTGGTAGTTGGAAACGTACCTCAAGTGAACCTCTCTCTCGTAGGGACCTGTGGATGGCGGTAAATGTGCGTCGACGTGGCACTCAATGATTCGGAAACCGTATAAACGTTGGGCAGCGTGAGCATTTCCATTCGCCGCGCCGTAAGCACAGTGCATGTTTACCCTTCCTTCCCAAGAAAAACCCTGAATTTCCTGTCCGCTCCACACGGTAACGTCCCCGTTTGATGACAAACTGACGCAGGGCGAACCGGACTCCGCAGTGTGCACAGGTGCTGCCCTCTACGCAACACCTATCGGACAGACATTTGCACAGCCAAAAGCAACGCATCCACGTCCCAGTAAGCTAGCGTTGCTGTCTCTGGATCGCGGGGTCCCGGGTTCGAGTTCCTACCGGGTTGGGGATTTTCTCTGTCCGGGGACTGGGTGTTTGTATTGTCCTCATCATTTCATCATCCTCATCATTCGTAACAGTGGCTACATTGGACTGTGTAAAAACTGGTTTGTGAAAAAAATGGGACTTTGTACAGGCGCTGATGACCGCCCAGTTGAGCGCCCCATAAACCAATCATCATCATCATCACGTTCTAGTAAGAGACGAGAACCCGAAGTGTTTCCCGCCTGGAATGACCGTAACTATGTCGACTACAACGTTTGCAAATACAGGTCATAAAACTTCAACCCGACGTCTCTTTTACCTTGATGTCACAAATTCATTGACAACGTTACCCTGCAGACCTGCTGCAATGACGGCTCGGATGGCATGTTGTCCGCCTACCGTCTTGGCGGCGCGCGGATCTGTTCAATGATGTCTAGCACCTTACGCTAAGGAATGCGGACGTGGGCTGCTATGTGAAGTATGCTTGTTGTGACGCACTCTACCAGCCATCTCATTTTCCACGTTCATTTTAGATG
This sequence comes from Schistocerca americana, assembly GCF_021461395.2. Classification (NCBI taxonomy): domain Eukaryota; kingdom Metazoa; phylum Arthropoda; class Insecta; order Orthoptera; family Acrididae; genus Schistocerca; species Schistocerca americana. The sequence continues at coordinate 846,254,562 of NC_060120.1, read as the reverse complement.
CACCTGTGATGTTGGGGGTATAATTGCAGATATTTTGTTGGTACTGAGGACAGTGTACTGCCGGTCGCTGTGGCCGCGCGGTTCTAGGCGCTTGAGTCCGGAACCGCGCTGCTGCTACGGTCACAGGTTCGAATCGTGCCTCGGGCATGGATGTGTGTGATGTCCTTAGGTTAGTTAGGTTTAAGTAGTTCTAAGTCTACCTCAGGCGTAACTGTCCCACTAATTTCTGTGCGTTTTTATCTTTATTAGTTTTGCACTGAAATGCATGAGGGATGTATGCCCGATATATGTTTTGTTACCAGGATTTCGTTATTTGTAAATTCTTTTACAAAACTAGCCCAAATAATAGATTTGTTTTACTGCCTCCACTAGTTTTGCAGGTCTGGAATCGATCCCTAGTGACAATATTGGTGTAGATTCGAACCGATGTCCTTTGATCCTGAGCATTGGTATTTGGATTAATGTTCGGAGTTACTATTTCAGAGGAATATTTGAGCAACATTAATCTGTGGATCGTATTTTAGACATATATTTCAGCTAGGCATACGGGCGCAGTCGATGCAATGAGTAATTAATTGGTCTCAGGTGGAGACTGGCAGAGGGGTAGTAGAGTAAGTTATACGGAATGTGTATGGGCGAAGCACACGTGTGGTTGCTGTGTGCTAACCCTCTTGTAAACCTGAGACGTGAGCACTGACAATGGAATGTGTGCAGATTCGAATATAAGTGCCTGGTTAATTGAACTGAGGTGTAATTTGTTCCTTAGAGAATAAGTGATTGATAAATTGCTGCTAAAATTTCAATCACGGTTTTCTGTGGGTTCCAGAGACGAGAATTTTATGTTATTTGTTAGATGTAGAAGTATTTTTAGGTTCTTGAAATTTTGATGTAACTACACTCACTTTATTTACTTTTAATCGGTCACACCGAGACGGTATTACTCAATCGATTACGCTCGCGAGACGCATAAACATCAAAGTTCTAACAGTTGAACTGAATTTATATTGAAAACGCATAAGCAAGAAATGTGTACCTTTACCATTTTACATGTAGTACTGCACCGTTACAGCCTCAGCCTGCTGAAAGACGCTTGTTGGTTTTAATTACAGCTTCAGCCTGCAGAAAGACGCTAGTTGGTTTCAATACCAAAGACATCTCTAAACCGTATATGGCGAGTGTACATATTGCTTCATTTAATGACTGTTGATTAGTAAAGGGGCCAGGCAGCAGCTTGTCCTGGCGCCGCGGTCGGAGCCTTAGTAGGCAGCTCGCAGTGCGTTTCCACACCGCCAGCCAGCCTCGGCGCCCCCGTCGCGAGATGCGCGCCGCGCTGCCTAACGTCCTTGGCCTGGCAACCGTTTGAGGCAAGAGACAGTGTTTTCCTGGAGCAGCTCCCGCCTTTTCTGATCGCGGGTCCTGCCATCGTAGCTACTTTCGACGCGCATGCTAGCAGCAACAGTTTTCTGGCTGTCTTAGAGAATAGTGAGACGCTGCATCGAGTACTCACTTGGTCTACAAGTGGTGAAAAAGTTTGCGCCGACAGTTTGTAACAGCATAGATTAAGGGTCGACCTGCGACAGCAATCGCACAACTTGCGTACGGGCCGCTAGACGCCGCCACGAGCGCGAAGAGTGCATTGCGATCGCAGGTGCGCGTGTTGCGTACGGGCCACGAGGTGCCGCCACGAGCGCAACCGTATACAGGGTGTTACAAAAAGGTACGGCCAAACTTTCAGGAAACATTCCTCACACACAAAGAAATAAAATATGTTATGTGGACATGGGTCCGGAAACGCTTAATTTCCACGTTAAAGCTCATTATATTACTTCTCTTCAAATCACATTAATCATCGAATGGAAACACACAGCAACAGAACGTACCAGCGTGACTTCAAACACTTTGTTACAGGAAATGTTCAAAATGTCCTCCGTTAGCGAGGATACATGCATCCACCCTCCGTCGCATGGAATCCCTGATGCGCTGATGCAGCCCTGGAGAATGGCGTATTGTATGACAGCCGTCCACAATACGAGCACAAAGAGTCTCTACATTTGGTACCAGGGTGGCGTAGACAAGAGCTCTCAAATGCCCCCATAAATGAAAGTCAAGAAGGTTGAGGTCAGGAGAGCGTGGAGGCCATGGAATTGGTCCGCCTCTACCAGTCCATCGCTCACCGAATCTGTTGTTGAGAAGCGTACGAACACTTCGACTGAAATGTGCAGGAGCTCCATCGTGCATGAACCACATGTTGCGTCGTACTTGTAAAGGCACATGTTCTAGCAGCACAGGTAGAGTATCCGGTATGAAATCATGGTAACGTTCTCCATTGAGCGTAGGTGGAAGAAACTAAAATGAGCTCTAACATGGAAATTAATCGTTTCCGGAAACATGTCCACATAACATCTTTTCTTTATTTGTGTGTGAGGAATGTTTCCTGAAAGTTTGGCCGTACCTTTTTGTAACACCATGTATAAGTGCCAACGGAGTTCGGCCAGGCTCATTTTGTTGGCATCTCATTTTTACCTATTCTCTTATTTGCTTAGTTGCTTAGCTCTTATTCGTTTATGGCTCATGTTATTGTGCTCTCTTTCAGTCATTCTGATTGTTCTGATTTACTCCCAATTGAGAAGTGCTCAGTTTGGCGTTTCACTTTTGCATATTTCTCATTTTGCTAATAATATGCTCCTTAGCTTTTTACAGTTAAATTGATTAACATAGTCTCATGTACTGTTTGTTCATTTCAGCCTGTACATATTTTGATGTTCTTTAAATACTGTAATAATTATCGGAAGCATTTCTTCCCTTAAACTTGTGGAAAGTATTCTCGATGTAGGATTTGTTCTGTGACACAGCTCTAAGGTTTTGAATATAAATTATATACGAAACTGTGCTTTAAAAGGAATTTATTTTTTCAGTTTGTATTACATCAGACGACAATTTTGTGATATGAGGGAGAAATCTGAGGGGCGAACCCATGGAAATAGTTTTAAGTGATCTCTTTTAAAAATAAAAATTTGTGTGACACTGAAAGACGTGACACTGTAGGCACCGAAAATATATATATACATACATATATATATATATCACAAGTTGCTGCGCCCCATTCCTTCGATCAGTGGCATACGAGCTGTGATCAGAAAGTAACCGGAGTTTTTTAATTATGCGGGGCTTATTCATCTGATTTTAAAAAAAAATTTGTCTTGTTTGTACACATGCTCCTGATGTATGTTTATATTTTCAGCTGCTTTGAATATTCAGTTTATTGTTGACAGTGAAAAATTGTCCCTGTCCGGCACAAATTTTCATTGTCATCTTTCCATTCTACAGCTGATGGTAGTCATTATTCACATTGCGAATTCATCTGATGTGTTTAGTAACGGCTGTAGTCGCCGCAGTGCATCGTCGTCATAATGACACTGGCACTGCACTATCGTATAGTATCGTAGTTTGTATGCTCAATACGAGGGTCGTTCAATAAGTAATGCCCCATATTTTTTATCTCAGAACATGTTTATTGTTAAGAGTCAGAATTTGGTGACTACGTACATCAACATATCTTTTCCATGTCCTATTTTTCTACGTAGTCTCCATCATGTTCTATGACTGTAAGCCAACTTTGTGGAGGAGCATGTATTCCTTGCTGGTGAAAGCTCTTGATCCTGTAGGCGTAGCCATGTTTTCATTGCATTACTGACTCTCTTGTCACCTTCAAAGTGTGTTCTCCGTAGAGAATCTTTAAGCGGTCCAAAGCGATAGAAGTACGAGGATGCCAGGTCTGGACTGTTGGGTGGATGAGGCAATGGAGTCCAGCCCAATTTGGCGATGTGTTCCCGGGTTCTCAGACTTGTGTGTAGGCGTGCATTATCGTGTTGGAGCAAGATTTCTGCTGGATTCTTACCCGATTGTACAAATCGGAAAAGGTTATTAAGTCTATTTAAATGTGAAACCACATGAACACCAACACACATTCCATCCACGCTTAGTTAACCTAACAGAGACAGAACTACACGAAAATGAAAAAAATGCTCTTGGAAAAAGGTTTGAAACACTGCACCAATAGCAAAGTGAACAATCAATACATAGAAAATCTCATAGTAGAAGCCGAACACATCCTTACACGTGAAGAACAACAAAATAATTGTGAAATAAACATAGGACTGACAAGAGAACTAGTAAAAGAAGAAATAAAAGGCATAATAAAACAAACACAGCAGACACACAATAAGAACAACCAAACAGAAGCAGCTACTATGAAAAGGTTAAAACAAAAGTTAACAGACAATAACGTATTAATAACAAGAGCAGACAAGGGAAATGTAACAGTACTCATGAACAAAGAGCAATACATCACAAAAACCAAGGAATACATAAACACCAACGCCATACAAAAACTGAAGTCAGATCCAACTACCCGATTCCAGGCAAATGTCAAACGAACACTGAAAAACATTGAACACACACTCACAGACAAACAGAAATACTACTTAACACAGAAAAACCCACAAGCACCAACACTCCGCAGTCAACCGAAAGTACATAAAGACGGAATGCCAATGAGAGCTGTTATCAACTTCAAGAAAGCCCCAACATACCGCATAGCCAAACACCTCCAAAAGTTAGTTACAAAACACTATAAAGTAGAAAACAACAGAACAGTGATAAACACAGGAAATCTAATAGAAAACGTACGGAACATACAGGTACCACACACAGCATCACTGATTTCATTCACTATAGAAAATATGTATACCTCAATCCCTATCACAGAAACAATAGAAATCATAGAACAAAATCTCTCATCCCACAGCAACCTCACCGCAGACGCAGTAAAAGAAATAACTGATATGCTCGGACTGACGGCTGAACAAAACTACTTTCAGTTTGAGAAAGAATATTATCTACAAACTGATGGACTGCCCATGGGATCCCCAATATCAGGAACACTAGCAAACATTTTCATCAGTCACCTAAAAAATCAGATATTTGATAAGATAACCACAAATGAAAGTTTCAAAATCATATATTGGTACAGATACGTGGATGACATTATTTGTCTGGTAGATGAGCCAAGTGAAAAAAATAGATGAACTCCATTCAGAAATAAACAAAGCTCATATCAGACATGAAATTCACACTAGAAAAAGAAAAAGAAAATCAAATAAATTTTCTTGACATTACAATTAAAAAAGAAAATGGTAAACATACATTTAACATCTTTAGAAAACCAACAGCCACAGACACAATAATACATTCCACATCCAACCACCCCCACAGCCAGAAACTTGCAGCACTAAGACACATGTTACATAGATTAAACAGAATCCCACTCAGCAAGAGAAACTATGAACAAGAAATGAGTACAATCATACAAATAGCTAGGAACAACGGGTATTACACACATATGGTACACAAGCTCAATCAAAAAGTAAAAACACAAATAAAAAACAAACACAACAGTTCCACAATACAAAAGAACTCACAAGCTGAAAACTTACAAACACACTCAACAAACACGCACAATGACAACACCACACAGAAAAGAACCAGGTGGTACACCATGACCTACACACATAAACTAACACACAGAGTTGCAAACATCCTAAAGAGACAGGGCTTCAGAATAGCATACAAGCCTGGGCAAACCCTTCAATCACACCTAAGCCAGCCAGCTACCAAGAGGGACAAATTCCAACAATCAGGAATATATAAACTTGAAAGTCAAAGTTGTGATGCAGTATACATAGGCATGACATGCAGGAATTTTGAAACAAGATACAAAGAACATATCAGATGTTGGAAGTATAAAACAAACCATTCCACATTTGCAGAGCATTTAAAACACTACAACCATCATCCTACAAAGATGGAACAAGAAATGAAAATAATGAGAATAAGCAACCATGACAAACATCTTATACAAATGCAAGAAAACTTACACATCCAGAAAGCTATAGCAGAAAACAAACATGTGATAAATGAACAAACACACATCAGCACAGGCTCCCTACTACACTTAATAAAGGAAATGATAACATAAAACAAAAAACAAAAAAATTATATAACACCAAAATACGCACACACACACACACACACACACACACACACACACACACACACACATACACAAACGCATACACGACCAGACCACAGATACTCCAATAGTTACACTCATACGTTTGGCAATAACATTCGATCTTTGGCAAAACATTTGACAGTCGCCAACAGAAACCAAAACATTGCATTAAAACAAGCGTTCAGTGCATAGTGCTGTGGAATGTGGAAAAAACCGAAATTGGCGTTTATAAGAAGAAGAACAACACCAAAAATGCAACAGGAGCGTAATATGTAAGAAATTGTCCAAGCAAACTGTAAGTACAGTTCAAAACATTAGTACTTAATAGGAAATACCAACCACCAGAACTGTTTATAACCTATAGGCACAATGACAAAAATGTAAATAAAATAGCTAACATATGTACATATTCCAGGCCACTGATGATGCCTTGCAGAAAATAAAGGCGAAACGCGTATGGCACTAAAATTGTGTTTTATTCAGTTGCTGTCAGACGGTCCATAAGTAAAAATTATCAATATACCGTACTATTCAGAGTCTTCACGTATGCATCTGACTGGTGGTTGACCCTCTTGGCAGCACATCCACAAGAATGACGCCATCACAATCCCAGAAGACTGTCACCAAGACTTTTCCGGCAGGGGGGTTGTCTTGAATTTCTTCTTTTGTGGTGAATGACTCCTTGGACTGCCTTTTTGTTTCCAGAGCAAAGTGGTGCACCCAGCCTTCGTCTCCCATAGCGATCCCTGTCAGAACGACCTCTCCGTCGGTCTCAAAAAGCTCCAACAATTCAGATGAAATAGCCTTTCTTTCAATCTTGTGGTACGCCGTGAGCATTCGTAGAATCCATCGTGAGCACCTCTTTGAATATTCTGAAGTCTCGATCATTGCACACGCATTTCCAATGCTGACCGACAACTGTAGAGCCAATTGTCGAGTAGTGACGCGCCGGCCGGCACGAATAATGGCATCCACACGATCCAGCATGTCTGGAGAAGTGGCTGTGACAGGACGCCCCTAGCCTGGCTGATCATGGAGCTCTGTTTCTGCATTTCCTGAGGCTGTTACTTTCTTTAGCTATGGCCCAACTGTACTCCTATCAACTGCAGCATCACCATACAATGCACACAAACGTTTATGGATATTCACTACGGTTTCTTTTTCTGCACACAAAAATTCAATAACAGCACGCTGCTTATAACGTGAGTCGTATGTAGACGCCATTTTGACGCTGAACTACGGCTCTGCCATCTGCCAGAGCGGTTCGAAACTTCACCGGCACACAGAACAAACATCAAATGTGAAGCACCAACAAGGACATTTGTATGTTAATGTCTTTTTAAAAATAATGATCCTCGTACTATTGTAGTCAGTCGAGTAATTGGAGACCTTGTAAGAATCAAATTTAAGGAAAAAAGTCTCCTGCTTTCAAACTTCACAGAAGCATACGTTTCTCGGCTAACAATCGTGTTATTTCTTCGAAAAATGTTAGTACGTCAAGAATTGCGTATTACACGAACAGGCGACAGCAGCTCGCGTATGAGCTTCACGAGAGGTCATCAAAAGCAGACATGTTCTACTGTGTAGGATAGACCAGTGTTGCCATTGTCCTGAAGGGAGAACCATAGAAGTATGTAGTGTAAGACCAAAACAGAAAGAAATGATCTCTCTCTCAAAGCATCACGTATCCTGTTTGTTACGTTACACCATTCTGGTGTGCCTGCAACCTCGCTTCAGTCATATGAAAGTGCAGAAATGGCACGAACATACGTTCTGGTCAATTTGAAAATTTGTTTTAAAAAGATGTCTGTTTGCTAGTAGTGACTTTATGCAGTGAGGATTCTTTAAGTACATCTGCGGACTGCTAGCTTCACATCTTGTTTTTGTTAGTACAGTTTTTACTCATGAAAGAAATTCCTCAGGTTTTCTGCTATAGACGTAGTTTATTTTATACAAAATTGATACACTGACTGTATGTACGAAATTGAAAAAGTAAGGGAGCTGTCTCTGTTGCACACCTAGGACGTACTTTAAAGTGTAGGGTAACGGCTACTTGTTATGCATGAGATGTCATTAAACGAAATTGAAGTACGGAAAGCCAGTTACTCGTAAGCTTACAGAAGTTGGTAATGGACGTCTTATCGTATGAAACTGCGACAGGGGTGCTTTGTGCTGTGACCGTAGAGAGAAAATGGCTTTTGAGAATTTTAGGAATGACTAATGAGTGTTTATTCATTTTCCCAAGTTGCGGAGTGTGCAATTGACTGCTTAGATTGTACCTTGTCTACACTTTAAGTGTGTCCGAGTTCAAATAGGGTCTCCTGTTTTTACAAACCAAATAACGCGCCGTAACTAATGATGGACGAATGCCAACATTAATTATGTCAGTGTCAGCGGGACGCTAAACAAATGACGTCTTGTTGGTACACACACACACACACACACACACACACACACACACACACACACAAACCAGCTTCGGCCACGATAGCTTGGGCGAATGGAGATTGTGACTTAGAGGCTGTGCAATGCTTTCTGTTAGTTCTCAGATGTCCACATTGCCTGCCAGCAGCACTCGAATCGACTTATTAATAACTCACGCCCTCATTAACTTTCCTGCCCAACTGGTTAGTTTGCTAAAGGGCTGTTTACATTGTGAAACCGAAGTTGCGAAATAACCGTGGCAGTAGCATGTGAACCGTAGTGAAGCAATTGTTCAATATAAATTCATAATTCTATAAAAATGGGCTCTTGTTTGCCACCTACATCGTCTATAAAGAAATGAGAGCAAATATAGTTTCTCTTTGTATAGAGATAAACGTAGTATTTTCGTAACAGCTACAGAACTACAAGGCTCTTACAAATAACTACATCTATATTCCTATATGCGGTTGTGCGGCAGAGGGTGTGTGAAGTATCACTACCATTTTCCCCTTTCCTTGTTCCATTTGCAAATGGTGCAGGCGAAGGACGACTACGAGCTGTAGTTTCCGTTCCGGTCGTTTTCATTTTTCGGGATGGATGTGGGGGAAAGTACAATATATTATCAAAAAGTACGGGCATTTTGTAATGTCGCGCGTTTTATTAGTTCGTTTCGCGCGATTTTTTCGTTGTTGCGTTGTTAAACAAGTCTGAAAAGCGTCTGCACTGTATTAGCCGTACCGGATATTTACTCTGTCGTCAGCTGTCAAAACGGTTGCATCTATAGTGGCAGCGTCGGCGATTATTTATCTTATATAAAAGTGCGTAAGAGAATTTGTATTAAATTTTGCTGCAAGAAAGTAATGAAGTGCAGCAGATATTTAGAAGTATCAAGTTTTGCTTTTTGTGGGATTGCTATGAGTAAAACTAGAGTTTACGAACTGTATTAGCATTCCAAAGAAGACCGTGAATGCGTTGAAGGTGACGACAGCCTGGACACCCCAGTCGCGATCGTGATGTTATCGTGGGAAAAGTGAAAGAAATGATTGTGAACGACCGCCAGTCACAATCAGAAAAGTCGGTGATGATGAAGGTGTATGAATTGGCTGATACCGTGAAATCTTTTCTTGAGCTTTGGCTATGAAACTGTGTGATATCAAAAAGTTGTTCAAAATTGTGTGCATTTGCAACTTCTCGCGGCCTAATGAATAGTCACTCTGAGGATGGCCGGACGATATGCGGCCGAAATATCAGTGGACGAAATTTAATTTGCGCGGCTGCATGCCAGAAATTTAGTGGACCATTCAAAATTATTTATTAGTTTCTCTATGTGATGATTCCTAAACTGTTCGTTTAATAAATGGAAACGGCTAAGGACGTCCGCAGTTCCCCGTGGTTCAACTTCTGCGCTGTGGAAAATGTAATTATGTATTTGACTTGGATGCCTGATATAAATGTCGAAACCGGCAGTGGACTCAACCAAGTTCTCAATAACAACTAGAAAGGTTTTTGATTACTCGAAAAAATTTGTGAATTTCGAACAGAAGTCAGTGACCAATGTAACTCGCTCAGTGCAAGTGTGCCACACTGGGACTCGAACCGCCTCTCGCATGCAAATGCTCTAAAGATCTACATCTACATTTATAGTCTGCAAGCCACCCAACGGCGTGTGGCGGAGGGCACTTTACGTGCCACTGTCATTACCTCCCTTTCCTGTTCCAGTCGTGTATGGTTCGCGGGAAGAACGACTGCCGGAAAGCCTCCGTGCGCGCTCGAATCTCTCTAATTTTACATTCGTGATCTCCTCGGGAGGTATAAGTAGGGGGAAGCAATATATTCGATACCTCATCCAGAAACGCACCCTCTCGAAACCTGGACAGCAAGCCACACCGCGATGCAGAGCGCCTCTCTTGCAGAGTCTGCCACTTGAGTTTGCTAAACATCTCCGTAACGCTATCACGGTTACCAAATAACCCTGTGACGAAACGCGCCGCTCTTCTCTGATCTTCTCTATCTCCTCTGTCAACCCGACCTGGTACGGATCCCACACTGATGAGCAATACTCAAGTATAGGTCGAACGAGTGTTTTGTAAGCCACCGCCTTTGTTGATGGACTACATTTTCTAAGGACTCTCCCAATGGATCTCAATCTGGTACCCGCCTTACCAACAATTAATTTTATATGATCATTCCACTTCAAACCGTTCCGTACGCATACTCCCAGATATTTTACAGAAGTAACTGCTACCAGTGTTTGTTCCGCTATCATATAATCATACAATAAAGGATCCTTCTTTCTATGTATTCGCAATACATTACATTTGTCTATGTTAAGGGTCAGTTGCCACTCCCTGCACCAAGTGCCTATCCGCTGCAGATCTTCCTGCATTTCGCTACAATTTTCTAATGCTGCAACTTCTCTGTATACTACAGCATCATCCGCGAAAAGCCGCATGGAACTTCCGATACTATCTACTAGGTTATTTATATATATATATGTATATATATATTGTGAAAAGCAATGGTCCCATAACACTCCCCTGTGGCAGGCCAGAGGTTGCTTTAACGTCTGTAGACGTCTCTGCATTGAGAACAACATGCTGTGTTCTGTTTGCTAAAAACTCTTCAATCCAGCCACACAGCTGGCCTGATCATTCCGTACGCTCTTACTTTGTTTATCAGGCGACAGTGCGGAACTGTATCGAACGCCTTCCGTAAGTCAAGGAAAATGGCATCTACCTGGGAGCCTGTATCTAATATTTTCTGGGTCACGTGAGCAAATAAAGCGAGATGGCTCTCACACGATCGCTGTTTCCGGAATCTATGTTGATTCCTACAGAGTAGATTCTGGGTTTCCAGAATTGACATGATACGCGAGCAAAAAATATGTTCTAAAATTCTGCAACAGATCGATGTCAGAGATATAGGCCTATAGTTTTGCGCATCTGCTGGACGACCCTTCTTGAAAACTGGAACTACCTGTGCTCTTTTCCAATCATTTGGAACCTTCCGTTCGTCTCGAGACTTGCGGTACACGGCTGTTAGAAGGGGGGCAAGTTCTTTCGCGTACTCTGTGTAGAATCGAATTGGTATCCCGTCAGGTCCAGTGGACTTTCCTCTGTTGAGTGATTTCGGTTGCTTTTCTATTCCTTGGACACTTATTTCGATGTCAGCCATTTTTTCGTTCGTGCGAGGATTTAGAGAAGAAACTGCAGTGCGGTCTTCCTCTGTGTAACAGCTTTGGAAAAAGGTGTTTAGTATTTCAGCTTTACGCATGTCATCCTCTGTTTCAATGCCATCATCATCCCAGAGTGTCTGGATATGCTGTTTCGATCCACTTACTGATTTAACGGAAGTCCAGAACTTCCTAGGATTTTCTGTCTAGATCGAGCTATCGAGCCTTGGCTCACGATCATACTTCACAGTTGTACTTCCAGCAGTACCTATTCTCCTCCCGCATCATCCACAAACAGCCTCGTGGAGCTTCTGACGTTACCCACTGCGTCATTTATATATATTGTTAACAATATTACAACACTCCCTTGTAGTACTCCCGAATTTACCTCTACGTCTATCAATTTTGTCCCATTAAGTCTTCTAACCTTAATGACATCGATTATCGATTCTAACGAGACGTTACACATCGACCTCATCCGCCTCCTCGCCTCCCCCCCTCCCCCCTCCGCACCTTTCTTAAGGTTCCGTACGTCAATTGTAAAGACGGAACCCTTATACGACCACTTTGATGTGTTTTTGGAGTGTGTCCACCTTGAGCAAAACACAGTTTTCATCTTTTCTATTTAATGGTTCAAATGGCTCTGAGCACTATGGGACTCAACTGCTGAGGTCATTAGTCCCCTAGAACTTAGAACTAGTTAAACCTAACTAACCTAAGGACATCACAAACATCCATGCCCGAGGCAGGATTCGAACCTGCGACCGTAGCGGTCTTGCGGTTCCAGACTGCAGCGCCTTTAACCGCACGGCCACTTCGGCCGGCCTTTTCTATTTATTTCAGAGACATTTTTCGCTGAAGTTTCAGCATCATCAGTGGGTTTATATTATCTTTCCATAAAGCAGGTAAAACGCTCTTTACTACTTGTAAACATATAAATTTGAGTTTTTAAGACAGTGTTTATAAATTTAAAAAAACGATAAAGTTTTGTATATAGACTTTGTAACCACTTGCTGTGGTTTTCCTTGATTTTTCTTTTTTTTTTACTTCTTATGTTATTTATTGCAGCATATGGTAACAAGGTATATATACAGAACTTTGTGTGTTTTTCAGATTTATAAATATTGTCTCAAAAACTCAAATTTATATGCGTAGAAGTAATTAGGAGCATTTTTCTTGTTTTTTAGAAAGATAATAAAACCCCACTGATGATGCTGAAACTTCAGCGAAACATGTCTGGGAAAGACAAAAATTATGTTTTGCTCAAGCCGAAGGGTCTCCAAAAACAAATCTGTTTGTAATCAAACACAGGTAGAAGATCTTCCGCTTCAAGATGTCTCTCCACCCATCTGTTAATATCCCTTTTCTCAGAAATGGGCGTGGTATCGAAATTTATCTCAAATGCTACGATTTACGGTTCATTGGCGATGTAAAAAATTTAAGCTTCCAAGTTAATGTAATCAAAAGATACGGCCATTTACATCGATTTTTGATACAGGCATACTCAGTCGTCGAACCCTCTAGGTGAGCTGTCTACATAAGTAAGTTTGCACGGAACCCTCAGGGCGCGAGTCATACTAGCACTTGTCTGGTTCTTTTCTTTTGATGGCGTCGCTCCCTCTGCGGTGAGTGGTTCTCGTGAGTGGTTCTCGTGTCCGTGCGACAGTCGGAATTACACGAGCCGCGACGCGTGCGGCTTTTCAGGTGCTTCCTGGGGCCCGCGTGACTCACCCGGTGCAGATTATGCCAGCCGACGTAATTTAGAGTGGGCTGCCTTCCGCGGTGACTAAGCCTGCCACTCGCATTGTTCAGACAGTGTCTTACGCTCACCAGTGCTGAATTTGAGTTAGTCGGCACGTGCGTCACAATCTCTGGAGCTTCAGAACAACATAGTAGCCAGTAGACACGTAAGTAGGACTTACATTCCATTTCACCAAAATCAGCTTCAAGCTCCGTGAAGATATAATGCCAAGTATCTATGGCCAGACGACTTGTCCAGAGACCCTGCGGTAGTTCCTGAGATTACCTTCGCATACAGACAGAAAAAACGCGGCGGGGGACTTTAATTTAGTAAAATGTATAAATGACAACAACATTACTAAATTTACAATAACATCATTTTTCAATATAGTCCACCTTGTTTTGTCGTTGCACATGTTTTCCAATATTATGAGAGAAAATGAAGTTATCGGTTGAACAGCAGGCCACCTACGCACCGCTTCCGGTGAAGAGACGTTCTCATAAACTGTCTCTAAATGAACCAAACAAAGAAATATCTAACGGGGTATGATCGGAACTGTATGGAAGATGCCCAATCACCTGAAGCAGATATTCTAGTGTGTCTGAAAAGTGTGGGCGGTGATATGTGGACGCGCGTTGTTATCCCAAATAAGTTCGCTGTTTGACAACACTCCTCAGCGATTGTTTCGTATTGCAGGCTTCATTCGTCACAAAGCATATCAAGTCACAAGTGTGTTGACTCTTGAATTTCTGTTTTGCTTGAGATCAGATGTGCTTCTATTCCATGCTCTGTCGTTTGCTCCTTGGTTCAAAGTGAATAGTCGTTTCAAAAGCATTTGCCTTCATTCGCATGAAAGTCCAGTACCCACTGACAAATTCTCAAACGATACGTCTTGTGCTCCTCTTTGAATTGTTCTGGAGTTCATCTTGCTCAGTTTTCACGAAAGCTGAACCTGTTATGGACGGTGTCTTCCGCAAAACCATCACCAATGTGCATTTAGTTTCCAACTTCATCGAGAGTCTCCCGTCGTTTACCCAAAATCACGATACGGACTTGCTCAGTGTCGGCGCCAGTAGTGGATGTGACTGCACGTCCTGATGTTGCTTCGTCCTTCACACTTCTTCGACCACCATTGAATGATTCCGTTCACTGGTAAACACTTCCCCGTGTAAAAAAAAAAAAAAAAAAAAAAAAAATGGCGTTCGTATTGTGCTGAAAGTCCTGTATCGATTTCAGCCCCTGATACACCTTCAGGCAACAAAAACAACAAAAAAGGAGTACATAATGCTGTTCTTCGACAGTGCAGACGAAAAATGATGCAGCCATGTTCACTTCGTAAGAGCGGAAAACTGCCGCAAGCGAAGTGGACGATGGCGTCTGGTGGCTGCAAGCGCACTCACTAAACCGCGTTGCGCAAGTAAATACAATTAGAACGGAAGTGATACCATTTTGTGACTTACCGTCGTATCTTCTCCATTTTCGTCTGTATTCATAAGCCGTCCTACGGTATGTGACGTAAGGTTTATAGTGTATCCGTTTGCTGCTCCATTCACTGGTGATTGTTGGGAAGAAAATGTCCGTAACCTTTCACAGGAGTCCAAATTTGTCTAACTTTAGCGTCGTAGTCATGAAGCGAGATTTATGTTAAAGGAAGCAGTATGTTCCTTGACATCTTCGGAGCGAAGCGTCTGAAGTTTTATTAGTAAGGATCTCCGCGATGGCCAAAGCGATGGCCAAAGCCTTTCGAGTCACACCTGTCACTTGCGGCTGAAAATATCTGTTACTTTCTCACGTTGTACTTTGGAAATAGTTTGCAACATTCTGTTGCATCATATAAACACGTCGCAGACGGAAACAAAAAAAAAAAATAAAAATAAAAATGAAAAAATCATCGAAAGCGAAAAAAAAGTTCAAATGTGTGAATTCCTAAAGGACAAAACTGCTGAGGTCATCGGTCCTTAGACTTACACACTACTTAAACTAACTTATGCTAAGAACAACACACACACCCATGCCCGAGGGAGGACTCGAACCTCCGGCGGGAGGGACCGCGCAATCCGTGACATGGTGCGTCAGGTCGCACGACCACTCCGCGCGGCTCGAAAACGAAACACAGCAAGTAGCCACCTATCCGGCAGCGCCGTTGACTGCTCACTGTTAGTCTACGTATATGAGGGCGATATGATTACGGTCGAGTGAATAAAATGCTAGTGATCAAGCTCGTTTTATGACTGGTTGTTGCTGTGGCTACCGCCGTTTGTCAATAACTTTGTTAGTGTGATTAAAATATTATTATGAATCTTTTCCGTATACTAGGTCAACGCTAGCGTTGAGCCATACTATTATTCCGTGGTGTGCGTTGTTTTTCCATCTTTTTGGGGCAGTTAATAACAGTTATCTGCACTCTCGTTATTTGACAGTCGACCTCGAAGAACAGCTTTCTGACACGCTTAGGGACATTTTAATGATTTAGTCATATATCACACGTGAATTAAAATAATATTTTACGTTACTTCTATAGTAAAGCACTCAGTCTTCAGGCCACAAGTGGCCCGTCGGGACCATCTGACCGCCGTGTCATCTTCAGCTGCGGATGCCGATAGGAGGAGCGTGTGGTCAGCACACCGGTCTTCCGGTGGTTTTCTGTGAACGGAGCCGCAACTATTCGGTCGAGTAGCTCCTCAATTGGTATCACGAGATTGAGTGCACCCATAAAAATGGCAACAGCGCAAGGCGGCCCGGATTGGTTACCCATCCAAGTACCGGCCACGCCCAACAGCGCTTAACTTCGGTGATCTGACGGTAACCGGTGTACCCACTGCGACAAGGCCGTTGCCTTATTTGTATACTAAGAGACATTACAATTCTTTCTTGTTGTTGTTGTTGTTGTTGTAGATGATGATTTGATGGTGATGATGGTGATAATGACGATGATATAGTGGTTTCAGTCTCATGACTGCTTTGATGCAGGTCTTCACACTACTCTAACCTGTGCAAGTCCCTCCACCTCTGCAGAACTAGTGGAGCCCACACTACGAACTTCCATCTATTACCAAACTCACGATTCCGTGGTACCTGACGAAGCGTCCTATCAAAAGATCCCTTTTTTTAGTCAAATTGATCCATAAGCTTCCATTTTTGCCGAGCTCGATTCGGATCTTCCTCATTCTTGTACAGCAACATATTTCAAAAGATTTTATTCTCTCCTCTTCTGAATCGCTTATCGTCCACGTTTCACTTCCGCACAAGGCTGCACTCCAGACAAATTACCTCCAGACAAGACTTCCTGACACATAAATTTACGTGAAGGGTTAAATGTTGACAAACTTGCGGAAAAAAAACATTGTTTCGAAGTTTATGTACAGCAAATGCAGTGCGACACGAATTTGTGGAAAGAGCCGTCGCTGGGTGACGTACGGTGGTAATAGGCAGGGAAGAAAACGTGTTCCAGTGGCTTCAGTAGTTTTCTAGGATATGACGTGGTAAGTTTGAAAGAGTTTTCCAGCAAAAATTTAATGTTTCAAATAATAATAATAAATTAGCTCTGGACATAATTACAAATAAGAATCGATTTCTGACATGCTAAGGTTCACTGCAGAGTTTTGTAAATTAAGTGAATTTCAGATTTTACTTTCAGTTTTGCAGGTGACAGACATTTTAAAGCGATTTTCTATCGCCGCGAAGAGCGGTGCGCTTTGGTAGACGCCTGCTGAGAGGAGTGCCTACTTGTCGCAACGAAGTTATAGCTTCGTACCTTAAACGTCAGATGGCAACTAGTTCGAGTTACACTGTAGATTTCAGAAGGTTAAACAGACCGTCGACGAAACAGGATTCAGTAGTTATGCTGAAATGAAGAGGACAGATGGCAGGCGGCAGCAGTAGACCCAAGGTGCGTTCTCGCCGCTAGCGGGGGAGCCACGTCCTTGTGGACTACGACTCGTGTGAACGAAGAGTCGTGGAGAATCAAGAGACGTCACAGCCAATCATCGCCTTTTCATTAGTGACTTTGCCTCCACCATGTCAACAACAGGTGGAATGAGAAAATTACACAAGACGAATTTCAGTAATTTCTCGAATTGTATGGAGGTGAACCAGCTTTTTATGATACAAGCGTGGAACGTAGCAGAGACAGAGGCGTAAGAATGGCAGCAGCAAAAAGGGTTTCCAATGCCCTCACAATATCTGGCTTCGACCGAAAAGATTTCAAAATTTGAGAACTATAGCAGTAAACAATAATTATTGTCAGAAGTTGATGGAGATATTAGAATCGTTCACTGATGACATTTACATAGCAGAAGTCGTATAGTTCCACCAAATAAAAACTTTCGTTTTCCAGTTTGCCCTGCAACGACCCACACGACCGTATTTCGTTAGTGAAAAAATAAGATCATGTATGTATATCAATTGTTGAATTGCTTTTGGATAGATTCACAGGTATTGGTTATTCTTCAGTCACCTGATGCTAAATACGAGGGCAAGTAGTTAAAGGCAACTGAAGTTTTGAACTGCACTTACTGCCTGTCTCATATTAGTATCTTATTTGGAAATCAATCGTAAAACGCGTTCCAGAACGTAATCTAATTGGTCTTCAGACACTCTGTTCGGGTACATGTTTCATGACGACGAAATTATAAAAATGGTTCAAATGGCTCTAAGCGCTATGGGACTTAACATCTGAGGTCAGCAGTCCCCTAGGACTTGGAACTACTTAAACCTAACTAACCTAAGGACATCACACACATCCATGCCCGAGGCAGGATTCGAACCTGCGACCGTAGTGGTCGCGCGGTTCCAGACTGTAGCGCCTAGAACCGCTCGGCCACCCCGGCTGGCGACGAAATTATACAGTCATGATATCCTAAAGCACCATAGTATTATTTTACATTATTCTTTTTGTTCCACCACCCAATTTTAAAATACCAGCCAAACCTCAATTCACTACGCTACTACTGTCTATGAAGAGCTCGTGCACAGTCTGTCTTCCGCGATCAACTGAGCATGTCTTCCAGGATATTTTAATCCTTGTGAACTACTATCCCAACAATTGGTGGGGTTAGAAGTAGATTTGACCACTGCGACAACTACAGGCTATCTTCGCGGAATACACTCTAGTTTCTATCTTTCATCATTGTATGTCCTTTCTGTTTTTTAGAAGAAGGAATGAGATGTATAAGAAATCAGATGTACAGATCGAAGCTTCTGCTGAACTTACATGTGCCGGGAAGACGTGTGGCTAGGGACACGTTATCGAACGAAAAGTATCGTACTCATTAAAGTATTGAAAGAAAAACGTCGATTTCTGCAGGCATCGAAACTTACCTTTGATAAAAATATTAGATGCTCGGTATCAGCTGCAATCTCTCCATCCCTTCTTTTAAAATCCATCTATAATAGAAGGAGATAATTGATTTCACAAGTTTTAAAGTGAATGAGTGAAACATTAAATTAATCAGAGTTTTTATTTTAATTAAAGGTCACACACAATTTTTAAAAATTTTGTCCTTCAAACATAAAATCGCAGAATACAGTACCAGAAAATAATTGAATAGTGGCATAAAGTAAATGAATTATGTCGTAACTAAAATTTCCGGTCTACCTCTGTATGCTCAGTCAAAAACATGATTTTGTCCAATCGTTTCGCTGATAATATGTTACGCGACTTTGGAAACGTTGTGCCTGCCTCTGACAAATGCTCGGAGAGCACTGAAGTCGATTGAATTGTCAGCCACTCGTAGTCCAGCTTATACAACGCGGGAAAAGCCTCCATGTTGTCCCATTGCTCAAAAGCAGCATTTTTTTAACTGTATTCCGCGGAAACTTGAGGCTCCTTGAAGATCACTCAGCGGTTCGGCGCAACGTAGGTGCCTTTTATCATGACATTAAAGAATCTAAATTAAAAGAAAATTGACGCATCTACGAAATTTAAAAAATAGAATAACAAGTAAGTTTCGCTTCGAGTTGCTAATATGGGTAGTCAGTAGGAAACAACACTGACTACGAGTAAGGCTGTATTTTTCGGAAACAACCCTGCGCACGGTAAAATGAAGAATGAGCGAACGACTACGCAAGGGCCGCGCGCGGGATGGCCGCGTGGTTTGAGGCGTCATGTAACGGACTGCGCGGCCCCTTCCGCCGGGGGTTCAAGTCCTCCCTCGGGCATGAGTGTTTGTGTTTTTCTTAGCATAAGTTAGTTTAAGTAGTTCATGACCTAACCAGTTTGGTCCCTTAGGAATTCACATACATTTGAACATTTAATTACGCAAGGCGTGTTTCAAACCGCCAGCGTCGTGCGCTTCTCTGTGCAGTCGCATGCGCAGCAGCCCCTATAACTCTGCCATCTACACGTGATCCCAAAGAAATGAGAGGAAGGTGCCTGTCTACGTAACACTTGTAATAAAAAAAACACATCCGGCTTTCCAGCTGTTTAAGCAGATTGTATAAAAGGGGATATTAATAAGCGTGTATAATTTTATGTGAAATAATTGCCATTTTTGTTGTAAATAATACATGTACAGAATGATGCATCAAAAACTTAGTATAGAGACAAACCACAGGTCCCACGATATAAGTGAAATGAAAATAGTTACCACTTATCGAAAAGATAACCGTCGCAATACCAAGGGGGGAGGGGTATTTTATATTTAAACTATTTACAGTTTTTGATGATTTCTTATACTAGATTCCGTAATTGTTTTGAATTTTTCGGCTAAATGTAACTAGAATTTTACCTCTTAGTAACCAATGTGAGTTTTCGAACAAACGTCATATTGGTATTTTCAAGTTCAGGAGCCTTCTTACACATCTCTATATCTTTAAAAAATCTGATGCGAATAAAACTAAATGATAGTTAGCGAAATCTGTATGTTTTAAAATTTTTTGTGGTGGACACTCGCTCTTCTCTGTGTCCACATTAAGAAAAATGCTTTGGGGCTGCTAAGATTGTGCTAACAGATACTGTATTGTCAGGCACTGGACCCTTTTTGTACATCAGTACCTACTTAAAAAGGATGTTGATAGTAAAAGTGAACTACAATTAACGAAATTTGCTTTCTTCTTCTTTTTTGTGGTTGGCATAAAGTAGACCGTCTTGGTAGCAAGCGTTACGGGAAATACTTTGGTCTTGCCAGGGTTAAGAAATGCTGCTCCAAAACGTTGGCTCTAAGGGGAAACACAGGCGTTGTCTCATTCCGTCTCTGTGATTCAGCAATTCTTGCACAGACACTGTTTTAAAGAAGAACATAGAAAGACACAAGTAAGTCTAATCGTGGAAAGTAGCGTATTCCAAATGAACGACCTGGGAACAAAACGTTGCCAAGGTCGGCGAATGGACGCAGGTGTTTTTGTTCACCCACTGTGTCTCTGACACCCCCATTTCTTGATCCATGTTGGTGCTACCGAGTTCAGCTCTTGAAAGTGCTGGAAGTGAGTCATTCAGCCAAAATTCGAATAAATAATAAAAATGACATGCATTTTTCGGATACCTACTGTAAAGAACTGATATGAGTCATCATTATTAGTGTTGTGCCCAGAGGCAGGTTTTCACATGGTAACGATAAAGAATCGATTAGAAAGTAACGAGTGAAAAAGCGCCGGTATCGAGATGAGGCTACAGGATAGGAAGAGGTGTGGGTACTGTTACTCGTGGCGCTACGCGCGGCTGAGCGGGCAGGCGCGCAACACGCAGCGCCGCCGTCATCCGGCCATCGGCTGACCGCGCTGCCACTGCCGCTGCCGCTGGCGCCCCGTCTATTTATAGCGGGCGGCCTCTCCGCTGAGAGCGCGCGCCGTATTTCTGTAACGTGGAGGGCGGCACGTGTGCACGCCGCGTGCGGCCGCGGCCGCCCGCCTGTCCCCAACCTGCTGCAGCTGGGCCGCGTCGCCACCCAGGGCCGCAAGGCTACCGGTGTCACAGTACGGAACCTTGAACACCTGGCTTCTTGCAGGCGATCAGTTTATTGTATGTGATGATAAACATAAATTAGAATATGCCATACGTAAGTTGCTCCTGCTGACCTATCAATGCAGTATGGAAGTCTCAGTAAAATAAAGGTAATGGCTTTTAAAGGAGTTAAAAGTCGTGTGGCTAGGGCCTCCCGTCGGGTAGACCATTTGCCGGGTAACAGTCTTTCGATTTGACGCCACTTCGGTGACTTGCGCGTCGATGGGGATGAAATGATGATGATTACGACAACACAACACTCAGTGTTTGAGAGGAGAAAATCTCCGACCCAGCCGGGAACCGAACCTGGGCCCTTAGGATTGACATTCTGTCGCACTGACCACTCAGCTACTGGGGGCGGACTTTAAAGGAGTTGAACCAATGTAATAAAATTATAATTAAAGCAGAGTGTATGTGTGTATTCCCGGGATCTCCTCTCACAACGCCTGGACTGATTTCAGCCAAATTAGGCGTTTATAGCCATCTAGCTCCATCAGGAGCGGAGATGTGGACAAAACGTGTTTTTTTTTCATCCACCAGCATACAGGCTGCCCTGCACAACAGTCATGTCGAGTAGAACTGTATCGGCCTACAGAATCTTTGTGCTTTACAGGGCAGGCTAAATGTCAGGCAGACGAAATAGTATTCTGGGTCCCACTGTGTAAGCTCGCCTGCATGGCAGGCATGTTGCCTAGTATTGCTCTGCATGGTGGCCTATGTGTCAGGGGCAAAGAATTAATTTATATGCCCTCATCTATAATCTGCCCTGTTTGACATGTTTGTTGTAGAAATAGTATCAGTCTTCTTTTTTTGCAGTGTATTGCATGTGCCAATGAGCATGTCTGGGAACAGGTTCACATGGATAGAGGAGGGGATGGATGGAGTGAGAAGAGAAGGAAATCGACAGAGAGAGGGGTGGAGGGGGTGATTCGTGAGGCAGGTGGAAGGTGTAGAGGGGTAGTGGGCAGATGTAAAAGGAAGAGGCAATGGTAGAGATGGAAAGAGAGAGGAGGAGGAAGATATTGAGGATATGGTCAGAGGGAAAGGAGATGGAGATGTTTTCAGAGACAGGGGGTGGAGGAAATAGACAAACTGAGGGGGAGGAAGAGATAGATAGGGGTGGGAGGATAAGGTGGACATGCAGGGCGAGGAAGAGGGAAACCCAGAGATGGGGAGGAGAAGATGTGTTCAATGATATGTCGAATGCATATGTGGTTGAAGCTGTGCAGGAAAGTCTAGTTGTTTTAACTGAAAATGTTATCAGTTTTAATTGTTTAACAACCCAAATAAATTACCAGCATAATAAAGATATAAACAACAAGTTTCAACAGCTTATATACTTATCTGGCACATTCAATACAACCTTGAACAACGGAATTAGGAACGAAAAAAAATAAAATTTTACCAAACTGTGGTTCTGACGTCTCTGCTGTGTGGGACTCTGCTGTGTGGCTGCACATGCAAAGACTGGATTAGAAATGAAGAAATTAGAGGAGAGACTGAATGTTGAAGAGAGAAACTGCAAAATACAGAAATATAAAGACAGGTGGAAAGAGCGTGTAAGCAGAATGCCAGAAGAAAGGCTGACCAAACTACGCTTTTGAGATATAGATGATGATCGTGATGATAATGATAATCACATATGCACAGCTAGAGACTTGCACCACAAAAATTTAAAATATAAAAATGTCATCGTTTTAATACGATGACGCGGGCCCATGTAAAAGACATAGCCGCCATTACTTACAGTTTTCAATGGGCAGGTGATACGAATTAAGTTAGTATTCACCTCAAAAAATCTCGCGCCCCGTCGCGGCAAATTCCCCGTGGTGCCCAGTGGAACACGTCACTCTATGGAAAACCATTAAGACCGTTAACAGGATGACTAATGAATTTTGGCATTTCGATTTCTCAGAAAGAGAATTTCTTCATTACCACATTTCATCCAAATTAGGACCTATAAAACTTTTAACGTCCACATGCGCGTTCTCGACTTCTTAACACTTTGTTACCACTGGTTGCTGCGTGAGACCAATTTTTATGTCGGCTATCGGTTGCACACAAGAAGATCAGTTGCGGTGGACTCAAGTCACGTCCATGCCTTCGGAGTCAGCTCCACAACAGTAATCAGCAAGTCTTAATGGTAACGAGTTATAACTGTGATCAAGCGGCGAAGATCAGATAAACAACAATGACGGTGTGGTGGACTCGACGCACGTCCATACCTTTGGAGACAGTTGCAAAACAGTTATCGGCAAGCGTTAAAAGAAACGGTTTATAACTGTGATCAAGCGGCAAAGATCAGCTAAACAACAATGAGGGTGCAAAATTCTCTATTCTGGTACGTGGTATTAGTATGTGGACGAGGAACATTAATTTACTGCATATGTACACAAATAATTTTTAATCAGAATTATGACCGCTGCCCATAGCGACGTTGGATGCCGCCTGGTGCCGTTGCGGGCACGTGCCGCGGTAACAAAAGTACACACATCAAAAAAAGTTTTGCATCACTTCGATTCCGAGAGTTCCCGAACCTGTACAGAAAATTGGAATAGAGATCAACATAAACATCATTTCCACCCTTTTTATTGCTCACGAAAACCACACATTGCATGTTATAGCACCATACGGCGAGACCTTCAGAAGTGGTGATCCAGATTGCTGTACACACCGGTACCTCTAATACCCAGTAACACGTCCTCTTGCATTGATGCATGCCTGTATTCGTCGTGGCATACCACCCATAAGTTCATCAAGGCACTATCGGACCAGATTTGTCCCACTCCTCAACGGCGATTCAGCGTAGATTCATCAGAGTGGTTCTCGGGTCACTTCGTCCATAAACAGCCCTTTTCACTCTATCCCAGGCGTGTTCGATAGGGTTCATGTCTGAAGAACATGCTGGCCATTCTAGTCGAGCGCTGTCGTTATCCTGAAAGAAGTCATTCACAAGATGTGCACGATGGGGGCGCGAATTATCGTCCATGAAGACGAATGCCTCGCCAATATGCTGCCGATATGGTTGCACAATCGGTCGGAGGATGGCATTCACGTATAGTACAGCCGTTACGGCACCTTACGTGACCACCAGCGGCGCACGTCGACCCCACATAATGCCACCCCAAAACAGCAGGGAACCTCCATCTTGCTGCACTCGCTGGGCAGTGTGTCTTAAGGCGTTCAGCCTGACTGGGTTGCCTCTAAACAAGTCTCCGACGATTGTCTGGTTTAAGGCATATGCGACACTCCCCGGTAAAGAGAATGTGATCCCAATCCTGAGCGGTCCATTCGGCATGTTGTTGGGTCCATCTGTACCGCGCTGCATGGTGTCGTGATTGCAAAGATGAACCTCGCCACGGACGTCGTGAGTGTAGTTACGTATCATTCAGCCTACTGCACACAGTTTGAGTCGTAACACGACGTCCTGTGGTTGCATGAAAAGCATTATTCGACATGGTGGCGTTGCTGTCAGGGTTCCTCCGTGCCAAAATCCGTAGGTAGCGGTCATCCACTGCAGTAGTAGCTCTTGGGCGGCATGAGCGAGGCATGTAATCGACGGTTCCCGTCTCTCTGTATCTCCTCCATGTCCGAACGGCATCGCTTTGGTTCACCCCGAGATGCCTGGACACTTCCCATGTTGAGAGCCCTTCCTGGCACAAAGTAACAATGCGGACGCGATCGAACTACCGTATTTACCGTATAGGCATGGTTGAAGTACAGACAACACGAGCCGTGTACCTCCTTCCTGGTGGAATGACTGGAACTGATCGGCTGTCGGACCCCTCCGTCTAATAGGCGCTGTTCATGCATGGTTGTTTACATCTTTGGGCGGGTTTAGTGACATCTCTGAACAGTCAAAGGGACTGTGTCTGTGATAAAATATCCACAGTCAACGTTTTTCATCAGGAGTTCCGGGAACCGAGGTGATGCAAAACTTTTTTTGATTTGTGTATGTAAGTGGAGGAGACATAGACGGAGTATCGCCCTAGCGTAGATGTGGGCTGCAAATGGGGATATCCCTTGAGATAAGCGCCTTTGACGGGCAGATTATTGTTATGCAGACCCAGTGAACGGGTATCTCGAGAACGGCGAATCTGGTGTAATATTCACGTGCAACTGTCGTGATGGCGATGATGTTTGCTTTCTGGGGCGCTCAACCGCGCGGTCATCAGCGCCAAGCAACTGTCGTGAGCATCTACGGAAAGAGGTAGAAAGACAGTGAAACTGCCACTAGGCGCCAAATTGTTGGACGTCCACGACTCTTCACAGAACTTGGGGTCCGGAGGCTTGTCTGCTCTTTAAAGTGGCTAGATGGTGATATGTGGCGTCTCTGCCGAAAGAGCACAATGCTGGTGCACGCACAAGTGTTTGGGAGCACACCGCTCAACCTACATTGTTGAACATGGAGCCCCATATCAGACCGCTACATGTTCATATGTTGACCCACGACATCGTCAGTTACGATTTGCATTGGGTACGGAGCCATTGGTATTCGACCGTCGATCAATGGAAACGTGTCGGCTCTTTGGGTGAATCACACCTTTGCTACATTAGGTCGCTAGTCGTCTCCACAGATGCCGTCATCGATGTGAACGGTGGCTCGAAACGTGCAGCACACCACGGACGCATGCTGGCTTAATGTCTTCCCCGTCGACGATGTCGTCTTTCATCACTATAATTGTCCTTGTCTCGGAGCCTTTGTGCTATAGTGGTTTGAGGATCATTATAGTGAACTCATGTTGATGTCTCGGCGACCAAATTCGCCTGATATAAATCCTATGGAACCCATCTTGGTCGCTACCGGGCACCATTATTGAGTGCGCAAATCAGCGGCCCGTTATTAACGCGATTTACGTGACCTGTGCGTAAACATCTAATGCCACATAGCTCTACAAACCTACCAACAAACTGTCGGATCCCTGATACGCAGAATCAGTGATGCATTTCGTTGGAAAGACAGACAGAGAAGCTATTATGCAAGTGGTTATAATATTTTGGCTCATCATTGTATAATTATACATATAATTAACATTTCTCATTATAGTATAGGTAAAAGGCAGTGCACTGTACTGTATAAGTTGTGGAAAAAAAACGTACTCACTTGATTGAGAGTCTGTCTATCTTCATCCCTTCACCGTAGTTTGTGTGTCGACCTCACCTAGATTCCATGCCTTGTAGTAACAATTGTAATGGGTGGTAACCAAACCAGTTTGAATTTTTCAGAGAATGTCCACTTTTCTTTCTCGCACAGCTCATTGTTTTCTCTCCTCAACTAATTTTGTGCATTATTTTCCATGTGGTGTTGTGACGTTTAGTATATTTTAGGCCAAATGCTCCGTAGCTTGCTTCCTTTTGCTTCTGCTCTTGTAGTCTTGGGATGCTACATACTAAAGACACGGGAGTGCCTGAAAATCTTCATTTCCTCAACTTCGTCAATGGTCACAAATATTTTTTGTCATCACACTACAGGTTTGAGTCTATAATGATCATCTAGAAGATCTGTCTTATCACAACACGTATATTAGGACATGTCCTAACATAAATGTTTTTTGAATGTTTATAGGACATGTCCTTATATACATTTTTTTATTAAACAGGTGTGAAGATGATCATTATAGACCGAAACCTGTAGTCTGATGACAAAAAAAATTGTGACCATTGATGTGAAGTAAAGGAAATTGTTCTACATTCGGGTCACTGTTCAATTCGCGACCAGATCACATCTCGTGAAAATCTTCACTTCTTTTTTATGTTGTCTCCATGTCAAGTAAGTAAAAACTGAATCGATAAACGTACAGACTGCATTGAGCCGCGTAACAAGGTCACTTATTCCCCGTTTCGATGGAGAACCTGAAACTTGCGACTTTTGTGTCGCAACAGCCGCAGAACTGGAGAAAAATGTCTCGGAATAGCCCTGAAACGTGTCGAGCGACTTTGTCGCTAGGTGTACGAGTCTTACGGAGGGTTGTACATCTCTACAGACGACTATTGCTTTCGCCTGTAATCGTTTGCGCTTCGCAGTTGTGAAAGCTTCTTCAGACGATTCTACTAAGCTTTCAAGTGGTGATAATCAACCATGAAGTTTAGTCGTAGCTACTGTTGACCAGCATACAGGTCAGTATTGGCGTGTCTTCAAAATTATATTTTGTGTGTCAAAAAACAAGTTATTACTAATAGTCAGTTTTCGTACTAGAGACATAATCATGTTTGGTCTCAGTCTGTAACCACAGTAAGCAAGGGTCGTGTCATGTCATGTGTCAGCAATGGAATCACCGAAGGTGCATGTTAACTTTGTGTTCTGCGTTACGACAGGTCTCGTCATGGGGGAAACTTCGTCAGAGAGGTCCACCGCATGAGCGTCTACGGAAGTGATTCCAGTGTTGGTTTCCCGTTTCCTTCCACTGATAATGATGAAATGATAATGAGGACAACACAATACCCAGTCCATGAGCGGAGAAAACCTTCGACCCAGCCGTGATTCGAACCCGGGCCCCGTGGCGTGACAGACCGCCTCGCTGACCATTCAGCTATCGGGGCGGACAGTCTGCATGTTGCTGACTCCAATAGTAACACGCTACGTCAGTTTGCGCTCTGCCGCTACAAGCCAAACGTGTCTCAAGCTAAACGGGTAAATGAAGAAGCACATATGGCTGTAAAGGAGGGCATCAAACAAATGTGCATTGTGTACACAGTGAGCTATAAATTGATGAGATAGACATGTGGTGTTGAGTTGTACACGAGCCGTGGTAAGAAATGCTTTGCAGAGTGCCTTTGGGGGTTTTACAGTGAAACCACAGCCACCAAAAGTACTGTAAACCACTTTTTTCCTGAAAATATTCGTGCATATCACAAGAAAAGAATAATTTTAATAATATTTTTACATATTGGAAACAAAGAGTACAGGTGGGAAAACAATATTAAGACAACTTCACTCACTGACGAGGTACTGCACAAAGTATTGTACTTGAATTTACCAAAGCAAAATTTGCATTGTTGCTACAGTTCTTTTGTTATCTTATATTTTCCCAACAAACGTGTCTGTTTATAACTGCAGCATGTTATTTTTAAAACTGAAATACTGACTTTCACATGTACATGACTATCAGGTTTTTTTTTTTTTCAAAAAAAGAAGGAAGTTGCTCATTTGACCTTAATGATTTCACTTCTTTCCTTTTCTTAATATTTTCAGGTCACTGAATCGTAAATTGTATAGCAAAATTTTATTAAAGAATGAACGTCAACTGCTGCGTTGCATGGTTATGTCAACAACTCCTCTAAATTGCTGTTTTTGCAGTTTACATTTTGCTGGTAGGGCCCACAGTCCACAATCACCCCATTTATCTACGGATACCAAATACAGCCCTGACAGCAATAGGATGTCCTACAACAGAGAGTCACGCGTACCTCTTGTCTCACTATGGTAGGATACACTGACCAATGTCTGGTTATGCTGTCCTCACACAGAATAGGTTTTCTCAATGTGAAGTATGTCAAAAGTAGTTTCGAATGTTGTTGGTGCACGCCTATAAACATAATGTGCTGCTGTACATCTATTGCATCTTTGCTCTCCGCGCCACCTTACTGAGAGTACCGCCACTGCCACTGGCCCCCTGTCATGTTCCAGTCGCGAATGGTGCTCGGGAAGAATGATTGATTGTAACCCTACGTGCGAGCTCTCTAACCTTGCCTTGGCTGTCTCTTGGCGCAATACGTGGAGGAGGAAGCAGAATATTCTTTGTCTCTTGTAGGAGTGTACGCTGTCAGAATTTCAAGTGTGAACCACTCCGTGACACACAGCAGCTCTGTCGTAATGCCTGACACATTAGTTGGATGACTGTCTCCGTGACACTATCGCCTTTACGAAATAAACCGTTAACGAAACGCGCCACTTTCCTTTGAATCTTTTCTATTTCTTCTGTCAATCATTTCTACTATGGGTCACAGACTGGCCAGTAGTAATTACACTACTGGCCATTAAAATTGCTACACCACGAAGATGACCTGCTACAGACGCGAAATTTAACCGACAGGAAGAAGATGCTGTGAAATGCAAATGATTAGCTTTTCAGAGCTTTCACATAAGGTTGGCGCCGGTGGCAACACCTACAACGTGCTGACATCAGGAAAGTTTCCAACCGATTTCTCATACACATACAGCAGTTGACCGGCGTTGCCTGGTGAAACGTTGTTGTGATGCCTCATGTAAGGAGGATAAATGCGTACCATCACACTTCCGACTTTGACAAAGGTCGGATTGTAGCCTATCGCGATTGCGCTTTATCGTATCGCGACATTGCTGCTCGCGTTGGTCGAGATCCAATGACTGTTAGCAGAATATGGAATCGGTGGGTTCCGGAGGGTAATACGGAACGCCGTGCTGGATCCCAACGCCTCGTATCACTAGCAGTCGAGATGACAAGCATCTTATCCGCATGGCTGTAACGGATCGTGCAGCCACGTCTCGATCCCTGAGTCAACAGATGGAGACGTTTGCAAGACAACAACCATCTGCACGAACAGTTCGACGACGTTCGCAGTAGCATGGACTGTCAGCTCGGAGACCATGGCTGCGGTTACCCTTGACGCTGCATCACAGACAGTAGCGTCTGCGATGGTGTACTCATAGACGAACCTGGGTGCACGAATGGCAAAACGTCATTTTTTCGGATGAATCCAGGTTCTGTTTACAGCATCATGATGGACGCATCCGTGTTTGGTGACATCGCGGTGAATGCACATTGGAAGCGTGTATTCGTCATCGCCATACTGGCGTATCACCCGGCGTGATGGTATGGGGTGCCATTGGTTACACGTCTCGGTCACCTCTTGTTCGCACTGACGGCACTTTGAACAATGGACGTTACATTTCAGATGTGTTACGACCCGTGGCTCTACCCTTCATTCGATCCCGGCGAAACCCTACATTTTATCGGGATAATGCACTACCGCATGTTCCAGGTCCTGTACGGGCCTTTCTGGATGCAGAAAATGTTCGACTACTCTCCTAGCCAGCACATTCTCCAGATCTCTCTGCAATTGAAAACGTCTGGTCAATGGTGGCCGAGCAACTGGCTCGTCACAGTACGCCAGTCACTACTCTTGATGAACTGTGGTATCGTCTTGAAGCTGCATGGGCAGCTGTACCTGTACACGCCATCCAAGCTCTGTTTGACTCAATGCCCAGGTGTATCCAGGCCGTTATTACAGCCAGAGGTGGTTGTTCTGGATACTGATTTCTCAGGATCTATGCACCCAAATTGCGTGAAAATGTAATCACATGTCAGTTCTAGTATAATATATTTGTCCAGTGAATACCCATTTGTCATCCGCATTTCTTCTTGGTGTAGCAATTTTAATGGCCAGTAGTGTAAGTATCGCCAGAATGAGGATTATGTGAGGTAACCCCTTCGTGGATCAACTACTGAGGATTCTTGTAATAAATCGCTGCGAGTACAAACTGCCAGATATTCAATGCATACATCTGCTTTCAGTGATTGTGTAATCATACTACAAGAGGTATTCAAAATGTTTCCATTTGATGGTGTTGGTGCAGTGCATATGAAACACAGCGCAACTCCAATGTGAGTTTACTAGCACCGACATGTAGACAAGGGATTAGTGTGGCATTCTCAATTTTCTGATGAGCTTGTGGTGAATGCGAAAACGCGAACTATAGCTACATTATTACGAAATGCGTCCAAACAGGATCAACAATCTGTTATTATTTTCACGGACAAACGTCGGTAGATATCCATCGGAGAATTAAGAATGTGTACGGGGCAGCATGTTTGTCAAAAACCACCTTTGTGGATCTGTGCGGCAAGTTTCGTGCTTTGTGGAGTGGTGCACCAAGTTTCGTGCTTTGTGGAATGGTGCGCCAAGTTTCGTGCTTGCGACGATGTGACACAAGACGCCGGTCGACCTGGGAGGCCAGACGTCTCAATTGGGAGACACTCGAGTACCCACCTTATTGTCCTGATCTCTCCCCATGCGATTATCACGCCTTTAGTCCCTTAGAAAAGGCCTTGAAGAGTCGACGATTCCTGTCGAACGATGGTGTGCAGCAGACTGTTATGGACTTCTTCACGCAGCAGGACACGGTGATTTACCGAATGGGTATCTTCAACCTGGTGCGTCATCGGATGCTTGTCTCAGAGCTCATGGCGATTTTCGCTTATGAGCATACCGATTCTGGACTGTACACCCTTCGGAAGGAAACTTTTTGATCACCCCCGTATATAAGTAGTGCTCAAATCAAAAGGTGTGAAGTATGGTAAGAAGCAAACCTTTTGAAATCTGCATATGCCGCTTTGGGATAACGCAGTTTGATACCTAGAGATGCGAGTGTAGTGCCGTCACCTCCCCCTAAAAATGTCAGCGGTGCCCTCAGCAGTAAGGTGATGCTCGCTGTCCTTTTCGACGTCCGAGGTCCAATACTCATCGAATTCCTCGAGCATGGAAAAATCATTAATAGTGACATGTGCTGTGAGACAGTGTTGTTTTGCACCTTTTATTTTGAACACCCCTCATATAACGGTCTTTCTCCTATTGATGCACGGTTCGCTACGTTTGACCAAGCCCGCTGATAAAGTGGAGAATCATGTGGTAATTTATTTTCGGTATTTCAGTGGAAACAATGGTGCACCAATCCACACTGAGTTGCTGAAGTGTACGGCAGTAATGCGCTATCATATGATACAGTGGGTAGATGCCACAGACACTTACATTGTTGTCAAACGAGCCTGACTGACAAAGAACCAAATGGCAGATCATCTCTCTATGAAGAGCCGGAAATCGCAAGAGAAGTGGAGGTCCTGGAGCTCGAAGACCGGCGTATCACAGCCGAGACATTAGAGACAAAACTATTCAGTCAGAGATCAGTTTTGAACGGCTTTACGCACGTTCGAACATGGCTAAGGTCGCGCCTTCTGGGTTTCGCAGCTGTTCAAACGATTCAAAAAGCCCGCCCAACCGGGACTGCAGCAGAAATGCTACAACTATATCAGACCAGTTCAGATGACTTCTTTAGTGGTGTAGTCACTATTGGTGAATGCTGCCCCGATACAAAGGAGCAAAGCAAGGAGAGGAAACATGTCGATTCACCACTGCCGAATAAGGCGAAGACGCCGCCATCGTTGGGAAAGGTGCTAATACATTATGCTCGTAATGGGCAAACAGGAGAATACTATCGGGACGCAGACACGACGACGTGACGCAGGGAGCTAATCAAAGGAGTGTTTTGCTCCACGACAACGTCCCAGCTCATCCTGCACAGCACACACTCATACATCTACATCTACATCTACATTTATACTCCGCAAGCCACCCAAAGGTGTGTAACGGAGGGCATTTTACGTGACACTGTCATTACCTCCCTTTCCTGTTCCAGTCGCGTATGGTTCGCGGGAAGAACGACTGTCTGAAAGCCTCCGTGCGCGCTCTAATCTCTCTAATTTTACATTCGTGATCTCCTCGGGAGGTATAAGTAGGGGGAAGCAATATATTCGATACCTCATACAGAAACGCACCCTCTCGAAACCTGGCGAGCAATCTACACCGCGATGCAGAGCGCCTCTCTTGCGGAGTCTGCCACTTGAGTTTATTAAACATCTCCGTAACACTATCACGGTTACCAAATAACCCTGTGACGAAACGCGCCGCTCTTCTTTGGATCTTCTCTATCTCCTCCGTCAAACCGATCTGGTACGGATCCCACACTGATGAGCAATACTCAAGTATAGGTCGAACGAGAGTTTTGTAAGCCACCTCCTTTGTTGATGGACTACATTTTCTAAGCACTCTCCCAATGAATCTCAACCTGGTACCCGCCTTACCAACAATTAATTTTATATGATCATTCCACTTCAAATCGTTCCGCACGCATACTCCCAGATATTTTACAGAAGTAACTGCTACCAGTGTTTGTTCCGCTATCATATAATCATACAATAAAGGATCCTTCTTTCTATGTATTCGCAATACATTACATTTGTCTATGTTAAGGGACAGTTGCCACTCCCTGCACCAAGTGCCTATCCGCTGCAGATCTTCCTGTATTTCGCTACAATTTTCTAATGCTGCAACTTCTCTGTATACTACAGCATCATCCGCGAAAAGCCGCATGGAACTTCCGACACTATCTACTAGGTCATTTATATATATTGTGAAAAGCAATGGTCCCATAACACTCCCCTGTGGCACGCCAGAGGTTACTTTAACGTCTGTAGACGTCTCTCCATTGATAACAACATGCTGTGTTCTGTTTGCTAAAAACTCTTCAATCCAGCCACACAGCTGGTCTGATATTCCGTAGGCTCTTACTTTGTTTATCAGGCGACAGTGCGGAACTGTATCGAACGCCTTCCGGAAGTCAAGAAAAATAGCATCTACCTGGGAGCCTGTATCTAATATTTTCTGGGTCTCATGAACAAATAAAGCGAGTTGGGTCTCACACGATCGCTGTTTCCGGAATCCATGTTGATTCCTACATAGTAGATTCTGGGTTTCCAGAAACGACATGATACTCGAGCAAAAAACATGTTCTAAAATTCTACAACAGATCGACGTCAGAGATATAGGTCTATAGTTTTGCGCAACTGCTCGACGACCCTTCTTGAAGACTGGGACTATCTGTGCTCTTTTCCAATCATTTGGAACCCTCCGTTCCTCTAGAGACTTGCGGTACACGGCTGTTAGAAGGGGGGCAAGTTCTTTCGCGTACTCTGTGTAGAATCGAATTGGTATCCCGTCAGGTCCAGTGGACTTTCCTCTATTGAGTGATTCCAGTTGCTTTTCTATTCCTTGGACACTTATTTCGATGTCAGCCATTTTTTCGTTTGTGCGAGGATTTAGAGAAGGAATTGCAGTGCGGTCCTTTTAGCTGTGTCAAATTTTGCGTCTCCCCCGATCCGCCCCCTGAGGTTATCTTGAAACAGATTTGACCTTATAAGAACAGAATAAGTACAGAAATGGCATTTCCGACGTCATGGATGAAGAAACCATTGCATGGCAGGCAGTTCCGGAATAACGACGAAATAATTTTCTGGACCTAATGTTTCCCGAATAGCAAAAATACAGATTTCTTAGAAATGAGATATCCGCCGAGCAGTCCATCGTTGCGGAAAATGTGTCGCATTGTAGGGTGGACATGTAGAGAAGGAATAACACCGTTATCGAGTTTCAGGAGGCAGATGGGAGATAAAATTTTCTTGATGCGCTAGTTTTCAAGAAAGAAGACGGTAGCTTAGGCTACACAGTTTACCGAAAACTCATGCACACAGACCTACGCCGGGATTCGAACCACCAACCACAATGAAACAGGGGCATCATTAAAATGTCGGCGAGCGGAGCAAGGAACGTGTGTTAACCAAAATTGCTTGACACGGAGTTGAAACACCTCGTCGGTGAATTGCTTAAGAATCGTTTTTCGTCCGCTGAAGTAATAAGAGCGTTAATACTGCAGCGCAAAAATCACAGCGCTTGTGAAGTCGTTAACGACGTTACTGATCGCATAGAAAAACACTTGACAAAACGGAACGAAGCGGTAGTCTAAAAACAACCCAGAAGATACAGGGTCACCTAACATTGGCCGAAAATGCCCGCAAACCGCTGGAAAAGCAGGAATTCATAGAATTTCGTGTATTTATGGGGAGGTACTTCAAAAAGCACTGTCAAAAATGGCTATAAGAGCGCAAGGACTGCAGAAGGAGAGAGACCGACAGATCAGCTGTCGCGGAACGTGCTTTGCAGCCAGGAGACCACCCACTCATTTTGATAGAACCCAAGTAGTGGCAGTCAGAAGCGCATAGCATGAAATGTTATACAGAGAGACCGTAGAGATTGTTAAGCACCCAGGAATTTCAGTAGGAAGGAGGAGAGCGTGAAATTGAATGACGTCTGGATCCCGGTGCTGACAGCACCCAACAACGGCCAATTTCGCACGGGCATTTAAAACTTGTGACGTCACGCCACTAAGCGGGAGGGACGGAATTTTGCTGCAGTCAATAGCGTGCCAGAGGGTGAAATGGGCACTCAAAGGAGCTACTTTCCCTCATGAAAATTGTCTCCGCAAATGAGGACGAGACGTTGGGTTTTGACGTGAAATCCATCCCGCCACGGGATAATAGCCCGGAATATTTTATTAATTGTGACATTTCCCGCTGTGACAGTTTACTGTTAACAACCTCATTGACTGCCACACGTAGACTGGGGCTTCAGCGTGCCGGGAGACGCCCACCTCAATCAGCACATTCATCAAAGCGTGTCTATAATCTTATCACGTCTCCCTAGGTGGCAGCTACCAAGCGTACCCGTGACTACATCATTTCTGAAGTGTACAGATGATAAGCCCTAGCCGTACTAGCAGAAGATAATGACAGTAATCGCCACTCATTCTGGCGTACGCTAGTACGTGCTATCAACCCGTTACACATGTCAGCTGCCGCTTGGCGGCTTCGTCACTTTGTTGAAATGCAACTCCATCAGCAGCATTATGTAAGTGACGGGAGTAGGCAGGGAAAATATTTTCGAAAACCGCCGCTTCCAAATAGTTATATTTAAAGAAGGTCATTTTGGAAACACTGAAGACAGATAACAAGAATCATTCAATGTTACTATCATTTTCTGTCATAACAGACAATTGTAAGGACCAGAAACCACCGCTATACGTAAAGAGTCATGATGTTAGACGTCAGTTATCGTAAGATCAGTTTTCTTTCAAGAAATATTACCCTCGAAAATAGTATTTGTAACCAAACTAAAGTCGTGATTATGTCATTGCTGTGTTCGTAACTTCTTTCTGGTTGCAAACGTTATTGTCGTGGTTAACATACGAGTATCTTGAAACAGGTTTGACCTTACAATGATTGAATCGATTTGCAGTTAGCATTTCTGGCGTCATGACTGTCTACACACAGGGACGTTAAGTTAATCGTTTCTGTGCCAAAGAATAATTCTTTTTCATCGAAACAGATTGTAAAAAAAAGTGATTCATCTTAGGGGCTGTCGGTATTTCAGTATGTCTTTTTTTAAATGAATGTTGAAGCCCAAGTTCTTCCACTCTTAAGAGCTGCAGTCCGGCTGGTTTCTTTCATAAACTGTAGATAAACTTTCGCTCTCTTTACTTGTATTTTATCCCTGATAACTTAAGACTTTCAAAAGAGTGTATGCCAATCAAAAAGTGTCAAAAGCTTTTTCCTAACCTATAAATGCTATAAACTATCCTTTAAATTAAGTCGTAGGCGTCAATATTGCCTCTCGAGTACCTACAGTTACCCAGAATACAAACTGATCTTCCTACATGTCGGCTTTCACCAATTTTCTGTAGATAATTCGTGTAGGTATTTTCTGACACGTACTTATTCAGGTAATAGATCGGTAATATTCACAGCTGTCAGTATCTACGTTCTTTGAATTGAGATTATCTTCTTGAGATCTTAGGGTATTTCACCTGTCTCGTATATTCTACCCACAGGTGGAGCAGTTGTATATTGGTTAGCTGTCCCAAGGATATTAAGAATTGTGAGGGGACGTCGTCTACTCCAGGAGCCCTGTTTCGTCTTGGACTTTCATATTTAATCATATTTTACGTGATGAAATAATGGGAGCTCTAAATTTTCGAAATCGGTCGGGACAATAAACAGTACTTGTTACGGACAAGCAACGATTTTTAAAACTTACCATTCAGTGCATTTGTTGAAATCGCGGAAAAAAAAGAAAGTGGAATAAAATTTCTTGGAGCATACTACTGTGTCATTCTATAAACTGGTGTAAGAGCCAACGCTTCGATCTACTTCAACGGTTTTCTCCGAAGCGTCTGTAGTTTTCATCGAAATGTCATCTGTTCTTTTATTTTACTACGTGAAGCGGCTTTATGGAAGGATGACTGAATTTGACGCCTAAAGAAATTTTACCATTAGTCATAATATTGCATTCTTAAAATCATTGGAATTTATTCCTAATTTTTCATCCATGAGTCCATGACTCAGTGCTGTTTTAATACGTCTTTTAGAGGGCACCATATCTATCCTAATGCAGGAAAAATCACGTATCAGGTGGGGTTAAACAATCCATGGTAGAGTTTGTCATTTACGTAGTTACTTTTATAGCTTAATTACGCATTAACGTGCTAATTGATTAGGATTGGGCTTACTCTAAAAATAGGCCATTGTAACTTACAGATTAAAGCATTAAGTCTAATGTTGAACTCGTTCAATCAGAAACTGAAAAATTCTCTAATCTTTGTTAGTATTTATCGCGTAAGTAATTATGTGTACTGCTCCATCCACTGTACTCTGAATGGTTCCAATACAAGCAGGATATGCACATGTACCAAACTTCTCTGTCTGTTTCAGATTCGTCACACACTAAAAAAACTGCTTATTTCGAATTAGCTCTCGTATCACCTCACCAACTGCGACATGGTCGCGTATACAAGCAGTGATCCAATACTGTCAAACGTTTTTTATTCCGTCCGTAATGACCATCCTCAATCATCGTCTAAAGAATTCATATTGTGATCAAAGACTGGAATAAAAAACATTTCGTATCATCTATTCCATTACCGTCACACAAGTTAGTCAAGTCCACCGCTGATTCAGACTCAGATGATAAAAATTCACGTTTTCACATATAATTTGTACTTTTTGTCTTAGCAGGACTTGCTTTCTTCTTCATAGCCAAACGAATAATTCAGATTATCGCTTTCTTCTTCATAGCTAAACGAATAATTCGTGATTGTCGTCCTACCAGAGATGATGTTATTGCGCATAGGTTGAACATCAGCTACGGTTCAATTCATGCAATTAGCCATGAATGTCTAAACTAGTGCAGAGTCTATGCTCGTTGGGTAGAACGACAAATGACAGACAGAAACAGGGATGTTTGTAAATGTCGAAATCACATTTAAGGAATTTTGGTGAGGAAGGAGAAGATTTTCTCGGTCGCATCAACCATTGATGAGATATGGCTCCACCGTTACGAACATCAGAGTAAATGTCAGGGCATATTGTGCTGAAGCATCCATTTTCGCCAAGAGCACAGAAGTTCAAAAGCCAGTCTCTTTCAGCAAGTTTGACGATGACGGTGTTTTGGGGTAAGAAAGTTCCACAGCTGATTCATCGCACTCCTAGAAAAGTGAGTAGTGATACGTGCTGTAAGCCGCTGTGCTTCATGAAGCCCAAAATGAAATCGAAGAAGAGAGGAGATATTTCGAAATGTGCGATTTTGCTTCAAGATAATTCCTGCCCTCATACAGCCGGGAAAACAACACAGCGCATTCAAAATTTAGATTTTGTCCTTCTGGAGCGCCCACCGCATAGTCCTGACCGAGCTCCAAGTGATGTTTCACCGTTCAGGTACGAAGAAGGAGCACCTGCACACATCCGACTTTTCGTCGGATGACGAGGCTAAGAAGGCGGTGCAAGAGTGGGTGCGCACAATGCCACCAAGCTTCTTCCACGACGGAATTCGGGAACTAGTCAAAAGATGGGCCAAGCTACTTTCTAAAAAGTTGCCTATACCCTTCGACTCACGCTTGCAAGGTACGTCGGCATTAAAATAATTATGTTGAAGTCTGTGTCGTGTAACAGTGGTAGGCGTGCGCCACACGCACTCGGGTTCCTATTAAGACAAGCTGCCCGCTTGACACTGGTCGGGTGACCTGCGAGACTCGGAATAAGGGATTATTGATTCGCCTCGTTAATGTCGTCTACAGGACATAAAAGCATTACCTTTGCGGGTGATTGCTGGGCAAGTTACTGCCTGGCTGAGGGTTGCGTGACTGCCATCCAACACGAACTGCCTTGCGTCCGGAGCGCCGGTGCAACGATGGATCGATTCTCGCAGCACGCTGGAGGCGGCGCGGCGCTGTTACGTAGGAAAGGCTGCAGATAGGGAGTCACTGTCAGCGTACGGTATACCCTGCTCCACTTACTGCGGTAGGACATGCATCTGAATCTACATCTACAGGGTGTTACAAAAAGGTACGGCCAAACTTTCGGGAAACATTCCTCACACACAAATAAAGAAAAGATGTTATGTGGACATGTGTCCGGAAACGCTTAATTTCCATGTTAGACCTCATTTTAGTTTCGTCAGTATGTACTGTACTTCCTCGATTCACCACCATGATTTCATACGGGATACTCTACATCTGCTGCTAGAACATGTGCCTTTACAAGTACGACACAACATGTGGTTCATGCACGATGGACCTCCTGCACATTTCAGTCGAAGTGTTCGTACGCTTCTCAACAACAGATTCGGTGATCGATGGATTGGTAGAGGCGGACCAATTCCATGGCCTCCACACTCTCCTGACCTCAACCCTCTTGACTTTCATTTATGGGGGCATTTGAGAGCTCTTGTCTACGCCACCCCGGTACCAAATGTAGAGACTCTTCCTGCTCGTATTGTGGACGGCTGTGATACAATACGCCATTCTCCAGGGCTGCATCAGCGCATCAGGGATTCAATACGACGGAGGGTGGATGCATGTATCCTCGCTAACGGAGGACACTTTGAACATTTCCTGTGACAAAGTGTTTGAAGTCACGCTGGTACGTTCTGTTGCTGTGTGTTTCCATTCCATGATTAATGTGATTTGAAGAGAAGTAATAAAATGAGCTCTAACATGGAAAGGAAGCGTTTCCGGACACATGTCCACATAACATATTTTATTTCTTTGTGTGTGAGGAATGTTTCCTGAAAGTTTAGCCGTACCTTTTTGTAAAACCCTGTATAATCCGCAAGCCACCTTACGGTGTGCCCCTCCTCCTCCTCCTCCTCCTATCCCCCCACCCCACCCCCTCCCCCACCCTTTCTTGTTCCGGTCGCAAATGATCCGCGGGAAGAACGACTTTTGCTAAGCCTCAAAGTGGACACGAGTTCCGTTAATTCGTCCTTCATGGTATTTTCGCGAGAGGAAGCAATATATTCGTTGGCTCTTCGAGGAACATACTCTCGAAATTTTAGTAGTATACCACACAGTGATGCACAAGGCTTCTCTTGTAGCATCTGCCACTGGATTTGGCTGATCATCTCTGTGGCGCTTTCGGATATATTAAATGAACCTGTAACGAAACGTATGTTCATCTCCGGATCTTCTCTATTTCGTCTATAAAGCCTGTTTGGTACATGTTCTAGACTGACAAGCAACATTCGGTTATTGGTCGAACGACGGTTTGCTGAGCTACCTCCTTTGTAGGGGGATTACACTTCCTGGAAGTTCTTCCAATGAATCTCAGTCCGGCGTCTGCCTTTAATACAATTACTATTATGTGGTCACCCCGCTTTAATATGCCACAATAAGCACGTTCCTAGAAATTTGATGAATGTGATGCTTCCCATGATTGTTCTGCAAACGTCAGGGTTTTCTTGCCTAAAATTGGTTCAAATGGCTCTGAGCACTATGGGACTCAACATCAGAGGTCATCAGTCCCCTAGAACAAAGAACTACTTAAACTTAGCTAACTTAAGGACAGCACACACATCCATACCCGAGGCAGGATTCAAACCTGCGACCGTAGTAGTCGCGCGGGACTGAAGCGCCTAGAACTGCTCGGCAACAGCGGCCGGCTTTCTTGCCTGTGTATGCATAATACGTGACATATGTTTGTGTTAAGAGTCAACTACCAATCTATGCACCAAGCGTCGATCCTATGCAGATATTCCTGCATTTCGCTAAATTTGTCTAGCGACACGTTCCTTAAAGTAAATACATGAAGTACATACAACATACTTTTTAAATTATATGACAGATGCAAATTGTTCAAGTTTATTTCGTAAGACTGTTTAATAGGAACGTCTGAGTGTTAGTACAAGGCATGCAAGAAAAGAAACTTATCACTCTTAAGTGGGAACATAAAAATCTTGTGACACACCGGACATGTATTTGCGACACACCAGTGTGTAGCGACACTGTGCCTGAGAAATGCTGGTCTAGCGTTGCGACTTCTTTCAGTACAGTAACATCATCCGCAAGAAGCCTCATGGAACTTCCGACGTTATCCACTAGGTCATTTGTATACGTTGTGTTCCGGGTATAAGTGCAGATACGTTTATTGGTGGCCGGCCCCTGGTGGCCGAGCGGTTCTAGGCACTTCAGTCTGGAACCG
Source organism: Schistocerca americana (assembly GCF_021461395.2). Classification (NCBI taxonomy): domain Eukaryota; kingdom Metazoa; phylum Arthropoda; class Insecta; order Orthoptera; family Acrididae; genus Schistocerca; species Schistocerca americana. The sequence continues at coordinate 846,213,096 of NC_060120.1, read as the reverse complement.
CGCGACCGCTACGGTCGCAGGTTCGAATCCTGCCTCGGGCATGGATGTGTGTGATGTCCTTAGTTAGGTTTAAGTAGTTCTAAGTTCTAGGGGACTGATGACCTGAGATGTTAAGTCCCATAGTGCTCAGAGCCATTTTTTATTGGTGACTCAGGACATGGTACTGAATAGTATCACATCATTATTTACTTCATTTTCAGTCTAATAATTAAAGCTATTATGAGTAGTATGTTTTTACGTTGGTTAGAACCAAGTGTGGCGCTTGTTGTCTCCTGGGCGATTTATCAGGTCTTGAAATGTGGACACTTGGACGCATAGCAATTAGACTATACTGCAGGCATTCTCCATTTAGTGGTGCACTTACGGCCGTGCAGAAAACATCAGGTAGTAAATTATGTGATGTGTTTGCGGGAAGTCTGTTTGACGCAGAAGAATTACAACCCACACCCTAAATTGTGTACATATTAAGCTACCACGTATAAAACATCTATCGTTACACCCAGTATACTGTGAAAAGCACGATCCTGTAAAACTCCTTTGCGATAGGTCCAAAGTTACTTTTACATCTGAAGGTTTGTATTCAGTAAGAATGACATTCTGCGTTCTGTTTGCTAGGAAGTCTTCAGTCGTGTCACACAGCTAGTCTCATGTGCTCATTGGTATTTTGTTCAATAGGCGACAGTGAGGCACTACACTGCGTAAAGCCACCATCGTAATAAACCGCAGGCCATGAAACAGACATAAAAGGAGCCATGCAACAAACGTCAATAATGCATGAGGTGTTTAGCACCCTTCGATATGTAAATCATTGGCATTTCAGCGCACTTAAACAAAGCGGGAGCACATAACGCCATCCACAATCTATATACAAGGGAAGACTACACAGTAGGTTCCTCGTTCAGAGATCATATTTCAGTGTTGTTTGTGAGAAGGTCGTGTTATACCTAGTGTAAGAAGGTGAAACGTGTACCACCTGTTGTCGGAATTACCTAATTATCCGTCAGTTACAGAATTAGACGTCGACAAACACTAAGCCACAACATTCCCCAAACATATTCACAGATGCTACTTCTTCCATATTGCTTATATCGCATTACGTTATTATCTAGTGAACATTTATCATCATGACTTGTCTGACGACTTTTTCTTGTGTTACAGGTATGTACTACAGAGGCATTGTTTCGCCAATGGAGGAGAATTGGATAACAAACTTGGGTGAATACGATGTTCTTTATATTAATATTATTTGGGAGTCTTTCACTTTTCCATATGAATAAACTTCATGATCTTAAGTGTAATTTCTGGTATAAGTTATGTCTGTACCAATGTTACGACGACATTTTCACCTTTCTGATCTATTCTGCATGTTTCCGTTTAAGCATATACAACTTGTTTGAAGCATTACTGTGTTTTAAAGTTTTTGTAAAAAGTTAAGCCAACACAGATCCGCTACTGCAAAAACAACGGGTATTTTTTTTGCCATGCGAGTATCGTTTTAGTCATTTGAAACACCGTCGAAGGCCTGAAAGGAAACATGTTTACAAATTTGCTTTGCTTCTGTTGCGTGACCCCGAGCTCCACCGAGAAAATTTCGGAGGTTGTTCGAGGATATTTGTTGAGCATTCCGGTATAAGGGACTCCAGTTTCCGGTGGCTCGTGGCGCGGTAATTGCATTTCATTTGCCTTCTTACCCAGTTTATCTTTGTATCAGTACTGCGCTGAACATATCTGCATAACAGTGTAAATGCCTACGATATGCATTGTGTGTCTTGTTTGGAAACGAACTTGTCCCATTCATTCATTATATCGTGGAAGTGGGCCAGAGTGTAAACAAACGAGAATGTGTGTTAGACTAGCAGAAGGGAGACGAGCAGCGCAGGGGGCCAAGTCCCACCTCCGTGTCGCAAGCCCTGCAGCTTACGTCCGTGTTCTATATGTTCCTGCGAAAGCAGAACTGACGTAATGCTCAGACGGATCGCCGAACCCTTCTGGTGTTGTGTGGGTCGTACTCGAACGCTGTCACGGACCAGGATTGGTCTCTTCCTCATCCATACGTATTATAAAGCGTATGTACTCGTATATACAACATCTCCTCCTTAACAACTGGACCGAGTTCAACTAAACTTGGTACACACATCGTTCACCGCCTGGAAAGAATCACTGTGGGGTTAAGAACCACCTACTTATCAGAGGGGTGGGGATGGGAATGAATAAGAAGTGTAGCCCTCACCGTGCGAATACCCAAAATTTATTAATCCAGTATATGAGAATGAGAGCACCGAGTGACTCGCAACAAGCTTCACACAGAATCTCAAACTCTTACGAAGCTTTTTCTCGCTGACAACCGCCGTGAGATAATGAAAGGAAAAAAGTTTATTGATTACCACATTTTCGCTGTTCATGAAGAAAAACTGCCGCATCATGAACGACATTTTAATTTATTACTTCATTACTACTAACTGTATTCGCGACACGTTTTCACGTGTACCACTGACTGTAACTGCAAAATTATACCGTTGTACAACTCGTTGTTCAGGAGATACGACTTCATAAACACTGAGATGCATGAAAAACTGCCGCATCATGCAAGATGTTTACATTCATTACATCTACGCTACTAACTCTGTATTTGCAACACATTTCGCAGACAGTATCCACATATGTCCCTGAATGTACCCTCAAAATTATATCATTGTACGACACATAGTAAACACTGGACTGCCTGAAAACGAAACTGCATGGCGGAATTCGCTAGAGATACATGTGAACTACGCGTACAGATATATGTGAAATACGTTAAATATGGGTGAAATATATGTGACATGTGTGCCCGCGGGTATATCTAAGAGTAGAAAGCTCCTCCTAAACCCTCTATCGATTTCAACCAAATTTGGTACACATAGGCTGTTACTTACGATGGTGGTTCGATAAGACTGGTAAAAAAAGCAAGAAAAATATTTGTTTCGTAAACAATTCACCTTAGTTCTAGACATAGTCTCCGTTGAGGGATACACACGTGTGCAGCAGTCCTCCAACTTTTTTATCCCATCGAAAAAATAGGCTGGCATTTTTACCGCTGATATGTGTGATGATGCATTGTCCTGGTGAAAGAGAACCTTTTTGCGTGCAAACCGTGCTCTTTTTCCAGACAACGCAAGTCTTAAACGATCTAACAATTAAGCATAATAGGGTCGAATTATGATTCTGCCTTTTTTCCAAGTAATCTGTGGGGATTATCCCTTGGAAATCCCAAAAAAACATTGGCCATCGCCTTACCAGCTGAAAAAATGGTATTTGCCTTTTTCGGTGCACTCTCGCCAGCCTTTGTCCGTTGTTTTGACTGCTGTTTTGACTCTATTGTGTAATGATGGATGCAGGTATCATCAACAGTCACAAATCGGCAGAAAAGTCGTGTGATTGCGATTGATCATCGCCACACATAGTGCTGAAATTTTGCGCTAAGAGATACCATTACTTCAGTACTTCAACCAAGCTCTTAACAATATGTTGCAAAATCGGGACAAAATTGGGCCTTGTCGGGTTATTGGTACAATAAGGTCCATAACGGTGACGTTCCTGATGTATCGGGATATGTGGCAATCCTACCATTATACCAGAATACTCAGGAAATATCCCTTACTTGTGGTTGTTTTCGAAACAGTTTCCAAATATATTGAAGTGTATTTTTTACTAATACTGCTTTCTCGGCTGCTTATATTTGAAAGTGTTATCTGTATACACATTTTCAGATATTTCACTGTTGTTTTTGACTTAATTTCGATTTTGCCTGCAGTACTACTTGTTTTTGACGTAAAACGCACCAAAATATTGCAACGCCAATGTTTGTTTGCGTTCTCCTAAGAAAAAGAAAGCATTAATTTGAACCATGAAATTAGACGAAATACACTCCTGGAAATTGAAATAAGAACACCGTGAATTCATTGTCCCAGGAAGGGGAAACTTTATTGACACATTCCTGGGGTCAGATACATCACATGATCACACTGACAGAACCACAGGCACATAGACACAGGCAACAGAGCATGCACAATGTCGGCACTAGTACAGTGTATATCCACCTTTCGCAGCAATGCAGGCTGCTATTCTCCCATGGAGACGATCGTAGAGATGCTGGATGTAGTCCTGTGGAACGGCTTGCCATGCCATTTCCACCTGGCGCCTCAGTTGGACCAGCGTTCGTGCTGGACGTGCAGACCACGTGAGACGACGCTTCATCCAGTCCCAAACATGCTCAATGGGGGACAGATCCGGAGATCTTGCTGGCCAGGGTAGTTGACTTACACCTTCTAGAGCACGTTGGGTGGCACGGGATACATGCGGACGTGCATTGTCCTGTTGGAACAGCAAGTTCCCTTGCCGGTCTAGGAATGGTAGAACGATGGGTTCGATGACGGTTTGGATGTACCGTGCACTATTCAGTGTCCACTCGACGATCACCAGTGGTGTACGGCCAGTGTAGGAGATCGCTCCCCACACCATGATGCCGGGTGTTGGCCCTGTGTGCCTCGGTCGTATGCAGTCCTGATTGTGGCGCTCACCTGCACGGCGCCAAACACGCATACGACCATCATTGGCACCAAGGCAGAAGCGACTCTCATCGCTGAAGACGACACGTCTCCATTCGTCCCTCCATTCACGCCTGTCGCGACACCACTGGAGGCGGGCTGCACGATGTTGGGGCGTGAGCGGAAGACGGCCTAACGGTGTGCGGGACCGTAGCCCAGCTTCATGGAGACGGTTGCGAATGGTCCTCGCCGATACCCCAGGAGCAACAGTGTCCCTAATTTGCTGGGAAGTGGCGGTGCGGTCCCCTACGGCACTGCGTAGGATCCTACGGTCTTGGCGTGCATCCGTGCGTCGCTGCGGTCCGGTCCCAGGTCGACGGGCACGTGCACCTTCCGCCGACCACTGGCGACAACATCGATGTACTGTGGAGACCTCACGCCCCACGTGTTGAGCAATTCGGCGGTACGTCCGCCCGGCCTCCCGCATGCCCACTATACGCCCTCGCTCAAAGTCCGTCAACTGCACATACGGTTCACGTCCACGCTGTCGCGGCATGCTACCAGTGTTAAAGACTGCGATGGAGCTCCGTATGCCACGGCAAACTGGCTGACACTGACGGCGGCGGTGCACAAATGCTGCGCAGCTAGCGCCATTCGACGGCCAACACCGCGGTTCCTGGTGTGTCCGCTGTGCCGTGCGTGTGATCACTGCTTGTACAGCCCTCTCGCAGTGTTCGGAGCAAGTATGGTGGGTCTGACACACCGGTGTCAATGTGTTCTTTTTTCCATTTCCAGGAGTGTACATCAGTGCCAAACGCAGATTGGTTAGCATTGCTCACATTGAACATAAGAAAGTGATGGTTCAAATGGCTCTGAGCACTATGGGACTCAACTGCTGAGGTCATTAGTCCCCTAGAACTTAGAACTAGTTAAACCTAACTAACCTAAGGACATCACAAACATCCATGCCCGAGGCAGGATTCGAACCTGCGACCGTAGCGGTCTTGCGGTTCCAGACTGCAGCGCCTTTAACCGCACGGCCACCCCGGCCGGCTAAGAAAGTGATTTCAGTCGGTGTAGTATAGGACAGCAAGTCCAAGGACAGCCGGACTCTGCCATTTTGACATTTCGCCCTAAAAGCCAGAATACCTGTTTTAAATGGAAATAGAGCGATTTGTGTATTTTCATTTTTTATTAATAATCAGGTACAGTAACTGTTTTGTAAGATCAACCTTAATCGTGCTTAAACTAAAAAATCAACCACTAAACAGCAGTGGAAATTACGAGGGTCATTTCGAAAGTTCTGCACACTTTAAAATAGAATTGAAGAAAATAATTCATTTTACAAATTACCTATAGAGGCCTTCAACATAATTTCCACTCTTGCCTGTTGTAGCTTCCAACGTTTCGGGAAATTCAGTATTCCGGATAGGGCACCTTCATTGTTGAGCTGTATGATTACTCGGGTCATCTCACTGGAAGCTTCATCAGTTGTGTCAAAACGTTTTCCCCGGAGTTGTTCCTTCAATTTGGGAAACACATCAAAGTCTGCTGGACACGTATCAACGTTTCTCTCACTGGTATGGCAATACGCAATCTTGCATTATCGTGCAAAATGAGGGACCCGTGACGAATTTTAGAGTGTAAAACATTTTTCAGAAGGTGCCTGTAGTACGCACCTGTTACAGACGTCCCGTGTGTAGCTGCGACTCCATCCATATCATACGAAAAGATCAAAAGATCATCAGTTTCACATTTAATTGATGGCGACGAAATTTTTTCGGGGGTGAAGAATCGAAACTCTTTCATTGTAACGACTGAGACTTCAGTTCTGGCTCAAACTCTCGTGTGCAGGATTCATCAAGTGCGACAATCCTTTTTAGGGACTGTTTTCCTTCAGGTCGATAACATTCTGCTTTGTGCTCTTCACTCGGATCATACGGAACCCATCTGGCAGCAACTTCTCTCGCCTTTAGCTTTTCAGTTATAATTCTCTAAACTGAATTGACAAACATTCTGTCCTCATATACAATTTCCTCTCATGTTTCTCGTCGGTCCTTTCTCAAAATGTCGTTAACAATAGCCCGAAGTATGTAGTCTGCAGTTGACGGCCTTCCAACTTCTGGTAGGACTCAGTACTTGCTTGGCCTTCACGGAAACGATCAGACACCGTGATACTGTCCTACGAACCGCTACACAATTCCCAGACACATGTCTCAAAGCGTTCTAAATTTCCTTTGGGTTCTTTCCACGTAGAGATTCGATTTTGATATAGGAAAGCTGGTCCGTACGTGTAGTCCGGTCTCAGCTTCCATTTTAAAACCAAACTACTCACGACACTACCACACGAACCAGCAAACACATATATTACCGCCACGCCGAAAGTCTTGCTCACAACAGACATGAATATAACGCCGCGATAACTGTCGCGCCTGTGCAGGACTTTTCAAATGGCCCTCAGTTTTCTTCCCAAGATAATCTTAAGTCAAAATAAACTAAACGTTCTTCGTTAAACAAAAAATAATAATTCTCTTTTCTTCTGGTGCGGTAAACAAAGAGATATTCAATAACTTTGGTCATTGCAAATAGATTCAGAAAGAAATACCACTGACCTGTCATTAAGTAGACCTACTAATATTTCTCATTTGAACCCATTTTATCAGGAAAGTTATTTTTCTTGGAAATAATTTCGTGCAACTCTGTATTGCATTCGTTTGGCCATTGGACGTTCGTGAAAGACAATAGCGTTCTGATTTTTGCATGACGGTCTGGAACTGCAATGTAATATTCTGCCAGTTTCAGTAATTCCGAATAAAATTCTTCACTGAGGCACTATCTGAAATAAGCTGTCCATGTTTCATGTGCCAAAATGTTTTGGAAGTCAGAGTCATCTTTTTTTACTGCATGAATTTCGTGAAAATTCGTCACTAATCAAACAACTCACTGCCATCGAATTTTACGTTTTCTAAACAAAATATGTATAGCTCCTGCTGCTTGTTTCCGTATTGGAAGATCAGCCAATGTCATCCACTGCAAATGCTTTAATTGGGTGGTAAGTTCACATATCTCCTTCCCACATGTACGTCTCAACAGGGGTAGGAGCGACGCGCGGTCGTGTTTAGGGCGGGGTGAGACGGGGCAGGTTGTCCTCGGTTGATCGGCACATTCTACTTCCCCCGCTCGCTCTGCGCGTAGCGTGGTTGTGACACTGTGTGTTAGACTCATTCGTCCTACGAAAAAAACATAGGACACAGACATACGAGAACAGCATTCGTTAGTATCGGTATGCATGCGACAACATAATTACGTAGTTTGCTCCAAAACGCCGTGCATAAAAACGGTATTTACCGGTGCTCGTACCTGGGGTTGTGTTCATGATAAAAAGGGAGGATCAAGTGTTATAGCTTGCCCTTGGACTCGGGTCTATTTCTATACTTAACATAAGGATCAGCTTAGTGTCACTGTCCTACGGTAACGGGTCAAAGTATAAAGATTACACACTTCCTCCTGCTTAGGCAAATGGATTAATCGGTTGGTTCTTTTTGCATTTGCTGTGATCGACGGTGGTCTTGGTGAGAGCTATGGAGGCACCATTAGTTCACGGACTGTTCCTCGGAAAACCCCACGGAAAAGCTTTTATTACTACTTTTTCGCTGTCACCAACTTACCAGACCCGAGCCGAGGATTCAAAGACGGTTAGGCACGGCAAATCACTGATCTCGAACTACCTTGAAAATTTTCTTGATATCTTTCTCCATTTCCAATGGAGGTTCAAGGTTACCCTACTTCTACACTTAAAGTCTGGTATGAGGCGAAATCTAAATAGTAAATACCCGCAGCACATTGCTCATATTTTAACGTTGTGTTCTCTAGGCATGTATTTTTTTTTCTTATCGAAAAACACCGCGAAATTTTTTTTTTAATACTAAAACCCAGTCGCGGGTTCCGAAACGGCTATGCTCTGCATATGGTTGTAATTTTTACGATATGTTCCTAAGAGCCAAATCTCGAACAAACTTGAAAATTTTCTTCGTATCTTTATACGTTTGTGAGGTACAGAAGTTAAAGTCACCCTACTTGTACACACAAAATGCGCACGAAAAATCCGGTGTGAGCAGAAAACGTAGTATATAAAGTGACGTAGCACGGAGAAACATGCTATAAAGTGTCTCCGTTCTTATCTAGGAAGCCGATGTTGTTGTACTGAACCATATGCAACTTTTTTTTTTTGCATGTGAAATCCGGTCTGAGATGTAAAATTAGTTTTACGTTATTTTAGTTTCATATAAGTAAACCATCTAAGTTTTATTGACCAATACATTTCTTTTCACGTGACTTACATGCCCTGCTGCAGCAAGGAAAAGAAGAGGACCGGCGGAAAAATGCCGTGTTATAGGAACACAAAAAATGTGAATATGTTCCTGTTTATTTTAAAAGGCTCTGACTGCGAAGTGGAGTACCAGCTGCCTCATGCTACCTCCCTAAGCACCTTAAAAATTTTCGCAAAAATTTTGGCATTCGAACATATTCGCGCTTTTTTACGGTGAGAGAGATGAAGGCAATGGCAGTGACAAAGAAATATAAAAGTAGCAGATACTGGAAGATAGTAGACAGTGGTTGTGTTATAGAAAGAGCGAAGGAGAAAATGGCGGTGTGAGAGAAAGAGAGGGTCACAATGGCAGTGGAACATATTGGACAGTAACAGAACAGCGCTAGGGAAAGAGTGAAGGAGACAGTGCCAGGCGGGAGGGTGGAATAAAGAGAAGGATAAAGTTGAAGTGGGTTAGAGCCAGTGGTAATGAGAGACAGAATATATGACAGTGACAAATGGTTCAAATGGCTCTAAGCACTATGGGACATAACATCTGAAGTCATCAGTCCCCTAGACTTAGAAGTACTTAAACCTAACTAACCTTAAGGTCATCACACACAGCCACGCCCGAGGCAGGATTCGAACCTGCGACCGAAGCAGTCGCGTGGTTCCGGACTGAAGCGTCTAGAACTGCTCGGCTACTGCGGCCGGCTGACAGTGACAACAAGGAAGTGAGTGACAGTGACAAGAGACAACAGCAGTGGGAAGGAAGAAACGAGGTATCAGTAGTAAGAGAGAGAAAGAGGGAGACGGTGACAGTGAGAGGAGGGTGTAGTGTAGGACCCACCGAAGGAGACCGTGGCTGTAACAATGGAGGCAGTGGCAGAGAGAGGCAAAGAGAGAATCATAATGAGCTGGACTAAATGAATGAGTGAAAAAGGGCAACTGGGGATGGATGGGTATGAGAGACTTAAAGCAGTAGACTAGTGGGTGTGAGTGAGTTACAGAGAGGACAGCTTGTGGCAGTTATAGATGAGTTGCATGTTAAAAAAATGCGCGAATGTGGAGGCATGTGAAAATTTTTGGAAAAATTTGTAAAGGTGCTGAGGAAGGTGGAATGAGGCAACTGGTACCCAGTCAGAGCTTTCGAACATATTCGCATTTTTTGTGCTCCGCTATTATATACCCTTACGTCTCTTAATTCCTCGTGCTCATGCCAGCTTGGAAAGAAGCTTAGCCGCGCGGGATTAGCCGAGCAGTCAGAGGCGCTGCAATCATGGACTGTGCGGCTGGTCCCGGCGGAGGTTCGAGTCCTCCCTCGGGCATGGGCGTGTGTGTTTATCCTTAGGATAATTTAGGTTAAGTAGTGCGTAAGCTTAGGGACTGATGACCTTAGCAGTTAAGCCCCATAAGATTTCACACACATTTGAACAAAGAAGCTTAGTTGTGTGTTCTGTACTTCGCCGCTAAAAAGTCTAACGAAAGGCGGACTTGTATTTGTTGTTTTTTTTAGTTTGTTTTGTTTTTGTTCTTTTACTTGTAGATATTTGATCGACACGACCGTAAAAAGTTATACGTGTCCGGCTAACACCGAACTCATGACAATCCTAGTGAAGTCGTCTAAAAAGAAATGTTCAAATGTGTATGAAATGTTATGGGACTTAACTGCTAAGTTCATCAGTGCCTAAGCTTACACACTACTTAACCTAAATTATCCTAAGGACAGACACACACACCCATGCCCGAGGGAGGGCTCGAACCTCCGCCGGGACCAGCCACACAGTGCATGACTGCAGCGGAGGTCGGCTCAAGTGTGAGGTGTGTATTGCGCGTCTATCTTTCTTTCTCGGGGCCTTTGTCATGCAGTGTCGACTAAGTTAGCACGGATTTAGGAGAGTTAACGGCAGAGGGTGGCCGGATGCCGCCGGCCGGGGTGGCCGAGCGGTTCTAGGCGCTACAGTCTGGAACCACGCGACCGCTAGAGTCGCAGGTTCGAATCCTGCCTCATGAATGGATGTGTGTGATGTCCTTAAGTTGGTGAGGTTTAAGTAGTTCTAAGTTCTAGGGGACTAATGACCTTAGAAGTTAGGTCCCATAGTGCTCAGAGCCATTTGAACCATTTTTTGGCCGGATGCACTTCCTGACGCCACCCTGAAACCCCCCACGGCGGAAGTAGTGTACCGCAGCTGTCTGCGTCTAGTGTAAGTCATGAAATAGTGCGAACGTTTTCAAATGTCTGTGAGTCGTGTAACTGAGGCGGAACTTCGGGACCAGCCCGGTATTCACCTAGCGGCATGTGTAAAACCTCCCAAAAGCCACATCCAGGCTGGCCGGCATACCGACCCTCGTCGTTAATCCGCCGGGCGGATTCGATCCGGGTCCGGCGCGCCTACCCGTGTCCAGGAAGGAGCGCATTAGCGCTCTCGGCTACCCTGGCGGGTGAGATGTGTATTGCGTGTTGAGGGGACAGAAATAGCAGCAGATACACAGTGTTGGCGACTGTAGATGACTTTCCCAAGCGATTCCACCGGCTCTGTGTGTGTGTGTGTGTGTGTGTGTGTGTGTGTGTGTAGGCGCCCGGCGTGTGCCTTTGAATATGCAGATTGCGGTCAATGGGATGCGTCAGCTCGCGCCCCAGTCCCCTCGTATCCTGTTATGAAGCCGGCTGTGTCGTAACCGCGGGTAGCGCACAGTGCAGGCGAGGCACAAGGCCACGGGCCGGCCTTGGCACCAGCCCGCCAGCCCGCCCCTGCATCCGTCCGGCGCCGCCGCTGCCTGGCTCTCTTGCTTCTCCCGTGCACGCTGTCGTGTAGAACGTGTCAGTACGTTTACGAATTAGCCGTGGCGGCTTGTATTGCCGAACTGCGAGCTGCCGAACTTTGCGATGCAAGCTCGACTCGGCGCCTCCGAGAGCTCCGTCGCACACATGGACGTTGTCGGGACAAAACCGGAAACTGGAATAGTTTATATTAGATTATTACTTGTTCCGTAGATCACGGATAAGACACTTCGTAATGATGTGGAACGTGTCAAGTTAATAAAAGGTGTCTATACAAGATATTACATTACACAAAATATTACATGACACTTTATATTTTTTTTTTTTTTGGTGGGGGGGGGGGGGGTGGAAATTACCCACTTACTATATCCAAAACTTCATCTGAGTAGAAGGAGTTGCCATTCAGAAATTCTTTTAATTTCCTTTTAAATACTATATTGCTATCTGTCAGACTTTTGATGCTATTAGCTAAGTGACCAAAGACTTTTGTGGCAGCATAATTTACCCCCTTCTGAGCCAAAGTTATGTTTAACCTTGAGTACTGAAGGTCATCCTTTCGCCTAGTGTTGTAGCCATGTACACTGCTATTACTTTTGAATTCTTTCGGATTCTTAATAACAAATTTCATAAGTGAATATACAGGGTGGTCAGAAAGTGTGTGAAATGCTTGTATGGATGTTACAGGGAAGGTTGTACTGAGACATAAAAGTTAAGAAAGAAATTCGATACGTTGCTCCGTTTCCGAGTTATTTAGCATTGAAGTTAGCCAAATGGGGCGTCGCGCGCGTAAATTCAAGTTTCAGCTAACGAGTCAAAGCACTCGTTGGGGAACACCGCCCCTGGCAGGCCGCTTGAATGTGAGCGCGTGACGTCCCGATTGGCTAACTTCAATGCTAAATAACTCGGAAACGGAGCAACGTATCGAATTTCTTTCTTAACATTTATGTCTCAGTACAACCTGCCCTGTAACATCCCTACAACCATTTCACACATTTTCTGACCACCCTGTATATATTGTGAGGCTACAGTTCTTTAAATAAGTGTCTCCAGGATGACCTTGGATGAGCTCCAGCAATTATTCTGATTACACGCTTTTGTACAATTAATACTCTTTTACTCAATGATGAGTTACCCCAGAATATGATGCCATACGAAAGCAGAGAATGAAAATATGCGTGGTAAGCTAATTTACTGAGATGTATATCAACAAAATTTGCAATGACCCTAACAGCACAAGTAGCTGAACTCAAACGTTTCAGCAGATCTTCAGTGTGTGTTTTCCAGTTCAACCCCTCATCAATGCACACACCTAGAAATTTTGAATATTCTACCTTAGCTACCGATTTCTGATCGAAGTCTATATTTATTAATAGTGTCATTCCATTTACTGTGTGAAACTGTAAATACTGTGTTTTGTCAAAGTTTAATGAGGGCCCATTTGCAGAGAACCACTTAATGATTTTCTGAAAAACATCGTTCACAATTTCATGAGTTAATTCTTGTCTGTGGGGTGTGAAAGCTATACTTGTATCATCGGCAAAAAGTTCCAGCCTTGCATCTTCGTGAATATAGAATGGCATGTCATTAATATATATTAAGAGCAGCAGAGGACCCAAGACCGAACCTTGCAGCACCCCATTCTTGATTGTTTCCCAGTTTGAGAAATCACCAGTTTTTTTGCATATTATGTGAAATGCTTATTTAAACTTTCTGCACTCTTCCAGTTAGGTATGATTTAAACCATTTGAGCGCTGTCCCATTCATACCACAGTCCTTCACCTTATCCAGAAGTATTCCATGATTTACACAATCAAAAGCCTATGCGGCCTAAGATCGTTAACTGACAGTTGTGGAATAATACATAACTACACTGAGCCACTACTTGCTGTGGATACTGATGTCATTCCAGTACAAATAATTTTAGTTTTCAATATATAATGCTATTATAAACACATACTTGATCGGAAGATTCATGCCACGTCGATATTTTATAGTGATAGCCAACGCAGGCAAATGGTGGATGGAAACATAGCACCTTGGATGTGTTAAACATGAAATGTAGGCTCATCCACCTTTCACAGTCTCAAACCAGTAGCCGCACGGGGTAGCCGAGCGGTGTAGGGCGCCTTGTCACGGTCCGCGCGGCTCCCCCCGTCGGAGGTTCGAGTCCTCCCTCGGGCATTGGTGTGTCTGTTGTCTTTAGTGTAAGATAGTTTAAGGGGAGCCGGAGGTGCCTATGCTGCCCATGTTAAAATCACTAAGTTTGAGGAACATTTATGAATAAACTACCAAATAGAAAAATTTGAATTTTTTTTATATATAGAGTGGTTTAGTATTGCAGTTATGACAGAGGGATTTTCGAGTATCTTTTCTAGTTTCCTTCCAATTTTTTTATTAATGACCCAAATTTTTTTACAAATAATTGCTTTATAATTAAGCTGAAATGAAACTACTGAACATATTGCCAAATGGCTGTGTTACAATGTAAGTTTGATCACTAGGAGTGCTGTATAATAATTTCATCTCTCTAGCTTGAGTGGATTTTGAGAAAATGTTCCTTATATTCGAAAAATTCTAATTTACGGGAAATGGCTATCAAAGTTTCTCAATACATTCCTGCACTATAGGATGGATTATCAGGGTCTTCGTCTTCATCCTCCAAAAGCTTCCTCTTCTGTCTTCTTTTCTGGCCTGTTGTTCCATCATACTTCATATGCCTTTCTCTTCTTTCTGCTCCTCTTATCCTTTCTCTGTCAATATTTCTTAGTGCTCGTACAGTGTTCACCCCAGCTGTAAATCCTAATGCCTTCAGAACTTCACACTTCACACTGTTCCCTTGGTTGTAGGTTGCTATTGCATCATAAATGCCAAAGTGCAGTGTTTTTATGCTTACAAACACCCTTTTAGGAATCACTTTCCAAATCAAATTGTTTACGCTCTCATTAGGATTCTGCGTCTTTCCGTGTAGACATTTGTGTAACAATTCTGGCTGTGCTAAGTCATGAAAAATTGCTTTTATTGCATTTATCACAGCTGCTGGCAAACCATGTTTGTGATCATAGTCCTTTTTTGCATTATATTTGCACCGGGAATCTTTTGGGCACAGGCTGTGTTGAGGGTATTCATTGGAAGAGGCAGTATGAAGGAACAATGCCCACACTGCTTTTCGCATGTCACTAACATTACTAGTATTTTTCCTTATAGCATACCCATAGTATCTCTGTAGACGTTCAATCACCTCATCAGTAAGCCTGCCTCTCCCTCCTATTGTCTTTCCATCACTGAGCTTACTTGAACCCAAAGTTTGTTTGAGCCTTCAAAGCCGTGCACCCATACGGTTTTGCACATGCCCAATGCATTCCAACTTTTGAACTACAAATTCATTTCCATATGGTTTCAGTTCCTCCATAGTCCTGAAACCTTTGGAGTCACCATCCCCAAGGTAGTATTTGTACCTAACGTTGTATCTGGGAACTGAACGTTCAAAAATTTGTTTCACTCCATCCACTTCCATTGCTCCACTTGATCTACTAAAATTTGCCTCACAGGTTCCACTGTGCTCTCCTTTGATTTTATTTTTGCACCTACAATGTTTTGATAATATTGCAACATCTATCACTTTTGTACTATCACCACAAGTAGCAGTTACAACCCCATTCAGGGATTTATGACCCCTCTTTTGCCAGGAACCATCTAATGCCACTACCAAATCCCTAGAACCACCGTTCATTTCTACAGATTCCTCCACTGCTTCCTTCATGGTTTTCAAAGCCACATCTTCAACAGAGGATCCTACCAGTTCACAATAGTATCCAAATTTGCTTGGAGGCGATGGCAAGTTCATAATACCACAAAACAGTTTACCAGCAGCAGACCCTTTTCCAATGGATCGAAGACCATACACAAGTCGAACATTCACATCAAACACTCTAGATCGTCCATTTTCACCAAAGTGACTGGCATGTGAATTGTAGAAAGTCACTTGATACTTGCAACATGCACAGATTATCTTCATCTCACAAGCTAAACCAAAGTGCTTTGTTATCTCTAGTCCCATTCCTACACTTGAACACATTTTGCACAGAACACTTTCTTTCAGTACAGAAGATAATAATCCAATATTCAGTACTTCGTTAATATCATCACTGTCACTAACATACTCACGAAATCTGTCACTTCCACCAGTCAGCTTCTTGCTAGAAGATGTCACAGGGTTATGGCCGGCCATGTGTTGCTTTGCAGAAGAACGCACTGTTTCAGTAATTGTAGTATCGCAACTTGGTATTAGTGTTAATTTTCTTTTCCCTACGTTCTTCCTCTTCTTATATACACGGTTACTAAAACGTGGCATCGTAACCAGAACAACGCTTTACACAAGAAGTATAATACTACCAACAACAGGCGCAACACTGAACTAATTCGAAACGGTAAACAGCAAAGAGACGATGTTCCGCTCTCTTAGCGCTTCATTTGTCACAGAAAACAATGTAGCCAACCCTTGCACACTCGCTGTATGCGTAACATAAGGCGCTGTATGCGTAACAGGCCGAGAAAATCCCAAGCAGTTCGCCAGGAAGTCACGAGAGGGTGTTAGATGCATTCAGCGGTCGCCCATTTCCTCTGCAGGCTTGGGGGAAAATGGTAATAACTCCACTTCTAGGGCGAGTAGAACAATAATTCAAAGTTTACATTAAAGAGAAATGTTCCAAATAATTTTCGGTAACAGAAAAAAAATCGTAATTTTTTGGATTTGACCACCTCCGGCTCCCCTTAAGTTAGGTTAAGTAGTGTGTAAGCTTAGGGACCGACGACCTCAGCAGTCTGGTTCCATAATACCTTATCACAAATTTCCGATTTCTAAAACCAGTGCAATTTAAGCAATAAATACTAAACGAGCAAATCGACTTGAAACACAAGCAGTACATAGACAACATCATTGAAATTATCCACCAGGACGACAGATAGATACATAGAAACAAATAATACGAGACAACCTGAGATCACATTGTAGCTACATTCACAGCAAGATATAGATTCGAACAGACAATACATTCACAGCAAGATATAGATTCGAACGGACAATACCGTAGCCTACAGAATCGCTGGAAGAACCTGCAAACAAGCAGGTAGAAAGCCGCACTTATTAAAATTGAAAGAACGTAGAGCAAATAAATAACAAGAAAGAAATGTCCAATTCCATTTATGCTTGTGTAAAACAAGGACACACGACAAAATACAGCCAATACCGAAATCCGTGTACGAAAACAGAAAGCAGAGTATCCAGCGATGCCATATGGAAATGCAGTGATCAATACCAACAAAAAAGCAATGATAAACACAACTGCCTGTAACCATACAGTATTTATGGTCTATCTGTCATAAAAGCTGTCAGGAAAGTACCAGTACAAAGAAGATAATCTGACAGCTACATAAGTCAGGTACTAAGTCAGCTAAGGTGATAACCAACCATTATTACTAAATTACACCAACGGAACCTAAACTAACAAGCAAATAGATAGTTACAGAACCACCTAGATTGCACGGATGTCAAAACCATGAAACGTATGTCAATATCTATAACATTGAAATCCATTTAATAATTACCCATAAAATTAGAAATAATGTACCAGAATTATATACTATATACTTACAGATAACGTGATGATGGCACTTCAGCCAAAATAGGCCTGTTGTAAAATAAAAGCAATCAAATTCAACAGAATACTTGGAATTATAATTACATAATGTCCTTAAACGACATATAGAACATAGTGCGCCCAGAATTCATTAAATTCTCTTAGAGTATAATGGGGAATATCTTGCATTATATACACCCCAAGGTAAAAATTGTAAAATTAATGGAAAGTATAAAATTCAACAAATTGTTTATAAGAAAGAAAATCACTCCAACATCAAGATCGTTGCAACTACAAAAACATTGCCAGCCATCTATCAATATGAATCAAGCGTGTGGATATAACAAGAAGTCAAGGTCAAACTCAATCACAAAATACACCTGAATCAAGACATGTATTCGCTCACTTAAATCTTAGTAACAGTACTAATTCATACATATTTGATCATACATGCAAGTTTGTAGATAAGTATATAGAGTACATTAGCCATCAAATTCGATCCACACCCAAAAAATATTTAACACCTTATCAAAAAGCAATACCACATGAGGAATCTGATATCTAACCAAAGCTCTGTATTATACATTCATTAAAGAACTGAGACCTTGAGCAACAGATTAAAATATGATTTGAACGTAAATTTAACACTAGGGCTAGAAGACACCGTACAGCATCTACAATAGTAGCAATAGACATAGCTAATATACTAACAGAACAATACACTGAAATAATGACAGTATCCAGCGACGTCATACGGACATGTAAAGATCAATACCAACTTAACAGCAATGATAACCAGAACTGCCTGTATTTATACAGTATCGCTGGATTATCTGTCAGACACGCTGTCACGAAAACAAGCGTCGAAAGATTTTTTTTTTCTTTTGAACATTGCTTCAAGAAACACAGCGATCTTTATAATATTATAACTTATTACGGTACACACAATCGTGATCGCACTTAAATTGTTTAATTTTATTTTTAGATGACCGGTTTCGATCTTCTAAGAGATCATCTTCAGATCTTACATTCCTTGTAACCACATTTTCCTAGGATGTAAGATCTGAAGATGATCTTTTAGAAGATTATAACGTCATCTAAAAATAAAAATAAACAACTTCAATGCGATAACGACTGTGTGTACCGAAAAAAATTAGGATATAAAGAAAATAATCTGACAACTACATAAGGTAAGAAGTCAGGTAAGGTGATAACCGTGACAGAACCACCGATGTCGCATGGATGTCGAAACCCTCAGACATATGTAAAAATGTATAACAATGAAACCCATTTAATATATACCTATAAAATTAGAAATAAAGTACCAAAATTATACACCATTTACGAACAGATAACCTGATGTTGAGAATTCAGCCGAAGCAGGCCTATTGTAAAATAAAAGCAGTCAGCCTCAGGAGCTTACTTGAAATTATATTATATAAGAATCTACAAAAGCGGTAAAAATGTAAATACGAGGCGTGTTTTTTAAGTAAGGTCCGTTTTGTTGTAGACACTAGTAGATCGCGCGCTGACTTCAAAGAGCGCGTGCGTCGTGTACCGGCATGCCTCGGGAACAACTGTGCTCAGTTCCAGCTCTGTAGCTAACCTGTACGGTTCTGTTCTGCGCTTTCAAAATGTTTAAGACTCGCCCGCCGCGTGTGAGGTTCGCTGAGTGTTACGGTTTCTGTCAGCAAGGAACCTATCTGCTGCAGAAATTCATCGACAGATTTGCGAAGTGTACGGTGATAATGTTGTGAGTGAAAGCAAAGTGCATAAGTGGATACGAGAATTCAAAGATGGCCGTGACAATGTCCATGATGAGGACCGCTCCGGTCGCCTTTCTTTGATTACAGACGATTTCGTGGCTTTAGTTGAAGCGAAGATTCGTGAGAACAGGCGCTTCACAATAACAGGTCTCTCAAACGAATTTTCTGACGTGTAGAGATCAGTGCTTCACAACATTGTTTCTGAACACCTAAAGTTTAGGAAACTGTGCTCCCGTTGGGTCCCGAAACTCTTGACAGAGGACCACAAAAACCAAAGATTTGAATGTGAGATGAAGTTCTTGACTCGCTATCACGAAAGAGATGATGGCTTCTTGAGTCAGATCGTAACTGGAGTCGAAACATGGGTTACGCATATCACGCCCGAATCGAAGCAACAGAGCATGGAATGGAGACACACACACTCGCCTGTAAAGGTGAAGGCCAAACAGACTCTGTCCCAGCGCAAAATCATGGCGTCGGTGTTTTGGGATAGACATGGTGTTTTGTTGGTCTACTTCATGCAACGAGGAACCACTATCAATGCAGAAGCATACTTCCAAGCCCTGAGAAAGCTACATTGAGCGATTCAAAACAAAAAAACGCTGCGTGCTGACAAAGGGAATTGTCCTTCTCCGTGACAGTGCAAGACCTCACACTGCAGGTCAGACTCGCGATTTATTGGACCGTTTTGGTTGGGAAGTTTTAGACCATCCACCCTACAGTCGTGATCTTGCGCCGAGCGATTGCCATCTGTTCCTCCAACTCAAACAACACCTCAGTGGCAACCGTTACAATGATGATGACGACGACGAGAAAACGGCAGTGAACTCTTGGTTATCGGAGCAGGCGGCAAGTTTTTATGAAGAGGATATTTTTAAATTGGTTGAGAGGTATGATACATGTTTGAACAAAGTTGCCATCTATGTCGAAAAACACAATGAAGTATGTACTTTCTGAAAATAAATTTACTTTTTTGAATTAACCTTTCGTTGTGTACATATGTTCAAACGGTCCTTACTTAAAAAACACGCCTCGTATAAGTAAAAATATTAAAATTTGGTTGTCCCTTGGCTTGTAACAGTGTTTTCCTAAAATGTAGTTCCACGACATTCGTTCAGTCCTTAAAAAACAAAAAGTGAACTGGTGTATGGAATCGTGAGTATTTGATTATAACCCTTTCCTTTAACTTATAATAAATAATTTATCCTCTATTAATAATTCGTGAGGACTAAATTGAATATGTTGTTTATTACCCACCGTAACGATATCGATGTACAGTATTTGATTACATCATTTATATAACTTATAATTTTTTCACCACATCGATATATTTAGTTTGTTGCATGCAATAGTTTTCATCACTGTAGCGCAATTAAGTCAGATAATTAATTCAGATTTTTCAATAAAAATATTTGCTAAAGTGCACAGCATATAAGCAGCCCAGCGAAGAATTTGGTCTAGGTAAAGAGCGAATCGAAGATAATGCACAGCCCTCGAGAGATGATTTTGTGTTCGAATCTCGTCTCGAACATAATGTCACCTGCCCTACTGTCATTAAAGTAGCTAACAACTAATACTACAATATTCTAGAAAGTTCCAGTAGATCCAAGTTTGTACTCTTATCCTGTATCATACAGGGTGTTTTTGCGCTACAGTGATGAAAACTATTGCATGCAACAAACGTATGTATATCGATGTTGTGAAAAAATTATAAATTATATAAATTTTGTAATCAAATACTGTACGTCGATATCGTTACGGTGGATAACAAATAACATATTCTATTTAGTGCTCACCAATTGTTAATAGTGGATAAATTATTTATTATAAGTTAGAGGAAAGGCTTACAATAAAAGTAGAGAAAATGTACCTCTTATGTTTATTTGTTTATACGAGGGTTCAGTTTAGGAGAACAGAATATAGCAATAATTCTTCAGCAATAATTCTTCAGAATATAGCAATAATTCTACCGTATTAGTTGATCGAACAATCCACGCTTTTATTGCCGAGTCATTGTGGCCGGCGGGCACAGTATTTCGGCCATCAGACATGGCGCCATCATCAAGTGTGCTGAAGAAATGGCCGTCCGGGGACCCACTGCCGTTTACACGAGAAGTGACAGTGCAGGCAACTGAGGCGGGCAACGTCCGGCTGCGTCAGCTTGGCTGCAGGCGCTCTGTCCGTCCTGAAGTATGTACGCAGCAGATCGAATCCACCAAAACTAGGAAGCAAGAAGCGAATGATAGATAGGAGGGGCAAGTAAATCACATGTATAAACTGATGGCTCTCGATCTTCCATCATAATCGAGTCCATCAACATGAGGTGGTAAATATGAGGTTGGCAAGGAGGTGGAAACTTGGAACAGAAAACGCAATTAATTAGCAGGAGTACAAAATAAGAAAGTATTTCTTACTTAAATTTGCTGTAGTCCATGATCGGTTGGTTGACAATTATAGAAGACACTACTAGACTAAGCGTCTGTAGAATGACATAATTTACAAGTCACAGATCTTGCAGTGACAAATTAATCTCTCCTAATCTTGAATGTCAAAAATGGTTCAAATGGCTCTGAGCACTATGGGACTTAACATCTATGGTCATCAGTCCCCTAGAACTTAGAACTACTTAAACCTAACTAACCTAAGGACATCACACAACACCCAGTCATCACGAGGCAGAGAAAATCGCTGACCCCGCCGGGAATCGAACCCGGGAACCCGGGCGTGAATCTTGAATGTCGAATCCGGTGAATTTGAAGACTAATTTGGAATGGAGCTACAAAGACTTGATGGCAGCAATGACTGAGCTGCAGAAGATGACTAACATCGGCGCTGGCTGACCACTGAGCGCGGCTACGAACTGTAGACTGGCACAACTGCACTACTCTCCTGCTGCACATGAAGTCGCCTAGAGGCGCCTCGCGGCGAGTATAAGTACTGCGACTGGCTGGGTACTCTTTGGCTAACACAGCCATTCTTCTGTTCCGTTTATCGAGAGAATCGCATCCGGCGGATCGATCTCTCAGGCGACGGTGTGGTCGTATGACTGACGACGTCACACAAACCACCTTTATTGCTTGCTTCTTCCACCGTCGCTTCTAGCTCCAGTCCTCGATGATAAAAAATCGGAAACCTGCGGTCAAATTGCATATTTACTTCAGTACCGGCCGGTCGGTGTGGCCGAGCGGTTCTACGCGCTTCAGTCTGGAACCGCGCGATCGCTACGGTCGCAGGTTCGGATCCTGCCTCTGGCATGGATGTTTGTGATGTCCTTAGGTTAGTTAGGTTTAAGTAGTTCTAGGTTCTAGGGGACTAATGACCTCAGATGTTAAGTTCCATAGTGCTAAGAGCCATTTTTTCAGTAACAGATCGCCGGCGTTTGAGTCCTACAGTGGCGCAGCCAAATATCAGCAAGAACTGCTGGCTGTGTAGACGGCAGCTGTGCGTACCGAGTGCACTGTTTCCACATAAACCGGGTTAGCGATAGGCGTCTGTTCGATAGTAGTCGTTTCTTAATGACGCTGCCTGGACTCAACGACGCTGTGACGGTAGCGTGCGGCAACGCTCGCGGGCCGGGCGATGAGTTTCTTTTCGTAGGCATAAGATGGGAACTCCAAGGGTAGGAGAAAAATGGTTCAAATGGCTTTGAGCACTATGGGTCTTAACTTCTGAGGTTATCAGTCTCCTAGAACTTAGAACTACTTAAACCTAACTATCCTAAGGATATCACACACATCCATGCCCGAGGCAGGACTGGAACCTGCGACCGTAGCGGTCGCGCGGATCAGAATGAAGCGCCTAGAACCGCTCGGCCACAACGGCCGGCTTAGGATAATTATTGTACCTCTCGCGGTTAATTCTTACAGCCTTTATTTCTTTCGCTCTGTTCTTACGCCCCAGTGCGCTTGCGCAGTTGGCGGGGTGCTGTCTCGCCACACCCTCGTTGCTGCCCGAATTGTGGAGAGCAGCAGCAGCAGCAGGGTTGGGCGGTGGGCGCCTCAGCGCCCCGGCCGCTGTTCGCTCGGCTGCCCCTGCTGGCGGCGTGCCAGCGAATGACGCGGCCAGCGGCCGCCACCAGCTGGCGTGGCCGATCCTCCGGGCCGACCGTCACATCCCAGCAAATTAACGTACTTCCTAAAATACTCTTACTCCTGTTACCACAAATGGTATTCAGATAGCGTCGCTCGCCATTGCAGATAAGACTGCACTCACGGTACATCCGACTACGCGGATTATATCTTCCGTTACGTAATGTTGTTGTTTTTCTTGATGTTATCTTCAGTCCGAAGACTGGTTTGATGCAGGTCTCGACCCTAGTTCATCCTTTGCAAGTCGCGTCATCGCTACGTAAGTTGTGCACAATACATCTATTTAAACCTGCAAACTATAGTCAAGCCAGAACTCTTTCAGTCGTGCTCATAGTTTCCTTCTGCATCCTCTCTTAAATTTAGTACCATCATCGCGGATATATCCTGTATACGAACGTAACCAGCGTATTGGGCGCATCAGTTACAGTAGGTAGCGTTGAGTAGTGTTTCGACGGACACTGATTGTATGTACATCCCTGCAGTACACGACTTGACAGTGATTAGTTGTTGTAGCTGGGGTTCCCAGATCTAAGAATAGAAAAGCCTGACTCGGCCCTATACCTAGTCGGGCATTTTGCACCTGAAGCCGGACTACTTACTTTAAATCGAAATAGAGTTATTTCGGTAATTTCAGTATTTATTAATAATCAGTCAGTCAGTTTTTTGCGAAATCAACCTGAAACGTAAACAGCCTTATAATCATAACATCTAGATACTCAGTCTTCTCAATGGCTCAACGTTCTTCCTTATGTCAAAATAAACCAAAAGTTCTTTATCGAACAAAATAAAAACGAACAGATACACAACACTTTGGTCATTTCAGTTAGTCTTATAAAGAACAAAAAAATGGAATAGCGAAGGGCTGGCCGGAGTGGCCGAGCAGTTGTAAGCACTACAGTCTGGAACACGCGACCGCTACGGTCGCAGGTTCGGATCCTGCCTCGCGCGTGGGTGTGTGTGATGTCCTTAGGTTAGTTAGGTTTAAGTAGTTCTAAGTTCTAGGGGACTGATGACCTCAGCAGCTAAGTCCCATAGTGCTCAGAGCCATTTCAACCATTTTGAAATAGCGAAGGTGCAGCGGAGACTTGCGTATCACAACACGGGTAGTACCGACGCGCGAGTATAGCGGGACATGCCGGGTTGGCAGCGGCTGATAAGCACAATCTACTTTGCCTCCCTTGGTTGTTGTGACACAGTGTTAGGTACGTTCTGCCTATGAAGAAAAATTGAGGATACAGACTTAAAAATAGCATTGGTTTATCGTGGAACGGGTCTTAGAAGAAATGTAGGAACACCAGAGGCTATACTGATCTTTTTGGAAATTTGTGGTAAGTTCCTATGTGACCAAACTGGTGAGATCATCGGTCCCTAGCATTACACACTACTTAATTTAACGTACATTAACTGACACTGTAAAGGTGTCAGGCAAATCCAACACCTTCCATGAAAACCCTGACATGGTAAGCAAATCCAGTAGTATGTCACATAGCTTGGGCGAAAACACAGGGCGTAGGACGTCGGAAGAAAACGCAATAGGACCCACCAATCTGGCAGAATTATTACAATTAATGACAGAAACCATGACAAGACAAAATAAAGAAATTGCGAAACAAATTAAAATTCAGAATGCAGAAATGACGAAACAAAATGCAGAAACGACGAAACAAATTGCAGAAACCATGAGACAAATGCGTGAGATTCAAGAACAAAACAAAAAAATTCATTTACACCTAAGTCATATTGAAGACGAGGCAAAAGAATCTCGAGAAGTGATAGGAAACTTAATAACAGGTTAACAGGTCACAATCAATTGAGAACAGACATTGACAAGGTACAAGCGAACGTACAAACATTGCGTAATGACACTCAGGAGGAGATCAAAAATTACGTAACAACACCCAGGGAGAAGTCAAGAAACTAGAGAAACAGATAAACGAAATTACTAGACAAGCAGCAGGTACAGCACGTGAAATTGTTGAAAACAGTGTGTTACACAAACGTATCACGAAAGCAGCGCTGAAAAGATATCATAACTGCATAGTCAAAATAGAAGCGCAAACGAAGCGACAGTTTCAGAAATTGCGAACAGAGTTGTTGCAAACCATTGAAGAGCGTTGTGAACAGGACCGAACAAGCACAGAGTCTGCAACAACATCCGTATCCGTAACAGCACCGGAAAAACAAGCAATTAACGAAGATATTACACATTTGGGATTCCAATCACAGGCGGAAAGTAACATACGTGAAATCAGACTGCCTGCACAGCAACAAACACCTCTCGAAATTCTTGATGAACAAACGTCATCACAAACACATGCGGAACCACAAATGTGTGTTCCAAGACAGTTTGGATCGTGCAATGAAGCAGCAAGGTTAGCCAGACAAGATACCGAACCAATACCTGATAATGGAAAGCCAGGTCGCGAAGAGTACAGTGCAATGCATTCAGCTACACGTTCACAACCGATGGAAGAAAATTATTGCGTACCACTCCAACGATACTACGCAAGGGTAGGCGAAAGTTACAGTGGACGATATCCAATAGATCTACCACAACCGGAAAGAACGACGGGAGAAATGATCAGAAACAAAAGTGGCGAAGAATCGCGAATTTCATATGGAACTATGACGAAGTACGACAACGATCATTTCCTCACAGTCAGAAAATTTCAACACTTTCGAGAAGGAAACTCATTACATCCACGAACTTTTATTGATCAATTCCGGGTAGGATTACCAGAACACTGGACGCTAGCACACAAATTAGACTTTATATGTGCACACATGTCAGGAACAGTCGCAGAAACCATGCAGAATGTTGCAGCGACATGCCGATCGTACGAAGATTTCAGAGAGAAGTTTCTCTCACGATATTGGTCCTGCGAAGCACAGAACAGAGTGAAGTACGAATTATTACAGAACCCGTATTTCAAAATTCGGGAGAGAAGAGTCCCGTGAAATTTTTCGAAGTAATGACAAACAAAAATCAATGCTTAGATGTACCATACAGTGATGGAGAGTTGATTAAATTATGCGCGATGAAGCTACCATTGAAATACCAGCAATCATTAGTAGGTCGCGGAGGCAATGTAGTCGAAGCATTTAAAGGCATTCTAAGGGAACTAGAGTTCATATTTTCGGAAGATGACGCAAGAAAAAGACGAAGCGCACGTGAAAACGAAAGCAAAAAGTAGTGGAATCCACAAGACACGGTACGAAGAAACAATAATTACGAACCATGTGATATATAATATAAATTAGTAATACAAAAAAATGGCTCTGAGCACTATGGGACTCAACTGCTGAGGTCATTAGTCCCCTAGAACTTAGAACTAGTTAAACCTAACTAACCTACGGACATCACAAACATCCATGCCCGAGGCAGGATTCGAACCTGCGACCGTAGCGGTCTTGCGGTTCCAGACTGCAGCGCCTTTAACCGCACGGCCACTTCGGCTGGCTGGAACATCAAGTTGAACGGAATGGATACTATCTTTGAAAGAAGTTATAAGATTAATATCAATAAAAGTAAAACAACGGTAATGCAGTGTAGGCGAATTAATTAATGTAAGATAACAGGCGTCAGTGTTGGATAACGTGACAGCTTTGAAACCGACGGCGCTGCGTCGTCTGTTGTTGGGCAGTTAAATATACTCGTATTGATGGCATGTTGCAAGGTATTGCCGGGCCACAGAGATAAACACGGACCCGATGCTGCTTCGAATTTCCGACGAGCAGTGGGACTAAGGAACCACTTGGCCACAGCAAGCTAAAATGAGGAGATTCTGGTCGTATTTGAAACCAAAATCGCAACAAAAGACAATTCTTACAAAATATCATTCTGTTTGTACCGCTTTTAGAAAATAAATTACTAATAATTGTTTGTAAAAACATTTAACGAATAGAGCAGTAGCTACGAAAACGCTGACAGTGCACATGAATAACAACTGTAAGTGCATGAAATCCGCTAACAGCTGAATATTTTTTGTGTAAGGATAAATTAAACTACTTATCTATTATAAACAAAAAATATTATACTACTACTGTTGTGTGCCCAAATCTAAGTTATCCACAAACACACGAAACCATCAGTCACTGCGTGGGATAATTTATAATAATATTTAATTGTCTGTGTTTACTTAGTGAGGAATTTGCGTGTTAATGTTTGTGAAGAGGCATTTGAGCAACGTCTTGCAAATTAGGCGAGAAAGAATAAAGGCGTACGTTTGATTATCGGTTATTGTTCCGGTGTGTGCAATGTTGAAAATATAACAAAAATGGATTATATGACAATATGTAAATGAAATGAAACTAAATTTAAACGCGTGTGTACAGTATTATATAATGTAAATACTTCGGGTTTTTAGAACTTGTAAAATGATGGTATAAACAAATATGGTTCGGGCATGTAGGTATTCATATGGCCAAGGTAGTATGTCACATGACATTACTGAGGACAGAACGTGATCTTTTGCGACTGAAAGGTGCTGGGATAAAGTCGATTGGGCGGCCAGAGTCCGCTCTTGTTCGAATGTGTTCCGGTAGGCTTTTTCCCATGTATGCTTTTTTCGGACGGGTGTCGTTTTCCATATATCGATTGGGAATTTTGAGGCTTTTAAACTGTGAACGCTAGAAAAGATAAGTGACGGAACTTTCGTGTGGTGAACTATTTATTGCAGGGAGATGGGACGGAATTTGTAAAGAGCTAGAAATGTATGCAGTCTAATTGAATATGAGTGCGCTGCACAACGGTTTTGATTTTTGCCTGCAAGTACCCTGCTTACCCTGCTAGAACAATTATTTCTGATTTCATCTGTACTATGCTGGATAGTATTATCCTCTGTTGGGCTATCACTCAAAGTAAATTTGTCTTCTGTGAATAACTCGGCAGTAAAATTCACACATGAGGTAAGTCTACATTATTACCCCGAGTTATATTGCCTTAAATCCCTATTATTTAACTGCTTATATTTATTCATTGTAACCTCCCCACCGCAATTTTTAAAAGAAAGAAAATTGACAATACTTAATAGAAATGGGGAGCCGAGTGTAACCTCCCCACAAAAATTTTAAAAGAAAATAACGATACTAATTAGAAATACTGATGGACATGGCTCTATGCGTAACCTGCCCACAATCAAATGTACTGACAATGGCAACAAATGTGAAATTCGCAATCTGACTCAATTATAAATCCTTCAAAAAATTAAAGTCCATTCAGTGACAAGAAAATTCAATTAAACCGAAATATCGGTCTTTGGCCCTGTGTAAAAACAATCAGAATTAAAGTCTTACCTCAGAATAAATGGATGTCACATATCTGCTCTTGTTGTTGCGCACCGCTTGGAGGAACTGCATTGCAAATAATAATATTCTCTTTTTTTTTTTTTTTTTGATTCTAGTGAAATTTTTCTTCAAAAGAAGTGGAATGAAATGGGAAGTGCAACGAGATCTTTAGTTCAAAAAAAATTAAACTTTTGAGAAAATGCTTTTGAAATAAAAAATTATTATTGGGAGACTTGTTGGAGAATAATTACAATAAATAAAATTTTTCATTATCTAATGATTATATTAATTAACAGTATACCTTATTCCTCATCTTGACCATTGTTGCCGACCGCCTACATCACACAACCGCACTGGGCTGCTACTACTGACCGACCGCTCTGCATGACGACTACAGACAGAGTACTGCTCTCAACTAGACAGAGCTACAGACTCGCAACGACTGACTGACTGCTACTCTGCATAGCGACAACTAACTCGCAAAGACTACTACTGACTGAGAACCGCTCGCAACACTCGCGCGGTCAAGCGCATACTCTCTGGTCACAGATGCTACAATGCCTCGCCATCGCTGCTGCGTTACATACGTGTTTCATAACCCTCCACTCGGGGGGCAAAAATTTGGCAGCGATGGTGAGTCATTTGGACTTGCCAAGCGCGGCAAAATTTTTCTTTAATTAACAAAATCCTACAACTTACAGAATATTTAAATGTTGTGCACACGCACTAAGTACAAAATATATCAGACAAGGACAAAATGTGAATACTAAACATAGTAGCAAATCAGAAAAAAGTATATACAAACTTTTTGACAGATAAAGTGCACAGGCACTGAAAAAATTCTTTAGCATATGCAGAACAAATAAACAGACTGGCAAGAATAATTAGATGTAGTACATAAAGTAAATGTTGTGCACACGCACTAAGTACAAAATATATCAGACAAAGACAAAATGTGAGTACAAAACATAGTAGCAAATCAGAAAAGTATATACAAATTATTTGACAGATAACAAAGTGCACAGGCACTGAAAAAATTCTTTAGCATATTCAGAACAAATAAACAGACTGGCAAAAAATATTATGTTGACAAGTGTACATGCACTGAAAAATGTCTTTAGTATTTTCACAACAAATAAACATAATGGCAAAAAAAAAATTCATGTCCAAAGTGCACATGCACTGAAAAATGTCTTTAGTATTTTCACAACAAATAAACATAATGGCAAACATCATGTCGACCAGTGACATAAGTGTACTCACACTGGAGTTTAGCGAATCGAAAAATGTATAACCTATGAACATAAATGATGTTACCAAAAAAAATTTTTTCTTTATGTGACAAGAATCAGGATAGGAAAGGGAAGGATTGCATCATGGTTGTAGCACTTTAGATTGCACACAGCTGCTCTGAAAGTCCATATCTTTCCACAGTAGTACAACACCAAGTGACACAACTTGAAGTTCTTTTCCCATCAGAATTTATCAGTGTAGCCAAGACACTGAACTGTCGTAGTAATGTTCCATGTTTTCATTTTGGCAGTACATTAGGTACACCAAACAGTGGGACCATAATAATGTCTTCATCGCTCATGGTGGTGGACAGCATGTCGTGTCAACACCACACTCTTACAAGGCACACCAACGTAGAATTAGTGCAAAACCAAATATAGTGCTCCATGATCACTGGGATAAACAGGACAAATGGACATTGCAGTAATTCAGGGTAGTCAGCTTATGAGGTGAAGGACATCAAGTCACATAATATTGACAATTACAGTCTTCATTGATAGTTCGTGGCATTCATAGCCCAGTTATTGAACATTTCTGTACCAAGTATGTAGTATTACAGAAAAATGTTCATTAATTGTTTTACATAGAATCAGTAGCCTTCTTTTCCTGGTTACAAAATATTATGAAATAATCGCATTCTTTTCAGTTACAGAGTATAATTAAGAATCATTAACCTTCTCCTAATTACAGTTAATTAATCATTTGTCATTAATTAATCATTTGTCTAATTACAGTTAATTAATCATTTGTATAATTACAGTTAATTAATCATTTGTCGTTAATTAATCATTTGTCTAATTACAGTTAATTAATTAATCATTTGTAGCCTTAATTAATTACAAAGCATTATTAAACAGTACCATAGTTAATTAATTATGTGTCATTCCAATCTATTAAGAATCATTAGTCTTTTCCTAATTACAAAGCATTATGAAACAGTCACATTCATTTCCAACAACAAAGTATCAACATTGGAAACAAGAGCTAATCAATGGCATAATTAATAACAATTCGTGGAGTGACATTAATTATTGGCACTCAGTGGCCATCAAGTATTGAATAGAATAAAACATAGTTCATCATTCAGTATTATTCAGATCATTACAAAGTCATTATTAAAAATCAGTTAATTACAGTCAAATCATTAGTAATCACAGGCATTACAATAAACAGTGGCAGTTATTAGCTAGTGACAAAGCATTATTTTGAATATAGTCTCATTAAGAGGTCATTACTCGAGTGACATGCTATTCAGAGTTGATCAGTATTATTCAGAATTATCATAAACTAGTGACATTATGTGGGACTGGTAATACATTTTTTTGGTAGCAATGCATTGCGTTGGGATCGATAATTAATTGCTGAGGCATAATACTTTTTGCTTTTGACCTATTGCTGCAAATGAGGATAGGTAACGTCATTCGTCATGAGTCAGCTGTAGCAAGATTATGTAACAAGGCAGTACATGTGATCACATTTATAAATGATAAACACAAATGGGTAAAAAATATAAAAATGCAAGTACTAGAACAGGTATAATAAGTAACAGGTTTAGTAAGTGTCATGAAAAACTTCTCCTGGAAAAAATACAAAAACGGATTATTGACCTGAAAGAAGAAACGCACACTATGCTGAAAAGTAGTGAACTTCGAATTAACAAGTAGTGAAATGTGTATAAAATGTGTTCCATAGCTGTCCTTTCCAAAACTTTCCGTCATCCTACTATGCAATGTAACACCTGCTGTCAAAGCAAACCGCAACAAATACTTAAATAACTACGTGGCATAAAGAAAAAAAACTTCATTATCCATATCATCATAACTTCACCATTATCATCACCTGTAAAGAAAAACTTCATTATTCATAATACCATTTCCTTCATCATTATTCATCAGTATTCACTATCATCTGCAAAAAATCACTTCATTACTCATTACCTAACTATTCCTTATCTCTAGCATATTTCATCACTAAAACTAAGATGTGTAGTTCTCTCTGACAGCCTGCATCAATCACCTTGTATTCTGAAAGAAAAAATTAGTTAAGACTGCTATTCTTCGATGAGTATAGTATATTCTTGTTAATGTTTGTTAATCCTGATCCATTTACTCTTCCTCATAAAGTTATTGCATCTCCTTTCGTTTATTCCGTAGGTGAAATTCCCATTTATGTTAAATTTATTTCTTAGAATCATCATTCCTTTCTGAAATTGATGAACAAAGATTAATGTCTTGCATTTAAATCCTATACCCACTAAATAATGACTGGTTTATGGTGACACAATTAACCATACAGCATAACATGACAGAAAACGTAATATGTCCAAGACATTGACAGTGTTCGGATGCGAAAAAATGTACACAGAATAATACAATGCAGTAGCAAAAAAAATGTGAAACAGTCACGATGTTGAGATGTCATAAGGCAAAAAAAAAAAAAAATGTCAAAGTCGACTGGTGTGTGTTATATCTTAACTATTTCATAGTGCATACAAACAAAACTGGAGTACAGTCATATACACAAAAAAATGGAAAATGTGCACGGTCTGATGTGTAACGACAAGAAAAGCGACCTGCTAACCTTACCTTGCCGGGCACTTGCCAAGAAAAAAAAATACGATAATCATCAATAAGTAGTCACATAAATATAATTGCAGAAATAGTCGTAAATGTGTAAATTCATCTGGAAAAATATGCACGGTCTGATGTGTAACGACAAGAAGAGCGACCTGCTAACCTTACCTTGCCGGGCACTTGCCAAGAAAAAAAAATACGATAATCATCAATAATTAGTCAGGTGAATTAATTGCATTAGTAAATGGCATCATAGTGTGTTGAATCATACAGTGGTTTCACTCAATAAACGGTTTAATGTTTGAGATATGGTGATTGCCTTTCGATTTTCTGGTTCTCAAAGTTTCGACGTGTACAACATTGTGGTGAGGGATACTGCGAATCCGATACGGACCTGCGTATAGAAGTTCAAATTTACTGCACTTACCTTTTAATTTGCTGGATAAATAGTGTGTACGTACTAATATCTTCTGTCCAACGTGAAAGTCGCGGCGTGTACAAACCTGTTTTTGCTGTCTTCTCCGGCGCTCTGCGGCACGTTTGATGTTGTTCAGCGCAATGTCAATTATTTCTTGGTGTCGTAGGCGACGATTTTTGGGGAATTCTATTAATTCTTTAATTTTGTTCGGTGGTTCAACGTTTTTCAGTATAACAGTCGGAGATAGCATAGTGGATTCATTTGGAATGGAATTAATTACATCTTGGAATGAGAGTATGTGTGTATCCCAATCAATATGTCTTTTGTGGCAGTATATTCTGCACAGCTTACCAATTTCCTTCATTAATCTTTCACAAGGGTTCGAAGAAGCGTGGTACTTGGATATATAGATCGGAGAAATGTTTCTAGCTCGTAACATGCGTGTCCATATACTACTACGAAATTGAGATCCATTATCAGAAATTACTTTCATTACATGCCCTACATGAGATAGAAAATGTTTTACAAATGCTTTAGAAACAGTTTTAGCAGTAGCTTTGCGTAACGGAGTGAAAGTAACAAATTTTGAAGTGAGCTCAACAGCGACAAAAATGTAGCAAAAACCTCTGTTAGTTCTCGGAATCGGACCAAAAATATCTACTGCGGCCATGTGTCTTAATTTAACAGGTATAATGGGATATAAAGGAGGAATATGTGAAGTGGTGTCTGATTTAGCTTTCTGGCAAATTTTACAAGACGCTAAAACTCGTCGTATTACGTTTTTCCATGTTAGTAATATAACAGTTCTGTCTCAGTATAAGAAAACATTTTCGTGCTCCGTAATGTGCGTAACTTAAATGAGTGTACCAAATTAGTTTGTTAACCAGTTCGTCAGGAATGCATAATAACCAAATGTTGCTGTCAGGATGAGAGCGGCGAAACAGAATGTCATTGCGTACAGTGTAGTGGTTCCTAATCGTAACATTTTTCCTATCTTGCCAAAGGTGTTTAATTTCTTTCCACACATTGTCCTTATTTTGTTCTTGTGCTATGTCCTGTAATGACGATGAAATAAAATTTTCAAATGCAACCTGCTGAATGTACATGACACTGAAATTTGCTTTGCAGAAGTTGGTTGCTACGTCTTGCTGATTGTTACTGAGAGAACGCGATAGTGCGTCTGCTATAACATTTTGCGTACCGGGAATGTGAACTATTGTAAAATTAAATTCCTGTAAATATAGTTTCCATCTGCTTAATCTGTCGTGAGTAAATTTAGCTGAAAGCAAAAATTGTATTGCTCTGTGGTCTGTGTAGACGGTGGTATGTCTGCCATAAAGAAAGTGCCTAAATCTCATAAAAGCCCATACAACACATAATGTTTCAAGTTCTGTAACGGAATAATTTCGTTCAGCAGGTGACAAAATGCGACTTGCAAATGCGATGTTTTTAATTACTGTAGAACCATCTTCTTCAATTTCCTGAAAAATATGTACACCTAAAGCGGTGTTAGAGCTGTCAGTGGCAAAGGAAAAATTTCTGGTAAGATCTGGGTGCGATAAAAGTAGAGCATTCAATAAAGCATGTTTCAAATAACATTCTCGTGAACAAAATTCTGCGTGTCAAAAGTAATGTTTGCGTTACTGTAGTATGCAATCTGTGCTGTATCTGGTTAAATTCTATCGTTCGTCCTGTTATTTACGGGAGGATGCTGTGGCATATCCACTATATGAACTGTTCTGTTATTTCTTACTGACGTGTTACGCTATGGATGACACCTATTGTCTGTTCCATTCATGATTATTTGTTGTTGCTGATGTTGTTGCTGCTCATAAGATCGACTGTTATTAAATGTACGCTGAAAATTGTGCTCATCATTCTTTTTACGTCTGTCCTAATAATCATTCCTATACGGTGTATTGCGATAGGAATTGAAATAGAGTGTTGTCTGTACGTAGTTATTTCTTTGCTGCCATGCGTTACTATTTGTTGGAGCTGAGACTATACATGCACGCGGCGAAACATTAAAGTTTGGTTGACCTTGTAGACTGCATTGTTGGTTAGGTATGCTAAGCGGCTGACTTTCATGCTATTGTGGTGAAAAACATCTATTGTTACAAAAATATGGTTCCGACTGCTCAAAATTTTATACATACTGATGATTACGATTTTATCTGTAATTAAAATTACGGCGGTACTGGAGTGCCTACTGAAAATTGTCACATTCGGTAAAAGATTTGTCGTATCCGGTTTTCATTACATACGTTTCTTAATACTAGGTAGAGCAATAGTTAAAGAGCAGTTTGGATAGATATAAAGGATAGTAGAAGAAAAGGCAGCAGTGCAGAAAACTAAAGATGAAACAGCACTACTACAGCTCGGGGCCCTATGCTCGCTACGGCACATATTCATTAAAGCGTAATGAATCCCCTGAGGTCATTTACGCACTGCAAATAAATTTTAGCTTTTGTGTTACAGGCAATAGCGGTAAAATTTCAAAGGCAAATTGTTGTATTCGTGCTAATTCAAATTTCTTCATTACAGGCAATGCTGTTGTAAATACAAAAATAAATTGTCGCATCTGGTTCAAAGCTAGTTTCTGCATTACACGCAATAGCGGTGAAAGCATAAAAACAAATTGTCGTATACACCTCAAAGCGTGTACCTGTGTTCTGTCATTATTAAATTCTTTACATTTTCTTACAAATACAAATTGCTCGTAATCTACGTTCTCGTCATTGAATTTGAAAACACGTTCGGGTTTGTGTGTGAATCTGTTCGTCTGTGTCATATCGTACTTCAAGTTACGTAGCTTTTCAGATTTTAAGTCGCGTGGCTTTTCGGATTTTAAGTCGCGTAGTTGCTGTAAATTGCTCACATTATACACGCTGCGTAAGTCTGACACATGTTCATAAAGTGGCGTCTGTTGTGGTATGTTATTAACTGACATGTTTTTCATCTCTGTTACTTCTTGTTGTAAATTTGATAACTTCCTACGTAACGTGTTGTTAGATGAATCGATTTCATTAATTGTCTGCTGTAAATTTTGAAATTCAGGTGTTTGGATAAATGAAACCGGTGCAGTATCGTCTGATTTATTGTCATTAGTATTTTCGATAGCATTAATACGACTGGCCAATTCATCACATTTTTCAGTCAGTATTTTAACCTGATCATCGGTTTTAGAATCAGACGCATTAATCTGTTTTTGCAACTTGCGCGTAGTTTCGCTCAGTTTTTTAACATCACCTTTGATAACATCACAATCCTGTGTTAGATCTAATTGTTCGAATCTATCTGTCACTGTTTGAATATTTACTGTGTGTGTATCTGTTTTTGATTTAAGGTCAGAAATTTCATCCCGTAATTCCGCGTTCAATTGTTCTAAGGTATTAATTTTGTCGGACACTGTAGTAATATTATTGTCTACATACGTCTTCGCTTTCGCGAATATTTTACGTTTGTCCTCTTGTCTTTGTGCAGTGATTGTTTCCATGACTTGTCGTTTTACTTTGTTTTGATCTTGAATAAATCTGCGGAAACGCGTATCACTGTTCTGTATGTGCTGACTAAAGCGCTCGTTAATCTGAGTGTTCTGCTGTTCGAATTTCGCGTCTATCTTTGCGTCCATAGTGCGCGAAAGTTCTACCGTCATTGCTTTAAACTCGTCCCGTAATTGTGCAGCTTTTTCAGAGCATTGTTTAGCGACTCCGCTAATTTCGTCTCTGAGTGTTTCTGTTGCGGCTGTTTGCATTTCTCTTAATTCTTGCGCAACAGACTTAATTTCTTCGCTATTTTTTTGTGAACAAGCCTCAATTTCCACGCGCAACTGTTCCTTAGTGTCATGACACTGCGCGGCAACAGCTTTAATTTGTTCACTAAGCTGCCTCGAATTGTCGTCAAATTTTTCATTTTGTTGTCTGACCTGTTCACTAAGTTGCTTGAGGTTTTCATTTTGTTGTTTGTTATCTTCCCTAAGTTGTTTGAGATTTTCGTTATTATTGTCAAGTTTTTTATTTAACTGTTTATTCTGCTCACTAAGGTTGTCTTGTTTTTCGTTCTGTTCGTTCTTAAACTGTAGCATTATTGCTATAAATTGATCCAAAGTAACATTACCTACTCCATTATCTGTGCTGTTTGATTGTGTACCTCGAATTGTCGCGCTTTGTGTGACCATTTGGTCATTCTGCAATTTACAAAAAGGATTATCAGTCGGACCTACACTGTCACTCACTATTTCGGAATTAAATAAATCCGTCGTACTTTGTGTATCCTGTTCATTTTCATTAGACAAATTTGTCTGTACATTACTTGGATTTTCTAAATCGGGTGTGTTAAGCTCGGCAGCGCTCATTACTATAGAGCGTCCCGCGTCATCAATTGTCGTCAAATTAACAGACGAGACAATTGAGTTCGTTTGTTCATCATTAAGACAAAAGTCATCATTAGTGGTTGGAATGCACTGATTGTTAGTGAACGCAGGATTGTCACCATTACGTTGCGTATCACAATTACTATCGGTCACGTTGTTTAAGTCGGTAATTTCATTCACAATACTTCGCGATACACTATTCACAGTCTTTCGCGGCATTTTTACAATAGTCAAAATTTTTCACAAAGCAAATAAGCACAATGCAAAAGCAACACACAAATACAACAAAGCAGCAAATTGCCGTTGACCTGTAGAAAGAAAGTCACAATATTATTAAAAGCGTTGCGCCAAATCCTAATTATCTAAGCAAATAAGAGCAGATATCTGACTGTCGCTCAAAAGACTCTCAACGAAATACGATCCTGGACTGGGTGTCGCCAAATGTAACCTCCCCACCGCAATTTTTAAAAGAAAGAAAATTGACAATACTTAATAGAAATGGGGAGCCGAGTGTAACCTCCCCACAAAAATTTTAAAAGAAAATAACGATACTAATTAGAAATACTGATGGACATGGCTCTATGCGTAACCTGCCCACAATCAAATGTACTGACAATGGCAACAAATGTAAAATTCGCAATCTGACTCAATTATAAATCCTTCAAAAAATTAAAGTCCATTCAGTGACAAGAAAATTCAATTAAACCGAAATATCGGTCTTTGGCCCTGTGTAAAAACAATCAGAATTAAAGTCTTACCTCAGAATAAATGGATGTCACATATCTGCTCTTGTTGTTGCGCACCGCTTGGAGGAACTGCATTGCAAATAATAATATTCTCTTTTTTTTTTTTTTTTTTTGATTCTAGTGAAATTTTTCTTCAAAAGAAGTGGAATGAAATGGGAAGTGCAACGAGATCTTTAGTTCAAAAAAAATTAAACTTTTGAGAAAATGCTTTTGAAATAAAAAATTATTATTGGGAGACTTGTTGGAGAATAATTACAATAAATAAAATTTTTCATTATCTAATGATTATATTAATTAACAGTATACCTTATTCCTCATCTTGACCATTGTTGCCGACCGCCTACATCACACAACCGCACTGGGCTGCTACTACTGACCGACCGCTCTGCATGACGACTACAGACAGAGTACTGCTCTCAACTAGACAGAGCTACAGACTCGCAACGACTGACTGACTGCTACTCTGCATAGCGACAACTAACTCGCAAAGACTACTACTGACTGAGAACCGCTCGCAACACTCGCGCGGTCAAGCGCATACTCTCTGGTCACAGATGCTACAATGCCTCGCCATCGCTGCTGCGTTACATACGTGTTTCATCATATTATATACATATATCACTCACTGGCTGCTTCCATAGGCCTCCGGGCAACGTTCAGACGCTTACATATGGGCGTATTGCAAGAATGTACAACCGAACCTTTGTGTAGACGAAGCATCTAAGAGTTTTCTTAGGTTGTGCTCTTGCACTCTGGTGGATGGGCAGCTGTAGTTAGTTAGAAGACCCACAGGTACGTTGCAGTAAGACGATGCTGATGGCTGGAAGAATTAAAGAGAATGTAAGGTCCAATCCGCCAATAGTAAGAAAAATGTTTCTGAAGAAGGGAATTTACTATTCTTGATTATGAATCTGTTGAGAAGTCGTTTCTGAAGGTTTTTGTTTGGAGTGCAACTTTGTACAGAAATGATACGACAGATCGGGAAAAAAGAGAATAGGTTTTGAAATACAGTGCTGCATAACAATGCGAAGATCATATGGGTAAGTGGGATAACTAATGAAAAGGTACTGAACCGAATTTATGGCAAAACTTGACTAACAGAAGGGATCGACTGCCAGAACACATGCCCCGACATCAAGGACATGTGAGCTTGATAATGGGGAAAGGGGGGGTGGTGGAGTGGGGTAATAAAAGTGTTTCATCTAACTGATCCTCAGTTCCCTGTTCACCACTCGAGATAGATCACTGGAAACAGCCGCAGAAGTAAAATATCTACAGTATCTGTTCGGAACGACCACAGAGAATTTGTTGCAGGACAATCAGGTGCCAAACTCAGATTCATTGAAAGAATCGTAAGCCAATTCAGCCACGTGGGTAGTGGCAAACAGAACACTTGTTCGGTCGAT
Source organism: Schistocerca americana (assembly GCF_021461395.2). Classification (NCBI taxonomy): domain Eukaryota; kingdom Metazoa; phylum Arthropoda; class Insecta; order Orthoptera; family Acrididae; genus Schistocerca; species Schistocerca americana. Next base: position 846,173,895 of record NC_060120.1, on the reverse strand, counting down.
TCTTGCGTATTGTTGGTTCGCTAGGGACCAGTACCAAGCGCACTTGGTAGTGGAGATACAGAAGATCCAAGAAAGAGCACTGTCTTCCATTAAGGGTTCATTTAATAATCGCGAGAGCATCTCGTAGACGCTCATGGTGCTCGAGTTACAGTGTTACCCAGAGGGTCGTTGTGCACCACGGAGAGATTTTTTATGAAAATTCGTCGAGTTTACAATCCAAGACGAGTCAGGCAACGTATTGCCTTATCCCACATACATGTTTAGAAACGGCCATGCCTCAATAATAGAGGAACTTGGGGTTCACTTGAAGGCTTACCGACAGCCGTTCTCCTACTCACCATTGGCGAGTCGAACAGGAAAAGGAAAAGATTATAGTGGTACCAGAAGTATCCTCCGCCAGACACCGTAAGGTAACGCGCGACTGAAGCTGTAGAGAGTCCTCTCATCTTAATTTGGATCTTCATTGGATTTACAGCACTGTTTACTTTTTCCCTCTAACAACCGTGTTAGCTATGAACGAAGTTCTCCGGAAGGTATTTAGAAGTAGTGGAATGCTTATAATCAAACCTACTTTAACTTTAGCCATGAGGGCTGAGTGCAGAGATGTTTCGAAGTCAACCGCAGCCAAATATAACCTGTTTATTTTTAGCTTCTGGAACGCGAGGCTTCAGTTTCATTAAGAATGCAGCGCCGGACTCGTCTAGAAATCATCGAACAAAGGAACTGCCTCATTTGTAGTTCCCTGCCAGTTGTGAATTCCGCTTCTTCTGTGACACCATGTAATTTACGGGTACTCGTGTTATTCTACTGAATAGCGCAGAAGTATTTGGTTCTGGATTGACCTAGCGAGTTTTGTTTATGTATAATACCTGCCAACGGGAAACAGCCAAAGTGACGTAGAACGCTTATGCTTTTAACAATATTTTATTAGCTACAGGCGTATAACATGATAGTAGATGACCTTTTTTTATTTATTTGTGTGAAGTCTGTCTTTAATTTGATTAGATGCCGTCTTTAATTTATTTGTCGGTGTCCGTCTTTTCGTTCCTCATTTGCAGTGAACCTCCAAACCGATCTGTTTTAAAACTACCCTGTGTTTTCTATCCTGACGGTATTCTTAAACCTGTACTATTCACTCCACATGGCTGCAGCTACTAGAGATTGCGGGAAATCTCCAATCCGTTCGTTCCGTGTCCTACTGAACTTTATTCCATTAACTGCTTTTTGCAGTTTTGTATATTAGCACATATCACATAATGCTAACAAACGCTCACTTCTAGTATTTCGTTTTTCTGGGAAAACTGTTGTATATTTATCTCCTAATATACACCAATAATACAGATGAAGTGAATTAATTAGTAAAGTAAGCTTTTTCTTCATAACTGGCGAAACTGCGTCAGTACCCTTGTCGTGCTGCACTGAAGCCTTTTTAATGTTAATCCGTTTCAGTCGTTTATCATTCTCTCCCTGATTTTTCTAAAGCTGTTAATCTCCCAGAAATTTCTACGTAATCATATATTAATCTGTGCCATGGGTGGAATGTTTATTTTGTGCACGTTGCTTCCTCTTCTTTGGGGTAAATACGTTTGTCCAATTCCGCTCGGCATCATGTCCCTCCTGTCCTAATTTACAAATCATAAATGTGCCCCAACTTTAACACCTAGCTAGCACGTTCCATTGTCTTTTTCGTTAGCATTGTTGCTCCTTTTTCGTCCTCGATTTCAGAATATTTAATGACTTTAACAGAAATCTGCTGCTGCTGCGAAGCAGTTTTCTGCGATCACTTACTCTGTGCTGGCACTGCGACTTAATAACGCGCTCTACTTTAAACTGGAACGTGACGAAATTAGTTCACTCAACGACCGTTCTGCGGTTCTTGTTGTCGAGTAATACATCTGAGATAGAAGTAAGAGTGTGTCAGATCTGGTAAGTAAGTATGCAAGCAAGCAAGCAAGCTTTCCTTTCTGACGCTACTTAGGCGGCTAACGTGTTAACTGCGTTCCCTATTTAATCTGGCAGCTTTTCATAACGTGGGTGGACGTTGCTCCAGGTCTTTCCACGTCAGAAAAGTCTGAGGTGATAGTTGGAAATCGAATCTGGGTCCTCTACGTCAGTACGCAGATGTTTTTATACTTGACAACGGAGATGCCAGTCGCAGTATACCGTATCTGACGAGTGGGTTTGATGTTCCACCAATCGTATTTAAAATCCTTCACTTTTCCCATTGCCAAGGCACTTTTCATTGCCCTGTCGAAAGATGAATTTTTTTAAAAATCTGGAGCAGTACAGATCCCTTCTGACATTTATTTTCATACAGTTCATGTATAGGAATCGGCTGACTAGATTGCACAGAGAAACACTAGTGTTTGTACATATACCTAACTTCATTACTACAATCATTACTGCACTTATCTTCGTTTTGTGAATCTGAGAGGGATATTTAGGTACATTACACATAATAACATTCTATTCATCAGAAATAATATAATGTAACAGCATGGGTTATATTTTTCGCAAAATTTAGTCCCTTATTAGGTACTTATGTACAATCAGTTAATCGTAAAAACTGTGTAATATTACTGATCAGTAACCAGATACAGATTATATATTTCATACTAAAATTTATTTCGTTTGTAGACCATTAGGGCAAGCGTGCGTACATGCCAAACAATATTCAGTAAGCACCGCTAACACATGCTACATTGATCACGTTCTTCATAAAATTAACTTCATATGGCTGCAGTTCCGTTAGGAGAAATGGTTTAAGTGATGCTTTGGTTTTACGTGTCTCGAGGGCCACAAAGTGGAAGGTCGACAAGTTAGATGTGGGGATAGATAATAAGTGCATTTCTTTTCAACATCTCTTGCTCTTTCTTTAGGTATAAGACGAGTTAAACCAAATGTGGTATGCTTTTAGGGGGTAGTGAAGGTATATATTTCTATAAAGTTCTACTTCTGTGAAACTTGTGTTTCACAAATATTTTATTAAATGAGAAACTTTATTTGACGCATTTTGTTTATAGATAAAAAACCGGGACAGTTACGTGTCCCGAATGATTTTCTCGGATCACCAGAAAATTTATGTGAAAACTGGGACTGTCCCGCTAAAGCCTAGACGTCTCGTCAGCCTATAATTTCGTCAGTGTTTCTTTTAGTGATTGCCAAGTAATCAGTAAGAATAATACACTTTATTTCCCAGAAAATACGGAAAATTTACTTAGGTTAATGAGTAACTCGATTCTATGAAATTTTATGTTAGCACCGGTATCTCTGCACCTGCCCGCGAAATTTTCGCCTTGCATTCGTGCAGTGGTACGGTATGTATGACCGACGAAAACTGTGAACGACTGCGAGATAGTCTTAACATTAATCGAAATGCCTCTGACCCTTCTTATTGAAAGGTCTTCATAAGTAGAGAAATTTTAATGATGCTTCTTACTTCCTGGATTTTTTTTATCACTCCACTCTTCTCACCTCTCAGTAAACATTACGCATATATACGGAGTTAGTATATTTGCTGTCGTACGAATGTGGGAGGAAGCATTACGTGGCGAACGTATGCCTTGGTGCCGAAGTATCTGTCTACGGCGTGTGTCACAAATGCGGAACCGGGCAGGTGAAATATTTATTTATTTGGCCTCAGCAAGTATTCGCCATTTAGCCATGGTTACACGCTCTGAATTTTTTTTTATTAAAAAAACTTGGGATCACCGGTGACAATTTGGACCATAATTCTGATAGTACGCAGTTATGACCTTCGCGCACACCTGTTGTTTGTCACTCGCTCCGCCCAGCTGCAGCCGCCTAAGGCCCGAGAACTGCGGAGCGGAGTGGCAACATGAGCCCTCCCAGTCGCGGGATGTTGAAGTCGAGGGAAGAGAAGGGAGGAGATCGCATCTACATAAAGCGCGTTGTAACCTTCTTCAATAACACATTGTTTTACGCGAAAAGAGTACTCGTTATGTCGGTGTCATACATATAAACGCAGGACGTAAAAAACTACGCACCACGAAGGAATTACCTGAATGGGATGGAAATCGTAAGATGTGATGTGCATGTTCAGGCAAACAAATGGTTAAAATTTCAGAAAAATTGTACGATTTGTCCAAGAGAAAGAGCTTTACAAATTGAGTGGGTCGATAACGCGGTTGTCCACCTCTGGCCTTTATGCAAGCTGTTATTCGGCTTAGCGTTGATTGGTAGAGTTGTTCCATGTCTTACTGAGGGATATCGTACCAGATTCTGTTCAATTTGTGTGTTAGATCATCGAAATCCCGAAATAGTTGGAAGCCCCTGTCCATAATGCTCCAGACGTTCTAAGTTGGCGGGAGCTCCACGGACCTTCCTGGGCAAGGTAGGGTTTGGCAAGCACGAAGAGAACCAGTAGAAACTCTCGCCGTGTACGGGCGGGCATTATCTTGCTGAAATGTGAACCCAGGAGGGATTACTATGAAGGGCAACAAAACGCGGCGTAGAATGTCGTCGCGGTACCGCTGTGCTGTAAGGGTACCGCGGATGACAAGCAAAGGGGTCCTGCTATGAAAAGAAATGACACCCAGATGCGTCTTCAGTCGAGAATCTCATTGGCAGAAGTAGAATTGTCGTCGGTAATGAGTCGAGCTCCCAACTGAGCCCCTATGACCAGCGGAGACCTGTCTGGAGACGCCCCAAACAACAGTGGGATACCAACCAGACGGCCGCCCATTACAGCCCGACATTCAGGGGTGGTCGTTTCGGGTGCAACTTTTTTTCATATTAGGACCCGTGTCATCCGTGGTACCGTTGCAGTATATATATATATATATACGCTTCGAAATCAGAATTAATGAATTAACAAATCCAAGCAACTGAAGAATTATGAAATGGAGTAAATGATTTTCGATTTAATCATGTCAATCAAGCTGAAGTTGAAGCGCAACTCCTGCAAATGTACTTACTGTCAGCTTTCCAGTCGAAAGAAAATAACGCGCAACAGCGATGCTGATAATTAAACGACGCACCCATTCATTTCATTAAGCTACACAAGATTTTTAAATCGCAACATAAAAGTGTTCAATGCGAAGAGATCTCTGGGACCTGCTACAGGTTAGAAACCGCGCATTATGACGCAATGAACGTGTTGTTGTTTAGTGACATTATGTACACGCACCTTTTACTTACTTTGGCGTACAGTACTTTGCGTTGTGACATAGCGGCCGCAGTGGAGCGGAGCGAACCGATGCGCGAATGTTTAAAAGCTGTACATTCAAAAGCTAATTACTGGATACTGTTAGAATTATGGCCAATTTTTTCTTCGCGTGATCGATTTCTGTTGCTGATATTCTGCACGTGTGCACTTTTCTCCTTAAAATATCACGTAACGTTGGTGATGTTTCCCAGTTAGATGAAGTTCCGCAGGTGAACCTGCTATTGAACGTAACGAAGAGACCACATGTTTCACTTGTGAAAATTGTTTCAGATGTACGTATAATTTTTCTTTGACGATCATGTGCCGCATACCTTCAACGTTGAACGATAGAACGCTGCTGTGTAGATTCATCAAGATCATATTCCTGTTTATTTAAAAGCAGTTTTCCTGTTAATTACTTTTTTTTTGCTGTTCTTCGTTTCAAAGTCAAATGTTTGTTTGTGAAGATATGCCATGGGTTGTGGTTCTTCTATACGTAGGTAAACTCGAAAAGAACATGATCTAATATAAAAACAGGGACTGAAGTCGTCATAGGGGTCTAGTTATGTCACTAGTCCTTTGTCAGTTTGTCAGTGTCGTAAATGGTACAGGGTGACAGTTATTGAACCGCACGAAAAGAACGTAAATTAGTTACAAACCACGGCGTGCGCACACTTTATTCATCATGTAAACGTCACTACAGATATTCCAATTTAGGTTATGACATGTTCGATATGCCTGGCATCACTGGCGATGATGTGGCGCAGACTGATAGCGAATTCTGCACGACCTGCTAACGTGTCGAACATCGATGCCGTCGATGACCTCCTGAATGGCTGTTTTCAGCGCCGCAATGGTTTTACGGGTGGTGGCTGTACACCTTGTCGTCAATATATCCCCACATAAAGGAATCGCATGCTTCAGATCTGGAGAATGGTTCAGAATGGCTCTGAGCACTATGGGACTCAACTGCTGTGGTCATAAGTCCCCTAGAACTTAGAACTACTTAAACCTAACTAACCTAAGGACATCACACACTTCCATGCCCGAGGCAGGATTCGAACCTCCGACCGTAGCGGTCGTGCGGTTCCAGACCGTAGCGCCTTTAACCGCTCGGCCACTCCGGCCGGCAGATCTGGAGAATATGGCGGCCAACCGAGGCCCAAGCTGGTGGCCTGTGGGTACCCCAAAGCTAGAATGCGGTTCCCAAAGCGCTCCTCCAGGACATCAAACACTCTTCGGCTTCGGCAGGAACGAGCTCCGTCTTGTGTGAACCACGTAGTGTCGAAATCAGGGTCACTTTGGATAATGGGGATGAAATCATTTTGCAAAACCTTCACGTACCGTTCGGTAATCTCCGTGCTGTCAAGGAAAATCGCACCAATTATTATGCGACTGGACATTGCACACCACACAGTACCCCGTTGACAATGATGAGACTTCTCGATCGCGAAATGCGGATTCTCAGTCCCCCAAATGCGCCAATTTTGCTCATTGACGAGCCCGTCCAAATGAAAGTAAGCTTCGTCGCTAAACCAAACCATATCCAAATTAAAGTCCTGTTCGTCAGTTCTGTGGACAATCGTGCTGGCGAAACACAACCTCTGTTCCATGGCCCTGGTGCTTAATGGCTGATGGGTTTGAATTTTGTATGGGAAGAGATGCAGGTCCTCAACAATAATTTGTCGCAGCGTCTCCCGGTTGTTTCCCAACTATTGTGCAGCTCGTCTGATCGATTTCCTGGGGCTGGTTTGAAACACAGCGCGTGCCTTCTCCATGTTTTCTGTCGTTTTCACCGTCTTTGGACGACCGACATTGTCATCACGAACACTACCCGTTCTCTCAAACTTGCGAATCAAATTCTTGATTGTTAGCATACTTGGACCGATTGTCTTCAGCCTGAACTCGGTCGCAAACTTCCTTTGAGCCGCAGTCTGGCTGTTGTTGGTCGCATAGTAGGGCTTCACAAGCGCTGTACACTCAGGCACGCTGTACCGTGACATTTTCACGAGCAGGTGGCCGACAACAACAATGCGCATGCGCAAACTAATTCCCATCATGCCCCCGCGGCCAACCCTGCAATTTGAACGTCCTAACGCAAATTGTTCAAAAGTTATGACGATTTTACTTCCTATAGTTCAATAATTGTCACCCTGGATCTTCTGTTGCGCTGCTAATACTCGAGTTTCTGGGAGACTGTGTGAGCGAGAGTCAGTCCTTGTTTCCAATAGGCCTTGACGTGGGTGGGCAGGCGTAATAAATGCACTGGGCTTCCTTATCTTTTCTCCTTCACCCGTAGTGACACTGGAACGCTCCTCGCCTTGCATGGAAACTTTTTCACTTCTGTCCTCCGCTCTTCTGCCAGCAGCCGATCAAGATTTATCAACTCTTTTCTGCGTTCTGGGGAACAAGAGAGAAAAAGGATAATGGGGAACGGCGGTTGCGCGTCGGCACAGTCCAGAAAAGGAGAAAGTGGGGGAGCAGGAAACGTCCAAGTTTTCAGACTAGCGCGCAGATCGATGCCGACTCTGGGCGCACAAGAATACTCTGTCTGACCAGCGTGCCAGGGACTTTTGCAAAGAAAAACAAGTGCAGCCCTCCTTGACACTGCTCGTACTGTTTGTTGCACGCGAGTCTGCGCCCTTGCTTTCGTAAGAGGACTATACCGACAGCTGTCACAGGTAAACAGTAAAGATAACTGCACGCGAACTTCTTCTCGGTGTGCGTGCTACATTCCTCTCGATTGTGGTTTAAATAACTTTCAGGTGTGTATTTGTGAGGAGGCCAAGTAGCCACATTGTTTCTCGGCTTCCTGCTGGTGTTTTGTTGTTTTAATTCATCCAGTCGATAGGTGTATGAGAGTCGGCGAAATAAGATACGTGACAGCATTCAGCTTCGAAGCACAAACAGCTGCAAGCGAAATCTTCTCTAGAGCTGCGACAATACTGAGCCGTTGCCATAGAGACATGTTCTTAAGCGCATCACGTGCTTGGTAATGGTAAGTGCGCGAGTCAGCGGCGCCAAGCACTCTGCGGCAGTCAAGGATCTTGTATTCGCCGACTGTGCTGTAGAACACACGGCAGGGCATTATGCATACATGTGTTGTGAGCAGAGACGTCAGCACTGACCCCGGCGCCTCATCGCATCGCACAGCAGCTTACAGGCACAACGCACGCAGCTTTAACTCATACACAACTATGAATGCAATAAGTGTTTTTCATTTTATAGTGTACTATTACTATTAACTTATTTATTATTAAAAAACCAAATATGCCGTTATGTAACTTTGCTTACGAAATATCTGAAATACTTTCTTTTCTAAAATTTGTTTAGACCATTTTTAGGATTCTGTACCTCATTCGGTAAAAACATCCGGTCCATGCTAAAATCCATGCTATACCAAAAATCTCTGTAGTTCCCTGTTGTTCAACTTCTGCACACTAAGAATATAAATCTACGCTTTACGTGTATACCCCGTCCACAGCAGATTTTTCTCATATGTTTTGGATATTTCTTCGCCATTGTAAGTTATAAGGTCTCTATGTATATAAACATGTGTCAGCTTTGGCTTTTTTTCATCTTAATCATATACAAGATCCGTCGTTTATATCACATATTTCGATTCTCGCTAACTCAGTCATCAAATTTGACATTATGCTGATAACTATTACTTTGGGACAGTCTAATAACAACTCAATGAAACACCGTCTTGTGCAATACGCACTTCCCCTTAATTGTTTGCCAGGGATTTCAGGGGCCTGGAATACGTACATATTTTTTATGGTATTTAGTTTATATTTAGGACGTAGTATATATAAGTTATAAACAGTACTGTAGTTTCTCCTTTTCTGTAATGTAGTACTAACACACTGACGGAAAAATAATTGATGTAGAGTAATGAAATTTCGGGAATACATTTGTCTAGGTGACATATGTAAGTGATTAACATTGTAAGATTACAGGTTAATGCAAGCCAGAGATAATCCATTTCAAAAAATACATTAATAACCTGTGTAACCGCCAGAATGCTGCATACAAACATGCAAACCTGCATGCGCTGTGTTGTGCATGTGCCGGGTGTCAGTTTGTGGGATGGAGTTCTATGTCTGCTGCACTGGACGGTTACTGCTGTTTGTCGATAACGCTGGAGTTGTCGTCCAGTGACAATCCATATATTTTCTATTTGAGTCATATCTGGTGATCGTCGGCTGGGGTGGCCGAGTGGTTCTAGGCGCTTCAGTCCCGAACCGCGCTGCTGCTACAGTCGCAGGTTCGAATCCTGCCTCGGGCATGAATGTGTGTGATGTCGTTAGGTTGGTTAGGTTTATGTAGTTATAAGTTTAGGGGACTGATGACCTCAGATGTTAAGTCCCATAGTGCTTAAAGCCATATGAACCTTTTGAATCTGTGGCTTCCAGCGAAAACGTGTCCCAGTACAAAATTTAACTACATTAAATTTCCTACAAGAAGTCCCGTTCATTTTTTCTGGAGGACTAATAATTTGCACATCAAGAGCGAGAGTATATGAAAATCTCATGCGTGGTTTTTGAATGTGTTGCAGGTTGCATAAAACCAATCGGTAAGGGTAGCTGGATCACCCTGTATTATAGGACGTATCTTGTAAGAGTCGTCAGGTGCGTTCTCTGGTGTTTCAAAAAAATGTTCAAAATGTGTGTGAAATCTTATGGGACTTAACTGCTAAGGTCATCAGTCCCTAAGCTTACACACTACTTAACCTAAATTATCCTAAGGACAAACACACACACCCATGCCCGAGGGAGGACTCGAACCTCCGCCGGGACCAGCCGCACAGTCCAGGACTGCAGCGCCTTAGACAGCTCGGCTAATCCTGCGCGGCTCTGGTGTTTGAGCAAATATTTGCAACTTCGTTTTTTCACTGTGTAGCTGAAGTCCACGTAAACAAATAATGATCATCATGTTTTTCATGCGTCATCCAGTGTCTACAGAAAGTGTCGGTCTGTTTCCAGTTACAAACAAAATTATTTTTAAATCGGAATTTCATATACCCATTCGACGGATTGGTCCCAGATTAGTGTGAACAGGAACAGTGAAACAAGAAGAATAAACAGCAGTTCAGCAGCGACTCAGTAGTGACGCATGCTTGGCGGGGGTGTTCGGCACGAGCCAGGGCACTGCTATCACTGCTGGAGAACTGGTTGTTCCATGTGTTTCACGGTTCGTGTTAATATATGCCAATAAAACAAATCTCGCACTAGACAAATTTGGGACCGCTCTATCGAATGGGCACGTAAAAGTCCAATTTTAAAATCATTCCGTTTGAACAGGGAAACAAACCACCATTGTGCGTCGCATCAAAGACGTGATGAGCACTATTTGTCTGGGCTGACTCAAGGTAGACAATGCGAAACCGGAATAGCAAATATTTGCTGAACAGTACATAACATTCAACGGTTGGCGACACCACCCAAAACATAACACCGAAACAAGTCTTCAGTTCCTAGTGCTGTGAAGCGTGAAACTGAAATTTCAAATGGCAGTAAGAACAGCTATAAAAAGGAAACAAGAGCACGTGCAGGACAGTAGCCACTAAATCTCTAAGTAGACCTTATTCCAACAGCATAGAAAAGCAAACAGTGTCAGAACTGCTAATAACCTATATGTACAATGTCCTAAGTGTAAACTAAATAGGATAAACAAAAATACGTAAATCTTGCAGGCCACGGAAGATTCCTTGCAAACAGTAAAGATGAAAAACGCATGGAACAAAAACTGTATTTTATTCAGTTGTGACTGAACGGTCCCATAGTAATATTTATCAACACATCGTAATATTACACGCAATTAAAGACGACAAGGCTACAAAAGTTCAAAATGGCACTCATCAAAACCTGTAGGGTACTTGTCTTTGACCTAGGATCACTAGAATCATGAAATTCAATAACAAGCAAGGTTTCACCCTTGAAGTAAAGGAAAAAGTCCGAAAATGGTTAATTTGTAATTATATCACATAAAGAAATTTTTTTCCATTTGTTGTCCGTCTGTCCGACTCCGTCAATTTACACTCCTTTTTCTCGGGACGGATAGAGGTATTGAGTTTAATCTGAAATACTAAGGCCTATGTTCTCTTAGCGGTGTAAGGGATTTATGTCAAAAGATAGTGCCATTTGTGTAACATATTTTGTCACTCGCAAACTCACACATCGAAACCTGTAGGCTGACCCATTGACCTAGAATCATGAAATTTGACAAGAAGCAAGGTTTCACACCACAAGCAAAAGTAAAGAGCCAAAAATTGTTAATTTGTAATTATATTTTTAAAAAAATTTTTGGTCATTCTCGGAAGTGTTGGAATTGCCAGGACCGGTTGCCAGTAACGACATCTATAACAGGCAAAAATCCTCGCTAGTGTAGATTCCCGGGATGGATGAACTGTATGTACACATAATTAAGTATGTACTGAACCCTCGGTGCTCGAGTCCTACTAGCATATACCCAAATTTATTTCTATGGTCGGTGAAATGTTGTTGCTGACCGTCTGGAAAAGAACCCTCAGATCAGATTTTGAAAATGTTTTATTTTAAGTAACTGAGCTTTACATTAACAAGGATCATCCTGTAAATATTTTTTTTCTTTTGCCTAAGTCCTTTCATTTCTTTTACCTCAGTATCTTATTGCTCTTACGCTCGCATTGTGTAATATACAGAACTGTCTTTTTCCATATTTAGTGTTTGCTGTACCAGAAGTTCTTCGTTTTTGTGCCACAATCTTCTGTCGTTATTAGGCTCATTACTAACCCCCAAAACAACTCTGGAGGATGGGAGCTATAGAATTCGAACAGCATCAGGCTTCAAATAGTGTTTCGTAGGAAGATTCAACAGTTCGCTTTTCAAATCCCTTCCACAATCCGAATCAGCAAAATGTACTGAGCACACCGAGCATTAGCAACTGAAAACAAACTGGCACTTTACAAGCATTTATCCGTTTTTGTTTCGTCTCTTTGCCCTCCCTAGGAAATATATAGAACTTGATGCCTAACTAATTCCTTTGTTTACAGTAATTAGAACAAATCGCGATCACACAGAAAGACATTTGTTTTCACTGAATATAATTTACAATATAATCTCAGATTCAAATATTTCGTTAACTTAGTGATATTACGATCTAGATGGCTAATAAAAAATTTGTAAGGTTTACATTACGAAGCGGTATGGAGTGAAACGTATGTGCTCAACTGTTCATAAGGTAAATGGCGTGTTTGTGGGAGATGGGTGGGTGGGAAGGGGAGGGGGTGAAGGATATGGGAGAAATATGAGTCTGCGAGGTATCCTGTGCAGAGAACTTGTTTACGTTCTTCACCAGAAAGGATTATGTGAGATGTTCAAATTCGCAGGCGTGCTGTTAGATTTATAATCGGCCTGTTCAGTTTTTTTTTTTTTTAGGAGAGTCACGGAGCTACTCGAAGTACAGCCATTGGGTGTGTTTGAAAGAAAGAAATCACTCTTTTCGCGAAAGGCTGATGAGCAACAATGAATCTCTCAACTTTCGGTGAGTCCGTCATTATACAGATAGTTGCGAGATCTCGGCCGTTCAGTACAGAATGCCGAATCAAAACACCTTTCAGCAGTCTGAATTTTAGTTGTTATTTTATTGAGCAACCAGTTTTGGCGATATATTACGCCATCATTAGGCAGATAATGAACGAAGGGATCGTTGTGTGAAAAATCTACAGATACCAGTCATCGAATGGTGGCCCCTATTTTGACTGGACGAGAGGTGGGGATCTTCCTAAACTTCTGTGAAGGGGCCAGAAGATAGCGTAGTCTATCTCCAAAAATGATTGCTCAATAAAATAACAATTTAAATGAAGGCGGCTGAAAGGTGTTATAAATCTTTCGTTCCGCAGCCGAATGTGTGATGAAATTTCGTTTGGGATTAAAATTAAGTGCTAGGCCAGCAGTCGAACCCAGTCCCTTGCCTTTCGGCAAGGGATGATATCAGGTCCAAATCTCAATCGAGCACACGGTTTTAATCTTGCACGGAGTTTTTTGCTGGACAAGTTCAAGCCAAGTAAGTGTATGGCGCACACAGAGCCAACAGACATTCAGTTTGCTGCAAGAACTCCGTTGTTCATTGTCTGGATACTATAACGGAGTGTACCTTCCATTACTAAGACACAGCAATCTTTGTTACAATAAGGACGTCGTATATAACCATGAGCTACAATCACAGTTTGTATATGCAATTTGGTTTGGGAGTAAAGTAATAATTTGAATAATAACAGCTCTGCCAGTGGTTTATGTAGTTAGCACTGCGTGAAAAATGTAAACTGTGAGAAAAATGAAGAAATTCAACCAAAAGACAACAAGAGGAAAGAAGGAATAGACGAAATAAGAATTGGTAATGGCTTAGCTTCCCACGGCAGCCACCGAGGCGGCTGTAGCCTTGAATATACATCGAGACCAAACTGCATAGCTGGTTGCCTACATTCTAAGACCACTTTTACCTGCGCCAGATGGAGAACGGCACTTCTTTATTCTGTCGTTAAAGTAGCGTTGTAGGTGTGAGTGTAGCCACAATGTGTACACCTGACTCGTCAGACATTAGCTCTAAACGTATGGCGTTGTCACTGAACATTCCCACCACCGTCTGAACTCAAACACTCTGCTGCATCCTACTCCCTGTTTTGCACCGTCGGCACCCCAAAAAGACCGTGGCGGCACCTTTTGTGCCGTTCTACTAGAAGTCTGTTGGAAGTTTTTTCTCGTTAGATGGTTATTTGGACACTATTTTCCGGAGTCTCGTACAACCGAATACGGATTGGGAGCAAACAAAATGTTTTGCCCAAATGTGTTAGATAATGCGCAATAGAAGATGACGTGTTCTGGACTTCCATAGTGTCATAGTCAGCAGATACATCTCTGCCTTAGGCTGGATTTTATAACCTTTACTGTATGTTTAGGAAGAGAGAGTAAACCTGTCGATCCTTTATCACTGTTGTCTAACTGTACCCTTTGATATTTTAGTTGGAGTTCGTTGATGATTCTGACGCCAGTTGTCTTCTGATCAATTTCTAGATTTCCTTCCCTCAGCCATTATACGGCACTTAAATGGGGATCGATCTCCGCTGAGTCTTAGGATATTTATCGTTCACACATAACTTATGACGCGTCTGGCAGTATTTGTTAAAGTGGCAAATACTGAGCTATAGGGTGGTTCCGAACCCATTTTTAACTGGAAGTGTCTCTATAACTGGATGGCTAAGTCAGCTCAAAAATCGGACGAAGACAATAGGACGATGGCTAGTAACAAACAGTTTAATCGTAATCTACTGATCTTCAGACCAACCTCTTTATTAGTGACAGGTTTACCTTTTAGATGTTTTTAGCGTGCTCCGTTCAGCATTTGGTCAGGAAAAGAGGAGACCAAGGATGCGCGTAGGCATACTACAGTGCAAACTATTTGACACAGATTGTAAGAGGGGCATTTGGAAAGTACATTAAGTGATCAAAAGGAACCGGACACTCGCAAAAATGTACGTTTTTCATATTAGGTGCATTGTGCTGCCACCCTTTACGAGGTACTCCATATCACCGACGTCAGTGGTCATTAGACATCGTCAGAGTGCACAATGGGGCGCTCCGAGGAGCTCACGGACTTCGAACGTGGTCAAGTGATTGGGAGTCTCTTGTGTCATACGCCTGTAAGCGAGATTCCCACACTGCTGAACATCCCTAGGTCCACTGTGTCCGACGTGATGGTGAAGTGGAAATGTGAAAGGACACTACAGTAGAAAAGCCTACAGGCCGACCTCGTCTGTTGACTGAAAGAGACCGCCGACAGTTGAAGAGGGTCGTAATGTGTAATAGGCAGACATCTACCCAGACCATCACAAACTGCATCAGGATCCAATGCAAGTACTATGGCAGTCAGGCGGGACGTGAGAAAACTTGGATTTCATGGTCGAGCAGCTGCTCGTAAGTCACACATCAAGCAGGTAATTGCCAAACGACGCCTCGCTTGGTGTAAGGAGTGTTAACATTGGACGACTGAAGAGTGGAAAAACGTTGTGTGGAGTGACGAATCACAGCACCCAGTGTGGCGATCCGATGGCAGGGTGTGGGTATGGCGAATGCCTGGTGAACGTCATCTGCCAGCGTATGTAGTGCCAACAGCAAAATTCGGAGACGGTGGTGTTATGGTGTGGTCGTGTTTTTCATGGATGGGGCTTGCACCCCTTGTTGTTTTGCGTGGGACACAATCACAGCACAGGCCTACATTGGTGTTTTAAGCACCTACTTGCTTCCCACTGTTGAAGAGCAATTCGGGGATGGCGATTGCATCTTTCAACACGATCGAGCACCTGTTCATAATGCACGGCCTGTGGCGAAGTGGTTACACGACAATAACATCCCAGTAATGGACTGGCCTGCACAGAGTCCGGACCTGAACCCTACGGAACACCTCTGGGATGTTTTGGTACGCCGACTTCGTGCCAGGCCTCACCGACCGACATCGATACCTCTCCTCAGTGCAGAACTCCGTGAAGGATGGGCTGCCATTCCCCAAGAAACCTTCCAGCACCTGATTGAACGTATGCCTGCGAGAGTGGAAGTTGTCATCAAGGTTAAGGGTGGGCCAACACCACACTGAATTCCAGCATTACCGATGGAGGACGCAACGAACTTGTAACTCGTTTTCAGCCAGGTGTCCGGATACTTTTGATCACGCAGAGTAAGTTTGTTAATTTATAGAAACTTCCAGTACCTTAAGAGACTTTTATTACACAGAACTGAAAGCTACAACTATTAGCTATTTTTCCACGTAATTAAGGCCCTTGTTTCAGGTGAAAATCACTTGATGGTGCATAAGGGCTGTACAGAGATTGATGTGGAAACGAGTTTGCCGGTAAACAAATTTGTTGCTGTTGTGTCTAACATTGGCAATGCGGTGCACTGTTTGTATGAAAGTATGACATCCAAGCCGTCATGTGACAAGTGGTAATGTAAGTGAACAGTATCGCTATCGAATGCAGAGACCGTGCGCCCTTAGTGTAACTGTTTTATGTGAACGGCAGTAATTACAGTGCTGCACTGAAAAACATCGCTGACTGAAAATTCTGAAGAGAGATCCGAGGTCACTAAATGATTCAAAGACAACAGGGGTGAGGTTGGTGCGGCACCTGGAAGAGGAAGGCGTCCTGTCCTGGTGGACGTTACTGAGAGTGCTAGTTCTCGTGAAGCGTCATGAGAACTGCACATCACATGTTCAGCAATATCGAAAGTTTGGCGGTCTGTTTTACACTGGTAACCGCACAAGATCCAAACGGTGCAGCAACTGAAACGTCAGGATCCGCAGCAACATTCTGATTTTACTGTTCGGTTTCTTGTAGTGGTCCAAATTGATGGCATGTGGCCGAGCAATATTATATGGAGCGATGAGGCACATTTTACACTACAGGGTGCAGTGAATATACAGAACTGCTGAACTTGTGGTTCTTAAACCGCGTGTTGTGCACAAAGCGCCGTTACACTCACTTTGTGTGACTGTGTGTTGTTGATTCACAAACACGTTTACTGTCGGTATGATAGTCTTTAAAGAGAATACATATGGAGGACGTGTCAGTTGTACTGTGGCGTCTTGTACAGCATTTGATTCCCGCTTCAACTGTGTTGAAACTACAGTTTTCATGCAGGATGGGACAACATCTCATGTTGCTTGCCGAGTGAAAGATCTGCTTGATGCAACGTTCCACGAACGTGCTATCTCCAGAGATTTTCCAGATGGATTGCCTGCAAGATCACTTGATCTGAATCCGTCTAACTTTTGACTCTGTGGATATCTAAAAGAAACCGTTTATTAGGAACACATCCGGTTCTACCTTATCTTCAGGCCAGTACACAGGAACACATTGCACAGATTCCACCGGAACTGCTGCGCGCATCTTTTGATCGCGTCGTTTTACGCATGCAGCATGTTGTTGACGTCTCGAGAGCTCGTATTGAACAAATTGTGTAAGCGGTGTTTAATTATAAAATCAGCATTATACTTTCTCACCTGTGTGACCTTTTCTGCCCACGTTCCATTCCTAATCCATAACACATAGGAACGTTTCTATACGTTTTTCTTACATTTATGGAGTCTTATTTGCAGATGGTGACCAAAACTGGAACTAATTTTTTCCAGCGTAAATCGGTTCCCGCATTAACGCATTAGAGAATATACCAAGTTTCGCTGCCATACGATAGTTACAGCCTACGCTGTAGTTCCGTGAGTAGCTGCAGTTTAATTATAACCACCCGGTATAACAGCTTGCGTCGTGTTTGTGGGTATGTAGACCAAGTTTAGGCGCAGCTCTGCATGCGACATTAATTAATCAGCTTGCAACTGTAGCCTGCACCTCTCTGAAAAGGCTTGCACGAAGAAGAGATCCAGCGGTCTGAACGTTGAGTGCGCGGCGAGGAAAGGCAAATTACGAGGCCGTAATGCGGCAGCGGCAGCAGCAGGGGACCCGCAGCGCGTGCCGCGGCCGTGACCCCGCCCCGGCGCCAGAACAGGTTCCTCTCCTGCGTGAGTGCGTGCACGCACCGGCCGCTGCACGCCGCGCAACAGGTTTCCCATTAATAATTTGGCCCGGCGATCGGTTGCTCTGCGCAAGTGTTCCCCGCCCGCTGCGGACTTTTTATACATTCTGCAGCGATCGTGGGCGGGTCTTTCGGGTTTGGTGTTGCAAACTAGCGGGCTCTCCATGACTGCGAGAAAGGGCTGACGTGTGTGCCAGTTTCCCCGGCTCCAGGAAGGAGAGGCTAATGTCGAGTCACGTCAGTCCTACTCTGCTCATGGCCCACCAACCCACTGGTCACAGACGGCTCACCTGCCGCATACACTAAACCGACATACACGTAGTTCTTAACGGAACCAAATCGTCAAGAGTAAAAGTAATTTCAGAGTGACCCCCAAAATGGTTATATAGAGCCATTACTGTTCACTGCACAGGATGAGCCCCAACTCCCCCGACAAAATTTCGGAGGTTATTCAGGTACATTTTTCTGAGCGTATTTGTATAAGGGACCAGTGGTCCTCGATGGTTTGTTAAAGAGTAATGAAGCAATTATGATTTATTGCCTCAATTGCCTTTTTGTGAAAATACGTCCACAATAGGGTACAAATGGCTCTGAGCACTATGGGACTTAACTGCTGAGGTCATCAGTCCCCTAGAGCGTAGAACTACTTAAACCTAACTAACCTAAGGACATCATACACATCCATGTCCGAGGCAGGATTCGAACCTGCGACCGTAGCGGTCGCGCGATTCCAGACTGTAGCGCCTAGAACCGCTTGGCCACTCCGGCCGGCTCCACAATAGGGAAAAAGCCTATAATTTAGAATTACCAAAACGCACAACGCAAAAAGAGCATAATGCAACAGCTGGACATCGGAATGAAGTCGCTACTCACAACGCAAGATGCGTCACTGTACAAACTTGCTTGTTACCGGGTAAACACACCATGATACGACCTAATATTACTATGTTTACAACCAATGTAAATGTTCTCCTTGACTCGTGTGTATGCTTCTCTCTCTCTCTCTCTCTCTCTCTCTCTCTCTGTGTGTGTGTGTGTGTGTGTGTGTGTGTGTGTGTGTGTGTGTGCGTGTGTGAGACACACACACACAGAGAGAGAGAGAGAGAGAGAGAGAGAGAGAGAGAGAAAGCATGAATGGATATGTCTTAATTTGTAGCATATATCAAGGGCTGGCTGAATGGATCGTGTCCGAAGGTAACAAATGAAATTATTAAAAAATAACTTCAGCTGGAAGAACAATGTGATGTGGTTGCTGTCGCTGCCGAAAGAGCTCTGCATAGAGTAGCTGTGCTGCTGTCCCATTGTAACCACTGAACCCATATACACTACTGGCCATTACAATTGCTACACCACGAAGATGACGTGCTACGGCCGCGAATTTTAACCGACAGGAAGTAGATGCTGTGATATGCAAATGATTAGCTTTTCAGAGCATTCACACAAGCTTGGCGCCGGTGGCGACACCTACAACGTGCTGACATGAGGAACGTTTCCGACCGATTTCTCATACACAAACAGCAGTTGACCATGCGTACCATCACGTTTCCGACTTTGATAAAGGTCGGATTGTAGCCTATCGCGATTGCGCTTTATCGTATCGCGACATTGCTGCTCGCGTTGGTCGAGATCCAATGACTGTTAGCAGAATATGTAATCGGTGGGTTCAGGAGGGTAATGCGGAACGCCGTGCTGAATCCCAACGACCTCGTATCACTAGCAGTCGAGATGACAGGCATCTTATCCGCGTGGTTGTAACGGATCGTGCAGCCACGTCTCGATATCTGAGTCAACAGTTGGGGACGTTTGCAGACAACAACCTTCTGCACGAACAGTTCGATGACGTTTGCAGCAGCATGGACTATCAGCTCGGAGACCATGGCTGCGGTTACGCTTGACGCTGCATCACAGATATGAGCGCCTGTGATGGTGTACTCAACGATGAACCTGGGTGCACGAACGGCAAAACGTCATTTTTTCGGATGAATCCAGGTTCTGTTTACAGCATCACGATGGTCGCCTCCGTGTTTGGCGACATCGCGGTGAACGCACATTGGAAGCGTGTATTCGTCATTGCCATACTGACGTATCACCCGCCGTGATGGTATGGGGTGCCATTGGTTACACGTCTCGGTCACCTCTTGTTCGCATTGACGGCACTTTTAACAGTGGACGTTACATTTCAAATGTGTTACGACCCGTGGCTCTACCCTTCATTCGATCCCTGTGAAACCCTACATTTCAGCAGGAGAATGCAAGACCGCATGTTGCATGTCCTGTACGGATCTTTCTGGATACAGAAAATGTTCGACCGCTGCCCTGGCCAGCACATTCTCCAGATCTGTCACCAATTGAAAACGTCTGGTCAATGGTGGCCGAGCAACTGGCTCGTTACAATACGCCAGTCACTACTCGTGATGAACTGTGGTATCGTGTTGAAGCTGCATGGGCAGCTGTACCTGTACATGCCATCCAAGCTCTGTTTGACTCAATGCCCAGGCGTATCAAGGCCGTTATTACGGCCCGAGGTGGTTGTTCTGGGTACTGATTTCTCAGGATCTATGCACTCAAACTGCGTGACAATGTAATCACATGTCAGTTCTAGTATAATATATTTGTCCAATGAATACCCGTTTATAATCTGCATTTCTTCTTGGTGTAGCAATTTTAATGGCTAGTACTGTACAAGGTGCATATTTCGAATAAATAAAACCAAAATAAAAAATTGGTAGTATTATTACTTCTTAAGTATGTAACGCAGTGGGAAACAGTAGGTATTTTATTTTGTTATATCAGCCTACAGTGTGAAGCGCAAAACTGTTTTACGTGTAACTATAACTTTAAGACTCGATGGAGTAAAAAATGCTTCTCATGTATGAATACTATTAAACGCTTCCATTATGCCTAACAGGTCCACTCCAAGCCTATTTTCAGGTAACCTCGGCTTGTAGGATACCTTTGAAACCACGGGATGAGAAATCGCCGTTTCGTCTGTAGAGAAACTATCGGACTTCATGAACGTAATTTGGACAAGATGCAAAGTCCGTCTTCCACATAAATCAGACTCACGAACTGCCGGTGAAGCCGACCAAAAATTTCTCCCATGATAGCTTCAGTTATTACAGCGCTTTAGGCCACTTTTACTAATTATTTGAAAATGTAATGTAACTGGGATTTCTAAATAATGCACACGACTCTAAGTAATACTGTTCTTTGAAATTATATTTTCAACTTGAATTCATTTACATGAATCAACAAACAACAGTAGGAATAGCTAGAGAAGACGAAGTGAATTGAATGATTTTACAATGTTCCATCACATTTATACCTTTACGAAAGAAACGATCTAAGCACGTTATGACGTATTCTGCGCCATGTTACTGGTTAACTTATAGTTATTTGTTCTATCACTTTATTATCTTACGAAACTTGCCTGTTTCTTAGTTGTAATTTATTTCTCGTAGAAAAAGGAAAATGTGAAAAATAACTTAAATCTCGAAAAGAGGCGCCACAATATCGGCCAACTCTTCATCACTAAAACTAGCCGTACTGCTGTGTATCACTGTTAACGTACGACTAACACTGCTGGAAAAACAAACCCTAAACAGAACCGACTAGTACAGGCGAAGTGTAAAGTGGGCTTTACTGTCTTCAACATCGGTTACCGTGAGTGAACTGAAAACTTTCGTTTCCAACCAAGAAACATGGGTGAACGGTATCATGGGTATTGGCACTGTTGCGTAGACGCGTTTAGTGTAATACAGATACAAAGACAAATGTGGTAATGAAGTCAAACGAAGTGCAATTTCGTTGTAATGAGACATTAGAGATCACAGGTGCCTTATAGCGAATGCCACAACCATTTCCGAAACTTTGTCGTTGAAGTTAGAATCCACCCCGTATGTGTTTATATGATCTGATCGCCAATGTCGGAGGTTCTGCTGAAAATAATGTATATAGATAGGATATGTTAAACATCAGAAAATTGTAGTGAAATGAAACTTAGATCAAAGGAATCAACGTCACTCAATGGCATAGTTATGGGGCTTACTGTAGTGCGCAAGGCAGCCTCGAAGCGACGACAACCACGGATCAGCATGGCGGCCAAGCTGGAGTGCACAGGTTTGAAAATATTAATTGGTCAAAGTATCTGCGGTAATGATTTAATTTATAAAGTTTAGTAGTACCACCGCCGATCGACGATGCGGTCGTGATCTGGGCCCGACTGTAGACGAGTGTAATACTAAATCGGTGGTGGCCAACGTAGCATGAAGATAAGGAAACGAAATCTCAATTTTTTATTTCTTATGTTTAGAATTGCTAATTTATGCCTGTCAAAGAACAACATATTCTAGCAATTTTGGTCCCTGAGAATGTGGTAAGGTGGCAAACATAGGAATGAAGTGAATTAATGTGCGAGTGATTACACTGATCAGCCAGAACATTATGAACGCGTACGTATTAGCCCGTACGTCCACCTTTGCAAAAGATAACAGAGGCGACGTGTCGTGGCATGGAAGCAATGAGGCCTTTTTAAATCGCTGGAGGAAGTGGGCACCACATCTGCACACACAAGTCAACTAATTCCCGAAAATTCCAGAAGGGGAGGCGATGAACTCTCACACCACGTTCAATCGTATCCCAGATGTGACCGATGGAGTTCAGATCTTGCGATTTGGGGGGCCAGCACATTAATTGGAACTAGCCACTACGTTCCTCCAACCGCTCCATCACGTGTTCCTCTCACCATTTCATCACACTCTTTGCCTTGTGACACGGTGCACTGTCTTGTTGAAAATGTCGGCAAACATTATCGTCATGAAGGGGTGTACGTGGTCTGCAATCAATGTACTATACTCCGCGGCCGTCATGGTTCCTTGCACGAGGTCCAATGGACCCATGGATACCTACATGAATGTTCCCAGGAGCATAATGAAGCGCCACTAGCTTGTCTCCGTTCCGCTATAGAGGTGTCAAGGAGCTGTTCCCTGAAAGACAACGAATTCGCGCCCTCCCACCGGCATGATGAAGAAGGTATCGGGATTCATCAGACCATGCAACGCCCTGCCGCTGCGCCAACGTCCAGTGCCGATGGTCACGTGCTCATTTCAGTCGTAGCTGACGGTGTCGTTGTGTTAACATTGGCACATACATGGGTTGTCGGCTGTGTAAGCCCATTGTTCGAAATGTTCGGTGTACTGTGTTCAGACACACTTGTACTCTGACCAGATTTAAAGTCTGATGTTAGTCCCGCCACAGTTCGCCGCCTGTCCAGTTTTACCAGTCTGTCCAGCCTACGACGACCGACGTCTATAATGAGTGGTGGCCGCCCAAACCCCGACGTGTGGACGATGTTTCACCTTGGTTTCGCCATTTGTTAATGACACTCATCACAGCAAACTCCGTACCCCCGGCAAGTCGTGGAGATTCCGAAATGGTCGTGTCGAGCCTCCGGGCCATCACAATCTGCCCTCGCAGCGCGGGATTAGCTGAGCGGTCTAAGGCGCTGCAGTCATAGACTGTGAGGCTGGTCACGGCGGAGGTTCGAATCCTCCCTCGGGCATGGGTGTGCGTGTGTTTGTCCTTAGGATAATTTAGGTTAAGTAGTGTGTAAGCTTAGGGACTGATGACCTTAGCATTTAAGTCCCATAAGATTTCACAAACATTTGAACAATCTGCCCTCGGCCAAACTCAGATAGATCGCGCTCCTTCCCTACTCTATACATGGACAGCACGCACACTGATACTAAAAGCAACTGACTAACAGTCATTTCTCGACAGTTAAAGCTACTGTTCTGGCTGTTCAGTGTATATTTACGTTGTGAGTTGGCTGGAATCACTGATGTAGCTACTGTATACAATTCAGCTCCACGACAGGGTTCGTGTCTGGAAGGAAAATGGTCCGAGAGAATCTTACGTAAGAAAAGCCCGTTTCTGAGTGAGTCATCCATAGTAAATATTTTTTCTGTGTTTATGTTTATTTGCAGTGGGTCAATACATATACTACCAACGTTAATGTTTTATTACCTGGTACCTCACATTCCCTCGTGACATTGCTATCGCCTCCCTTTCAGAATTGCATGAACACTGTAACATGTGCATTTTATTAAATTAGATTTGCAGAGATAACATTTTGGCGCCCAAAATGTGGTACGTGACAATCCTATATAGACATATGATGATAGGTAGGTAGGTTGCCAAAATTCGAAACGATTAATGTTGGTGACTAAATAAAACGATTTGAAACCGAAATGTGGCTGGGCACTGCTTTCCATAGAATATATTCAGTGGTAGATAACTATTCTTGAAACAGAAGGAAAAGAAGAAGAAAAAGAAGAAGCGTAAGAAACGCTGATCCGATACTCAACTATACAAACGGCCAACTACAAGTGGTACAATATAACTCGTTTTGCGTAAATAAAAATAATAGTATTATGAATTCGGAACAGTGATAAAAGAAATGTTCAACTTTTGACAATGTAAATTAATTCATTCACCACGATAGATGTTTGAGAATGGCAACTTCCATCGCAAGGTGTGGTAAGCCTTCTGAAACATGTAGTTTGCTGAAGGAATTAATTAGATAGTGGAGTGAATATTCCTTTTCCCACTGCTGAGTATACAGGTGCCATGGTGGTCACTAATCCATGTTTTCAAAATCGATAAATTTACGAATTATGAATTCTGTTTCCGTAGAATGTATACCGTCTTATTGTTTATTTTTATTTATTTATATCCATATATTAGTATGTTCTTTAGTCCCTGTGTGGGGCGGCGGATGAGTTTGTAATAATAATTAAATCTATTGCTGTATAAACGCTTGCGTGTTGAATCAGTTTCTAGCTTTTAGAATGTTGTTATTGCTGTCTTTTGCCGTTCTCAACACTGGCTCTCTATTTACTCCGTGACCCCCAGAAAGTGATTTAATAAAACTTGGAGCCAGTAAATAGATATCCTAGTGCCCACTTTACCTGAGAATGTTCTTATAGCTGCAGCTTATAGCTCTGAGGAATTAGGAGATTGTCCGGGATTTCTAATCAAAAACGGTTTTCCAAAATAGTTGAGTATATTCTGAAATTCACTAATAAAAACCACAAGTATCCCTACTACCTAACTAACAGAACAGTTCAGAGTCTAATGCGCTGATGCAACTATAAATGTCCGAATCAAATGTCAAAAAGAATGCTCGCCAAAATTTGATGAAAATATTTCATCAAACGCCACGCTAAATATTTGGTAGAATGACTGTCCCGCGACGGCACGTGAAAATACGACAAAACGCAAACTGAAGCTAGATAATGAAAATCCTTCCAGAATTAACACTTCACATGAAATGTTTTCATGGTTCCGCGTATCTCTAGTAACTTAATACGGCACCCGAGGCTGTTTGTAGCAGATACACTGATGCGACGCGACTACCGACACAGATGGCGTGTCATTCAGCGTCTGGAGAGAACTGGGGCCTTCCTTCCTCGCGCAGTGTTCTTATATATAAAGCCGCGGTGCGGACGGCTGAGGGAACGCCTGATTAAATCCGCTCTCCCGACTAGCCGCTGGGCTAGTAACGCACCACTTCAAGTTACATAATAATTTATAGCTTCTTTGGCTGATGGCCGAAGAAGCTCTTAATTTAAACGTGCATTCAGCACGCAGGTAAGTATTGATAATAAAATTTTGACGTGGCTAAGTTAAATATTTCGGGCGAGAGAATTAATCTAATTACACAGCACGCAGCAGATGAGCTCTGAACTGTCCCTTTTGAGATCCGCTATTGCTATAATTTTATAGGTATTAAAAAGAAACTTTACACATCTTCATAATCATAGCGGACCTACAACCTATTTAAATCTAAACATCCTAGCCTTATTTACTAGTCTACTTAATCTATCTTGCTTCCTTCAGTTTTGAGACGAAAACCAGAAAATCATGAATTTCCACTAAAGTCTTAATTTGTGAAATCCAAAGTACTGTTTTTATTAAATCATTCTGAAAGATGAATCTAAATATAAATTTTGAAGTCTCTAGCTCTTTTCTGTTGCGCCAATGATTTTTCCAGAAAAACGTCCAAATTTCGAAAATGGCTGAAGTTATCGAGCTGATATTTAACACACATTAATTTAGTATTATTGCTGACATGCTAGAAAAGTTTTAGGTCATTTGCTTGATTTTTAAGGTATTGCGCAACATTTATGACGTCAGAGCTAGTTACAGCAGACTGGCTGGCACACAATGGAAACTAATGTGAATTTACTACAGCGTGAGTAGGCTGCTTCCCTACACCTGTTTATTAGCTTAGAATGTGAAGTACGGGAAATAAGATAACAATTTTTTGGTACTGTCACAGTTGTTTTTCACATTGGTAATCATTAAAATTCCAGTACAGTGAAGGCATGATAACAACAAATGTCAGGTTGGTATGAAGTGTACTATAAGCTTTGATTTGCAAATGTTCAGCATTTTAACGCAACCGCACAACGCAGGTAGGCGTAACGCCATCTTCATTCAGCTTGTGAAGAAAAGTTACGCGGCGGGTTTCTCATTCAGAAATCGCATTTTGTGATGTCTCGTACATGAAGGAGAAACATCAACTCTACAGTGGCAGTATATTAGTGTACCGAGACTGCAGCTATCGTTTCGCGATGTTGGTGCTCGCTTTGTTTGGGGTCCCACGGTGTTATCCGAATATGGAATCGATGCATTGTGGAGGGCCGTTTTCAGCCCCATGCAGGAGTGCAGGACCACATAGCCACCTACCTTCCTAGACATGGTACTAGATAAAGGCACTCAGACAGAAATGCGCCCAATGACTGCGTTGGACACAGGAATGGACCACGTCATCTTTTAAGAGGAGTTCCCGTTTTGCATACATCACTATGAACGAATCTATGTGTGAGGCTCCAAGGAGAGCGAACGTTACGATGAGAATGAATGTTGTCGGGTAGAATTCATTATCATCGTAAGGAACCAACACCTGTCTTGATGGTTTGGGGTGCCATTTGGTGCACAACGCGATCATCTCTCGTTTCCTTAGGCGGGATTGTGGATTGTAGCCTGTACATTTCTGTGTCGTACCTTCAAGGTCTCCATCACGTTATCTTTCAACAAGATAATGCTGGACCGCACGTTGCCCATGCTGTCCTTACCCATCTCGATACAGAGGGTGTTCAACTGGTGCCTTGGACGGTACGGTCTCCCAGTTCTCACCCGCTGGTCATGAGTTCAGGTGAGACTGATGAACTCTGTAGCACACATAATGTACCTGTATTTTCATTGAAGCCCAGTTCGACTCGAGACCCAGCTTTGTTAGAGTCGTTGTTGCTGCCGTAAATAACAGTTCAGTATTGAATTTTGCAACCTGTGCACCGCCAAATCACATATAGATTTAATCATGTACCAGTATTCTTCTTACTATACTGCATAACAATACGTAAAATTTCGTTATTTGTGTTCTTCCATCCGTTGCAATTGTAATGAGTACATTATCTGATCAGAAATATCCGGACACCTCTACGTAGTGCGAAATTAACCACTAGATGCCACTAGAAGCGGACAAACCGGTGTAGAAGGAGGCAGAGAATATTGAGTTGTCAGTAGAATGGGTCGATCTCATTGGAAGTCACCTGAGTGACAGATCCATCAGGGACATTTCAAACCTTCTAAATATACCCAAGTCGATTGTTAGTGAAAGGATTGTGAAGAGGAAACGCGAAGAAACAACCACAGGTAACTCAAGACCAGTCGTATCTCATCTACTGAGTATTGAGGAGGTTGGTTTTAAAAAATCGCATGAAATCTGCGGAAGCAAGTTCCAAAGTGCTACTAACAGGCCAGTTACATCAATGACTGTGGGTGTGTAATTAATAGAATGTGGTACAGTGAACGAGCAGGTTTTCAAAAGCCACAAATTTCTGTAGTCTTTGCTAAGTAACGCTTGACTGGTGTAATCAGCGACGCCACTGGACAGTGGATGACTGGAAAAGAATGATTTAGAGTGATGAATCACGCTATACGTTGTCGCAGTCCGATGGAAGTGTTTGGGTTTGACAAATGCTGGAGAACGTTACTTCCAATCACGTGTAGTGGTTCAAATCAAATGGCTCTGAACACTATGGGACTTAACTACTGTGGTCATCAGTCCCCTAGAACTTAGAACTACTTAAACATAACTAACCTAAGGACATCACACACATCCATGCCCGAGGCAGGATTCGAACCTGCGACCGTAGCAGTGGCGCGGTTCCAGACTGCGCGCCTAGAACCGCTAGACCACCGTGGCCGGCGTGTAGTGCCAGCCGTGAGGTATGGAGGAGGTGGTGTTGCACTGGGGGGGTGTTTTTCGGCGTTAGGGTGGTGTCCCCTTATTAGACATAAGAAAACGCTACATACGGAAGGATATAAATACATTTTACGGCATTGTGTATTGCGTACAGTAGAGGAATCTACTAACGGGTGTCCGATACCTTTTTATCAGAGGGTGTATATTTCTTTTTCGAAACTAATTGGTACGATGGATTTCGGAAGCTTGCTGCCATCTTCAGATGCCCAGATGTTGTTGCTTTATTAATTTGTCTTACGTTTTATGCACGAAGATTTTTACCGAACCTTCCAGTTAGGTGAGGTTACAGAATGGCACCTCTTATGGGAGAACTTAATTTTATGCACAATGTGATGAAAAATAACATTTGGCGATCTCACTATGCAGTCTGTGTATAGCCAAAACAATTAACTCAACTGCTGAACGCGTGTAATGGTAGCCGCTGCAGTCGGCTAACCACATTCATCAACAGAACTTTCTCTCTAGATGAAGCATGGCATATAAACTGTTTTGCAATATTGCGGTCACTTTTATCTAATAACTGACGTGTTTTCACCATTAAAAGCGAAAACTCGCTTACAAACAGGAACTTTATTTATTACTCTGACAAGTGGTAGCAGTACGTTGTGTAGCAGCAGCGTGAATAATGAATGTGTAATAGAAATTCCCTTGCAATGCTGACGACCGGCTGGTCCACCTTGAACACAGAACTCTCGGTTTTGCACCTTTCTTCTATCTCGGTACTAAATCTGTGACACACCTCGTTACTTTTGTCGTACACTGCAACACGCTGTTGGGTACGGTATTCGACAAGTGCGAATAGTACTCGTATCATCTTGTATACTTATTTCAACGTGGCTTTTATAAAAGGAAGCGTATTTAGCACTATAACATGCACCTATGACAAAAACTAGTGGTCTGAAACACATACAGAGTTTTAAAGTTGTGATTCTTTTATAACCTGCAGACGTTTAATGAAGGTTAACGTCTCCTTTTAGAATCTTAAAATGACTAGTAAATAGTAGAGGATATGACCTTTTTCAGACAGACTTGATATATACCTATCTACGCAATTACGTGAAGTTTTTTTCGATACGTTTCCAGGCAAACTAGTATATGAACGCGATCACAGCTAACATTATTACACAGCCGTGATAAAAAGAAAGAAAGAAAAAACTCAAAAGCAGTATAACTGACCACAGAAATAAACCAATTGATAATTGTTGCTTCATCGAAGGAGTCTTTGAAGATGAAATAATTACATTAAAACAATTGTATAAGTGTTGGAAAGTTGAGTGAACTGAATAACGTGCAATTCATCAGACCCTATGCAAAATAATAATTACTTAGCAAGGTAAGTGCTGCAATAATAAGAATAGACAGCCACAGAAATTTAATACAAACAAAATGAGGAAAGATGGACATATTTTAAAAATTCTGGACGCAGGTTTTTGAACTGAAAAGACGGCCTCAATTTATACTTAAGCCGTATCAGGATGACATTAAAAGCAAACCGTGAGGCAAGATGGAAAGTTTGAAACCAAGTTCGACAGCATTTCTTGACAAATACGTTGTAGCTTACATTGAGGTGTCAAGTCATGGGATAGCGATGCGCACATATATACAGATGGCGGTAGTATAGCGAACACAAGGTATAAAAGGGCTGTGCGTTGTCAGAGCTGTCAGTTGTACTCAGGCAATTCGTGTGAAGAGGTTCCCGGCGTCATTATAACCACACAACGGGAATGAACAGACTCTGAACGCGGAATGGTGGTTGAAGATAGACGCAGGGGACATATTTCGGAAATCGTATTCCAAGATCCACAGGACTAAGAGTGTGCCGAGAATACCAAATATCAGGCATTACCTCTCACCATGGACAACGCAGTGGCACAAACGACGAACGTATCCGTTAGGACAGTGCGGTTAAATTTGACGTTAATGGGCTATCGCAGCAGCAAAAAGTGTTCAAATGTGTGTGAAATCTTATGGGACTTAACTGCTAAGGTCATCAGTCCCTAAGCTTACACACTACTTAACCTAAATTATCCTAAGGACAAACACACACACCCATGCCCGAGGGAGGGCTCGAACGTCCGCCGTGACCAGCCGCACAGTCCATGACTGCAGCGCGTGGGACCGCTCGGTATGGCAGCAGCGCTGTGTTTACATGGATCTGAGGGGATCGTGGTTATGTTGGGCTACTTGGAGACCATTTGCAGCCATTCAAGAACTTCATGTTCCCAAACGACGGTGGAATTTTTATGGATGACAATACGCCATTGCACCAGGCCACAACTGTTCGCGATTGGTTTGGAAAACATTCTGGACAATTCCAGCGAATGATTTGGCCACCCAGATTGCCCAACATGAATCCCATTGAACATTTATGGGACGTAATCCAGAGATCAGCTTGTGCACAAAATCCCGCACCGGCATCAACTTTGCAATTATGGCTCAGTACTTTTTCAAGGGACTTCCAACGGCTTGTTGAGTCCATGCCTCGTCGAGTTGCTGCACTACGCCCTGCAAAAGGAGATCCGAAACGATATTAGAAGATACTTCTTGACTTCTGCCATCTCTCTGTATGTCATTTGGCCATCGGTCTTGCCGCAATTGTGACACCGGTTCCTGTCAAATCGCTAAGGTTAAGGGCTGTCGGGCTTTGTTAACAGTTACATCGGCAACAGTCCGGGTCTGCCGAGCGCTGTTGGCAAGAGGGACGCACTCAGCCCTTGTGAAGCCAGTTGAGGGGCTACTTGACTGAGAAGTAGCGGCTGTGGTCATGAAAAACTGACAACGACCAGGAGAGCTGTGTGCTGATCACATGCACGTTTATATTCGCTTCCATTGACGCCTATGGTCCCAATATGACAGCATTTAGTCGGAACGGTTGGGCATTCACGGCCCTTTTGAACGAAGTTTTCTACGTCATTTCATTTGAAGGTCACTTCGTTTAAATCTATTTTACTATCAACATGTCAACTCATGTTCTACTAACGCTTCGGACGCAGTTACATAATAAATATTTCGTAAATTATGTAGAGAAAGAATACAAAATCAACATTATTTTTATCGCTCACATGACGTCAAGAGACGGCCGACTTCCTCGCCGCTTGGGGCGCTAGTGTTACCCCTATTGCAACTTTTACAGCAGTGTCGCGACCAAGGGCGGTTCGTAGTTAATGACTTTGAGAGGAGATATATTAAAATATATTTTTCAATAATCTACTAAAAAATTTAATTTACAGTAAGCATTTCAAGTATTTTCCACACAGACTTAAACAATGACAGTCAACGTTTTTACAATTTTTGATACTGAGTGATGTTTTTTCTCACAATCCTAAGGCTGCACTTTGAAGCGGCAATTAGCTCCTTGTAGCAGAGTTTCAGGAGCGTTTCTTCTACGGAGTATAGCTGATATGGGTTAATATAAAACATATCTAGCTGAACCTAAGACTATCGTACCAACCACGACATGATTTTCACGTTCCGTTGCATACAACGATTGGGAATCACAGTGGCTGAACTTTCACTCTCCAATCCTTGCCTCTGTATCTCTCAATTATGCTTTGATGCGTCATTAATTGCTTTTAATACCAATGTTCTTATGGTGTTTAAGGTACGTTTTTGAATCTGGCATTGTCAATACCATCGACTATATTGGAGGCATGGCTAGTTTGTAAATTCCTTGCTTGACTACCCTTAATAGGCCAGGCGTGCACTGCATGCCGGAAGCGACTGCTATGGTAGCGGAGTACGCGTGGTATGCACATGTGGGTTTTTTAGGGTAGAGAAATCTCTCCACAGGCTCTCAGTCCAGAGAGAGTAGCATTCGTAGTAGCAGATCGGAGAAAGAAAATGTTAATATGTATTAGTTAGCTGGAGGAGCGTCTGTGGAAAGGTTCCGGAACTAATCTCACTTACAAACGGTGAAAAGGCCCACACAATACTAGGGACAGAGAAGTGGCTGACCAGAGGTTAATAGCAAAGAAATTCTAATTTTCGACTGGAATTATTCAGATGTTCTGAATTACATTAAACGCATTTTGGCATAGAAATGAATCAGTTCTAACAGACTAAAATTTTTGCTGGAACAGGACTCGAATCCGGATGTCCCACCTAATGCGAGCTGTTCCCTTAGCAGCCTCGACTATCCGAGCACACTTCCCTCGACCCAAATTCCCAGCCTGTTACACCTTACTAGGGTAACGCCATCTTCCCATGAGCGCCTCATTCGCCATTTCGTATTCGGATGTCCGAAAGAACACACACACAACACACACACACACACACACACACACACACACACACACACACACAAAATATGTATACGGTGAATCACGTCAAATTCGTACCGCACATAATGCGCAATTCGAAAGTGCTGTTGATGTGCAGTTTTCACAGGGTGGATTCGTAGTCATGAGCTCGTATTGTTAGCCAATAAACGGATTGTAATCATACTTAGAAAGTTGCGTAGTAATGTTAACAGACTAAAAGTAGGATGAATATGAATGTCGGTGGTCTTTGCTGCAGGATTCTAGTGCGAGTCGTTTACAAGGTATCGTATTTTTAAAAGTTCCACACCCAATGTGGTACAATATCTGTGGTAGCACCCACTAAAGAACAACACAAGTGCATACACTAGTTATGCGGATTCTGTCCAGTAACGAGACAATAACTGCCTATCACAAGTGGTATTCACAGTGACTACCAGTAGCGACAATACGGGCTTCGAGTCTGGCATGGAATGACTGCTGCACACGTGCTAGCATAAGAGCGGGGATGTCCGAGCAGGCAGCAGTAATACGTCGTTGCATATCATCGGGCGTAGTTGGTATGCTCTTGCAGACAGCGTCTTTCAGCTTCCTTCATAGAAAAAAGTCTACGCGCGTAAAATACTAGGAACGGATCGGCCAAGGTACAGGTCCGTGCGTTCAGTCCAACGATCTGGAAACAGTGAAGAGACGTATCGTGCGCTTTGGGCTGGACAGCAATCACGTTGGCATCACTCTGCAGAGGAACTTCATCTAGCATCCATGGAAGATGGGTTGTTAGAAGGCTGCGATAATTGTTCGCGTTCAGTGTTCCGCCTATGAAATACGGGCTGTGAACTTGATGGTTCACTATCCCGCACCGCACGTTTACATTTTATTGACGCTGACGTTCCACCTCACAAAGCTTACGAAGATTATGAGCAGTTTACTTGGCCGTGATAGGTAATTGTGGCTTCATCACTAAACAAGAAAACTTATACATCTGGAGTATCTTCTCTTAATGCACATGTACAGAAGTTGGGTGAATACGATTCTCATAATCGTTTCCATGCGCTCTTGTTGGAGAGAGTGTGACATGGATGGAACCTACACTGATAAGTCGAAACATTATGACGACCGCCCATCGCGACTTTGGATGCTGTCTGGTGGAGTTGAGAACTGGTTGCGTTGCGGGAACGTGAAAAGGTAGCAAACGTACATAAGCGGAGCAGAAACGCACGGGGGTCACCCTAGCGAAGATATGGCTTACAAATGTGGAAATCCATTGAGGCAAGCGACTGTGACAACGGGCAGATTATTATTAAGCGGAGCCCGAGAACGAATATCTCGAAAACGGCGAAGCTGGTCAAATGTTCACGTGCTACTGTTATGGGCATCTACGGAAAGAGAGAGAAGGACACTGAAACTACCACTGGGCGCTAAATGGTTGGACTTCCACGACTCTACACAGAACGGGGTGTTCGGAGTCTGGCTGTTCTGTAAAGTAGGATAGGTAGTGATACATGGCATACCTACCGAGAGGGCACAATGCTGGTGCACGCACGAGTGTTTCGGAGAACACTGTTCATCGTTCATTGTTGAACATGGAGCGGTGCCGCAGACCACCCCTTCGTATTCACATGTTGACCCAACGACATCGTCAATTACGATTGCGGTGGGCATGGGACCGTCACGATTCAACCGTCGATCAATGCAAATGTGTCTGCTCTTCACATGAATCACATTTTTGCTATGAGAGTAATCCCATAAGTAAGGTCCCCTATTTTTTTATAAGTACATAGATATTTTTATTTCTACAATTGTTTACATCAGTTTACAGCTTGAACATTTAGTTATTTTTCGACATAATTACCATTTCTGTCGATGCATTTTTGTAGACGCTGTGGCAGTTTTTGTCTGCCCATATCATACCAGCTCGCCGCCGTGCTGTTCAGAAAGTTATGAACCTCTTCTTTCACCTCGTCGTCGGAGCTGAATCGCTTTCCGGCCAAATGTTCCTTTAACCTAGGGAACAGGTGATAGTCACGGGGCACCAAGTCAGGACTATACGGTGGGTAGGTGATTATGTTCCACTGAAACTGTTGCAGGAGAGCAACGGTTTGCCGAGCAATGTGTGGGCGAGAGTTGTCATGTGTATGCCCTTGCTCAACGTTCCTCTTCTCCTGTTCTGAATTGGTCATTTGAGTTTTTTTCAGAGCCTCACAGTACGTGTCAGAGTTAATTGTGGTCCCAGCGATTCAGCTACATGTTCAAGCTGTAAACTGGTATAAATCATTGTAGAAATAAACAGGTCTATGTACTCATAAAAAAAATAGGAGACCTTACTTTTGGGATTACCCTCGGACATTAGGTCGCTCGTCATCTCCACAAACGCAGTAATCGAGGTGAACGGCAGCTGGAAATGTGCAGCGCGCCACGGGCGCAGGCTGGAAGGAACTGTATTATGCTGTAGAAGACATTATGCTGCGCTTGCATCGGACCTGCAATCACTAAGAAACGCTGACAGCTGCGAACCACCTGCATCGCTTCATGCTTGATGTCTTCCCCCGGCGGCGATGTCATGTTTCATCGGTATAATTGTCCGTATCTGAAAGCCAGAACCGTGCTACATTGAGGAGGATTGTAGTGAACTTACGTTGATGTCTCGGCGACCAAATTCGTCTGATGTAAATCCTGTGGAACCTATCTCGGTAGCTATCGGAAGCCATCACCTCATGCGCAAGTCGGCAGCCCGTTATTTACGCTAGTTATATGACCTGTGCGCAGATATGTATTGCCACATTCCTCCATAAACCTACCAACCAACTGTCCGGTTTCTGATCCGCAGGATCAGTGATGGATTTCGTTTCAAAGCGGACAAGCAAGCTATTAGGCAGGTTGTCATAATGTTTTGACTCATCAATATATGCCGGTGTAGAATGCGTAAGACACTCGGCTGACCCACGCCACTTCCTCGTGTCATTGCGCGGGTGCCAACGTGCAGATCAACTGCAACAGCAGCAAGAACATTAATTTCCTCCTCTTCGGTTCTAACATTTCCTTCCGTTAAGTTCTGTGGGTGTTACACTTCCACTTCCATATAACAGGTTGAAGAGATTGATAAACAACTGCCGAGACGGTTGTCGTCTGTTGGAATGTTTCTCCGCTTACACCGTACCAAAACGAACTACATTCTTCCTACACTCTCTACACACCATAAGCATGTCGGCTTTTTCTGGGTCGGTAAATCCCATCGTCCACTCACGACCTATTGGTTGGATTGTCACACACTAACTGACTAGTAAGTTGCAGTGCTCTCAAAGAACACACAAGCACGCTGTAATCAAGCGTAATAACGCCGTACCTAGCAACTAGGCAGGTTGAATGGAACAAACAAGTGTCAGTGTGAGAACTTTTCAAAATATATCTCGTAAACGACTCGGACTAGAATCCTTCAACAGACGCCACTGCCCTATTTATCCTATTTCCAGTTCGTTAATGTTAATAGACATTGTTCCATTTAAAGAAGTGTAGGTTTGCACGAAAATACATTTTCTAAGTATTATTACAATGTGTTTAATGGCTAACAAAAAAAAATGGTTCAAATGGCTGTGAGCACTATGGAACTTAACTACTGAGGTCATCAGTCCCCTAGAACTTAGAACTACTTAAACCTAACTAACCTAAGGACATCACAAACATCCATGCCCGAGGCAGGATTCGAAATCGCGGTAGTAGCGGTCGAGCGGTTCCAGACTGTAGCGCCTAGAACCGCTCGGCAACCCCAATGGCTAACAGTACGAGCCCCTGACTACCGATCCATTCTGTGAAAACCTCACATCAGAAGCGCTTTCCATTTTCGGAATATTTACGGTACAAGTTTTAAGTGATTCACCCTGGATGTCAATACGGTGCGACGGCCAAAGTTCCACTTTTCAACGCAGATACACACCAAGCCGATGTCTTGCGGGGACCCGAAATAACGAGTGAGGGGCTCATTGGTAGGTGACGCTACGCTGGTAGTGTGTAGCAGGCAGCAGGATGGGAGTTTGGGTCGGATGGGAAGGATGCTCGAATGGCCGAGGCGGTTAAGGCGACCGCCAGCGTTAAGCGAGAGATACGGGTTCGAGTCCCGGTCTGGCACAAATTTTCATCTGTTACGATCGATTCATTTCGATGCCCAGATGTGGTTAACGTCATCGAAAACATTTGAACGGTATTTGTGTTTCCTCTGGATAACATAAGGTGTCTATTTCGGACATAAACGAGAACATCTATCCGACTGGTATGTTTATCGCAGTTGAACGCTGGTGGCGAACGTGTGTTTATAGCTTTAAAAAATACGACAATATACGGTGACATGAGTAGAGTTTCCGAATGAGAAATAATTTTGGTGGAGATAATTGTTAAAGGTGGATCAAACAAGGTCATCAGATGCTTTTTATAGACTCGCTGCCTCAGCAGCAGTAGTAGCCCGACATCTGCGGGAAATTTGGGGAATATCCGTGGTCATGTTATAATTTTAGCTGGATATCTCATCTTACCGTCTGTAGACTGGGAGAGAGAAGTGATTATGACGGGTAGTAAGAACAGAGCTTCGTGTGAATTTCTTTTAAGTGTTTTATCCACAATTACTTGGAACAGTTAATCAGAGAACCGACTCGTTGAAGGCCACTGGACCCGACGACATACCGGTTCATTCCTACACAGAGTGAGTGAAAAACTTGCCCCTCGTTTAGCAGCAGTGTATCGTAGGTCTCTAGTGGAGCGAAGAGTTCCTAGTGATTGTAAAAACGCACAGGTCATGCCCGTTTCCAGGAAGAGGCGTCGAACAGACTCACAGAACGGCAGTCTACCATCTCAACGTCGGTCAGATTTAGAATTTTGCCACATGTTATATTCTCGCTTATTTTGACATTTCTGGAATTCGAAAATCTCCTGTGCAGGAACCGACATGGGTTTAATAAAACAGCGATCGTCTGAAGGCCAGCTGTCTCTGTTCGTTCACAAGACGCAAAAAGCAGTGGATACCGACAGCCAGGTAAATGCGGTGTCCCTTGGCTCCCCTATGGCATTCTATACAGTTCCTCCTTGCCGTATAATGAACAAAATATGAGCGTAGGAAATATCAAATAATCTGTGTGATTGGACAAAGAGTTTCTAGCAACCAGAACAGAGCATGTCATTCTGAACGTGAAACTATCTTCTGACGTGCCCCTGGGGACTGTTACAGCACCATTACTTTTCACTGTATATGTAAATGACCTAGTGGACAACGCTGGAAGCTCAGCGATACTTTTTGCTGGCGATGCAGAAAAGTTGCAACACTGACAAATTGTGGCAGCTGGCATCAACAAATTTAACGTATTAAGGAAACGTAGTCAAAAAGATCCTTTATTGTATGACTGGATGAATGCAGAACAACCACTATAAGCGGTTACTTCCATAAAATATGTAGGAGTAAGCGTACAGAGCGATCTGAAGCGGGACGACAATATAAAATTAATTGTGGGTAATGCCGACTGCGCCATTTTGTTGGTAATGTAGGGGGATGGCGTAGGTTATCTTCAACCAGAAAGATTCCCAACAATAATAAAATGATATTTATTAAATATGAACAAATACTCAACTTAAATGATGCATCTTCTCGTGAAATGTGCAGCACAGTTAAATGTTTCGAATTATTACAGGTCCTTTAAAGTACACACATCAAAAAAAGTTTGGCATCACCTCGGTTCAGAGAGTTCCGGAACCTGTACAGAATATTGAAATAGAGATCAACATAAACATCATTTCCGCCCTTTTCATTGCTCATGAAAACCACACATTGCGTGTTCACCATCATACAGCGAGACCTTCAGAGGTGGTGGTCCAGATAGCTGTACACACCGGTACCTCTAATACCCAGTAGCACGTCCTCTTCCATTGATGCATGCCTGTATTCGTCGTGGCATACTGTCCACAAGTTCATCAAGGCACTGTTCGTCCAGATTGTTCCACTCCTCAACGGCGATTCGGCGTAGATGCCTCAGAGGGGTCGATGGGTCACATCGTCCATAAACAGCCCTTTTCAATCTATCCCAGGCATCTTCGATAGGGTTCATGTCTAGAGAACATGCTGGCCATTCTAGTCGAGCGATGTCGTTATCCTGAAGGAAGTCATTCACAAGATGTGCACGATGGGGGTGCGAATTGTCGTCCATTAAGACGAATTCTTCTCCAATATGCTGCCGATATGGTTGCACAGTCGGTCGGAGGAAGGCAATCACGGATAGTACAGCCGTTACGGCGCCTTACATGACCACCAACGGCGTACGTCGGCTCCACATAATGCCACCCCAAAACAGGAGGGAACCTCCACCTTGCTCCACTAGCTGGACAGTGTGCCTAAGGCCTTCAGCCTGAGTGGGTTACCTCCAAACACATCTCCGACAATTGT
This sequence comes from Schistocerca americana, assembly GCF_021461395.2. NCBI lineage: Eukaryota > Metazoa > Arthropoda > Insecta > Orthoptera > Acrididae > Schistocerca > Schistocerca americana. The sequence continues at coordinate 846,135,158 of NC_060120.1, read as the reverse complement.
CGGTTGAAGGCATATGCTACACTCATCGGTGAGGAGAACGTGATGCCAATCCTGAGCGGCCCATTCGGCATGTTGTTGGGCCCATCTGTACCGCGCTGCATGGTGTCGTGTTTGCAAAGATGGACCTGCCATGGACGTCGAGAGTCAAGCTGAGCATCATGCAGCCTATTGCGCACGGTTTGAGTCGTAAGACGACGTCCTGTGGCTACACGAAAAGCATTATTGAACATGGTGGCGTTGCTGTCAGGGTTCCTCCGAGCCATAGTCCGTAGACAGCGGTCATCCACTGCAGTAGTAGCCTTTGGGCGACCTGAGCGAGCCATATCATCGACAGTTCCTATCTCTCTGTATCTGCTCCATGTCCGAAGAACATCGCTTTGGTTCAGTCCGAGACTCCTGGACACTTCCCTTGTTGAGAGCCCTTCCTGGCACAAAATAACAATGCAGACGCAATCGAACCACGGTAATGACCATTTAGGCATGGTTTAACTACAGACAACACGAGCCGTGTACCTCCTTGCTAGTGGAATGACTAGAACTGATCGTCTAAAAGGCGCTGCTCATGCATGGTTGTTTACATATTTGGGCAGGTTTAGTGACATCTCTGAACAATCAAAGGGACTGTGTCTGTGATACAATATCCACAGTCAATGTCTATCTTCAGGAGTTCTGGGAACCGGGGTGATGCAAAACTTTTTTGATGTGTGTATAATGAAATAAGTTTTGATACTGTTTGACCTTCCACTACAAGAAATTATTTTCCATACTGGTGATGCATACGTAGAGTGCAGACCTGGCCTATGATGCCTACGGAGCCTTAGTCACGGAGACGTCGGACGAACGCCGCAACTTGTAGTCTCGGCGGTCACTTGAGACTGTACACGACTCGCCGCTCTGAAGGCAAGTGTCGGCAGTAGCTCAGTGCTCTGGTATTTAACGAGGCAACGACCAATCGCTATCGACACACAAGATGCCCTTGGGTTCGGAGCTGCGGCTCCTGCCGGATCTCGGTATAGTTCGTACTGCCTACGAGTGTTTCGAGCGCGACTTACCGACTGTTGTGCGGTACTCCCTGCAGTCGTGAGTGCCGTTACCACAGGTAAGGCATATGCTAGACTGAGATTCATTGGAAGAACCCTCAGGAAATGTAGTCCATCAACAAAGGAAGTAGCTCACAAATCAAACCAATACTTAAATATTGCTCGTCAGAATGGGTCGTACACATAGGGCTGATATAGGAAATAGAGAAGATACAAAGAAGAGCAGCACATTTCGTTACAGATTCATTTAGTAAGAACGAAAGCGTCACAGGGATTATTAACAAATTCCAGTGTCAGACGCTGGAAGACAGGCGTTCTGAGTCACTTTACGGTGTACTGTTAATATTTAGAGAGCGTACATTCCTAGAGAGTCAACCAATATATTGCTTTCTTCTACACATATCTCGCGAAAGACCATCAATTTAAAATTAGAAAGATTTTAGTCCACTCGGAGGCTTGCCAGCAATCGTTCTTACCGCGAACAGTTCGCGACTGGGACAGGTAAGCTGGGAAGTGACACTGGTGCTCAAAGTACCTTCTGCCACATACTGTGTAGACGTAGAGTGTACTAGAACACGCCAACATTAATCGTCGCAACCCAGAGATAGTTTAACATTCGATTAGAAGACATGAAGACGCGAAACATATTTCGTAATTTTCCGGTGCTAGGAAGTTACTCGTTTGCTTTATAATGTGCATTATTAGTAGGTTTCTTTTCGTGAATGTATTTTGTCTGAGTACTTGTGAGTTTTATATTCTTGTGAAAAACTGCCCGCATTCAAGACCGTTTTTACTGCTTGTGCTTGAGGTTTGTTTCGACGGTTTTCGTTATACAGAACTGCCAAAGACGAGTATTTTGAGACATAATTGAAGAAGACAAAAGATCGGTAGGACTCACCGGCACTAGAGACTTTTACCATATTTGTAACAGATTCGACACCTTCCCCAATGTGGAAACCACGATCAGCGTCTGTTCGCGACTGTATTGTGTACAGGCTCGATGCACACGAGCGACTTATTACCTCCCGCTCGCAGCGCCATTTCCCTTGCGCTTTTAAGCAGTACAGCAGTAACCTCCCTCTCCCACCCCACCTCCCACTCTTTAAAGAATCGAAACTCCCGTGTATAAAACAGCTTCACACTTCTGATTATTTTAGAAATGAAGTAGCGCTTTAAAGCCGGCCGGAGTGGCCGTGCGGTTCTGGGCGCTACAGTCTGGAACCGCGTGACCGCTACGGTCGCAGGTTCGAATCCTGCTTCGGGCATGGATGTGTGTGACGTGCTTAGGTTAGTTAGGTTTAAGTAGTTCTAAGTTCTAGGGGACTTATGACCTCAGCAGTTGAGTCCCATAGTGCTCAGAGCCATTAGCGCTTTAAATACTTAACATTAGGCATGTGAGCGAGAAAAAATTTACAAAAGGTTTGTAAATATGTTTAAAGTTTGTTTCACTCGTTCTGAAATGACGGATGATTATAGTCTGCGTAATATGCACGCTGTGAACTAAGCTGTCTCAAGACGTAAACACAGATTCTAATTGTAATACTTCTCTTACTGTGCCAAACATTTAACATAAGATTAGACACTTCAATGAATATGTCACCATTTTAAATTCAGTCTATAATGATGGAAAATCTGGAATTTTTTTTTTTTTAAATCGACAGACAGGCCGCTTGCAGCTGGAATCGTGCACCGTGCACTGGGTGTGCCGTTTGGTGATACAGATGTGAAACGGTGGAGCCACAGACGCCACGACAGTGAAACTGCGAACTCGCCGTATAGTGTCTACTAACCACTGTCGCTGCGCTACTATGTCGTCGATCGCCGCGAAGCTGTTGTAGCCGTGGGGGAACTGGGCAGTGCACAGTGTCCGCAACGCTAGCACAGCTGCCTTCAGCTTGCCACGGATACAGCCAGTTTGTCTGCGCAACTGAAACGTTCTGAATTCGCAAGGAGTACCACGATTAAGAAGAGAGCCGTATGGTATCTAGAGCGTGAAAAGTTTTGTGAAGGTGTTGCTGCGAAACCTTAACTTTCATCTTCTCTTAGTGCCAGTATCACCAACATGCCTTACAGCAGCCGTAAACTGACCAATGGACGAGCCGAAAGCTTCCTGTTGCGTTACATAATGTTTTCAAAAACGAATTATCAGGCACTGGCTGCATTCCTCTGCCTACCTCCGTATAATGGTTGCCTTCCAGTCTACTAATGCTGCGCGATTGAAGCTTCGATGTCGTAGTGTGTGCGCCGAAACGATTTCTGAAGTGGCGATCACGCGCTGCTGTTACTCGCCTGTGCGCAGCGAGCTGTGACAGGACTTTATTTCCGTGTGTTCGCATTGCCCAACGATAGTGCCCTTAGTTTTAATGCCAGGCTATGTTTCTTGAGCGTTAAAATTGATGACGTTGGCGACGTAGTAACAAACTTGCGCCGATTCGGCGACAGGAAAGTGGCAGGGACAAGGTGGTCGCACAGTAGATTTAGAAATAGAGCGGTCGGCCGCAGCTGGTATCGCCTGTCGCAGCGACCGCCAGTTAGCTGTAATTGCGGCGAGGAGCCGGCAGCGAGAGGGGCGGGCCTGAATAATGGAACAGTGCCGCATTAGCATACAGCGGGCTGGGCCGCGTCGCGCTCGTAAAGGCGGCTTAGCTGCGCTTTCAAAACTGTGGCCGCTCGTCAAATTCCTGCCACCGTCCCAGTGCCTCACTGCTGCCAACTGTCTGCACGCCGCGACTCTGCATGGCGGTCAGAAACAGTCTGAATAGCTTGTAAAGCTGTTGCAGGGGAGGTTCTGCTGAGAAATAACTAACACATTGCGCCGTCTCCGAGTTATTTAGCATTGAAGTGAGCCAGAGATAGTGTCACCAAACGTGTCCTTATTTTGGTCTCCTAAAACTGAACAAACGAAGCTTTTGCTGATCTACGTTAAATTTATCACTTCCGAAAAATGCAGATTTTAACTGGTAAGGAGCATATGAATAAGTGGTAACTCACGGAGCTACAGATGTCTGTGCATTAAGTCGCGTACACATTAGGCAACGATGGCCACCCAACGACAGCTAACGTATTAATTGACCGAGATTTCGGTAGTATGTACGGTTTCGCCTTTTAATTAACAAGAGCCTCATCAGAAACTCTGGAATATGCAGTTTAAAGTACAATAGTTGACCGTTAAAGTGCGAAATCATTCAATAAAACATGCCGAGTGCGACTTGTGCAGTACGGAGCAGAATATGGAGAGAGCATTAAAGCTGACAGTTTTATCGTGAATGGGGATGTTTATGGCCAGCTATAACTGCGATTATAAAAACAGACTGAAATGATTAAACGTTTGGACGGAAATGACTCAGCTATTAGAAAATGATGTGTTCGGAGTGAAAAAGAAATGGGGTCTTTATTGACATCTTACCGCCGAGAACGTCAAAGAGAAACAGAGAACTGCGAGTCACTATTCGCTTTCTGCTGCAGGTAAAGCTCTCCGAAAATAGTGTTATCTTTGTAATTTTAGGGCCTACACAATTCAATAACAAATCGAAATCTGTAGCTTTCAATAGGAAAAAATTATGAAATAGTCCGTGTTCCAATTCAGCCTTAAGGTAGACATTAATTTTGTCCCAGCACAGCCCTCACTATATTTTAAAAGAGAGGTTGTCTACCAGTGTCATTTCTTCGTCTTCTTTTTCTGAAGATCAGCTTCTTTCAGCTCAATAAACGCTGTACATGCGTCGACTGCTAAGCCTTCTTTTTCCCTCATAATACGCCGGTGAGAACGTAATTGAAACTCTACTTTAGTACAATAACAAAACGGCAACAACGCCGGCAAATTATCAGATTCAACTACGATTCCACATGGCCGAATCCCCTTGCCCCAAGCCCTTCGTTTGGTGTGGATGAGAAGCCGAACGCCAAAGCATTGGCGATCAGCGTTCGGCCGAATCCAGTCTCCGTCGTTCGTTGGCCTTTGTTGGCCCAGCGCGTACGCGCCTTACGCATTTTTGCGCGCACAACTGCTGATTGGCTAACTTCAGTGCTAAATAACTCGGAAATGGTGGAACATATCAACTTTTGCCTTGGAACAAGCTTCTCGGACTGTTTCTGACCATCCTGTGTGCCGGCCGGTGTGGCCGTGCGGTTGTAGGCGCTTCAGTCTGGAACCGCGTGACCGCTACGGTCGCAGGTTCGAATCCTGCCTCGGGCATGGATGTGTGTGATGTCCTTAGGTTAGTTAGGTTTAAGTAGTTCTAAGTTCTAGGGGACTGATGACCACAGATGTTAAGTCCCATAGTGCTCAGAGCCATTTGAACCATCCTGTATGAATGGATAATACGGGACGTTTAATGCCGTCAAGTCTTACAGGGAAACGTTCGCCGCCTTGTCACTGTGTTCACAGCCACATATGTCTAAAGCCCCGTTCACGCGACCGTCTTTCTGGCCGAAAAAATCGACTACTTGTGCAGCGTGCGTGTCACATGCCAACGTGTAAATCAGACGCCAACTAAGAAGTCGCCACAGGGTCGATGACATCAGTGAACAATTGAGAATGCCCAGTACAGAGTCCTTAGGTCACCTAAACACGCAACAAATTGTTGGCAGTATTGCCAGCGGTGTGGCCTGCAGTTGGTCGCTCGCTTCCACACCGCCACCCACGAACGATTTCGAATGCCAGTGTGTCGTGAAGTTCTACTGCGATAAACTGCAGCGGCAGTTCATCTCTGTATGACGATTCAAACTTGCAAAAAATAATTAAGAAAATTGGAACTGAAATATATCAACACTCTTTTGGAATACTTTTCTTGATAGTGTAGAGTATGTTAGAGAATGCACTGCATTTCTCACTGAGGCTGTATGTAAGGCCTGTATTTCGAAAATTAAAGTCTGCAGTTCCTTATTAATTTATCAGTCTTGTGTTTTAACTACAAGTATTTACGCGACTGCTTTGCAGATTTGATGTCTATAAAACGCACTGGCGGTTTCCATAACTTTTGTTATAAATTTTATGATTGAGAGATAGGTTAATAAAATGATGAGAGACTTCATTATAGCTGCGCCTAAACGCGTAAATTAAAATTTCCGCGTAATATTATCACATTCTGCTTTTAAGCTAATAATGTATCCGAAGTATCATTAGTAACTCAGTCACCAGCTGGTGTCTTGTATATTTTGACTGATACTATGAACTTCCTATGAATTTATGCTTCTGCAACAAGAGGTTCAAAACGTTGCTTTTAGCAAGATAGAAGAGTAGCAGTGTTTTTTTGCTTGTATTCCTTCTTAAGGGGAGCCGGAACGATCCATCTCCTCCATGTTAATTTTAGCGAATAGAAGGAACATTTTTTCTAAAACCATTAACATATTGCTCTGAAATTTGGACTACATGTTCAGTGAATATTTCTCTACAAAGTTAGAAGGCCATGTTAAGAAATATTTATTGGTTTTTGTTTTACATTTTTTTTAAACAGATGCTTATTTTTTCTCCAAAATTTTGCACTTCTTCTTCTATAACTCTTCAATTATACAATTTTTTTACAATTTGTTATAAAATGAAGGAAAAGAAGTAAACAATATTGTGTGTAAATTTCATTGGTATACTGTTAGCAGTTTTTGAGAAAATGTTCCTCAAAGATGAAAATTTTAAAGTTATGGGAAATGGCTTCCAAAGTATTTTAACACATTCCTGCCCCATATGATGGATTATCAGCATTCTATTCTTTTTCCAGTGTTAGTTTCCTTTTCACTGGTCTTTTCTTCCCTTTTACTGCATGTTGTAGGCTTTTGTCTCTTCTTCCTGCATCTCTTAGTCTTTCGTCATCAATTAGGCGCATTGTGGAAATGGTGTTGTGTCCTGATTGGAAACCTAAACGTTTCAGCACATCACATTTGATAATGTTTCCTTCATTGCATGTTGCCACTTCATCATACATTCCAAAACGCAATGTTTTTATCTGTACAAACACTCTTTTTGGGAATCCTAATTATTTACACTTTCACCATGTAAACACTTTTCCAATAAACTTGGCTGTGATAAATCTCTGAATATGGGCTTAATTGCATCAATTACAGCATTTGGTAAACTGTTTTTATGGGCATATTTCTTTCTTGATTGGTACTTACACCATGAGTCATCACCTGTGGGGCATAGTGCATGTTGTGGGTGCTCATTTGTTGATGCAGTATGAAAAAATAATGCCCATACTGCTCTTCTCATATGCTCAATGTTTCTTGTATTTTGCCTAATTGCACACCCATAATACTTCTGCAATCTATCAATTGCTTCATCTGTCAATCTTCCTCTTCCTCCAACAGTCTTACCATCACTAAGCTTCTGGGATCCTAATGTCTGCTTTAGTTTGCGCAAGCGAGTCCCCATGCGCATCTACACATGTCCAATGCACTCCTGTTTTTTAATGTGAATTTCATTGCCATAAGGTTTGAGTTCCTCTAGAGCTTTATATCCCTTAGAATCACCATCTCCTAGATAGTTAGTGTATCGTACATTGTACCACTCTTGTGACGTGGAAAAAATTGCTTTCACTGCCTCTACTTCCATCGCTCCACTCGCGCCGTGAAAATTTGCTTCAGAACTTTCACTATGTTCGTCCTTGGTATTGCCCTTACATCTACAATGTTTAGAGAGAACAGCAACATCAATTACTTTTCAGCTGTCTCCACTGGTAACTGTCACAACTCCATTTAGAGATTTATGACCTCTACGTTGCCATTATCCATCTAAAGCAACAGTGACAAGTCCATCTTCAGCTTCACGTTTCAGAGTGAAACGAACTCCATATTTGACTATAAACTTAGTTCTCGTGGGCGTAACGAAACGAAACTAGACAAACGAGTCGACCTAGCGACAAATTACTGAGATCCATGCGCAAGGACAGCAGACGGAAGCGTCGTAAGCTAACGTCGGAAATTGTATCCAAATACTGCTGCGCTCATTCGTGTTACGGTAATGAAACCTGCATTTTGTTTCCTCTTAATCTTTATTTTATTAGTGGCTTTTTTTTTCTTGGCACACTGCAAAGGTTGTATTAGGATTTGATATTATTTCCTACGAATGTTTTCCTTCAATAGATACCGAAGACCTGAAAAAGTTACTTGGGTTTTTCAACCCCAGGATATAGAAAATGCTTACCAGTAAGAAAGAACGTAAACGGGTGAAAAGTTTTTAATTAAAATTGCTTCTACATTTACAACAGTGGAAAAGTCAGCTCTATTGCAGCAAAAAATAGTTTTGGATTATATTTAGGACTTCGGAAGAAAACAAGACGTAAATGGTAAAGTAAAACTCCCTTCTAATTGTGGTTTAATGTGTTTGGATGTGTATATTTTCGCAGGCAAATAAATGCTGATGTTCTGTAATGTGTGAAACGACATTTTCTGTTTTTTATCTCTCAGCAGTGTGGAAAATTTGTGAGATGACCTCAAGAACATCCATTAAGCGTTTAGGAAGGAAGGAAGGAAGGAACATTAGGGTTTAACGTCCCATCGACATCGATGTAATTAGAGACGAAGCACAAGCTCGGATTATTTCTCAAGGAAGGGTGACGAAATCGGCCACGGCGTTTCAGAGGAACCGTCCTAGCATTTGTAGGGAATGAGTGACGGAGTTAGTTAGTTACACGTTCCATAGATCGCTTGAACGATTTTTTTATCGAAATGATGTGGAATGAGTCAGTTTACAGATATGCATACATGTATAGTTTTAACATTGACAATGAACACATTATCGTTCTCATGCAGCTACACTTAAAAACTATTGATTTTAATTTTTTTAGGAAAATCACGGGAAACATAAATCAGGATGGCCGGATGCGGATTTGGAGCTTCGCATTACCGAGTGGGAGTCCAGTATGCTAACCACTGGGCCTCTAATTTTACGTTTAGTTTGAGATATTAATGATGTCACTATTTCCGATTTTGTGTAAAAATGACGATGCCTCATTCCTTACTATCATAGCAGCCAGTAATGAGAAACTACACAATTTTGGCGCCGACGTGTAAACATAAAGGATCCCTCTTGACTAGCCAGCCTCGGTACCATACATTATCCTGCGACGCAGCATGTAAACTGGGTTGATAACGAGTATCTTGTAATCAGGTCTTACGATATTTCATGTTGAACCGAAACCAGTCACCGTAAAAATGAAAGCAGTGTAGACCAGTGATTCCCAACCCGGGCTGGAGTTCCACCCAAACGGGTAAAATGAAATTATCTGAGGGGTAAAAATATGAAGTTCAGTTTCGCTTTCGTCAAAAAACTAAATTTTTTCTTAATATTGTTGTCATTATCATTATTTTGTGAGACTAATAAGGATTACACATTTCACCAATAAATATACAGGGTGATTCAAAAAGAATACCACAATTTTAGGAATTTAAAACTCTGCAACGACAAAAGGCAGAGCTAAGCACTATCTGTCGGCGAATTAAGGGAGCTATAAAGTTTCATTTAGTTGTGCATTTGTTCGCCATTTCAGCCAATAAAGTTTTTGGTCCCTTTTTCTTCGAAGGTGCTACTGTAACTGGACTACAGTATCTGGAGATGTTAGAGAATTGGCTGTTCCCTCAGCTCGAACAAGAAGCACAACAATTCATATTTCAGCAGGATGGAGCGCCACCACATTGGCACTTATCTGTCCGTAACTACCTGAACGTCAACTACCCGAGGCGATGGATCGGCCGCCAGGCAGCCCGTGACAGAGCACTTCATCACTGGCCTCCAAGAAGCCCTGATCTTACCCCCTGCGATTTTTTCTTATGGGGGTATGTTAAGGATATGGTGTTTCGGCCACCTCTCCCAGCCACCATTGATGATTTGAAACGAGAAATAACAGCAGCTATCCAAACTGTTACGCCTGATATGCTACAGAGCGTGTGGAACGAGTTGGAGTATCGGGTTGATATTGCTCGTGTGTCTGGAGGGGGCCATATTGAACATCTCTGAACTTGTTTTTGAGTGAAAAAAAAAACCTTTTTAAATACTCTTTGTAATGATGTATAACAGAAGGTTATATTATGTTTCTTTCATTAAATACACATCTTTAAAGTTGTGGTATTCTTTTTGAATCACCCTGTATATTGTTTTTGAGATAGTAGTGTTAACGCGTGAAACAATGTGGTGGGGATTACAGCTTGTGAAACAAAAGTACAGATATCTTCCTCATATAGTCCACTGCCTAAACATTTTCTTTGTGGTTTGTATCATGCCGTTGTGGCCGGGCGGTTCTAGGCGCTTCAGTCCAGAACCGCGCTGCTGCTACGATCGCAGGTTCGAATCCTGCCTCGGGCATGGATGTGTGTGATATCGTTAGGTTAGTAAGGTCTAAGTAGTTCTAAGTCTAGGGGACTGATGACCTCAGATGTTAAGTCCCATAGTGATTAGAGCCATTTGAACCATTTTGTACCATGCCTCTATAATAGTAAAATTGAGAAAGATGTATTACATATGCTTAAATATCTCATCAAAATTCCTCCTCCTATTTGTAAGTGGTTCCAGCAGTTCAACAGAAATTGTTTCATTATACACCTCACAACATAAAAGAAACAAAATTGAAAGTAAAGCAGAGCAGTAGGTAAGCAGTGTCTACTATACTGCTATAGGTGTTACACAATATTATTATTGCTATTATAATCAGTGGCAGTGGTCAGACAAGGAACTGGCAAACTTAACTATTTGTATTTCTGTAGTTTCAGAAGTAAATAGTTTAGCAATCAAGTGACTTACAAACAATAAGTGTAGTTCACATATTTTAACCTCGTTGGTTCATCATTTTAAAAAAAACGTTTTAGAAATAAGCAGTACTAACTGTCTCACCGACCCATTAGTTTGTGGTTTGGTCAAAGAGAATTCTTTCTCATTCTAGAGTTTCGTTATGCTCGTTTGTGATAACGGGGGGAGTGGGGCTACTAAATATCTGACTGCACTCAGGTCTGCAGGTGTTGAGGTCGGAGGGGAAGGTGGGGAATCACTGATATAGACAGACAATAAAATCTGCTGTACAAGTGATTGCGGATTTTCTCCGAAGACAGTTTGTCAGTTTTTTGTAAAACGGTATAACTATCTCAGCTTTCTTGCCATTTCTTGTACATTTTCATGATGAGTATCCTGAGGACACTCCAAGAAAATGGCAGCCGGTTTGACCAACACCTCAGGCACCCTATTGCACACCTCGACTGATCCTTTAAACCGCCCGATCTTAATCCTATATAAAATGTCCCGGCCTATTTGGCAACAACTGGTAAAACGTAGCTGTCAACGTCCCCGCAGTTTGGTAACTCTTAACTCTAAACTCCGCCCGAACAGGCCACGAAGGCGCAACTGTACCGACCGACCGCCGTGTCATCCTCAACCCACAGGCGTCACTGGATGCAGATATGGAGGAGCATGTGGTCAGCACACAAACCACAAAGAAAATGTTTAGGCAGAGGACTATGTGAGGAAGATATCTGTACTTTTGTTTCACAAGCTGTAACCCCCACCACATTGTTTCACGCGTTAACACTACTATCTCAAATACAATATATATTTATTGGTAAAATGTGTAATCCTTATTAGTCTCACAAAATAATGATAATGACAACAATATTAAGAAAAAATTTAGTTTTTTGACGAAAGCAAAACTGAACTTCATATTTTTACCCCTCAGATAATTTCATTTTACCCGTTTGGGCGGAACTCCAGCCCGGGTTGGGAATCACTGGTCTACACTGCTTTCATTTTTACGGTGACTGGTTTCGGTTCAACATGAAATATCGTAAGACCTGATTACAAGATACTCGTTATCAACCCAGTTTACATGCTGCGTCACAGGATAATGTATGGTACCGAGGCTGGCTTGTCAAGAGGGATCCTTTATGTTTACACGTCGGCGCCAAAATTGAGTGGTTTCTCATTACTGTCTGCTCTCTTGGCCTTTACGAGACCGGAGCTGCTAGTTCAGTTTGGTAACTGTACAGGTTGTAACTGTCAAAGAGTGATTGCAGTCCCATACGGCATATGTGAAGAATCTTGTGGACGCTCTTCCTCGCCGAACTGAGGCAGCTATCAAGGCCAAAAGCGGTGTTATACGGTATCAGCGCGTTGTCTTCTGGGGTGACGAATTTTTTATCCGGTCTACTTACTTACATTGTCGTACATTTAAGAACACAGCAATAGGAGGCGGATTACCACTATGTCTGGATTTCGTAGTTTCTGGCATGCGTCTGACTCCGCCCGAACAGGCCACGAAGGCGCAACTGTACCGACCGGCCGCCGTGTCATCATCAGACCACAGGCTGTACAAACAGCCAGGGTGGCCAAGTGGTTAAATGCGCTACAGTCTGGAACCGCGCGACCGCTACGGTCGCAGGTTCGAATCCTGCCTCGGGCATGGATGTGTGTGATGTCCTTAGGTTAGTTAGGTTTAAGTGGTTCTAAGTTCTAGGGGACTGATGACCTTAGAAGTTAAGTCCCATAGTGCTCAGAGCCTGCCTTTCAAACGCTATGTACTGATTCAATCTATGTCAGTATACTAGTCGGATCTGGTTGTCTAACGGTAAAGCACGTGCCTGGAAACCGAGAGGTCGCGCGATCGAATGTCGGTCGACCCACGGAAATTTTCACTCTGCCTTTAATCTAGCCTTCACCTCTCGACGTTGTGAGGAGGCGCCAGGAACGGCATGTGGGTAACTGGTGTACATTAGGGGCATACTAGTCGCCAAAGTGACGCCCAATTGAAAACCTTTTACCAGGCCAATGAGCCACACCCAGTGCTACACTGAAGAGGGTATACCTGAATACTACAGCTTCCCTTATTGCATCGGGATAGAGACAAACTCAGCATTATAGAGGAACCTATTCTTAGCATTCCTAGAGGAAATATTCAGATCATTAAACAGGGAAAACAGGGAAAAAATGAAGCATATCTGAAGGAGCTTCGTTTTGCTGATGATTCTGTAACGTTTTCCTTTGCAGCATATAAGCTTTAGCAACTAACGGAAAGATCATGCTATCTCCAACTTCCAAGTGCCCCTGTATATATAACAACTCAGCCTGCATTTATTTGCGTTCGAAAAACTCGAAAAACAGTCGCTCGATTGACTTGAAATTTTGACACTGTGTTGCATTCTAATATACACCTATTGGACGCCACATATAATATACAAATATACGCGTAATTCATACTGGGCGAACGTTGATACCAACAGTTTCGGAAAGTTCTTGACCGATTTACCTCAACTTTTTAGACGATACGCAATAAACGTACCGAAGGACACAGGCCACATAGTTTTTAATCGACAGTATTGTATTTATAGCTTATAGGCTTATGATCATAATACTACTGACCACTTTGAATTGTCACAAACTTTCTAATCCTACCCGTTTTCAGATCAAAATTATGTAAAATACTGTCATTGAAAGTACTGTCCTCACAGATCTAACAGCTCTACCGAGCGAGGTGACACAGTGGTTAGACACTGGACTCGCATTCGGGAGGACGACGGTTCAATCCCGCGTCCGGCCATCCTGATTTAGGTTTTCCGTGATTTCCCTAAATCGTTGCATGCAAATGCCGGGATGGTTCCTTTGAAAGGGCACGGTCGACTTCCTTCTCCGTCCTTCCCTAATCCGATGAGACCGATGACCTCGATGTCTGGTCTTCTTCCCCAACGAACCCAACCCCAACTCTAACAGCTCTAGAAGTCTCTCTGATACCCCGTATACCAATGATCCGAGCCGATTTACTCCATCGTTTCTAGCGACTTCATTTCCCAATCAAGGTTTCTTTACAATGTCATTAAACAAGGCTCAAAGTCAGAGAAGGAGAGAGGTAAGAGGAGGGTGGGAGGGAGGAAATGGACTGAGAGAAGTGAGAGAAAAAGGAGATGGAAAAAGTGATGGGGCTAAGAGATGGGAAGAGAGAAGGGGTGGAAGCAGTTCTGATGTAAAGCGAATAACCATACTTGTTTAGCAACTGCGAAGCATTGACCAGTTGCAGAAAATGACTCCAACGTCTGTTGCTAACGTGCCATCACGCAAACTAGCATTGCAAAATTAAACATATCAGAAACGTGTGCTTTCTCTTTTCTTTATACTCCATTCAACCAGAATTAACCACAACAACCCATGACCGAGTATAGCTACTGAAATATAAGAATTGATAATCAATAGGACGACTTCTTATCAAGCACAGAATAGATGCGTGTTTTAGTTACTAGGACATACAGAAAAACATTAAAAAGGATAACAAACAGATCACAGAGCTAACTGGTGTGGTAGACATAATTATGACTGTAATAAAACTAAAGTAATGGTGGGCGATGAAAGTGTTGTGTATCAAGTTGGATGGATGAAAGAGGGACCATGGAAGTTCTCTATTGGATTTCAAGGGGTAAGAAAATATCCAGACTATGACGTAGTCGAAGCTTGGTAGATGATATTAGGAAACAAGCAGTAACAAGATAAATCCACATCCATCAAGACCATAATGTATGGCGTTTACACAGCAGGTGATGGTGTTGACGATTACGATAACGCGTGAGAAAATGCGAGTAAATTTCCGCGCTCTGCCTGTACCCATTCGAAAGGGAAGCGCAGAGCGAATAACTGACTTTTTCTCAAATATTGCGCCCCTTTAGCCATATTTGTGTATAAGTTTCGCAGTGCTGCTCAGTACCTGGTGCCCTCACTTAACATACAAAAATTAATGTACAGTAACTGTTTTCAGATTCTCGCATATTTTTTACTAAGCTGTCTTTTTTTAAAGAAACTATTCGACTATATAGCTTGATTGTTATACATTTTACACTCTCACTTTGTAGCATAATAATGAACAGTATATCTTTCCATTGGTTACCATTGCGGTGCATCGAAAGTAAGTAAGCCGCCGTTTTGGAAGAGTTTGCAGTGAATAATGTGGTCGCTAGGCATTCTACATTTGTTGCAATTTATGTTTGCACACAAAATGTGACTAACATATAAAACTCGTTTTTATAGCTGGGAGGGAGCAATATCTGCCTCCAATTGGTTGAGGTTCGCCACACCGTAAACTGCAGCGTCCCATACAAACTTTACTGACGTCGGATGGTTTCTCTTACGCACACAGCCAACTTTACTTTTAACTAGCACACACACACACACATACACACAGAGAGAGAGAGAGAGAGAGATAGAGAGAGAGAGAGAGAGAGAGAGAGAGAGAGAGAGAGAGAGAGAAAGAGTATTGCAGACCCACAAGCATATTAAACTATCCTCATTCCACCTTACTGATTGCAATCCGAAAGGTTAAATCACATAACAAAATCCAGTACCTGTTGCTATCCATAATGTGCTAATGCATTCACAATCAGCTGTAAGTGGCGTCCACCCGTTGATGATTTACCCTTTGATCACGTCTTGTAAGTGTTTCTCACGTTAATTCAGTTGAGTAAATTTGTTCCTTCGTGCTGTTTACCGCTGGTGAGCGAATGCTTCTGGCGTGGCTGGTATTGAATTTTAATCACTTAATTACGATATCGCCCTGCACGCGACAATCAATATCGTTGCCGCATCCGTCGCTACCTTCCACGCCACGGAGGAAGCCAACGGAAGCAACCTCAACGAACGCGTTTTGTTTTAGAAAGTGAGCATACTTGACAGAAATTCACGATTCGTATTTCTAAAAAAAATGCACTCTGAGTCAGGCACTGTCTTCCGGTTTCTTACAAATATGCAAATGGACAGTTGACTCATACTCCAAAGCGTACGTAGTACAAAGCTAAAGAATTTTTCATTTCTTCTTTCCGGCTGTCTCGCAGTCCGTGATTCAGACCATACAGTGCTGGGCTCCAAACATACATCCTGAGCAGTTTCTCCCTCAAGTTAAGGCCTGTGTTGGATATTATACTGGGTTTGGCCTGGAATTCTCTCTTTGCATTTGCTAGTCTGCTTTCTTTGTTCTTGCTTCGTTCGTCGTGAATTACTTTACTTCCAAGGTAGCAGAACTGCTTCACTGTCGCTTTAATCTTGCAAAAGAGCGCAAAAAATGGTTGAAATGGCTCTGAGCACTATGGGACTTAACTTCTGAGGTCATCAGTCCCCTAGAACTTTAAACTACTTAAACCTAACTAACCTAAGGACATCACACACATCCATGTCCGAGGCAGGATTCGAACCTGCGACCGTAGCGGACGCGCGGTTCCAGACTGTAGCGCCTAGAACCGCTCGGCCACCCCGGCCGGCGCGAGCGCAAAATATTGTGTTTATGAAATACAACCTTCCATCACTTCTGTTACGCTAGTCGGGAACAATTAATACAAATTTGATTATTATATCTGCGTATTAATCAAATACATTTCTTTAAATTGTACAGCATCTAATTATCTTAGAAAACGCCAGGCGCTCACGAAATTCCGGTCAGATTTTGGATGGTGTAAGAGTCACGCTAGAATTCGACGAGCATACCGCGCATTCTGAGAAGCGCACACATCTGTCGTACACGTCGTGTTAACCTCACTTTCGAGTAAGCCTTGCGTGCATCTGAATAGTCCCCCATAGGGCGCTTCTGTTTAGAAAAAGAGTAAATATCGAATGCACTTAATGGCAGACCACAGTCGCTGACGTCTGTCTGTTGCAGGATCCGAGAGCGTATTCTTAGCTCAAACGTTATGACGTCGATGGAGGAAAACTATCTTCTCGCCAAGAATCAGCACGGATTAAGGACCGGCCTCTGTGACCGAGTGGTTCTAGGCGCTTCTGTCCGGAACCGCGCTGCTGCGACGGTCGCAGGTTCGAATCCTGCCTCGGGCATGAATGTGTGTGATGTACTTAAGTTAGTTAGGTTTAAGTAGTTCTGAGTCTAGGGGACTGATGACCTTAGATGTTAAGTCCCATAGTGCTTAGAGCCATTTGAACCATTTGAACACTGCGAACTACGTGACTCGTTGCATTGTCCTTTGCTAGATGCCATTGTACCGAGAAAAATCAAACTGATTGTAGGGGTGTACATGGTCCCTAAGGATAAATGTATACTAGTGCCGATCCAGAATAACATAACCGCCCTGGGAATGCCACGAAAATATTCTCTAGACCATAACACTTCCTCCTCCGACCTGGACGCTTCCGATGACTTCGGCAGGATTCTTGCTTTCAGTCCGATGTAGCATTAAACGTGATTCCCCCGAAAGGTCCATCCATCGGCATTCAATGAATGTCTAGTTGTGGTAGCCAAATTCTCGCCTTTGTGGCCAATGAACGGCACATGGACCAGGCGTCTGCTGTGGAGGCTCATACACAGCAACGTTCGCTGAACAGTCGTTGATCGTTGGGGAGACACGGCTGGTACCCCCTTGTTTCATCTGGGCAGTCAGTTGCTCAACAGCTGCACAGCTATTCGGCGTACACCAGGGGTGTTTAAGAATTCGGTTCGTGAGCCGTGCCCTGACCCTCGTGCCATAGCGCTCAGTGAGACCGCACAATTCGCCCAAAGCCACGCCACGCTGCCTGATTAGGCAAAGGGGAAAACAGCGAAACGCGACGTATTTTAATGGCAATGCAGTCGTACTGCATATCACTTTCTTTCGTATTTCTCAGCAACATAGATCACAAACGAAACAAATTTTCAGTTGTTGTTGTTGTTGTTGTTGTTGTGGTCTTCAGTCCTGAGACTGGTTTGATGCAGCTCTCCATGCTACTCTATCCTGTGCAAGCTTGTTCATCTTCCAGTACCTACTGCAGCCTACATCCTTCTGAATCTACCTAGTGTATTCATCTCTTGGTCTCCCTATACGATTTTTACCCTCCACGCTGCCCTCCAGTACTAAATTGGTGATCCCTTGATGCCTCAGAACATGTCCTACCAACCGGTCCCTTCTTCTGGTCAAGTTGTGCCACAAACTCCTCTTCTCCCCTATTCTATTCATTACCTCCTCATTAGTTATGTGATCTACCCATCTAGTCTTCAGCATTCTTCTGTAGCACCACATTTCGAAAGCTTCTATTCTCTTCTTGTCCAAACTATTTATCGTCCATATTTCACTTCCATACGTGGCTACACTCCATACAAATACTTTCAGAAACGACTTCCTGACACATAAATCTGTACTCGATGTTAACAAATTTCTCTTCTTCAGATAACGCTTTCCTTGCCGTTGCCAGTCTACATTTTATATCCTCTCTACTTCGACCATCATCATTTATTTTGCTCCCCAATTAGCAAAACTCCTTTACTAGTTTAAGTGTCTCATTTCCGCCGGCCGAAGTGGCCGTGCGGTTAAAGGCGCTGTAGTCTGGAACCGCAGGACCGCTACGGCCGCAGGTTCGAATCCTGCCTCGGCCATGGATGTTTGTGATGTTCTTAGGTTAGTTAGGATTAAGTAGTTCTAAGTTCTAGGGGACTAATGACCTCAGCAGTTGAGTCCCATAGTGCTCAGAGCCATTTGAACCATTTTTGTCTCATTTCCTAATCTAATTCCCTCAGCATCACCCGACTTAATTCTACTACATTCCATTATCCTTGTTTTGCTTTTGTTGATGTTCATCTTATATCCTCCTTTCAAGACACTGTCTATTCCGTTCAACTGCTCTTCCAAGTCCTTTGCTGTCTCTGACAGAATTACAATGTCATCGGTGAACCTCAATGTTTTTATTTCTTCTCCATGGATTTTAATTCCTATGCCATTCCTGCAAATTTGGCACAGAATGCTTCATGTTGTAAACAAGAATGAACCTTGTCTCTCGATCGTAGTAATTTTTTGCTCTTTCGTTGTTAAATGAGTATTAATTCTTTCTGTATGGTGTGTAATGTCTTTTCATAGCACCTTTGCAGACACATCGATTATGCAATTTCATAGCAGATATTGAGAATTCTCAACCCTCTTTTCTGTCGTTCGCTTTCACATTTAGAGGTTTACGACGCTAAATTGCTAGACTGACTCTTTTTGTGCCAGCAGCCCGTAAACCTGTGAAAGTCCATCATGCCGTCAACAAATAGCGAAGGGTAAACAACGCTGACATCACGATACTGCCGAATTGAAGACTGTCGTGCCGGCCATCCTATATGAACACGCTCCACACCATTATGGAGCCACTACCAGCTTGCACAGTGCCTTGTTGACAACTTGCGTCCGTGGTTTCATGGGGTCAGCGCCACACTCGAACGCTACCATCAGCTCTTACCAACTGAAATCGGAACTCATCTGACCAGGCCGTGGTCTTTCAGTAGTCAAGGGTCCAACTGATACAGTCAAGAGCCGAGGAGTGGTGCTGCTGACGATGTTGAGGTGTTAGCAAAGCTACTCGCGTCGGTCGTCTGTTGCCATAGCCCATTAACGCCACATTTCACCGCACTTTCCGAAGGGATACGTTCGTCGTATGCCCCACATATGGTGGGAAAAGATAGTTCCCGTGTAACTGGTGGTGCTAGTAAAACAGTACTTCCACCGCCAGAAAAGTAACGCGTATGTGTGTCTGAAGCATGAACCACACATATGCATACGTCGTTTGTAAAAGCCTTGACTCTTTATTGCTATCGAAAACTGTACCAACCCACTTCCTTGCACTGAGTACTGTTCCATGCATACTTCAAGGCGCACTGTACAATGGGAACATGATCAACCTTTTTAAACAAAAATTTGTTTCTAATGGGAGGTAAAACTACATTCTGGACATGGGACATGGCACGAAACTCCCCCTAGCACGTGTAGTTTAGGTCGCACGCCATTATCGCGAAAACGAAAGTGTAGAATTCCTTCACAAACACCAGAAAAAAGGCGCGTGAGGACTCTTTCGAAACACATCCGGTAGACAGTGCGTTTGACTTTTGCCACAAACCCAGCCATCCACGTGGTATGGTTCTTATCACACATCCTATTACCCATTCTGTGGAGCGAGAAAGTGGGAGGAAATCGACGTTGCCTGTCCAAATGAACCAACCCAGCACTGTCTTAATCTATTGATGTAAACTATTGAAAATTTAAATCTAGTTGGCTGGATGGAGATTTTTAATCCCGTAGTTTCTTCACCACTGTGTCATCTCGTCCAATGCAAAAACAGTAATTTAATTTTGGCTTGTACTACAGCTCGATTACTGCCGCTGTATTTCGGGGGAATCAAAACCGGCAAGCACCTCTCAGATTCCAAAGAAGTTTGACAATAAAGAATGCACCAAATACGGTAACGCCAGAATGAGTCTGCTCTTTTTTTCTTCCTTCACTTAATCCACTGTAAATGATGTTCGAAGCGGTACTCTGACATTCAGGTCAGCACAAACTCAATTTCATTCGCGCAAATTAATTTCTGCCCCTGCGGTTTTTATTTGCAACAATACGAAAACGTTATTATTCAATTCCAATCTCATTATCGGAGTCGATGCAGTTGGCATTTAGGGTGTCACATTAGAATGAGGCCTCATACAATTCCGAATATTTGTCTTGATCGGTCACACTTTTTGAAAACAAAATTAAGAAAGGTTTACGACAAATGGTTGAAAAGTCTCACCATCAAGTGCGCCAGTATTTCGGTTTTATTTCACTGCAGCCCTTCTTCCAGAGTGGTACTCTACTGAGGTATTCAGCAGAGCTTCTGTGAAGACTGGAAAATACGAGACAGGGTCTGGCAGACGCGAATCTGTGAGGACGGGTCGTGAGATTTAACTGGGTAGCTCAGTCGGTAGGAGCATTGTAAACAAAGGTATAGAGGTTTCCTCGGATTTATCAAAGACTGCAGTACAATCGACTTTGCATGAGCATCTCACTGTGAGAAGCATCTGTTCCCGGTTGTTTCGTACTATTTACCCGAAGCTTAGAAACATGTTCGTGTCAACTGGTGCATGGAAAAGAATAAAAAACCGACACAACCTCGTAAGAGGAGACGAAACTCAGTTAAAAAATGTCAATGCCAAACAAACTCTGTCGAGGTCTTACCTAGTACCAGGTCAGTATCATTAATATATCGGTCCAAAGCATACATCTTCTGCTTCATCCGATGGTTATTCCAAGCCGATGCAGGCTACCTGATAAAAACTATCCTAACACCGATTAGTGGACATTAATACGGAGTGTGTCCACCCTTCGCCTATATGACTGCTTGAAATCTGCTGGTGAGTCTTCCAATAAGCCCTCTGAAAGTCTGTGGAGGAGTGGACGGCCATTTTTCCTCGAGAGCCGACACCGGAGAAGGTCGTGAGCGAGGACGACGTTATGACTCATCCCAGAGGTGCTCCAGTAGGTTCACGCCGAGACTCTGGAAAGGCCAGCCCATTCCCGGAATGTTATTCTTCACAAACCACTGCCTCACAGATGCTGCTTTATAACAGGATGCACTGTTTTGTTGATACAATCAATGACCGTCTCTAAACTCTTTCTCTACTATACGGAGTGCACAAAGCTGTAAAATAGATGATTTTATTCATAGCTGTTACTGTCTCAGCAACTGTGGTACGTTACGCATTTCAAAAATTCAGTCGCCACTTGCATAGATATTTTGAATTCGCTGTCATCTTCTGAAGTCTACGAAACGTGGGATAATATGCAGCATAAGAACTTGACCATACGTTTATGTAAAGAACAAGAAGGATATCACAAAATCTTACTAAATATTGGCTTCTTCACAGAAGCATAATGCCATGACATGTCCAAAACTGTACATATTCATCGTTTCTAAAACCTGGAGTAATAAAATTCAATGTAATATACGGCCGACCTTTTATATCGGACGTACAGGGAGGGCATTCAAGACCTGTTTACGTGAGCATTTGCTCAACAAAGACGGTGAAAATTCATGTAAGTCAAATTGCGTAGAACATCTGAAAATCGAGAAACACGCTCTCCTTCCTCCTTTGATTAACATGGAAATGCTGTATATAGTTGATAAGAGCAACAAAATGAACTCTTTGCAAGAGTTTGAAATATATAAACTTTCCTAAATAAAATCCCAAGAATTTTTGAATGATCAGTTTGCACTAATAAACAGAAACTATTTAGACCGTATAGCATCATTTCTAAAATGATGAAAATGAGTACATTCATTTTAGATATTAATGTGAGCAACAGCTTATGTCTAACTGTGTCAGATGTCTTTCAAATGTATTATACACTCCTGGAAATTGAAATAAGAACACCGTGAATTCATTGTCCCAGGAAGGGGAAACTTTATTGACACATTCCTGGGGTCAGATACATCACATGATCACACTGACAGAACCACAGGCACATAGACACAGCCAACAGAGCATGCACAATGTCGGCACTAGTACAGTGTATATCCACCTTTCGCAGCAATGCAGGCTGCTGTTCTCCCATGGAGACGATCGTAGAGATGCTGGATGTAGTCCTGTGGAACGGCTTGCCATGCCATTTCCACCTGGCGCCTCAGTTGGACCAGAGTTCGTGCTGGACGTGCAGACCGCGTGAGACGACGCTTCATCCAGTCCCAAACATGCTCAATGGGGGACAGATCCGGAGATCTTGCTGGCCAGGGTAGTTGACTTACACCTTCTAGAGCACGTTGGGTGGCACGGGATACATGCGGACGTGCATTGTCCTGTTGGAACAGCAAGTTCCCTTGCCGGTCTAGGAATGGTAGAACGATGGGTTCGATGACGGTTTGGATGTACCGTGCACTATTCAGTGTCCCCTCGACGATCACCAGTGGTGTACGGCCAGTGTAGGAGATCGCTCCCCACACCATGATGCCGGGTGTTGGCCCTGTGTGCCTCGGTCGTATGCAGTCCTGATTGTGGCGCTCACCTGCACGGTGCCAAACACGCATACGACCATCATTGGCACCAAGGCAGAAGCGACTCTCATCGCTGAAGACGACACGTCTCCATTCGTCCCTCCATTCACGCCTGTCGCGACACCACTGAAGGCGGGCTGCACGATGTTAGGGCGTGAGCGGAAGACGGCCTAACGGTGTGCGGGACCGTAGCCCAGCTTCATGGAGACGGTTGCGAATGGTCCTCGCCGATACCCCAGGAGCAACAGTGTCCCTAATTTGCTGGGAAGTGGCGGTGCGGTCCCCTACGGCACTGCGTAGGATCCTACGGTCTTGGCGTGCATCCGTGCGTCGCTGCGGTCCGGTCCCAGGTCGACGGGCACGTGCACCTTCCGCCGACCACTGGCGACAACATCGATGTACTGTGGAGACCTCACGCCCCACGTGTTGAGCAATTCGGCGGTACGTCCACCCGGCCTCCCGCATGCCCACTATACGCCCTCGCTCAAAGTCCGTCAACTGCACATACGGTTCACGTCCACGCTGTCGCGGCATGCTACCAGTGTTAAAGACTGCGATGGAGCTCCGTATGCCACGGCAAACTGGCTGACACTGACGGCGGCGGTGCACAAATGCTGCGCAGCTAGCGCCATTCGACGGCCAACACCGCGGTTCCTGGTGTGTTCGCTGTGCCGTGCGTGTGATCATTGCTTGTACAGCCCTTTCGCAGTGTCCGGAGCAAGTATGGTGGGTCTGACACACCGGTGTCAATGTGTTCTTTTTTCCATTTCCAGGAGTGTATTTTCTTTCTTTGTGTGTGAGGAATGTTTCCTGAAAGTTTGGCCGTATCTTTTTGTAACACCCTGTGTAACGGTTACCTCCGGCAACGAACAACTAAGACTGAGACAGGCCAAACCTTGGCCCTCCCGCGTGCCGTTTTAGTACGCCGTGGTCGGCCCTTCCGGACACGTCTCTGCATCCGTGGTTGACCCCTGTCGTCTATGGCTGCTGTTGCCACTGTTACCTCGGCACTGGTTTTGGATAGCGTCATTTTGCCATGCGCGGTATGCTTTAACCATGGCGGCAGCGAAAAGTTTACAGAGTTGGCCGTTTCGAAAATGCTTCCACCCTCGGCCCGAAAGCCAATGATCGTGCTGGCTTTTTGGGCCCGACACGCTTTATGTACCCTCTAATGCTAGTGCTGCCACCTGTCGTCTGTGTGTCGTTGTTGCATGTTGACAGTGAACACAGACAGTGGTCACGTTAATGTAACTGGACCGCACATCGTCCTTGGACGGTCATGAGGAATTGCTCAATGGCTTGGACTACGTGAATGGCAGCTCTCTTCAAATGTAGATAAATGTAAGTTAAGAACGGCATAGTATGTGAATACAATACTAGTGGTGAACTTCTTGTGCACGTCACATCGTATAAATATTTAGCGGTAATACTAACACCCGAACCTCCAGATGACAGACACTCAAATCGGTACCAAACGCTGTGTGTCAATAGAGTATCAACCAAAACACCGATTTAGTTTGTGCTGTGTGCTGTCGTCCAGTAGAAGATGCGTAAACGGTAATAAAAGGTAACACCAGGACTACTGTGTATAGGGAAATCATATCTGAGAGCAGTGAATGTGAAGAGGTCTGGTAGGTGACTTGGTAGACCGTCAGACTGACTAGCGAAAGGTCCAGAGTTCGTAACCCACTGGTGGTGAATTTTTAACAGATTACTCATGAAATTGTTATAAGGGAGAACATTTTTCTGCCATGTAAAATGACGTTTCGGAGTTTGTAGCAATGTTCTTCTGGCACTCTCCTTTCACTTCGTTAGTTGAAAGTAACAAACCTATAGCGTACATTTGAATAGATAACACCACACCTATCTATACAGATGATATATAGGTGTGGTATTATGTTTTACATCTCAGAAACATGTTCTCCCCTATAACAATTATCGCACAATCTGTTAAAAAAAATCGCCATCGCTAGGTTTCGACTCGTGACTTTTCGTTCGTCGCTCTGACGCTCTACCAACCCACCTACCATCGTATCTTCACATTCAGTGCTCACAGATACAGTCTGCCTACACGCTGTACTTGTGGTGTTACTTTTTATCACCGTTTACACGTCCTTTACTGGATGACAGCACACAGCACGAACTAAATCGGTGTTTTGGTTGATACGCTATCGGCAAAGATGTTTGATACCGATCTGAGCCGCAGGGGTTTGGCCGAGCGGTCTGAGGCGCTGCAGTCATGGACTTTGCGGCTGGTCCCGGCGGAGGTTCGAGTCCTCCCTCGGGCATGGGTGTGTGTGTGTTTGTCCTTAGGATAATTTAGGTTAAGTAGTGTGTAAGCTTAGGGACTGATGACCATCATCGTATATCTCGCTGAGGGATCATGACAGTAAGATCACAGAGATTAGGGCGCGTACAGAGGCACATAGATAGTCGCCCTCCCTTCTTCAGTACGGGAATGGAAAAGGAAAGATGATACGACGTATCATCCGTTATTCACTGTAGAGTGGCTTGCAGAAAATCGACGTAGATACAGATCCCAGTCACGCGGAAAATTCGTTATACTGAAATGAAATGATAATACTTGTCAGCCTTTGGTACATGTATTCACCTACGCGGGAACTGATATATTGGGAAGGACGTGAGATGAATCAGCACGAGCTGTATCGAAAACTGGTTGCCTTATGAATTCAACAGTGAGCATCGGCGCTGCAATTGTTTATTATTTTAAGCTCGGAGCAGGAGTTAGTGCGGCCGTTTATCTGTTTCTTCGTCGCCCACAGATCGACGTCCACTTCAGACAGCTTTCTGCGTCTTCTTTTTTAGTGCGCAGCTGTTTGCTTCGTCCTGTTGATCGATGACGTATTTACAACGACAGTTCCAAGGAGGCTCCTGACTTGCGAGTGTGGCGGATTCCGGACGTCGCCAGGATGTATGACGTTCCGATATCTGTTTTTCGTCTCTCCTGTAACAATGCTGTATTACACACACGACGCGGACAAGTCTTTAGCTAACATCTCATCGCGTTTTGAGTTTTTTCCGTTTCTTCCTTCCTTATGCACGACGTAAAATGATCTTTAGAAAGATTCCTCAACTAGATATGCAAGTGATGTGCTATTTTCACATATTGGAGACAAGCTTCTAGTCTAACTTAGTTAACCTTACAGTGGCAGCAAGGACGACGGAAAACAGTGTATGGGCTAAGAAATATACTGATTTCCCGGATGTCGATCACTGTTTTTATGATCTTAAACTGAGCGGCTTCGGACAGTGTCGACCAAATTCAGACCATTTTCCGTAGTTACGAAGTAACCGATTGACGGAACACTATTAGTTGCACTGTCATAAGACAGTAACTGCGGTTACTGATCTGAAGATGGGAAAAGAAATGATAGCTTCAAAACTGAAGATGGACGATACTACCCGAAACCGTTCAGCTTAACATAATAAAAATTATGCAACGAGCAATACGTATGAATTACCACCTCGTCTGGGATTAATCGATTTAGAGAAAGCTTTCGACTCAGTTTCACTAATATCCTGAGTGATAGCTCTAAAAAGACGGCATCGATTCAGCCAATGTAAGTATACCGATATGTCTGAATATGTGAATGCAACAGTTTGCATTACACTTCATCAGGATGAAGAGAAATTCAAAAGTGAAAGAGTAATCTGTCAAGGAGGCTCTACATCACTATTCCTACTCTCGGCTGTCCTGGAGAACGTGGTCAGATTCTTAAACTGGAAAAACGGAGAGGGAATGCATGTTAATGGAACATACGTTAACATCCTTCGTTTTGTGGCGACATAATATTATTTGCCTCTGGTGCAGATAAACTGCAGTACTGTGCAACAAGAAATGGAAGAACCTCATAGAACGAATTTGAAACTATGTGTCAAAGCAATTACAAGATGACTAAAGTAATTTATATCTGACAATCGAAAAGAAAATAGTACAGACCTGCATTATTATTACTCACTTATGAAATAAAACGGTGCCTGTTTTTCTAAAGATAAGAAGTAATAGTACTAAGTGGATTAAATCACGAAGGGGTTTGTTCCATATTTCTAGTGCAAAGTGTTCGTGGGGCATTGTCATCACTTTCTACAAGCGTACATTAAATATATTCGCAATTTTGTGCCCGACCGGGACTCGAACCCAGACTTCCCGCTTATCGCAGGCGGTCGCCTTACCATTTAGCTGTCCGTGCACGACTGACGACCAGACCCAAACTTCCACATGTCGTCAACCACGCATCTACAACCTGTACTCGTATGTGCACTATGTACATTCCCGTACAGGAGTCGCCGCAGTGACTGTTTCTTTGTACGTGAATGCATGTCTGAAGGAGCTTTGCATTGTAAATCGGAATAACACGGGCACTGCAACATCTTATTCTACAAGAGTGCTCTGCTCCACAGAGGGATCAGTATCATCAGCTAGTGCTTATCGGTAAACAACCTCCATTAGGTTTGTTTACTGGAACATCAGCGACCATGTAAAATATTAATGAGGTTAGTACTTGTAACTACAAGATTTCAAATTCCATGAGATGGGAGTGAGGTTCCTAAATAAAAATATTTGGGAGGGTATGTCTCTTTGGACCAAGTGAATGCTCCCAAAAATCTTGGTCACGCTGAAGGATTGGAGCTGTTTTCCTTTATTTTGGGACGATATGCCTCAACAAAAATATTAGGGCCTACTGCGTTTTTATATACCTATTTGTGAGAGTAGTTGACTTGCTCAGCATATGCAATGTTCTTACCGTTATGGGACATGAAATTGTTATTATTATTTCCTTTTTCTACTCGGAAGAGCAGACTACGGTGTTTGAGATCAGTTTTAACCAAATTCTATAGACGTCCTATTATGAAATAAGTCGAACTGGGATTTCTTTAGTGCGTTTCATTCTCTACACCGAATGATAATGTGGAATGCTTGCGCTCCTTACAGCCAACAACCAGACGAGAGCCCAATAATTTTTAGCCAAATATCTGAAAAGCAGTTTGTGGGATTAATGGGATCCCAGGGAAAGGAATTCCTGTTCTGAAATTTGCTAGTCAACAAAGGTTAACCTGTAAAAACAGGCGTCGTACTGGGGATTGAAATTACATGTAATTTTTTGTGGAACAATACATCCGAGACACAAATATGAAAGCGTAGTGCTTGTTTGAGTATTGTTTGTGTTTGTCAATAACTTGCTCAGTTGTAGATCATCTATCTGCTGCACGTCCAACTTTGAATTTTGTGACTTATTTGCAAGGTAGAACCGGCCGTTCGGTTGGGCTTCTCAGACAAATACCAGGTGAGTTGGTAATGAGGCAGTGGGAGTCCCAATCGGGAATGTTCGGCGGTCGTATCCACTTCCGTCGTTTACCGTACAAGCAAGAAAAACATCCAGAAAACCTTTTTCAAAACCGGGA
Source organism: Schistocerca americana (assembly GCF_021461395.2). Taxonomy (NCBI): domain Eukaryota; kingdom Metazoa; phylum Arthropoda; class Insecta; order Orthoptera; family Acrididae; genus Schistocerca; species Schistocerca americana. The sequence goes on along the minus strand of NC_060120.1, from coordinate 846,107,000 downwards.
GTAGCAACTATTTTCAGTTTATGTCTGGCACAATTTGTCCCAAGCAAAAATTTAAAGCGTACTGTGAGTGAAAGTGTTGTTTGTGCGTACACAGCGTAAACTCGATGAAATGCTCGCCGAGTGCTGTGTACCTGCATCGCCAAACCATGACTTACTTCACCTACTGTGTGAAATATTTATTTTATTAAATGACAATGTGATCAATCTTAGATTCCTACACTGTTCATTTATTTACAGCGTAATGAACTATGATTTGCGCCAATACTTAATTGCACTTCTGTATGTTTGTAATTTGTACTTATTAAGCTTCTCTTTAAATGTTGTCGGGAATTCATTTGCCTTCAGACTTCACGACCGGAATACGTCGCGTGACAAAAAAGGTGAAGCAACCAAAGGAGGAAGAGGAAGCGGAATGAAACTTCATGGGTTGTGAAGGTGTCTGATGTGTTATAAGTGATTACGAAATGGAGTCAAATTTACAAATAACTTATTTGTATGACGTTGCACCCCCGTCGTCCTCTTGCATAGATGCATGCATTGATTCGGTCGGGAAGGGTGTCATAAAGCCGTTGTATCTTCTCCTGGCCCACAACTGTTTGATCTGATCCCTGGTATCCATGATACTGACACTGGGATGGAGTTGACATCCAAGTTGGTCCCACTCGTGTCCTGGGCAGTGGGAGTAACTCAGCATCACGTACAGAGTTCACAGAGACACGTGCCCTTTGTGGACGAACATTGTCTGTCGAAAACAAGTACCACAATATTGTCGCCTAAGCCGTAACACATGAGAACGCAGAACGCCCGCGTCATACCGATGTGCAGCCAAGAGTTCCCTGAGTCGCTACCGGCCTGACCTGAAGAAGTCATACTCGATGTCCCCCCATATCGTGACTCCAGGAATAACACCACTGTCCCTCACCAAGCCCTGGACGAACGTGACCTCTACTATGTCGCCGCATACTCACCGACGATGATCATCCGGAGCCGTGTAGAACTGCGCTTCATCACTGACTACAATGCGACGCCACTAACACTTTGCCTACCGGCGACAACACAGTGGTGTCTGCGCGAAATAGCGGTCAACGGCCAGCGACACCACAGTGGTGTAGTGAGTATAGTGGGCGGTGACAGCACTTCAGTATCTTTTTCATTCTGTTGGTGTTTTGTTTAGATAACATTAAGTTACACAGGTCAAAAAGTGCCGGCCGCTGTGGCCAAGCGGATCTAGCCGGAACCGTGCTTCGAGCATGGATGTGTGTGATGTCCTTAGGTTAGTTAGGTTTAAGTAGTTCTAAGTCTAGGGGAATGATGACCTCAGATGGTAAGTCCCATAGTGCTTAGAGCCATTTGAACCGTCAACAAGTTTATTTTTTTCATAAGTACTTGTGCACTTTCATCATGGCAGACGAAAAAGATCGATATGATTATTTACGACGAATGCGCGGACGTCTTGTCCGACGTTCCGGACGACTTGGCCGATTGGTAAGGAGACATGGGATGTAAAAAAAAATGAAAGTGAAGTAGAATCGTCAAAAGATAATGAAATACGTCCAAAAAGAATTCGGCGAACGCTACGGTTGCCAACTGATTCGGATGAATCAGACGAAGAAGACAGCCTATGGTTTACTGTGGGCCAATAATAAATTTGGAGGATCTCCGGGTCCACACGCATTTCCCAAAGATACACAGAGCGTCGTGGATATATATATAGGGAACGATCTATTTCAATATATTACCAATGAAACCAATAGAAAGAAACTGGATAAAAAAGTGCCAAATTTGTAGACGTTACGGGACCCGAACTTAGAAAATGGTTTGGGCTTGCTATCCTTATGGGAATTGTAAAAAAAGCAAGAATCGATGATTACTGGTCAACGAATCCGTTGATAGACACACCGATATTTCGCAGAACGATGTGCCGCAACCGATTCAGACAAATATTATTACTTTTACGTTTTCCCGACAACAGCAATAAACCGGATAATGCCGACCGGCTTTTGAAATTGCAATTCGTAAGTGATTATTTTTCCAAAAAGCTTAAAGAAACGTTTAATCTAAGTAAAAACCTCTCAATTGATGAAGGAATGATACCGTGGCGTGGACAGTTATATTTTAAAGTTTACAATTCGTCGAATATTGCGAAATATGACATTCTCATTCGGATGGTGTGTGATTCGAGTACGGGATACATTTCCTCATTCAAGATATATTCCGGCGCTGGACAAATGGTTCAAATGGCTCTGAGCACTAGGTGACTTAACTTCTGAGGTCATTAGTCCCCTAGAACTTAGAACTACTTAAACCTAACTAACCTAAGGACATCACACACATCCACGCCCGAGGCAGGATTCGAATCTGAGGCCGTAGCAGTCGCGTGGTTCCGGACTGTAGCGCCTAGAACCGCTCATCCACTCCGGCCGGCCGGCGCTGGACAGCCTTTAGCAAAAACAGTGATTGAACTATTGACACATTCTTATGGAAAGCGCCATCACCTCTACATGGATAATTATTATAACACTGTAGAACTTGCAGAGAAGTTACTTGAAAGAAAATTCGAGTTTGTGGAACGATACGGCAAAATAGAGGATTTCCGGAAAAATTAAAGCGCCCAAAAGTCAATGTGTTTGAAGCTTGTCATCAACAGAAAGGTGACAAGCTGCCCGTGACAAGCCAAGTAACCCGAATTAGCGCTGCCGGCGCCAAGCGAATAAATTTGTACGAGACGTGCGGACGGCAAAGTGTTAATCAGCAGTCCATGCTTCCCTCTCACGAGACCATTCAAAACGTAGCTGCTAGCGGCAGCCTGCGTGCGGGCTGTAATTCGCTAATACGGCTGCTGCTAGTCTCCGACCAATGATGCAGGATGACGCAGAAAGTTGCAGGGAGTGCACTGCTTGATCACGGACGGCACGCGCAGGCGTGAAGGGGTTGCGATTTTCTTGGTGTACAATACGCCGATCGTCCCGTGTAGTGATCAGAGGTGGTTAACTGGAACCTTGACGAGGGTATGCCTTCGGATACGTTCCCATACTATCCAACATCGGGCCACAGTCACATCCAGGTGCCCTGGAAATTCTGTCAAGCACTGGTGACGCTGCCTCACGAGAATTCGCGGCATCTCCGTGTCCTTCACAGCGATCGCTCAACGTCTGACGCTGTTGATGCGCCTTGTATAGACCCTACCAGGCCTGGTAACAATGCTAAACACGAACAACGCTGATGTAGCCTGGTTGCCGTTTTAACTGTCAAGATAACTCCAACTAGTCACACAACCACCAATGCTATGTACGTGTACGACGTTTCATGGAATACCGACCATGTCTTTTGGGTGCTTCACCTTTTTGCCAGTCAGTGTATTACAAGTGTCGTTATAGTGAAAATCTGCGCCGTGGTGGCCGTAGTTTCTTTGATCCTCTCTATTTGTCTGACAACTACGTTTTTTAAACTCCATAGGCACTTTCGTATCAAATACAATTGTGAGAACAAATTGACGGCCCAGAACATATGCACGCCGAGCCTTGCCGTCACACAGCGGAGCGGTGTTACATTACAGAGGAACCGAGATATGCTACAAAAGGTTTCATGTAATATAATCAGTTCTGGAATGTTCTACAGTTAGCAGGGCGGACTCTCGCCTGCGTTAATCTGGTCACAAAGGAAAGTCACAAGTTTAATAAACTCAAAGCCATGCCTTTTGTCTCCGAGACTTAATAAAGTTGCTCACTAATTTCGATTTTACACAGTTTTTGTCCTTTATCAGAGTCAACGTGTATTCCAGCCGAACTGCGGATGTGAATGTCGTTGTAACGCCTGCCACGTACGTATCGCAGTGGTGTATTTCTTCATCGAGTTATTAAGCTCTGCACACACAATACTCTGTCTCACTATTTTGTGAAACACACGTCAATATTTATGCTTAAACCCTCAGGATCTTGTGTTTCAATGAAGCTTTCGTTTACACATGCATTTATTTTCCAGAACGTCCTCCAGGTTAATGCTAGGTCCCTTCCAAATTAGCGGAAACAAAAAAGTATGTGCCACAAAGTAGTTTTCATATATTACAGCATAAAGCGTACATGGGTTCTAAATATTTGTTGCGCAGTAACAGGCGAATGTCTGAATGAACCGTTCGTTATCGCTGGGTCACTGAATGCCAAAAGATGTAAGAAACGACATCGATTTCATCAGGGTGTAATATGCAGGGTGTTACAAAAAGGTACGGCCAAACTTTCAGGAAACATTCCTCACACACAAAGAAAGAAAATATGTTATGTGGACATGTGTCCGGAAACGCTTACTTTCCATGTTAGAGCTCATTTTATTACTTCTCTTCAAATCACATTAATCGTGGAATGGAAACACACAGCATCAGAACGTATCAGCGTGACTTCAAACACTTTGTTACAGGAAATGTTCAAAATGTCCTCCGTTAGCGAGGATACATGCATCCACCCTCCGTCGCATGGAATCCCTGATGCGCTGATGCAGCCCTGGAGAATGGCGTATTGTATCACAGCCGTCCACTAAACGAGCACGAAGAGTCTCTACATTTGGTACCGGGGTTGCGTAGACAAGAGCTTTCAAATGCCCCCATAAATGAAAGTCAAGAGGGTTGAGGTCAGGAGAGCGTGGAGGCCATGGAATTGGTCCGCCTCTACCAATCCATCGGTCACCGAATCTGTTCTTGAGAAGCGTACGAACACTTCGACTGAAATGTACAGGAGCTCCATCGTGCATGAACCACATGTTGTGTCGTACTTGTAAAGGCACATGTTGTAGCAGCACAGGTAGAGTACCCCGTATGAAATCATGATAACGTGCTCCATTGAGCGTAGGTGGACGAAACTAAAATGAGCTCTAACATGGAAATTAAGCGTTTCCGGACACATGTCCACATAACATCTTTTCTTTATTTGTGTGTGAGGAATGTTTCCTGAAAGTTTGGCCGTACCTTTTTGTAACGCCCTGTATTAGGCAATTTGTGTATGTATTGTTTCTGATACTTATTCCGAGATCTTGTCCATTGATGAAAGTGCCTTGCATATCATGTGATTTTTGTTACATATTTACGAGGAAGATGATACCCCAAAAAAATTTTTATTTTGTTGCAAGTATTTTTAATTTTGTGTAGGACAGTACGTCCAGGATGCAAATATAAAGGTTTAGTGAATGTTTGGGTATTTATGAGAGTACTCGTAATAGGTTTCACGCAAAATAACGTGAGCTCTGCACAGAAACGCATTCTCTCCGTGAGCTCTGGGTGAGTCCATCTCGCTGATCTGAAGGAGCGGCCGCCTCAGTGATCCGTCGCCTGCCGACCTGCGCACTTGGAGCGTTCTCATTCCTGTCTCTGAACTGCATGACACGGCACTGCTGCCAACACTCATCATACTTGCTGGGAAGGTGCTTCATAATCAGGCACATGTGGCTACATCCAGTGCCACTGAATTTACTTTTATGTTAACAGAAACAGACAAGGAAACAAAAATCTAATTACAAACTACGTTTGAGAGGGTTGCAGCAGCCGCTCACTGTTACAGTCACAAAATAAGGAGGGGAACTAATAGCTGAAGTTTTTCCCAAACTTCACTATCTCACGAAAGAAGTGGAAGAGGGATAAAAAAATTTGTGTTTAGAACAGCTGAATACCCATCTGTTAGGTTGGTGCATGTGTTCATCGCGGTTTCCCATAACTAATGAACAACAGGTAGACGTAACAGAAACTTTTGTCCCCAATAATATATTCTCCTTCACTATTTAGAGCGCCTGCCAACGCTGGGGTAGCTTTTCGATTCCGCGACTATAGAAATCACGCGGTTTCAAGGTAAAGAACTTGTCGAGCCATTTTGGGCGCACTTTCATTCGGAAAGGAAGCATCCTGAAGGTCGTTCGATAGAGAGCGGAAAAAGTGAAAATCTGAGGGAGCAGGATCAGATGAATGAGGTGGGTGCGGAATGACATCCCAACCCAACTCCTGTATAGAGATTTTTGTCAATCTAGCAGAATGAGGGCGTGCGTTATCGTGAAGTAGCACCACGTCACATAGGCTTCCTGATCGTTGTTCTTGGACTGCGTCTGCAATATGTCTCAGCTGTTGACAATATATGCCAGCAGTGATGGTTACACCTCGGGTAAGCAATTCGTGCTGTATCACACCGTCGCTCTTTCATCAGATGCATTACATTATCTTTTGTGGATGTACACAGATCTTTGTACGAGAAGTTGCTCCTTTGTTTGAGTTAGTCTTTCCTTCATTTTCCTTACGTTAGCATAAAGACAATTTCTCGTCACCAGTAACGATACAGGGTAGGGATGTTCGATGTTGTTCATGAGCCAGATGATGACGAGCAAGCAGAGATGCACTGATTTTTGTGATGTTTGAGTTAAAGCATGCGGTACCCATATAGTTGATTTTTAAACCTTCCCTATTGCTTGCAAAGATCCCACGATGGTGGTATGATTACAGTTCGTCACATTTGTCAGTTCTCGAGTACACTGATGTGTATTATTGTGGATTAATGCATTTAAACGACCTTAATCAAACCCCGGTCAGTAACGTCAAAACGATCATCCTTAAAGTAAGAAAACCATTTTCTTGCCGTGCTCTGTCCAATGACATAGGCCCCTCAGACAGAACAAATGTTTGTGGCTGCCTTCACTGCATTCATCCCTCTGTCGAACTCAAAAAGAAGATTACATTAGAACAAATAAGCCCTTGGTCACAAATATTAAGTCAAAATTGACCAGGTTTCGACGCTACTATGAGCGTCGTCTTCAGAATTAAATTAACTGTTCTAAAACATATTAGGTATATAATACAATAACTGACTGGAAAGAGATGCAGTACTTACAAGTCACATTTTTAAAAAATCTAAGCCGGAAAGGCGACGTCATGAATAGTTGTAAATAAGATGGCGAGCCGCTAGGGGCTGCTCGTACTTGAATGAACAAGAGTTGTAACAAGACTGAGGTGCCCATGTTAGAAAGTGTGGGCAAGTAAACATGGTGTTGCTACGAGCGCCATCTAGTAGCCGCAGAAACAACTAGGCTACTGTACATTCAAAATTAGACACATGAAATTGTGATGAAGCTGATTCAGGCATAGCGTAAGCACTAATAATGATAGGATGAAGTTACATATTCATCTGCTTTAAACAGAGATACATTTTGTAACGTAATAAAACGTCAGTTATGAGATACAAGAAAACAGCAAAGATGTAAGAGGAGAACAACATTTCGGCAAACTACATGAGGAAATCTGAATCAAAGATCAAGCAATGGCTTTATACTGTCGAAAAAGTTTTTATTTCGCAGCTGCAGCTGTTCGTTGAGAACGAGGCCATCATGACGAGAGAGATGTTTGAAAATCTCCAATTCCTCTAAAACATCTAACCTACGCCCCTTCTTTTCGGTATGCAGAAAATTGCTATCGCCTATGGCTTTATGTACGTGTCCAGTGGGCACCTCAGTCTTGTTGCAACCGTTGTTCATTCAAGTACCAGCAGCCCTTAGCGACTCGCCATCTTATTTACAACTATTCATGACGTCGCCTTTCCGGCTTAGATTTTTTAAAATGTGACTTGTAAGTACTGCATCTCTTTCCAGTCAATACGAACTTTAATTTTATTAATGTATTATATACCTAATATGTTTTAGAACAGTTAATTTAATTCTGAAGACGACGCTCATAGTAGCGTCGAAACCTGGTCAATTTTGACTTAATATTTGTGACGGAGGGCTTATTTGTTCTAATGTAATTCTGACACGGTGACTGAACCTTAGCAGCTATGTTCAAAGTTTCAAAAAGAAGAATATGTCGGAAATGTTCCCATTTCTCCACTTGACATTCCATTTTCTACCGTGCTCAGCTCCACTCACTATCTCTAAATGACAAAAGGACAATATGTAAACTCAAACAGCAACAGTGAACTACAAATAAAAAATCACAGTAGATAAATGAACCAATCGCAACCGTTCTACCAATATGCAAAACAAAAACGCTACGATCTTATGCGCAAAGCTAATATTTGTATTCTATCAGTCCATCTCCTTCTTCCCCCTCTCGCCGTCCATGTCCGCTGCCTCGCTCTGTGTCCATCTCCTTCTCCTCTACTGCTCCCCTCTCCCCCTGCCCATCTCCTCCTCCTCCTCCTCCTCCTCCTCCTCCCCCTCTCCCTCTGCATCAATCTTTCCCTCATATCTCCTCAACTATATGTCTTACAATAATATAATTGTACAGGTAGATTTAGCAACGTATGAGGATAATATCTGCTAAACGAGTCGCGAATAAGGTTAGCAACAAAGAAGCAATAAATGTAAACGTCTTGCCTCGTGCAACAGTTTTACTAAATAAACAGCGAAAAAGCAGTGCTCTCATCCTCAAGTTAATAGGTATGTGGTTCTTACTCTCACAGCGATTCTTTCCAGACAATAAGTGATTTGTGTACCAAGTTTGGTTGAAATACACTCCTGGAAATGGAAAAAAGAACACATTGACACCGGTGTGTCAGACCCACCATACTTGCTCCGGACACTGCGAGAGGGCTGTACAAGCAACGATCACACGCACGGCACAGCGGACACACCAGAAACCGCGGTGTTGGCCGTCGAATGGCGCTAGCTGCGCAGCATTTGTGCACCGCCGCCGTCAGTGTCAGCCAGTTTGCCGTGGCATACGGAGCTCCATCGCAGTCTTTAACACTGGTAGCATGCCGCGACAGCGTGGACGTGAACCGTATGTGCAGTTGACGGACTTTGAGCGAGGGCGTATAGTGGGCATGCGGGAGGCCGGGTGGACGTACCGCCGAATTGCTCAACACGTGGGGCGTGAGGTCTCCACAGTACATCGATGTTGTCGCCAGTGGCCGGCGGAAGGTGCACGTGCCCGTCGACCTGGGACCGGACCGCAGCGACGCACGGATGCACGCCAAGACCGTAGGATCCTACGCAGTGCCGTAGGGGACCGCACCGCCACTTCCCAGCAAATTAGGGACACTGTTGCTCCTGGGGTATCGGCGAGGACCATTCGCAACCGTCTCCATGAAGCTGGGCTACGGTCCCGCACACCGTTAGGCCGTCTTCCGCTCACGCCCCAACATCGTGCAGCCCGCCTCCAGTGGTGTCGCGACAGGCGTGAATGGAGGGACGAATGGAGACGTGTCGTCTTCAGCGATGAGAGTCGCTTCTGCCTTGGTGCCAATGATGGTCGTATGCGTGTTTGGCGTCGTGCAGGTGAGCGCCACAATCAGGACTGCATACGACCGAGGCACACAGGGCCAACACCCGGCATCATGGTGTGGGGAGCGATCTCCTACACTGGCCGTACACCACTGGTGATCGTCGAGGGGACACTGAATAGTGCACGGTACATCCAAACCGTCATCGAACCCATCGTTCTACCATTCCTAGACCGGCAAGGGAACTTGCTGTTCCAACAGGACAATGCACTTCCGCATGTATCCCGTGCCACCAAACGTGCTCTAGAAGGTGTAAGTCAACTACCCTGGCCAGCAAGATCTCCGGATCTGTCCCCCATTGAGCATGTTTGGGACTGGATGAAGCGTCGTCTCACGCGGTCTGCACGTCCAGCACGAACGCTGGTCCAACTGAGGCGCCAGGTGGAAATGGCATGGCAAGCCGTTCCACAGGACTACATCCAGCATCTCTACGATCGTCTCCATGGGAGAATAGCAGCCTGCATTGTTGCGAAAGGTGGATATACACTGTACTAGTGCCGACATTGTGCATGCTCTGTTGCCTGTGTCTATGTGCCTGTGGTTCTGTCTTAGTGATCATGTGATGTATCTGACCCCAGGAATGTGTCAATAAAGTTTCCCCTTCCTGGGACAATGAATTCACGGTGTTCTTATTTCAATTTCCAGGAGTGTAGATCCAGCGGTTTCGTAGGAGATCAGAAACCTACCTACGTACACACATACATACATTTTTGAAATACGTGTGAATTTTTTTCCGTGATCTGATTTTGATAAAATATAGCCTATGCGCTGCCCTTAGCTACGGTGATGTTACCAGTGAAAACTCCATAAAAATCCGTATAGTAGCTTTGGAGATAAGACTGTTCAGACATACAAACAAGAATGTTTAGTATAATTTTAAAGCACGATATCAATTTTTTCCGTGATCAGGTTTTGATGAACTAATGACTGTAACCTGCCCCAAACTATGCTCAAGTTTACCTGCGAAAACCCCATGAAAATTCGTCTACTATTTCTGGAGATCAGCGTGCTCAAAGACAAACAGAAAGATACGACGGTTTCACATATCTATTATTAGCATGGATGTAGACAATATTGACGAACCCTGTGTCACGGGACTGACACAACTTCCACGGGACACATATTCAATATTTTACATTTTCAGTATCGTGTAAGTTACGTTATCTGCTACGCTAAATTTTTACCCATTTTTTGTTTTACATAATTTCATTCGGGTAATGCGTAGTTTGGTTAATCGTTTATTTATGCGACTATTTATTTTCCGTGTTCTAGTGATCAACTATTGAGTCCGAACGTCTATGTTTGTCGAATTTTTGATCCTGTTGGTATAACACGTTAATACCATTGTTTGCAAGTTCGCTAGCTGCAGCTTACAGGTTATGTTGAGACGTGTTCTTATGCTACAGCTGCAGCTCCTCTACCGCGAGTGACCGTTCACAGCGAAGCCCCCCCACACACCGTTCTCCCACTACCGATTTCGCCACCCCTACCGTGCCAGCTGCGCAGGTACGTAAGGACAAGTTATTTTCTGCGCACTATAAGTCGATGACCTTCTCAAGTGTGCTCCAGCTGCCCGCCGCAATACCTTTGAACTTTTCTTCACTCTCCAGGTATATTCGACTGCTCGAATAATGACCCGATGTTGGGTCACCACCCTCTCAGCCGGATACAACGTTTCTCGATTTTTTCGTTTAATCTTCATTGATGCTGAGCCTGTTTATTCAATTATCGAGATGAAAACGACTTTACAATGACGTAAAAAGTACGCATTTCAAAAATTATTATTACGCAAATCAAAACATGAAATATACACAGTCCAGAATCGGATTCCTTGCAAATGTACATCACTACACTCTTGTTTTATTGGTCCATTTAGCATAACAAAAATGGTTCCATCTAGTAGGGGAAAACAAGATGTCAACGATAGGTATGTCTAATGGAACTGTTGCTCAACCACTCGTCTCTTGATTTCTTTTCCTACTTCTGTGCTTCCTACCCACTTTAATTTGCTGATGACGTTTTAGTGTGCGGAAAGTGTCGTAGTTGAGTGACTGTAGGATGATACAGTCTGATTTGGATAGAATTTCTAAATGTGGAAAAATTAAAATTAATACAGTTGGGTAAGAAAAACAATCCTTTAACGTTCGAATACAGTATTAGTGGCGCGCTGCTTGATACAGTCACGTCGGTTAAATATCGAGACGTGACGATTCAGAGTGATATGAAATTGAACGAGCACGTAAGGTCAGTTCTAGGGAAGGAGAATGGTACACTTCAGTTTGTTGGGAGAATTCTATGAAAGTGCAGCTCGTCTACTGTAAAGGAGACCGCGTATAGAAGACTTACGTGGTCCACTCTTGAGCACTGCTCGAGTGTCTGGAGTCCACACCAGTTTTGAAGGAAGACATCGAACCAATTTAGGAGGGTGCCGCTAGTATTGTGACAGGTGATTCCGTCAACACGCGAGTATTACGCAAGTTTTCCGTAAACGCAGAAGGAAATCCCTGGAGTGGAAATGACATTGTCATCATGAAGTATTGTTGAGAAACTTCAGAGAACCGGCATTTGGTACTGATTGCAGAAAGATTCTACTGCCACGAAGCTACACCTCGCATAATGACCGCGAAGACAAGATAAGGGAAATTAAGGCTCGCACGGAGCATTATTTTTTTTCTCGCTCGAGTGGAAAAGGGAACGGAATAACTACCAGTGGTGTAAGGTATCGCCGGCCGGAGTGGCCGAGCTGTTCTAGGCGCTACAGTCTGGAACCGCGCGACCGCTGCGGTCGCAGGTTCGAATCCTGCCTCGGGCATGGATGTGTGTGTTGTTCTTAGGTTAGTAAGTTTTCAGTAGGTCTAAGTTCTAGGGGACTGAAGACCTCAGAAGTTAAGTCCCATAGTGCTCAGAGTCATTTGAACCATTTTTTGTAAGGTATCCTCCGCCATGCATCGCTTGGTGGCCTGCGGGGTATGTATGTTTTCTTCTTCTTCTTCTTCTGCTCCTTCTCGTCCTCCTCCTCCTTCTACTTTTACTTGTAACCCCTTCTATTTTGCTCTCCTTCTTATCCTTTTCTTTCGCCGTCCAAGCTACATCTCGCCTAATGACCACGAAGACAAAATAAGAGAAACTAAGGCACGCACGGAGGTATAAATGTTTTTGAAGTTCGAGTGGAAAAGGGAACGGAATGACTACCAGTGGTGTAAGGTACCCTCCGCCATGCACCACATGGTGACTTGCAGAGTATGTGTGTGTCTTCTTCTTCTTCTTCTTTTTCTGCTCCACCTCCTCATCCTCCTCCTTCTACTTTTACTTCTACCCCCTTTTACTAGCCCTCTCCTCACCCTTTTCTTTCGTCCTCCGCCATTATTTTCACCCCTCACAAAACTGCACCTCCATGTCATCAGCGCTCTGGCCGTGCGCCTCTGCTGCCTTACTCTCCTTACGCCACAGTGTATTCAGTGTACAGATCGTTGCGTTTCATTAATATTACTTTCAGTGTCTGTCAGATGTAGACGATTTTATTGACAACAGAGCCCTCGTCACATGTGGGGCAGGATCTGCCTTTTGGGGCATGGTCTCTTCCAGACTGAAATGGAAGCAGTTGTGCTCGCCGCAGTTGCGCACAGCTTGCTAGTTGCAGGTACGTGAGGAATGCCCCCTCTGGAGTGGCAGGCATCTGGAACCGGTTGGCATCATCTTGTCGCAACGCTTCCCCGAGGAGCAGAGGCCGTGCATTCACCGACCTAGGCCCTCGCGCTCGCGGCCCTAATATAGTACCTCACGGGCAAGTCTGATTGGCCCACTCCCCTGAGAATTGAACGTGGAGGAATAAGCAGATAAAGCCAAGTTCTCCACAATAAAGTAAACTACTTCCCCTTCTGCCAGCACTTGCTGATGAAAGTAGGACAGCGCGTTTTAGCAGCACGCTGCTATCCTCAGGTGGTTTGAGGCCGCTAGACGCTTAGCGGCTAAGGGATGATACAAAATGCAGACTCTGTAGCAAGAAAAGTGCTTCTGAAAAAGAGAAATTGGTTAATATCGAATATAAATTTTAAGTGTTAGCCAGTCTCTGAAGGTGAGGATAGCCTTGTTAAACGTAGATGATAAGCAGTTCAGACAAAGAGAGAATAGAAGCTTTCGAAATGTGATGCTAAAGAAGAACGCTGAATGTTAGATGGGTACATGGCTAACTAATGAGGAGATAACTCAGTCGAATCTGGGAGAAAAGAAATTTATGGCACAATTTAACTAAAAGAAGGGATATAGACCTGCGCAGGTTCTGGACTGTACAGGCAGATTGATGTGTGTGTGTGTGTGTGTGTGTGTGTGTGTGTGTGTGTGTTGGTGAGTGGGTTTGTGGGTGGATGTGTGGGTGGAGCAGTTCGGGTGAACCGCAGTGTGTATGTGGATGTGGATAACCAACTGGGCGGTGGCACTATGTCAAAAAGAGTACACAGGTCGTTTACTGAAATCTGTCGCAGTGAACCATCGTCCCCAGAGCGTAGGCCTACCACGACGATGGAAAATAATAAGTGGAGCCTTTTGGGAAGTACGAGAAAAGAAAGTACCCTACTGGCAACAAACAGTTCGTACACTCCAGAATAAACAATATCAGTAGCAATTAACGAAATTTACTAATATAGTTCAATTATACGTTTCTCTGGATCACAGTTATGTCCGCTGCAAATCGTTTTGCGCTTGTGCTGATGAGCAAAATCATTACGGCCTCTGCACGCCACGAGACTCAGTGCCGCCTGATGGCATTGGGGAGGGGGAGGGGGGGGGGGACGTTGGAGCACCTATTGGAGTGACACTTTCGCCAGGAGGCACTTCTGCGGATCCAAGAGCTCTTGGTGGGATAAGCTGCTTTTTGCAGGTAGACCGTTTGTGAGTTGTCGAAGCCAATGAATGAGGAAGAGAAAAAAAAATGGTTGTGGTTTCAGATTGTTCTGCAGCTTAGCCCGAGGTCTAAATTAGCAAAAAACTGTCTGAAGTGTCTTGGGCTCCTTACAAATGTCAACATATTTCATCTCCGCACGAGTGCCACAAAGCTCGTTGTGGGCATGTAAGGAAGCAGAGCAAGAATGAATGGGGAATAATTCTATCGACGATATGGACTGCAAAAGGAGAACTCCACTGGCATAAGCGAATTTGATTGTTATAGTGTGGTAGCTAGGAAGGCACCTCGTAAACGCCGACGCTTGTCGCGCTATTTGCGTGCTACTGTTGTATCTATGGAAAGTACTGTACTAGAAGGACGCTGAAACCACGACTAGGTGACGGGGTGCTGGACGTCCACGTCTCATCATAGAAAGTAGAGGTCGGAGGTTCGCCTGCTCTGTAAACCAGCATAGGGGGAGATCTGACGACAGAACACAGTGTCGGTGCAGACACAAGTGTTTCGGAGCACACCATTTAACGCATATTGTTGACCATGGGGCTTCACATCAGAGGACCCCTATGGCCGACTCGACGAAATCGTCATTTACGACTGTTGTGGGCGCGGGATCATTGAGATGGGATGTACCAGGTCTACGGTCGTTCCTGGATATGCCGTCATACAGATGAACAACAGCTCGAAACATGTCCTGTCCATGATACTTCATGTTGTTTAGTTTCTTTAATGGTTCAAATGGCTCTGAGCACTATGGGACTTAACTTCTGAGGTCATCAGTCCCATAGAACTTAGAACTACTTAAACCTAACTAGCCTAAGGACATCACATACATCCATGCCCGAGGCAGGATTTGAACCTGCGACCGTAGCGGTCGCGCGGTTCCAGACTGTAGCGCCTAGAACCGCTCGGCCTTCTTGAATGTTCCAGAGATTCCACAGAACTTATGGTGAGATATCAAAAGTAGCGTCGACGATACTGAAACTAGATCTGAAGCAGGTAAAATAAAATCTGATGCAGATTAAAAGCATGGATCCACCGAGGCTATATACTTCCTGTCAAAATTAAAAATTTATTAACATTCACTACAGATCTGTACTTGGTGAGGGCATCTACGAGTATGTCTAAGTACCACATTACGATGCTCTAAATGCCGAAATAGGCATGTGGCGAATGTTAATAAATTTTTATTTTTGACAGAAACTTTACAGCCCGGTGGTACAATGGTTTTAACCTTCAAAAGATTGTTAGCGGCTGTATAACCAAATGTAAAGAAAGTAATTAAAATTAAGCGATTTCATTTAATTTTAACATATTATGTCAATACGACCGCCTTTTCTTGAGCCATTCTTTACATTACATAACACTTTTTTGCAGCGTATCGCTATAGCGTAATCTGTTGTGATCATGGTGAACCGGTAAACTGACAGTTTACCGGCATTGTTCAAAAATGGCTCTGAGCACTATGGGACTCAACATCTGAGGTCATCAGTCCCCTAGAACTTAGAACTACATAAACCTAACTAACCTAAGGACATCACACACATCCACGCCCGAGGCAGGATTCGAACCTGCGACCGTAGCGGTCGCGCGGTTCCAGACTGAAGCGCCTAGAACCGCTCAGCCACACTGGCCGGCACCGGCATTGTGTGTCTACGGCAGATGTCGCGTTGATCTGACGGGCAAACCGGTTGAAGCGCGTCTGAGGACTTCTAACTGCCCATGTGTAGCTCAAATTTCTTTTTAATTATTCACAATTTCTTTAAAATGTATAACCTCTCTTGCGCGACTTTGCATAGACTAATGGTGCATTTTTGATACGCTGGAGAAACATGTGAGTCTATATATTTTTGTAACTTGTTCCAACTAACTCTGCTTACAGTTAAGTATTACTATCGTCTTTGTTACTTGGGCCTAGGAAGTATATGCACACTGATTCGAAAGTTTGTATCAATTCCAAAATATTTACAGTATTTGACATGATACTCAAATAGTCACTAAATTATATTAGGTGCCCTGAAATATATTTAGAGCTTACTTTATTGCATATATCAGGAGGTACAGACAAAAAATGTTTTCAGTGGACAATACGTTTACTTAAACATTTTTTTAATAAAAATGTATAGGGGAGTTTAGTTTTTTATGTAGCGTCTAGCTGTTGTGTTTAGCAGTACATGTGAACATTTCAGTGATAGTTGAGGGTGATTCTAATCAAATTTGCAAAAATTTCTACCTTGAAACTATATTTTATAAATAACGTCAAAAGTTCCAGCGTGAATGAATTGATCTTTGTGAAACTAACATCATGTTACTGCTATTAGTGATCGACGTGCGCTAATATTATGTTGATGGTTTGACTAGAACATGTTTTTGCTAGCTAAATTTTCAAATTAATACAACGCAAATAAAGAAAATAAATAATAATTTTAATCGTTTATAATTCGCTGGAATTAGAGGTAACTCCACCAAGTTATAATAATTTGTATTTCCCCTGCAGGTACAAAGTGTGTAACGTTGTCAGCCCCTGCAAAATGACGCAATAATAGTAACCACACATAAAAAAACAGTTGATAACTCATCTAGTTCGGCTTAGAGCCGACCCATTAGTGCAACACTGGCTGAAAAGCATAGGTGCTTGCATGGAGAACGGAATGTGATATAATAAGATGTAAATAAATAACCACCGACAACACCATAATTATTTCAAAACATGTTTCGGCGTAAATTAAAATAAAATCAAGTTTTTGCTACGAAGCGGACCTTGTTGATCGTTTTTCTCAAGCATGGGAACAGAGCCTCTTCTGACGAGAAGAATCAGACAAGATGTCGTACTGTCCCGCGGTTGCTTAACCTGCTCATGTGCATTTCTTCGTTACCTTCCTTTTTTATTCTCTCTTTTTTACGACGATAATCCACTACTGAAATAAGCAGTAACGCTAAATGCCACACAATATATCTTGTGAGCTGCTACACAATATATCTTCTGAGCTGCTTTGATGCCGTCAATTATTCATTGAATTGTGTTTTTATGAGTGTTTGTTTCGCGATTGCGGAATTGAAAAGAGAGAGAGAGAGAGAGAGAGAGAGAGAGATGAAGTACACTATTATAGGAGACTATTATTATTTCTGTAGCAGAAAATAGTCAGTCATTTTACATACACCCTTGGGTAACCATCTCCTCTAGACTTCTCCATGCATTACGTTCTTCTGTAGCAAGAAGTACACTCCATCAGTTGCACGGAAGAGCGTAAGTGTATAGGCTTATTTACAGCACAGGTTATCGCCTATCTTATAGGTAACGTTGCAGCGCTGCTGAAAAGGAATCACGCAAAAAAAAAAAAACCCTTCGGACAATGGAACAGCCGATGCTAATTGGTTGACGACAGCAACTTAATACACGTACTTGCGTGTGGTTATTCAATATCGCATGATTTCATCTTTCACTTGCAGTACAGTAATCGGTAAGATCACTGTGTTTCAGGAGCTTAAAAATTCAAGATGATCGTTAGTATCAGTTTTGGGCTGTTTTGCTATAACAAATTTATACGACTGGAGTCAACGTTTGCATAGTGTTCTCACATGTAGAACGAGACGATGTTCAGAAATTAGTGTCATTTCAATGAAAGTGCAAATAATTTGCTAGACATAAGAGTTCTCGGAATTACTAAAGAACTGTTCTAAGCATCTCCCCAACCCGCTCGTTCCTGTTCTAGGTAGTTTGATATGCATGCAGAGAAAAGAATGCAACAGACTGATGTAACTCAGTACAACGAAAAACCAGCCAAAGTTACAAATTTCACTTTTTTTTACTCACTGGGTGACTAGTTTCGGGCCGGGACGCATTTAAAATCATAGTAACAGTTAGTCAAAATGGTATTTCCGAAAATGTAAAAACTGTGTCAAAAATGTATACGTATTATGAAGTGCAAACGAACAGCTACAGCGCAAACAGTTAACGATATATAACAGATCACAAATATGCCAGTACAGGAGCAGAGGTGTCGACGTAAATGGTATAAATGTAGCAGGCTGATGGAGACAGAAAAAAAATGGATTAAGCGCCTCCACCATAAATGTGTTCCATCCTTGTCTAGGGGTATGCTAACCGTGTCTCCTTCCGTAAACCACGACAGAACATGCCACTGAGAATATATATATTAGTTTTTCTTTTTGTATATTTCCCTAGATGCTACATAGATAGGCCTACTCAGGATGTTTTTCCGCAGCTACTTGTTTTTTTTCTGTTTTTGGTACCATGTAATGTAATTAGTTGAAAATTGTGTTAGAAATTTTCTGACTCCACATCTACAACTACGTGATTACTCTGCTATTCATAATAAAGTGCTTGACAGACGGTTCAATGAACTACCCTAAATCTGTCTGTCTACCGTTCCACTCTCGAACGGCACGCGGGAAAAACGAGCACTTAAATTTTTCTGTGCGAGCCTTGATTTCTCTTATTTTATCGTGACGATCATTTCTCCCTATGTAGGTGGGTGCCAACAGAATGTTTTCGCAATCGGAGGAGAAAACTGGTGATTGAAATTTAATGAGAAGATCCCGTCGCAACGAAAAACGCCTTTGTTTTAATGATTGCCACTCCAATTCACGTATCATGTCTGTGACACTATCTCCCCTATTTCGCGATAATACAAAGCGAGCTGCCCTTCTATGTACTTTTTCGATGTCATCCGTCAGTCCCACCCGATGCGGATCCCACACCGCACTGCAATACTCCAGAATGGGGCGGACAAGCGTGGTGTAAGCAGTCTCTTTAGTACACTTGTTGCACTTCTAAGCGTTCTGCCAATGAATCGCAGTCTTTGGTTTGCTCTACCCACTTACTTTACTCAGAGTAAGATACCAAATACAAAATCCCCAGTCGCTGTTAACAATCTTTTTTTTTTTTCGGGCGGTTAACAAGACTCGTCGTTACAGTGGGTACGTTCAAAAAATGGTTCAAATGGCTCAGAGCACTATGGGACTTAACAGCTATGGTCATCAGTCCCCTAGAACTTATAACTACTTAAACCTAACTAACCTAAGGACAGCACACAACACCCAGCCATCACGAGGCAGAGAAAATCCCTGACCCCGCCGGGAATCGAACCCGGGAACCCGCGCGTGGGAAGCGAGAACGCTACCGCACGACCACGAGATGCGGGCGCAGTGGGTACGTGCCGGACTACAATTGCATTTTCAATTCCCCAGACGATGATAGGATTATTCATGATCCTCCATCCGGTAATTCAACTTTACGATTCATAGCTCAGTTTCGTAACTATCATCCTACTGTTTTATATCTTAGTTATGACCACTGGGATTTTAACACATAATTACTTTCGCCTTCGATAATATTTTGTAAACAGCATTAAGTATTTCCAGTTGTCAACGATTCTATTTTTTTTTTCACGCTTCTTTCGTAAACATAGAGTATACTTGAACGCTGATTTTTTTCCCAAATTGTCGTCAAACGCAGTGTATTTTCTAATATGTAACTCCATTACCGTTGTGTTTTCGAAGTTTCTAACTAACAATGCATTCGGACTCACAAGTACAGAATTTCTATCTTTAAATGTAGTCAGTGATCACAAAGAGATTGTCGTCAGACAATAATTACCACTTTCAGATCTGAATTAAATACAGGATGTCTTATTTATGTTAATTATATTAGGATAATGTAAGGCTTCTTATATTTTAATCAGATCTGAAGATGGTCATTGTAGTCTAACGAAAATTCTTTTGCGATCATTGACTGCAGTTAAAGAAAGACATTCGGTTTTACCTCCCATGCACAGAATTGACATTGCTTTCTAATATTTCAGAGAGAAGTGGATGGGTAGAGGGTGAAAGGTCGTGTTGGATAAGTCTCTACCTTGGGCAGAGCACAGACGTGGGCGTTCCGGCTGTCAGGCATGTTACTGTCTTTATTACAGCCAAGTTCGCATCTTGCTTCGGCCTCTGTAGAACTGACAAGTCTCCAGGTGCGAGAATATTTTATTTATATCGCGGAATTGACACTTCGACGTGGGAACCAGACGCCAGTCGACGACCAGCACCGTTAATATTGCGCTACCATTTGGGATGGGCGCCCCAGCATGCTATGACGACTGAAAGTATAAGTTTCAAGCAATACACGACTTCCGTTGCGTTGAAAAGCAAGCGACATCATTCTGTATCACGAAAACTTTCATTCAGATTACTGTTGCCCGGTTCCCAGTATGGTGCAGCACAATCTAAACTCAAGTATGTAGGAACAATTGACAAATACCAGAGGACATTCAGACTATCGTTTTTCCCACGTCTCTGACTGTTACAGCGTGAATAAAGCCTACTTCTCGGCTCCTTTAGTTCTGCTGTACTACATTTTGCGAAATCCACTCTTTCATTTAACCTGGATTTGATTCCTTCTTCCATCCAGGAAGAAAGTGATAAAAGTGGTGTCAATAGAAGAAAGAAAGGTTAGTGATTTAAGTCCATCGGCGATGATGTCACTAGAAGCGGAAAACAGCTCGGATTAGGGGAACTAAATCGGGCATCTCCTGATCATGGGAGCCATCCATCCATTTGCCTTTGGCGATTTAGGGAAACCATGGAAAACCTAAACCCGGATGATCAGACGCCCTCTTCTGGAATGAGAGTGTGGTGACTATTGCGTCACCTCACTCCTTACGTCGATAGAGGTGCGTTTCAAAAGTCTCTGATACAGAACAATATGGTGCTTTTATCCAGCTGCATTTAATACTGGCTTTAGAAGGTGGTCTCCATTCGTATTTGCATCGTGGGGAGATAAAGGTATGAGGTGGATTATTATCAGCAACCCCACCGAGTCATAAGATTTTTTTCTTTCACCCCTGGCTATGATTCACTAATGTGGAACATGCAAAATTGCACCGTGAAGCGTAGGTCAGCTCAAAGGTCGGTGGAAGACAGGGCCATACCATCTAATACTTAGCAAAGCAATGAGATGTGCAAACCATCCTTCAAGGTGAAGACAGCTTTGCCTTCTCTCCCCATTTTTGATCCATCTGTACTGTTTCCCTTTGTTTCTGC
The DNA here is from genome assembly GCF_021461395.2 of Schistocerca americana. Classification (NCBI taxonomy): domain Eukaryota; kingdom Metazoa; phylum Arthropoda; class Insecta; order Orthoptera; family Acrididae; genus Schistocerca; species Schistocerca americana. Next base: position 846,085,814 of record NC_060120.1, on the reverse strand, counting down.
GCTTAACTTCCACGTGAGACGTGACTGCAAGGCTGTAGTGTGTTAACCATAAGTTAGTCTTTCGGCTCCCTAGACCTGAATCGGCAAAAGTCGGAAGGCTTCAACTGGAAGCCATTTGTTTTTGATGGCAGCCAACGTTAGCTGTCTGACGATAGTGTTTGAGACAGGCATTCTTGTCTGCTGTGTTACTGATTTGCAGTTCACTCAGTTTCGTAACTGCACGTAGTTATTGCAATTACGAGCTTTTCTGATCATGTCAATATAGAAGATAGCTCCAGTTTATATAACATTTAAGTGGTTTGTACCTCCGGGCGTGACTGTTTCTTTCGCGCAAGCATGAAGTGCACGTTACGGTGCTTCCACTGCGGAGGCAGGCGAAACTTGCCGTCCTGCTCCTCCCTCCCCCCTTCACCCCTCCCCACGTGCTCTTTATCACCGCAACTACTCACTCCGTGCGTGACCCGCTTCCTCAGTTTTCTGCAAACCCCACTGCCAATCTGTGGCTAACCTCTAGTTAACATACTATATTTGACTCCGTGTGCTGTAGTGCTAGTGCACTTGGAAAGGTGTACACGGCTCAGTTTGTTAAGTGATGTTCATGATTAGGAAAATTGTGAAACAATATTTTTTTCCAACTGAAAATACAAATTATTGTACAAACTGAGTGTTGTGGTGAACGATATCTCCATCGCCTTCGCTGTGGAGCTTGACTCGCGGGTAAGCCGGATCGAATGCTGGTGGAAGCTACCACCCCATGGGCTGTTCGAGAGGAGTAGGGTATGTGCCGGCATTGGATTTCACCCCTTCCCTTCTCTCATCATCGTCATCGTCATCATCATCATCATCATCATCATCATCATCTTCACGGACATAACACAACACTATACACGCATACATTACAATGACCTACTCTCCACAAGTACTCGGTAGACAACCCTTCACATATCCACAAAGATAGGGGCTTGACTACGCGGAGAAAAAAAACTCTTTCCGATTAGGCTGTTGAACCTATTTTTGCAGTCTCCTACCTACAATGTGATACGACTTTATATCTCCATCATGAGATGAACTTACTAAATTAAAAGGGTATGCCGGTATAGAAACCCGACAAGATTTTATTAGTTCTTCAGTGGTTCCACGTCCAAGAACGGTTTCAAACGTAGGTCAAGGAGGAGGAACAGATTTGCGAGCTCGTACTAAAACAGCAGCTCGCATCTCCAGAGGAAAGGTTTGGAAAATGAACATTATGTCCTTCGTAAGAGTAGGCTTCCGCGGACGTTGTACCGCATAGTCAGTATATATCATTGTCCCACGTTTCGGCCACTGTTGCAAATGGCCTTCCTCAGGACTTTGTGCTTTTTTTTCCATTAGTCTACTGACTGGTTTGATGCGGCCCACCACGAATTCCTTTCCTGTGCTAACCTCTTCATCTCAGAGTAGCACTTGCAACCTACGTCCTCAATTATTTGTTTCACGTATTCCAATCTCTGTCTTCCTCTACAGTTTTTGCCCTCTACAGCTCCCTCTAGTACCATGGAAGTCATTTCCTCATGTCTTAGCAGATGTCCTATCATCCTGTTCCTTCTCCTTATCAGTGTTTTCCACATATTCCTTTCCTCTCCGATTCTGCGTAGAACCTCCTCATTCCTTACATTATCAGTCCACCTAATTTTCAACATTCGTCTATAAGATCACATTTCAAATGCTTCGATTCTCTTCTCTTCCGGTTTTCCCACAGTCCATGTTTCACTACCTTACAACGCTGTACTCCAGACGTACATCCTCAGAAATTTCTTCCTCAAATTAAGGCTGGTATTTGATATTAGTAGACTTCTCTTAGCCAGAAATGCCTTTTTTGCCATAGCGAGTCTGTTTTGATGTCCTCCTTGCTCCGTCCGTCATTGGTTATTTTACTGCCTAGGTAGCAGAATTCCTTAACTTCATTGACTTCGTGACCATCAATCCTGATGTTAAGTTTCTCGCTGTTCTCATTTCTACTACTTCTCATTACCTTCGTCTTTCTCCGATTTACTCTCAAACCATACTGTGTACTCATTAGACTGTTCATTCCGTTCAGCAGCTCATTTAATTCTTCTTCACTTTCACTCAGGATAGCAATGTCATCAGCGAATCGTATCATTGATATCCTTTCACCTTGTATTTTAATTCCACTTCTGAACCTTTCTTATATTTCCATCATTGCTTCTCGATGTACAGATTGAAGAGTAGGGGCGAAAGGCTACAGCCTTGTCTTACACCCTTCTTTATACGAGCACTTCGTTCCTGATCGTCCACTCTTATTATTCCCTCTTGGTTGTTGTACATATTGTATATGACCCGTCTCTCCCTATAGCTTACCCCTACTTTTTTCAGAATCTCGAACAGCTAGCACCATTTTATATTGTCGAACGCTTTTTCCAGGTCGACAAATCCTATGAAAGTGTCTTGATTTTTCTTTAGCCTTGCTTCCATTATTAGCCGTAACGTCAGAGTTGCCTCTCTCGTCCCTTTACTTTTCCTAAAGCCAAACTGATCGTCACCTAGCGCATTCTCAATTTTCTTTTCCATTCTTCTGTGTATTATTCTTGTAAGCAGCTTCGATGCATGAGCTGTTAAGCTGATTATGCGATAATTCTCGCACTTGTCAGCTCTTGCCGTCTTCGGAATTGTGTGGATGATGCTTTTCCGAAAGTCAGATGGTATGTCGCCAGACTCGTATAATCTACACACCAACGTGAATAGCTTAGCTGACTACTGAATGAGAGAGACTTCAGAAGTTATACAGTACAGGAGGCGCTGTTATGAAATTTAATAGGGTACTTCAGGGTAGGAGGAGGGGAAATAACAAATTAAAAGATGTTCTAGACTCAACGAAAGATGCGGTCGATACGCTAAACACCGCAGGAGTCTACGAAATAGGTTGCGAATATGGACTGACGTTTGTAGGCGAGACGGGGCGGCCGTTCAGCACACGAATTTCAGAGCACGAAAGGACAATGCACAAGGTAAGCGGCGGCGATGAGTGCGATTAAGAGATAATGTTCCGTGAAAAATAATGGCTCTGAGCACTAAGGGACTTAACATCTGAGGTCATCAGTCCCCTACACTTTTAACTACGTAAACCTTACTAACCTAAGGACATCACACACATCCATGCCCCGAGGCAGGATTCGAAGCTGCGACCATAGCAGACGCGTGGTTCCGGATTGAAGCGCCAAGAACCACTCGGCCACAGCAGCCGGCTTGTTCCGTGAAGACCGCTTACTGTCGAAACAGGCATTTACATTGAGGAGGAAGATTAAAGAGGTGATAGAAATAGCCAAGCGAGCCGCCAACATGAGTAGAGAGGACGGGTACAGGCTTCCGGCTTTTGGGTGCCAGTAGTGACAACGCTACGGGATTACAGCGCACGCAAAGCAACTCACACAGTCGAGCGGGACATCGCGATGGCCGTAAGTACACAGAGCGCAGACACGCCGCAGGCCGCATCTGGCAAGCAAACAGCGCTACGTCACAGTTAACCCCCTCCCCCCCGTTCCCAATTCACCTGTTTGCAACAGTTGCCAGAAATAATGTAAACACCAATCAAGCACGCCTTCATCTGCCAAAGACGGGGAATAATATAAAGACCAATAAAGAACGTCCAACACCCCTCCTCCTACCCTCAAGTACCCCAACAAATTGCATAAACAGCTTCATCAGCTACTGTATAAGATCTAAAGTCTCTCTCATTCAGCAGTCAGCTCAGCACAAAGCCCTGAGGAAGGCCAGATGGAATAGTGGCCGAAACGCCAGACAATTTTATATATTCACAACGCATTCGACAGCAGCCCAGAAGAATTTATTGACGGCTACGACTTTTGTTTTCCATTTCAGGATTACTTGTATTTCTGCTTCCGAATGTTGGTAGGTGCTGTAGAGCTGAGTTCCAGAATTTCATTAACGTAGCCGTTGGCCCGCCGCCAAGAGAGCGCCGCCTCCCCTCCTCTCCCCTGTACTGGTACAGCGTGTCACGGCGACTGCGGTGGTCTCGCCAGCCGCGTGCGTGACTCCACGTGCCTCCAACACGCGGCCCGGCTCCAAACACGATTTACGACTCTGCGCCGCGCCACGACGGAAGTGTGCGCCGCTAGTATTACACGCCGAAGGAGCATCTCGTCAAGATTCATACAAACACACAACAACGCCTCTTTGTAATGGAAGGCGAGTGGCATCGCCTTTATGATCGATAAAATCTATTGCGAACACTTTAAATGAGGTGTCTTAATGCCTGTGGAGGAATGACAGCCGATTCTTCCCGAAGTGATTGCGTATAACTTCGTAATACAATATAATGCTGTCTAGAGGTAAGTGGAACTCATTTGCAGACCCGTTTGAATTTTCTGTAATAGAGACCGTTGCAGAACCTCGGCTGCTCAGTAAAAAATGTCGTATCAAGCATTTTCAGCCGTTTAAATTTTCAGTTGTTACTTGATGTGAGCAACCAGTTTCAGCGTTACATTACGCCACTTCAGCTCCCCTAACCGACGTGTAGGAAGAATGCTTGTCTAACATTTGGCAAGTGATGATCGAAGGGATCGCTGTCAAGAAGAAATCTACGGATATTTGTCACTGAATACTGGCCCCCATTTTGACGGAACCAGAGATGGGATTCTTTTTACGAGTCGGTCAGGCGGCTTGAAGATGGCGTAATGTAGCGCTGAAACTGGTTAATCATTAAAATAACAATTAGAAATTAAGACTGCCGAACGTGTTTTGAATCGACATTTTACGATGGAATTTTGTTCAGGAGTCTAAGAACGCTTCACCAGACAATTTCAATATGTTGACGACTTTTTTTTTCGTCAGTGTGCTGTCCCAAGCAGTTAAGCATATGTCTTAATCGAATTGTTATATAGGTCGCGTTTCCATTCGAATTTCTACGTTTTTCTTTGAGCAGCTCGTAAACTGTTACATGTGCGGTAATTTTTAGTTTTTCCTGAACACTATATCTCAAGCAGTGGCATAATTTAGTGATTATTTTCTTTTAGCTCAGACCTAAAGTTCTGCTTACTACTATCATCAGGTTGTGGGCGTATATGCAATCTTTTGCTTGGGATGGACCACCTAGTTTCTGCTGTAGGTTCTAGAGCAATATCCCAGACGTCCGTCCCAAGTAGTGAGCTGAGACCTGTGGGTATCCAACAGTTAGATGCTTTCCTCTTCTCGAACAAACCAAATTTGCTTTCACTTTTCTGCAGTAGTCCTGAGACTCTAGCAGAGATTTCTAGGGCCCCTATTTACTCACCGTAGAGAATAAGGTAATCGCCATGTCATTACACCAATTACGAACTTTTCTTACAATGTGTTGATCACTTTTATTTGCCCGAGCCTCTCCAGTTGTTTTCCCTTTTTTGGATCTAAATTGAGATTCTTTTACATCTTCTTTCTTTGTTATTTCATGCTACTACACAGCGGTTTTTCATGTAATTTCCACAATGAATTTAATAAAAATTTCAGTACTTTGGATCTCTGTCTTCTCGTTTTCTGAGGATCAAGCACTTACTTACCGGTGCTTTAAGGTTGCTCAGCGCTTATAGTATATCTGCGTTTATTTAAATTAGACCTGACAGTTTCCGATTTTCTGTTGTATTGTTGCGACACTTACTCCTTCTGCAAATAAGATTACCAGTCTGTCGGTCATGGTTCAAATGGTTCAAATGGCTCTGAGCACTATGGGACTTAACATCTTAGGTCATCAGTCCCTTATAACTTATAACTACTTAAACCTAATTAACCTAAGGACAACACACACATCCATGCCCGAGGCAGGATTCGAACCTGCGACCGTAGCGGCCGCGCGGCTTCAGACTGAAACGCCTAGAACCGCTTGGCCACACCGGCCGGCGTCGGTCATGTAAAGAGCTTCCATTTCTGTACATAGGTGGCACTGATATTGCATAATCTTCATCGTCGTTGTCATCGCGGAGTGGGCCCTTCAATCGACTTAGTTCGAACAACCCGAATCAGTTGTCAATGTCCCACGTACTTTCTTTAACCTAGAAAAGTCTGTTGGTAATTTTATTTTGTTTATTACAATTTTATAGTGCACTCTCTAAATATCCATTTTGAATTAATATTTAACATAAAAACTAAAAGTCCGCCTGAACAGGCCATGAAGGCCCAACTATACCGACCGGCCGCCGTGTCATCATCAGCCCAAAGGCGTCATTGGATACCGATATGGAAGGGCATGTGGTCACCACACCGCTCTCCCGGTCGTGTGTCAGTTTCTGGGACGAGGCGCTACTTCTCAATCAAGTAGTTCCTCAGTTTGCCTCACAAAGGCTGAGTACACCCCGCTTGCCAATAGCGCTCGGCAGATCGGATGGTCACCCATCCGAGTGCTAGCCCAGCCCGACAGCGCTTGACTTCGGTGATCTGACAGGAAGCGGTGTTACCACTGCGGCAAGGCCGTTGGATAATATTTAACATACACTTCCCAATATTCGTCTCGTTTGTCTTGATATCTTTTTAGTGTTGTTCAGCCCATCTGTAATGTTCCAGCCTTACTCGAAGCCCCTAGCTACAGAAAAGCGATCTGGAAACCCCGCATGTTTTAATCGCACTCATATTACCTTTAAGTAAGTTTCCTGTTTTGCATTATTTTATCCTGAATGTTTACCATTTAATTCTATTGCCGTCCATAATTTAACCATTTGTACTCTATCGTGCGCTCTTTTTATGTGGCTTGGTTCAAATGGCTCTGAGCACTATGCGACTTGACTGCTGAGGTGATCAGTCGCCTAGAACTTAGAACTAATTAAACCTAACTAACCTAAGGACATCATACACATCCATGCGCGAGGCAGGATTCGAACCTGCGACCGTAGCGGTCGCTCGGTTCCAGACTGTAGCGCCCAGAACCGCTCGGCCACTCCGGCCGGCTCTTTTTAGGTCTATGAATAACCTATCCATTACATTTTTCTCTTCATTGTTTACGAATGAATTATTCACACAAGATATCCCGGTAGAAAAGCTGCTGTGACCTTCATCTCACTGACTCACGGATTCTGTTCAGAATGACTATTCTTACTGGGTACTGAAATTTCTACAGGCGATACTGCTTTCGCATTATTACCAGAACGAGGGCTGCGTAGAAATGCATTATTATATTCCTCACCGATAAGTCCGACCATTTCTGATATACAATACATGATTTTTGAAGAAACATTTTCGTGTAAAAAGAAATGCGTTTACGACAGACCTGGCGAGGTAGACCATCGGAACAACAGAAACCCCAGTGAATGATAAACGCAAGAGAAAGAGGGGCAAAGAGGAAAGGAAAGATGGCAAAAACACACGAAACTTGATTTCCCTCTCGACTGGAAGATGATGGAAGTTGGCTAGTTACTTGCAGAACAAATGACCATGGTTGGAATTCAATAGAAGTAAAGATTAAAAAATATGAGCACCTTTTCTCGACTTCTTAATAGCTCCTAGACGTTTCAACGTGCCTTTTCCTTGTCTTCGTTTTGTTCCCCCCCGTCATCCCCCCCTCTTCTTTACGCCTTTGCTCGCCCTCTCTCTTTGCGTATCCCACGCGCGCAGTTGTGTGTGTGCGTGTGTGTGTGTGTGTGTGTGTGTGCGTGTGTGTGTGTGTGTGTGTGTGCGCCTTTGGAACGAATCCGAACTGCTGTCTCGAGGACGTAGGGTGGTCGGCTGATCGTGTAATCCCGCGAAGTCATCTTTTTTTCTGTTGACGAGTATTTTACGGCTACAGATTCAGGCTAAGAAGAAACTGGCATAGTTTCGGCTACAGTTCGGACTTTCTTTTTATGGCGTTGTTTCCTCAGTGAAACCCCAATGGGATAATAGTACGAGGACGAGGCGAAACAAAGCCATGGGTCTTCTCTCTCTCTCTCTCTTTCTCTCTCTCTCTCTCTCTCTCTCTCTCTCTCTCTGTGTGTGTGTGTGTGTGTGTGTGTGTGTGTGTGTCTAGTCGGGGATAAATTTTGCCCATCATGTTGTTACTTGCATTAACACTAGCGGAATATTAGTTACAGAACGAATGGTCTATGTGTTTGCTGTGTCATAACTGTGAATGAACCAAATAGAAGTCATCATAGAGCCCGATTGTCATCCTTAATGCTGCGAATGGTTGTTGCGTGTACTGTTTGAAACAACAGATGATTTTATTGACGCCCTTGCTCCATTATTAGTCATCACAAACTTTTCAAACCACCTCCCATACGTCTTTATTTTAAGAAACAAATCGTAAATGTATATTCTGAGTGCAGTAGCGTAGGGTGACTTAAAATATGAATTACTGTAATACAGAAGTGCTACCTAATAACCATTCATGGCCTTTAAAAGCCACTGTGAAGATATAACGGAGTGATGACTTTTAAACTCCATTGTATTACCAGCCCCCTTCACAGCTTCAGTTCTGTCATTACCTCTGTCTTACACAGTTTTAAACTGCACGAAGTTCCAAATCAGTGCAAACTCGGCTGCAGAGTCAATATTTATTTTGAAAACAAAGTAAATATTATAACCAAGGAAGGAAGCCCTTAGGACAGAAGAAGCTTGTGCTACAACATTTCTGACAGAATGCGAATTTCGCCAGAAAATTATTCTATACCTTATGTGAGAAATTTGCTATCTTAAAACAGTTACGTGTTTTTTAAGTGACAACCTCTTCGCCATGAACTGCATTATCTATTACAATTTCCACAACTGCAAGTTTTCAAGTGCTTAGGGTGCTGAAAATACCATGGTTGTCAACATTTATAAAATGAGTAAGAGGGTTCTGAGTTTATGTGGTTCTTGCCTGGATTCGCCAGTTTCACGAGATTTATTTCTATCTTGAATGCTTCTGGGCCTGCAGCGTTATAAATGCCTTGTTAGGACATTGCATGCACAGTAAGTCAAAACGCTACTAACGCTTTTTATTAAGATGTCATTTTCTTGCGCTATAAGCTTATTTCGGTTCCGTGACCATTATCAAGCTATCTGCAAACATATGGAGTTGTACATGCATATATTTATATCTGTTTGTAATTAACAGTAATTTTGTATATATTTACAGGGTGTTACAAAAAGGTAAGGTCAAAATTTCAGGAAACATTCCTCACACACAAAGAAAGAAAATATGTTATGTGGACATGTGTCCGGAAACGCTTACTTTCCATGTTAGGGCTCATTTTATTACTTCTCTTCAAATCACATTAACCGTGGAATGGAAACACACAGCAACAGAACGTACCAGCGTGACTTCAAACACATTGTTGCAGGAAATGTTCAAAATGTCCTCCGTTAGCGAGGATACATGCATCCACCCTCCGTCGCATGGAATCCCTGATGCGCTGATGCAGCCCTGGAGAATGGCGTATTGTATCACAGCCGTTCACAATACGAGCACAAAGAGTCTCTACCGGGGTTGCGTAGACAAGAGCTTTCAAATGCCCCCATAAATGAAAGTCAAGAGGGTTGAGGTCAGGAGAGCGTGGAGGCCATGGAATTGGTCCGCCTCTACCAATCCATCGGTCACCGAATCTGTTGTTGAGAAGCGTACGAACCCTTCGACTGAAATGTGCAGGAGCTCCATCGTGCATGAACCACATGTTGTGTCGTACTTGTAAAGGCACGTGTTGTAGCAGCACATGTAGTGTATCCCGTATGAAATCATGATAACGTGCTCCAAACTGACGAAACTAAAATGAGCTCTAACATGGAAAAAATGCGTTTCCGGACACATGTCCACATAACATCTTTTATTTATTTGTGTGTGAGGAATGTTTCCTGAAAGTTTGGCCGCACCTTTTTGTAACACCCTATATATATATATATATATATATATATATATATATATATATATATATATATATATGGTATTAATTACTTCCACAATACATCGTTAACGCTGTCGCTGTCTGATGCATTGTATAGTTGCGTACTGTAGGTGTAGTGCAGACGAAATTGTTATTCTCTAGATGTGTAGTGTCTCAGCGGTGGAATTTGTTGCTGAGCAATACTCCTCACTAAGATCTATTTAATTTTTTCCGCAAGTCTGACAGCTCCAATTGACAACTACGTCAACGATGTTATTTTGTTATATAGTTGCCTTATTCATCTGTGGAGGTCAGGGCGGCAGTAGTAAATTAGTTGCAAAGACAACACCAGCTAACATTAGTAAAATATGTACTACTCTTACCCTGAGCTCCAGAGGTGAATACGCCAACTATGTAACCATATAACATCGTTGACTTAGCTGTCAAACTTACGGAAAATATTAAATACGTCTTACTGAATAGTGCTCAGCAACAAATTCCACTAGTGACACATACTTACAATTTCGTCTGTGCTTTGCCTACGATACAGAGGAGTACAAGATGTTAGACAGCGACAGCGTTAACTTTGTGTTGTGAAAGTAAGTACTATGACACATTTATGCAAAATTGTTAGTAGTTACAAATAGACATAGATATGTGCACTAACAACTCCATACGTTTGACGATGGCCATCGAGCTAAAGTAAGCTTATAGCACCATAAAAGAACATCCTAAGAAAAGTCTTTGAATATAGCAGCGTTTTGGCTTTCTATACGTGTTATTTCTGTTACATGTCGACGGCGTTATGTGACGAACGGTAACATGAGCTGTATAAGCTTACATCCTTTTTACCTATTTTACTAATGTTGACAACTTTTGTGTTTTCAGCACTTTAACCTCTTGCAAATGACTTGAAAGTATAACCCGCAATTGCAAGATTATAATTAACTAACGATCCGCTGCGGCCTAGCACGGGTAGTACTGAGTTCCTACGTGCAGACGATTTAGCTAGCTTAGCGGTAATAAATCTACATCTGCGTCTGCATGGATACTCTGCAAATCACACTTAAGTGCCTGGGAGAGTGTTCATCGAACCACCGTCACAACAATTCTCTATTATTCCACTCTCGAACAGCGTGCGGAAAAAACGAACACATATATCCTTCCGTGCGATCTCCGATTTCCCTTATTTTATTATGGTGATCGTTTCTCCCTATGTAGGTCAGCGTTAACAAAATATTTTCGCATTCGCAGGAGAAAATTGGTGATTAAAATTTCGTGAGAAAATCACGCCGCAACGAGAGAAGCCCTTGTATTAATGATGTCCACTCCAAATCCTGTCTCATATCCGCGACACGCTCTCTCCTATTTCTCAGTAATGCAAAATGTGCTGCCCTTTCTTGAACTTTCTCCGTGTACTCCGCTAATCCTGTCTGGTAAGGATCCCACGCTGCGCAGCAGTACTCCAAAAGAGGACGAACAGGCGCAGTGTAGGGAGTCTCTTTAGTAGAACTGTTACATTTTCTAAACGTGCTGCCAATAAAACGCAATCTGTGGTTCACCTTCCCCACAAGATTTTCTGTGTGTTCTTTCCGAATTAAATTGTTCGTAGTCGTAATTCTGAAGTATGTAGTCGAATATACGGTCTTTAGATTATACTGATTTATCGTGTAACAGAAGTTTAACGGATTCCTTTTAGCCCTCCTGTGGATGACCTCACACTTTTCGTTATTTGGGGTCAACTGCTAATTTTCGAACCATTCATGTATCTTTTCTAAATCGTTTTGCAATTTGTTTTGATCTTCTGACGATTTTACTAGACGATAAACAGCAGCTTCGTCTGCAAACGACCTAAGACGACTGTTCAGATTGTCTCCTAAATCGTTTACATAGATAAGGAACAGCAAAGGGTTTATAACACTACCATTGGGAACGCCAGAAATTACTTCTGTTTTAATAGATGACTTTCCGTCAGTACACTTTCATAGGACTTGTCCATCTGGTAAAAGCGAATAGTGCAAGACGTTCGAAATTCTGAGAAAAACAGGCGTAAGCTATAGGTGGAGACGAGCAATATACTATATGTACAGGAGCCAAGTGACAGTAATGAGAGTGGAAGACCAAGAACGAAGTGCTCGGTTTAAAAAGGGTGTAAGACAGGGATGCCTACGATTCAATCTGTACAGCGAAGAACCAATGATGGAACTAAAAGGAAGGTTCCAGAGTGGACTTAAAATACGAGATGAAAGTCTATCAATGATAACATTCGCTGACAACATTGCAATCCTGAGTGAAAGTGAAGTAGAATTACAGAATGTGCTGAATGGAATGAGTAGTCTAACGAGCACAGTATATGGACTGAGAGTAAATCGTAGAAAGGCGAAAGTAATGAGAAGTAGCAGAAGTAAGAACAGCGAGGAACTTGACATCAGTATTGATGGTCATGAAGTAAACCAAATTAAGGAATTCTTTCACCTAGGCAGCAAAATAACTCATGACGAACGGAGCAAGGAGGACATCAAAAGCAGACTAGCAGTGGCGAAAAGGGCATTGCTGGCCAAGAGAAGTGTCCTAGTAGCAAACATAGGCCTTAATTTGAGGAAGAAATTTCTGAGAATGCATGTTTGGACCACAGGGTTGTGTGGTAGTGAAACGTGGACTGCGGGAAAACCGATACAGAAGAGAATCGAAGCATTGGAGGTGTGTTGTTACAGAAGAATGTTGGAAATTATGTGGACTGATAATGTAAGGAATGAGGAGGTTCTGTGCACTATCGGAGAGGAGAGGAATCTGTGGAAAACAGACAAGAAGGGGCAGGATGATAGGTCATGTGTTAAGACATTAGGGAATGACATCCAAAGTACTGGAGGGGGCTGTAGAAGGTAAAAACTGTAGAGGAAAACAGATAGGAATACATTCAGCAAATAATTGAGGGCGTAGGTTGCAAGTGCTACTCTGAGAAGAAGACGTTGGCACAGGAGAGGAAGTCATGGCGGGCCGCATCAAACCAGTCGTAAGATTGATGCCTCAAAAAAAAGAAGTCTTCTTCATACGGGTTCACTTGCCGTAAGTTGAAAAAATATGACAAAACTGGAGGCAGAGGACGGTACATGATTGTGGAAGAGTTGGTTTGCATAGAGGATGAGTAGCCCGATTCGTTATACATTCTCTCTCTCTCTCTCTCTCTCTCTCTCTAACATGGTCGACTAGGCTGTGTTGGTTTCTTTGCGCCACGTAAGGGGCGCCGCTACAAGCTGTTGTCCTCGAAGCGGCGGTGAAGCATGGCTGCAGCGATCGGTGAAATACGAGCCGCTGACAGTGCGACCGCTTCTAGAGAGGGACAGAGCTAGCGGGTGGGGGGAAGGAGAGGCGAAGCAGACACCTGCAGCGTGGCGTCCCCGCCAAGTGCAGGCGGGAGCAGCACGGGCCATTACCAGGCAGCGGGTAAAAGAAGCACAAGAGTTATCTGTGGACCGCGGAGCTCAGCGCTATGTCGGGCGACGCTCACGTGGTACCGGAGAACGTGGTTGCATTCCGATCATGGAGAGAGAGATTTACGATTTCCGGCTGCAGTCAAGTGCTCGTGTAGTTTCACGCCCACCCGTCGCTTCGCTGTATCGCTTTACCGGGGAACTAACATGTGGGCACGACATGATCGAGGTGAGCTGCTACTTGTGGCTACCAAGTCGGAGCTTCATAACGACGAGTTGAGCGGCACTGATATGTGTCGAGAGTTGCGCACTGCCTGGCTGATCATTCGTTTCAAGTCTCACATACATGCATAATAATACAATACGGGCACCTGCAGGTTCGGTTCGAGAACATATTTTCAAACAAGTGACGTATCATTTAGCGCTCCTCCTCTGTCCTGCCTCCATCCCTTTTAAGGTACTGGTATGATAATATCAACACCAAATATCCCTGTGAGTCTCGCATTGAAGCCTCCGTAAATACAGCCTATGAGAGACCCATCAAGATGCCTATGCGCCGGCTGGTGTACTGCAGTATTCTAATACAGGGTGTTTCAAAAATGACCGGTATATTTGAAACGGCAATAAAAACTAAACGAGCAGCGATAGAAATACACCGTTTGTTGCAATATGCTTGGGACAACAGTACATTTTCAGGCGGACAAACTTTCGAAATTACAGTACTTACAATTTTCAACAACAGATGGCGCTGCAAGTGATGTGAAAGATATAGAAGACAACGCAGTCTGTGGGTGCGCCATTCTGTACGTCGTCTTTCTGCTGTAAGCGTGTGCTGTTCACAACGTGCAAGTGTGCTGTAGACAACATGGTTTATTCCTTAGAGCAGAGGATTTTTCTGGTGTTGGAATTCCACCGCCTAGAACACAGTGTTGTTGCAACAAGACGAAGTTTTCAACGGAGGTTTAATGTAACCAAAGGACCGAAAAGCGATACAATAAAGGATCTGTTTGAAAAATTTCAACGGACTGGGAACGTGCCGGATGAACGTGCTGGAAAGGTAGGGCGACCGCTCACGGCAACCACAGAGGGCAACGCGCAGCTAGTGCAGCAGGTGATCCAACAGCGGCCTTGGGTTTCCGTTCGCCGTGTTGCAGCTGCGGTCCAAATGACGCCAACGTCCACGTATCGTCTCATGCGCCAGAGTTTACACCTCTATCCATACAAAATTCAAACGCGGCAACCCCTCAGCGCCGCTACCATTGCCGCACGAGAGACATTCGCTAACGATATAGTGCACAGGATTGATGACGGCGATATGCATGTGGGCAGCATTTGGTTTACTGACGAAGCTTATTTTTACCTGGACGGCTTCGTCAATAAACAGAACTGGCGCATATGGGGAACCGAAAAGCCCCAAGTTGCAGTCCCATCGTCCCTGCATCCTCAAAAAGTACTGGTCTGGGCCGCCACTTCTTCCAAAGGAATCATTGCCCCATTTTTCAGATCCGAAACGATTACTGCATCACGCTATCTGGACATTCTTCGTGAATTTGTGGCGGTACAAACTGCCTTAGATGACACTGCGAACACCTCGTGGTTTATGCAAGATGATGCCCGGCCACATCGCACGGCCGACGTCTTTAATTTCCTGAATGAAGATTTCGATGATCGTGTGATTGCTTTGGGCTATCCGAAACATACAGGAGGCGGCGTGGATTGGCCTCCCTACTCGCCAGACATGAACCCCTGTGGCTTCTTTCTGTGGGGACACTAGAAAGACCAGGTGTACCGCCAGAATCCAGAAACAATTGAACAGCTGAAGCAGTACATCTCATCTGCATGTGAAGCCATTCCGCCAGACACGTTGTCAAAGGTTTCGGGTAATTTCATTCAGAGACTACGCCATATTATTGCTACGCATGGTGGATATGTGGAAAATATCGTACTATAGAGTTTCCCAGACCGCAGCGCAATCTGTTGTTGAAAATTGTAACTACTGTAATTTCGAAAGTTTGTCTGCCTGAAAATGTACTGTTGTCCCAAGCATATTGCAACAAACGGTGTATTTCTATCGCTGCTCGTTTAGTTTTTATTGCCGTTTCAAATAAACCGGTCATTTTTGTAACACCCTGTAGCACAGTCTTTGTGCTACATGTTTTGCGTGCTGTTTTGGCTATCCAAGGCTCGCTCAAACCACGACACTACGCTGCTATGCAGTACTACAATATATGGGCTGCTGAGACTGGGCATTACACTCCACACACATCGGTATATGTTGCCTTACAGCTGTATTTTGACATTGTGGAAGTCAGCACAACAGGGGCGGACAAGCCGTTTCGCAGTGTCATTCTTGAAAACCAATGACAGATTGCTCTGTGACGTAGTGCTGCAATAAATGCGGCACAAATGAGACACTGGAAGGGGAGAACAGTAACGAGAAATGTTTGGATTTCAGAGAAAGTGCTGTACGAATCTTGCGTTAAAGCACCTGCAGCGGAAATATGTTACTACGAACTTTCAAGTCCTGTTATGCATATTCACAAGCCGTGACGTTCAACGTACTAGTTCCTACATCACAAAAACAACGACTAACCCCAGTCGACTTCTATTTTTCTCTCCTTCCCCTATCCTTCTCCAACTAGCATACCACTGATAAACGTTCGACATACTTTACACTCTGTAGTTTCACAATCAGCTTTACATTACTTCACCAACAGGAATGTTTGTTTAACTTATACTGTATATGCACATATATCTTCACATGGCCGAAACGTGTCGTCGTATTTTGAACGTAACATAAATAGGGATGTAATGTGACGGACACCAGTGTAACGCCATCATTTCGCAACAGTCATGGCCTTTACTCTCAGGTAATTTGGCTACAAGTGATGAAGATAGATGGTTGGTTGGGTTTGACTTGCGGGCACACGGCATATGCGTCATTAGCGCCGTTACTGTAATGCGAGTATGGGCAAATATTGCAATATGATATGAGAGACATAGAAATGCACGTGCTAAAAATAATGTGAAGACCGAATATAGTTGAAACTCGCACATAGTGAACGTGAAAGACATTAAAAAATGTACAAAAAATATCTACGAAATATGATTATCTCATCGTTGAGGTGTATCAACCAGCCACTCTGAATGACATTAAAATATTCTAGTTGCACCCAATAGTTTGAGTAGCAGTCCAGATAACATGCAAAACTTCCGTACTTTTTGTACACTCAAAATAGACAGTAGGTCATAAACCAAATAAGTGTCTGCTCCTATTTATGGATTCAGAGCGCAGTCAGTCTATATGTAGCACACTGTAAGAATCACACCGCCTGTGGGGAACTGGGCAGTGTCGTAGGACAGTCTCATATTCCTTTGTTAGCGTCCTTCTTTCCTTCTGAGTGACTGGAATGATGTCCTCCATGGCTTCCTAGTAGGATTCACCCTGCGTAGCTAGTTGGTTTGTGTTTTATAAATGATAGAGCGCAGAAATCAGTCGTCCCTTTTATTGCAGGTTTTATTACGCAAATCTAGATTTCGGCTAGTGCCTAGCCATTATCAATGCACTATTTTTTTAATCTCAATGCATGTTAGTTCCCTGTTGTTCGGGCGTCAGTCACAGTTCTTTTTCTGTGACTGATGCCCGACCGACAGGGAACTAACATGCATCGAGATTAAAAAAATAGTGCACTGATAATGGCTAGGCACTAGCTGAAATCGGGATTTGAGTAATAAAATCTGCAATAAAAAGGAAGACTGATTGCTGTGCTGTATCATTTATAAATTACGTAACAGTCGCTGAGTACACCCACTTTCCTAATGGAGCCGGACGGGGTGGCCGAGCGGTTCTAGGCACAACAGTCTGGAACCGCGCGACCGCTACGGTCGCAGGCTCGAATCCTGCCTCGGGCATGGGTGTGTGTGATGTCCTTAGGCTAGTTAGGTTTAAGTAGTTCTAAGTTCTAGGGGACTGATGACCTCAGGAGTTAAGTCCCATAGTGCTCAGAGCCATTTGAACCTAATGGAAGGTAACCTGATGATTGGTTTGTATCTGCAGCACCCGTTCCCCCACAGTCACGTAACTGCTTGTAATGGAATGGCGCTGTGCGTTACCTCATGGCCATCACAGTCGCCCCCCTGTGCATCGATAGTTTGCCCGTTCCTACGAATTCCACGCGCTCAGGGCACCCAGACGAATGATTCCTCTGCTAGAGCAGAAGGGAGTCCTGATTCTGGACGATTTTGTTTACTGTCTATCCCCTCCTCCCACAGATATAAATTGCCTTCACCCCCCCAATTTTGACGTGCCAAAGATGAACACGGCTTTAATAATAATAACGATTATTATTTTAATAATAACTAGCTTAGCGCCCGTTGCTTCGCTCACGTATATTCTATGGTCTGCACAGATAATTTTTTTAATCGAATTTTTATTTTTCACAAATTACACCTTCTAAACTGTTCAAGTAATTAAGGCCAAATAAGCAAGGTCTTTTACGAATGTACTTCTGACCAAAAAGCGATTCGTAGAAGGTTTTACATCCTAATTCATATTTCTTTACGTCAAACTGAAAAGTGAAAAGCCAAGTTTCACAGATTTAGCTGTAAAAATATTTTAATATAATCAAATATTTTCTTTAATATTTTTCATCCCCTATTTCAGCCCATTAGGGGTTGAGTTTTCAAGCACATTAAAACACTTTTTTTTTTATTTCTAACAAAGAAGCAAAACACAGATTGTCATAGATTTACCTTTCGTAATCAAATAATTTCATAAAACTTTTCATCCCCTACTGCACTCCCTTAGGGAATTGAATTTCCAAAACAGTGAAACACTTTCTTTTTTTTTCTTTTGTTTCTAACCGAGAATATAGATACTAATTTTCATAGAAGTGGCTTTGAAAATACTTTGGTACTTCATTAATAATGGTTTATTTAAAAAACTTTCAGCCAGTATTTCACCCCATTGGCGTTAAATTTTCATAAATGCTGAAACACGTATTTCTTTATTTCTGATCGAGAAATCAAATACCAATTTTTGTAGGTCTAGCTTCAAAATTGGATTAGTAGCGACATATTTTCAAAGAACCTCTCCTTCCCAATTCGACTCATTTAGGGGTGTAATTTCGAAAAATCCCTTCGTAGGTGACGCCTACAGTATAATATCAACACCCTCTCGAAATTTCAAGTTTCTATCCTGGACGATGAATCAGTGAGTGAGTGAGTGAGTGAGTCGGTCAGTCAGTAAGTCAGGACGTTACTTTTTATATATAGATAATAAATTGTTGAATTACATTAAAACGTATAAAATGTTTTACAACAATAACATAATTTTTGTAGATGAATGCTTTATACATCGCTTTTGCGTGAATTCGAAGAAACTGCAATTTTAGCCGAGCGGTCTAAGGCGCTGCAGTTATGGACTGTGCGGCTGGTGCCGGCGGAGGATCGAGTCCTCCCTCGGGCATGGGTGTAATGGGTGATAATTTAGGTTAAGTAGTGTGTAAGTTTAGGAACTGATGATCTTAGATGTTAAGTCCCATAAGATTTACACACATCTGAACATTTTTGAAACTGCAATTCAGGGAAACACCGCAAGCATTCGTACGATAATTTGAGAGAAAAATTAAGTTAAGAACTACAGTTGGAACCAAATCTGACATCTTCGACAACTTCATATTTTACGCAATATCGTAGTGAGCGTTCACGATCATTAGTATTTCACGTAGCACCTCGATGCCGTATACAAGTTTTCAGACTACAGCAATACGAGCATGTAAATGAGTGAAATGCTGTTTCTTTCAGTAGTTTACACATGTGTTCGTGAAGTTAGTTTTCCACGTTTTTCTTGCCTCACTCTGCTTTCTGTCGTTTACCAGGTTTAGTATTGGACTCACGGAACGTATCGGATTTGTTGTCGACAGCGAGTGCGGTCAACCCGTAAATGGGCGGCAGTTCCTAGCTGGAGGCAGGTCCTCACTGAAGCAAACGAAAAGTGCTACTTGTACTTTCTAGAATTCCTAACCCTGGTTCGAGACTCTTATTTTTCACTCCACTTTGTACTCTGAAAGTTGCTGGGAAATTTGGAAGGTGGTATACTTAAAAATATGAAGGCTTCTATCAAGAAGTGGAGGATGGCGTCATGATTCCCACGAATCCCCCACCCTCTGGAACAGCGCTTGTGAGCCACTTGGGGTACTGATTTGAGTACTGGACTGACACACGGAAGGAGAGGGATTCAAACTTGCATCTGGCCATCGAGACGTGGATTTAACGTGTTTTCTCTGAATCAGTTACGATGAATGCCACGACGGTCGCCGGCGAAACGGAACGTTTCGTTTCCAGTCGTGGTTCACCGGACACCTAGTACTGAATTACAGTCCTTAGCGCAACTGGACATGGCCTCTGCGACGCGTCGCTGTATTTCTGCCTGCCTAAGACTTCATTGGACGGTAGCACTGAAACAAATGTGGTTTGCGTGCCACGCTACCAGTGGTTAATGCTAGCTGCTGGAGTCGCTTCTTTTTCTTGGTGTTGCATCTCACGCGTGAAGAGACTCGAACCCAGGCGCTTCGCGTTGCAGTTGGTTCCAATAACACCTTAGCTACGGAGCCGTCAAAATAATCATCAGCCGAAATATCGTACATTATGCAACCCAAAATTAATTCAGCCTAATAAGTTAATACAGGATGACATGGTTTCGAATGGGTCAACGTTGAACAGAAAAGAGAAATCTAGTTTCTTAAGGAACGATTCTTCTGTTACAGGCGAGAGTAACAAAACTGCACTGTGTCACATTTGTAGAGAAACATTGTTTCAAAACGACTGTAAGGAATATGTCACCAAAAGTGCTATGAAAGCTACGAAACTTTGCTATTTTTAGACGTACTTGTACGTCAAGGATACGCTTGAAACTGTAATAACGAGTCCTCGTTTACATTCATTCACTTTTCCGTTTCTGCTTTCTTGTTTCGCTGGTTTCAGCGTGCTTCGTGAACTACGTCGAACTTGTTACATAGTTGACAGCTTTCTGGAACCTGTTACCTCTCTGGAACTCAAATGTTGCAACCTACTACTCGTAATTAATAGTTTTCCCTCAACCTTCTACTCGTAATTAAGAATTTAACCCGTATCTTGTTGATTTACACATAAGCAAAATCACTTCTAGCAAATGCTCGAATTGTTCTCTCGTTAAAATCGCTGTCGGTTGTCTCTGACATCCTTGACCTGCTAGTGTTGCCTGCGTGATAACCTCGACAAGATGGGACTTTCACATGTTGCTTATTCCGTGTTTGCTTGGCGCCTATATCATGTCTCTCATTTTTCGTGAACTTTTGTTCTGTTTATACGCCGACAGGTTATGTGAAGTGGAGTCACCAACAGTTTCTTTCCTTCTTGTTACAGGTACGGGGAGAGCCAGTGGCGAAAAGTAACTTCGGTAAATACGAACATTTTTGCTTACTACTTATTCAAAAGATTTTTCAGTCTCAATCAAATCTTTTTATGTGTAATTCCATGTGTGATTTCTCGTGAATGTATGCAGGTACCTCGACAGTGTGTTTTCACCTTAACTGCTTTGTTGTGTCTTAAGAGCTCAATACACCAGGAATGCTCTACTGCTGCCGAAAGCTACGAAAGTCGTTTTGTTCTGAATGCTGATGTTCAAGACAAACGCGTAGCCTCCGGGCGCTCTGTTAGCTGCTCTAAGATTTTAACGTCGTTCTAGAATGTGGATCTTTACAGTTATTGTGACGAACAAAATATTTTAATGTTATAGCTGCTCCATGTTTAAACATTTCACAGTGCCTAAAATCTGTTGGGAATAACAGTGGATTAGTGAGGCTACGTACCGGAAATATACCATTTAACATTTAATACTTTATGTGTGTGCCTTCCTTGTACGTAATTTCTTGTATCGTCTTTGGCGTGGAACACAGCTGTGTGTGCGCGCCAACAGTGGCAAATATTCCTCCATTCTCGAACAAATACTTCCTTCACTTGCACCTAGATGCTTCTATGGTGCTCTTCCGGACACCTGTCGAGTTCATCCCATAAATGTTATTAGAGGAATGGTTGTGCAGTGCGAAGTGTAGGGTGCGGCAGATCCTCATGGATAATTTGTTCCGAATGCTTCAGAACAGTAACTTTTTCGTAGGAGTAACATCTGCAATTTCTGTAAATCGATGTTTTTTACAAGCTATCCTCAAAACGACTAACCACTCCAGAATGTGTCAGTTTTAAATGACAAGGAGGTGTACCACACATCTCGCTGCTACCTTATTCTACATGATCGACAGAGCGATACAGTTTTAGGTCGTGTATCGATAGCAAATACCCTACTGAACCTAGTACTGAACTGTCGTCCCTAAGCACAGCATGTGTGGAGCACATCATGATCTTTCTGCGTCCACTACTGTAGCGCAGTATTCGTACAGCACGCTCGCTACGTGTTACACACTTCGCGTACTATTTCGGCGTGCCAAGGCTTGCTGATACCAACACGATACACTGCGTATGTTACTATCGTCATGCTCAACCTTCGACTGTGCCTTCGCTAGAATTCTGCCATCATTTTGGAACAGATTATAACAGTGTGAAACTGGAGCTTCTCCCGGCGAATCGAAAGTTAAAATAATTTATGGAAATGTGCTTTGAATGTGTAAGTAGGCTGTTTAGGTTTTTTTATTGGTAACGCCACCTTTGTATAAAAAATCACTGGCTGTGCTGTGTGCAGTCTGTGGCTAGTTTGCATTGTTGTCTGCCATTGTAGTGTTGGGCAGCGGCAGCTGGATGTGAACAGCGCGTAGCGTTGCGCAGTTGGAGGTGAGCCGCCAGCAGTGGTGGATGTGGGGAGAGAGATGGCGGAGTTTTGAAATTTGTCATGAACTGCTATATATATATATGATGATATTAAGGTAAATACATTGTTTGTTCTCTATTAATATCTTTCATTTGCTAACTATCCCTATCAGTAGTTAGTGCCTTCCATAGTTTGAATCTTTTATTTAGCTGGCAGTAGTGGCGCTGGCTGTATTGCAGTAGTTCGAGTAACCAAGATTTTTGTGAGGTAAGCGATTTGTGAAACGCATAGGTTAATGTTAGTCAGGGCCATTTTTTTTTTTAGGGATTTTGAAAGTCAGATTGCGTTGCGCTAAAAAAAATATTGTGTATCAGTTTAAGGACGGCCATGTATAATTATTCAAAGGGGACGTTTCATAAATGTATCTGTCGAAATATAGGCGGTTTCTGAGGACGTTATCTGGATTTATCCATGTAAGTTATTTGAAGATTATAACTACGCTCATAATTAAAGAGAGTCTTCTCCTAGGAATCCATATTCTTTCCCCATATGCACTTGACGAAATCTTACTCTTTTACCTGTGCTCAGCGTAGTCCTGTGCGGGCTTTTATCCGACTCTCTAGAATCGCATCTCGGACATTTGAGTATTAGGTCATTCATACAGCATACATTTGAGTTGTTGTACCTAGCTAGCATTTAAAAAACTTTCATCAAATACCTGTGTTCCCTGAAACTTAACTTTCGCACCCTTTCGGCCTTTCTGCACTTCCGAGAAAGGAAGGAAGGGAGATTAGGGTTTAATGTCCTGTCGACGTCGAGGTCATTAGGGACGGAGCAAAATGTCTGAATGTTTCAGGGCAAGGATGGTGAAGGAAATCGGTCGTGCCATTTCAGAGGAACCATTCCGACATTTGCCTGGAGCGATTTAGGCAAATCCGGAATCTGGATGGCTACACGCGGATTCGAACCGTCGTCCTGCCGAATGCGAGTCCAGTGTGATAACCGCTGCGCCATCTCGCTCGATCACTTGCAAGTCGAGGCATACTGACAGTTAGCTGACTGTGCGCTGCTACGTTGCTCGGCGTCTCTCTGCAACTAGAGCCGTACGTACCACTGTCATTCGACTTTCGTTATATTTGGCTACATTTCAGTTTTTCCTCGAACTTTTCCTAGCTCTGTAATTCGCTGAATCATTGTGTCGATCTTAGTTCAGGGTAGATTACGTGATGCATGAAACAGATGTTGCAGGCTCGACAACCAACTCAAAAACAGTAGTAAATTTTAATTGCACCATTACTGTGTGAGTCCTACGTGAACAAATAGCTAACCTAGATAAACGCTTATGGATAATAGTGAATTAAATCAGCTATTTGACATAGTGTAGGTATAAGTGACCGTCTAGACTTTTTGAAGTACTTATTACACACTTAAGCTGTAAGCTTACATGTGCCGCCTGGTTGTTTTCTAATACCGCGTCAATCTGATCTAAGCAAAGAACTCGGTTGGTGCATTTACCATCCACTCGTCTTGATACATGTTCAACACTTTCATTGGTTCTTCATAATGGTCGCAGTTACCTCTTTTAAGCCATCTGTTCTTTGATCCATTTGTTTGTGTGCCCTAGTTTGTTATTTACAAAAAAAAAAAAAAAAAAAGCCAGTTGGTCAGTTGATTCTCGCCATTGCAGCCCCTCTCTCTCTCTCTCACACACACACACACACACACACACACACACACACACACACAAAGCCCCCGCGGGCGCGCGCTCGTTTTATTCCTATTTTTATTGAGAGGTTGATCATCACAGTTGTATCCGCTACCATCCCTGCCGGATAGACCACCCCTCCATCGTAGCAGCGCGCAGTGTAGTATACGTCGCAGGCGAGGCCAGAAACAGCATAAGCCTCAGTGGTTGTACACACAGAGCGCCCGCAGCGGCCGGATTACAGTGTCACACCCACAAGGGGCGGCAACCAGACGTAACGAAGACATCACCCGGCGTGGAGAAGCAACGGGTTAGGAGCACGTTGTCTCCGACAGCGGCAGCCAGTCGCGTGAATTCGATATAGCAATCCGCGCCACTATATAAACTGTGGACCGAGCCTACAGTGAACCATCAGTTTACCTTCCACCACAAGGATCCTTTACCAAATCATCAAATTCCCGCCTCTCCTCGGTCACATTCAACACCTCCGAACAATTTACACTATCTGCAAACTCGACTCCAATTATCCTATAGTTTCTCCTCGTATGTTGCCGCGGCTATACTTACACATCCCACCAATCCTACACCTACATACACTCCAGTGCTCTCCCAAACAGACTTCAGTCATCTTTCTATCTCAGATAATGAACTGAACTGATATTTAGAATGAGAACCAGGCATCCGTATTAACGTAGTTCTGCACTGGCGCGCGTCGCTAACAACAGGACCGTACTAACTTCCCCTCACCAGTTTGGTTCATATTGACAGTATGTGTTTCAGCCGGCCGCTGTGGCAGAGCGGCTCTAGGCACTTCAGTCCGGAACCGCGCTGCTGCTACGGTCGCAGGTTCGAATACTGCCTCGGGCATCGATGTGTGTGATGTCCTTAGGTTAGTTAGGTTTAAGTAGTTCTAAGTTCTAGGGGACTGATGACCTCATATGTTAAGTCCCATAGTGCTTACAGCCATTTGAACCATTTTAGGATGTGTTACGAGAAAGTCAGTTTGAAAATTTTAGGGTTGGATAAATACTACGTAGGACTGGCAGCCTACAGAGGGCTCTGGATCGAATCTCGGTGCCGGTACTATTCTTTTTGTAAGTTCTCTGCACTAATGTTCAGCAATAAGCTTCGATATGCATAGTACGCCGTGAAACTGTGTCACGACCGAGAACCGTTGATGAATGTAGACCAAATTTCTTTTGTAGTAGACACATTGAAGAAATCATGCATACCGAAAAATTTGCTGTTGATTACATGTGCTGTACATCGCAATAATTATTATTTCCCATGTTTCTACGATCAGTATCATCCTGATTCGTGCAGTGTTTCATAGGTTATGTACGTATTATACTTGTCACAAATGTACATCCAATAATATAAATAAAAATAGTGTAATGAATGAAAGTTTCTCTTTATCCTTTTTCTTATTTCCAGTCTCCTTAATTAAAAATGTCTCTCGTTTTTTCAGAAGAATATCCATAAAATATCCATTAAATATCCATTTTTGCACACTCATAATAAATCTGTTGGTAGAATTACGTGGAAATAAAAAAATAATGGTACCGGCGGCAAGATTCGATCGAGAGCCCTCACACGTAAGAAACTAAGCACTCTCTCGCACGGCTGTGGACTCCTTGGACAAAGAGACATTCAAAGTATATAAGCACGCCTACAGTTTTCAAACTCGATTTTTTCGAAAATAGCCGTGAGTTACATCTCACAGTGTACAAATGTTGAAGTCCTAGTCGAGTCCTATACACCCTGTCAATATGAACCAAACCGGCAAGGGTAACTTCGTACGGTCTCCTTGTAAGTTTACACAAAATATGGTGTGGAGGCGTAATCGCATATGTCATGACTGCGTGACGGGCCTCTGCAGTTTGTAGAGCCCTGTGTTATGTCATGTAGACCCACTGTAGAACAGCGGGCGCGCGAAGATAAAATTCAGTGGTGAAAATAATAAAACTAACTCTCGCCCGAGGTAATATCAGGTAAGTTTAAAGTCGGTGACGTGCACCCAGCAATCTCCGATGTAAAGCTGACCTGATGATGGCCAAATGACTGTCAGCCGAAATATCGCGGTGAGATGTCAGCGTCATGCGGCTGCAATTCCGAAAGCCAGGAAACAAAGAACCGCAACAGTATACGATATTCATCCACGGTATTCCGCTACGTGTAGTCGGCCATGAAACGAAACGTAACCGGAGTCGCAGGAATAAAACTGTAGAAAACTACTAGAAATTGCAGCTCACCTCTTCCCGGATGCGAGGACCTATCAGAGGCTGCAGTTTGCTGTCCGGACGCAGGCGGTGTATTGTGGGCGATGTTGTAACGCGGAGTTATTAGGATTCCCGCGAGTGGCGCAGCGGGAGTGTGCCGGTTAGTTTATAGTGGCGAAAGGCCGGCCTATGCAAATACGGGCGCCGCATTTAAATCGGGCGCGCGCAGCCACGGAATGCTGATGAGCTGCGGGCTGGGGGACAGCGCCCCGCGCTGCCGAGTATTACAAACCGCCGGCCTGCTCACACTGCGCGTGCGGCTGTGGCCCACCTTACTTGGCGCATCCAGCCCAGTCTACCGTATCAAAACCAGCCGCCGCGCTCTGTCAACAGGTTGCCGCGACATCATCAGCGGGATTTAATGTCGGTTCGCACTGGACCTCAGCGAAGCGAAAAGGAACGCGACGTCAAGATCAAATGATGGTCTGAGACTTTCGGAGAGAGCAGGTGCTGGACCGGGACTCGATCCTGGAACCTTTGCCTTTCACGGGGGAACACTCTAGCGACTAGGCCGATCGCAGTCCGGAACCGCGTGACTTTCACAGTCGCAGGTTCGAATCCTGCCTCGGGCATGGATGTGTGTGATGTCCTTAGGTCAGTTTGGTTTAAGTAGTTCTACGTTCTGGGGGACTGATGACCTCAGATGTTACATCCCATAGTGCTCAGAGCCCTTTGAACCATTTTTGAACTCTAGCGACTATCCAGGCAGGACTCTTCCTCGTAGCCTTACTTCCGCCAGTACTTTGCCTTTTATGAAAGGTCCAAAAAATGTTCAAATGTGTGTGAAATCTTATGGGATTTAACTGCTAAGGTCATCAGTCCCTAAGCTACTGAATCTAAATTATCCTAAGGACATACACTCACACCCATGCCCGAGGGAGGACTCGAACCTCCGCCGGGACCAGCCGCACGGTTTATGAAAGGTCAACGAGTTTAAGATCAGAGCACAGTCCGCTGCAGAATGAATATTAATTCTGGAAACGATGCCGTATTTCCCCGCAATACCGTTCCTTCCAGATGTGCTAGTTTCCTGAGGAAGGCAGGAACATTTCTGTGAAGTTTTTAGAGTAGAAGAAAAAGTACTGTCATAAGTGAAAATTTGGGACGTGATGCCCATATAGCTCCGTCAGTATAACCCTTGCCCGCTAAGGCAAAGGTCATAGTTTCGAATCCTGGTCCAGCAGAAAATTATAACGTGCCAGGAAATTTCAACGATTTCGACATCACACAGGAGTAACTAATTTTGTTCTGCAATGAAATGAACACCCTTAGCTGCTTACAGGCGTTGACATACGTCAACGGGGACAGATGAAAATGTGAGCCCCGACCAGGACTCGAGCTCGGGATCTCCTGCTTACATGCCAGACGCTCTATCCATTTTTTTTTTTTTAATCTCATTTTGTTCGCTTTTGTTCGTTGCATCTGCTCGGGGCGGACGTCGTAAGACATCCGTTTAAGTTCGTTGTTGATGGATTAGCTCAGTTTTTTAATTGCAGACGGCAGCTAATTCTCTGACCGAACACGCTGAGCTACCGTGCCTGCTACGACTGCAGGGATTTATCTCTGGCACGCCTCCCGCGAAACCCACATTCTCAACGTGTTGTCCCGCACTACATTCGTAGTTCCCCCGCCCATTGTACTCATTACTCGCGGCGCGTTGCCGATTCCCGTAAGAGCTCGGGCACTGTTTGTGCATTCGCACAGAAGAAGAAGATGATCAAGTGGCCGGTGAGCCTTGACTATATATATACTAAGATGCTATCTGTTCTTTCATCTTAGTATATACACTCCTGGAAATGGAAAAAAGAACACATTGACACCGGTGTGTCAGACCCACCATACTTGCTCCGGACACTGCGAGAGGGCTGTACAAGCAATGATCACACGCACGGCACAGCGGACACACCAGGAACCGCGGTGTTGGCCGTCGAATGGCGCTAGCTGCGCAGCATTTGTGCACCGCCGCCGTCAGTGTCAGCCAGTTTGCCGTGGCATACGGAGCCCATCGCAGTCTTTAACACTGGTAGCATGCCGCGACAGCGTGGACGTGAACCGTATGTGCAGTTGACGGACTTTGAGCGAGGGCGTATAGTGGGCATGCGGGAGGCCGGGTGGACGTACCGCCGAATTGCTCAACACGTGGGGCGTGAGGTCTCCACAGAACATCGATGTTGTCGCCAGTGGTCGGCGGAAGGTGCACGTGCCCGTCGACCTGGGACCGGACCGCAGCGACGCACGGATGCACGCCAAGACCGTAGGATCCTACGCAGTGCCGTAGGGGACCGCACCGCCACTTCCCAGCAAATTAGGGACACTGTTGCTCCTGGGGTATCGGCGAGGACCATTCTCTAATGTCTCCATGAAACTGGGCTACGGTCCCGCACACCGTCTTCCGCTCACGCCCCAACATCGTGCAGCCCGCCTCCAGTGGTGTCGCGACAGGCGTGAATGGAGGGACGAATGGAGACGTGTCGTCTTCAGCGATGAGAGTCGCTTCTGCCTTGGTGTCAATGATGGTCGTATGCGTGTTTGGCGCCGTGCAGGTGAGCGCCACAATCAGGACTGCATACGACCGAGGCACACAGGGCCAACACCCGGCATCATGGTGTGGGGAGCGATCTCCTACACTGGCCGTACACCACTGGTGATCGTCGACGGGACACTGAATAGTGCACGGTACATCCAAACCGTCATCGAACCCATCGTTCTACCATTCCTAGACCGGCAAGGGAACTTGCTGTTCCAACAGGACAATGCACGTCCGCATGTATCCCGTGCCACCCAACGTGCTCTAGAAGGTGTAAGTCAACTACCCTGGCCAGCAAGATCTCCGGATCTGTCCCCCATTGAGCATGTTTGGGACTGGATGAAGCGTCGTCTCACGCGGTCTGAACGTCCAGCACGAACGCTGGTCCAAATGAGGCGCCAGGTGGAAATGGCATGGCAAGCCGTTCCACAGGACTACATCCAGCATCTCTACGATCGTCTCCATGGGAGAATAGCAGCCTGCATTGCTGCGAAAGGTGGATATACACTGTACTAGTGCCGACATTGTGCATGCTCTGTTGCCTGTGTCTATGTGCCTGTGGTTCTGTCAGTGTGATCATGTGATGTATCTGACCCCAGGAATGTGTCAATAAAGTTTCCCCTTCCTGGGACAATGAATTCACGGTGTTCTTATTTCAATTTCCAGGAGTGTATATATAGTTAAGGCTCACCGGCCACTTGGCCATCTTCTTCTTCTGTGCGAATGCACAAACAGTGCCCGAACTCTTACGGGAATCGGCAACGCGCCGCGAGTAATGAGTATAATGGGCGGGGGCACTACGAATGTAGTGCGGGACAATACGTTGAGAATGTGGGTCTCGCGGGAGGCGTGCCAGAGATAAATTCCTGCAGTCGTAGCAGGCACGGTAGCTCAGCGTGTTCGGTCAGAGAATTAGCTGCCGTCTGTAATTAAAAAACTGAGCTAATCCATCAACAACGAACTTAAACGGATGTCTTACGACGTCCGCCCCGAGCAGATGCAACGAACAAAAACGAACAAAATGAGATTTAAAAAAAAAAATGGATAGAGCGTCTGGCATGTAAGCAGGAGATCCCGAGTTCGAGTCCTGGTCGGGGCTCACATTTTCATCTGTCCTCGTTGACGTATGTCAACGCATTTAAGCAGCTAAGGATTGTAATTTCATAGTAATTTGATTCTAACGAGCTGCATGGTCACCGATGATATCAGTTCTTTCGGACATGTCCGAAAGAACAGATACCATCTTAGTAAATATATAATTTTGTTTTGTTATACGCAGGTCTGTACCAAACTCTGCAGTATGAAGCATGTGCCAGATATAGCTTCCCTGGCCACGCTTCACTGCTTCCTACATGGGGTAGATCTTTAGTAGATGGCAACTTTAAAGTGAAATGCATTATGAACAGAAATTTTTAACGCGGAGCCTAGGAAGAGCAGGGCTACTTCCACATCGTCTACATTCACACTCTTCCTACTTATGAGGCGCTGGACAGGTGGCCGCCACAACGCACACAGCCAACCCATAGCTCCAGTATTACCCGTCCGATCAACTGCGGACTGCACTTCCACTACTTGGACATCAACAACCAGCACTTCCTGGTCACTGATAAACAACCTGCTTCTCCAGCGATATAAAGAGTCCAGGAGTCGGAATCGGCGCAGCCCCGAATCCTCCCGAAACCAGGTAGGCAAGCAGGTAACAGGACCGAATCCTCCCAAACTGACACATTGTATGTTGTATTATAGACAATAATATAATTATCTCTGCCATGTTCCTTATCTCCTTCCCGTACCACTCCCACGTTTTAAACAAAAAATTTTGATTCACTTATGCACGCTTTGCGCGTCACCTTGAGCGGGACTTAGTCGCTGGCGCTGCGCCGGTCGCCTTGGGGGCCGGGGCCTCTAATTTTACTAGATTTTCTATTTTGCTAAATTAATTATGAAGAAATCAAGGCTGTAAATGATTCCAGTTTCTAACTGCTGCCTGCTGCAAATGGGAGGATTCGGTCCCATCGTTTTTCAGACCCTTGCGGGCTTGGGAGGATTCGGTACCATTTTTCTGACCGCGGGAGGATTCGAGGCTGCGCCCATCGGAAGTACTGCCAGCCTCTGTGTACAGTGCCAACCCTGGCGCTTTGGAACGGTTTTGCTTCTGTAGGAGTATAATTTTGTATGTCAGCCTTCGCTATTAATTATGACGCACACTGTAAATACCATGAAAACACTCCAAGGGCAAGGGTGGAAGTGGTGCGTGACTCTTTGGTTTCTCATCATTCTTGCACGTTACCGCTACTGACGTTACCGGTCGACGGGCATCCCACTTTTATCTTGGGCTTCGATGCAAGAAAAAATTCATTTCCACCGCAACAAAAAGCCGGACCTCCGCAGTAATGACCCAACGATATACGGTTTAGAAAATCCTGTTTCTGACATAAAAGCACCAGTTGAGGGACAGCGTATTTTGACTCACCGAAAGCGACGACGACGAGCGTCGCTCTTGCGGCTCAGGCGACAAGACAAAGTGAGCAGCAGAACAGTTTGCCTGCAAAAGAGGGCGTCGTGTACCTCGGAGCCAGCAAGCACAAAGACAAACGCGCAAGTCACTGGCTGTGCGGTAATTGGCGGCACGACAAGGGTATTAGTCATCCCGCGCAGCTTAGACTGGAATGTAGATGTCGCGGTGGGAGGCGATACCGTCGGCAGACAATGGCAATTGTGAGCGCGGCGAGCGCGCCGCCCGCTGTGGAGGGATACGAGTGTGCATCGGTTTCTCTTTTTTAAGCGCATCGTCTTGCTCTACAGTTTAGCTCCATCACTTCTCTTTGTCCTGTAACACATTCCCGGGCGGCGCCTGTGTGCTCGTCATGTGACTACTGTGTCTGCCAGTGACAGTATCCGGGGGAAAGGAGATGTTCTCCAGCCTGCAGTTGACGGGCTAGTTTCCCCTAATTCTCCTAAACAGGTTGGGGGCGGTGCCTATATGGCTCGCTTGGAAATGGCCAATGAAAATGCCTACCTTCTGCTATTAACCCTGATTGGCGAAGAGACCTAAGTGTTAATTATTGCGTAGAGTGGTCTGAAGTTCGCCCAATCGAGGATTTGGCCTGCAGCCATCGTGGGGTGTAAGAATCCATTGCCCTCTGGGCCGGAAATGGTGTTTTCCTCATGAGAGGATGATCCTGCGTGATCGACAAAATTATTTTTTGCGGTATGAAAATTTAAGAGATTCTGAAAATGTGTTCTCGTGTGCGGACGTGCATTTCAGGTTGAACTTCCTGGTGTTCTAGACGTGTGTTGCCTTTAAATGAGCGCGCCCATAATCAGTAACAGGGCCCGTAGATTGGATCGCAGAGCCAGTAGCTAACTGGACAGTAGTGTTTTAATGAACGAGACAAACTTGGTTAGGTTTAGTAAAAGCCAATAAATTATGTTTGTTTCCGTAGGCACTTGGAAACTGATGTATATTAATCTTATCTTCCGGGTCGAATCGAGGCTGGTGACCCTTATGCAGACTGACTGTGCAATGTGGTTAAAATTAAACTAGCCAAGAAAATATTGCATGCGTATCTCTGGTGCATGCAGTATTTTCCGGGCCAGTTTAATTTTGCCCACACTTTATGCGGTTAGCAGAGCAGTGGATTAATCAGCGTTTGCTAGCAAAGGTTTCTAGGGAGCAGTACATCGTGTAATTCGTCTCACAAAGAGTGAGTGGAGTGTGGCCGCGGTCACAGTTGTGACTTCGCGCTACGCCACCGAAGCACCGAAACGTCAGGCGAGAAGAGACGTTTCAATCTATTGCGTGAAGGTTCATGTTGATGCATGCCTTGATTTCCGGAAGGCATTCTTACTATTACGAAAACCGTTTGACTCTGTACCACATAGTACACTACCAATCACTGTAGGATCAAAACACTATTTTCGCAGATACAGTATTGGCTCAAGGATTATTTGACGGACAGAAACAAAGAGAAATTTTAAAACGTCACCTGCGCACCTGTATTGCATTGAACACAACGGCGACCTGTAAAAATTTGTGCCGGACGTGGATGCTCCGCGTCTCTGGAACGGTTGTCTCGTCGCCTCGACCTTCCGAGCACGCCTCCTATCCAGCCCAAATTCCCACGTGCTGCACGCTGTAGTTGTGATGTCCTCCGCAAGGGTTCGGACGAGAGAGTGCTCCACACAGAAGATGCCATATCACCGTCAAAGTGCATGTGGTGTCTGTTATTTCGGACACGTTTTCAGGTTGCCGAGTTGTACAAAAGTCATAATATAAATTGCCTTGTCCTATGTAACGTTAAAGACCAATCAAGAAATAGTGAACACGACGTGCTGCGCTCAGTTTACCAAACCATTTACGTCATGCACATCGAAGATGTTCTAAAAACGAAACGGGTCGTAGCGCAATAAATTTGTAATATACAGCAGAGGTAGTTTTCATTCACCATTAAAATTTATCAGCTGTGGTGCTCAACATGATCAAAAGAATCAAATACCATTCGCCACACACCTTGCCATGTGTTGCGGAACACGTGTGTAGATGTCAGTGTTGAAACAAACATTTGACTGACTCATCTTTTATTTAGAGCGTTTGAAAATTGTCGTTTATGCTTTAGACCGCGCGAGCTGCAGAGATGGTATCCTGGGAAGTG
This sequence comes from Schistocerca americana, assembly GCF_021461395.2. Classification (NCBI taxonomy): domain Eukaryota; kingdom Metazoa; phylum Arthropoda; class Insecta; order Orthoptera; family Acrididae; genus Schistocerca; species Schistocerca americana. The sequence goes on along the minus strand of NC_060120.1, from coordinate 846,052,605 downwards.
TGGTAAAATCCTCGGTGGTTTCTTGATTTAAATTTTTCACGGTCTTCCTTTCGCATTCAGGGCGATTGTCGGAATTCTGTCAACAATTATCAGTGTCATTGTGAGCTGTTACGCCCTCCCTAGTCACTACTACGTCGTTGTAGGCGATAAAGTGTAATTTTTATTTCTCCACTGCTTTCCCAAAAGCTTAAATTATACGCAGGTCGACTGGGCATCAAACACTTGCTCGTCGCTTCTTCCCCATTACAAACCATTACACATCATTGTGCCTTATTGAACAAGTATTGCCTATAGCCATTCCGAATCTCTATTCTCTCCTAAGCACCTAGCATGAATATTGTGTCTGATAGTCGTGCAGAACTGAGGGTCACGAAACCAGTTATCTCCATGTCTACAACATGACCGTAGTAAAGTCATCCCTTTGGTAATAGGTTCATAATTAACAATGAGATGTACGGTACTCAAAATTGGTGTCAATATTTTTGACGCTATATCGATCCCGACTATATAGTCATTTTCAGTAGCCCCGTAAAGAAAATTAAGAAGAAAACTGTGGTACTTAAAAAGACACTGTACTGCTAAACTACACAAATACATCGTTAAACTACATAAAACTTAAGACTAGTGCCATGGAAAGATTCTTTGCATAAGGCTGCAGTATGATACACGGAATGCCATTGTACATTGGGGGCTCCTACTAGTAGAAAGGAGCTAGTCTTTACAATAGGCAGAGATATGTACTCGCGTTTTGGCTATTAACTGTATTGTTAAAAAGTGTGATCCCTGCCGCTCTCTCTCTCTCTCTCTCTCTAACATAGCAAACATGAACATATTCATAATTTGTTAATATATAGTAGTGTGTGGAGTAGTCTCCATTTTTTTTTCAGCTATGCGCCACAGTTTCTGGAACAGGCAGCAAGGGCGTGTACCTTGTTAGACGACAGAAACATTCAGGCCTTACAGGATGGTCTGGGGAAAGCCACTGAGCATCCTTCGTTATTAAGTACCTCCTCCTAAAATTTATTAACGAACAAGAAATTCTGTTCCAAAACAGTAACAAAGTACAATCATCAACGCTTTCTTTTCTATTTAAAAAAAGAAAAAAACTATTATAGACCACTTTTAAGAAAAATTATTAAACTCCAAATGCCAAACAGTTCAGACATGCTTCACAATAGGACAAGGATTACAAAGACCAAACACACTAAATATTAATAAATTACAATTGACCTGCCAGACGTCAGATCGGGGCACATTTCCGCTGGTGGCACTAGGGCCCTCTGGCCCAGACCCCGGTGCAACAAGGCAATCGAGAGTAGGTTGACTGCTATAGCATGTACAGCAAACCCTCTCTTAAACAGTAAAAACATAAAAAAACGAAAGTCTGAAAGATACCACACTTACAATCTTGACAGATGCAAAAACCGCTTTCAAACTAGTATCCACAACTCAAAACGTACCTAGACCGTATATGAATGGCTCTTTGTTAGATTGACGGTCACATCAACGGTTTTTAAGTACTTCAGTATGCCTTGTGAAATTCCTTCATACGTAATTTAACAGATGCGAGCACCGTTTGAGTATCATGTAAAATATTTCACTTATACCGCTAAAGAGTAGTTGTGCTATCTAAGGAGATATACTACTTACTGCAGGAACCATGTTACTGACAGAGATTAAAGTGGATCCCCATTATTAAGTTCAACACAGTGGCAAGATGAAACCTAAACCTAAAACTGAGCAGAGGCTTCAAGGCGTTAAAATCAAAACAACAGTTTGAACTTTTACTTAAAATCAGGCGCCCAAAATTTAAAAAAAGTTCTCTAACCAGCTAAGCTAACTTCCATACTGGAGGGAGGTGAGCACATGCAGTCGGGCCCTTCAAATAATCACCAGTTAAATGCAAAATGTGGGAAGGCAGCGCAACTAAAGTTGAAAACCAAGCGGAGGGCAAGCGCCAAGCTGCTTCGAACGTAACTGCAGGCAACCTAGACAAATTTCTGGCGAACAGTATAAATGACGCTCACCCATAAACAGAAAGACGCAGGACGTGACTCTGTTCTCGACCAGAAAACCAGAGAAGGCGTGGACCCGGGGTCTGCCAAAATGCCGCGATGAAGGCGTTCCGAGAGACATGCAGTCCGAGGCACGATCCGTAGGCTTGGCTGAATCGCGCTGACTTCCGCAGTAGCAACCCAGAAACCACGCGAACTAGTGCAGCTAAGACAGTCGTAGCCTCGCAGAGCACGTCACGTCAACAACCGCACCGTCCTCTACGGTAAACGCCGGCTCAACGACGCTCGCACCAGAAAATCTGCTCCAGCACTACTGGCCAGTTGCTCCCCAGAAGCACACACTCTCCGCCGGATACACTACCAACAACCGCCAGCTTCGACCACGATCTCGCCCGCTCCATTCCTTCCTTTCTTTCTCAGAGAGGGACCGAAGACCCTCTAACAGTCAAAAAAAAAAGTGGTCAGCTCTTCGGGCGCGAGCAGCACGACTCAGTTTCATTATTTTTAATTTATTGATGACGTATCAACTACTTTTTTCAAGTGGATAGAAATGGTGCCGGTTACAGCAGCAAAATACACTGAAGAGCCAAAGAGATTTGGAAACCTGCCTAATATCGTGTAGGGCCCACGCGAGCACGTAGAAGTGCTGCAACACGACGTGGCATGGACTCCACTAATGTCTGAAGTGGTGCTGGAGTGAATTGGCACCATGAATCCTGCAGGACTGTCCATAAATCCGTAAGAGTACGAGGGCCTGGAGATCTCTTCTGAACAGCACGTTGCAAAGCATCCCAGATATGCTCAACATGCAGGTAATCGGACAGGATGCTTGCGACGTGTCACCTGTCAGAGTCGTATCTAGACGTATCAGAAATCCCATATCACTCCAACTGCACACGCCCCACACCATTACAGTGCCTCCACCAGCTTGAACACTCCCCTGCTGACATGTAGGGTCCATGGATTCATGAGGTTGTCTCCATGCCTGTACACGTCCACTCGCTCTATATACAATTTGAAACGAGACTCGTCCGAGCAGGCAACATGTTTCCAGTCATCAACACTCCAGTTTCGGTGTTGACGGGTACAGGAGGGGCGTAAAGCTTTGTGTCGTGCAGTCATTAAGGGTACACGAGTGGGCCTTCGGCTCTGAAATCCTGTATCGATGATGTTTCGTTCAATGGTTCGCACGCTGACACTTGTTGATGGCCCAGTGTTGAAATCTGCAGCAATTTGAGGAAGAGTTGCTCTTCTGTCACGCTGAACGATTCTCTTCAGACGTCATTGCCCCGTTCTTGCAGGACCTTCTTCCGACCGCAGCGATGTCTGAGATTTGATGTTTTACCGGATTCCTGATATTCACGGTACACTCGTAAAAAGATCGTACGGGAAAATCCTCACTTCATCGCTACCTAGGATACGCTGTGTCACATCGCTCGTAGGCTTTCAAACTCACTTAAATCTTGATGACCTGCCATTGTAACAGCAGTAACCGATCTAACAACTGCGCCAGACACTTTTTGTCTTATATAGACGTTGCCGTTTACAGGCAGAATACGCATGTCTATACCAGTTTCTTTGGCGCTTCAGTGTATATCAGAAAATTGTACCATGCCTAGTAACAAACAAACTGATGTAACTGCGCATCCTGCTTTTCAATGAACAAAGAAAGTACTTCTACGTAGGAAGCTATCAGTAAACAAAACTTTATACTAAAGATTCAAGGGACTGCTAACAAGGACCCAGTTCTGCTGCTAACACCAGAATATTGTTGTTCTTGTTGTTTTAAGTCTCCACTGAAGTCTTATGATTGACTGTAAAGCTTCTAAACTGAGAAGGACTTGCTTTCTTTCCTTAAAATAAGGAGAGTAAGACATAGGGATCAATCACTGTTACAAAGAAAGCAAGAAATGACACGAAGTCTGAGACGTTGAGAGAGTGGCGTCAGTTTTTCCTATCTTTCGTCTTTAGTGATCCCTGTCTCAATAAAACAGCAAATTCTCTTCACACACTGTGCGCGGTGGATAGCTGTATTTCGTAATAAGTTAGCTTTATCTACACTGTCCTCAATGCACATCCAGTTACAATAAGTGTCTTGGCTCGAGCAGTCTGCATTCATATGTGATGTCTGCGCACCAAGAATATTGTGTAATGCGTGAAAACGTAGGGGTAATTAGACAGGAAGCACAGCCATAGAATGGGGAGTGGTATCGACCGTATGCTTCTCGACCCCATGCAATAGGCCTCAAGCGGCTTAGGAAAACCTTAGTGAGGATGGCCGGCGGATATTTGTTTCGCCTTCCTCCAGATTCAGATGCGTCTAGGATCACACTAATTAAATGCAGTAGCCGTTCTGGACATCTAATTCTGAGTTCACCAGACAAAGTACAGGGCAGTAGAATATTCCTTTTCTCAGTTCTGGTACCTGAGTTACGGACAGTGAACAAGTATGATCTTCATTATTTTTGTGATGATTAAAAACGAGTACAGATTTTATCAGAACATCCATGTTAACTTTGTTCAGTATTGTGTGATGGTGGATCTTTCTCTATGTGACAACCTTCAGACCGACATATTAGCCCGAAAGCTATCTATGAAATCGCGTAACTGAGGATACAGTGATTTCACGGGGTAGGGATCTTGGCAGATAATTCCATACATTATGTCCCTGGTAAGCATGACGACGACGTGTTTCTGGAAAGACATGGCTTATTCGTACCTAAATGGACTAGTTTGTAAATAAATGTTATGAATTACCTTCTTAACTTGTATCGCAGTCGCAATCTCCAGCATGAAACAAAAAAAAGCATCCACGTTTAAATATGATTGCCTGTTTCTGCTCAAGGCAGCTCATTAAAGCTATAAAGGGCTATAGAGCCCCTTTCCTGAATCTTATTATTTTTTTTTTTACGTACTTCCTCCAACAATGTTCACCCGTTACGAATGTGCAGATGTGATGACACCATACTGCAGAACCAGAATACCACAATAGACGCCATTGCCGACGACCATGAAGCACCTTACGACAATCGCTTCGCAGCGAGTCGATTAGCAGCAGCCGGTATGAGTGCGCGGCATTTGTCGTTTTGGACGTCTCTGTCAGCTGCGAATTTCAGAGATGGCTACCAGTGATAAACGGGCTCCCGATGGCGTGCCTCTCATACATAAATCGCAATGCAAAGCCGATTATTCCGGATGAAAGCCTGATTGGACCACGTGTTTTGCCGACTGTTTTACACATGTCCATTCTCGTTGCAGGAAATGGCAAAGTCGGATTCACACAACTGGTTAACCTTCTTTTTCTCGTAAAAAATGATATTTTGGCATCTCTGTTCGTTTACTAGACTTGTACGCGTGTTTCAAATGTTCCTGTTCCGCTCTTGCTGCTGTGTTATTTAACTGTATGGCTTCACAGGATATAGTGTATTGAAGTTTGAGCTCTCTGGTATTTAAGACTCCATTACATTCTTGATGAGGTGTTTTTTCTGTACACGGTGAGTCACCAAAGCCGTTAACCTGACATGCTTCCGGAACGATTTAACATATCCTAATTCTGCAGGATGAACATAAAATTTTTCCCTTACTACAAAAAGTTAATTCTAAGGAAATATGCTACATAGAGCTCTGCGGTTGGTGAAGTTTTTATGGATGTGATTCTACATATGCTCCGATAACGGTTTCTTCTCTCTCTCTCTCTCTCTCTCTCGTTACCGGTAGCGTAATGTAGGAGTACCCCGGTCACAGTGGCGTCAATGCAGGAGAAAGCGTAGTGTGTTTTGTGTTTTCCTGACTTACAGTTCTGAGGTGCCTATGGTCGAAATCCGCCGGATGTGAAGAGCATCAGGGGGTGGTATAAAAATTGAAAGAGACTGGCAGTGTTGATGAAGACACTGCTGAACCGTGCATACAGCGCTTCAACAAAATCTGCGGAAATGGACGCGTCTTGGTTCTAGAGAAAGAAGCATACCTCAGAGCACTGTGGTAAAAATCCTACACAAAGCTGCATTTCCTTGCATACGAAGTACATGTGTTGCAAGTTTTGCAGCCATGTGATAAGTCGAGACGGGCTGGTTTGCTGTAACGAATGGTTGCAGACATTGACCACTTTAATAAAGTAAGTTTTTCCGATAAAACGACTTTTCACATCTCCAGGGAAAGAGCAGGCATAATTTTTTATCTCGTTTCGGAGAACCTAAGTATTGTTGTACAGCAGATAAGAGACAGCCCGAAACTGAATGTGTGGAGCGTCATAATAACCCAGTCAACGAAAACCAAAAATGACCGATTCTGGGAAAAATTCGTGTAGTTGCAAATTTTTGTACAGTGGTTGGGGGGAGAGGTGAGGAGGAGTGATATGCACAACATACTAAAAAACCTGACCGGTGGAGTATGAGCGTTAGGTTGGGGGGGGGGGGGGGGGCATTTAAAGAAAACGTTTTTCTTGAATAATCCAAAAACCGCGACCTTTAGCGAAAATGTTTCGCAGGAAAAAATTGAACTACATTAAATCTCCTTTAAAAAAGGTCTATTCATTTTTTCTGCCTGATTAATAGTTTCCGCGTTGCATGGAGGTTGTAAGACGAATGTGGGAACTGGAAATCCCTTCCAAATACTCCTACTTGGGATTCTCTATGGCTCAATTCCAGTTCTCTGCAGTCCGGCTGGTAAGCTCCATCTCTCTGACGGACAGTTCTGAGACAGCTCACATGGTCCATAAAGTTAGTGAATGAAAAAGTAATTTCAAAAACTCCACGAGCTTTGTTAAAAATGACAGTCACAGTATTGTTAATATTTGCAGCCATGCTTAGCCAGTTGCTGCTTCAGTGCTGTTTATCTTGCGGATAATGGTTACTGTTACTTGGCTTTTGCATCTAAATTTAATTGTTGTTTCTAAACTACAAGTTTCGCCACCTAATTATTTGAAAGATTTTCAGTGGTCTCAGAAGGAGAGGATAGAAATAACTCTTTGCTCCCGTATAAATAGTTTTGATGATATTTGATTTATAGGCATTAGACCCTGGTACAAGTCATATTTCTCTTCCCAACGTTTCGTCTTCCAGCGCTGGAGGCATCATCAGAGGCTTTAACGTTCAGAAAGCAGTTACAAGCTCAGCGAGTCGAACTGTCCAGGCCGCAGTCGATTCGTGACGTCATAAGGTCGTTGCCCTGCATGATACAAATATTTTGTTTTGAAGTGTTGAGTGTTTTGTGGCAGCGCTTCTGGTTAAGATAATACTTACATTATTAAAAGTAAAGAGTATATTGCACACTGAATTTCGTGAGTGTTCAATATACTTCCTTTGCATGTAAATAATGTGAATATGAAGCTAAACTACATGGTCTCGGTATGTCCTGCAATCGTTCAGTAACGACAGATATGTATTATGTAAATGAGGGGGAAGGGAGGGAGAAAGGAAGGGGAGCGAACTAATTTCAAAAAAATGGTTCAAATGGTTCTGAGCACTATGGGACTTAATTGGTGAGGTCATCAGTCCCCTAGCTCTTAGAACTACTTAAACCTAACTAACCTAAGGACATCACACACATTCATGCCCGAGGCAGGATTCGAACTTGCGACCGTAGCGGTCGCACGGCTCCAGACTGAAGCGCCTAGAACCGCTCGGCCACTCCGGCCGGCGAACTAATTTTATCGGCTGCATTGGCACTTTGTGCGGAATCAGTGACGACGAGTGGAAACGTCTGCCGGACAGGGACTCGGACCCGGGATCATCAGTTCCTTCCGTTTCCTTTCCTTTCTCCCCTCTCCCTCTTCAGTTTGCGTAATATGTATCACAGCTGCGGAAAGAATAGGCACCATGCATTCATATAATGACAGATACGTCTTATCTCCAGTCATAGTTTTCTGTGCCAGTGTTGAAAACAGATTAAAACACACTCACTGACAGCGCGTCACTGAGGTCTTCTTTCCGGTGGCGTAGCCACGTCTCAGTGCTCTTTTTGGGGTTCTTATCGCGTGAGGACGTTTCGCCTGCACAGCACTCAGTTATCTCAAGGGATTAAATTGCCATTGCGTAATTGCAAAGAGGTCTCTGCCTCTGACGATAAGTTGAACTTGCGGTGGGAACCGCACACAACCGTCTTGTTTCCACGCCTGCTAGAGATTTGTGTTGGTGCGCACAGTAACAGGACAGTGGTCACGTTATAGGAACGGTATAATGGCACTACGTTTATTATTCAACCTTATGAAACATGAAAACTTTTTTCCAACTCAGCTTTTTGCAGGAAAATCCTTTTCGTTCATTCTTGTGGCTGCTTCTAACTACCTGTGTCAGTGTCTGAGAGTTCGTATATAATTTTGTAATCCCACATATATCACTGGCATTCACGTAATTGATCCGAAATGTATATATTTGACCTGGTGTAGACTGGCATAAGCGGCTTCTCATGATATATATCCGTTATTACATATGGCTATTACAAGGCTATAGACAGACTGTGAAAAAAAAGGGGGGGGGGGGCTTGGTCAAGTTTTCAGGATATTCTTCACACAAAAGAGAAAGAAATATTTTACATGGACATGTATCCGAAATCGCTGTATTTCCATGCCAATACTCACCCTCTACAATTCTTTATTGTACATAAATATTGGGAAACACAGGATCGTACACCGCATGAAATTCTGCCGTACATGCCATTTGAAAATTGCCCACTTGGCGACGTCAGGTAAAGTTCTAGTTCTTAGGTTCACTGTGACAAATGGATAGCAAGATCTGGACCGGTCTTGTGACCTCCTCGCTCTTCGGACCTACACACACTAGATTTTCATTTGTGAAGCATTTTAAAGACCTTACATATCGAATCTCGGTATAAGGTGCAGTGAGCATTCGTGGCCGTATTGTAGATGGCTCAGAAACCGCGCACGATACTCCAGAGAGTACATCGTTGCGTCCTGGGTTTCAGTGCGCCGGCGCATGCCATTGCTAACGGGGCACACGTTTTGTATGAGAGATAGTGTCACGCCTTATAGTCGTATGTTCTGCTTCCGCACGTTTCCCATGAGTAACGGACTGTATACAGCTGTAGAAAATTAATTCTTTCTTCGAAACAAAGCGTTCCTGGGCCCATGTCCACATATTTCCTTCCATTATGTACGAGAAAAATGTCCATAGAATTTCGCCATACCTGTTTTATAACTCCTTCTATATACATGGAGTTAAAGGTATAAGCACAGATATTGTGATAATTGGTACCTTGATATGAACTCACTTGAGTGTCGTATTTGTTTTTTCTCTGCACCTAACAGTCTTGCCGCAAACACATCACGTAATTTGCTACCTGATGTTTTCTGCACGGTAGTAACTTCACGCCGAAGTGGACTGCTCCTGCTAGTATAGACTAACCGTTCTGCGTATACGTGTCTACACAACAATAACTGCTCCTTTTCTTAGGGGAAAATAAGCATTAATTGTTTACTTGCGCCACGCTTCCTAGGAGGTAGTAACCGTATGACTCCTGACAGCTATAATTACTAGTCTGCATGAAGTAAATACTTACGTAACGTTGTTCAATACACTGTCCTCAGTCAGCAATAGAGGTATCTGTACTTGTACCCCCCACACTTTGTATATCCCCACATAACATAAACTCACAACAATACATTTGTTTAAGATTTGAAATAGATGTTAGTCATTGTACTGCATCGAATAAGACTCTCAGCGTGCACCACGCAATGTACACACTCGAATAATCAAGGTAATGATATCTTGTTGATAGTGGGCACCAGAGCCATAAATTTATGAAATGAAATCAACATTTTTACTGTCTGTTACTACTGTTAATTAAGATCTTCTTTTTCTGTTCCTTGCATGTCACAACATTAATAGCCTGTTACATTTATTCAGACAAAATGTCTTGAATGACCTACATCATTGTAGGTGAAAGCGCAGTTAATCAGGCCAGAAAATAATAGGATAAAGTAATCACTGATGATAGGGAGCTGTTGCTGAAACTAGCTTGCAGATAACCAGCAAGATGTTTGCATTAATGCAGACCCACAAATTCCATACTGTAACTCGAAAGTGCAGAAATGAACAGGATGTAAAACGGACACTAACAACAGGAAGAAAAGTTTTTGAGAAACAGAAATATGTTAACAACAAAAAT